>NC_064923.1:372771328-374021328 GCF_023897955.1 Schistocerca gregaria
GTAGCGCACACCACGTATGCGCAGCGGTTCAGAGCGCAGTGCGGCTGTTTCAGTATGAGTGGAGTAGTGCAAAGAGGACGATGGTACTCATCGTGAAACAGCGAGTGTTCGTTGTTGAAAGTTACGTGGCAACGAATTTTTGGAAACGGTGTGGTCAGTTGTTTGCAGAGAAGTTTTATGGTGTCAAAGTGCCAGCAAAGAATGCCATGCAACGCTAAGTGCGAACATAGCGTCTGACAGGGTCTGTTTTGAACAAGTAAAAAAAATTCTTGAGTTTCTCCCGGCGTATTTGATAATCAAAATATCCCGGGTGTACTGCCGGTCTATAGTGTCCAACGGGCACAATATTTCGGCGATCAAACATGTCGCCATCATCAGGTGAGTTTTGACGTCGTTTCCTTGTTTACGAGGGTACCCCTGCGAGAGTCGCTAGAGTTGATTGGTCAGAGGTTTGACGAGAATACCACTGAACTTTTCAGGCATGTCTTGACTTCCACGTATTTTCTTTTTAATGGAGAATACTACGAACAAACGGAGGGAGTCGCCATGGATAGCCCACTCTCACCGGTGGTGGCGAATTTGTACATGGAGAACTTCGAGGAGGAAGCCCTGTCGTCATCCGAATGGAAACCCACTTGCTTTTTCCGTTACGTGGACGACACGTTCGTCATCTGGCCACATGGTATGGATAAACTCCTTGACTTCCTTACACATCTAAACTCCATACACCCCAACATCAAATTCACTATGGAGACTGAAAAGGAGGGTAAATTACCTTTCCTTGACGTCTTGGTCAGGTGAAGGGCTGACGGCACCCTAGGTCATGGGGTGTATCGAAAGACAACACACACTGATCTGTATTTGCACGCAGACAGCTGCCACCACCCTTCACAGGGGAATGGGGTACTTAAAACTCTAGTACATAGGGCGCGCACTATCTCTGACACAGAGAGTCTACCCCAGGAATTGGAACATCTGAGAACTGTGTTTCGAAAAAATGGGTATTCAGAGTGGCAGATCCAACGTGCTCTCCGCCCAACCACTGCAGCACAACCTGTTGAGGTGGATGAAGTCACGAGGGAGGAGGTAGGCACTGCATTTATTCCATACACAGGCGCACTCTCGGGGAAAATCGCCCGCATTCTGAAGAAACACCGGGTCAGAACTGTGTTTTGTCCTCCGAATAAAACTCCTGCACTGGTGGGGAGCGCCAAAGATGACCTCGGTTTGAGGAAGGCTGGCGTGTACCAGATTCCGTGTCAATGTGGCAAGTCGTATATTGGTCAGACGATGCGTACTGTCGAGGATCGATGCCGTGAACACCAGAGGCACACTCGACTAATGTATCCGAGCAAGTCGGCGGTCGCTGAACATTGTTTGTCGGAAAATCACGTTATGGAGTATGACCGCACGAGGATTCTGGTACAGACGTCGAGATACTGGGACAGCGTTGTTAGAGAGGCCATCGAAATTCGCACCAATGACGACCTCATAAACCGTGACTGTGGCTATAATCTTAGCAAGGCTTGGGAACCAGCGATTGGGTTAATCAAGAGTAAATCGAGCAAACGCATAGTTGTGACGACCACGGCGGACAGAGCCATCACACCGACGTCATCTCAGACGCCGTCGCAATCTGCTCCACCGCGAGACCGTGGCGCGGGGCGCGGACGGCGGAGGGAGCTCGCCGCGGGCGGAGGGTATTTAAATCGGCCGCCGCCGCGACCGAACCCAGTTCCCGCTGAGCAGCCATAGCGTACGGATCTCCGTGCCGGCACTTTCACAGGAGCTCAGTCCGTCAGTTCACCTGATGATGGCGACATGTTTGATCGCCGAAATATTGTGCCCGTTGGACACTATAGACCGGCAGTACACCCGTGGATATTTTGATTAAGTAAAAAAAACATTCCGAGAAGTGCCCGTGTCCAGAAAATGTAGGTTCAGTTCATCAGGAAATGTTTCAGAGTCCTACGAAATCAAAGCGACACCTGTCACAAGAGAACGGCACAGCACGTTGTCCTTGCGGGCGAATACTCCACCAGGACATACACATGCACTCTTACCGAGCGTCTGTTGTTCATTCATTAAAATCAGCAGATGCTATTCAGAGCCTCCAGTTTTGTGAGCGGCTTTTCACTGAAATAACAATGCGTGGCTTGGAGAGGGATCTGTTCTTTATGGGTGATGAAGACTGGTTTCACCCAAGTTGTTAGGTGAACTCACAGAATCACATGTTCTCAGTAGCGGAGAATCCTCATAACTTCACGAAATACCATTGCGTGATCAGAAGTTTGGTGTTTGGTGTGCAGTGTCTCCTCCCCACCACGTTATTCGTCCCATCTTCTTTCGTCAGACGCTTCCGCGTTTTACATTGCCTACATTTTGAAACCATTTGTGATAGCAGTAACGGAGGAGAAAAGGACTTACAGTTACCTGCAATAGGATGGAGCTACTGCCCGTACAGCCGGCGGAACCTTGTAGCACATTTGCACAGTCTTCACGCCTGCCAGAGCTGTTAGCAGAGGTCAGGTCACTGATCTATCAGTGAGCGATTACTATGTGTGGGAAGCTCTCAAGTCTAAAGTGTATCGCAACAGAACTTTTCGAATGCTCAATTCCAGTAACCTATCTTCGATCCGCCTTCGGCAACTAGCTGACCAGGGCCCAAAAATGCAAAGATACGAATGTCACTTTTGACATTACTATAGTCAGTTCCGTATTTCTTTTCCTCTACTGTGTTTATTTTTACTCTGAAGCTCTGTTCTACGGATCACTTTCTTTTGTCCCACCATGTAGAACCCCTGTCTCTGGAGCAGTACCGACGTAACATTTGGGTGATGTCTCGGAGAAGATAAATTTCGTGGTCGTATTATAGTATTAGCGGCTGAGTTCAACCAACCAGCTTCAAACAAGTAACACAGGTGATCAGGGCGGCTAATAGGGAATCGTATGTAAAGTTTCTGCGCCGCAGCCGAAAATTATCTTGAGCAGTTAAAGAACCGACTCGTGAGGGCCACATCTTAGCTCTCCTGGTGGCCAACTGACCCGAAAATTTCGAATCAGATAGCATATAACTGGGAATTCTTGATCATAAAGCCGGTACATCAATGAATACGGCTGTAAACTGGAATATAAAGAAAGGTAGGAAGATGTTTCTGTGTAGCATTGAAGTCAGAAACATATTTCAAAAATGTGTGTGTGAAATCTTATGGGACTTAACTGCTAAGGTCATCAGTCCCTAAGCTTACACACTACTTAACCTAAATTATCCTAAGCACAAACACACACACCCATGCCCGAGGGAGGACTCGAACCTCCGCCGGGGCCAGCCGCACAGTCCATGACTGCAGCGCCAAGAGCGCTCGGCTAAACCCGCGCGTCAAACATATTTCGAACTATCTGAGAGGTCCACATGAAAGATCCACTTCCAGTTCTGAAAATGTTGAGCGTAAGTGGTATGTGCAGAAAAAAGTTTTCCCGCCATGGTTTGGCAGCCATGTTAGAAAATGCATCGAAAGCTAACAGAACTTCACTGTACATTTTAATGTATCCAAAGACTCACAGACAAACAGAAGCAAAACAAAACTAAAACAGCGTAAGGTGAGCCAAGCGCGAATCATTCTGTCTACCGATCTGATAGTAAAGCTAAGTAATGGTATGATTCTGCGTTAAATGAGTAAAAGAATTGAGAATACCTTAACAGACACAGTGAGTATAATAACACTGAAACGGAGCATCACTGACAGAAGGCCGAAATACTAAATTCCTTATTGATAGAGTCTTCCGTTACTTCTTGGTTGAACATTTAAGGTTAATTCCTTAATTCTGTCCCACTGACGAAGACCGTAATGCGGTTATTCTCTAAATCGTTGCACGAACGTCAGATATCGAAATAAGTGACTAAGGAACAGAAAAGTGACCGAATAACTCAACAGAGGACGAATCACTGTAGCTGTTGTGATACCAGTATTTTTATACGTCGAATATGCGAAAGAACTCCCCCCTCCATCCCTCCCTCATCCCTTCCAGTAGCAGCGTTCCGAAGGTCCCTGGAGGGGCAAATCACTCCTAGTGATTGACGAAAAGCGGAGGTCTTCACGTTCACAAGTAATGTTGTCGAACAGATGCACAAAACTATGAGCCTATGCTGGTGATGACGGACCATTGTACTAAGATGGAACATGCTTTACGCTAGCGTATTATGGAAAATATCCTTTGTAGAAATCAACACGGTTTCTGAAGAAAACTATCATGTGGAACACAGGTCGCTCTCTTCGTCCACGAGATTCAGTAGTTACCACCACCCAGGTTGATGCGTGTTCATTTGACTTCCAGTAGGCGTTCGATACAAAGCCGCTATGTTGCCTAACGAAACTCGAGCTTACAGAATGTCAGACTAACTGTATGGATTGAAGATTTCCTAGCAGCAGCACACTGCAAATTGTTATTAGGGGAACGAAATCTTCAAATGTAGAAGTAACATCGAGGGTTCCCCAATGGACTGTCATTGGACCATTACTTTTCACAACGTATACTAAGGTGACGAAAGTTATGGGATAGCGATAAGCACATATACAGATGGCGGCTGGTACAAGAGGGCAGTGAAGTGGCGGAGCCGGCCGCGGTGGTCTCGCGGTTCTAGGCGCGCAGTCCGGAACCGTGCGCCTGCTACGGTCGCAGGTTCGAATCCTGCCTCGGGCGTGGATGTGTGTGATGTCCTTAGGTTAGTTAGGTTTAAGTAGTTCTAAGTTCTAGGGGACTGATAACCACAGAAGTTGAGTCCCATAGTGCTCAGAACCATTTTTTTGAAGTGGCGGAGGTGTCATTTATATTCATCTGATCCATGTGAAAAGCTTACCGACGTCATTATGGCTGAACGACAATTAACGGACTGAACGCTGAATGGCAGTTGGCGCTAGATATATGAGACATTGAATTTCGGAAATCGTTAAGGAATTCAATACTCTGAGATCCACAGTGTCAAGAATGTTACGAGCATATCAAATCTGAGGTGTCACCCTTCACCAAGGACAATGCAGTGACCAATGGCCTTCGCCTAACGACCGAGACCAGCGGACTTTGCATAGAGCTATCAGTGCTAACAGACAAGCAGCGCTGCGTGAAATAACCACAGAAATCAATTTGGGAAGCACGCTGAACGCATTCGTTACGACAGTGCGGCTAAATTTGGCGTCAATTGGCTAGGCAACATACGACCGACGTGAATGCCTTTGCAGAGAGCACGACATCACCTGTTGCGCCTCTTCTGGGCTCGTGTCCATATCGGTTGGACCTTAGACGACTGGAAAACAGTTGCCTGCTCAGCTGAGCCCCGATGTCAGTTGGTAAGAACTGATGGTAGGGCTCAAGTGTGGCACAGACCCCACGATGCCATGGAGCCAAGTTGTCACCAAGGCGCATTGAAAGGTGGTGGTGACTCCATGATGATGTGGGGTGTGTTTACATGGAATGGACTTGGTCCCATGGTCCATCTTAACTGAGCATTGGCTGCAAATGGTTATGTTAGGCTACTTGGAGACCATTTGCAGCCATTCATGGACTTTAAGCCGAGCGGTCTACGGCGCTGCAGACATGGGCTGTGCGGCTGGTCCCGGCGGAGGTTCGAGTCATCCCTCGGGAATGGGTGTGTGTGTTTGTCCTTAGGATAATTTAGGTTAAGTAGTGTGTAAGCTTAGGGACTGATGACCTTAGCAGCTAAGTCCCATAGGATTTCACACACATTTTGAACTTGATGTTACCAAACAAGGATGTAATTTTTATGGATGACAATGAGCCATGTCACTGTGTCACAGTTGTTCGCGATTGGTTTCAAGAACACTCTGGACGGTTCGAGCGAATGATTTGGCCACCCAGATCGCCCGACGTGAATTCCATCGAACATTTATGGGACGTAATCTAGAGGTCAGTTCATGCACAAAATCCTGCACCGCCAACACTTTAGCAATTATGGACAGTTATAAAGATAGTATGACTCAATGTTTCTGCAGAGAACTTCCAACGACTTGTTGAGTCCATGCCACGTTGAGTTGCTGCACTACACCGGGCAAGTGGAGTTCCGACACGACATTAGGAACTAGCACATGGTTTTTGCCACCTCAGTGTGTATAAAAGACCTAGTGAACAACGTCGGATATTCCATCAGACTTTCCGCGGATGATGCTGCTATATCCAGAAAAGTCGCTACGCTATAAAATTGTAGCAGACTGTAAGAAGACTTGCAGAGGATCGACGTTTGGTGCAGAGTTTGACAACTGATTCTCACCATAAACAAATGTAATGCATTCCACAGCAATAGGGAGAAAGACTCATTACTGTATGATTACGCAACTGCAGAATAATCAGTGGAAGAATTCACACTCATAAAATATCTATAACTGTATCTATTGAGCGTCTTTTAGTGGAGCTACCGCATAAAACAAATCGTAAGTAAGTAAGGCAGATGGCTGACTGATATCGGTTGGAAGAATTCTTCTGAAATGTGGTCCATCCGTAAAGAAGGTAGCTTACGAAGCCCTCGTTCAAACAATGCTTGAATAATGCTCACTGGTTTGGGATCCTTATCAGAAATAACTTAAATGGTTCAAATGGCTCTGAGCACTATGCGACTTAACTTCTGAGGTCATCAGTCGCCTAGAACTTAGAACTAATTAAACCTAACTAACCTAAGCACATCACACACATCCATGCCCGAGGCAGGATTCGAACCTGCGACCGTAGCGGTCGCTCGGTTCCAGACTGTAGCGCCTAGAAGTGCACGGCCACTCCGGCCGGCTGAGATAGATCTGATAGTGTAAACAGAGAGGATTCAAAGAAGAGCAGCACGTTTCGTTACAGGTTCATTTCATAGTAAGTGGGAAAGCATCACGGAGATGTTCGGCCAACGTCAGTGACAGGCAGTAAAAGAGCGTATTCTGCGTCATGGTGTGGTTTACTGTTAAAATTTCGGGAGCGTGCTTTCCTACAAGAGTCAACCGACGAATTGCTTCCTCCGATATCTTGCAAAAAGACGATGGAAGTAAAATCAGAGCAATTTTAAATCATACAGAGGCTTACCAAAATGGTTCTACTCTCGACTGGAACAGAAAAAAAGGGGTAATGACAGACGTAGACAAAGTACCCTCCACCACACGCTACAAGGTGGGTTGTTGAGTGTAGATGTAGACGTATAGGTTGATGTCTTCTCTGACATTGATGACATCTCCACCAGGATAATTGCCGTGTTCCAGTGATTTGAAAAACCCGATAGTGAGCACACCTTGATATTTTGGCCATCACATTTGCCTGAACTTGACCCGATGCTATTTGTCTCGGACGCTATCGGTCACAAACGACGTCCACAAACGGCAGGCCCGAAATGTACGAGAATTACGTGACCTGTGCGTAGACACATCGATTTATCGGACCCCTGTCACACAAAATGGCTGCTATATTACGTTCCACGCGTTCCAGACGTGATCATACTGATTGGTTCAACAGCGAGTCTGTTCCGGTTTGCTTAAGGAAATAAAATAATAATTCAGGGGACGAATGGAAGCCGTACAGTCTTAATTAGCTGAGTTTCGTTAGGGAGGTCGGCAAGCACAAACAACTGTTGGATACAGCTAAACTGAGCATTATTCACTCAGAACAAAACGCAACATGTGTTCTGTATCACAACACAGACCATAAGCCACTGGACGGTGATATGTGCACTCTTGCATTCAGTGTGTAAGTCGAGACCATTTCCTACACAGCGTGTAGAGGCTTTCGTTACATATTCAGCACCAGAGTGCACGAACATCTGAAATGTCCGCCGTCCGCGGGCATCAATATGGAGAGCTTAGTGAGACTGAACTTGCTGGCTAGTGTGTAGCGCTTCTCCGCGGGGCAACCGTCGAGGCGAGCATGCCGTATTGAGGCAAGGGGTCGAGAAGACAAAGAGAATCCGTGGGACAAGGAGAGGTTAGGCGGCGCGGCGCGGCGCGCCTGCGCATTATGCGCTGTGTCGTATGCTAATACGGCGCACACGGCCGCTTGTTTGGCCAGAGCACGCCCGACTGGTCCCAATGACGATATAATTAAGCAGGCTCGGCGGCGAGCATTTGTCTGTTTGCATCATGACTCGGAACCGACTACCTGCTCGGAAGCTCGCCAATTTGTGCTCCGTTTGTCTCCGCTGACTCACTGTGCACGTCGTTCAGGTTCCTTCTGCGCCGTCAGTGCTGGTCTGTCCGTTGCGCAATACGCGTTTTCTTCTATGCACAAATAACATTTCTGTTTATACTCTCGAACTTTAAGGGACAACACCAGACTAGATTTATCAAAAAAATCATTTTTATTTGTATTGGCTTAAAAGATGTTGTGAATTTGGTAAAATAGGAGGCAAAAAGTGTAACCACTGAAAAAGAAATGTGCTTTGGAATTCCGAACTACTCCTATAGTGACTCGGATAACCCACGGCCTACCCGCGCCATGTCGATAGCCCCAGTAGCGACTGTGTGTAGTTAGAAGCATTTTAAAACAATAATATCTTAGTTTGACATCAGCAAGTGTCACTAGTGTACAAGACAATTATTTCGCTCCGAATTTTGATTTTTATGTGCAGTATCGACTTATGATAACTTATTTGTGATCTTATAGAATACAGTATAGTCTATTAATGTGTGGTAAAGAAACTGTACTCGGGCAGGAAACGAACGAAAACACAGTATCCAACTCGGTGTGGAAGCAGCATATTATCAAAGTGTCAAAGAACAAATATCAGACTGAGAGCCGTTTAGAAAGAGACAGTGTCTCTGCTAAGAAATTACAAGACGGTAAACGGGATTTTGCTCTGCTAGCTCAATTCGTAAATTGAGCTAGCAGAGTCCTTGAGAGTTAGGCTTTACAACAGCTGTTGCATGTTCAAACTGCACAGAAGTTATTATATCACCTAGCAAGAGTATACAGAACTCGTATGAAACCAGTCTACGAATCGTCCTAGCAAAGCGCCTGTTTCGAGTAGATCTAAACGGAATTGAGAAATTTTGTACGTTCATGGAATTGCCACGACCGATACTTTAATCGTTCTGTGATAAACTAGTGGATCTGATTTCGATCGCAAAGGCAGCAGTATGACAGGCCAGTTCCGGGACAGCAAATTAATGGTGAGAGTTTTCTAATAGCAAAATTTTCATTTGTTCATATCTTTAAACCGTTTCAAAAATTCAAAAACGTTTTTGTCAGAGCATTATTTTTCAAAACTGCACGCAGTTTGGCACCAATAATTTTCAACCTTTTTCAGAATGAATTTTTTTTCTTTCTGCAGTGGAGTGTGCGCTCATAAGCAACTTCCTGGCATTTTAAAACTGTGTGCCGGACTGAGACTCGAACTAGGGACCGTTGCCTTTCGCAGACAAGTGGTCCATCATCTGAGCTACCCAAGCACGACTCATAGCCTCCACTCAGAGCTTCCACTCAGAGCTAGAGTACTGCTAGAAGTAAAGCTGTAGAGAGTGGGCGTGAGTCGTGGTTGAATAGCTCAGTATGCAGAACACTTGCCCACGAAAGGCAACGGTCCCAAGTTCGACTCTCGGTCCGGCACACAGTTTTAAAATGCCTCAGTTTGAAATAACATTTCAAAGTGAATCACGCAGTTCATTTTCAATTAGTTAATTCAGACAATATCTATTATCAAATGACTGTCCTTTTTTGGTGCAAATTGAACGATTTCATTCAAATACCCGCCAATTACGGAAATATCGATATTTGTAACATCTCTATGCGGTACAGTAGGTACACTCACATTTCACTACGTGCAATCACATGGATTACATAGAGTTTTTTTCTTTTTTTCCAGATGCAGATTGGCACCAGTTATAGCATGTGCTGCAGATCGCCTCAAGTTGAACATGCCCCGGGAAATTTGGTGCATTGTCATGATTTCGTAATATTTCCCGACAAAAAATATTTGTATGCTCAAATACATGCTCAATAACTACACAACTATTATTTGTCTATCGCCTTTCCTTCTTACAAAAGAACTGTCAATGAAACGACTGTTCAGGCCATTACTGTGGTGTTACCCCTTAAACCCGACAAGCATACCAGAAACATGCCAGACTGCTTCAGTCTCGAACTTCAACAAACTATGATACGTACTGTCAAGTTAAAATCACCTGATGTTTCCGTTTTTCTCTTTTTTTGTATCGAAAAAATGCTTGGAATTTGGTAAAAGGATTCTGAATGGAGTAGACGATGTTGGTGCCACACAGCTTGGACTTTCATTTCTTTCCCTGTCTCCCTGAAGTCAAGCACTTTACGTAAGCCAGTCTCACCCTCATCTACTCTGTGTGCAGTGCCGGCTGATCGGGACAATTTGAAGGGAGTCCTGATTTTAAATAAAACTGGGAAGTGGTCCAACTACATGGAGCTATGGTGTTCAACATACGCACAAAAGACACGCTTAATTATCACACTGAATCTGCTGTGTCTCCCCATTACCTTTTGAGGGGAACAATTGCAGAAAGGGGATGAGGAGGAATGTTATTGATACCAGCAATTTGTTATTTTGTTTCACATCCCACATCAAATATATTAACTAACATCGGATCATCAGTCAAATTATAGTCCCTTACTTATATAATGCCGGCCGCGGTGGTCTCGCGGTCCTTGGCGCTCAGTCCGGAACCGCGCAACTGCTACGGTCGCAGGTTGGAATCCTGCCTCGGGCATGGATGTGTGTGATGTCCTTAGGTTAGTTAGGTTTAAGTAGTTCTAAATTCTAGGGGACTGATGACCACAGATGTTAAGTCCCATAGCGCTCACAGCCATTTTAAACTTATATAATGCTAGATAAGAACCCCCTGCTTCGCTTGCGTGGACTGCACTATGTGAGCAAAAGTATCCGTACACCTGGCTGAAAATGACTTACAAGTTCGTGGCGCCCTCCATCGGTAATGCTGGAATTAAATATAGTGTTGGCCCATGCTTAGCCTTCATGACAGCATCCACTCTCGCAGGCATCCGTTCAATCAGGTGCTGGAAGCTTTCTTGGGGAATGGCAGCCCATTCTTCACGCAGTGCTGCACTGAGGAGAGGTATTGATGTGTGGCGGTTAGGCCTGGTCCGCACTTCGTAGTCGTGCGGCAGCGTTCTAACTTCCCGCGCCCGGGTTCGTTGGTTCGATTCCCGGCGGGGTCAAGAATTTTCTCTGCCTCGCGATGACTGGGTGTTGTGTCATGTCCTTAGGTTAGTTAGATTTAAGTAGTTCTAAGTTCTAGGAGACTGATGACCATAGATGTTAAGTCCGATAGTACTCAGAGCCATTTGAACCATTATGAACAGGTGCTCTATCGTTCTGAAAGATGCAACCGCCATCCTGTAATTGCTCTTCAACAGGCACTTAAACCGTCAATGTAGGCCTGTGCTGTGGTAGTGCCACGCAAAACAACAAGGGGTGCAAGTCCAGTCCATGAAAAACACGACCACACCATAACACCACCGCCTCCGAATTGATTCGTCATTCCACACAACGTTTTTCCACTGTTCAATAGTCCAATGTTTACTTACGTGGTTCGGAAATGACTTAAACTGTATGCGTACAAAGTCCAAATTGTTCAGGCATTACAATCAGATGATCGCCCAAAACGTGAACAATTTTGCAATAGACATGCTGAAGTGTCTGGGTAAGGACAATGTGTGTGTGTTTTTCCTATGAGCCTACATTTCATGTTTGTGGCTCAGTTAATCGCTATAATGCCCTGACGTGTGGTTCAGAAAATTCTCATGT
Organism: Schistocerca gregaria; assembly: GCF_023897955.1. NCBI lineage: Eukaryota > Metazoa > Arthropoda > Insecta > Orthoptera > Acrididae > Schistocerca > Schistocerca gregaria. Next base: position 372,783,099 of record NC_064923.1, read on the forward strand.
CGTAGGAGAACACATCTGGGACAGTCCAAAGTTTAATATATGGTGCGGGTTAATGAGTGATCACGTGACTGGCCAATTTTTCTTCCTCGAAAGAATGGTATGTGGATATGTTTACCTTGACAAGTTGGTAAATTATGCAGGTCCCCAGCTACAGGATTTTCAAGACACTATAATCTTTCAGCAAGATGCACCTCCCTCTCATTGGCCTGTGAAACTCCGTATTTTTCTTATAGAAACTTTCACTAACAAGTAGAGTGGCAAAGACGGCCGTATTCTATGGCCCCCGAAATCACATGACATTACTTCCTCAGATTCCTTTCTTTGGGGTTATGTGACAGATATTGAACAAAAAATAGTAGATTCTAGTGCTGTGTGCGGTTCTAAGCGCTTCAGTTTGGAACCGTGTGACCGCTAAGGTCGCAGGTTCGAATCCTGCCTTGGGCATGGATATGTGTGATGTCCTTAGGTTAGTTAGGTTTAAGTAGTTCTACGTTCTAGGGGACTGATGACCTCAGAAATTAAGTTCCATAGTCCTCAGAGCCATTTTTTAAGCTAGTGCTGTGGCATCGGAGATGCAATTTGCACAATCGCACCAGACACGCAAAATGTAAGGTTATCAGGGGTGAGTATGTTGAAGTGTATTGCCTGTATTAAATTTTTACGTAAGGTTCAAAACGTAGTAAGTAGAATCATATGTGGTATATCACATGCTTCATTTACTGTATCCAATAAAGAGTTACATTTTGCTCATCACATGCGGTTCATATTATTATTTACCAAAAAAAGGTAGGACATTCAGAGAGAGACCAAGAGGGATTGCACATGGCCACTTCCATTACGAGCCAGTCCCATTTCAAGCATTACTCAAGAAAATTAACTGAAAAATCATAAACAAAATAAAAAACGCTCCCGTAATTCCCCTGAAAGAAATGAAATGACCTGACCATAACTGACAAGAAGGAACCTATCCATCTTTCCCATTACAAATGATGTGTTCCAAGGAACTTTAAGTCTTACCAGGCCGTTGGCAGGATCCAGAGAGTGGTTCCAAGAAAAGCCAGCCACGTCTGTTCCTCCAGTTGTCCGATTTTTTAAGCTTCTGTGACAGGGACACGTCGCGTTTGGCGGTAATAAGAGGGAAGCCTTCTGATTCGCACAGAATGAAATTTGCCAACCGCTCAAAAAGAGCCAATCAACGGCAGTCTCTTTACTAAGGGCATGGGGGTGGTTCTCATTGCCAACGTTGCGGAGAAAAAACAAGCGTAATACTTTCTCTCAAAAAATTAGGCCTGTCTCGAGGTTAGCAAGGTTGGTACTACACTTCCATACAACCTCCTCCCCGCACCCTAAACTAGTCTCTGTTCCTCTCGCTGATAGATTGATACACTTCCACAGATTCTTACTCTGAGGACATTACCTGAGTAAACGGAGGGAATATGGAGAGAATGTTGGTTGATACATAGCATAGTCAAACCCTGCATATTCTCTTACCAAGGGAATACACATAGAAAAATTGTCTGTGCATCCAAAACGAGGTAATCAAGCATTTTCGGTACAGTAAAATTTAAAGTTGGCTTGTGCAGCCATTTTTAAGCATCATAACCGCAACACAAGGTTTCACTTAAACTCACCTCATTAAATACGGGGTGTAAAAAAAGAATCATCCTGTTTTTTTAAAAAAAATCATAACTATTATGTTATTTGAGATGCGAGCGTGAACAACGTACTGTTGGAAATAGTAAATTCTCGAGTTTTATTTGGTTCCCGCTAGGTAGCAGCAATGTGCACCCACTTCAGTTCTAGTAAAAACCGTGTCAGGACAATAGAAAGCATTTTGTGTTCTACGTTTTGCGCGATGCAAGTCAGCAGTAACTGCTGAGCGTGACTTTAGTACCAGGTATGGTGTGGCTCCTCCTACACCACAGTGCTTTGGCATGAACAGTTCCAAGTGACAGGTTGTTTGTGTATAGGTAAATCGCCGGGTCGTCCCCGAGTGTCTGACACAAATGTCGAACGCATCCGCCACAGTTTCACAGGGAGTCCGCAGAAATCCCTTCGCAGTGCAGCCGCTCGACAGGCGTGTTCAAATATGGCTCTGAGCACTATGGGACTTAACATCTGAGGTCATCAGTCCCCTAGAACTTAGAACTACTTAAACCTGACTAGCCTAAGGACATCACACACATCCATGCCCGAGGCAGGATTCGAACCTGCGACCGTAGCAGTCGCGCGGTTCCGGAGTGAGCGCCTAGAACCGCTAGACCGCCACGGCCTGCGACAGGCGTGTGTTGCGTCGACATTTACACATGAAACCATACAAAATTCAGGTACTGCACGCTCTTAAAGGTAACAAACAACTACTTGTGGGGGTCTGTAACTTCGTTCTTGACAAGATGGAGGATGACAGTTTGCTTCCAGCTTAGAGTTTAGTGACGAGGCAACTTTCGATTTAAATGGAAAGGTGAACTGTCACAATGTGAGATTATGGGGTACGAAACACCTACATGAAGTTGAACAACATGAGAGGGACTCACCAAGATTTAATATGTTTTGTGCAATTTCACAGGGAGAGGTGTTTGATCTATTTTTCTTTGCCGAGAACGCTTACAGGAATCATATAACTCGAAATACTTGAGAACTTTCTTTTCCCACAGTTGGAGACTGATTCGAACGACTTCATTTAGCAACAGGGTGGGGCACCGTCACACTGTTATCTGGAAATGCGGGAATTTTTAAATAAAAAGATTACTGAACTATGGATCGGTCGCACAGGACCATCTGATTCAGCCTTACATTACTCGCCTCCAAGGTCACCGGACATGGCTGTATCTGTTTCATGTGAGGGATCTGTTTATGTGCCTCCGTTACCAACCACAATGAATTAACTGAAACACCGCATAACAGAAGCTGTGGAAGCTGTAAATCAAGACATGCTCGCTGCACACATGTATACCTCACTGACATATGCCATGCAACTCAAGGGGGCATATTTACCACCCATGAAAACGAATGGAAAAGCATTTTGAGTTTCCTGTTCATAAAAAAAATTCATTGTATATGTTTATTAGTTTCAGAAATATACATGTGCCAGATCGGATGATTCTTTTTGATACACACTATATATAGTTACCCCCTTATAAAAGCAAAAAAAAAAAAGTTTCCAATGGCTCTGAGCACTATGGGACTTAACTTCTGAGGACATCAGTCCCCTAGAACTTAGAACTACTGAAACCTAACTGACCTAAGGACATCACCCACATCCACGCCTGAGGCACGATTCGAACCTGCGATCGTAGCGGTCGCTCGGTTCCAGACGGTAGCGCCTAAAACCGCTCGGCCACCCCGACCAGCTTTTAAAAGCACTCTGGTCGGTTTGGAGCGGTACAGATACTGTAGAACCGAAATGAGGCGGTGTTGTGACCTTGCACAAACGATGTAAATCATACGCTGACGGGAAAAAATCGCAACACCAAGAAAGATTTGTCCGACGTAAATGAAGGTTGGTAGGACTGTTAGTACATCTGAAAGATGATGTCTATTTAGATTTCGCGCCAGTCGCTAAAGAGTGGCGCTAGAAGCTCCACTACGAGGATTCAAATCTGGTTTGCTTTAAAAACTCTCCCTAACGGTCGTTAGCGTTAGTTACGTTTGAGATTGTACCTGGCGAGTTGACATTATTCAAGAATTCCCTTGACGCGACAAAGACGCCACTGTCAGGGCCTTACTGAGTTGGAACGATGTCGTGTAATAGGACCACGAGAAGCAGGATGTTCCTTCTGCGATACTGCATTGTATTCGTACGTGGCTGCTGGGCGGTGGTCACAAGAATGTGCAGTCGCAAGAAGGCCAGCCTCCGGACGGCCACGTGACACTACGGAGAGAGAAGACTATGGTATTTGGAGAGTGGCTACGATGAGTCGTTCTGCATCTGCAGCAGCAACTTGAGCAGCAGTTGGCACCACAGTGACACAACGAACTATTACAAATTGGTTACTTCCACCACAGCTCCGAGGCAGAGGCCCTGCTGCGTGCATTCCTCTGACATCAAACCAACGCCATTGGTGACTTCGGTGGTGTCAAATGAGAGCTGATTAGAGGGCAACGTGGAGATCTGTCTTGTTCTCTGATGAAACCTGTTTATGCCACGGTGCCAATGAAGGTTGTGTGTTGATCTAAAGGAGGCCAGCTGACGGTCTGCAATCAACCTGTCTGTGTGCTAGACACACTGGAGTTATGGGCTGGCCTGCAATTCCGTATGACGGCAGGAGCACTCTCATGGTTATCCCATGCACCCTGACTGCAATCTGATGATTCGACCTGCTATGCTGCCATTCATGAATAACATTCCGCCAGGCGGGATTAGCCGAGCGGTCTACGGCGCTACAGTCATAGATTGTGCCGCTGGTCCCGGCGGAGGTTCGAGTCCTCCCTCGGGCATGGGTGTGTGCGTTTGTCCTTAGGATAATTAAGGGTAAGTAGTGTGTAAGCTTAGGGACTGATAACCATAGTAGTTAAGTTCCATAAGATTTCACACACATTTGAACATTTTTTGAATAAAGTTCCGGGGAAGGGGGGGGGGGGTGTTTTCCATCAAGAAAAGGCTTGCCAACATACCGCTGTTGTAACGCTAGATGCTCTATAGAGTGTCGACACGTTGCCTTGGTGTGCTAGTTCACCAGACCTGTCACCAATAGAGCAGATATGGGAAATTATCGGACGACAATTCCGGTCATCCACAAACAGCATTAACCGACCCTGTATTGGCCCACCAAGAGCAACAGGCATGGAACTGCACCCCAAAAACTGACATCCCCCACCTGTAAAACAATGCATGTATGCTTCAGTGCTTGCTTCTAACATTCTGGTGGCTACACTGGTTATTAATGAATCACTTGATGAAACCCTGCGTAGATAGTGTCTGAAGTTCCATGCGGATTTTCGCGGATGATGCGGTAGTATACAGAGAAGTTGCAGCATTAGAAAATTGAGGCGAAATGCAGGAAGATCTGCAGCGGATAGGCACTTGGTGCAGGGAGTGGCAACTGACCCTTAACATAGATAAATGTAATGTATTACGAATACATAGAAAGAAGGATCCTTTATTGTATGATTATATGATAGCGGGACAAACACTGGTAGCAGTTACTTCTGTAAAATATCTGGGAGTATGCGTACCGAACGATATGAAGTGGAATGATCATATAAAATTAATTGTTGGTAAGGCGGGTACTTTTCTGGGTGAGGTATCGAATATATTACTTCCCCTTACTTATAGCTCCCAAGGAGACCACAAAGGTAAAATTAGAGAGATTCGACCGCGCACGGAGGCTTTCCGGCAGTCGTTCTTCTAGCGAACCATACGCGACTGGAACAGGAAAGGCAGGTAATGGCAGTGGCACATAAAGTGCCCTCCGCCACACACCGTTGGGTGGCTTGCGGAGTATAAATGTAGATGTTGATGTATCAGCATTTCACATTTGCAGTGGCTTATCTCGCGCTTACACTGACCTATGATCTTCCGATGTTAATCACTTAAATATGTTATCTAGACAAGTGCTTTCCAGAAATTTCCTTACATTAATTACTTATTGTGTTCCGACTTTTATCCGTCATTGTAGCAATGAAGTGGTATGTATTTGCCAATCTGTTGAATACAATAAGCGCAGTAAGATGAATTGACTTGGATGGCAGAATGGCAGCGATCTTTCGAGTTTGGACGTTTACATGACCACCCCATGAATGAAGTTGGACGATATGCGGGTGTAGCAACGCAGATTCTCCATTGTATTTACAAGGAATAGTATACTGCTCGCAGCGTAAGAAAAGCGGTCGTAAGAAGTTACTTACCGACTCGTACCGGACACGTGTGTCCCCTTTTGAATGACACTCGGTTTCAGACCTGACAGAAATTGCTGCTGGCAGTGAATGAACGTCCGTATTAACTAGTTTCCAAGTAAATATTATGAAAGTAACTATATTCAATGGTCGTTTGGATTCCGATGCCTCGAAAGAGCTCATTTCTCAAAACGGCACATAAAGTTGCATGTCCTAAATGGGCCAAGCAACACAGAAACCGGTCAGCAGCTCGCTGTAGTTGTGTAATGTGGTCCGACAAGTTGAGATTTTACCTCTTTCACATCTAGTGCACCATTTGCTCAAGTAAGTCTCCATCTCACAGCGTGTGGAAGATGTTTCAGCGGTCTCAATGAACAAGTCTTGTTCTAACCAAGGACGCAGTAGACTTTACTAGGGTGAAAATTCTACCGATAGATCACAATGATATTCTGCAGAAGTTTCTACACAGAAGTATTCCCCTCGCGAAATATTTTTTTAACTATCGCAACTCCGCTGTTACATTATACATTATCACTTCATAGATTCTACATAATCAAATGTATTTTTTTCGAATCATACTTTACTTTCGCTATATCGTACAGGAACAGCTGCTGACACCTTCTGATTTCATATATATATATATATATATATATATATATATATATATATATATATATATATATATATATATATATATATACAATGATGTAATTTCTCCCATTACAGCATGATTTTTCCATACAGTAATTTAGTCATAGGGATAAAAACTATCGGAGGAAAACTTAGAGACCAATCGAAATAATATATTCGATCCACTGAGAATCACTGACAATGTTTGTGCTACGCTTCATCCGTTCTAGCGGCGCACAGATGTTGAGATAAAATAGAAAACTGCTTAAATTTGCTGAAAAGCAAGTGACCTGATTCGATATCTGCACGATACAGATATGTGAAGTGTTGCTTTCTTTTTCAAGGAGCAGATTTTCCTAGGGCGCTGGAGCGATGAAGCAATCCAAACGAACGGAAAAAGAGTACACTTCCAAGCAGGGGCGTTGCACAGATGCCTATAAGCATAGACATATATTGTTGAAGTAAAAATATTGCAAAATTATGAAACACACATGTTTGCAAATTTTGACCGTTTCAGAGACCAATGACATCGACGTCGTAGAACTCAGCTCACTCTGTTAGATCCAGGTGGTAGGTGTTCAGTAAAGTTCTGCATTTGCAATCTTGTAACAGAGCTCCAAGTTATAGCTTTTGTGACTGGCATGACGACTTCCTGGTAGAGAGAACTCATCTCGTCGTTGAAAGTGACCTATTAAATGAAGTTTCAAAGTGTCGTGCTTCCATGTGGATGCTGTGAGAGATCACTCTAGGCAGAAAAATCCAGAGATCACATACCTTGGAGGCAGCGTACAGGCCCTGCTCAACTAATCCATCTCGAATTATACTGATACTTTACATGCCGTCCTACATCAGCAGCAAAATGTACATGTGCCACGTCATATATGTACCACTTTCCCCAGTCATGGGCGAAATTTGAGGCCAGTTAAATGGATACTTAAACGAAAGCTTGTATTTCAAATACATTAGAACACGAGCAATACTTCATACTCAAGTCATTGGCGGGCGCATAATCACAATTTGGAATTACTTTGAAAATGGCTCGCTTGCGTACCTATGTTTACTGTCAGTTGCCACTATCAATTGTGATATGCCATGTAAAGGGCTTGCATTCGTGACAGATTATGTGAAAATACCATATAAAGTTAGTTGCACAAAAACATAAAATAGGTTAATAGGAGTAATAAGAGTAAACCATGCGAGAAGCAGGTACCTAAAAAGCCATCATTGCTTGGCGGTCTGAGACGCTTGCTATTTAGTGTTAATAGATGCGATAGAGAATATCCAAAGAAGCTTCATCATAGGTTCGCGTAGTTAGCGTGCAGGTATCACGGAGGTGGTCAGCCAATTCCAGCGGCAGAAGCTATAAGAGAGAAATACTGTGTTACGTTTTTGATGACACAAGATCCAGAACGAGTCATGAAATGCAGTACTTGCTCGATATATACACCTCGCGACATGTTCATGACGGGGAATCCTGAGAAATTCAGGTTTATACACAATCACCCGTGGTCTACGGGTAGCGTCTTTAACCAATAATTAGGAATTTGTCAGCCCCGGGTTCAACTCCCCCTCCGCTTAAATTTTGAATAAGATCATCAGCAGCGGCGCTGACTACTTCCGGCATAAGAAGTCACCCTCATTCTTCCAACGGCCTTGTCAAAGAGGGGGAAGGTACTGACAGAGATTCAGGGCACTCTCTTGACCTTTCGGTGGGAAACTGCTCCTAAAAGTGGAATAATCAGCACTAATCAATGGCGTGAGGATGCAGAAGGCCATGGAAACCACTGCTTTAAAGACATACAATATGTATACACAGGGCATGTGGCCTGTAATTGAAAAAATGTCACGATTATCTCTCCATCGGCAAAAGACTCCAGACTAGTTCCCCATTACAATCTCTGGCACGAGACTGCTAAGGGGGAGGTGACCATGAGCAAAAGATTGAATAACCAACGAAAGAATAGCATTCTGTGAGCCAGGGACCGGAAAGTCTGAATTCTGAAATTGGTAGCGAAGCAATAAAACCTGAAAAGCGAAATACTAAGACTCAATGCAGATATAGCGAGGGGTCAGTGAAGTCAAATAGAAAGAAGACAAGAGTTTCTGATCAGGCTGAATATTTGGGAAATATGGGGGAATATATGGTAATACCAACAGCGACAGAAAATGGTGTAACGGGAGAAGGATTCATTATGAATAGCTATGTAGGGCAGAGAATGAGGTTCGCTGAATAGTTCAGTGAAAGGTGTTCTGATCAAAATCGACAGCAAACCAACAGCGAGAACGATAGTTCAGGCTACATGCCGACGTCGTAGGCCGAGGGTGAAGAGACAGAGAAAGTGTATGACGATACTGAAGTCGTAATTCAATACGTAAATGGAGATGAAAATCTAATAGTCATGGGGCATTGGAAAGCGGTTGTGAGGGAAGGAGCATAAGGAAGGGTTGCGGTAGAATATGGGTTTGGTGCTAGACACGAGGGACAGGAAAGATTCAGTTCAGCAGTAATTTTCCGCTACTAATAGCGAATACTCTGTTCCAGAATCACAGAAGGAGGAGGTACACTTTGGAAGGCCGGGAGTCACGGAAAGATTTCAGTTAGCTTACATCATGGACATGCAGAGATTCTAAAATTAGGTATTGGACTGGAAGGCAGATAAGGCTCAGATCACAATATACTAATAGTAGTGATGAAGAATAGACTGAAGTTTAAGAGACTCGTCAGGAAGAATTAATGCGCAAAGAAGTGGGTTATGGAAGTATTAACGAATGAAGAGGTTCGCTTGAAGTTCTCTTGGCTATAGATACCGCGATAATGGGTAGCTCAGTAGGTACTTCAATTGAAGAGGAATGTGCATCTCTAATAAGGGCAATCGCAGAAGTTGGAAATGAAACCGACTTTACAAAGAAGGTAACTGCGAAGAAATCACGAACAACAGAAGAAATATTTCAGTTAATTGATGAAAGAAGGATGTACAAAAATGTTCAAAGGATTCAGGAATGCAGACATGCAAGTCCCTTGGGAATGAAATGAGCACGAAGTGAAGGAAAACTAAGGGGAAATGGCTGCATGAAATATGTGGAGAAATTTGGCAATATGCCGTATGTTCCTATGGGACCTAACTGCTGAGGCCATCGGACCCTAGGCTTACACATTACGTAATGTAACTTGAAGTAACTTACGCTAAGGACAAAACACACACTCCTACCCAAGGGAGAACTCAAATCTCCGACGGGGTGAGCCGCTTGAACTGTGACAAGGCGCCTCACACCGTGCGACTACCCCGGGCGGCTGTGTGAAGAAATCAAAAACTATTGTCGAAAGGACTGACTCAGCATGTAGAAAAGTCAAACCAGCCTTCGCTAAAACTAAAAACAATGGGAATACCACAGTTAAATACGGAGGAGATAGCGGATAGGTGTAAAGAATACACTGAAGGCATCTATGAGGGGGAGGCCTTGTCTGATGACGTGAGAGAAGAAGAATTTAAAAGAGCTCTGGAAGACTTACAATCAAATAAGGCAGAAGAGATAGATAACATCTCACGTAAATTTGTAAAATCGTTGGGGGAAGTGGTAACAAAACGATTACTGACTTTTGTGAGTACAATGTATAATTCTGGTAGTATATCATCTGACATTCGGAAAAATATCATCCACACCATTCCGCAATTTACAAGAGCCGACAAGTGCAAAAGTTATAGCACAATCAGCTTAACAGTTGATGCGTCCAAGACGCTGACAAGAATCAAGAATGGAAAAGAGAATTGAGAATGTCTTAGGCGATCAGCTAGGTTTTAGAAAAGTTAAATCCACTAGAGAGGCAGTTTTTATTTCGTGGTTGATAATGGAGGCATAGAATTTAACTATGAAGTTATTGTTCTATACTAATTAAGAGCTTTGAATTGTCAGAGGGAAAGTGGATGTTTATGATATATATATATTGTAAAGATTTAATAATGAAACTTCATGAAATATGTATGTTCGTAAAAGAGAAATTGTACTCTGAATACTGGTTCATACTTAGGGAAGTTGTATTATATAAGGGAAAAGGTGTAGAGAACCCCCTCCGCTACGGAAGGGACTTGGCGCGCGGGAAAAGGTTGATTTGGGGGACAATCTGGGGGGCAAGAGAGAGAGCACATTACGCAGTCGGTGGCGAGCAGTTGTACAGTGAACACCGTAGGTGCCAAGTGAGGCATTCGGAAGCCGATTCATGTTGAAATTGTCTCGGCTGTGGTTTCGGCTGTAACATGGTGCTCTTGTATTATGGAATGGCTCAGAAATGATTAATACGTCGCCAAGAAGAAATCTGAAAAGAGCCTTAAACTGCAAGAGGTGAGACCATATAGCTGCCACGTGCTTGCCACCATTGTTGAGCCATTGCTCCGCTAACTTCAGGAAATCAGATATGTATTTTAGTATGGACCAGTACATTTGTGTGTGTTTTTTCCCAACAACAATTTCAGTGATAAAAATATGTGTTTGAACTTTAAAATTACCCTGATCATGAAACCTATACAGGGCCCTATCCTAAACGTGCTAAAGACCGAGTATCCTGTTTCTGAATAATCAGTGATGTGTTTGTACTTTGAACGTGCCGAAGTTTCAGTGCTAAAGTGTATATAAATGATGCTGATTAAACCACCTGCTTCACAGGTGATGAAAGAGGCACATAATTTTAACTTTGATGAAACTTAACTTTGTTGTGACTATTACTAGGAACTAATTTCTGAAATTTTATTTGAAAATATTAATTCAGTAAATTGCTATATAGTGTGGAAATATAAAAAAAAATTAAATGCGGTTATAAATCCACATTAGTGTAATGCAATTGTCTCTGAAATAGTTACAGAATTCACCTAAAGAGTAAATGATAGTTTATGGGCCCCACTATATTCTTCTCTATAATGAGAAAGTTAAACTAAATATTGCTGTTACTGAAGGAATCTGAAGAATTTCCATAAAAGAGATAGTATAAAAAAGTGTTCGATCAGTGTTATTTTATTGCATTTGTGATGTTTATGTGCTAGTTAAACCAGGACTCTTGTCATGCTTCACTTAATCTCGTTATGTCTTTAATTGCATTCTGGTGCTGAATTAATTAATGATTGAGATAGTAGGAGTAAAATTCCATTTATCTTTCTGTGATTGCCAGTTTACGCAAATGATAACTACTGCTATAGTTCGTCTGTTAGTCGTGTGTGTTCATTGCACTTTACAAAGACAAAAAGAATGGAAGTCCCTTTTACAGTATTATATTTAAATTCTTTGAACTTAATGTTCCAAAATTATTATGCCTAATTAGCCTGGCGACCGTTTATTATTCCATTCACGAAAACTTTTACTACTTTCATTAATTCCAAAATTAAAGTCCTTACTAATTAGTATTTATAAGAAATTCATGTTCGATACGCTCTGTCCATTAGCTAAAAACACGGTCAAACATCAAAATTCCTCTCAGAGGGTAACACTTATTGTATGTTAACGTCATATTTGTCACGACGTACGTACGTAGTTGTTAGACAAGGTATGCATGTCAGATCCTACGTTTACTGGGCAGTTTTTTATTTGTTTGGTCCGCACTATCTACTCCCAAAAATAGAAAGCAAAGAGCTTCCCGTACAAGACGTGTGTTTCACAGTATATAACATGAAAAATAAACATAGCTCATTTTGAGCTCATGCTTTTTAGACATTTTTTTTCCTTATGAGCATCTTTGAAACTTTCTCAGTTTAGTTCTGGTTCAAGCTGTATAATAGGGTACCGCTAAACACTCTAGGCAGAAGAGCAGCCAAGAGCGGCTGTAGCAACAACAGAGTGGAAGCCGTGGGCCGTGTGCCGCCGCCCATGTAAGCAGACTCAGGATGACGTGGACCAGCATGTGGCGGCGCTCCTCACCGCAGCAACCATGCTCCCTCTGGCCAGTGGAGTCGACCAACGTGGGAGCCGAAAGACAACGGGACGAGGCAAATGCAGCCACATCTACCGCTGCGCCGAAGGACCAGGCAACGGGGAATGCACTGTGGAATTTGGCAGGCAAAAAACTGATGTTATTACTGTCCATAATCTGTTTCAGTTAGTATAGTGTATACTAGGAAACACTAACAGAAATTTGGAAATTGGTGTAATTTTTTCTATTAATAGTAGAAACAGCTATGGTGGTGGCAAGTAGTATTGTTTTGAGTGTAATAATGCGAGTCGTGTTACTATTTGCCGATCCATACAAAAAGAAGTGCTGATGCTAGTAACAGTTTGCGTAAGAATAATTAAGGCCTATGTTTAAATTATAGGTAAGAGGCCGCAAAGCAAGACATAACCACATCTTCTCACTTCACGAGACGCTATTGTGGAGTTGAATAATACTAGAAACCGATTCGTAGCTCCGTGAGCAAGATATGCTCATCGCACTCTGTGCTTCTGGCAAAACTTTTTGAACAGCTGGAGTTGAACATAATGCTTACTGGTCGATTGCGAGAGATAGCTCGGTTACGAAAGTGCGTTTCGGAAATGAGATACGTAAGATCATTGTGTAGAAAAGTTTTAAAATAATTTTGAATGACAACCACATCCTGGACAATCAAAGGGCTGCTGCATTTGATAATAGGGATGGACTAAACTTCCAAGTTTGAGTAATGGGTTACTACGTTCCCGTTCGAATCACGCAATTAGTAAGAGCAATTGATTAATTCTATAGGTTTCACGTAGGTTGTGAAGTACATTAAAACCAGCAAAACAGTTCGTGATTGGCAATCAATGTTTAACGTAGAAACTAGTTAAAGCTCTACCTTATTTACCCCGATGCCTTCTTTAGCTAGGTTTTATTTAAAGAATTTAATTCTTAAGATGCTTCGTTTAAGATGGATGAATTGTTTAAATTTTTTTAAAAAAATTTACTGTTATTTTTCTCAAGACCAGTGCTGTCGCGAACTAAACTTGATGTAGTTGACAATGCAGACGCTAACAGTTGTGAATTCATGTAACTGTTGCTGGATGCCTTCGCTCAAAACGTTTTCCCGTGTTATTTACAGGGATTGGACAAAAATATGGTAACGCCGCGAGAAATGATAAGCCCCGGCGCTAAGCAAGGCCGCAGGTTGCACTGTCGTATTTGACCACGACCACTACCTGCGTAACATCCGCAATACGTTGCAAGTGTCGGTCGTGGCCATACCCGCTTTGTGTGTGCTTGTGAGTGCATTACACCGGAACTAAGTGAATTCGAACGTCGTTAAATTGGTGCTCGAATCGTACATGCTTCCGTAACGAAGGTAGCCGACGTGTTAGTATTTCGAGAGGCACAGTATCAAAGATATATACTGCACACAGGGAAAGAGGAAAAGCACCAGCCGCTAAGTCACAACACGGACGAAAGTGTATATTTAGTGATACTGATAAAAAAAGGAGGACGACAATTGCAACAGTCACTGCAGAACTGGATGTTGCACTTATGAATCATGTCCGGCATTGAAACAACACGAAAGGAGTGAGGAATTGCAGGGCCCGACGTGGATGTCCAAAACGACTCAGCTGTGACGCAAACGCGCGTAACAGGAAAACGTGGTGCCTAGGCCATAAAATTTGGTTTATGGAGCAATGGAAGAAATTCGCTTGGTATTCGGTGCTGATTTGGGCAGCCATATTCCTATCTCATGGGCCCTACGGTCAATCTGCAAGGTTGCATTACTGCTAAGGATTATGTAACCATTCCAGCTGATTCGGTGCATCCCACGGTGCGACTTTCGTTCCTCAACTGCGATGCAGTGTTCCAAGACGGTAGAGCACCTGTTAATACAGCTCGCATCGTCTAGGACTTTTTTTGTGAATATGAATTCTCGCATCTCCTCTGGGCACTACACTTAAAAGATTGTTGAGCCTATGTGGACTGGTTTGTAGGGAAGGATGCGTGATCACTGTCCACATCTATCATTGTTACCTGTCAGTATTTTGCAGGACGAGTGGTATGACATTCTCATAAAAACCATACAGCACCTTTGTTTATCCTTTCTTAGACGACTCCAAGCTTTTTTGAATGGCAGTGCGTGGCCTAGATCGCGTTAGGCATGGTATTGTGTAGTGTTTTTGGCGTTTCCACATTTTGTTCACCCCTTCTACAGCCTTTTCGAAACACGTTTGTCCACAAAATCTCACTGTGCATCTTTATTATGTTTACCAATAACACAAAATTGAATTTAAAACTACAATTAACTCAAAACATAAAATGAATAAATGAGTCCGCGATCGTCTTTGGTATATTATTCATAAATGTCCATACCGATGGCACATTAGTGTATTTATTTCACAATGAATGGCTTCTATCATTTTGTGTTTTACTGTTAGACACACAACTTATCCATGTGAAACCATTTTAGGTAATGAATGTGAATACCCCATTTTAAGCTGTTGAATCTGGAATGTTCGACATGTATGTTATCACTCACATATACTCTCTCCCATCTATTCGTCGTGTATGCATTAATAGATTTTCTCTGCCTCGTGATGACTGGGTGTCGTGTGATGTCCTTAGTTAGGTTTATGTAGTTCTAAGTTCTAGGGGACTGATGACCATAGATGTTAAGGCTCACAGCCATTTGAACCTTTGCAATAATATAGCACACCCACAGGCAACCAGTTGCTCTTCTTCAGGTAATTGCGTGTACAAATTATTTGACACTGGTATTCGTATAATATCACAATACTCCTTACGGTAATTTATGACTGTCAGCTATGTCTTTTTTATGTGCTCTTTGATTTTTTTTTAGACTTGATCTTCTGCCAGCTGTACCTATTATTGTTACAGTAATGTTTTTCTATTTTGTAACAAATGTTTCAAATGGCTCTAAGCATTATGGGACTTAACATCTGAGGTCATCAGTCCCCTAGACTTAGAACTACTTAAACCTAACTAACCTAAGGACATCACACACATCCATTCCCGAGGCAGGATTCGAACCTGCTACCGTAGCAGCAACGTAGTTCCTGACTGAAGCGCCTAGAACCGCTCGGTCACTTGGTCCGGCAAATCGCACTGTAATTGATGTTTTTGTCAGTTGCTCATTGCTGTACATTTTAATAAGTTAGAAAGTCTAGTAGAACTTTTTGAAAGAGTTCATACTCATATTATTACAATACCCACTATTCCAATTAAATAAAACCAAACGTAAATGAAGATCATCTTCGACGGAATGAAACCATATGGTTAACTTTACAAAAGACAAATTTTTTAAATGATTTCGTACTCGCCATTGACCATACATTTATTAGAATATCCACTATTGTGGTTGCGACCATTTGATCATTTTCAGGTGGCCACAGTGGGCGGCTTTTGTAACAGATTTTAGGATGGCAGCAAGCCGAAACCGGTCACTGCGAATTATATAGTAATACGCGGACAAGGCGTACGCATACGAATAAAATTACTGTACTTCACTTTGTAGCACTATATGACATTTGCATAATACACGAGTACACGACTGCTCACAAGAGTGCACAACACTCGCAGCTGTAGACGTGTCGCGAATTCCGCGAGCTAACGGCCCTTGTGGAACGACTCTGCATTTCGACAGTGTGAAGGCTATGGTAACTGTTGCCGAAGAAATGAATACGCTTCAGCCGTGCATAGCACCTTGTCCGTTCCGAAGTGTGGTAATTACTACCGGCGGAACCAATACGTTTGCAGATGTGGATTAAACGCCCCAACCACACCAAGCTATCTGTGAGTATTGAGTTGCGACACAGAGCTCTGACGCTGCGTCTTGCGGCGACAAGTGTAAGGACACTGTGATCGGTATCCTTGCCAGTGAACTACATGGCAGCAGGTGGTAGCTGGCGAGATTCACCTTCTAGAACTTTCTGCAGACTCTCGTCTTTTGCAGCGAACGGGGCGTTGTCGTGTAGCGACGATAATGCGAGTTGGTAACGATCGCGTGAGCAGCACTGCAGCGGGCTGTCTACATCTACATCTACATCTACATGGGTACTCTGCAATTCTTAGTCAAGTCCCTGGCAGATGGTTCATCGAACCATTTGCATACTACTTCTCTATCATTCCACTCTCGAATGGCGTGTGGGAAAAAGAAACACCTAAATCCTTCCGTTCGAGCTCTGATTTCTCTTATTTTATTATGATGATCATTTCTCCCTACATAGTTGGGTGTCAACAAAATATTTTCGCATTCAGAAGAGAAAGTTGGTGATTGAAATTTTGTAAAGAGATCTCGACGCAAAGAAAACCACCTTTGCTTCAGTGACTGCCACCCCAACTCGCGTATCATATCAGTGACACTCTCGCCCCTATTGCTCGATAACACGAAACGAGCTGCCCTTCTTTGCACATTTTCTATGTCCTCCGTCAACCCTACCTGGTAAGGAACCCACACCGCGCAGCAGTATTCCAGCAGAGGACGGACAAGTGTAACGTAAGCTGTCTCTTTAGTGGGTTTGTCACATCTTCGAAGTGTTCTGCCAACAAAGCAGGGCACTCTGCAATTCTTGGTCAAGTCCCTGGCAGATGGTTCATCGAATCATTTGCATACTACTTCTCTACTATTCCGCTCTCGAATGGCGTGTGGGAAAAAGGAACACCTAAATCCTTCCGTTCGCCTTCCCCACTATATTGTCTATGTCGTCTTTCTAATTTAAGTTGCTCGTAATTGTAATACCTAGGTATTTAGTCGATTTGTGTGATTTATCGTATGCCCAAAATTTATCGGACTTCTTTTAGTATCCATGTGGATTACCTCGCACTTTTCTTTGTTAAGTGCCAACTGCTACTTTTTGCACCATACACTCGCGGTTCTAGGCGCGCAGTCCGGAACCGTGCGACTGCTACGGTCGCAGGTTCGAATCCTGCCTCGGGCATGGATGTGTGTGATGTCCTTAGGTTAGTTAGGTGTAAGTAGTTCTAAGTTCTAGGGGACTGATGACCACACCAGTTGAGTCCCATAGTGCTCAGAACCATTTGAACCATTTTTTGCACCATACAGAAATTCTCTCTAGATCATTTTGTAATTGTAATTGATCATCTGATGATTTTAGTACAAGGAAATTTACAAAAATCTAAGGGGGCTGCTCAGAATATCACCCAGATCATTTATGTAAATCAGGAACAGCAAAGAGCCTATGACACTACCTTGCGGAACGCCAGATATCACATCTATTCTACTCTATTACTTACCGTCTGTCTCTACGAACTGTGACCTCTCTGCGAGGAAATCACGGATCTAGTGACACAACTGAGACGATATCCATATGCACGCAATTTGATTAACAGTCCCTTGTGAGAAACTGTGTTAAAAGTCTTCTGGAAATCTAGGAATATGGAATCGATCTGAGATCCCTTGTCGAAAGCACACATTACGTCATGGAAATAAAGATAATGTTCGAGTACAGTATGGGGGGAGGGGTGAAAATGTAGTGAAAACAGCTATGAATCAGAACTACGCGAACTACGCATTGAGGAAAATGTATTCGGTTAGAATAGGAATGCTGAGTTGTCCGTGGCTTTTTTGAAGTAAACGACCTTCAGCAAAAAAGTGAATGCGCGCAATATCTTTAGGCATGTTTTTATATGTTTTAAGATGGATAAATTAAGCTAAAGGGCGTTGTCTTTTATTTAAGAAGATCTTCACCCTATTTGATGATCAGTTTGGTAGTAAATAATTACAGTTACGTCAATTCAGTCAGGCTCCAAGAGTTTTTGTGCGATCGTTGCAGAAGAAAGTATCTCGCCCTATAGTCCAACGGCCAACCGTAAGACACACGGTCAGATCGCTTAAAATTATTGGGATGAGGCCTCACACAAAGCACGAATGCTACTGCTTTATTTTAAGTAGCTTCAGTATTAACGACGATAAGAAAAGCACTGAATAAAAACTGAGTAATTGTATGTTTATCTAACAAGCTGAAGGATGAAAGCTCACTGCTACACAGTGCAACAAAATTACACGATCACTTTTTCGGATCTACATGCTGCCTCCCATTCCGACGCATTAGTTTGAAATTTGGCTCGAAGGTGCCTACAATCTTCCTCTGTAATGATGCAAAAACGTGGCTCGGCGACGGTTCAAACAGCAGACTGTCAACACATGCGAAAAAAAGGCCACAGCTCCGAAGGTCTTGATGATATTATATTGGCACTAAGTTTCGTCACAGTTCTACCCAACGGCACCGTGGACGTGTCACACGTTAAAAAGGTCATCGCAGTCCCTCTTACATACATTTCATCCCTTCTTTTGACGTCTATGAGATAGAGGATAGAGGAGGTAACCGCGACACCCAGCGTTGAAATCACGCGATTTTTTTGTCAGTGGCCGAGGAAAATGAATCAGACACACCGTCGCTCAGAATCGATACGAAAAGTCCTCAACGGTATACGTAATGGGCGTCAATACAACCACCACTTTCTCTGGGCGTTGATTCCTTCGCATTTCAAGGCTGAGAATGACAGTTCACAGTGTGCTTAGAAACAGGAAAATGGTCATTTTTCTCTCGTGTACAAGGTGGAACCAGTAGGGACTGTTCAAAACCATTCAAAAATATCTGAACGCGATCTTGAAGTGGCCCGAAACAGCAAAGAGTACTTATGTTTTTTTCAACCCTCCTTTTTTTGCACCCTCATAAGCTGTGATCACGTGGAAATGCAGTGTTAACATGTGCATGAAGAAAACACCAAAGGGTCCCTCTAAGAACCCCCATTTCGGCACCACCTTCGATGTCACCCACGCAATTTTGTTGAGCACGTTCCAAATGTAGCCGTTAGGAACTTCTGCATCAAGTCTGTCTGGCGGTAGCTCTAGCGCCTGAATGCAGGCAAACGCCACTCAAGGGGTGTCGAAGGCGTTGCCAAACCCCCGAATTTCTGAAGGTGCATTTCTAACGGCTCAACAAAGATGTGTATGGCACTGACGGTGTAACCAAAATGGGGATTCTTAGCGGAACTCTTCTTCGTTTTTTTGTTTTTCACACGCTTCCACGTGATCATCTCACACGAGGGAGTAAAAGAAGAGGCTTTAAAAACATACGCTATATCATCAAAAGTATCCGGACATCTGGCTCAAAATGGCTTAAACGTTCGTGGCACCCTCCATCGGTAATGCTGGAATTCAATATGGTGTTGGCCCATACTTAGTCTTGACGACAGCTTCCACTCTCGCAGGCATACGTTCAAACTGGTGCTGGAAGGTGTCTTGGGGATTCTTCACGGAGTGCTGCACTGCGAAGAAATGTCGATGTCTGTCGGTGAGACCTAGCAAGAAGTGGGCGTTCCAAAACATCCCAGAGGTCTATAAGATTCAGGTCAGTCCATTACAGGGATGTTATTGTCCTGTAACCACTCTGCCAAAGGCCGTGTATTATGATCACGTGCTCGATCGTGTTGAAAGATGCAATCGCCATCCCCGAATGGCTCTTCAACGCGGGGAAGCAAGAAGATGCTTAAAACATTTAGGCCTCTGCTGTGATAGTGCCATGCAAAACGACAAGGGGTGCTAGCCCCCTCCATGAAAAATACGACCATGCCATAACGCCACCACCTTCGTATTACACTGTTGGCACTACACACGCTGGCAGATGACGTACACCCGGTATTCGCCACGCCCACACTGTGCCATCGGATCGCCACATTCTGTACTGTGAACCGTCACTCCACATAACGTATTTTCACTGTTCAGTCGTCCAATGTTTACGCTCCTTACACCAATCGACGCGTAGGTCGGGATTTTCGGGCATGATGTGTGGCTTATGAGCAGCCGCTCGACAATGAAATCCAAGTTTCCTCACGTCCCGCCTAACTGTCGTAGTACTTGCACTGGATCCTGATGCAGTTTGGAATTCTTGTGTGATGGTCTGGATAGATGTCTGCCTATTATACATTACGATCCTCTTCAACAACCGGCGGTCTCTGTCAATAAGAAGACGAGATCGGCCTGTATGCTCTTGGGCTCCACGTGTCCCTTCACGTTTCCACTTCACTGTCACATCGCAAACAGTTGACGTAGGGATGTTTAGGAGCGTGGAAATCTCGCGTACAGACGTATGGCACAAGTGACTCCCAATCACCTGACCACGTTCAAAGTCCGTGAGTTCCGCTGAGTGCCCTATTCTGACCTCTCACCATTTCTAATGACTACTGAGGTCGCTGATATGGCGTACCTGGCAGTAGATGGCAGCACAATGCACCTAATATGAAAAATGTCTGTTTTTGGTAGTGTCAGACACTTTTGATCATATAGTGTAAGTACCCTTTGCTGTTCCGGACCACATTCAGTTCATGTTAAGATTTCTTCGAATGGTTTTTAACGGTCCCAAGTTTTTCCAACTAGTACACTAGAGCAAAATTTGCAGTCGCGCCGCTCTTCAAAGGGACGCGATTACGATCAATGGGTATTCAGCGCCACAGAGTCCTTAGGGAAGGGATGAAACGTACGAGGTGTCATGAGTGTCAAAGATTCTCAAGGACACCGTTTTCTTGCTCATCACACTGCGAACCGTCGTTCTCAACCGCGAAGCGTGTGGGATTCAACGCACAGGGAAAGGTGTGGTTTCATTGACTCCCTTTAAGTCACCCACAGAGGTCTCTAGGTGTCGAAACTGAGCGGCGCCACCCACAAGAAAACCGTGTGATTTCCATGCTGGTTGTCGCGGCGCCTCTATCGCATAGACGACAAAAGAAGGAGTGAAATGTGGGTAAAATGGGCTGTGACGATCTTTTCACCGTGTGATACGTCAACGGTGACGTTGGGCAGTTTTGTGGCGACATCGTTAACCCAGCCCAAAGGAGCTTCTGAGCTGTCACTTTCTTTCCGTATCTGCCAACACGTAAAAGCGTTGCCAACCTCGAAGGTGGCGTTACGGGGCGACACTCTTTTGTACCATTACAGAGTGTAGGCAGCTTTCAGCCATATTTCAAACTTAAGTGTCACAATTGGTGGCAGTTACGGGATTTCGAAAAAGCAATCATTTGAGTCTGTCGCCAGTGTATATTAATAATTTAACAGGTTCGATGATGTAACGTTGCTTAATAGATACGTCTCTTCAACAATATTATTTCAGAAGTTGAATAAACTATCGCCCATCCGTTCTCTGTAGGGCGTAGATGGCCTCTATCTGATAGTTCCTTTTCACTTACAACATTACCTCTCACTTGATTCCATAACGCAAGTTGCTTGTTGAACTGAATGACTCTCGTGTTAATAATACTTGCCTCAACAATGTCCGTGCTTCTCCACTCTCGCCTGCAACATCGGCACGTGTGCTAAACCCAGCTCTTTATAGCGCACTGCAAGCTTATCTCGCCCGAAGGAAACGTGGCTCGCGAGCAAGCGTTATGGCTAAACCACAGTGACAGAAGGCGCAGCACTTTGCGATAGCCCGTTCAGAGGTTAGAATCAATCTCCGTAGCGGCAGGTAATGCCTGCACGACCGCCATAACGCAGACCTGATTTACTCCGCGGCCTCCGTGCCGTTTGATACCCGAGACGCGGCCAACTACCGACGATAAATCTAGCTTTTACGGCGAGCACCGCGTGGGAGAGAATCGGCTGCCGTCTGGCTTGCCCCAGATCAAATACCGACCGCGAGTGATAACAGCGGGACTGTTCGAGATACGGAAATGCACTTGTAGTCGTTACTGCCACAGCTCTCAATACAAGGAAAGCATTGGAACAGGTGACCCCTGCAACTTGCTACTTGCGATTGTATCTGCCTCACCAAGATTGGATTTCTGATTTAAGTATCACCACGCTCTAACCTCAATCTATGCTAGGTCACTTTGATCACGATCTCACAAATTCCTAACAACTCACACTGCGAGATTCGATCTTTATGTGGAGACTGAATTAGGATTGATACGGGAATAATTCACTTCGGACAGGACAAGACTTACGCAGCTGCCAGTGGATTCGCCTATCTCCAGAGAAATATGAAGGAGAGACGCCGTTATGGAATTAGTGACAGGCGACCGACAGCCTTCTTCTTCCTTTACCTGTATAGTTGTAACGTGCTTGATTAGCAGTGTGTGTATGTTTGAAACAGTTCCGGGCCAACTAACATAAGCAACATAGCAGCTACGGGAGCAAAGATAGTGACATGAGGTGTTAACTGTTACCGGTCTGTGCGGCCACCGAGCAGGGTAGGGCGAGGCAGTTGAATGAGATACAATGGCGGTTACAGTGAACGAAATACGAACGTTGTATTTTCAGGTAAACTACGTAACAGAACCTAACAAAGAGAAGATGGATGCATCCCGCCATAACAAGACAAAACACACGAAAGGACGAGGTGATAGTGGTTCACAGAAACATAAATATATTTAGTGCGGTGATAGTGCTGTATAATAAAATCTAACACACACATATTGAAGAACAGGGAGAATGACGTGCACAACAAAAAAACGTGAGCAACGATACGAATTAACACTGGTTATAGTAGTAAGTAAAGCATGATTCTAGGAAACAAAATTGAAATAGAACAAATATGTATGTATTGTTACAGTGACCACTGAAGATTCTTCAGAATAAAGCGGAACTTGTTTGGTCTTAATAAGAGTTTCATTGCAGTTGTAATAGACAGTATTTAACGTATACAACCTGTTTATCTGCAAGTTCTGAAAAAAGAGGCCGAAAACCAAAGCCGGCCGCGGTGGTTCTAGGCGCGCAGTCCGGAACCGTGCGACTGCTATGGTCGCAGGTTCGAATCCTGCCTCGGGCATGGATGTGTGTGATGTCCTTAGGTTAGTTAGGTTTAAGTAGTTCTAAGTTCTAGGGGACTAATGAGCACAGCAGTTGAGTCCCATATTGCTCAGAGCCAATTGAACCATTTTTTCGAAAACCAAAGAAAACATGTGAATTGTATGTATACGAGATGTCGCAGCTAATATAGGACACCTAAAATATTTTCAGAAAAAGTAAACACATCAAGGGGTAGTTATAGCCAAATTATCGCGTGACGTTTGATGAATTTTCTAACAACCCAAATAATTTTTGATGTTCATAGTTGCCTAGTTTAACACTCACTTTTTCCTTTATTTGGAACCTAATATTTTTACTTGTGGCAATGGATAAAGTCTTCGGAGATATGTGAGGATCTTGTGCAGATAGAACAATGTCACAGACCACTGTCCCGCGGACAGGATAAGATATCGCACAAACGTCTCTACTGTGCCAAATGTAAACGGACACGAAATTCAGGTGTGATTCGTGTGTTTAGTGTTGTTGTTGTTGTCTTCAGTCCTGAGACTGGTTTGATGCAGCTCTCCATGCTAGTCTATCCTGTGCAAGCTTCTTCATCTCCCAGTATCTACTGCAGCCTACATCCTTCTGAATCTGCTTAGTGTATTCATCTCTTGGTCTCCCTCTACGATTTTTACTCTCCACGGCGCCCTCCAATGCTAAATTTGTGATCCCTTGATGCCTCAAAACATGTCCTACCAACCGATCCCTTCTTCTAGTCAAGTTGTGCCACAAACTTCTCCCCAATCCTGTTCAATACCTCCTTATTAGTTACGTGATCTATCCACCTTATCTTCAGCATTCTTCTGTAGCACCACATTTCGAAATCTTCTATTCTCTTCCTGTCCAAACTAGTTATCGTCCATGTTTCACTTCCATACATGGCTACACTCCAAACAAATACTTTCAGAAACGACTTCCTGACCATTAAATCTATATTCGATAATAACAAATTTCTCTTCTTCAGAAACGCTTTCCTTGCCATTGCCAGTCTTCATTTTATATCCGCTCTACTTCGACCATCATCAGTTATTTTACTTCCTAAATAGCAAAACTCCTTTACTACTTTAAGTGTCTCATTTCTTAATCTAATTCCCTCAGCATCACCCGATATAATTTGACTACATTCCATAATCCTCGTTTTGCTTTTGTTGATGTTCATCTTATATCCTCCTTTCAAGACACTATCCATTCCGTTCAACTGCCCTTCCAAGTCCTTTGCTGTCTCTGACAGAATTACAATGTCATCGGTGAACCAAAAAATTTTTATTTCTTCTCCATGGATTTTAATACCTACTCCGAATTTTTCTTTTGTTTCCTTCACTGCTTGCTCAATATACAGACTGAATAACTTCGGGGAGAGGCTACAACCCTGTTTCACTCCTTTCCCAACCACTGCTTCCATTTCATGCCTCTCGACTCTTATGACTGCCATCTGGTTTCTGTACAAATTGTAAATAGCCTTTCGCTCCCTGTATTTTACCCCTGCCACCTTTAGAATTTGAAAGAGAGTATTCCAGTCAACATTGTCAAAAGCTTTCTCTAATTCTACAAATGCTAGAAACGTAGGTTTGCCTTTTCTTAATCTTTCTTCTAAGATAAGTCGTAAGGTCAGTATTGCCTCACGTGTTCCAACATTTCGACGGAATCCGAACTGATCCTCCCCGAGGTCCGCATCTACCAGTTTTTCCATTCGTCTGTAAAGAATTCGCGTTAGTGTTTTGCAGCTGTGACTTATTAAACTGATAGTTCGGTAATTTTCACATCTGTCAGCACCTGCTTTCTTTGGGATTGGAATTATTATATTCTTCTTGAAGTCTGAGGGTATTTCGCCTGTCTCATACATCTTGCTCACCAGCTGGTAGGGTTTTGTCATGAATGGCTCTCCCAAGGCCGTCAGTAGTTCTTATGGAATGTTGTCTACTCCGGGGGCCTTGTTTCGACTCAGGTCTTTCAGTGCTCTGTCAAACTCTTCACGCAGTATCGTATCTCCCATTTCGTCTTCTTCTACATCCTCTTCCATTTCCATAATATTGTCCTCAAGTACATCGCCCTTGTATAAACCTTCTATATACTCCTTCCACCTTTCTGCCTTCCCTTCTTTGCTTAGAACTGGGGTTGCCATCTGAGCTCTTGATATTCATACACGTGGTTCTCTTCTCTCCAAAGGTCTCTTTAATTTTCCTGTAGGCAGTATCTGTCTTACCCTTAGTGAGATAAGCTTCTACATCCTTACATTTGTCCTCTAGCCATCCCTGCTTAGCCATTTTGCACTTCCTGTCGATCTCATTTTTGAGACGTTTGTATTCCTTTTTGCCTGCTTCATTTACTGCATTTTTATATTTTCTCCTTTCATCAATTAAATTCAATATTTCTTCTGTTACCCAAGGATTTCTAGCAGCCCTCGTCTTTTTACCTACTTTATCCTCTGCTACCTTCACTACTTCATCCCTCAGAGCTACCCATTCTTCTTCTACTGTGTTTCTTTCCCCCATTCCTGTCAATTGTTCCCTTATGCTCTCCTTGAAACTCTGTACAACCTCTGGTTCTTTCAGCTTATCCAGATCCCATGTCCTTAAATTCCCACCTTTTTGCAGTTTCTTCAGTTTTAACCTGCAGGTCATAACCAATAGATTGTGGTCAGAATCCACGTCTGCCCCTGGAAATGTCCTACAATTTAAAACCTGATTCCTACATCTCTGTCTTACCATTATATAATCTATCTGATACTTTTTAGTATTAGTTTTGTGTTAACACTGTCTTATTACATGCTCTAAATTTTGACCTTGAACAGTTTCTATTCTGAACGTTAAAATTCTCTACCGATGTTTTGGAAGTTGGTATGGATATAGCGGCAGGCTGAGATACCTGTGGCGTATGGCCAAATGCGAGAGAATAAGACAAATGGCGGAGAAAGGAGATTTTAAGTTCCACTGCGCAGGTCGAGTGTGGGCAGTTGGAGTTGACTCGGAGGTACGCTATGAGTTTAAACACCTGAGTCGGAGCGTGACCGCTGCACGTTTATGCATTGAAGCACCAAAGAAACTCGTATACGCTTGGGCATTCAAATGCAGAGATACGTAAACAGGTAGAATAGGGCGCTGCCGTCGGCAACGCCTATATAAGACAACAAGTGCCTGGCGCAGTTGTTAGATCGCTTACTGTTACTACAATGACAGGTTATCTTGATTTAAATCAGTTTGAACTTGGTATTATAGTCGGTACAGGAGTGGTGGGACACAGCATCTCCCAGGTAGTGATGAAGTGCGGATTTTATCGTACGACCATTTCACGAGTGTACCGTGAATATCAGGAATCCGGTAAAGCATTAAAATCTCAGACATCGCCGCTGCCAGAAAAACATCCTGCAAGAACGGGACCAAAGACGACTGAAGAGAAATGTTCAGCGTGACAGAAGTGCAACCCTTCCGAAAATTACTGCAGATTTCAATGCTGGGCCATCAACAAGAGAATGCGTGCGAACCATTCAACGAAACATAATCGCCTGGACCCGTCAACATCGACATGGGACTGTTGATGACTGGAAACATGTTGCCTAGTCGGACGAGTCTCGTTTCAAATTGTATCGAGCGGATGAACGTGTACTGGTATGGAGACAACCTCATGTATGTACCCTACATCTCAGCAGGGGACTGCTCATGCTCGTGGAGACTTTGTAAAGGTGTGGGGCGCGTGCAGTTAGTGTGATACTGGACCCCTGGTACGTCTATATACGACTTCGAGAAGTGACACGTACGTAAGCAGCCTGGCTCATCATCTGCGTCGATTCATCTCCATTGTGCATTGCGATGGACTTTGGAAATTCCAGCAGGACAATACGATGTCACACACGTCCGGAATTGCTACAGATTGGCTCCAGGGACGCTCTTCTGAGTTTAAACACTGCTGCTGGCCTCCAAACTCCTGTTACATAAACATTATTAATCGTATCTGGAATGCCTTGCAACGTGCTGTTGAGAAGAGTCCTTTCGTGCTCTTACCGATTTATGGACAGCCCTGCAGGATTCATGGTGTCAATTCCCTCCAGCACTACTTCAGACATTAATCGAGTATATGCCACGCCGTGTTGCGGCTCTTTCGAATGCTCGCGGGGTTCCTACATGATATTAGGCAGATGTACCAGTTTCTTTGGCTCTCCTGTGTACTTCCAGGTGAGCAGTGCACATGGTGGTAGCCGCACTGGAAAGTGCGCTGTCTGTTACGGCTATCAACTTTGAATTAAGGTCCGTTCAGCGGACGCACTGTGGATAAATTCACGACTGCACTTTCTGGTGAATGACGGACCTGTGGATTTAGTCTGCCTCTACTGATTCAGTATTCTGTTCACCAGGTGTCGGTGTCATTATTGCGAACACTCAATACGGCAGGTGTAAAGACCTTAGTGGCGTTTCAATGTGTATTAAATTGCTTCGCTATTATAATATTCTCGTAATTGTAGCTTGTGGTTATATTGTGAACAAATGTGTTTGGATTATACTGGTTAGATCAGTTAGTTTCCAGCAGTTTTGTGTTGCTTCTTTCGTATGTGTAATTCGTGTGGTAAATTTCAGTCAGCCACGCCATTACGCTCCTGAGCCATAAAACCTTGACGGGCACATTTCGTACATAGACTGCCGCAGTCCCAAAAGGTGAATGTTTTTGTACGATTTTCTATTATTTAATCTTGTATGTTTAGGGAGTCCTTAGATAGGTTTTAAGGCAAATTAGTAGCTGATTTGCTTGACTAAACTGTGTGACCCTCAGTAGTTGTGTTTTCATGTGCGTACACTATTAGTACTAAATGTGCTGTCGACGGATTACTTACTCGCACTGAGGCACATTTTCCTCCACTTGACTTGTTCACATACTACTGTGCTCCTTTCATTTCAAAGACTGTCGGCTATAAATAATGCCTCAAATTTCTTGATCTCGTGTTGGTGCGGTTATCTGCTGAAATCTCCCTCACCGCGTCGTTAGTACTAATCTATTATTCGCGGTAAATGATAACAGCTATGATAAGTTTTTTGCTAATGAAGGTGTCTTCCTGTTCAGGTGTATTTTTTCTTCTGATGATGGTATATTTTGAAATACCGAAACCGTGGTCAAGGATTTCAATAAATCTTTATCCTGCAACTGTTTGGCTGTTATCATTTACCGTGAAGATTTTGAACAGTTGCTGCTTCAGCCTTATTTAAAATTTCGAACTAATCTATTACTTTGTGGCTGTAACAGATCCGTTTGTCACTTACTATATATGGTCACTTGCTTTTTTTTTAACTTACAACTTGCAGTAGACAACATTCTGAGAAATGAAATCGATTTAGAAAGTTATTTCCATAATGCTGTTTATAGTGAGACATGTAAAAAAAAAAAAAAAAAAAAACCAGAACATTTCTATGGCTGATTCCACATGCACATTCAATTGCCTGGAAGTAAATGTAAATTGCGTGCTATCATTGCTAAAGTGTTAGTCGCTTTTCTCTCAACAGTTGCTGTTATGTTTCGTTGACGTGTTCCATTCTTCAGCGGCTTCTTCAATTTTTTTAACAATATTTGCAGACACAGATCGTGAGGACATGATATGGCCCACCGCACTGCCGTAAACGAAAACCATATACACTTTTAACTATCGTATACGTTTTGAAAGTCTAAATAGTTTCACAGACAGATGGCCTTCGAGTGCAGATAAACACACAAACCGCTCCTGAGTTGTGTGATTATTTTCATTTGGTAAAGCAGAGCAGACGTTTCTGGGACCTTTTCTGATAGGGACCAGTGATCTGCGGTGTTTTTATCTGCTACTGTTTGATAAAGTTCCACATATGTTTTGTCGTGTACATCTTCATAAGATCGTTCCAAAGCCACAAAAAAGCGTACAGTAACGTTTGAAACATTTCAGTCGGTGTCGTGACTCGGCACCTACAACTATTAAAAATTACTTGTGCAACTCAGAGAATTTGCCACACTTTCCTATATAACTTAGTGAAATGAAATGTTCAAATGTGTGTGAAAGCTTATGGGACTTAACTGCTAAGGTCATCAGTCCCTAAGCTTACACACTACTTAAGCTAAATTATCCTAAGGATAAACACACCCATGCCCGAGGGAGTACTCGAACCTCCGCCGGGACCTAACTTAGTGAAAACCGCATCTTGATACATGTGGGTTCGCACGTCTTAGCGTCTCACCCTCCATATTATCTTACTACAATTCCCCTCTCTCATTACTTGTGTTAAGTGTGTCGTTTGTAAAGATTGGTTCGACAGTTTTGATATTAATCCTATTCATAGTAAGAGTCGTAGGTGCCTTTCAGTCAACTGTAGATGCATTTGTTGCAAAATGAGCGGTGTGTTTTAATTTCACAGTAAAATATCGTATGTATATTATAAATAATTATAAGAAATAGATTGCAACAACACAGGATGAGATACATGGGACATAGCACCCTCATGAACAACATGACCTTCCACATCAAATCATATCTCGTGACAACTGCGCCATATCATGACTTACTAAGACAAATTATGAAGGCTGAGTATGAGTCACATGTTAGCGTAATGATAACACCAAGCTGTCTCATTAAATGAAGATAGAAATCATTAACAAATGGCTCCGTAGACCAGGTCGCCAACACATACCTGTACGGTGGTTCTCGACTCGGACGTAAGTTGTTCCGAATCCTGCTGATTTTCACTGCCAGTATTTGTTCGCTGGTGACGTAAGATTCCCGACCACTAGTCTTTAGGGCACCGTTCTGGATTAAATTCCACATCTCTCCACCGTGAGTGAATGTGACACTATGGGTGGAGATGCATCCGTCGGATGGGAAAGGTTAGCTCGGCTACCTTTGCTTGGTGCTATTCGAGAGTGGTAGGCTATGTGCCGGCCGGCACCAGGGTTTCATACTCTCCCTTTAGGCATCATCATCATGCAACACAACCCTACACTATACGCATATTCATTACACACACTGACACTTTACAAATATGCATGTGGTACAACTCTCCCATATCAGCAAGCAAAGGGGTCTATGTGCTCGGAGGAAGAACACTTTTCCCACAGGCGGCTAAACTCAGCCTTTGGTATATCCCGGCCAACGCTTCCATACGACATTTATATCTACATTAACAAATGCTCTTAGAGTCTCTTTTCACCTTAGTAGTCATGTTGCCTTTAGTTTAGTCACACTAGACTTGTGAGCTGCTGAACTGCACGTCGTTGCTGTGTTGTAGACAAAATTCTCCTGGCGCCATAGCGAATAGCATGAATATCTCCAGACCTTGCAGTGATTGTCGACAAAGCTACCGAGGATATGATGGCTGTCGTCAGATTTGATGACGGCCAACACGCAGCAGGCTCCATCTCTAACGTCCTGGAAGTACTTGACTTTTCATCCGTATCCGTGTTAATAGTAAACCGTGTAAACTTCAATTTGAAAGAATTCAGTCGCCAGTGCCATTGTTGGCGAAGGTCGATGTCGATTATAATGGTTTGTAATGGCAGACAGATGGGTCACAGTGTACTAAATCTCTCGTAAATTCATTGCTAGATAACAAAAACTGTGGGGCAGCCACAGCCCCATGCTATGGGGAACTAAAGCTGAAACAATTTACTTAAATTGCAATACCTGAGAAGGTGAAACTTTAAAATATGATTTTACTTGGACTGCTGAATGCTTACTCAATGTTCTTAAGCTGTTGAGTGAAACTGAACCTAACTGAGCCTACTTTCTCTTTACTCATCCTTATCATTTCAACGCTGACCTACAGAATTTTGCCTGATTAACAGAACTCAAACTTTTCCTATTCATTAATTGCTCACAATATTCAAGAATAACGTGATCTGACTGCTTCAAAATTGATAACCTGACTACAAATAATTAATACAAAAGAATTGCCCTGAATTAGAATAAATCCTGACAATATCCTTTACATTTCATAAGTCACTTACCTCACAAAAATCTTCATTACCCGAACTACAGCAATGCCGCAAGCACCAATACTGCCAGCTAAATAAAAGATTCAAACTCCTGAAGGCTCTAACTACTAAAGAAAAGATTTTCTTGCAGAGCAAACAATGTATTTACATTAAGAATGTGACAACCACTTCAAAAATTATATAATCATCAGTAATAAATCTCAGTTATACATTCTGATCGTGGGCTCGCGCTAATACTTCAGACCTCTAACTTCCATCACTGCTAACTATAAACTTCTTGAAACTTCCTGGCAGATAAAAACTGTTTGCCGGACCGAGACTCGAACTCGGGACCTTTGCCTTTCGCGGGCAAGGGCTCTACCGACTTTTTTTTTTATGAAGGCAGGGTAAACAAACATTCTTTATTCGTACAATTGTGCTGTCCTAGGGAGAAGAAAAGTATCGAGACAGCAAAAACAATTTAGAAACCAAAAAATCAACACAAAGGCCGCCCTATTTTCTATTTATTTATTTATTTATTCATTTTTATTTGGTAACAGCAATAAAGTAAATGACAATCCTAGTCACGGGCGGACCCCCCAGCTATCGGGAGGATTGTGAAAAACACTTGCTAAAAAATTGGAAAAGTAAGTCCTGTATTTCGCATGACTCCGTATGAGCTCGTGTTGTTCTTGTAAATACATCCAATAATCCATCACGGACTTAATATCGTACGAAAACAAATATTTCGTCGCATGTCCAGCGATCCAATTGACCGCATATGTCTTTTGTTTGGGAAAAAAGGTCTTGTCCGGTAGAAAAAGTACATCCGATGTGATTTCTGTGTAGTTAGTGCGCTGAAGGAAGGCCAGTATTCGACGCGTCAGCATCCAGACGTCCCTCGCTGCGCCACACATTAAACCATGTTCTTCCGTTGCTAACAGTCCACAGTTGGTGCAAAGAGGAGAATCGGCCATATGAATTGTACGAAATCGACTCCTGGTCACAAGTTTACGGTTTATAAGAATATACCACATCGATCTCGCTGCTGTTGACAGTAATGGAGTATGCACTGCACACCAAATGGGGTTCCACTTTCTCGACGGGTATTTGAATTCCATTATATTGCGGCCATGATGATCCATCAAGCATCTATAGATCTCCCGAGTCGTGGGTATTCTCGTCGAAGGTACTTTCAGACGAACATAACTGTAATCAACAAGAAACGAGGCAATGTGTGCAAGAGAAGGCGAAATATTGCCCATCGCAATAGGGGGTTCGTACGAAGGCGGAACAAGTACTTCTATCAGAGCTGACGTTATGGTATACCTTCTTTGTTGCCAATTTCGTATCATCGCTCGCATGTAAAGCGCCAGAGCTTTGTTTCTCACGTTTGTGAGGTTGAGGCCACCGTTCCGGAACTGTAGCGTTAACGTATCATATTTGATCTTAAATAACATCCTAGTACTAACATAGTAACCAAAGGCAGCCATGAGGCGATCTGCAATACCCTTCGGTATTGGTAGGATCTGCGCTAAATGGGGCAGTCGTGACGCTATGTGAACGTTGGTGTATGCCACACGTTGGATCATGTCAAAGGCTCTCAGTGAGTTGTTGCGTATCGTCAGACGAACATTCTGCAGAAGCCGCCGAGAACTCGCCGCCGCCGACCGCCTAGTGAACGGGTAAATGTAATCCCCAGACATCTCAGCGATTCCACCGTCTGAAACAGTCCCGGTACGTCTTCCAGACCCCGTCCAATGTGCATAATTTTGGATTTCGTCTTGTTAACGACACTGCCTGCCGCCTTCCCGTAAGAGTCTAGATGTTCAACAGCCTGACGCACTTCATGTCCTGATCTGACAAGGAGGATCATGTCGTCCGCATATGCGCGGCAAACGAAAGAGTTCTCATTAAGCACTATCCCAGTAAGTGAGCGCCTCATAACACACATCAGCGGCTCAAGCGCTACCGCAAACAGCATCATGGAGAGTGGGCACACTTGTCGGACTGAGCTGTTAATGGGAATCGAGCCCGCTTCCCGGCCGTTTACAATCACCTTCGATGTAGCCCCTCGTATTAGCCTCATAACGATGGAGATGAAAACAGGTGGAATCGCCATTCGGCTCATGACTGACGCCAAGAAGTCATGGTTTATCCTATCGAACGCACGATCGAAGTCCACAGATATCATCGCTGCTCGCATTTTACACGTTTCCGCAAGGACGATAACGTCACGGTATTCACTTAACGCCGAGGAGATGTTGGTTGCTTCGCACCCCTAGGCAAGCCTGATCAGGGGATATTGTCCTGGAAATCGCCAGCTTGAGACGAGACGCTAGTAGTCTTGCAAAGATTTTACAATCGGTATTTAGCATAGTGAGAGGCCGATATTGATTAACATTGCGACTCCCCGCCATCTTCGGGATGGGAAGAAGAAAGCCCGTTACAAAATCCGACGGTAGGCGCATGTCCGGACGCATCGCCTCATTGTACATCGACACCAACTGTGGCATCATCATGTCCACGAATTCTCGATAAAACTCTAGCGTAATCCCATCTGGCCCTGGTGATTTATGGGCCGCTCCTTTTTTGAGTGCCACCTTTATATCGTCTTCTGTGAGTGGCTCCATAAGCGCTGCCTTATCCGTCTCTGTCAGTGTCGTTTGCAGATGTTGCAGTATCTCTTCCCCCACGAGACGGTCCGTCGGTGTACCGGCATAGAGGTGGCGGAAATGCTCTAAAAATTCATTTGCAATGTCCTGTTGTGTTGTCAGTTGACGGGCATCTAAACCGTGGAGCACTGTTACCAATGCCCGGCGGTAACGTTTATGTTCCCGCGACACATGGTGCATCGAGGTACGTTCCCCAGTGATGGTGTCGAGACATCGTGCCCGTATTGGGATGCCACCCAGTCGTCGTCGCGTGATCGATAGGATTTGTGCCTTGACACCATGAACATCCGCATGATGTTCTGGAGACGGCACCTGGAAGGACAGCTCACGAAGCATGGTGTAATAATAATCAAGAGTGTCTCTTTGCCATCTCGTCTTATCCCGACCATACTGTATGAGCGCTCTTCTTATTGCCGGCTTAGTACACTCGAGCCACCATTGAAGCACGGAGGTATATGTTGGTAGACGGCGTTGACATGTGGCCCATACCTGCTCGACTCTCTGACGACATTCGGTGTCTGCCAAAAGTGACGAATTGAGCTTCCATGTCCCGCGGCTTCTCCACACACTTTGCATAGGGAGTGCTATGGTACAAATGTAAGCCAGATGATCAGTAAATGCCGCAGGCCATCGTTCCGCGTCGATCACCTTATCCTGTAGGCCAACCGAAACATATATTCGATCGAGTCTGCTCGCTGAGTGACTGGTATAAAAAGTATATCCCTCACGCTTCCTATGAATCATGTCCCAGGTGTCGCTTAACTCCAGATCCCGGCATAGCACATGCAATTCACGAGAGGTATTGTAATGTGGAGTCTGGTCTTTTTGGGCTAAAACACAATTGAAGTCACCACCTATAATGAAATGATCGAATCTGCCGGTAAATAAGGGCATAATCTCTTCCGAATAATATCTCGCACGCGCCCGTCTGTTGTCGGTGCCGGAAGGGGCATAAACATTGAGAATGCGAATTCCATTAACAGTTATCGCCAGTCCTCGTGCCGAAGGTAGATAAGCCAGGTCGCGAACCGGAATCCCGTCCCGGACCAATATTGCCGTTCCACTGTCGTTGTTCGAGTGCGGCGAGGTGTAGGAGATGTAGCCATGGACTTCCTGGAACTCAGGAATGTAGAGTTCCTGTACCATCAGTATATCCACATCCGACGCGTATATCATGTCCCTAAAAAACTGCTGTTTAACGGGCGATCTAATGGTATTTACATTCACTGTCCCTATTCTGTATGCCTGGGGTCGAGTAGCTGTCATCTCCACATGATGTGCACCGTATCGACAGTCCCTTTGCACATCCGCAGAGGGTCGCCCGACGGACGAGTCCCTGCGGTATTAGGTTTCTTGAGATGCAGACGGATGCGAGTCCCCACTAGTAGAATGGTCCGCATCGGTGATTTCATCGTCCTGCTCATACCAGCTGATATCATTGTGGTGCTCCAAATTTTCCTGTGCAGCATTGATGAGTGACAGCTGTTGTTCTTTCGCAGCTTTAGACTCCACCGCAGAAGGGGTAGCAGGCCCCTGAGCGAATGCGTCGTCTGAGCGACATGACATCTTTTCACTGTCCGAATTCATATGGTCTGAGACATCGGAAGCTTGTGGTTCCAAGTCAGACAGGTCCATAGTGTTAGTCTCCTCTGGGCTTCCAAGAAGAGAAGATAGCGTCTCCGAAGAGTTTAGTCGGCGCTTCTTGCGGCGCTTTGGCGAGCGTTGTTTGCGGGCCCTCACCTCGGCCTCTGGTGTCGGTGAATCTTGTATCTCCTGCTGTCTCACCGCCGCCACAACGCCCTGGGGCCGTTCCACTTCTGCCTCCATGCCTGTTGTGACGCTGTCAACCTCTTTTTGCACCACCTGTAATGTCTGGGATTGGAGGTTTGTTGGAGCCATTCCTTCGTCAGTGGGGTCCGAAGGCGCCTCAATCAACTGCGGCGTCGGTTCGATAGTGCGTTCCGACCTCGGCGTCACCTCCCCACGAAGCGCCGCCACGTAAGTCATCGGCAGTGACGTTGGTGTAGTCGGATTCTGGAGGTCTCCGCTAGGGAGTTGCACGAGTCTCCTCTGCATACACGCAGATCGAAGATGTCCTTCACCACCACACCCGGAGCATGTCCGGGGCTGTCCATCATAGATGACAATAGCTCGACAGCCGCCGATGTTGATGTACGATGGCACATATTTCGTAAAGGCAATTCGCACCTGTCGGACACCATTGAGCACTGGATACGTGCTAAAACTTGCCCAACGTTCGGCCGTATGACTGATAACTCTGCCATATGGCTGGAGCGATTCAGTGACCAATGATTCTGGTACCTCGAAAGGCAGCTCGAAGACTCGAATCGTACGCACGCCCAGGCCAGAATGAGCGACTAAAACTTCGCCAATATGACCATCGGAGTGTCGGAACTGGAATCCTCGTTTGGCGGCTTCAATGAACCTATCGCATGCTGCGTCGTCAATCATCTTTACGTAAAGAGTGCTGCTCACGATTGATAAATGAATTCCAATGATCTCCGTGTAATTAAGTTGCACTTCGTCCCTCAAGAAACGTTCGATTTCGAAAGCCTTCGGTCGTGCATACTCGTTACAGAACGTGAACTGTATCGTGGTTTTTCGGAAATTATGTGCCATGGCGTTCGATTCAAACAGTAACACACGCGAGTGACGACGGTGTAAACACCGCTTCTTCCGCGAACGTTCGCAGCCGGGACGTAAACAAGTCCGAGCTGCTCCGCGGCTAAAGGCGGACTGTGAAGAATTGCCCTGAATTAGAATAAATCCTGACAATATCCTTTACATTTCATAAGTCACTTACCTCACAAAAATCTTCATTACCCGAACTACAGCAATGCCGCAAGCACCAATACTGCCAGCTAAATAAAAGATTCAAACTCCTGAAGGCTCTAGCTACTAAAGAAAAGATTTTCTTGCAGAGCAAACAATGTATTTACGTTAAGAATGTGACAACCACTTCAAAAATTATATAATCATCAGTAATAAATCTCAGTTATACATTCTGACCGTGGGCTCGCGCTAATACTTCAGACCTCTAACCTCCATCACTGCTAACTATAAACTTCTTGAAACTTCCTGGCAGATAAAAACTGTTTGCCGGACCGAGACTCGAACTCGGGACCTTTGCCTTTCGCGGGCAAGGGCTCTACCGACTGAGCTATCCAAGCACGACTCACGCCCCATTCTCACAGCTTCTGCCAGTACCTCGTCTCCTACTTTCCAAACTTTACAGAAGCTCTCCCGCGATCACTGCTGGCTGTTCACCTCCAACTTCCATCACCGCTGACTGTTAACTTCCAACCGCTGAGTGTGACCAACAACAGAGACTCTTACAGAGAGCGCCCAGCGCTTAATGCAGTGCGCTGCCAACATACAAACACGTAAACAGCCTCCTTACTGAACGCTTGTTTCAATGTAATGTTTGCATTGTATTGCATTGCATTGAAACAAGCGTTCAGTTCATAGTGCTGTGGAATGTGGGAGAAAACCGCAAATTGGTATTCATAAGAAGAAGAACATCAAAAATGCAACAGGAGCGTAATATGTAAGAAATTGTCCACGCAACCTGCCACTGATGATGCCTTGCAAAAAATAAAGGTGAAACGCGTATGCCACTAAAATTGTGTTTTATTCAGTTACTGCCAGACGGTCCATAAGTAAAAATTATCAATATACCGTGATATTCACATGGATGTTGGAATATCGCCGTTGGTTACTCAAAGTATGGAAAGAGGGTCGCGGAATACTTTGATACACGCCGTCGGTAGGGTACAAATGTGTTAAAAACAATAGGGGAACGTTCCGCTTGCAAACATAGCTCCATTCTTACAGGTGGTGGTGGTATCTGTTATGAGGGATGGTTACAGGGGCAGAAACAGGGCCACATGTGATCAAAAATTAACATAGCTTCGGCTTAGCAGTGGGGATTATTTTAAGGAAACTGATACAGTAAAAAGTTATCTAATATTTTTAAAGTTATTGGTATGTAAAAATACCGTTACATGACCAAAAAAGGACACAGGAAATAGTATAAGGGAAAAATTGTAAATTGCCCATAAACCTATGAAGGAATAAAACCTGCAATAAAACAAGTGTTTGGTAATGTATATAGCTTCACATCGCTAAATAGGATTCATTAGCGTTCTATCGTGCTCCGTTATAGTTGACAGGAATTCCTTTACTGCCGGATGAAACAGACGCCATGCCTCATTGGTATTCGCCTGTTACTGCTCCGGATCCATCGGCAAGCAGAGGGAACGCTGGCAGAGGCCCTGGCAGCCTCTCATCAAAAACAGGTGCACAGCCGGCCTGTGGCGAGTCCCGCGGTACAGGGGGGTAGTTAGTGGGACGGCGAGCCGCGCCTGCCTTGTTAGACGCCATAAGTACCTTATACGGAGCCATAGTGAGCAGCAGATAAAGCAGCGGCAGCGCAGATCAATTCGACTGCGGAAGCTGCTGCCTTCATAGCGCGTAACTGGCCGGCTCTCGTTTACGTGATATCCGATGCACACGCTCGGCGTCGTGGAATTCACTATATCCAGACTTTAACTAATGGACAGTGAAATAGATCACGCGTTGCACTTTCGTAAATCCGTACCTCGCTGTCTGTCCATGATTAAATGTCCGATTGAAGGAAGTGCATTACTAAATACAAGATACGCGCCAATACGTTATTAGATCTCTAGTTGTTACTTAAATATTTCTATTTTTTGAATTTGCTAATATTTTATTGTTTTTTTTTAAGTAATCGGCTTTTGATTGGTTTCGCGTTAATTTCCATTCAGATTTAATGAAACGTCCCCTTAGAAAAATTATACATAACTGTGCTTAAACTGACACACAATAGCTTTTTAGCGCAACTCAATCTGACTTTCAAAAATCCCTACAAAAAATAGCCCTGACTAACATTAACCTATACGTTTCACAAATCTCTTACCTCACAAAAATCTTCGTTACTCGAACTACTGCAGTACAGCGAGCACTACTACTGCCAGCTAAATAAAAGATTCAAAATACTGAAGGCACTAACTACTGATAGGCTTAGCTAGCAGATGAAAGATTTTAATAGAGGACAAACAATGTATTTACCTCAATAGTGTTCAAAAGTCATAATGTATACAGCAGTTCATAACATCCAGTCTTACAAATTTCAAAACTCCGCCATCTCTCTCCCCACATCCACCACTGCTGGCGGCTCACCTCCAACTGCGCAATGCTACGCGCAGCTAACAACCAACTGCCGCTGCCCAACACTACAATGGCAGACAACAATGCAAACCAGCCACAGACTGCACACAGCACAGCCAGTGATTTTCAGAGCGCTACGTGGCGTTACCAGTAAAAAAACCTAAACAGCCTACCTACATTAATTTGTGTCAATTTCTTCATCTGAGTGTATCTGCTATACTCGAATTTCTCAGTAAACTGTGGTACATATCCAGAACATCATTGTCTTTCCGTGACAGAATAAGTAGCAGTCTGGAAGTATGGGACAAGGCACTCCACATTTGCAGAACACTTAAGAGGACACAATCACTAGCCAGTCTCTAGAGAAGAAGACATGAAAATAATTAGAATCAACAATAACAAACAGTTATTACCCTGCATGAAAATTACCAGATAGAAAAAAACCAAAGCAAAAAAGAAAACACCGTAGATTAATCAAGTACACATGACAAACAGCTCACTATTAACATTGATAGACAAAATACTGCAGTAACACTCCAACAGAGGATTACTATTATAATAAAAATACCATCCAACCCCTTTCCGCTCACTCGACAAAACATTAAACCAAAACTCAAATCAGCCGAACAACAAAATTTTCAACCATTGTCTGTCAACTGTTACATTCAGCTTTCTACAACTCGCCCTGGCTAAACGCCCTCTCTCTCTCTCTCTCTCTCTCTCTCTCTCTCTCCCTCTCTCTCTCTTTCTCTCTCTCTCTCTCTCTCTCTCTCTCTCTCTCTCTCTCTCTCTCACGGGTATACACACACACACAAATACGGGATGTAAAGAGAAGAGAAATGAACAGACGTTAGTTACAGAATATAATAGGTTAGGATGGCAACATGTGTGTAAACTGACCAAGCAGGAAGACACATCAAAAGAACACACAGAAGCTACGACTTTAAATCACAATTTTTGGTAAAATGCCTACAAGAAGTGGCAGAAGAATAATTGTGCTCCACAAGAATTAACCGAAGAACATGAAAATTGTGAAGAAAAATGTTCGTAACGTGAAAATGTTCTTATGTATCGTAAGTGAATTTACAGAGCGACATTCAGCACGTGGCCAGATGCCAGCCAGAAACTCAAATAATTATAAGTAATCACTTATTTATGTAAAACACAAGACGTGAACTGTTTCATAATCTACAGATATCACATATTAAAACAAAACATTATCATTCTAGATTCGACTGAACATGCCTTAAATAAAAGGGCAGAACGGGACTGGAAAAAATAAAATACACTGCAGCAAGAAAAAGTCGGATTTTATATACAACACGAATATTTCTGTTCTTGCTGCGGATGGAGGCCACGCAAACAAATAAGTTGATGTATGTTTGTTATGCATGATTTTAGAGTTGTGTGTCGAAGGGTAGTTCTAAAAGAAATCGGAAACTCGTTTTAAATGTTTTTGTTCACTTGAAAGCCTAAATATTTCCCTTTGTAAGGCAAATGAGATCAAATGCAGGTGGATATTAAACTGTATTACGATCAAAGAGTGTGCAATTTCTCTTATCACAATGTGTTTCTAATTGTCTCTTTATCACTAAATGATGATTTGAAAATTATGTCCAGTAAAACCACCAGCCCCCTTCACTCCCCACGCTCCTGGTGTCTCAAATATATTTAAAGAATGGCGTCACTGGCCCCTTAAAAGCCACTGTACTTTTTGTTTGTTCACAGAAAATCAGTTTTGTTCAAGTATCCTCTTTAAATCATGGATTAACATTACATTCGTATGAGGGAGGGGTCCTTGGGGTTAACTACATAGCTTTTTTCAGTCATAGAATCTATCAGATAATGTTATACATTTCTCATCAGTCATTAAGTGCAAAATCGACAGTCCATTGCAGTGTTCAGCATACTGCCTGCAGCATTTGCATGTTAGCGCTGTGTGTACTTGTCACCAAGGAACCTTCCTTTTAATGAAATGTTAATTCGTGACTTTAAGATACTCAATCAGAAGTGGTTGTCTGTAAATAAATACACATTGGACCATCTTTTGATGGTTCCGTGATCCAATTCTTTAAACGTACTACAATATAGTTAACGACTTTATATTCACTTCAAAAATCCAAATGTTCCATTTGCTTGATGACAATCAAATGTATTTTTTGATGCGGTCAGTGATAATTTCACTGAATATTTTGCACGTTAACGGATAGTTGTATATTATAATTGCGTAGGCACCGCGTCATATTATGTAAAACTACTGCTCGAGAAAACCAACGTTTCGGCCACGGTTGCAGTAGACCCAGACGAAAGCCGCTGCAACAGTGGCTGAAACTTTGGTTTTCTCCAGCAGTAGTTTTATACAATATGACGAGGTATCATACCCAGAAAACTTTTATGCCGATAGCTGTATACATTTTTTGTCTGATCTCTGATGAGGAATTATTGCAGCCTTGTTTCGCTTTCAGGGAATCGTCTTCCTTCATAAACATCCTATAAATAATTTTATACATTCACTTTATATTTCTGTGACTCCAGTTGTAATCATTACTAATGAAATGCCATAATCTCCATTCTTCAAAACTCGAATAGCTTTATTTTAGGAAATGCAGCAACCATCCACTTTATTGCGTATTTTTATTGACGTCAATAAGCATTTCGGGCTTTCACCGATCTTCATTGGGCCTAATACATATTTGAAACTTCATTAAGTACATCGTCAGCCGTTCGGATGCTTCAACTGGCCTTTACAAAATTAACGATTTTCTTCAGCTACAGTATCTCGCGAAGTGTAGTAGGTAAGCAAAATCGTTTATTTTGCACAGACCAGCTACAGAAGCCAAACTGCTACCGAATTATTAAAGATGTACTTATTGAAGATTCGAATACTTATTACGGCAATTAAAGACGGGTTAAAGACAAAAACATTTACTGGCACCAATAAAAATACATAAATATAAAAGTGGCTGGGAGCAAAATCTTTCCCACTTTTTTGGCTGCCTGGTACATTGACCGTTACGAATTATTTCAAAATGAAGACACTCTTGGTTGTAATAATAATTATTTAATAACGCATTTCACTCTTTTGGGAAATCATCTGATTGTACAGTATTCTGCGCTTCTACGTCTACAGATCATGGTGTGTTTCTGATTCAGGCTCCATCTTGCACGTTTTGACGAATGTTTAATTGCAGAATACTGCGTAACCTGACGATGAGACGAAAGGATGAAACGCATTATTAAGTAATCACATTTTGCAACCAGGACTTTGTTTTATGAAAAAGTGGATAGATACTGTATTTCTAAAATAATATAATCCACGGCCACGGAACGCAATAGAATCGATAAATTATGAAAGCTTTATTTGTTTCATCCGTTTTTAATTTTGGAATGTCATTATTTTCATATGTGTATCTCCGATTTATCTCGTCATGATTCACTCAGTGAGATAGAAAATGGTTCAAATGGCTCTGAGCACTATGGGACTTAACTTCTGAGGTCATCAGTTCCCTAGAACTTAGAACTACTGAAACCTAACTAACCTAAGGACATCACACACATCCATGCCCGAGGCAGGATTCCAACCTGCGACAAGAAATTACATTTCTTGTGGAAGAGAGATGGAAACAGAGTGAAGCACTGGAAAGAACAGGAAGCTGACTCTGAGGTAAACAAAGGGACGTTAAGTTGTAAACAGTAGCTGCCGGTATGGATGTCATGCTCTCGAGACGAATCAATACAAAACAGATTCCTGGTAACCTGCGAAAGAACTGCAGTATTAATAATTTTTCCTTTGTTGGGAACAACTATCACGTACAACGTTTTTAACGAAATTTACGCTGTTTGACTTATGTTTTAATTTTCACGTATTTCGCTCTGTCACCGTTTCAGCTGTGCAGTCTTTGCCAACGCCAATGTGAAATACCACAAAATATCAGACATGCCAGAATAACATGTCGTCGTCGAAATGTTACAATAAATATCTGGTCATATAAACCAGTCGACGCATTACACGATCTGTTCTCATATCAGACCTTATTATTTGTAATCCGTATAGTAAGAACACAACATACTTTGTCATATTCATGGTACGTTCCACAAGATAGAATTTTCTGTCATGAATACTGATATCGATTTCATAAATTTTTTTGCTGAACTTTTCCACTGCATTCGGGAGACGAATGAAGTCATTACAACTTGCCGACAAATGTTACATTTTGTCTAATATTTGTAACGCAGTTAGTTAATCACATGTACAAGATGCGACCAAAGCGTTTCGTTAAGGGACGTAGCTACGTAGCGTGACACAAACGCAGGTATATAAGTACCGACATGTAGACAATAGATTAGTGTATTCTTGTCTTTCCCGAGTGTGTGTACGGTAAATGCGGAAAAG
This sequence comes from Schistocerca gregaria, assembly GCF_023897955.1. NCBI lineage: Eukaryota > Metazoa > Arthropoda > Insecta > Orthoptera > Acrididae > Schistocerca > Schistocerca gregaria. Next base: position 372,826,487 of record NC_064923.1, read on the forward strand.
TAAACTATAGCGATGTTATTACCAAATGCGTCCAAACAGGACGAATGTGATGTTATTCTTTTCTTGGCTGCCGAAGGACAAACACCGGTAGACATTCACCGGAGAATAAGAATGTGTATGGGTCAGCATGTCTGTTGAAAATCAGCGTTCCAGAAGCGTACGCCAAGTCCATAACAGCCCACGCCCCGGTACTACAAATGTCGAGACGCAGAAGTTACGCTAATTCAAGTAGGAGACACTCAAGCCCACGCCCTAAAGTCCTGACCTTTTCCCATACGGTTATCACGCCTTCCCTCCCGTAAATAAGGCCTTGACGGATCTACTGTTTCTGTCGGACAAGGATGAGCAGCAGGCAGTTACGGACTTCTTCACGCAGCAAGATACTGTGTTTAAATATATGGGTATTTTCGACCTGGGTTTTCATAGGAATGATTACCTCAACGCTTACGGCGATTTTGCCTGATTGGCATGCCGATTTTGTACTGTATGACCTTCGTACGGAAACTTTTTGATCGCTCCTGGTAAGTTAATTCGGCACAACAACAAATCATGTTAACAGGCTACATTTTTCAATGCAATAAGCGTTGCATGAGCACTTTTAAATATGTTTAAGATAAATGTTAATTCACTTATTTTATATCGTACGTTATTTACGTTGTATCTGAATCAAAAATAGATTGAGCGACACTTTGCAAACGGTGGAGCGTCTTAGGGAAGCCTAAAGGTCGCTTTGCGACATCTTTCGGCAGCTGTATAAGTGGTAGCTGTTATTGCGCACAGTAATGATTCTGACGTAAGGCGGCTATGAAAATACAGAACTGGAAGCACGTGCAACTGAGCAGAAAAGCACATGTCATGTTTAGCTCTTGCTGGTGTCAACAACTTATGCTCCAGGACACAATGTATGTTAGCCCACGTAGTGACCCTCCGTGTCGATTGGGTAATAATAGTGACTTAAAATCGATAGCAATTATTACTATCGACCGTCTGCAGCGCCAACATACGAAAATCGTAATATTACGAAAATAACATCTTCAACTGTTTTAATCCTTTCATCCTCAGCTGCGGGTGATATTACTGTACATTGGCAAAAATTCACAAGAACAGCGCCAAAAGTGGAACAAGTAGAACTACATCCACAGAACGTGTAAGCAGAATTTTAAATTCCTACTACATCATAGAAAATCCAATCACGAGGACTGTTTATAACCTATATATACATTGTTCCAAAATGTAAACAAAATAGTACAAACAAAAATACGTACAAATTGCAGGTTTTAACGAAAGGTGAATCGCGTATGCAACGAAAAATGTGTTTCATTCAGTTGTAAACGGTCATAAAGTAAAAATTATCAACATATCGTAATATTACGAAAATAATCTCTAAACAGAAAATAAGCATTGTAAATATGAGCAGATAATGTCCAGGATGTCTGTATCGGTATGGGATATGAGTGGATATTCACTTACGTCCAGACCTCTAGCTACAGCGAACGTCGCAGCAAGACCTAGGCAACCACTACTTAGCGCCTTCAGGGTCGGCTACCCATTCGTCGTCCTAGTTACACTGGTGTTACCACCGTCGCTCGACACACGTGTGATGGTGTCTCGCTATAACGTTTAACGTCCCACTGCGGTTTTCTATTAACAAGCGATATTGTCACTTCAAGATGCTGAGCAGATACTTCGCCGAAATACAGCGGATTCTAGCAACACCATCTATATGGACATAGATACACCGCAAGCCACTGTACGGAGCATGGCGGAGGGTACCTTGTACCACCACTAGTCGTTTCCTTTCCTGTCCCACTCGCAAATAGAGCGAGCGAAAAACTACTGCCTATTTGCCTCTGTATCAGCCCGAATTTCTCGAATATTACCTTCGTGGTCCCTACTCACAATGTATGTTGGCGGGAGTAGAATCGTTCGGTTGTCGGCTCCAAATGCTGGTTCTCTAAACTTTTTCAATAGCGTCTCTCGATAAGAACGTCGCCCCTCCAGGGACGCCCATTTGAGTTCCCGAAGAATCTCCGTAACACTTAGGTGTTGTTTGAACGTACGGGTAACAAATCCAGCTCACGTCTCTCAGTGGCTTCGATGTCTTCCTTCAGTCCGACCTGGTACGTATCTCAACCACTCCAAGCAGTACTCAAGAATAGGTCTCACTAGCGTCCTATATGCGGTCTCCTTTGCAGGTGAACCACTCTCTTCTAAAATACACCATCACACGCAAAGCCCGGTAGCCTCATTAAGATAATTACACTTGTAAAACTGCATGTACCGTTTTCTATAAGCTTAATATCTAAAAATAAATAGTATTATGAGAATCAGTTTCTGTACTGGTGTATCATCAAAGGCTGGTCATCATTGGTACGCGCCGGCTGCGGTGGTCTAGCGGTTCTCGGCAGGCAGTCCGGAACCGCGGGATTGCTACGGTCGCAGGTTCGAATCCTGCCTTGGGCATGGATGTGTGTGATGTCCTTAGGTTAGTTAGGTTTAAGTAGTTCTAAGTTCTAGGGGATTGATGACCAAAGATGTTAAGTCCCATATTGCTCAGAGCCATTTGAACCATTGGTACGAGAGTTGGAATAGCCTTTGTATAGACATTGATGTCAGCTATGGTGTCAAGATCTACATCACAGCATGTCAGTAAAATGAGGGTTGCGGAGGTTATTGTACTGTTGAAGACATTTTGTACATAATTTACGTATTGCCTGTATCCATTGCTCAGACTCTGCCATCATTCTCCCCAAAATCTTCACTGGCTATATTTGAGACCAGCGGAGCTTTCCGCAGTTGACCATTTGTCTTTTTGTATCTAGAAAGCTTGGTAGTGGAAATTTGTTAAAGTGGTTATTAAAACAACCATTCTTGTTACAGCGGCAGTTAACCTTTCTGATTTGCCTCTCATACAGGTACAGTTACTGTAGAATACTTTGAGTTCTTTGAACGCGGGAGGCAATACTTACCCTACGAATTCTTTTAGAAGAATTGTTAAAAAAGGGCAAACTTATGTTTATAGCACTTGTAGACTTAGAAAAACCTTTTGTAAATGTTGAGTGGACTACTTTCTTTGAAACTCTACAGGTGACGGGGGTAAAATGCAGGGAACAAAAGGCTATGTACATCTTGTACGGAAAGCAGACGGCAGTTACAAAGAGTCGAGGGGTATGAAAGGGAAGCAGTATTTGAGAGGGAAGTGAGACAGAGTTGCAGCCTATCCCCGATGTTGTTCAGTCTGCACACTGAACATTCAATGAAGGAAACCAAAGAAAAATTTGGAGTAGGAATTTGAGTCCAGGAAGAAAAAATAAAAACTTTTCCGATGACATTATAGCTCTGTCAGAGACAGCAAAATATAGGCTGCCAACTACGAGAAAGGCGTCTTTGAATAAGAGAAACTTGTTAACATCGAATATGAGTTTAAGTGTTAGGAAGCCTTTTCTGAGGCTATTTGGCCGGAGTGAAGCCATGTATGGAACTGAAACACGGACTGTAGACAGCTTAAACTGGAAGAGAATAAAAACTTTTGAAATGTTGTGCTACAGAAGAATGAAGAAGATTAGATGGGTAGATAATAACTACTGAGGAGGTATTGAATACAATTGTGGAGAAAAGTTATTTGTGGAACAACTTGACTAAGAGAAGATATTAGTTGATGGGACAAATTCTGATACTGTAACACTCCGCCCGTCACTTATCTGGTTTTGGGCGTGTGTTCACCACAGCTAATTGACTAACAGATCAACAGAGAGTGCAAAACTGCCGCAGTATCTGATAATGCGAAGAAAGTAATAAGGCCCTGTGACTCCTGATTGAACTGTGGTGGCAGTGTTGACATTAATAGATTCAGAATTGATCCCTTTTAGTTAAAAAGGGGTGCACATTGATTTTATATTCAGCTATTGAACACCAGATGCAAATGTTGAACATAAAATTAATTAAGAAAGTGACCTGGGATTAGCACAAATTTATTTTAACTCCCGACCTTCAATCATCACATTACATGACTCTCCTATCAGGCAGTGGTAATGCATTGTGTTTACGTGGAGCAAAGATCGAAAAATCAAAATTAATTCCTATCGACTGACCCAGACATAATGCGAAGTGCGAGAAGAATTCCCTAATACACAGCCCATGAAATCCTCGTGGAAACTTTGCAGACGTGATCCAACAAATTAATTTGGCCTAATTCAAGCTGGAGCGGGTGCAATATCACCGAATTCAGCATGGCGGGGCGTCGTCGTTGTGAGGACGTCAGTCGGCCTCGTGATGCTGCAAGGCTGCGCTCGTCTATTCACTCCTAGCTATCTTGCTCGGTACATAGCTGAACCATAACTTTCTATCTCCAAGGTCAATTGTTCCATTAGCCAAGTCCTGAACTGCAGAGATGCTTACTCTTTCTCAGGCAAGCTGAGTCAAGAACGCCACGTCGGCACTCTAGGTAAGCTGGGAACAGAAGACCCTAGAGAGACTTCTCCGAGTCCGCTCTTCTCCTCGGTTTCCCCTCCAGCAAAATCACTTACGCCAATTGCAGCACAAGTCGCATTAATTATGTGTCACTTCCCAGCACTGATCAATGCCTGCTCTGGGAAGTGAACAAGTACCCACAAAGTTTCCCCTCCTCTCAACTTCTGCTATTTAGCTCCTCCCAGGCAACCCATCATCGTTAGCGTCTGCACAAAACACCAATTTTTCCGAAATTCTGACTCCCAGGAGAGTACTTCAAATTCCTTGGTCCTAAGTTCCCATCGGAGAACTCTTCACTCTTCACCTGATTTACTTCAGACTCTGCGGACCGTGAATTCAGCGTGAAGTTGCTGTAGTCACGAACATGCATATTTTGGGCTCTGTTGACCTCTCCACCATAGCTTTGTGCGGCTTTCTCGCATGTTTCACTGAAAACGGAACGACTGACATTTATCAACAGGCATACAAGTTCTCCATCTGCTTCCCGGTACACCAGCATGGGCTCAACCACCCACTCACTGTCACTCATCTTAAGGCAGCTGGAGCCTGCACCCCGTTACCACTTTCTCAGAGCTTGAGCGCCCTAAGCTGCCTATTGTCACTTCCCTTCGCCACTCCCCAGCCGGCCACGTTCAACTCTGAATACTTCCCTGGGATAAACTAGCCTCCAGTAAATCGATGTGCTTCCACATAGTTTTCATGTTGTCTGAATTACTTTACATTACCTGACATTAATTATTCCAATACGTTCATCCTATACCTTCTACAAGATACATTGTGCCTTGTCAGTCATTTTTGTTCAACCCTACTGTTCGCTCAACGTGAGTTAGGTGATCTTTAATGACTTTATGTAAGGGGCATAGTTCTTGCCATCTTACAATATGTCATGGGACCATCAATTTCATACTGGTGTTGTTTATGTGGGGGGGGGGGGGATAAAAATCAACATACGAATACAGTAAGGAGTTTCAGAATAATATAGGTTGCAGCAGTTATTCAGAGATGAAGGGGCTTGCACAGGATAGAGTAGCATGGATAACTGCATCAAACCAATCTTCGGACTGAAGACCACAACACCTTTGACAGAGTGAAAATTCTCCCAGGATCCATGCAGTTATCATAAACAGTCTGATTAGCTGCTGGTTTGGTGTTGAGACGGCTGTACGAGTTGCCAGCCAGTACTTCAGTGAAATGGAGTGCTTACAGTCAACCAGCCCTCCCGATTGAGTTCAGTGAGTAAAAATAATGTGCAGGCTACCACTTATCATAATTGGACACAATGACTCCATTTCACAAAGCCAATAATTGCACTCAGTATGAAATTTCGTTTTATTTTTATTTTTAAATTTTTATCTCTTGTCAACGCGAACGCTTCATAGCGAGAGCCTGTGTAATGGTTCAAATGGCTCTGAGCACTATGGGACTCAACTTCTGAGGTCATGAGTCCCCTAGAACTTAGAACTACTTAAACCTAACTGATCTAAGAACTTCACACACATCCATGCCCGAGGCAGGATTCGAACCTGCGACCGTAGCGGTCGAGCGGTTCCAGACTCGACCAATTGCACCACGGGTTGTCGATGAAATCACTGCTGCTACGGCAGACAACGCTGGGCGCAATTCCCGATCGTCAGGCAGTGCTGTGTCACGACAGTTGAACATCCCGTGGTCCACTGTACATAAGGTGCTTCGAACCATTATCAAATGGTGTCCGTACAAGATCCCTATCGCACAGCAACTTGCACTAAAGGACACACAACGACGTGTTGACTTTGCTCTTCGCTTTCTCGCAAGGACTGAAAATGACGAAGGCTGGTCCTGGACCATCCTACGAACAGACAAAGTGCATTTTCTCTGATGGGAGGGATAAAAACATAGAATTGCTGAGTGTGGGGATCTGCACCTCAGTCACTGTGCATGAAGTTCCTCGGTATCGTGAACGTGTCACCGTATGGTGTGGTTTCACGGTTACGTTTATCATTGGCCCATTCTTTTTTGAACAGGTTGCGGGACCTAAGTCTTCAAGTGTAAATGGCCAGCTTTACTGCAATATGCTTCGCCAGCATGTAATACCCACCCTACATGAGAGAGACGCATTGAAATCAACAGATTTCATGCAAGAAGGGACCCCACCCCACATCACGAGTGATGTTCACCTGCTTCTTTGAAACACATTTTGGAAACGACAGAATTATCTGCCGGTCTTTACCAAGTGCTTGGCCGGCACGATCCCCTGATCTCAGTTATTTCTGGTTGTGGGACTACCTGAAGGACAGGGTTTACCAGTGGACTTCCACACAAGTGTTGATCTGATGCGCAGCGTATCAAGAGAAATAGCCGGCATGTCTACGGACATGCTTCGTTCTGCTGTGAATAATGTAAACCTGCAATTTTAGACTCTCCTGGTCACTGATGGGTGCCATATTGAGCTCCTTTTGTAGCAGTAATCGTACCGGTATGTAATGGAATGATGTACCATAGCAGCACATTAAAAGTGTTTCAACTGAACTGATTCTGCATTATTTCTCTTCACCATGTCCTTGACATTAATGCTACCAAGTCTGGTACTCGTATAGTAATTAGTTTCCTTGTTATAGGAAAGGTTCAATTATAACCACCCGCTATATAAATAAAACAATAAATATGTAAGTAAAAATGAAGGAAGATTGCAACCTTGTTTAACTCCTTGGTTAGTTATAACGCCGTTATTACTTATTTTGTTCTTTAGTTTCAATGTATAAGCTTCTAATGACTCATATCATGTGACGTGAATTTCATTTTCTCGTTTAGTGACCACGTTTTTGTCCTGTTTAATCTGTCGAATGCGTTGACATAGTTAATAAAAGCTGTGTGTCACATATTATTAAATTCTCTTTTTTTGTTTACCAATATCTTCAAAGGAAATGTATTACCTGTTGTTGTTCGTCCAAATCTAAATCCACTCTCATCTTCAGTTAAAATTTTTCCGGTATTGGTTTTAACCTTAAACTTAAAATTTTTGTGTATACTTTACAACCAGCTATTAAAACACTTACTTTGCTATAATTATTGCAGTCTCAGCGATCATATTTCTCAAAAATTAAGTACACAACAGCAGACGACGAGCTTTCCGGTATTGTCGCTTTCTCCCAGCATAAATTCAGGAAATGTAAAAAAAATCTTAGTTTAAGGAGAATTCTGCCGCATTTCAATAACTCGCTATTAATGATGTCTATACCAGCTCCCTTTCTGTTTTTGATTGTTTCTAAAGCTTCTTCTAAATCTGCTAATATCAGTATATCTACCCCTTTCCCACCTTCATATATTTCTACTTATTCTATTAACGAAGGCAAGTGCATACTCCACCGGCAATAGCACGAAGCCTAGTAAAGCGCTGTGGTATTCAACCTTCGGGTTGAAGACAACATTACTTTACATAGTAATATTCCGGACTTAAAGCGATGAGTGGGACCGAGCAATAATCATGCAAGTAGAATTAGCAAAATTCGACGGCCAGTTTTGCATATAAATAGATAAAAAATATGTTCATTTGATCTAGGAACTAAAGAAAACAATTCAATTTATTTAAAAAATGTTTAATAAAATGTTCAACAATACAAAAAGTTATATAACATTATAGTATTATGCATTGCTACAATGCAAAACCGAAGTTATTCTGACGTAGGAGGTTTCATAAACGTCGTCTGACGAGTCAATTTTTTTTTCCTAAAGCAGAATTTCCTCGTAGCACGACTATGAATTTTTATTCCTCGTTTTGTAGCAGAAATGTTTATTTCGCTGGAGTTTATTTTTTCTGAAATTTGTAGCCATTTTTCGATTGAATTGAGTCCTTCTGTAAAGTTTGCAACCTTCATTTTATCTTCTGATCAAACTGGGTCTAAAGGAACAGGCTGTTCAATGGTTTGATCTTGCTCACGCATTTCTGTAAGCTCATCATTTGTCGCTTCCTGACTGAATGGATCCAGTATTTCTGGGAAGCCATCGTCGTCACCCATCTCTACGTTTACTGTACAGCAAGTTCGACCAATTCTTCAAGCACATCATCAATTTCATATGGACCTGGTGCTTATTCCCCCCCTCCCCCCCCCCCCCTCCCCCGCACCCAGCTTCTAAGAGTGTCCACTAATTCGCGCGACATCTAAAACATTGAATTGCTTCCAAAAACCTCAACAGAGTGTTGATTGCTTGTCTCATAGCTTCATGTGGATGTACAAACGACCGTCTCGCGTATTAAGCTTTAAATGTTTAATTGACTCTCTGCTCCATCGCTTGAACCAAGATAGTTGTATTCGGTGGAAAAAAATACAAACTTTCAAACATGAGTCAAAATTAATTAGATTTGCAGGAGCATGACTCTATAAATTGTCGATTAATAGCATCACTTTAACTGGAATTAACGTTAGACTTCAGGTAGGAAGTGATTACCAAACCAGTACTCAGAAAGGGAAGCTGTCACGCGACCTTTAGCATTTGACTTGCAACTCACGGCCAATACAGCTTTAGAAGTTTAGCTCTTGGATTTTCTGGGCGGTAATCTAAGAGAGGTATCAATTTAGAATACACTCGCGCCGACCATGACTGTCAATCGATCTTTGGCGGCTTTAAAACCTGGAAAGGTTTTCTCTTAAGGGCTGACAAAAATTCCATTAGGTATCTTTTTTCGGAACACAACAGTTACATTTATGTTATGTATGTTTTGGATAGTACACCCACCTTCTTCTATCGTTAGCTTGAGTTTCTCTAGCTAGAGCGACGCAGTATCTTTAACAACAGATGGCGCTGCAAGTGATGTGAAAGTTATAGAAGACAACGCAGTCTGTGGGTGCGCCATTCTATACGTTGTCTTTCTGCTGTAAGCGTGTGCTGTTCACAACGTGCAAGTGTGCTGTGGACAACATGGTTTATTCCTTAGAAAAGAGGATTTTTCTGGTGTTGGAATTCCACCGCCTAGAACACAGTGTTGTTGCAACAAGACGAAGTTTTCAACGGAGGTTTAATGTAACCAAAGGACCGAAAAGCGATACAATAAAGGATCTGTTTGAAAAATTTCAACGGAATGGGAACGTGACGGATGAACGTGCTGGAAAGGTAGGGCGAGCACATACGGCAACCACAGAGGGCAACGCGCAGCTAGTGCAGCAGGTGATCCAACAGCGGCCTCGGGTTTCCGTTCGCCGTGTTGCAGCTGCGGTCCAAATGACGCCAACGTCTACGTATCGTCTCATGCGCCAGAGTTTACACCTCTATCCATACAAAATTCAAACGCGGCAACCCCTCAGCGCCGCTACCATTGCTGCACGAGAGACATTCTCTAACGATACAGTGCACAGGATTGATGACGGCGATATGCATGTGGGCAGCTTTTGGTTCACTGACGAAGCTTATTTTTACCTGGACGGCTTAGTCAATAAACAGAACTGGAGCATACGGGGAACCGAAAAGCCCCATGTTGCAGTCCCATCGTCCCTGCATCCTCAAAAACTACTGGTCTGGGCCGCCATTTCTTCCAAAGGAATCATTGGCCCATTTTTCAGATCCGAAACGATTACTGCATCACGCTATCTGGACATTCTTCGTGAATTTGTGGCGGTACAAACTGCCTTAGACGACACTGCGAACACCTCGTGGTTTATGCAAGATGGTGCCCGGCCACATCGCACAGCCGACGTCTTTAATTTCCTGAATGAATATTTCGATGATCGTGTGATTGCTTTCGGCTATCCGAAACATACAGGAGGCGGCGTGGATTGGCCTCCCTATTCGCCAGACATGAACCGCTGTGACTTCTTTCTGTGGGGACACTTGAAAGACCAGGTGTACCGCCAGAATCCAGAAACAATTGAACAGCTGAAGCAGTACATCTCATCTGCATGTGAAGCCATTCCGCCAAACACGTTGTCAAAGGTTTCGGATAATTTCATTCAGAGACTACGCCATATTATTGCTACGCATGGTGGATATGTGGAAAATATCGTACTATAGAGTTTCCCAGACCACAGCGCCATCTGTTGTTGACAATTGTAACTACTGTAATTTCGAAAGTCTGTCTGCATGAAAATGTACTGTTGTCCCAAGGATATTGCAACAAACGGTGTATTTCTATTGCTGCTCGTTTAGTTTGTATTGCCGGTCATTTTTGAAACACCCTATATATATATATACACTCCTGGAAATGGAAAAAAGAACACATTGACACCGGTGTGTCAGACCCACCATACTTGCTCCGGACACTGCGAGAGGGCTGTACAAGCAATGATCACACGCACGGCACAGCGGACACACCAGGAACCGCGGTGTTGGCCGTCGAATGGCGCTAGCTGCGCAGCATTTGTGCACCGCCGCCGTCAGTGTCAGCCAGTTTGCCGTGGCATACGGAGCTCCATCGCAGTCTTTAACGCTGGTAGCATGCCGCGACAGCGTGGACGTGAACCGTATGTGCAGTTGACGGACTTTGAGCGAGGGCGTATAGTGGGCATGCGGGAGGCCGGGTGGACGTACCGCCGAATTGCTCAACACGTGGGGCGTGAGGTCTCCACAGTACATCGATGTTGTCGCCAGTGCTCGGCGGAAGGTGCACGTGCCCGCCGACCTGGGACCGGACCGCAGCGACGCACGGATGCACGCCAAGACCGTAGGATCCTACGCAGTGCCGTAGGGGACCGCACCGCCACTTCCCAGCAAATTAGGGACACTGTTGCTCCTGGGGTATCGGCGAGGACCATTCGCAACCGTCTCCATGAAGCTGGGCTACGGTCCCGTCTTCCGCTCACGCCCCAACATCGTGCAGCCCGCCTCCAGTGGTGTCGCGACAGGCGTGAATGGAGGGACGAATGGAGACGTGTCGTCTTCAGCGATGAGAGTCGCTTCTGCCTTGGTGCCAATGATTGTCGTATGCGTGTTTGGCGCCGTGCAGGTGATATATATATATATATATATATATATATATATATATATATATATATATATATATATATATTTGCAGACGGACTGCGCCCCGTTGGTAAGGGGTAAGGGATCGTGGAGCTCCTGGAGTGGACAAAGGGAACTGAAGCGAAGGGGCGAGTAACGTGGGAATTCACGATGTGGAGAGCAATATGCATAGTGGCTGTGGTGGGGGTGGGGGTGGCGGCGGGCCGCCGCCTTAGTATGCAGGGGGCGCGGCGGGCGGCATGTGACCCGAGATGCAGCTGATGCGTGTTCCCGGGAAACTGAGCGGCTCAGCGCGCGGACGTGGAGCCCATGCGCAACGACACGGCCTCGTTACCGCGGCAGCGCCGAGCCGCACCACGCCGCCTTCAGACTGGCTCACCGTCCGCTAGCTTCGCGACTACTCGGCTAGCCCTGTCCAGCTCTCCGACTGCTAATTGGGATAAACTGATGAACGACCCCTCCACGATGGCAGAAGTAGCATCTACGGCAGTTGACTGGGTCGACGGCGAGTTTCTCCCAATCGAGCTACCCGCGGTACATCCCGACAGGAAGGCACGAGAAGATTCCAGTTCTACCGCGCCTTTGGGTATCTTCACGAACTGGTGCTGATTAAATGCCGTGTTGCCCTGTGTTGCGATCATCCAGCACTCGACTTTCAAGCCTACGGCCAGTACAAGTTTTGACGCCGTAAAGTAAGGAGCGCCCTCTCTCTGCATTTATCTGTAATTGAATTGGCCGTAAGCCTATAACATGGCCCAGAAATGATGTGTAACGCGCAAGTAACGGTCTGTAGCTCTGCCAGGCACTACCAGAACTGTCACACCACGACCTCGTTATTGACACTCCGTTAGTTGCGGGTCATGGCCAACAACACTGTTCGTTAACCATTTCTGAGATGGACATTTTGTTACTGCTGGAATAAAACCAAACGTGGCCGTATGTCGTCGTGGACGGAATGAAACTTCATTAATCCCTCTGAATTTACAAAAAAACTTAATAAAATCCGTATAAAGATTTCATATTCGCCATTGACTACACATTTATTAGAGTATCCACTACTGCAAATTTCGATCCTTTAGTCATTTCCAGTTGGTTATAGGAGCCAGAAATGCTGCATTCTAAGTATTACCAAAATTTAAGTTAGCCACTATGGTTCGTGACGCTATAAAATGATCGTTACTGACATGTGCAAGCGTCACGAATTCAATTTCAGGTATTTTTAATCTGTCCATCACATAACGATGCTGTATGTGACAAAGGCTTCAACGGGCCAGAGGGGTTTGCTTCATTTTTGTTGTTTTTCTTAATACTGACTGCTGCTGTGTTTTCAGTAACTGGAATCACCTGAAAATGACAAACTGGTCGCAACCGCAATAGTGGATATTCTAATAAATATACAGACAATGGTGAATACCAAATCATTTAAAAAGTTTAACTGTATTTTGTAAAGTTAACCATGTGGATTCATTCCGTCCAAGATGATCTTCATTTACGTTTTGTTTTATTTAATTGGAGTAGTGGGTATTGTAATAAATATATAGTCTACGTTGAGTATGAAGTCTTTGAAAAAGTTCTGCTATACTGTGAACCCGGAAAAAATATAACTGTGTAACGTAGTAAAATGTAAGCAAAGAGCAACTGACAAAAACGTCATTTACAGTGCGATTTTCGTCGTCTTAAGAATCTAAAAACTTGGTTCAGTATGTTAGCGAAACGTATCCCATGCCTTTCGTGTGTATTTTTTCATTCAAAAATTATTTTCCTTTTGACACTTGTATATTCTTAGCACTTCGTTTGGTTTCAATGGTGGCTATATCCCTCCTTTCCTCGTAAATAGCTACAATTATACCTACGGAAAATACAAATTTGGATTTCTCCTCTGCAAGTGGTCTTGACCAGATATTTTTTTAGACACCGAAATAAATCTTCACGTCTTATTATATCATTTGCGAATAACATAACTTCGAAGTTTGGTGTTGAATGAAATATAACTAACTATTGACCATGTTTGGTACTCTGGATGACACTATAGGCTTAACACATCTCGTCACCTCATTTTGGTTTGTTGCAGAATGTGATCATTTCAGGTTAGTTTCCTTCCTGGAAATAAGTATGACATTTTTCTTCGCTTTCAGCACTTAGTCGACAACGGTGCGCTCTTTACGGTATGCGACACAAATGAAGTCTATGTGGCTCCAGAGACCTTTTCAAGCGTCAAACTTCTATCATGTATAGATGTAGACTGAAGCAACGAATGAAAATTTGTACCAATGGCAGGATTCGAACCTGCTCAATAGGCAAATGCGTTGTTCACGTGCCACTTTGGCACCGCTGCTTTGCACAAGTGCACAGACTGGTCTAGCATGTCTCCCTCTTCTATCCAAATTCACTCACGCCGCAGTCCTCTTGATAATCCCCCTAAACTCGAATGGTGTTGCAGAGACTCTCCAACAGGCCTAGTGAGTAACTCGTCCAATAGATGTTGGTGGGATAAATAATAAATTAAGACACATCCGGGATTTTTTTATTGATGTCAGTTATTTGGAGGTTTATGTCTTTGCCAGCAACATCTCTCTGTAAAAATGCTGTTATGTCCCTGGACGTTTGCAAAACTCGCTTCCTGTGTGGAGTCTTTGTCTCCAGGGACAGATAGGAGGATTGTTTGGTCCAATGTCAGCCTAACTATTATTCCGATGGAAGTGGCATCTTCAAGTCGTTCATAACCTTGTCCCCACCAACATTTGACTTCTTCGCATTAGTCTTAGACCTGTGCAGTCTCTGTCATGAAACCGATATACGATATCATCAGTTGCTCACCTGCGGACGCAGACGTTGGAATTGGCTCCGCCGGCAATTAAACTTTCTTACCAGGACGCCGGAAGAGACAATTTCTAGTGAGATTCTTCTGCGTCGTGATTCAGCCTTCTTTCCTAATACGTAGAGCAACACAGTTATGTATATTGTCGCGCATCGTGTTCATTACGTGGTGGGGAGTGGGTATAACCTGGATCCTTGTGCCTTTTACTAGTATATGTTTATACCCACTTGACACGGCAAAGAAAGCTACGCTATCGTGGGCTTTTTGTAAATGTGCTGTATCTGCTGTTTAATCGTCAAGGATTTGGATGAAGTGTAGAATCCCTTTTATGTCTGAACGTCGCATTTCTGTTACCTTGGTAAACTTGACAAAAAATAAAGCTGTTGAATTAACTTGTCCTCTTGGTACTTTCGTCATTTTACTTCTTACTTGTATTGCTAGGCAGCTCATTTCCTTTTTGTGGTCCTGTTCATCTTTTTTTTATTTAAGTGACAAAAATAAACAAAAATTATTACAGTCTACGACCGGAATTTTTTATTTTTATTTTATTTATTTTTTATGTTGTGGAAACCATGTAGTATTAAGTCCGATTTTGTGTCTTTCTTTTTGGAATAGAAGCTCGTCAGGTTTCAACAAATAAATAAATAAATAAATAAATAAAGATAAAATAAAAACAGACCAGTACTAGGTGTGGGACCAGCACTGTGACAGCCGGTGGGTGGGGGGCAACGTGGCCAGGTCTCGGAATTCGACCTCTGCCCACGTTGTCTCCAACCAGCCTGAGGCTGACTGAGGTCCGTTATTCCCTGGCGCTGCAAGGCAATAGTCTTGGCCAATAGGTAAAGGTCCCGAAAAAAAGGACTGAGCGCCAGACACAGGTTCGAATCCCAGCCTTGGTACAAATTTTGATTCTTTGCTTCAGACTGCATACACAAGATTTCCTATTTATTCTTTAATTCGTATGGAAATTCCCAATTATTTTTTAAGCATCTCAACTATGGACAAACCACGATTTTTGTTGTTAATATGTGACATAAATTTAATGAAGCAACAATATGTGGAGATGAGAAGTAGAAGTGTAACAGAAAACGCTGCGGGTATTTTTCAGACACAAGGAAACTTTTACGAATAATTGATCTATTTTTTAAATACTACGATAAGGTTAAACAATTATGAAGTAAAATTCTGATATTCAATTAGAAAAAGTTTAGACTACTCAAAAGAATAATGTGACAATACTGAGGAACGTAGTCTCTGACATCTGAGGATAGACAGTAGTGGGATAGCAAGACTTGTGCTGCCCTCTAGTTTTGCGAGAAAATAACTTGCTTTTTTTCCTTTTTGGAAAAAAGCATGTTCGCCGTTGACTGTGTAAAATTATTTATTTGACTTCACTATTGCAATTTCGGCCTTCAGGCCATTACTAAGCGGCACTACAAAAGATTTTGCTTCAACACATTTCAGACATTTAAAATCCTTCAACGTTTATACACGTCATCGCCAAATCTCGGCCTTTTCAGTGTAGGCTTAGCTCTGACGATAACATGTACACATGTCGGAGGATTTTAAAAGTTTGACATGTGCTGCTGCAAAATCTTTTGCAGTATCACTTGATAATGGCCCGAAGGGTGAAATTGCATTAATGAACTGAAATAAATAATTTTCTACAGTGAACAGCGAACATGAAGTCTATCAAAAAAATCTACTTGACGTGAACCTCTACCATGAGAAGCTCATCAAAATAAATTACGTTTACATCTGTCAGAATACCGGTATTAATCGAGTTTTGCTTTCGGGCATTTAGCCGACACACTGCTGAATTACTGTTACATTTTTTCTGTACGAGGTACTTACGACTGACTTAGTCATTTTGATCAGTTAATGCTCGCTGTGCTGTTAAGGGTATCCTCTGTCTGGACTGCGAGGTTTTGTTGATGTGGTGCTGTTTATAGCCGAGGTAGATTCCTGACGTCCGCTGGTCTCTTTCAACGCTCCGTTATCTTTTCGGAGCTCGGGCAGTCTTTCTCCTTGTTTTCTCAAGCTCTGATCAGTGGAATGGCTTATAAGCCGTTATTTATTAAGTGCTAGATTTCTAGTCTCGCTGAAATTGAAATCTATGACCCTCAATTACGTTGCCCCAGAAACTTGGTATTTGTACCAAGGTACAGGCCTCGTCATTTCATAATTAAAGTCGAGGCAGTCCTCTGTGAAAGCTGATTTGCTTGACTACTTTAGTCGAATGTGTCGCTGATGTTCCTTACACCTCTCTTCGAATGTTCACAGTGCATATTCCGAAAAATAAATAACCAACAGGCCGGCTGCTGTAGCTGAGCGATTTTAGGCGCTTCAGTGCGGAACCTCGAGACTGCTACGGTTGCAGGTTCGAATCCTGCCTCGGGCATGGATGTGTGTGATGTCCTTAAGTTAGTTAGGTTTAAGTAGTTCTAAGTTCTAGGGGACTGATAACCTCAGATGTTAAGTCCCATAGTGCTCAGAGCCATTTAAATAACCAATAAGTAATCATCAAAAGATGTGAAGGTGCCAGGTCATCAAAGTGATTTCACTATCATGCTCCTGAAACAACTGAGGCAAATTCTGGCCTTGTGACGCGGACATTTGGCTGCTGGGAGATGCCATCGCCCTCGGGGAAGACATCAAGCATGAAGTAGCACAGGTCGTTCGCAGTAATGCTCTTCTTGTCCACAGCTGCTATGGTGCTTTCGATTACTACCACAGGTTGTATGGAAACCAAGGTGAATGTCCCTCATAGCATTAAACTGCACCCACCTGCAGTTTTCAAGCAGCCATTCTCTTGGAAGCGGTGTATCCGGACACGACCTCCGACTTCGTCTAACAAGAGACGTGGTTCACCCGACCAAGAGACACGTTCCCATTGATCTACAGTCCAGACTCGATGAACCAATGCCCACTGCAACTGTGATTGACAATTCCGTTGGGTCAACATGGAAAAACATACAGAGTTCATCTGCTGCTGATCGTCATTTCGAACAGTGTACGCTGAACGGTGTGCTTCAGAACTCTTGTGCCTCTAGCAGAATTTTACTCTGTCGTCAGATCTGCCTCAAATCGCCGCCTATCCTGCTTTACAGAACGAGCGAGCCTCTGACGTCGAAGTTCTGCGATGATGCTAGACATACAACAACGCGTCATCTCTTCGTGGCTTCACCGTCGTTCAAGCACTTCCCATACATGCTCAGGACAGCACCAAGCCAACAGCCGACCAACTTCGGTGTTTTCGAGGCTCTGGGACACAACAATCTGCCCCTGTGTCAAAGGCGCTTGATTTGCCAGTTGGTGACCAGTATCACCGCTCGAATAATTCTCTGTACGTTTCTGCTCCACTTATACGGACTGTTACACAATTTCTATTACAGGCTTCGGAATTTCTAGAAGTTGCAAAGATTTGATAAGGAACCCTCGTCCATAAATGCACCGTTTGGGTCCGCCACTTCATTGTACGCACACAAACTGATTGTCGACTGTCCCTCTTGTAATTATCATATCATATACCACTTTTGTCTGGTTACAACAATGGAAGCGAGTAACTCGTGTGTTCGCAGCTAGGAGTGTTGACCGTCGTGCTGCAGGGACACGCCGAAGTTCGTCACGTAGAATCTCTTCGACGTGACGTGTGGTCGAAACATTGGCTATGCCATGGTCTCCTGCAAATCACATACAGCGTGACCCAGAAGTCGGTTAACATTTGAAAATTTAGTACTTACGAAGTAATTTACGTGGACAGACAAAAATTGTATCACATGAGATGACATGGGGTTTTAGCGAAACCAAGAAAAGTGAACAAAACGACCAACAAAAGGCGCTTCATTTGATACAAAAGCAATAATCAGCATAGCAACTGGTTTTTAGCAAAGACGATAGCCTTTGTAACAAATGCTCACATTTCGGCCACCATTAAACACAGTACCTGTAGTCAAAAATGTTCAAATGTATGTGAGTTACTGTGTGGACCAAACTGCTAAGAACAGCCGGCCTGTGTGGCCCAGCGGTTCTAGGCGCTTCAGTCTGGAACCGAGCGACCACTACAGACGCAGGTTCGAATCCTGCCTCTGGCATGGGTGTGTGTTGTTCTCAGGTTAGCTAGGTTTAAGTAGTTTTAAGTTCTAGGGGACTGAAGACCTCAGATGTTAAGTCTCATACTGCTCAGAGCCATTTGAATTTTGCTAAGAACAACACACACACTCATGCCCGAGGGAGGAGTCGAACCTTCGGCGGGAGGAGCTGCGCATACCTATAGTCGATCGACAATGTTGTGAACAACACTGTACAGCATTATGGCGAAAAACTGCAGTGGGATGTTGTCTTCAAGCATCCCTAACGAGATCGGTCGATCGCAGTACACTTGCGACTTCAAGTGTTGGGCGAGTTCATTCGTGTGTCCGGAAGGAGAGACCGCCTCACAACATTATCGATCGACTACAGGTATGCGCGGCCCCTCCCGCCGAAGGCTCCATTCCTCCCTCTGGCATGAGTGTGTGTGTTGTTCTTAGCCTACAACCGCTTACCATCCGGCGCACATCTAGTGATCGTACTGCCATATACAGCATGGCATCGCAGTTTCCAAGCGCCGTAGGCTTAGATAAGTTGTGGATAGCCAGGCACAAGAAATTATGTACAATGTAATTGAATTTATGTCGGAAGACGGAAAAGAAGGGTTAAAATTTCCATTAAAAAGCGTCCAAAGACCGATTCAGGCTGCTACTAGTGTTTCGCCTTGAAGAATAAGAGGATTAGAGAGAAAAGGAGAAAAATTAGCTGCAGGTAGCTACCACGGTTTCTCTACTCCAGAGAAAAGCAGAATAAAGATACAAAAATCTTACATTTAGACGACTTTGACGAACGAGCTGTGCAGAGACTCTTATACGTTCCATGTTACAAAAAAAAAAAAAAAAGCGTCCCATGATAAAGCCGCTTTTTCCCTCAATAAGAGAAAATGCGCCTAACAAGTTACCCTTCAGGTATGAGGGTAGACTTCAGTTCAAAACGGTGCTTCCCTTCCAGAGCTCAGCATTTCCCCTAAAGTGAGTTAGGTGACGCCCACCACTGCCGCTATCAACACGCCTGTCCTGTCGACTGCACATCTGTTTACCACGCTATACTGCGTGCATTCTCATTGCACTACTAAAAATCACACAGGTTGACATCGAAGGATGTGGGAGGCTAAACATGACCACAAAACGATGCAATCAAGAGATCTTTCACACATTTGGTAATATGGGATCAAGCGCCATTGTACATAGAAATCACACTTTCCAGCAGGAATTTATCAGTTAGGTCCAAATGGTTCAAATGGCTCTGAGCACTATGGGACTTAACATCTGTGGTCATCAGTCCCCTAGAACTTACAACTACTTAAACCTAACTAACCTAAGGACATCATACACATCCTTTCCCGAGGCAGGATTCGAATCTGCGACCGTAGCAGTCGCGCGGTTTCGGACTGAGCGAATAGAACCGCTAGACCACCATGACCGGCTATATCAGTTACGATACTTACACTCCTGGAAATTGAAATAAGAACACCGTGAATTCATTGTCCCAGGAAGGGGAAACTTTATTGACACATTCCTGGGGTCAGATACATCACATGATCACACTGACAGAACCACAGGCACATAAACACAGGCAACAAAGCATGCACAATGTCGGCACTAGTACAGTGTATATCCACCTTTCGCAGCAATGGAGGCTGCTATTCTCCCATGGAGACGATCGTAGAGATGCTGGATGTAGTCCTGTGGAACGGCTTGCCATGCCATTTCCACCTGGCGCCTCAGTTGGACCAGCGTTCGTGCTGGACGTGCATACCGCGTGAGACGACGCTTCATCCAGTCCCAAACATGCTCAATGGGGGACAGATCCGGAGATCTTGCTGGCCAGGGTAGTTGACTTACACCTTCTAGAGCACGTTGGGTGGCACGGGATACATGCGGACGTGCATTGTCCTGTTGGAACAGCAAGTTCCCTTGCCGGTCTAAGAATGGTAGAACGATGGGTTCGATGACGGTTTGGATGTACCGTGCACTATTCAGTGTCCCCTCGACGATCACCAGAGGTGTACGGCCAGTGTAGGAGATCGCTCCCCACACCATGATGCCGGGTGTTGGCCCTGTGTGCCTCGGTCGTATGCAGTCCTGATTGTGGCGCTCACCTGCACGGCGCCAAACACGCATACGACCATCATTGGCACCAAGGCAGAAGCGCTGAAGACGACACGTTTCCATTCGTCCCTCCATTCACGCCTGTCGCGACACCACTGGAGGCGGGCTGCACGATGTTGGGGCGTGAGCGGAAGACGGCCTAACGGTGTGCGGGACCGTAGCCCAGCTTCATGGAGACGGTTGCGAATGGTCCTCGCCGATACCCCAGGAGCAACAGTGTCCCTAATTTGCTGGGAAGTGGCGGTGCGGTCCCCTACGGCACTGCGTAGGATCCTACGGTCTTGGCGTGCATCCGTGCGTCGCTGCGGTCCGGTCCCAGGTCGACGGGCACGTGCACCTTCCGCCGACCACTGGCGACAACATCGATGTACTGTGGAGACCTCACGCCCCACGTCTTGAGCAATTCGGCGGTACGTCCACCCGGCCTCCCGCATGCCCACTATACGCCCTCGCTCAAAGTCCGTCAACTGCACATACGGTTCACGTCCACGCTGTCGCGGCATGCTACCAGTGTCAAAGAGTGCGATGGAGCTCCGTATGCCACGGCAAACTGGCTGACACTGACGGCGGCGGTGCACAAATGCTGCGCAGCTAGCGCCATTCGACGGCCAACACCGCGGTTCCTGGTGTGTCCGCTGTGCCGTGCGTGTGATCATTGCTTTTACAGCCCTCTCGCAGTGTCCGGAGCAAGTATGGTTGGTCTGACACACCGGTGTCAATGTGTTCTTTTTTTCCATTTCCAGGAGTCTATGATGCGACTCTGTAGCATACCAGTGTATCTCCCATCCGTCACTCCGATACATAGAAACGCAACACCAGGATTTTTGGATGTGCTAAATCGACATACCACTGTGACTTTCTCGTCTCCATGACAGCTCTGTGATTTCCGGTAGCTCAAATTCAGCTAATTTCTTACATGAACCTCACTTATTTATTGCTGTCCAGAGACATCTGTTGACCGATTGTTGCACTCATTTTTGGTTTCAATAAAACCCCATATCCTTTCAGGCATGTGAGTCTCTAGCAAAATTATTCCAAGAATTAGGGAATTTTTAGATGTTAACAGACATTTAGGTTATCCTGTAGTTCAGAGATCGTCTCCGCTGTGTGTGCGTACAATGAAGCGGAAGATTTGAAATTGATCCGATCTTCACACATATTATACACACAAACGGTATGCTTCCAGCCATGCATTACTTTTCTCCTGGCTGGTTTCATGTGGCCCGCCACGAATTCCTCCCTTGTGCTGACCTCTTCATTTCAGAGTAGCACTTGCAACCTACGTCCTCAATTATTTGCTGGATGTATTCCAATTTCTGTCTTCCTCTACAGTTTTTGCCCTCTACAGCTCCCTCTAGTACCATAGAAGTCATTCCCTCGTATCTTAGCAGATGTCCTGTTATCCTCTCTGCTCTCCTTATCACTGTTTTCCACATATTTATTTCCGATTCCGCCCAGAACCTCCTCACTCCTTACTTTATCAGTCCATATGATTTTCAACATTCGTCTGTAGCACCACATCTCAAATTCTTCTATTCTCTTCTGTTCCGGTTTTCCCACAGCCCTGGCCTCTGTAATAAAAAACTGACCTAACGGATCAACGATGAACTTTAACATGTGTCATGGGACGGCCGCCCCGAAAATATCCAACGAGCAACCTTGCCGGAACCCCTAGACTACGGTAAAGTATTTGTACCAAGTCTCATTTGCAACTGTTAGAAAGTTGTAATAGGAATTTTGAAACACTGTATAATTTCCTTACCATGAGGCCACCACAAATCCACCAAGCAGTATTCATTCTGAGCAGTGGTCACAGTATTCTGAATCATCAATGTCTTCAGAACCGAGACCAGTTTGATTCGACATTCCAAGGTACTGTACTCCGTGCAAGTCTCTTCATCTCTGAATAATTACCGTAAGCTATGACCTTCTTACTCCGCTTACTGTATTCACTGTATTTTAGCCCCTCCCCCCCCCCCCCCCCCCCGTCCCCCGTCCCTCCACCACCCATCACACTTCCCACAAATACTGAATTGGATATTGCTTGAGTCTATGTATACTGTCAACTGAGCCCTTCTTTTACTCTATTTGTGCCACAAATTTCAGGTATCCTTAATTCTGTTTACTACTTCCTATGTATGTTCGTTTTATCTTACTATGAGGTTCCCTTCGATTGGATTAGTCTTGCAGTGTTTCTCCTTATCATACTTGAACTATGGAAACTAGCATTGCTAAAATAGAATTACTATTGATCCTAGTGAAAGATGAAATTTACTCTACATATATCACTTTAGACAGTGAAACATGGATCAGAACATGGTCTTATGCTTACAAAACCAATGTGCCGAGGTAGTGAAAGCATGGATTGTAAAATGAAACTCTTTTTATCGGAAGGAGGTGCCGAGAATAATCGGAATCTGAGGGCGTACCCCCCCCCCCCCCTTATACCAAGGCTTAAAGATCATAAAACCACATTTTTTGGAAGTTGAAATGGTGCGCATATCGTATCCACCGCACATGATCCGGACTCGTACCAAGATCGCTACCTTTAAAAGATGGTGGTTACCTGTTGCACGCCCCTCATGCCGGTTAAAAGGTCAAAATATCCAAACAAGCATCACATGTTTAAAAAGACACGAAACGCATCATGATGAACAACAAAATTACACACTCGGGAAGGGAACGAAGTGGCCGTCTTGTGATGAAATTCTTTTACTGCATCTTACAGCCTCGGGCCACACAAAAGGCAGTTTTCGAATTATTGATAAGTCATCATCAGATATTCTGAAGCTGTTACACAGTAACAAAAACTCGAGTCCTGCTCATATAGTGCAACAACCGTGGGTGGCTACACGGGCTAATCCTAAGTTTGGTATTTTATATGGTTTTTTACTTAGCTTAGACAAATGCTGCATTGATCGCCAACTTCCACCTTAGAGAATACTACGCTTAAGCACATAATATACAGTAACATGCAGAACAAAGTTTACACGATTCAGAGACGGGCGCAGCACAAGATTTTCCTTCCTTAGGTTACTTTTAGACCGGGATGTCAGGAAGGGCATAAGGAAAATAATAAAACACATTTCGCTAAATTCTCAAAAGGCATATTTCGTACTAGACGGGAGAACCACTATGGATAAGAAAAACTCGTAACTGAAGAGTTACTATGTAATGGACCCAGAAAATTTGGTGATGAGTTACTAAAAGATTAGAAAGCGGTCTTGACACTAAGCTATTTCTGTGACTCGAGGCTGAGAAATGAAAAAAAAGAACAACAAAACAAATTTTTCGTGTAAGCCTCTGTGATTTCAGCTTTACAATTACACTGTATGAAGGACAGCGAGGTGTAAACGAGACAGATGGTGAAACTATCTCTTTAATTATTTTTATTAAACACTGATCTACAGAATTTTCCTGACAAAGACAACTCAAACTTAATCTATTCGTTTATTACCCACAATATACAAGCCGAACGCAATCTGGCTGCTACACATCGACAACATGACTTCCAATAATTAACACGAAAGAACGGCCCCAAAATTGCAAGAAATCCTAACAATAACACAAATCCAAAAAAATATGAAAATAAAGAAATATGAAACTACCTCCAACTCTGTTAATTGCCTAAACTCGTTTCAATTACGAATCCCAACAGTGCAAACCCCATTCCTTTTCATACGTCACTTACCTCAAAGAAAATCTTCACAACATGAACTATAGCAACTACAGCAAGTAGCAACTGCAGCCAGGTAAATAAAAAGATTCTATTATAGACTCTAAGTACTAGGAGGCACATGGTTAGCGAAAGAAAGATTTCACTGAAGAGCAAATAATTTATTTAGAAAATTTTGCATTATCTATGTGACATCCAGTTCCCAAAAATTATACAGGGTGAGTCACCTAACGTTACCGCTGGATATATTTCGTAAACCACATCAAATACTGACGAATCGATTCCACACACCGAACGTGAGGAGAGGGGCTACTGTAACTGGTTAATATTAATACAAACCATAAAAAAATGCGTGGGAGTATGTTTCTTAACACAAACCTAGGTTTTTTAAATGGATCCCTGTTAGTTTTGTTAGCACATCTGAACATATAAACAAATACGTAATCAGTGCCGTTTGTTGCATTGTAAAATGTTAATTACATCCGGAGACAATGTAACCTAAAGTTGACGCTTGAGTACCACTCCTGCGCTGTTCGATCGTGTGTACCGGAGAGCACCGAATTACATAGGGACCCAAAGGGAACGGTGATGAACCTTAGATACAGAAGAGACTGTAACAGCATATTACGTCCACATGCTAACGCCTTTTTATTGGTCTTTTTCACTGACCCACTTGTAAATTACCATGAGGGATGAGGTACATGTACACACGTGGTTTCCGTTTTCAATTACGGACTGGAATAGAGTGTGTCCCGACATGTCAGGCCAATAGATGTTCAATGTGGTGGCCATCATTTGCTGCACACAATTGTAATCTCTGGCGTAATGAATGTCGTACACGCCGCAGTACATCTAGTGTAATGTCGCCGCAGGCTGCCACAATATGTTGTTTCATATCCTCTGGGGTTGTAGGCACATCACGGTACACATTCTCCTTTAACGTACCCCACAGAAAGAAGTCCAGCGGTGTAAGATCAGGAGAACGGGCTGGCCAATTTATGCGTCCTCCTTGTCGTATGAAACGCTCGTCGAACATCCTGTCAAGGGTCATCCTAGTGTTAATTGCGGAATGTGCAGATGCACCATCATGCTGATACCACATACGTCGACGCGTTTCCAGTGGGACATTTTCAAGCAACGTTGGCAGATCATTCTGTAGAAACGCGATGTATGTTGCAGCTGTTTGGGCCCCTGCAATGAAGTGAGGACCAATGAGGTGGTCGCCAATGATTCCGCACCATGCATTTACAGTCCACGGTCGCTGTCGCTCTACCTGTCTGAGCCAGCGTGGATTGTCCACGGACCAGTAATGCATGTTCCGTAGATTCACTGCCCCGTGGTTTGTGAAACCCGCTTCATCAGTAAACAGGTAGAACTGCAACGCATTCTCTGTTAATGCCCATTGACAGAATTGCACTCGTTGATTAAAGTCATCACCATGTAATTGCTGATGTAGCGACACATGAAAAGGGTGAAAGCGGTGACGATGCAGTATGCGCATGACACTACTTTGACTCAGTCCACTGGCTCTCACAATATCCCGTGTACTCATGTGTGGGTTCATGGCAACAGCAGCTAACACACCAACTGCACCCGCTTCTCCTGTGACGGGCCTGTCACGAACCCGTTTGCGTGCTACAACCATACCTGTTGCATACAATTGGCGGTAGATGTTTTGCAATGTGCGGCACGTTGGATGCTCTCTGTCCGGGTACCGTTCTGCATACACCCTGCAGGCTTCAGCTGCATTTTGTTTACACTCGCCATAGATGAGTATCATCTCCGCCTTTTCAGAGTTCGAATACACCATGGCCACAATTCCTACAACACTACACTATCACAGACGTCTGGTAACACGGTGTGCTAAAGTTGGTCTGCGTGCGGAGACGAATGCAGAATAACAATAGCAGCAAGCGCTACATGCGGACACTGCAACAGGTAGACCAAACCGCAACAGTAACTACAGCCACTCTCGTAAACACGGTCGTCATCGTAAACATGTCCCTGCAGATGCTGCTCGCCGACCGTGGCCCGTGTTTGTTACAACACACAACTGAACGTCGGAAGTTTCAAACGTCAACTTAAGGTTACAATATCTCCGGATGTAATTAACATTTTACAATGCAACAAACGGTACTGATTACGTAGTTGTTTATATGTTCAGATGTGCTAACACAACTAACGTGGTTCCATTTAAAAAACGTAGGGCTGTGTTAAAAAACATACTTCCGTGCAGTTTTGTATGGTTTGTATTAAACAATTACACAAGCCCCTCTCCTCACGTTCGGTCTGTGGAATCGGTTCATCAGTATTTGATGTGGTTTACGAAATATATCCAGCGGTAACGTTAGGTGACTCACCCTGTATACTTGTCAATAATTCCACCACCCAAACAATATCAACCAAACATCCATCATACATTTCCTTGCATATTTTCTTGTAAACACATCTTTTCATCTCACTTCACAATGCATGTCCTACCAACACAGAGTCTCCGCTAAGAATATCATGTCCATACACTTCCCTATCCACTCGTTAACTGCAAGTCGGTCCAACCACAGAATCTCTTGGCGAGATCGCAGAGCGCTGTCAGCGATGTTAACACAGTCTATAGTGCGGCCAACATACTAACAGGCTACTTACAATGGGAAAAAGTACGTAAACTATTTATTCTTCCAAAAGCAATCCCCTAACAGTTAACAGATTTATCCCACTTTGAGACAAGACGGTAAATGCCTTCACGGAAATATATCTACACTTTCCTACGGAACCATGATTGTACCCAGGTGTGCCCCGGTCGTCCGGAGCAAATCGACAGCCACGAACATCTTTCTTTAGGACTCCAAAAATGTGGAAATCACATGGGGAAGGGATTGGAAGGTGAGGAGGGCTTCCCAGCGAAACTTCTGCAACATAGTCGAAACAAAAGGCACGCCAGCTCTGAGAATGTCGTGATGACCTTTTTCTTTAAGAGCCGCTAATTGACCTCTGGAACTCGGCGCCACAATTATCGCACAGTGGCACGTGGTGACTTTGCAAAAATTGAAGCGCGCCATCAAGTTCAAACACCCAGGTATGTTGACGGACAGCATCATTCTATAGCAGTCATTTCGATTACGCTGCAGTAGTTTCGCTGGGGCGCTCTTACATATCCTCGGTACAGTCCCGATGTCTCCCCATGCGATATCCGTAGATTTGGAGCCCTGAAAAAAGACATTCACGGCCGTAGATTTTCTCCGGATGAAGAGATGCACGCCAGGATACAATCATGGTTCCGTAAGCAACCGCAAACATTGTTCTATGAAGGCATTCACAGTCTTTTCTCATGGCCGTATTAACAGTTTTAGCGGCTACTTTTGAAATAATAAACAGTTTACTTGCGGTTTGTTTTTCATTTCTGTCATTTTCATTTGAGAGTCCCTTAACAGTTTCAACTGAAGGCCTGTAAGTTACATGTTGTTGTTGTGGTCTTCAGTCCTGAGACTGGTTTGATGCAGCTCTCCATGCTACTCTATCCTGTGCAAGCTTCTTCATCTCCCAGTACTGCAGCCTACATCCTTCTGAATCTGCTTAGTGTATTCCTCTCTTAGTCTCCCTCTACGATTTTTACCCTCCACACTGCCCTCTAATACCAAATTGTTGATTCCTTGATGCCTCAGAACATGTCCTACCAACCGATCCCTTCTTCTAGTCAAGTTGTGCCACAAGCTCCTCTTCTCCCTTATTCTATTCAATACCTCCTCATTAGTTATGTGATCTACCCATCTAATTTTCAGCATTCTTCTGTAGCACCACATTTCGAAAGCTTCTATTCTCTTCTTGTCTAAACCATTTATCGTCCACGTTTCACTTCCATACATGGCTACACTCCATACAAATACTTTCAGAAACGACTTCCTGATATTTAAATCTATACTCGATGTTAACAAATTTTTCTTCTTCAGAAATGCTTTCCTTGTCATTGCCAGTCTACATTTTATATTCTCTCTACTTCTACCATCATCAGTTATTTTGATCCCCAAATAGGAAAACTCCTTTACTATGTTAAGTGTCACATTTCCTTATCTAATTCCCTCTGCAACACCCGACTTAATTCGACTACATTGCATTATACTCGTTTTGCTTTTGTTGATGTTCATTTAATCATACAGTAAAGCTGCATGCCCTCGGGAAAAAATACGGCTGTAGTTTCCCCTTGCATTCAGCCGTTGTAAGTTACATTGTAACATTGTTGCTTTAATTTGATGTGTAAGCGGTGCTGATAGACAATAAAAACGGGTTAAAAGCTGTGAACTGTCTGGGTTTAGTTAACCTTGCATTACTGTGCAACTGTTTCACCAGGTATCTAGTCTAGCTTACCAAATTCTCAACCAGACTAACATTAATTATAATCTTTTAATAGTCTAATAGTCATACGACAACCGGTGATATATATATATATATATATATATATATATATATATATATATATATATATATATATATATATATATATATAAAGAGAATTTAAATAAAAAGAAATAAATCAGTTTATATTTGGAAATTTAATTTAAAATTGATCATTGAAATTTCAGCATATTAAACTTGATTCATAACTAAACTGGTGCCTTATTTAGGATTGTGAAAATGTGAGATTGTAATCTTACGGAACACATCAAATATGGAGCCAAGATTGGGAGACTGCATACAACACTGCATTCCTAAAATAACACACGAAGGACGTTGAAACATATGCAAGAGGAAATTAACCACAACCAACCGATTCAATTTTCACCCAAAGAAGTTACGTTCGTAGCGCAATCCTGTCCGTCATGTAATTACCACACACTGGTATACTAAATTCATACTAACTCTCTGTGAAATCTTCCAGAAAAGAATAGCTGAGGGCTACTTTGATGATTACACCACATGCTTCACGTGGTCAACTAGGCTTACACAAAGAGTGTAACTCCACAATAATTCTGATAATTAAAATAAATTAGATCGAAAAGCAATTTACAAAAGAAAAACCTTGAACTGGTTACTATCGTCTTACTATTAACCTGATGGCTCAAACAACTATATAAGCACGTGGTACTGGTCTCACAAAGTACACCCCACGTCGGTTGAACATAAAGAAAAGTTGCTATATTGAAAAATATTGTCAAGACGAGACGTTATAATCTCACGCACATTCGCATTTAAGATTGATGATCTTAGTTAGAGTTACTGATCAACACGTGGCTCCACTTTACTCACAAAGTAGTGACAAAGCAACTACCGGAATATATTCTGAACTTCACACTCGAATTACACTGCGTTGCAATTTACGATAACATTAGATATTTCAGAGCTAAACCTGAAATAAAGGTAATTAAATTTTCAGTCAGGCTGAACTTCAGAAATCCATTATCCTACGGACTTAGCAGACACGCGCTTAGCCGGAGATCTTACCACTTCAGACGCTCGCCACGGACAGACTGACCTGCGCTCCTAGCGAGCGTGCTTCCCAAATACAAACGGAAGTGACCAGAGAGGCAGCTCCCTATACCAACATGACAAGGGACGGACAGGAACATACTAAGAATGGAAAACCTCTCTGCTTCTAGAAAGCGTAGCTACCTGTTCCGACGTTGGTCCTACTGTTCTCTAGCAGACACGCTTGTCTGCTACCCTCAAGCATGCAACTAGAAATACATTTGCTCATTCATCCTCTCACACGGAAGGGAAGGGGGATGACAGTATCTTATCATATACAGTATATAAAAGAAAGCGGATGTAGGTTCCATGTGAGACTGCGTGACATGAATTACATATAAACTGTGTTTTAAAGTGTAGTAGTGTGGGAGATCGTTCTTGTTTATGTGTAAAAGTAGCACGTTTCACTGGTCAGTCTCCTCCTAGATAGTCAGAGACACCACAGTAAATTTAGAAGAGGAATTTATGCCGTAAATGGCGACGGATTTAAGAAATTAACATGAAAGGAATCCAACAGAGACCTCTGAACATATGTGTTACATATTCGAAAATTAGGAAGTGACATATGAAGACTGCACATATAAGCTGCGCATGATGAAAAACGGTCCAACTTTCCTGCCACCAACTATCTTGTCCAGCAGAACTCGTAAGATGGGAATGTTGCTGAATTACCATGAGATTGCGCGTGGTGGGAACAGACAAGAGATTTAAAGCTCGATCGCCGGGACTTCTGCAGTTACAGATGTCCGATCACAAGCAGACGTAAGTGGTGCGCTCAAGCGCAGGGCGTGGCCGATGAACGTGCTTCGTCGCACAAA
The DNA here is from genome assembly GCF_023897955.1 of Schistocerca gregaria. NCBI lineage: Eukaryota > Metazoa > Arthropoda > Insecta > Orthoptera > Acrididae > Schistocerca > Schistocerca gregaria. Next base: position 372,856,856 of record NC_064923.1, read on the forward strand.
GTGGAAATATTAACTGCCGACCAGTGTAAGAAGTACCGTGTCCAGAGGCTCTCGCTACCACAGTTCCAGAGCGTACCTCTTTGTTGCACGCCAACAGCCTCTGTGTCTAGCGAGATTCACAGGAACGTTAAGAAACCATCGTTTAGCAGATGAAGGAGGACTCATCCTCCCGACATTGACAAGTAAAAGAAGGTGTAAAAATTCCCTCCAACCAGATTCCGGAGAACGAACTGAATTAATGGACGCTCCTTGTGGAAGTCTGCAGAAATACGCTATCTCACAAAAATAATGTCGCATTAGCACACTGGTAGTAGCCGCTATTAGAATCTCATAGCTGCCTGATTCTTCTCAGCAGGAAGTAGTTTCATTTATACAGCAAATCAGCGGTGTTGTGTGTGCGCGAGAGCACTTGTGTGTGTGTGTGTGTGTGTGTGTGTGTGTAGATGTGTCAGACACACACACACACACACACACACACACAGAGAGAGAGAGAGAGAGAGAGAGAGAGAGAGAGACAGAGAGAGAGACAGAGAGATACTAAGCTCTCGCAAGAGCACTGAGCGGTATTTCAGGACACCCGAATGAAAAACGGCGTATTCTGTTGTTATTTCCTCCCATCGAGCTAATACGTCTGAAAGTCAGATGAGAGAAATAGAGAACTTTCTTCTACAACAGTATAATTTTGTGTAAACCACTGGATCATCTTGTGGAGCTGCTTCAAACCAGTCTTCCCATTGAAGAACACAACAACAACAAAACCTGAGAGAATACTTCATAAACAATGTGACTGAGAGTGTTAGCAAACGCAATTAACACACCCTGTCGAAGCATGAAGAAACGGAATCGACGAAAAATGGTAAACTGAAGCTGCTTTGATTAGTAATAAAAACGGCCTTGGTGACGGGGTCGAATCTCGCCAGCGCTTAAATTTTGATTAATAATCAGCACTGGCGGACGAAGACTTCCGGCGTAAGACGTCATCCTCATTCCGCCAATGGCCTTGTCAAAGAAGGCGGAGGATCGGACAGAGATCAGGGCACTGTCTTGTCCTTAAGATGGGCAACTGCACCTGAAGGTGAAAGAATCAGCAATGATCAACGCCGTGAGGATCCAGAAAGCAACGGAAACCACTGCATTAAGAAAACATACCATGTATCTACAGGACATGTGGCCCGTAATTGAAAAAGTGTTATGATCTCTCCAGTGGCAAAAGATTCCCGAATAGTCTTCGGATCTGTCAAGGGGCGGTGACCATGAGAAAGGTTCTTGCAGGATTTTTTTTTCCGGTTGCAGCGACGTCGGAGATTTGATGTTTTACAGGATTCCTGATATTCACGGTGCACTCGTGAAGTGGTCGTACGGGAAAATCCCCACTTCATCGCTACCTCGAAGATGCTGTGTCCCATCGCACGTACAGCTACTAGAACATCACGTTCAGACTCAATAAAAATCTGCCGTTGTTGCAGCAGTAACCGATCTAACAACTGCGTCAGACACTTGTTGTCTTACACAGGGTGTCCCATTTATCTTGACCGCCCTAAATAACCATTTGTCCAGATGAAAATTACAAAATTTTTCAAGTAAATGTTCTTTAGCCGTCAGGGAGACATCAATTGGCATGATTGCCTTTCTTGTAGCTTTGTTTTTTACAAAGATATGAACAGCGATATGACTTTTATAAATGGAACACTGTATTTTTTATTTGGTAGTTCATTTCCTCTCCTAAAGATCTATTCAAAAATGTATCGCAGTGTACCATTCACTGAAACACAACGTTATTAATTATATAACACAACACCGACTTTGAGCCCGGGATCATAACTCGTCCACTTGCTGGAGATGTCAGAAAACAAATGAAAATCAAGTAAAAACATAACACAAAATTGACTTTGACTCTCCTGTACCATAGCCCAGGAGTAGAACACTCAAAGTTGCTCAGAGTGGTGACCCTGGACAGCGGTACACTGGTGCACACGTTGAATGAAAGAATTATTCACTGCTTCCAGTGTTGCCCTTCTGAAGAGAATTACAAGCAAGCACGATACGTTCCTGCATGTCCTCTGGAGTTATTGGAATACCGCGATAGACAATGTCTTTAATGCATCCCCAAAAGAAAAAAGTCCAGAGGATTTAAATCAGGAGACTAGCAGGCCAAGTAACTGTTCCTTCTCGACCAAATTATCTGGCAGGATACCTTCGATTCAAAACACGGTGTGCACGCAAGGCATTATTTGCTGGACATCCATCGTGTACATAGCACATAAGCATTCTGGCTCTTAGAGGCACTTCATCCAGAAGAGGAAGTATAATTCGTCTGAGGAAGCTGGCTTATGCTGTGCCGTTTAGACTACCATTGATGAAATAAGGGCCAATAACTGTAGTACGAAGCATCCCAAGCATTACCTCTCCATTGACGCTGATGTTCCACCAGTCTAAGCCATCGTGGGTTGTCGCTGGACCAATAACGCACGTTCCTTGTATTTACTTGTCCTCTGTTCGAGAAGGAACATTCATCGGTAAATAGAACATTGGAGAAAAAGTTCGGGTTGGCGAGGATTTGCTGCTGTACCCACTGTCAGAACTGTACACAATTCTGGAAATCATTCCCATGCAATTCTTGATGTAGGTGTAATGTAGGTGTACATAGTAAGGATGGAACCGGTGACGTGTAAGAATACAATGTACACTGGTTTTAGGAGTTCTAATCTCCTGTTCAAGCTGTCGTGTGCTCACATGTGGATTCATAGCAACGGAAGCGAGAACAGTAACTTCGGCAGCTTCGTCTGTGCGTGTGCTACGACGATTGCGTTGTCGTGGGTTGAAACTTCCAGTTTCCTAAAGCGTCGCCACAAGACAAGAAAACATCCGTCGGGAAGGCGGGTTGTTGTCAGGATATCACAGGATATCAGGATAACTACAGCAAAGAGTGATAAAAATAATAAACAAAACTTATAGTAGAGATCACTGTAAAGATCTGTTCAAAACACTGCCGATTTTAATCACATCGTGTGAATACGTTTACCAATCAGTTACGTGCATCCAATATAACATTGCTAATTGCTGCACATACAGATCTATCCACAATCAAGAAAGAAGATCTGGGCTAAACTCACCTCTACTTTGAAAGAATAAAGATAAAATTCGAAAAAGCATTTTCTACCAAGGAATAAAATAGCACAATAAGTAACCGAAGGAGGTTACTAAAATGAACTTATTTGAAAGACAGTTAAAATTACCTGTTATACAATACTTTTATTAATGAAACATTACTTATGAAACACGGAGTAAGGGTTTGCTATAAAATAAAGTAACACAAGTTAATATTAATGATAACAACAAGAATAAAAATATTATAAAACATCTACTGTTTGACATTTCACTTTCACAAAATATTTACTGTTCTTTTTTCTGGAAATCTTTACTTCCTGTGCTTTAGCACGCATTATAATATCTTTGCTCTTTCTGAGCCGAATGTCCAACTCATTATATTGGGATGCTGACTCAGTGTCGCAGGCTAGAAAGTGGGATTCTGTGGTAGACAAAATGGAAATCATATTCCATGCTTGTGATCCTGAGGTCAGCTGATAATGTGTGTTGTGTTACAATATTAATAATGTGCGTAAGGTGTGTGCAGCGACTCGAAGTACCCCTTATTGACCGAATGAGCGTAGGGGAGGAGATGCAAGATGCGTGAATTCAGCGTCGCCTTCTTGCTTTGGGCCTCACGGAGGTGGTTTGCCGTTGAGTTCCTTCGATCTGTTAAGAAGAGTCAAGAGTATACCTGTATCAAGCGGAGCTCTGTAATGAGTGTTTGTGTAGTGTATCGTCGGCTTTGTGTAACTGTGGATGAAGGGAAGGCGGAGGGTGAAACCTGGTGCCGGCACAAAGCCCGTTCCTCTCGTATAGCCCCATGGGGGCAACCGTATTTAACGGCCCCATCCGACAGCCGAACGGATCACCGTCAACATGCTACACACCCTCAATTGACGCAATGTTGCTGAGAGGTTTGTAATTTAAACCAGGAGATCTGCGCAGACAGTTGCTCAGGAACTTTACGCCACAGCATCTTTCGCCCTTGCAGGCCAAATACTGGCAGTTAAAATGTTCCACGAATAGAGTTAGTTAGCTCCAAGAGAACCACAACAACAAGAGCATGGATTGACTACCTCGGATAAAGTGGCGGGTGAGCAATGATCAGTAGTGATAAACGAATAAATAGAGGCTCTTAAATTGTTACATAACTTTACGGGAATGCAAGCCTTGTGGCCAGTTTTCGGGTTATCATACATGTCGTCGAGTCGTGTTACTGCAACGTTACTACGACTTTCCTAAGCATCTCCAGACAAAGAAAACGAAACACGACGCCACGGCTTGGTAGAAAAACGGAGAAGATTTCTTCAGTTCAATAACTTATTTGCAAAACAGTACTGTATAGAGGATGATGAGTATTTTCTTTGTGATGTATTCAACGGCGTGATTATCAGCGTGCCTACAAATTCCCATCTTTTCAGTGTTCAGCTTTGCCATTGCTGAATGAAGATGAAATGATGAGGATGACACAAACCCGCATTCCCCGGCCGGTGAAAATCCTTGTAAAGTAGAGATAAGCCGAATGAGATATCACTGCGTTAAACAAATTGTACTTGTACCCCAGAAGATGGAAGTTCCTTTCTTCATCCTGCTATCCTGATTTAGTTTTCCCATGGTCTGCCTCAATTACTTCAACAAAATTCCCGTTACGTTCCCATTATGAAGCCATAGCCGTCTATGTGTCCTATCCTCATGGAACTAGATGTTTTAGTACATAAATTTATATCTATATATAAAAGGGTTGTGTGTGTACATAGTGATAGACTTTTCTCCACTACCACCCACTGCCACACACTCGTGGTTGTGGAGCTTGATAGGCCTTGGTCTCAAGCATGGGAGTTTGGTCACAGTGCGTGGCAGTGGGTGACTGTGACAACAAAAATCAGCGAAATACAGAGCAATGGATACTCATAGGTAAAGACATATACTCTTTTACTTACCAACTTTACAGTTCATGTGAAAGTGCGTTTATTGTTTCATTTGTATGACAAAATACGATGCTTGCGCGGTTTCGTCATTCGGACTTTAATAATGACGTTAACATAAAATATATTAGTTGTTAATCTCTGAGTGCGTTTACGTCAATGACACTTCATCGATAATAAACAGTCGCTAAAAAACCACGTAACTTCATAGATAAAAATACTCGTAAGTAACAAATGTATAATCCAATGATACGCAACAGTGATTTCGGATGAACATTTCTCCTATTCTTCGTGAGTATAATCTTTTTCATAATTTTGAGAATTTTCACCAATAAACTTGCTTATTCTTCTTTTGCATATTGGCCACGTCCTATTTTACTAAACTAGCATTTCCCCGTGGTGCTGCCTGCGGTTGATTGTGTCTGCGTAAGTAATGTTAATGGCAATACCGATCGAAAAGGTGAGGATTGTATATACTAGTACACTCACTAACACGTTGACGTTCAAAAGTCATAGAGAATATAGCTTGTTCTAAGAGAACTACGTGTTGCACATAGCGCATTACACTGAAATACCGAGATACCTGCCAACCACACTCACCCTCTTCCATCCACCACAGTATGGATGAAACACGTTGAGGACTGTATCACCATTACATTTCATCTTGAATGAAACAATGAAAACATTTTCGTCTATACGGTAAAGTTGGTAAGTCGTATATTATTTAGCTTTACCTAAGAGTATTTATCGCTTTATACACTATTGGCCATTACAGTTGCTACAGCAAGAAGAAATGCAGATGATAAACGAGTATTCATTGGATAAATATATTATACTATAATTGACATGTGATTACACTTTCACGCAATTTGAGTGCATAGATCCTGAGGAATCAGTACCCAGCACAACCACCTCTGGCCGTAATAACGGCCTTGATACGCCTGGGCATTGAGTCAAACAGAGCTTGGATGGCGTGTACAGGTACAGCTGCCCATGCAGCTTCAACGAGATACCACAGTTCATCAAGAGTAGTGACTGGCGTATTGTGACGAGCCAGCTGCTCGGCCATCATTGACCAGACGTTTTCAGTTGGTGAGAGGTCTGGAGAATGTGCTGGCCAGGGCAGCAGTCGAACATTTTCTGTATCCAGAACATGCGGTCGTGCATTATCCTGCTGAAATGTAGGGTTTCGCAGGGATCGAATTAAGCGTAGAGCCACGGGTCGTAACACATCTGAAATGTAACGTGCACTTTTCAAAGTGCCGTCAATGCGAACAAGAGGTGACCGAGACGTGTAACCAATGGCACCCCATACCATCACGCCGGGTGAGACGCCAGTATGGCGATGTGGAATACACGCTTCCAATGCGCGTTCACCGCGATGTCGCCAAACACTGATGAGACCATCATGATGCTGTAAACAGAACCTGGAATCATCCGAAAAAAAGAAGTTTCCCCATTCGTGCAATGAGGTTCGTCGTTGAGTACACATTCGCAGGCGCTGCTGTCTGTGATGCAGCGTCAAGGGTAACCGCAGCCATGGTCTCCGAGCTGATAGTCTACGCTGCTGCAAACGTCGTCGAACTGTTCGTGCAGATGATTGTTGTCTTGCAAACGTCCCCATCGGTTGACTCAGCGATCGAGACGTGGCTGCACGATCCAATATAGCCATGCGGATAAGATGCCTGTCATCTTGACTGGGTAGTGATACGAGGGCGTTGGGATCCAGCACGGCGTTCCGTATGATCCTCCTGAACCCAGCGATTCCATATTCTGCCAACAGTCATTGGATCTCGACCAACGCGAGCAGCAACGTCGCGATACGATAAACCGCAATCGCGATAGGCTACAATCTGACCTTTATCAAAGTCGGAAACGTGATGGTACGCATTTCTCCTCCTTCCACGAGGCATGACAAACAACGTTTCACCAGGCAACGCCGGTCAACTGCTGTTTGTGTATGAGAAACCGGTTGGAAACTTTTCTCAAGTGAGCACGTTGTAGGTGTCGCCACCGGCGCCAACCTTGTGTGAATGCTCTGAAAAGCTAAACATTTGCATATCACAGCACCTTCTTCATGTCGGTTAAATTTCGCGTCTGTAGCACGTCATCTTCGTGTTGTAGCAATTTTAATGACCAGTAATTTCCCAGATTTTTTCCCGTTGCCATGCAACGTGACCAAACTACTTTATAAACAGGATAATTGCATTCATAATACCCATAATGAGATATGCATCTGCATGCTCCTTGTATCTAGAAAATTACTTAAGCCTTCTCACGTGCCACATATTGTGTCTCGGGTAACCGCGGGTTTTTTCAGTTCGCTCCTATATAAATGAATTAAGTTATTTTTTATGGTAGTAACATGACATTAGCCAGCCAGGCTGTCGTTGGAGAGGTGAGTAAACGAGGCAGCTACTCCAGCCGCCGATGCTGCAGACGGTGCACAGTGCCTGAAGCTGCGGCGGCGGCCCGCCAGCCTGGCCGCCCGGCCGCGGGTTATCACCTGATCTGGGCGCCTCCTGTCAGCATACCAAGCAGCGCGCGGCCACTTCCAGGAATGCCGGCGGCCACCGCGTCCGCATTCGGCTCACATACGACGCTTTTTGGAAGCGTTGCTGCCCCGACGGCCACAACTGCGCCGGTCGCTGCATGTTGCACCATAAATGCTTCCGGCGACCTTTTCGGTAACCTCTCTAACAGAAAATCTGCTTAAGAATCGGTATTTGACATGCATGGTCTTTAAAAGAACATTTAGAGGATTCCCGAGCCTTATTTGATCACGGAATATGATATACTATACAGGGTGCTACAGAAAGGTGCGGCCAGACTTTCAGGAAACATTCTTCACACACAAATAAAGAAAAGATGGTATGTGGACATGTGTCCGGAAACGCTTAATTTCCGTCTTAGAGCTCATTTTAGATTCGTCAGTATGTACTGTACTTCCTCGATTCACCGCCAGTTGGCCCAATTGAAGGAAGGTAATGTTGACTTCGGTGCTTGTGTTGACATGCTACTCATTGCTCTACGGTACTAGCATCAAGCACAACAGTACGTAGCATCAACATGATAGTGTTCATCACGAACGTGATTTTGCAGTCAGTGCAATGTTTGCAAATGCGGAGTTGTCAGATGCCCATTTGAAGTATGGATTACCACGGGGCAATAGTCGTGGCGCGGTACGTTTGTATCGAGACAGATTTCGAGAACGAAGGTGTCCCGACAGGAAGACGTTCGAAGGAATTGACTGGCTTCTTAGAGCGCACGGAATATTACAGCCTGTGACTCGCGACTGGGGAAGACCTAGAACGACGAGGACACCTGCAATGGACGAGGCAATTCTTCGTGCAGTTGACGATAACCCTAATGTCAGCGTCAGAGAAGTTCCTGCTGTACAATGTAACGTTGACCACGTCACTGTATGGAGAGTGCTACGGGAGAACCAGTTGTTTCCGTACCATGTACAGCGTGTACAGGCACTATCAGTAGCTGATTGGCCTCCACGGGTACACTTCTGCGAATGTTTCATCCAACAATGTGTCAATCCTCATTTCAGTGCAAATGTTCTCTTTACGGATGAGGCTTCATTCCAACGTGATCAAATTGTAAATTTTCACAATCGACCAGTGTGGGCTGACGAGAAACCGCACGCAGATGTGCAATCACGTCATCAACACGGATTTTCTGTGAACGTTTGGGCAGGCATTGTTGGTGATGTCTTGATTGGGCCCCATGTTCTTCCACCTACGCTCAATGGAACACGTTATCATGATTTCATACGGGATACTCTACCTGTGCTGCTAGAACATGTGCCTTTACAAGTACGACACAACATGTGGTTCATGCACGAAGGAGCTCCTCCACATTTCAGTCGAAGTGTTCGTGCGCTTCTCAACAACAGATTCGGTGACCGATGGATTGGTAGAGGCGGACCAATTCCATGGCCTCCACGCTCTCCTGACCTCAACCCTCTTGACTTTTTTTATGGGGGCATTTAAAAGCTCTTGTCTACGCAACCCCGGTACCAAATGTAGAGACTCTTCGTGCTCGTATTGTGGGGGCTGTGATACAATACGCCATTCTCCAGGGCTGCATCAGCGCATCAGGGATTCCATGCGACGGAGGGTGGATGCATGTATCCTCGCTAACAGAGGGCATTTTGAACATTTCCTGTAACAAAGTGTTTGAAGTCACGCTGGTAGGTTCTGTTACTGTGTGTTTCCATTCCACGATTAATGTGATTTAAAGAGAAGTAATAAAATGAGGTCCAACATGGAAAGTAAGCGTTTTCGGACACATGTCCACATAACATATTTTCTTTCTTCGTGTGTGAGGTATGTTTCCTGAAAGTTTGGCCGTACCTTTTTGTAACACCCTGTATGTCTGAGCTAAATATACGCTGGTTTCTATAACTTACTAGGAAAGTACTTGGGCTCCTCGAACAAACACATCTGAATGAACGTTTGGTTACAGGACCATTATGTACCTATGAATGTGCTGGTAGGTGTCGTTTTTCTGCAAAACTCTGCAGTCATGCTCTAGATATCACTGTAGATGTAATTGTAGACGCCATACGCAATGCAGCAATCTTAACTATAAATGTAAATGCGGAATGTCAATAAAATGCTCTGAGCAATACGAATGACTGCAAAACGCACAGTGAAAAAATGCAAGTTGATCGCATTGCGTATTTGAACATTCTATAATATCAGTGTTGAACGCCACGTTAATGACGCTTTCGAAGTTGTTCACTGGTTCACCAGTATCGTAGCCAGCGTTCTGCCACGCGTAACGAAACATTGGTAATAATCATCGTACATGTTCTCCAGTGTGTTGTCAACAAATGCCGTGATGATATTTGCAACTTTAACCTTCTTCTTGGGAGACGGTTGGTATTCACTGTCACTGCTTCCATAGCCTCTTCCCGCACTTGCCGTAGCACTACCGTTTGCAATGAGTTGTTCGTCATTATCATCCCTATCATCATCATTATGTGTTAGTGTTACAACAGTATCTAACTTATGCTCATATTTCTGCACATAATAGATATCAGAAAACATGCGAATGATTCGTCTTCTACACCAATACCATCTTCACGAAGAAGGGTTCTTCGTAATTTCATCATCATTAGCAGGATTTATTACTAATCGCCGAGCCATCCGACTCTTCAATACACTAATAATATCACAAAACGCAACTTCAGAGGCACATTGCACCGTCCCTACTGGTCCCGACTGGCGTACCGGCAGGTCAGTGTGCAATGCGGCGTGGCATACGCAGAGGCCTCTAACGGACGAATGCAGAGTTTTGCCGATGCGAGAGTATCACTAGTGCAATAAGAGACCTTTACATTATTCCTCACACGATTTTGGTGTGTTTATGTTTGTTCGGGCCCAAGTACTTTCCTGGTTAGTAAAAATTTATAGAGAAATACAGCTACGAGAGGCGGTCATCAACTTTTAATTATTAGCTCGTCAACAGCTCGTGATCTTGCGATTACCGTTACTGACACTCGATTACAAGGCCCCGAGTTCCATTTCCGGCCAGGTCAAAAATTTTCTCCACACAGGGCTGCGAGTGTCTGCTGTCCTCATCATCATTTCGTCACCACTCATGCGTGAGTCGCCGAAATGGTATCAAATGAAAAGTTTCACCAGGCGGCCGATCAACCCAGATAGGGTCTCCCAGGCAAACATGCTATACGCCCATTTCACTTCAATTACATCCTCGGAAAAAATCAAACTGTCATCATGAAATTTGTCACTATCTATGTCTGTGCACTATTTTTTATATCAGTGGCATCGTTATGATATATATTGACATTGTCCCTTCATAACTACCACATACATTCGTCGTTTTCATAAGATAAGTAGTATTTTAACGTTGTTACCAAAAATGTCGACAGTTATTGTATGGTTTACTCCACATTTTTAAATGATACTTTCAGAACTTTCGGACGGACTTAGGCAATTTATTTAACATATAACTATTATGTAATATGTAAAGGGGAAACGTAACGAAAATCTCGAAAAGTTCTCTTCACCGATTTACTTCAGATTTTTACACGATACTCTAATAAACAATTAGAAGGACATAGGAAAATATTGTTAATGTATATAATATATATGTAATATGCAAAGTTCTTACCAAAACCCGTGAGAAGTTCTTGACCTACTTTCTTCAAAATTTTACAGGATACTCTAATTAACTTCCCGATGGACAAGGACTACATTTTTTTAACGTTTAATATATAAGTATACATGTTATATACGAAAGAGAAACGATTTACGAAAACTCTCGAAAAGTTCTTCACCGATTTACTTCAAACTTTCACACGATACTCTCATAGACATTCAGATTTCCGTGATGCACACATTTGTTACACAACAATCTATAGTTTTTATATTAAAATCTACTCCGAGAAAAAGATAAGCCTGTGCTGTGCTCTGCGTTAAAATGTGCGGTTTTGTTTTCAGTCAGACAAATTGTTTCTCACGTGTATGTTCTTTCCCACGGCACACATTTTTATAATACTGTATTTTTGTTTTCTTCCTCGCAGTCAATTATTTAGAGAAAACAGAAAACTTGTGTACATGGCTAATTGGCTTATTATGAGAATAGTGCTGTGGAACACGAATATCCAATAACAATAAACAAGATTCAAATTCAGACAGAGAGGAAGGAAGAGGAGACGCACAGAGAAGAGTGCAGGGGGAAGAAATGGGCATAGAGAGTGGGAAAGAGCAGATGGACAAAGAGAGGTGGGAGCAGTAGATGGAGAGAGATGGAGGCGGGAGAAGATAGACAGAGAGACGGCGGAAGAGTTGATGGACAGAAAGGATGGGACCGAGAGAGGCTGAGAAGGTGGTGGACAGACAGAGGGGGGAGAAGGATGTTAGGATGTACATTTAATTTGCATACATATTCAGCAGTTTCGAATTCTTGCTGTGTTCGCTAGTTTTGTATGATTTTAATCCAGTCCATGCTAACGTGACTTCTTTCATCTGTACACTATAAAATACTTTGTGCATAGAGTTTTATAAATTATAATACGATTAATCCAATTTGAATAAAAATTTTTGTAACGTTACGTCGTCTGCTAGAACTTTTATCTGTGTAAATCCATATCTATACATATGCAACTTGTCTATTTTACACTAATAGTTTCATTACAATAGTTATAATGTTAATTGCTTTTGTTTTCATTTTATAACTTAACTGTATATCACCTACTATACTGCTAGAAATTGTGGTGTACTTTTCAGACATCTTGCTACATTTTCTTCACCTACGAGACTCGGCACTGAGCATCGGTCAGTCTGATTACGACCAGGTCGCGAAAACTTTGACTGGATGGTTATTTGTTGTGTCGGTTTGAATGCACGACAACAGTGCTAGTCTATACTTAGTATATAACAGTGTTACAAGCAGGAGTTGGAAGGTATGCCTTTAACGTAATGATTTTCACGAAACTTTCAAACTATTATCTTCTCATTTATGGCGTCTATAGATTCGTATTACGTTGCTTCTATGTCAATCTTTACGTCAGTTTTGACAGCTCATGTCCATACATTACAGTTGGCATTCCTTTACGTTGTTAACAGCCAACTGAAAAAGTGTCCAACTATCTAATACGTGTTGTTCAATAATTTTGTCAAAATATTTTGTAAATGCCATTAATGGTGGATGCAATTTCTCTCTTTTAACCCACTATTTCAATATGTTTCACATTATGAAGATGGCACGAACCAGCCGAAAATAGTTGTCTACTTTCCTAAGTGCAACCTTGGCTAATAATAACTTACAAAATAATCAACTTTCAATGAAATTTGGTGATGTTGTGACTTCTGGTGATGTTGTTCCTCTACATACTCATGCCTCAAATCGACACATTTTTCCTAATGATGGATGACTTGGCGGACACCTTGGTTGTAGGAGACTGAACTTTGGCCGCTTAACGGAAGTTGCGCCTTGCAAATCAGTTCCTCGTCTTTCTGAAAATGCCTGCTGGTCAATGATTTCTCCACCGGCGGAAAGAGGAAGAAGTCGCTGGACGACATGGATAGTGAATGCAGAGGGTGAGGCAAAATTTAATAGCCTAAAGAAATAGAAGGTGTGCGTGTGTACTGTACAGAAAGAGTTACGGCGTTGTCGTTGAGTAAAAACACTCTCTTAGACATCGTCCTGCAGTATTGACAACTTCCCGTAATTTCGTCAGGAGATTTCGGTAGCTAGCGTTTGTAATCGTTTCTTCAATACGAACAGAATCTATTAGCATCACACATTGGCAAACGGTGTGGTTTTCGCCATATTTTTCTTACCGTTTGCTTTGATTCTTGTCTTTAAATTACAGCGATGCATTCAGCACTCCTTCATATAAAAAAACAATGGAAAATCCAGGATGAAATGTAAAAATATTGTGAAAAAGGAGTGTTGTTACCATATAGCGGAGAGTGTGTATGTGTGTGTTTGTCGTCTAATTATATTTGTGACAGTCTTTTTGTTGTGCCTATCTGTGACTCAGTATCTCCGCTATATTATCAGTAGCAGCTTTCCTTTTCACAATATTGATTCATATAAATAAAGTGGTTATCTAACTCACCTGCACTGACATGACGGAGCTGCAATACCTCAGATACCGACTCGGTCGGGCGCCATGTTTAATTCAAGATCCTCAAAATTGATCCATTACAAATTTTCAAATATTCCGCTTTCACCTCGATTGAGATTTGTCAATCATCGAGCCCCAGCGTCTCCTTTTGCTATCCCCAGTTCTTCACCGAAATATGGCCCGTCACTTCATTCTCTGCCATTCAAATCGTTTGACTACACTGGAAGCAACTGTGCTACATAACTGCTCTGTCGTATGATCTTGCACTTTTGCCGTACCTTCCCATCAACTCAGCTAAGAACTATGGCCTTGTTTCTCTTCAAATTCAGGAAACGAATAATGGCGTGATACTCCAGGATATCAATTGACTGTACCATTTTGTTTTCGATCCTGTATAGAAGTACTAGGTATACTACAGTTCTGTGACACTGCAAGAAAACAAAAAAAATATTTAAATAACTTATTTTTCCTAGGTAACAATTAAGAATTACGGTCACCTCTCGTAGTGACGGACACTGCAGCAGTTACTTTTATGAAAATGCCAATCGTTTGTAAATAAAGTTGTTGTGAACCCGAAGGTGAATTTGAACACCATAGTAGTTTACTAGTCACGGTTGTATTGAGATGATTTGTCTTTGCCTCCTCAGAATTTGGACCTGACATATCCCGATCGTTGCATTGGACTTCCAATTTAACGTGGATTCCAAACCACAGTGCAGCTTCCAATTTTTCACATGAATAAATTATTGCTTAAGGTGAAAGGAGTGATAAGTTACAGAAACAATATTAGGGACGACTGTGGACTGACTCCCAATGATTTCGATTTGTTGTCTGACATCACCCGCTAAGCCGCAGCAGTAGTCAAAATCCAAGATGGCACAACTAAAAATATGCTGGTAGGAAACTTTTTAAAAAAATCAAAAAATCTTAGGCGTCGGAACTAACTCGTTTTTACTTTGTAGTCCTTCCATTCCCCCCCCCCCCCCCCCCCACCCTTGTAATGGAACTGATCAAAGGGCCATTTTCATTGACAAATACTCCGACCCCGGTAGCTGAATGGTCAGCGCCACAAAATGACAATCCTCAGGCCCCGGGTTCGATTTCCGGCTGGGTCGGAGATTTTCTCCGCTCAGGGACTGGGTGTTGTGTTGTCAACATTATCATCATATCATCCTCATCTACGCGCAACTCGCTGAAGTGGCGACACATCGAAAGACTTGCACCCGGCGAACGGTCTACCCGACGGGAGACCCTAGTCAAACGACATTTATTTATTGACAAATATACAGAAGTAACTGATGTGCTCGATCATAATAATGACTATCCAATACACTAAGATAACGCATCACCCAACGAACATTAATTTTTCTGAGGTTGCATAAACTGTGAAATATTATTTTATTTAAATTCATATACAGAAATTTATCTTCAAACGAAAGATCTAACATAAATAATGTTAATTTAATTATTTTTCCAATAACATAATTATTTGTGGTAGTCTTGATTTAATACAAAATTGTAGTTGAAATTTTTGGAGTTATTGTTGTTGGTATAATGTAATTTACTCTAGGTGACAATCTGTAAATATTTGTAAAGTAAATTATTTGTGAGATGTGACTTTCTGTGCCTTAAAAACTCAATATGTAAACAATGATATCTCTATACTGTGACATTCGCATTTGTGGTCGCCTAAGGTAAGTTTTTTCCTCTTGACCTATCATGTTTTGGCGCATGGTAAGGACTTACTCTGGTTTTGGTGCGTCATAAAAGTAGAAGTCTTGAATCTGTTCTGTACTGTTTCAGTGTTTTGGATTGTATGTGTGATGTTGTACTGTGAAATTTTGTTATCTCGAGGAATTGGAAGTGTACCATATCAAGATGTGAATGAAGTATTTTATGCTACCCGCAACTCATTTCAGAGCACATATTTGAAAACCAAATCCCAGCCTCCTGTAAGCAGATGATTTCCACTAGATACTGAACAGCGACAAAGAAAACCAAGATATCTAGTCAAGAAAACAAGTTAAGTAATTTAATAATTGCACACTAATACTGCTCACAAGCAATACCACAAGGAAACAGTGCCTGTTTCTTTCACTGGCAAAATACATTATGGAAACAAATGCAACGAACTGAATTGTGAGGTTTGCACATCAAAAATTTAAATAGCTTTAAGTGGAAATAAAATGAGACGCAGGTTTGACCAATCAAAAATTTTAACTTTAAGTAGAAGTGAGAAACAGGTTTGCCTACTCCAGCCAATCTCAGCGTACTATTAGCATGAGCCAGCCAATACCAAGAGCGTAGGATTGTATTTTCCCAGGTATTAAAATGAGCCAATTACAGTTCATCTGTAAAATTAGGCAAATTTCACTTCAGTTGCCCAAAAAGTTCTAAGACACTAGTATTTCCGAAAAAACTGAGTTAGATTCACTTCAATTGGGGTCATGTTCAAAATTATTTTAGTAAAATGTCGTCATGTTCGAAGATGTTTGCCTCTGAATTGTGTAAACTGGCTCCATTACACACACAGACACACACACACACACACACACACACACACACACACACACACACACACACACACACACACACACACTGCAAAAAGCTCCACGTTTGTAAGTTCTGTGCTGACTCAACATTAAACGTCATCTCAAACACGTCCACGTAATACTTCCAGGTCTACTGTATTATCATCATCTTCCTGCTTTCTACACCTCTTAAATTTCCTATCTTCTCCTCTCCCTCTCCATCTCTGCTTTGCCAATAAATTTATATGTGTGTGCACGCAACATCGAAAGAATTACGTACAATACTTCCGCTTGTGCCTCATCGTCATCATAATCTCTGTGAGTTACAGATCACAGTACGAACTCGAAACGGCGCACCGAGTCCAATTTTTTTCTTAAAGTTATTTTTCTGCACAGGGTCCCATACAGCGTCCTCACAAGCTTTTCGGCCTGTTTCTGGCCACCGTGTATACATGTGAAAGGAGCTCTGGCTTGTATGTGTGACATACTACACACATCAAAAAAGTTTTGCATCACCTGGGTTCCTAGAGTTGCGGAACCCGCACAGAAAATTGCAATAGAGATCAACGTAAACATCATTTCCGCCATTTTTATTGCTCGTGAAAACCACACTCTGTTGTACCACCTTCAGAGGCGGTGGTCCAGATTGCTGTACACACCGGTACCTCTAATACCCAGTAGCACGTCCACTTACATTGATGCATGCCTGTATTCGTCGTGGCATACTAATCGCAAACTGCCCGCCTGGTTAGCTGTGTGGTCTAAGGCACTACTTCCCGGGCGGGAAGGCTTGCCGTTCCCCAGCACGAAACCGCCTGGCGGATTAGTGTCGAGGTCCAGTGTGCAGCCCACTCCGTGGATCGTTTTAAGGCTGTTTTCCATCTGCCTCGTTGAAAGCAGGCTGGTTCCCGTTATTCTGCCTCAGTCACACTTTGTCGGCGATTGCTGCGCAAACACTTTCTCCACGTAGGCGTACACTGTAATTGCTCTACCACGCAAACATTGGGGTCACACTCATCTGGTAAGTGACGTTCCCAGGGGGGAGGGGGGGAGGTCCACTGGGATGGTGGTAGGGTGAGTGGACTGCTGTAGCCCCAGTTCCATACAGTACAATACAATATACAAGTTCGTCAAGGTACTGTTGGTCCAGATTGTCCACTCCTCAACGGCGATTCGGCGCGGATCCCCTCGGAGTGGCTGGTGGGTCACGTCGTCCATAAACAACCATTTTTGATCTATTCCAGGCATGTCCGATAGGGTTCTTGTCTGGAGAACATGCTGGCCACTCTAGTCGAGCATGTCGTTATTCTGAAGTGGAAAGGCCACATAAAATCAGTTGTAGACAAAGGAGATGCCAGGCTACGATTGACTGGAAAAAATCCTAAGGAAAAGTAATTCATTCAAGAAAGGAGCGGCTTGCTAGCGATTGATTCTTGAGTACTTCACGTCGTCACAAGATATGCAAGATGGGGCAGCGAATTGTTGTCCATGAAGACGAATGACTCGCCAATATGCTGCCGATATGGTTGCACTATCGGTCGGAGGATGGCATTCGCGGATCGTACAACCGTTACGGCGTTATGGCGCCTTGTATGACCACCAGCGGCGGTAGGTCGGCCCCACATAATGTCACCCCAAAACATCAGGGAACCTCCACCTTCCTGCACTTGCTGGACAGTGTCTCTTAGGCGTTCAGCCTGACCCGGTTGCCTCTAAACACGTCTCCGACGATTGTCTGGTTGAAGGCATATGCGACACTCATCGATAAAGAGAATGTGATGCCAATGCTGAGCGGTCCATTCGGCATGTTGTCGGGCCCATCTGTACTGCGCTACACGGTGTCGAGGTTGAAAAGATGAACCTCGCCAAGGACGTCAGGAGTGTAGTTGCGTATCATGCAGCCTATTGCACACAGTTTGAGTCGTAACACGACGTCCTGTGGCTGCACGAAAAGCAGTATTCAACATGGTGACGTTGCTGTCAGGGTTCCTCCGAGCCATAATCTGTAGGTAGCGGTCATCCACTGCAGTAGTAGCCCTTGGGTAGCCTGAGCGAGGCATGCCATCGACGGTTCCTGTCTCTCTGTTTCTCCTCCATGACTGAACAACATCACTTTTGTTCACTCCGAGACAACTGGACACTTCCCTCATTGAGAGCCATTCCTGGCACAAAGAAACAATGCGAACGTGGTGGAACCGCGGTATTGACAGTCTAGGCATTGTTGAACTACAGACAACACGAGCCGCGTACCTCCTTTCTGGTGTATTGACTGGAACTGATCGGCTGTCGGACCTCCTCCGTCTAATAGGCGCTGCTCGTGCATGGTTGTTTACATCTTCAAATGGTTCAAATGGCTCTGAGCACTATGGGACTTAACATCTGAGGTCATCTGTCCCCTAGAACTAAGAACTACTTAAACGAAACGACATCACACACATCCATGCTTGAGGGAGGATTCGAACATGCAACCGTAGTGATCACGCGGTTCCCGAATGAAGCGCCTAGAACCGCTCGGCCTCACCGGCCAACTGTTTACATCTTCTGGCGGGTTTAGTGACATCTCTGAACCGTCAAAAGAACTGTATCTATGATAAAATATCCAACGTTAACGTCTATCGTCAGGAGTTCCTGGAGCCGGGATAATGCAAAACTTTTATTGATGTGTGTATACTAAAATAAAGCTTCCCTAATACGACGCTTCTGGGAGAAAGGTGGCATTTTTACAGTACTAAATGTGGAGTGAACCATGTAGGATTGTCGAGATTTATCTGGGTAACGTATTGAATGATGTGGCAGACTGGTTCACGAATGCGATGCAGTAGGGTGATGCAGAACTTATCTGGTGAGCGAAATATAGGCTTGTTAAAGGCCATCACGAAATAAGTTCAATTAATAAATAGAACAGAAATTCTCTGTTTATAAATTGCAGTTATTTCGTGAAGGCGATTAGCAAGTCAATATTTTGCTCACCAAATAAGTTCTGCATAGATGAACATTATGAAACTAGAACCCATGTTTGAAAATAGTAGCACTGAGCAAGATTCTTACAAATTTTCAAGTTCGTTTTCATTACTCATTCACCAAATACTTGGTTCACACTCATTGACATAAACCTTATTGAATTTCTCTCTCAGAACTAGTAATTTATTCTTAAGAAGTACGATAATTCTCCGTAAAACCATTTAAGTAATACTTGGAGATGAAGAGCGTTTAAATGTACACGTTATAGTTTGTTTTACTGTTACGATTGGGCCTGGTTTACAAACCCTGTGTTTGTATATAATTGGTAATTCGAGAATTATGTGACTTTGTGATATTTAAGCACTATTATGGCTCAGATGAGGTGAGCATAACAAACATCCAAGTTTTTGGTGTAGAGGGTATAAAGATAATTTTCAAACGTATATTGAAGAAATGATCCTTGTATGGTTGTACTGAGGGCAGCACGTATTTCATGCAACTGTTACCAACGTATTCCATGTAAAAACTTTTGTATTCTTGAGACACCATAGTAATTGCAAAGTTGACGCAGATTGTATGTCTCTATTTGAAATTTCTATAAATGGATACAAGTTTCGTGAGACGACAGATGTGAGCAACCGCAAGGTCCTGCATGAATACCTTGTGTAGAAATAACTTAACTAAATGTTTTCGCGTCCAATTCAAACAATAT
Source organism: Schistocerca gregaria (assembly GCF_023897955.1). NCBI lineage: Eukaryota > Metazoa > Arthropoda > Insecta > Orthoptera > Acrididae > Schistocerca > Schistocerca gregaria. The sequence continues at coordinate 372,876,689 of NC_064923.1, forward strand.
TTCATTCAGCATTACTCCTGCTCATAATGAAAATTCAGAGGTGAGCAACTAGTTAGTTACTTTCAGATCACGGAAAGTAAGTTTGCCCCGAGATATTCGAGGAAGCAGCTGCACCATATTCCCATTAGCATATTTTGTGGTATTGTGGAATTACAATATCCCCACGACGAAATATAATCACTTTATATATGTGAACGGCACAGGTTTGGATCAGTTTTTTTCTGATCAGAGTAAAATTACTTGTAGTTAGAAAGATCCAGTTTGGATTCAGTAAAGGGCAAGTTAACGAATTAACCAGTGGGCAATATTAAATTATTTTAAGTACCAAATGTAGTATCTGCTGTGCTATTTAAATAACTGTGTCTGAAAAAGTTGAACTGAGAGTAGTCAGATTGCATTATACTAATATATGTTTCTTTTAGAAGAGTACCGTTATGTGGATCTTAACAAGCATTGAGTGCTAGTCGGTATACAGACACCATACAACGTCAAGTAACAACGGAAGCTGCTCTTCAATAGAAACTATTTCAGTATCATGTGAATTATCGCCTGTCGCTTTCGAAGCTAGCAAGCAAACCAGTCACTCCACCGATTCAACTGGATTATTCCAATCGACAACATCAAGCGCACTGTCATTCTTTATCTCTCTCTCTCTCTCCCTCTTTCATGGTTACATGTTACAGAAGACCTAAAAAGCTGCACTTCTCTTTTCAACAAAAATTGCAACATTGTAAAATTAATATGTGTCCACCCTTTGCGTGTGTGATAGCTTCAACTTTGCTGGAGAGACTGTCAACGAGGCATCTGAATGTCTGTGGAGGAATGGCACCCCACTCTTCCTCAAGAACTGAAACTAGATTAGATAGTGACATTGAAAGATTAGGTCTGGAGAAAAGTTGACTTTCTAACTCATCTCAAAGATGTTCCATAGAGTTTCGGGTCAGGAAACATTTAATTAATGGTAGTGCCAACAAACGATTGCCTCACAGATGATCTATAAACAGAGTGGATTGTTATGCGTATACAGTCATCGTCTCCAGACTGCTCCTTCGCTCTATGCAGTGCACAATTCTGTAATAGCCATGACAAACACCGCCATACAGCAACACCATCATCTCCATACTTTACTTATGGCATACAACGTTCACAACTTCAGATCACTTGTTTCCGGTTATCCTCGGTGTAGTGACACCACTCTTCACACGACCTCGCCCATCGTTTAGCAATGACCGTAGAAATGTTTGGTTTATGAGGAACTATTTTACCGCTGCGTGACTGATCCTCCAGACAATGAGCCCAGCCAACAATTTAGGTTGTGCATTGCCACTACCGGGAGTGGACCATAAAAATCCGTCATTTTTCTCGTTAATAAGGACTTGTTCGTGACTGAATTGAAGATGTGATATCCCAGCCGGCCTTGAGTATTAATTTCAAATTTCTGTCCAGGATAGAACTATATTTCTTATATCTTGTCGAGAATTTTAGTTTAGCCACTGGTTTTCCCACCAGAAGAACAATCTAAACCATTAGTAAGATAAACAGTTAGCATGCCGGTTCAAGAGGTTTGTGTAGTGGAGCAGCAGTTGAAAGAGTGCATTTGTGGCTTTTATGTGCGAAAGCGTATCTGCAATCATGGAAGGAAAAGTACGGTCCAGCAGAAGCAGTGATAGAAGGCACAAGAGGTGAGTAGCTGTGTCTCCATTCATCCATGTGTCCGTGGGTACATACATCGCGTCACTCCTCGCCCAGGGTGTCAGTCCACGAGAGCTGGCATCGCACCGAGGCATGGTGGTAGGTAGCGGTTACACATCACGTTTGCAGTGCGGCAGGGAGCAACGGCAGGCGCTTGGGTGTTTTATTACATCCATGTTGCACCATGTGAACAGACAGTATCGCTCCACTTACGTGGGTCAGGCAACGAGGGGATGCTTCACAATGCAGCGTTGTGCAGTAGCAGGCAACAGCTTCATTTGTTTTCGCCTAGCAGGTAACAATTTCGTGTGGTGGATGGGATCTTCACATAACGGATTTGTTTTCGCCTAGCAGGTAACAATTTCGTGTGGTGGATGGGATCTTCACATAACGGACTTTGGCTTTGCTTCACAGTAGTAGCAGATACCATCTGGCCACAGAACTGCCAAGGCAGCATACAGTGGGTGAGATTGAGATAAGTCTAGGCAACAGTCACATTGCACAGTTTTTATTCTTCTGATCATCAGGCATGCGTGATGGGACTAAGTACCTATTGAGTAATTGTGGCTCAGAGGGTGTAGCAAATGGTTAACAAAGTCCTAAAATGTGAAGGACAGGAGTAGAAATGCGAAGCCAATAGGTGGTACAAAATATACTAGCACGTTTTGAACACTTTGAATGAATTCAAGAAGGACGTAAAAACAAAGTTTGGGAACACAGGGTCAAAATATCAGTTTATGAAATTCTAATAAGGCAATAATGTTCAGGGGATAATTTTAGGAATATGGAATCAAACACTAGGAAAGTGAAAGCTAATTATGAGAAAATGAAATCTAACTTTGGTGAACTGAAATTGGGGAGCAGTATAACAATAAATTTAGTGAGAAATTCAATTTGTTGGTGTATAGTTTCAAATGAAATGAAGATACAATTTAAGAAAATGTTAAAGTGGCAGAGGGAATCAATAACAAGGTCGATAATATAGAAAGAAAACTGTCAGCAAAGGTGAAAACAGTGCAAAGTAATCTTATGGGGACGAATTGAAGCACAAGATCAGAAAGGAAAGAAGAATGAAGAAAATTTCTAAATTAAAGTATATGAGTATATATATGACTAAACGTACCACAGGCATAAGGAAATAACAGTAATGATAGTAATGAAAAGTTAGAAGAGGAGCAAAACAACAAAATGAGGCAAATAAATGAACTACGAGATACATCAATTAATGCAGCAATTGGGCAAGCACGTTTACTGGGTGTGATAGACCACGAGGCAAAAGCTGGTGCACTACACCGTTCAATGGTGAAAATAAATACCATGCCATAGATTTCTTGGCATCATGCAAAGACAATTTTATTACTAGTCCGAGTGATGCCGTTAAGGTACAATTTGTACAGAGGCAGTTCGAAGAGGGAACTGAGGTATGGGCTCACAAGCACATTCAGCTACTAATGATAAAACTTTCGAAATCCTTTTAGCTACTAATGATAAAACTTTCGAAATCCTTTTTTTTTAAAAAAAAGAGATACTGGGATGATCCAAGAAACACCGATTGCAAAATCATTTTTTTTTGTGTGTGTGTGTGTGTGTTAGTAGAAGAGCCAACATCGTGTTACGAGTGTAGGCAGAAATGCACGGGTTTTAGCTCACGCAGGCTGGCGTGAGGAGGGAAGAACTATACTGACGTGAGGTCTGGAACATGACAAGGAATGAGAATTCAAAAAGCGGACGTAATTAGTTTGATACTTAACTTTAATCCATTAATGATGAACGTCGCCCTTGACGGTACATGATACACAACCTTATCTGTTCAGAATACATTATTGAAGATAGTAATTATAGTAACTGAATATGGTGCCTTGCTAGGTCGTAGCAAATGACGTAGCTGAAGGCTATGCTGAACTGTCGTCTCTGCAAATGAGAGCGTATGACAGTGGACCATTGCTAGCAAAGTCGGCTGTACAACTGGGGCGAGTGCTAGGGAGTCTCTCTAGACTAGACCTGCCGTGTGGCGGCGCTCGGTCTGCAATCACTGATAGTGGCGACACGCGGGTCCGACGTATACTACCGGACCGCGGCCGATTTAAAGGCTACCATCTAGCAAGTGTGGTGTCTGGCGGTGACACCACACATTTCTTAAATGGGCCAAGTCATAAATATGGGAATTATAAAACAACAATTTGTCAGTGAATTAAATAACTTGTCCAATTAGATAGACCACTGGAGATGGTGACAGAAATTTCTGCCTTAAAGAGGGACTTCACATCCATTTATGTGAGAACTTATGCACAGTCCTACTGAATAGTATTGGAAAGAGGGATAGGGCTCTGTTAGAGGCCCAGATTTGCAGTGCATAGAGCGAATAATGATAACAGATATCATGACACGTGTTACAATAATAAATGATAATAATAACGGTAGAATAGGTAACATATGGAGAGCCCACCCAGTTAGCCGTGAGGTCTAACGCACTGCTTCCCGGGCGGGAAGGCGCGCCGGTCCCCGGAACAAATCCGCCAGGCGGATTAATGTCGAGCTCCGGTGTTCCGGGCAGTCTGTGGATGGTTTTTAGGCGGTTTTCCATATGCCTCGGCGAGTGTGGGCTAGTTCCCCTTATTCCGCCTCGGTTACACTATGTCGGCGATTGCTGCACAAACACTTTCTCCATGTACGCGTACACTGTAGTTACTCTACCACACAAACATTGGGGCTACACTCGTCTGGTGTTAGACGTTCTCGGGGTGGGTGGCGGGGGAGGGGGGGGGGACAAAAGATTTAGGACCTGAGGATTAATGATTTATGTAAGAAAGATGAAGAAATGGCGTATGGGAGTATTTATAAAGATGTATGTACTACGGAAAGGAAAAGCAGGAGGAGACCGAAGCATATTTATTGAAGGAAACTGAGTTAATGAGAGCAGCTATTGTAGAAGTTCAGCCTATTATTTCTGTGAAAGTGGGGGAAGTGAAACGTATTCTACTTTTAGATTTTGAGTCTATTTTTCCAGCTACGAGCGGATGCTGATATTTAATGCCGCCGAATTTTTTACTCTATTCTCAAAATCGGTTGTGATGTTACATTTCATGCATATCACTCGGTCGACTTTCCCGCTCCGCTGACACAAGTTAAAACCCAATGCCGCTAGAGGGCTCCGAATCGTAGCGTTTAACATGACGGTGTGTACCGCAACTATATCGGTGCCTGAGGAACAGCGTGCTGTAATCGATTTACGAACTCGAAGAACACTGTCTCCTTCAGTAAGACAATACCAAACCACATACGAGCTCTGCAACATCTGCGGCAGCTCGACGCCTTGAGTTCGCTGTCACTGATCAGTCTCCAAACAGTCTCGTATCGGGCCCATCCGATTTTCACCTGTTTCCAAAACTTAAAGAACAACTCCGAAGACCACTTTGGTAGTGATGAAGCGATGCGAGCAGAGGTGAGGTTGTGACTCCGTCAACGAAGTCAGACATTGTACAGTGTCGGTATCAACAAATTGGTCTCTCGTTGGAAGAAAGGTGTTCGTCACCAGGGTGACTATGTTGAGATAATTATGTAGACATGAAAATTAAAGATGTAGTATGTTAATAACGGTTGTTTTACTTCAAAATCTTTAAGAGTTTTTACATACAGAACTCGGACGCACTACTTATACTATTGTATTTCACAATCTTTCTGGCAAAAAAGTTGGTGGAGCTACCCATAAATTGTGTGAAAATAAAGGCCGCAAATACGGCATGCAGCAAACCAGTTAAGAAAGAAACATTGATAGAATTTAAGATTTAATACACGATTCTGTCTTGGAATTAGGCCAGACAGCTTTTTAATACATTGATGGGCACAGAGTAATATCATTCTCATCCATTGGTGTCGTCAGTTGCATAATGTATGCATGACACTACACATTTGTACCACTGCCAATCTTAGTTTGTTTCTATACCTCTTCGTACAGGTCTTTTACCTCCTCGTCAGAATATGTGCTCTTTGGTGCATAAACATGAATGATTCACGTGGAATATCTTTCGCTTATTTTTAAAACGAGTCTTACTAGTTTGGCTCACACCTATGATATTGTTTTCAACTTTATTGTTTAGGATAAATGCATGAATTTTCTCCCTGCTCTGTCGCCATGTAATAAAATTAAGACACTACTTTTGATTCTGTTTCAATCTACGCTTCGTTTCTTTCCCCTGCTGATGTCTCATGACCCTGCTACATATAATTCGATCCTATTTAACTACTCACCTAACTCCACTGACCTATCATCGGAGCCTAGAGTTCTGCAATTTAATGTCACTAAATAATTAAGCAGCAGAAGAGGAATTATTAAAGATGCTAATAACTCTGTCCATGGAAAGGCAAATGCCTGCATTCCAGCATGCAGGTAAATTCTGTCCTCATAGATTGATTCATGACACTAGGCTTGTTCGACTTATACACGTGTACAACATAACTGTAATGAATGGAACAGCTTAACTTAGGAGGTCGTATTTACCAGGAACCACGATTTTCACGCGAAGAAAAGCTTTTAGACCTTTAGAAACTTAACATTTACATGTTTACCTGTTAGTCGTTATTCACTCACAGTTGCAACGGTGACAATAATTTGTCTTTATGGAGGAGTGTATTTGTGGAGAAAAGTACACAATGATAACACTGATAAGCTCACACCTACGGCCGCCCAGAGATAAACGTACTCATACGCCAGTGCCTCCACACGGTGCCTTGGATGTCGGAGCAAACACACCAGGTATAGTTTTAGTTCCTTTACATACTGATACTTTAACTTATATTTTATTTATCTGCTAGGTCAGTATCACGTCACTATTATCCGTGACTTATTATTGAATTGATAAAATAGACAACCACCTAGTTGTCAGACGTTTATTTGTTTAGACCTGACCCAGGTTTCGATATTACTATGAGAATCATCTTCTGTTCAACAGCCATGCCTACCTCACTTTCAGAGTTTAGACATTTTAATTAAAGTTATTGCATGTGACTTGAGGTAGTTAACTCGTGATTCGTATAACATGTTTAAATGTAACCAAAGTAATACCACGTACGTCTGAAAATAATATTCGTAGAAGTATCAAAACCTAATTCAAATTTAAATAAATAAACTTTTCGGGACTGGCTGGTTGTTTATTTCATCAACTGAAGATAGTCACTGTCGTTGTTAACAGCCATGTTTAAGATTCTAACTACGTGTATGATAAATTTTCCTCTTTCCGCCCAAAGTGAGTATCTAGCATAGTTCTGTTTTCTACAGTGCTGCCTCTTAAATTTGTTTTTATGGGGAAGTTAATTTCTTACTTTGCCACCAACAAGCAGAAACAAAATGTTTTAGGAAAATACAACCAGTGTGATAATTAGAACGGAAAAAAGTGATATCTTTAATGCGCTGTTTGCTGGCGTTTATCGCATCACTTGGATAAATACATTCATCATGACATCATTCCAAACGACTAGCCATTTAGTCAGTCTGTGTGCTACTATTTTGGGACAGCGTGTGTACATCTTGCTTCTGTTCTTCGTATATTCAATTACTTTTTAGTGGATTTTTTTTAAAGTTTTATTGAATAGAACTACATGCTACTTGGTCCGCGCTAATAGTATGCGAGCCCTGTGGGAACGAAATTGCCGTATAGCGCATCCTCTCGTCAGTATTTTATTTCAAGGAATTGTTTTAAGTACAGAGTGTATGAAAAAGATTGATTCTATTTCACAAGACCATAGCATCTACATGAACATTGTGAAACGTCCCGTTTGGAAAATTATAAAATGATTGTGCTTGAAAACTTCTGCGTTATTTGATTTTCAAACAACTGAGGAAAACTGAACGTACTCAGACATTTCTCTCTTTACTTATTCTGATCATCACTATACTGACACAATATTTTTTTAGCGCAACGCAATCTGACTTTCAATAATCCCTACAAATGAATGGTCCTGACTAACAATAACCTATACCATTCATGAATCACTTACCTCACAAAAATCTTCGTTACTCGAACTACTGCAATTCAGCGAGCGCCAATACTGCCAGCTAAATAAAAGATTTTAACTATTGAAGGCACTAACTACTGATAGGCATAGTTAGCAAATGAAAGATTTTGACAGAAAACAAAGAATGTATTTACCTCAGTAATGTTCAAAAGTCATCGTATATATATCAGTTCGTGACATCCATCTTTACAAATTTTCTTTTCGCCAGCCGCGGTGGTCTAGCGGTTTCAGGCGCTCAGTCCGGAACCGCGCGACTGCTACGGTCGCAGGTTCGAATCCTACCTCAGGCATGGATGTGTGTGATGTCCTTAGGTTAGTTAGGTTTAAGTAGTTCTAAGTTCTAGGGCACTGATGACCACAGATGTTAAGTCCCATAGTGCTCAGAGCCATTTGAACCATTTTTTTTTCTTTTTCCGGCGGAGACACGTCCAGATCGTGCTCACAGAGTAATCTCTCAAAACTCTTGCATCTCTCTCTCCACATCCATCACTGATGGCGGCTCACCTCCAACTGCACAGTGCTATGCACTGTTCACATCCAACTGCCCAACACTACAATAGCGAATATTCCAGCAATGCCAACCAGCCACAGACTGAGACTGCACACAGCACAATCAGTGATTTTCATACAGAGTGTTACATGACGTTACCAACATAAAAACCTAAACAGCCTACTTGCATACCCACCATGCTCCCCGCCAAAAAATTGCCCAATAATTATTTGGTATTTTTTTTATATTAACGATAACAAATATATCAAATGCACACATTTATTGATACAATGTGTGTCAAAAACAAAAATTGTTCTCTTAAAGACAGTCCTGATCATTCATCACAGTAGTAATTGCAGTTATTTTTCCCTCCAAGTCTGACCAGTAAAAGAAAATGCACACAGAAGTAGTGGATATCCATGCAGGCTTGAAGAAGTAGTGTTGTCCTTCCAATGGAAAGACAGTGCTGACCTCGACATGTAGACAGGTAATGGGCCACAACAGAGTCAGTTGAAGTTTTGAAGAATATTGGTAGGTAGGTAATCACAGAGCACACCCACAGTATTTCATGTTGAGATTATGGTATTGGTGGGCCACCGGAGGTGCAGACCCACTGCTGTCCTTGTAGAGATGGCCAACAGCCATATGTTGCGACTGTATAGGTGCACAATCACCATCAAAGAGTCTTGCGGACAATATAGCCAGTCTATAAACCACCACCTGTGCACTCACAAACTTTCTGGAATGTCATTAGAACCAGCAATGCTGTTAACCAGTCCCTGCTGAATTATCAAACACGTGCAAACGCTAACAGTCCCCTCTTTTTAACTTCTCACATATTATGCATATACTATGACCTACAGAAATGTGTGCAGTGAAATGAAACTTAATTTGAAGAACTGGTGTCTATACAATGACAAATTTATGGCATAATAATACAATTATAAAGATACAGAATATATCATTAAAGAACATAATAATACAGATAACGTTGTAGTAATAAAGGCTTTATAAAAGAATATAAATAAACATATACACCAGTATTACAGGAATTATGACATAAGTAAATAAATGTAATAGTGAGAATAGCTTTCAAAACATTAACTTCAGACATGAGCATTAAAACAGAACAGAACAAATAATGTCTAAACATCTTTACAAAGTAAATAACATATTATTAATGCAAATTATATTTGAGGATAACAGTATTCCTCATCATAGTGAATGTAGCTTAGTATTAGAAAAATTCTACAACAGATAAACACATAACGACAGGAATAATGCAAATACACAAGGGTAAACAAACACATAGAGCAATAACACAAAAGGAAAGTACGGGGCTTATTTTCAGTGTGACATTTGGTACTGTTGATTTGCCAACAGAATTTTCTTTACCTCTTGGAGATCTCCCTCAGTTCATCATTATTCCCAAAAAGTCCTATCCATACCTGCTTTCTGTATTCTATTCATATCCTCTTTCAAAATAATTATTCTTCATTGTCCACTACTTTTTTTGCCAAACTTTTTTCATGTAGCTTCTCAATGCATTTCTTCCAATTCATCACAACTCATTTTCTTATATAGGCTACCACCTCTTAAGCTAACTTAAATCTACTTAGCTCAGGTGCATAAACTAAGGGACGAGGCAATGCAGCAGCACAAAACAATTAACACAAGCAGCCATGATAAAAAAATGCAAATTGGCAAAGTAAGCAGCAGTATATCTAAATTAGCAAAGCAAATACAACATTACAACTAATATGACTCAATGTGCAGCAACAAGAAAAATAAGTCAGTAGTAAAATTGGCTTAATACAAGTTAAAATTCAGTAGGACAATGCCTGACAAACAGCAGCATCAAATGCACTAACTTATACCTAAAAACGACAAAGCTCAAGCAGAAAAAATACTACAGTACTGATAGTAAATGTCTAATAACTATGTCAGATGTTAAGACTATAGTAATGCATCACAATAACTTACTTTTCCAAACAAGTTACCAAGTCGTTGAAAAAATTATGTACGTATTTCCTATGAAGGGAAATGTCTATTTGTACTTTCTTTTTTAAGACAGTAGATCATAATACTATTATTTACTGGGTCTGTAGACAGAAAACTTTTCTATTAACACATATATTAAATTTTATTTTAACAAATGCCGTAGTGCAGGCAGAAACAAGATATTAAACACACACACACACACACACACACACACACACACATATATATATATATATATATATATATATATATATATATATATATATATATATAATGTCATTTACTAGGCAAATGGCATTTCAGTAAATATCAGCAATTACAAGCTCCAAAGTGTAATAATTTGTCTTCAAGTATGAGCGTGTTGTATTTACGATGCTTTCTACAAACAAACGTCAATAGCTAGGTTAATGGCCTCTTCACCTAATGGCTTTTTTGCAGGCTATTGCTGCACAGCTGGGCTCCCACAACACATTACGTCAAGGTCACTTACCTTCCTTACTGAAATGTTTACAGCAGCAGAGTTTCTGCTACAGTGACAGTCTGATATAAAATAAAATAAAAAATTCACAGGTTGAAAAATTACAGTATAAACGTGCGGAAAAATGAAATGAAATGAATAGCAGTGTTGTGATACATTCAAATATGTACACCCATTTCATAACACTTAAAGTACGATTCTTGGTTTTCAACATCCTTTTTCACAAATCAGAGTCCCTAATCACTAGTCATTATTCCTCACCTTATTACACATATACATATTCGTCGATACTTCTTCAATATTTCACCATAATAAATACGTAATGTAATCAAATTCCTCATATAGCATCAGCTTATTGATCATAAACATACCTCAACAGCATAATACACATTGTTGTCATAATAATAACACCATAACATCTCAGTTAAATCACAAAAACGTGGTAACTTCCTTCAACAATCTGAAACCCTTTAGAAAAATGCTCTCTGCTCGTTTCAGTAAAGTCATCTACCTCAAACGTACTTCAAAAATCACTATCCCATACCACATACTTCAAAGCTCTCGTAGTATCACAATCACTCTGAAAAAATATGAACAGTTCACATAGTACAGACAAGATACAATTTCTTATGTGTGAATTAATTTAACTGTGTAATTACATAAATATCTGTCACTGACATACTAAAAAGAACTTTGTTTCTCTGTTAAATAATCAGATAGCTGTGTAATTCTGTGTTAGAAAAATATGGTACCGATATGTAAAGTTATATAAGCAAATACCGTACTAGCTAGGGTTCCTAGCGCTTCCCACACGTTTAGTACACAAAGTAAACGTGTAGCTCCTGATGATTAACGTAATTATACCCTCAGGTGTTACATATTACAGCAATGGAATGAAGTGTTTCACCAAAAATCTATTTTGTATCTTTGTAATTATATAATCTTAAAAAAAGTTTTTTAAGTACAAAAATTAATCACTCAAAAGCGTTTCCTGTAGCGCTACACTGTGAGTCTTGCTGTAAGATAATTTCTGTCATTACTTAACGGTAAAAATGTGCCAAGTGTCGTAATTGTTGTGGTCCACAAGCAAAGTTCTGCAAAAGTCAATGTACTCACCTCGTCATAAACAAAAGTGAAATACTATGCATATAGATATCGTAGTTACTACGTATATTACCGTGACCAAGAAAGTACTGTGCCATAACGTATTGTTGTGTTATGAAAAGGGCTGTCTCATTGTAGTTATACCACAAAGGTTACTGCTAAAACATATTTTGCTTTCCAGATGAATGTAGAAAAACTGTGCAGATATAAAACACATACAGCGCAAAAGCAACAAAATAAATTGTGTCACTCATTAGCACCATTGATATATAATCGTGTAGCTGTCAAGCAGTCCAAATACTAAGTCATCTGCAATCTCACAGGAAGTACTTTAAATCCAGAATGTATTTTCAAGTACACCAAAATGTTGTATTAAAACTTCATTAACAGTGTATGTTCCTAATATGCAAGCCTTATCGTCGTTATGTAATCGTGCAACTAACAAGCAAGAATGTACACACAATAACACTGCGTCGTCTGTTCACTATAAAAATGCATTCGTAATTACTGTCTAAATAAGTCAACTAGGTTCTAGACTGAATAGCTGATTTCAAAACATTTTTGCATGTTAACAGTTTCTAAGTGTGACAAAGCGTACTAGTAACATGAAGTGAAAAATTTTATAGTAAAGACTAAGTTAAAAAGTAGATTATCTATCAATAAACGGTGTTACATGTGAAATGTGGTGTAAACCTTTACTCTTCCTAGTACACAGAGTTTCAACTTCAACGCAATTATCATGTGGTATAAGTTGGATTCTGTAAGGTCCATTGTAAATCAGAAAGAACTTGGGATTCAAGTGTTTCTTCTTATGTGACAATGAATGAGCCTTAATGAGAACTTTCTGACCATTATATAGTTACTTTGCATTTGGTTTACTGTCTAGTTTTCTCCATTTGTCTGCAGCAGAATTTATATTTTTGATAGCAAAATCACTTATGTCTTTGTGTCGAAGTTTACGTGTATTCGAAAAGGTACAAGCTCTCTGATTCTGTTTGGTGGTTCTTCATCCTTCAGTACAAGAACAGGTAGTAAAGCAGTGGAGTCATGAGGCATTTCATTCAGCTCGTTTTTAAATAAGTGTAAATATCTGTCCCAATATTGATGCTTTCGGTGACAATAAAGTCTGTAAAGCTTATTGATTTCTTTCATAATGCGTTCAGATGGGTTACAATGTGGTGAGTACAACGGAATAAAAACAGGTTTGATTTTATGATTCCGAAGCATGCGTGACCAAATAGCAGATCTGAATTGCAGTCCGTTATCTGAAATGACTTTAGCAACGTGTCCAACTTCATGTAACAAATTTTTAACAAAGGCGTTGGATACAGACCGTCCATTGGCTGCACGTAACAGAGTGCAAGAAATAAATTTTGAAGTAAGTTCAACAGCACCTAGATCGTACGAAAATCCATTCGATGTCCTGACAAGGGGTCTCAAGAGATCAACAGCAGCAAATTATTGTAATTTAGAAGTAATGATAAGAAACAACGGAATGGTACATGGTTTAGCTTTTTGACAAAGTTTACAAATAGACAAGACTCTCCATATTGTTAAAATAACAAGTCGTCCGAAGAATATGATAACATTTTCGTGGACCAAAATGTGCGTAGCTAAAATGAATGTACCAGATGAGCTTATTAACAAAATCGTCAGGAATGCAAAGTACCCATAGATTGTCATCAACAGTGCAACGTTTCAGGAGTTTGTTGTGTGTGTGTCTTTTCATGCCATTTACTTTTGATGTCTTTCCAAATCTGATCTTTATCTTGTTCACGAGCAATGTCCTTTAAAGATGTGGAGATGAAGTTTTCAGAGGCGACTTTCTGAATGTAAAGAATACTGAATTTTTTTTCGATTTTGCCTTCTGTGTTACTTTTCTCAAGCCCAGCAGGTGCACGTGACAGTGGGTCCGCAACAATGTTCTCCTTGCCAGGAATTTAGACTGTTGTGAAGTGGAATTCTTACAGAAACAATGCCCAACGTTTTAACCTGTTATGATTTAATTTTGAACACATAAGAAATTGTAATGCACGACGATCACTGTATACCTTTAGGTGTTTACTAGAAGAGAAGAAATGCAAATTGTTGAATGCCCAAACGATAGCTAAAGCTTCTATTTCACTGACTGAATAATTCTTTTCAGATTTTGTTAGCACGCGGCTAGCAAAAGCAATGGTTTTCTGAACAGTAGTGTCATTTTCTACGGCTTCTTGAAATAAATGGGCACCAAGACCGGCAATAGAAGAATCCGTTCTAAGGCAGAAATCTTGTGACAGATCTGGATGAGATAATATTGGCGCATTAAGTAGCGCTTCTTTCAAAGAATAGAGTTCCAGTCGTGCCTATTCGTCTCAGTTCCAAACAGTATTTTTTTCAGTGAGAGAACAAAGTTTTGGTGTAACCAGAATTTGCATATTCAGAAAACGACGGTAAAAATTTACTAGACCTAGAAAACTGCGGATTGTATTTTTGTGGATGGAAATGGAATGGCTCTGATTGCTTGTAACTTTTCAGGATCCGGCTGAATGCCTTCAGAAGAAATGTCCCAAAAACTTTACCTTTGAACTATCGAATTCAGACTTTTCCAAGTTAACTGTAATTCCAGATTCTGCAAAAATACATAACACATTGTTGAGGATACGATTAAGTTGTTCCCATGAGGCTCCTGCTATTAGAATATCGTCAACGTATAAGATGATATGACGTTTTAAGATCTCAGGTAACATGGAATTTAGCCCACGAATGAATGCTGCCGAAGAAATATTTAAATCAAAAGGAAGTTTCCGAAATTGATAAAAAAAACGCTGAAACAAAGAAACGCTGAGTATTTTCTACATTCTGGATGAAGTTCGATCTGATAAAAGCTGTATCTGAGATCAGTAGAAGACAACACCTTTACAACATTAAAATTTTGAAGAAGTTCTTCCAACGTTTGCGGCCTGTCTGTTTCAGGAATGATGATAGTATTGATTTGTTTCGAATCTAAGACAAGCCTGATCGATCCATTTTTCTTCTCAACAACATGTAATGGATTGTTATATGAGCTTACTGCAGGCTCAATAATGCCCTCGTAAAGCACAGATTGTATTTCTGTTCTAACACGGTACCTATAATGTACCGGAATTACGTATGGTCTAACACAAAACTTAGTATTTTCACGAACACGAAATTGGTATTAAAACCCTTGATTGTTCCTGTTTTGTGAGTAAAAACTGTGGAATTTGCTTGTAAAATATTGAAAAGCTCCTGCCTGTCAGTGCCATTACAATTCTCACTTGTTTGAATTTTATTCTGAATTAAGTCATTAGTATCAAATGCGCCGTCGATATCATCCCTGACGATAGTAGCAGAGTGATTGTCAGAGTCAAGTTCCGTCGAAAGTTCCAAATTGTTGTCTAACAAGAGGTACAGCCGATTAATTACCTCGTCATGATTTGAGAGCCAATCTTCAAATTTCAAAGCTATTGACTTACCTTCTTTCTCTAAACTAATTTCAGCATCGTGAAAGTTTAAGATTGCTTTGTATTCATTCAAAAGGTCTTCGCCCAATATAATTTCTGTTGACAATAATAGAACGATGAGAAAGTTCATAGTGAATCTGTGGCTTAGTTTGTTGGGGCACATCTACACTTTTTCCAAAAATTGTACCTTGGAATTTAATCTCACGTAAAGGAAGTGTGGGGCAATTGTTCGATTTGTTGCATTTGCTAAAAGCTGTTTCACTAATTACTGAAATGGGTCTGCCAGAGTCAAGTACTGCCGTAAATTTTACGTCATTTACTGTAATCTGAATAACAGGTTATGCAATATGGTTCTGTTTTACATCGTGTTCCTGAAGTAAGATGTCCATTTTTCACGTAATTAATAGACTCGGAAGCTACGTCGTCAGCTCCGTAAGTATGTTTTGTGGCTGCCATCGGTGTGAGTCATTGTTTACTGTCTCTTTGTTGGAATTAGAAGACCTCACTTCTACAAATTCACCTTGCCGAGAGGGCCTTACCCTGTTTGAATCCCGCCAGCTCTGATGAAATTCACGTCTTTCGTTCTGATTACATCGTTTGTCGTCATGTCGGTAGTTTCTGTAGTTTCTTACTTCTCGGTTAAGTGATGGAGAATTTCTCCCTGAGTCATAACTACACGGTGGCCAGTTGCGTATGAAATTGTTCTGTCTCCCTTGATAACAATTATTTTGGTTCCCATATTGTCTGTTTCTATGACTGTCTCTCTCATAGTCATTACCACGGAGAGGTGATCTTTCCCTGTAATTATTATTACCCTACCAACGGTTGTCATACGGGTGGTGTCTGTTTTGGTCACGATTTGCGTTGTAAGAATACCCTTGTCGTGTCCAGTTATCATTTCTGTCATCGCGGAATTGTGACGGACGTGACCTGTAATAATTGTTTTCCTGTTTTCGCGTCCCTCGACTGTCTGTGTCAATTTCTAATTCTTGTAAGAGTCCCTGAAAAGCTTCATTGTCGTCTTTTCAACGTCTTACGAAAATAATATATCTTAAATGTTCAGGCAATTTGATTAAGCAAGTACAGATGAATTCTGAGGGTACTGATTCCTATGCAACATGTCTTCAAAATATTTGACGAGACTGGAAAATTCAGAATGTTCAAAGTGTTTCATCATTATGATGCTATGTTTTACTCGGTCTTGAGTAGCTTGAAACCAATATGCTGAGAGGAAGGCATGATAAAATTCTCCTGCAGTGTGACAAATACGAATAATCGAACGCATTCTTACAGCGGGTTCATTTTCGAAGTAGCTACACATAAATTCCAATCTGCGCTCTAATGACCATTTGGGAGGAAAACAATGAGGAAATTGATGAAGCCACGCTTGTGGATGAATGTCGTTGCCAGAATTCTTAAATGTTTTGAATTTAATTGTAGTAATAAACAGCTTATAGTCAAAGTCATCATGACGGCGAGTCCCATATCGGTCATTGTTACGTCGTGTCGGTGGTTCCATCTCAAAATTCAGTGCACCTTGCCAATTTCTTTCATAATTTCTGAAATGCCCTGTGTTATTATTTTCTGGCTTTTCCGTATTTGTAAATCCCTCTTCCCGTATTGGAGCAGGAGTGTCCTCTGAAATATGTAATTCTTGTATTACTTGTGCCAACTGATCTTGTACTTCCCAGATTTCCCTTTCGTGTTGCGTATTAATTTGGTTCTGATTTTGTTTAAATTTCTTAATTTGTTCATACTCTTCTATGTCAGTGTAGACTACGGGTCTCGTGTCATTCAGATCATCATCTACCATTGTAGATAAGTTAGTGAACTGGTCTGAAAGCTCGGATACTTTCTCCGATAACGAACTGATTTCCTCCGTGTGTTTTTCAGAACCAAGTTTTAGAGTATCTACTGTGTTCTTTAAGTTTTCTTGAGTTTTTGCAAGCTGCGTAATCGAATCGGTAGTTTTAGCCCTCAAGGTCACGTGATTTTCATGAACAATAGTTTGCAGTTCTTTTATGGCAGCTTCGTGATTCTGTAATGCATTTTCATGCCGCGAAAAAATAGATTGAAAATGCTCACAAATTTGTGTTTTTACGTCATTAGAGACTTTTTGACATTTCGATTCGATTTTAAATAACTCAGCAGTTAAACCATCACGTGCTTGTTCAAGCGTTTGCTCAATTGTGTTTAACTTTTATAGCTGTTGCTGTGTTTCTTTCTGACTTTGTTCCATTCATTGCATGAATTGCAATAACAATGTATTAGTGTCTGGAACTTGTTCCTTTGTGCTTATCAGCAGTGAATAACAGGCAACATTCGCATTTTGAAAAGCAGAAAATGTGTGTTGACTTGGCTGAGAAACGGGTAATGACGCAGAACCTGCATCTACAGTATTTGCAAAATTTTGTCCTGTCATTTCGAATTCCTGAGGAGGGCTGTTGCCGGCCGATCGATCGACAATGCTTCCCTGTTCACTAATTGTTTCACTGTCTACACCATTATTTGTTCCTTTTCCCTATACACAACTACCAAATTACTACTTTGAATGTCTGTTAATTCATTACAAGGTGGTGCTAACAAACTAGTCTCGTCTTCACTGTCCTTTATCAGTTTACTTTGGAGCGAAGTATTACGTTTTTCACACGCCATAATTGTCACAATATTTCATATGATAACACAGAAAAACACAATTTGAAGAGCGAAATAAGAAAACACATTAAAATAGCACTGAAAATAATATCCAATTAATTGGAAGCGCGGCTGTGAAATACTTGGTGCAAACCTATATTCATGTCACAACTGTTTTACAGTACAACAATGAAAAACTACAACTTCAAAGGAAATTCTCTCTACAATTACACGTTAGCAATAAACAATAACTACACTAATTACAGAAACTACAAGAAAAATCAGAAGATTCCAGTAAGGTATCCTCGGCTAAGGGTCGACATATGAAACGTCCCCTTTGGAAAATTATAAAATGATTGTGATGGAAAACTGCTACGTTATTTGATTTTCAAGCACCTAAGCAAAACTGAACGTACTCAGACATTTCTCTCCTTACTTATTCTGATCATCACTAAACTGACACACAATATTTTTTTAGCGCAACGCAATCTGACTTTCAATAATCAAAAAATGGTTCAAATGGCTCTGAACACTATAGGACTCAACTGCTGTGGTCATTAGTCCCCTAGAACTTAGAACTACTTAAACCTAACTAACCTAAGGTTCAAATGGCTCTGAGCACTATGGGACTCAACTGCTGTGGTTATTAGTCCCCTAGAACTTAGAACTACTTAAACCTAACTAACCTAAGGACATCACACACATCCATGCCCAAGGCAGGATTCGAACCTGCGACCGTAGCAGTCGCACGGTTCCGGACTGCGCGCCTAGAACCGCGAGACCACCGCGGCCGGCTTTCAATAATCCCTACAAAAGAATGGCCCTCACTAACAATAACCTATACCTTTCGTGAATCATTTACTTCACAAAAATCTTCGATACTCGAACTACTGCAATTCATGACATCCATCTTTACAAGTTTTCTTTTTCTGGCAGACACACATCCAGATGGTAATCACATAGTAATCTCTCAAAACTCTCGCATCTCTCTCTCCACATCCACCACTGCTGGTTGCTCACCTCCAACAGCACAACGCTACGCACTGTTCCCATTCAACTGACAAACACTACAATAGCGAATATTACAACAATGAGTCCAACCAGCCACAGACTGGACACAGCACAGTCAGTGATTTTCATACAGAGTGTTACGTGGCGTTACCAACATAAAAACCTAAACAGCTTACTTACAATTGTTTATTTAATTTAAATTATTACATAGGCACTGTTTTCGAATTAAGTGTTGAAGTATTTCATGGCTTGCTCCCTTTATATATGTGGTGTCACCGCCAGACACTACACTTGCTAGGTGGTAGCCTTTAAATCGGCCGCGGTCCGTTAGTATACGTCGGACCCGCGTGTCGCCACTATCAGTGATTGCAGACCGAGCGCCGCCACACGGCAGGTCTAGTCTAGAGACACTGCCTAGCACTCGCCCCAGTTGTACAGCCGACTTTGCTAGCGATGGTTCACTGTCTACATAAGCTCTCATTTGCAGAGACGACAGTTTAGCAAGGCGCCATATTCAGTTACTATGAATGTATTCTGAACAGATAATATTGTGAATCACGTTCTGTCAAGAGCGACGTTCATCATTAATGGATTAAAGTTAAGTATCAAACTAATTACGTCCGCTTTCTGAATTCTAATTCCTTGCCATGTTCCAGACATCACGTCAGTATAGTTGTTCCCTCGTCACGCCAGCCTGCGTGAGCTAAAACGCGTGCATTTCGGCCTCCACTAGTAACACGGTGTTGGTCTTCTGCCAACACAACAATATGTACTTTTTTAACTGCTTTACCAGCGCACTGTCAATGACGACATTTACCGTACGTTTGTGCAACTGTATAGATGAGTAAAATCTCTACCAATGTTCTTTACAAATATTGCAACGATGTTAGTCAGTTAGGTCTCTGTAAGTCCATCTTTATACAGCCAGGGCTGCACCGGAACTAAAAACCATTTTTAGATCTGGTGCAGCTCTCGCGGCCTACCGATCTCGACCGCGCACTGGGGCCTGCCGTTTCTCTTCAGCCCAAGTAATGTAGATTATGACTGTTTACTACGGTGCCACAGTTTTATATTTGTCATGGCCAAACTTAGGCATGCAATATTTCAGTGTCACGCGCTTCTGAAGGAGGCCAAATTATTTTGGCTTAAACCTGGGTAAAGTTTGGCTTTTATTTGCAACTGAGACTGACGTGTTACATTTTCGTTTCTGAAGAAGAGAAATTTGTTATAATCGAGTATAGATTGAAGTATCAGGAAGTCTTTTGTGAAAATATTTTATAGATTGCCGCCATGTACGGAACTGAAGCATTGACAATAAACAGTTTAGACAAGAAGAGAATAGAAGCTTTCGAAATATGATGCTACAGAAGAATGCTGAGGATTGCGTGGGTCGATCACGTAACTAACGAGGAGGTACTGAATAGAATTGGGGAGAAGAGAAATTTGTGGTGCAACCTGACTAGAAGAAGGGATCGGTTGGTAGGACATATTCTGAGGCGTCAAGGGATCACCAATTTAGTTATGGAGGGTAGCGTGATTGGTAAAAATCTTAGAGGGAGACCAAGAGATGAATACAGTGATCATATTCAGAGATACGCAACTTGCAGTAGTTACTGGAGATGAAGAGGCTTGCACAGGATATAGTAACATGGAGAGCTGCATAAAAGCAGTCTTTGTACTGAAGACAGCAAGACAAGATTAATGTAAAGGGTGTTTCCACATGACTGATCTGATTTCATAAATCTTCACATTGTACACGAATAAGCTAGATATATTTAGCGAGATTTATCTTATGCATAAGAACTAAAAGTTTGCCTTGGCATCAGTCGTAAATTTCCGGTTCATGGTGGTCTCCCTGGTACAGATAGCTTGTTCTCTCCCTCGTTCGTTGCTCATTGTGTGTCGAGTGGGTCTGATGATAACACGGCAACACATGGATTCTTGCGTTCTCCGTTTCAACAGATACAGTTCAGTTACAACCGTGCGTCGTGATTTTTGTCTGGCGTGTTTTGCAGGTACGTTTAGTGTTTAACAATGAGGCTGCGTTCCATTTGAGTAAAAGGTAAATAGCCATAGCGTAATAATACGGGGACATCAACAGCCGCACTCAACGTCACGCACGAGGGTGACACTCCAAAGCTACATGTGCTTTGCTTCTTTTCCCGAGAAAAGTACTGCACCGCATTACTTTTTGTGTAAAATGACGTTACAGGAATCGTTACCTGGATTTTTGAAGGCGTGTCTCTTTGCAGAATAGCTAAATCTGCCGAAAATTTCATTTTTTTGGCAGTATGGCGTTTAGGTGAACTGGAACCTGCATGCAAGACCATTGAACAGTGAACTGCCTCGACGATGGATCATCCGCATGGGACTTACCGATCTCACACTGCGCCATCGACCCCGGCCTCCTCGCGATGTATGTTTGGTCGAAGCTACCGGCAATTAATTTAGCAGCATCTCTCTAAATTACTTCGGTATCTGCTTTCAATCCGACCTGGTGAGGGTCCCAAACAGAAGAGCAGTACTCAACAATACGTCGCACTCATTTTCTGTACTCTATCTGCTTTGTAAATGAGCCACATTTCCCTACAATTCTCCAAATAAACGTAAGTCGACCGTTTGCCTTCCGTACAACCTACCTTACGTGCTCAGTCGATTTCGTGTTTCTTTGCAACGCTAGACTTAGATATTTAATAGATGTGTCACTGTCAAGCAGCACACTACCAGTAATGTACTCGAAAATTATTGGATTATTTTTCCTACTCCTACGCATTCCTTCACATTTAGAGCAAGTTGCCATTCATCACACCACATAGTAATTCTGTCCAAGGCATCTTGCATCCTCCTGCAGTCGCTTAAAGGCGGCCATGTCTCGTACACTACAGCTTCGTCGCTAAAAACTTACACTGCTGCTTACCATACCCGTCAAATTGCTTGTGTGTGTAGAGAACAAGATCGGTCCTATTACACTGCCCTGGAACACACCTGACGACGCGTATGTGTCCGATGAACACTTACCGTCCTGGGTTCTATTACTTAACAAGTCTCCAAGTCAATCACATATCTGAGCACCTATCGTCTATGCTCAGACATCATTGTAAACACATAAAATATCAAAGGGGACAAACTATACATTAATTATCAACAGACTGCACGAAAACTCAGTAAACGACTTATTATCATTCTGATTCCGCAGACTGTTGTCGGCTGTGGCCTTCTCCACCACTCGCCTCCATTCACCTTCATTGTCTCTTTATCTCCCCGACCATACACGTTCACCAACATCTATTTTTCTTTTACGAAGTATTCTTTCCTTTAATATAAGTCCTCTTATGAGGCTCTAATTGAGATTACTTACCTAAATTTTATAATGTAACATAATATTTGATACTAGGTGCAACCCTCAACTTGGAAGACGTATCCTTGTATAAGGATTTTCTCGTACCTCTCCTCCCTCATTTCACTCTCTTCTCTACTGTATTTGGCCACATGGTGTATTATATTCCGGAGCATGAGAGTGTGGCTAATGGGCTGAGCTGAGTTCTGTGCCTCTAACCTTCAACTCTTTAAGTTTCTCAGACATTTACTTCAATGTGTGTATCAGCCGCTCACATGCTCTCTGAGATCTTTTCCAGCTTTTAACCACATTTTCCGTATGGTACTTCCGAAATACCTGATTTATAGTGTGCACCGAAGTGACAAAAGTCATGGGTTACCTCTTAATATCGTGTCGGACCTCCATTTTCACGGCGTGTTGAAGCAACTCCACGTGGCATGGACTCAAATTGTTGTTAAGTTCCCTATAGAAATATTGAGCAATGCTTTCTCTACAACTGTCCACAATTGCGAAACTGTTGCCGGTGCAGGATTTTATGCACGAACTGATCCCTCTAATCGTCCAGGTGTTCTTCTAAACAATTACAAACAACTGTGCCCTAGTAAAAATTCCATCGTTGTTTGAGAACATCAAGTCCACGAATGGCTGCAAATGGTCACCAAGTAGCCGAAAACCATTTCTAGTTAATGATCGGTTTAGTTGGACCAGAGGACCAGTACATTCTATGTAAACACAGTTGTCTTATTGACAACTTGGGCCCATGACTTCGAACGGGTCTACACCACACTCGAACCCTACCACAGCTCATACCAACTTAAATCGGGACACATGTGACCAGGACACAGTTTTAGGGTCCTACCGATATGATCACGAGCCAATTAGAGGGGCTGCACTGCAGACTATGTCGTGCTATTAGCAAAGGCACTCTCGTCTGCGCCTGCTACTATAGCCCAGTAACGCCAGATTTTGCCGCTCTGTCCTAACGGATACGAAGGTCGTAGGTCCCACATTGGTTTCTGTGGTTATTTCACGCAGAGTTTCTACACTGTTAGCACTGACAACTCTACCCAAACTCTATCCAAACGCCACTCGTCTCCGTCACTTCGTTTTCTGTAATGCCTGAAATTTGGTTTTCTCGACACACATTTGACCCTATTGATCGCGTAATACTGAATACCCTAACGATTTCCGAAATGGAGTGACCCATGCGTCTAGCTCCAATTATCATTTCGCTTTCAAAGTCTGCTAATTCCCGTTGTACGGCCATAATCACGCCAGAAAGCTTTTCATGTGTATTGCCTGACTACAAATGACAGATCCACCAACGCACTTCCCTTCTATACGTCGTGGAAGCGACACTGTCGCCATCTGTACATGTGCATATCGCTATCCCATGACATTCGACACCTCAGTGTATGTGAAACAGTGTCCCATCGTCTTAATCGAGGACAGGGACCCGATTAGAAGCAATTTGCAGTATTGTGATTCATAAATCCCTTGTGCAGTTTTGATTAGTTTGTTGCGATTGGTGAAGATTCATAAAAAATGGTTCAAATGGCTCTGAGCACTATGGGACTCAACTGCTGTGGTCATCAGACCCCTAGAACTTAGAACTACTTAAACCTAACTAACCTAAGGACATCACACACATCCATGCCCGAGGCAGGATTCGAACCTGCGACCGTAGCAGTCGCACGGCTCCTGACTGCGCGCCTAGGAAGATTCATAAAGGAACACCATTTTCACAATGAATTTTTTTTTTTCGTGTACCCTGCCTAAACAACAGTACATCCCACAATGGACTGGTCTGTGAGCGTTGTATCTTATTAATAGTGGAGAATTAACAATAACGTCTTACTTTGCTCTCGCTGAAAGTGCGTTACAGTAGTCACTCCACCATCAAAAAGTAGTCCTCTTGTTTGAGTAAGAACACGTTCAGCATTCTCTGCTTCGCCATTAAGGAATTCTTTTAAAGTAAAACAGTGTTCATTTGTTATTTATTCCAATGTCTTTAATTTAACCTATATGCAGACCGCGTTCTTCTGCGGGTATTAAATTGAGCTGGAAATGGGTCGTGTTGTATTTTGACCGTATTATATTACGGAAGCCTGCAAATATATATGTCTCGGTTTCATATGAAGGATCTATCTTTGCCAGTTTCAATTAAATTTTCCACTTTTCGCTTTATTCGTTCCTCTAGGTTTTAATTTCATACAATTTCCTTGATTATCAGTGGCTTTCTTCTTGGGGGCATGCTGAACCAAATCTGAAAAGTCTGAAATGAATCACGTAAGCAGAAAAGCTTATAACGCGTTTTAAATGGCTATGTATATAATAAGCAGCTGTATTATTGCAAGGGAGATTGATTTAGTAGCAGCAAACAACAGTAGGTAAGGTAATATGCAATAAGCTGCAATTTAAATTTGTTTGTAGTTACGTTTGCGAAATATTTTCCTTCAGTAATATTTGTTTTACATGTTCTGCAGAATCGTGTAGAATTGATGTAAGAACAAAGTCAACAGTCGCCCAGCTGAGTGACTCAAAATGTAGTCACACTATCGTAATATCAAGTGCTAACTTCCTAAGGTCCTTGTCTTCACAGAATTCTCAAAATAAATAAACTAAATGATTTACAAAAAACGATAGCTCTCATAATACCTATTGTGTATCAGTAAAATGTTTATTAACTGTTTATTGTAGCCCTAAAATGGATTTCCAACTACGGAAGGACAAATCACCTTCTTCTACAATGAGATGCGTCGTGCAGCAGTCAGTGTTTTGTCAGTGCATTCCATTGACCGTGGGAGAAATCAGCTACAGCACAACTCAAGAAGACATAATCATGTCATCTGTTGCTACACTGCTTGGGTTCATGGCACCAAGTTTCTAGAGAAACACAGCAATATTACCTGTACTACGAAAGTACTTAACATTACCCTATATACAGTACAAAGATAACGAAATGTGCAGCTAGCCCAAGTCGATCATTGTAGGCCTCATGTCAAAGTGTCTTGTTTCAAACATGTCGCAATCATTATAACAATCGTTTACTTCATCTAACATACTAGTCTCAAAATCAAGGTACTTCCCTTGTAATGGCACAATGTGTTTCCTAATTCGTCATCACCATATTTGTACCGACCATCAGCAAAAGCTGCCTGTTTTCCCCATATTGCGTGTCTGGAGATGATTTCTGTAATCTAAATGTCAGGCGGAGATTAGATAGGAGGGCCGATAGATAGTTTTTATCACAGTGACGTCTGATCGACTGATCACTGAATTATAAATACGGTCTGAATGTGAGATGACGGTAGCCGAACTAAAAGGAATGTGTGACTCAATTTAAAGCGTAATTTTTAATTACTTTTTTAAATTAAGCTCGACATGTTTCTTAATCAAGATATTCGCAGTGACTCAGATAAGTATCTTAGGCAGCTCATTTGCATAAGAGGCTGTCTTCTTGACAAATCACTACAGATGTGCACAGTGTTCGAATTTGAGTCCATCTCTGCTTTATTTAGCACTCACTCACATGAAAAGGTGTGATGTTCTCAGGTAATTAAACACTGTAAGCTCATTTTTCATTTTGATGGTTCAAATGGCCCTAAGCACTATGGGACTTAACATCTTAGGTCATCAGTTCTCTAGACTTAGAACTATTTAAACCTAACTAACCTAAGGACATCACACACATCCCTGCGAGAGGCAGGATTCGAACCTGTTACCGTAGCGGTCGCGCGGTTCCAGACTGAAGCGCCTAGAACCGCTCGGCCACATCGGCCGGCTTTCATTCTGAAATTCGGCATTATGAACATTTACGTTTATAAATGTAGCACTAAAAATACAAGGAAATATTATATTGTTCACGACAGTATTCCAGCTGTAGCACAGAAAGGTCGAAAGTATATGTGTGTATACATTTTAATCACCAGTCGTCTGACTGGTTTGATGCGACCCGCCAAGAATTCCTTTCCTGTGCTAACCCCTTCATCTCAGAGTAGCACCTGCAACCTACGACCTCAATTATTTGCTGCATGTATCCCAGTCTCTGTCTTCCTCTACAGTTTTTAAACTCTCCATCTCCCTCCTTGATGACTTAAAATATGTCTTATCATCGTGCCCTTTCTTCTCGTCAGTGTTTACCATACATTCCTTTCCTCAGAAATTCTGCGGAGAACCTCCTCATTTCTTACCTTATCAGTCCACCTAATTTTCAACATTCTTCTGTAGCATCACATCTCAAATGATTCGATTCTCTTCTATTCTGGGTTTCTCACAGTCCATGTTTCACCACCGTGCAATGTTGCTGTCCAAACGCCCATTCTCAGAAATTTCTTCCTCAAATTAAGACCCTAGGCCAGTACGTAGGTATTAAGAGATAATAAATGTAACTTTAAAAAGCAGGTAATTTAATTTTTGTGTGACGAATTCTCTTCTCTTCCAAAGAGGTTGTTCTAAATTGATAACATATTCATGCGTGCATGTGTGTCTTTATGTGCGTGCGTGTGTGTGTGTGTGTGTGTGTGTGTGTGTGAGAGAGAGAGAGAGAGAGAGAGAGAGAGACGAAGAGAGAGAGAGAGAGAGATAGATAGAAGATAGAGATGTTAATCTAAATTTTAATAACAATTACTAGATACTAATAGTCAAATGAAGCAACACACTGCTAAAAATCTTTCTGAAATACAGATTATAGCAGTAAGTTTATCATTAAGTAGCACACAGCCGGCCGGTGTGGCAGTGCGGTTGTAGAAGCTTCAGTCTGGAACCGTGTGACCGCTGCGGTTGCAGTTTCGAATCCTGCCTCGGGCATGGATGTGTGTGTGTCCTTAGGTTAGTTAGGTTAAATTAGTTCTAAGTTCTAGGCGACTGATGACCTCAGAAGTTAAGTCGCATAGTGCTCAGACCCATTTGAAGTAGCACACATAAAAAAAACAGAAATCGTGAAATGTAATCAGTCACTTAAACGTACGCTAACTCTGTGGTGCAACAAAATTGAATTCTGTTAACAGGGAATTACCTGATGTAGTAAGTATCAGGACCGGTAGACAATTGTTGCAGGTTGAGTATCTTTTTCAGCTTCGGTACGAATTTGGGTTTTAAAGTCAGTGATCGTATACAACGAACAATCCAGACCCACTTCAGATACTAGAAAACGTATGACCCAACAGAACAAGGAATTTGCTTGTTGTGGAAAAGAATTAATCCTTTAGGACGAGTTAGGAGGGAACTTAGTTCATACCTGCGGTTTTTTTAACATTCAGAAAGAGGGCGCTACTCAGAAGCAATGAACGTTGCTTATAAACAATTCAGTTATCGGGACTTAAAATTGGAGGGGTCAGTCGAAAGAAAAGACATACCTAGGAAAAGTTTTGTAGAAAGCAAGAGTCTTCAACGTGCTTCTACTACAACACAGTTTTTCTTCCATGGATGATGTGACACACATCAACTTCTGCTGAAATGTTGTTCATAAGCATAAGTGACAATGATTAATCAGGTGAATCCCAGCAGGTAAACAAACTGGGAGTGCAGCACCCCGCACTCATGCCTCCGGTTGTTGCCGTCGCAGGTGCACAGTCTGAAAGACAAGAGGCTCCCCGTGTCAACACATTGACCACACACCTTCTGATAATGAAATCCTCCTATCAATGTTCTGTATGTCTCAAAGAAATTAAAAACTAACACGTAAGTAAGCAACCGCGAGTTTCTTAATAGAATGAACATGGTTTTAAATGTTCGCTTTGGAAGAACGTTACCTGTTTAGGTGTAAACACTACAGAGTAAGCTGTTAAATAATTTTGTAGATGGTAATCACTTTCATGTTATCTCTGATCCAAAATAGATTAAATCAATCCGTCTTCAGGCCAAAAGTGGCCCATCGGGATCATCCGACCGCTGTGTCATACTCAGTTGAGAATATGGATAGGATGGGCGTGTGGTCAGCACACCGCTCTCCCGGTCGTTATGATGATTTTCTTTGACCGGAGCCGCTACTATTCGGTCGAGTAGCTCCTCAACTGGCATCACGAGACTGAGTGCACCTCGAAAAATGGCAGCAGCACTTGGCGGCCTGGACGGCCATCCATCCAAGTGCCGGTCACGCCCGACAGCGGGAACTGGCGTTTCCACTGCGGCAAGGCCGTTGCAAAATGGATAAGTTTATGAGGAAATAATGCAACTATGGTAGACTTTAATTCCATGTCTTAAGCTGATGAAATTAATTCTTTAATTTCATTGGTGACATATTAAACAGAGAGACAGTGAAAATATTTATGAAGTCTGGCGGCACTCGAGAAACGTAAATAAGCTAAAATTATATAGAGGATCTGAAGCTGCACAGTTGTATATTAACATTTGCTTTTAATTTATATGTCGTCTGTCTTACGATTTATTCGCTGCCATTCATCTTCCTATCATGTTTTAACCTCTTCACCCTATAGACACTATTTGATCAAAAGTATCCTGACACCGATCAGTGGACATTAGTATGGAGGATGTCCGTACTTTGCCTTTATGACGGCTTGAATTCAGCTGGGGACACTCAATGAGCATGTCTTTGGGGGACTGGCAGCCCATACTTCCTCAAGACCGGAAACCAGAGAAGTTAGCGATACCGGACGCCAAGGTGGAGCGAAGTAGACTTTCTGCCTCGTCCCAGAGGTGTTGGGTTCAGGCCTGGACTCCAGACAGGCCAGTGCATTTTAGGAATGAATATCCTATTGCCCACAAACCATTTTCTCACAGATGTTGTTTTCTGAGGGGCTGATACAAATAATCGTCTGCGAACCTTTCTTCCACTGTATGCAGTACACTGTGCTGTAAAATCTCTTCAAATCCTTCCGAATTTAGCACTTTCTTAATCACAATAAGGAACCACGGCCAAACCACAAAAACATCATTTCCTCCATACTTCGCTGTTAGCTGATAGCACGTAACGTTCTTCAGGCATTCGTGCAAGCTAAATCCTTCCTTTAGACTGCGACAGTACGTTGCTTGATTTATAACAGTAAATCAGTCATTCCCCATCGTACACTGTCCAGTGACGTCGCTCTTTACACCTCTTAATGGATTGCTTAGCTCTGACGACAGAAACGTGTGGCTTACGAGCAGCTGATCGATCATTGCACCTAATTCTTTTTTAACTCCCTACGCGGAGCCGTAGTGCTAGCCGGACTGTTGGCAGCACTTTGAGACTCGTGAGTGACTCCTTCCGCTAATTTCACGTGATTTTCAGTGCATGAAGTCTGCTTGGTCGTGGTTTAGCTGTAATTGTTTCTTCGAGTTTCACTTCACAGTCGCATAACCAACGGTCAACTGGAGCAGCTTTGAATCTGTTGAAATGTCTCTGATGAATCCGTTACTCATGTGACAGCCAATGACTAGCCAAAGTTCGAAGTCACTGTGCTGTTACTGCTTCTCTTCTAACAACACAATCCTGCCCGCCTCCTTCTATATCAGCGGGTCCGCCTTCCATGACATCTAGTGGTCCATTCCGCTTTCCATAGGCGTGTCTGGATGCTTTTAATCAGATAGTGTGCTTATTGCAAAAAAACCTGAAATAGTCTTTTTTATTTTAATCTTTGTGTGCCCAGTTGATCCCTTTTACAGCTCCATCCATTGCCTGCTAAATATTGCTATATGAGTAGCAGATGTATCAACCGCCTTCCCTAAAAGAAATTTTGCGTGATCATTCCTTTTCATATCGCTTCTTACTATTAGCCCTAAACACCCATGTGATATGCTCCCCATCACTCTTTTAATCGGATACCGTCATGTTGTTTATCTCTACGTAGGCCTTGTCTTCCATAACTAAATTGAACTTCTTTTCATTACACAGAGTGGAAATTTTGTGGAAGTCATTCGACGTTCATCGAGCGATATGGCACAATGAATGGCACAACACACTCGTATCTTTGAGAAAAGCGTTTCAAACATCTGTCGGGCCATCCAGATATATGTTTCCAGTGACTTCATTATTATGTTTAGGTCAAATAGCAGATCTGTTCTTCCGAAAAGGGTATTGCCGACGTCCTTTCCCATCCGAGCTCTAAAGACCTCGTCGTCGACGGGACTTTAAAGCGTAGTCTTCCTATCCCTTTTCTTTCGGCGTTTGCCTACAATCGACCAACAACGATACTTCATTGTAAACAACTGCTTTATCAGCAAACACTCCGACAAATATGTGTATTGATCAATCAGCTGTCCCACTATGCTTCCTTGGAGCACATCCCTAGTTTCTTTCGTTTCTTTTTAACTATTAGCTAAATATTCATCCTCCAAATCACATACGCTCGGAGATACTCCTTATGGTGGTAAGTATGGCACGCCTTTCGGAAACTATGAAAGCGGAATCTATCAGTTCAACTGTATCTACCGTTTGTAGGATAATGTGTGTGAGTGAAGCGCCTTACGTTTCCGAGTGGTTTTTGTAGTATCAGCTCTGATTCTTTTAGAGAAGCTCGATTTCTTCTAGGAACGTGATAATACAAAACTGCTGAGGCTTTCTGTGGCCACTTGAAGACGTATTGCCTGTTGCTGTTCGTCATGGGATCTTCGACTGACGTTTGCATAATGATAATGATTTTTCAGACGTTTCGACAACGTGAGTCGCTAGTAGTGTCAAAGATTCACTCTCCATCGCTTGTGGCGGATCGACCTACCGCAAACTATGACCTCCATTAGTTAACTTACTTACATGTAATGTCCCTTGTGAAACCACATAAAATCTTTGAGGAAAAGCACCTCAAGATGTGCCTCTAGAACACGAAATTTATTGTGGATCTCCAGTGGACCAACAGTTTGTGACAGTTTTTCATTCCCTTCTAGCTGCATCCGCTACGTTTCTCTGTTGTTCAGTCTGCTTAAATTGAAAAGAAAGAAAATAGAAATCACGCGTTTCTAGTATGTAGCCTATGGGAATTGGATATACGTCGTAATCTTATTGTAGGTCGACTTCCTCCTACTCTTACCCCTCTGTTCACCTGCTCTTCTCTTCCCCTCCCCCCTCTCCCTCCCTCTCTCTCTCTATCTCTGTGTCTCTGACGTTGTGTCTTGTTTATTTTTATTACAAATTCAGATTCTGATGCAGTATTCTAATCCTAAACCTATAAACCATAAAAATAACTTCCCTCTTCGCTAACAACGTTCCTCTAGTTTATATTCTACACGTATATACATTCATGTATTAAAAACTATATAGTCATTATGTGTCCAAACGTTTATCACAGATAACCTTAATTACAGACTGCATTTATTACAGATCACCTTCATATATCATATGTATTAAAATATATGATATTAAATAATTATGTACCTAAAAACAAGTCCACATTAGAATTCAACGCTGTTTCAAACTTCCAAAGCATTCAGTCAAGAACTTTCGGAGATTAACGATTTTGAACAAACCAACGTTTCCCTATATATCAGATGGTGTTCCAGTAGGTATATAAAACACTTAAGTATTCGAACGCAAAGTTGTATCAAAATTTCAAAGCCATCTGTCAAGAACTTTCGGAGGTAAAAGATTTCGAACAAACATGCATTTACATTTTTATTTATAAAGATTTTACGCTTACACACTGCTTAACCTAAATTATCCGAAGGACAAACACACACACCCATGTCCGAGGGAGGACTCGAACCTCCGCCAGGACCATACACACAGTCCATGACTGCAGCGCCTGAGACCGCTCGGCTAATCCCGCGCGGCTGGCACGAAGTACTAATCTAAATCTTCAATTACTTGTGTGTGTCAAATCAGTTTGTTCAGCATACTTTTTTTAAAAAATTTTTCTTTACTGATAGGTCGTCCTACAATTTTTTCACCCAACAATGTACGTCGCTGAAATTTAGTCTTACCACAGCTACTATTTTCAATTATCGATTGCTGTAAATTTCCATGTTCTAATATAGGTCATTGTCTAATTAATTTTTGCCTGCTATTAGTAGTCAAGGCTTACTGAGTGTAGATTCACTCTCGACATAATTGAAAACCTGCTGGAAAAAAGGCAGTTTGAAGTTTTCATTCAGTTTTTCACTTGGATGTATCTCGCACTTCTTCCTTTAAAAACCAACTGCTATTCAAAGAAATATATATTTTCCTCTGACTTACGTGAAGCTTAACAAAATTTTCCTTTTGATTGGCAGTGCTGCCTCCAGCAGTGGAAGTTCGAAAGACGTCTCTATGCAGCGGGGAGAGAGTAGCACGAAAGCGTCTCGGAAATAACCTCTGCCTGGGCGAATGGGCAGCAGTCAAGGTCGTCCAGCTCAGAAGGCGGAAGTAGCAGACACAGTAGAAGAAGTGAGGGTGGAAGACAAGGAAAATGCCAGTAAGCCTGTCTGAAAAGTGACACTTCACGGTTACAGCTGTGAAGTTAGCTGCTGCATAATTTTAACTACTAACACTGGAAATTTATTGCCTTGCTTCATACTTTTATTAAATGGAGTAATTTTTTCTAGTGGTTGGTCCAGTATTTTATAATAACTTGCTTTCAGTAATATTAGAACCAAGTTTACATGGTTTTTCTGTAAATAGTTTGGGTTTTTCTATTATTTTCCGTAAATTAAGGAAAAATCATAAAAATAACAATATCCCGAAGCAGTTAATGTTGAGTGTGATAACAAATACTTCCGTTTTTCAAAAGCGATTCAACACCATTAACAATATTTTATCCAGTAAGCTCAAAATAACAATTCCGTTGTTATGGTCTTCAGTCCAAGGATTGTTTGGATGCAGCTCTCCAGGCTTCTCTTCATTTCTGAATAACTACTGCAACCTACACCCATTTGGACTTTCTTATTGCAGTAAATTCTGCATCTGCTTTCACATTTTTACCACACTCCCCCATATCTCTATGCTATCAAAATAACGATTCTTTAATGCCTCAGAATGTGTCCTGTTAACCTATCACTTGTTTAGTGAAGTTGTGCCATAATTTCTCCCTCATTCCCCTTCCAATTCCATTCAGTACCTTCGCATTACTCGATCCATCCATCTGATCTTCATCGTTCTTCTGTAGCACTCCCCCATTATTGGGTCATTTGTTTATCGTCCACGTTTAGCTTTCATACATGGCTACACTCTAGAAAAATACCCTCACAAAATACTTCCTAACACATTTATGTTAGATGTCAAAAAAGTCCTCTTTTGCAGGAAAACTATTTTTACCATTGCTATTCTGAATTTTATATCCTCTCTACTTCCCCCATCATCTATTATTTTGCTTCCCTGGTATCAGAAGTCATCTGCTTCTTGTATCCATTTTCCTAGTCTAATTCCTTCAATGTCTCCTTATAATTCCACTGCATTCCATTACCTGCCTTCACTTCTATTGATGCTCATCTTATAACTTCTTTTTAAGACACTGTCCATTCCATTCAACTGCTCTTCTATGTCCATTGCTGTCTCTGACAGAATTACAGTGTCATAGTATCATCACCAAATCCAATCTTTTTATTTCTTCTCACTGAACTTCATATCCCTCTCAAATTTTTTTCTTGGGCACCGTTACTACTCGCTCAATCTACGGACTGAATAATATGGACGAGATGGGATGAAGCCCTGAGTCATTCTCTTCTTATACTGCTTCACTTTGTGAGATATACAAGGGCTATTTGGAAAGTAATGTCCGATCGATTACGCAAATGGTAACCAGAGTAAAAATTCGATGAAGCTTTGCAAAGCTGTATTGTACATTGTCACTAGTATACCCATCGATTGCATCACGTCGCTCTTTTCAGTTCCGAGTACACAATGAGTGGCCTTGAAAGATTTCTCCTGGTTTCATGCAGCCCACACAACGTAACTGTCACGCAATTCCTCCTTCAATTCTCGGTCACACACTGCAGGAGCAATGAGGACTGTGCTGCAGCGTTTGATCATCCACCACACATCCCAGACTTGACTCCCTGTGATTTTCATCTCTGCTCCCTGTATATTTCCCCTCTCCATTCATAACCGTAGGTGCAACCACAACGGAGAGGTATCTGTTGAGAGGCCAGACAAACGTGTGGTTCCTGAAAACGGGCAGCAGCCTTTTCAGTAGTTGCAGGGGCAACAGTCTGGATGATTGACTGATCTGGCCTTGTAACAATAACCAAACCAGCCTTGCTGTGCTGGTACTGCGAACGGCCGAAAGCAAGGGGAAACTACAGCCATAATTTTTCCCGAGGGCATGCAGCTTTACTGTATGATTAAATGATGATGGCGTCCTCTAGGGTAAAATATTCCGGAGGTAAAACAGTCCCACATTCGGATCTCCGGGCGGGGACTACTCAAGAGGATGTCGTTATCAGGAGAAAGAAAACTGGCGTTCTACGGATCGGAGCGTGGAATGTCAGATCCCTTAATCGGGTAGGTCGGTTAGAAAATTTAAAAAGGGAAATGGTTAGGTTAAAGTTAGATATATTGGAAATTAGTGAAGTTTGGTGGCAGGAGGAACAAGATTTCTGGTCTGGTGACTAAAGGGTTATAAACACAAAATCAAATGGGGGTATTGCAGGAGTAGGTTTAATAATGAATAGGAAAATAGGAATGTGGGTAAGCTACTACAAACAACATAGTGAACGCATTATTGTGGCCAAGATAGATACGAAGCCCACACCTACTACAGTAGTACAAGTTTATATGCCAACTAGCTCTGCAGATGACGAAGAAATTAAAGAAATGTATGATCAAACAAAAGAAATTATTCAGATAGTGAAGGGCGAACAAAAAATATTATAGTTATGGATGACTGGAATTCGAGAGTAGGAAAAGAGAGAGAAGGAAACGTAGTAGGAGAATATGGATTGGGGCTAAGAAATGAAAGAGGAAGCCGCCTGGTAGAATTATGCACAGAGCACAACTTAATCATAGCTAACACTTGGTTCAAGAATCATAAAAGAAGGCTGTATAGATGGAAGAAGCCTAGATATACTAACAGGTTTCAGATAAATTATCTAATGGTAAGACAGAGATTTTGGAAACAGGTTTTAAATTTCCAGGGGCAGATGTGGACTCTGACCACAATCTATTGGTTATGACCTGTAGAGTAAAACTGAAGAAATTGCAAAAAGGTGGGAATTTAAGGAGATGGGACCGGTATAAACTAAAAGAACCACAGGTTGTACAGAGTTTCAATAAGAGCATAAGGGAGCAAGAGACAGGAATGGGGGAAAGAAATGCAATAGAAGAAGAATGGGTAGCTTTGAGGGATGAAGTAGTGAAGGCAGCAGACGATCAAGTAGGTAAAAAGACGAGGGCTAGTTGAAATCCTTGGGTAACAGAAGAAATATTGAATTTGATTGATGAAAGGAGAAAATATAAAAATGCAGTAAATGAAGCAGGCAAAAAGGAATACAGACGTTTCAAAAATGAGATCGACAGGAAGTGCAAAATGGCTAAGCAGGGATGGCTAGAGGACAAATGTAAGGATGTAGAGGCTTATCTCACTAGGAGTAAGATAGATACTGCCTACAGGAAAATTAAAGAGACCTTTGGAGAAAAGAGGACCACTTGTATGAACATCAAGAGCTCAGATGGAAACCCAGTTGTAAGCAAAGAAGGGAAAGCAGAAAGGTGGAAGGAGTATATAGAGGGTCTATACAAGGGCGATGTACTTGAGGACAATATTATGGAAATCGAAGAGGATGTAGATGAAGATGAAATGGGAGATACGATACTGCGTGAAGAGTTTGACAGATCAGTGAAATACGTGAGTCGAAACAAGGCCCCCAGAGTAGACAACATTCCATTGGAACTACTGGCGGCCTTGGGAGAGCCAGTCCTGACAAAACTCTACCATCTGGTGAGCAAGATGTATGAGACAAGCGAAATATCCTCTGACTTCAAGAAGAATATAATAATTCCAATCCAAAAGAATGCAGGTGTTGACAGATGTGAAAATTACCGAACTATCAGTTTAATAAGTCACAGCTACAAAATACTAACGCGAATTCTTTACAGACGAATGGAAAAACTGGTAGATGCGGACCTCGGGGAAGATCAGTTTGGATTCCGTAGAAATGTTGGAACACGTGAGGCAATACTGACCCTACGACTTATCTTAGAAAATAGATTAAGGAAGGGCAAACCTATGTTTCTAGCATTTGTAGACTTAGAAATTGCTTTTGACAATGTTGACTGGCTCTCTTTCAAATTCTGAAGGTAGCAGGGGTAAAATACAGGTAGTGAATGGCTATTTACAATTTGTACTGAAACCAGATGGCAGTTATAAGTGTCGAGGGACATGAAATGGAAGCAGTGGTTGGGAAGGGAGTGAGGCAGGGCTGTAGTCTCTCCTCGATGTTATTCAATCTGTATATTGAGGAAGCAGTGAAGGAAACAAAAGAAAAATTCGGAGTAAGAATTAAAATCCATGGAGAAGAAATAAATACTTTGAGATTTGCCGATGACATCGTAATTCCGTCAGAGACAGCAAAGGACTTGGAAGAGCTGTTGAACGGAATGGGTAGTGTCTCGAAAGGAGGATATAAGATGATCATCAACAAAAGCAAAATGAATATAATGGAATGTAGTCGAATTATGTCGGGTGATGCTAAGGGAATTAGATTAGGAAGTGAGACACTTAAAGTAGTAAAGGAGTTTTGCTATTTGGGGAGCAAAATAACTGATTATGGTCGAAGTAGAGAGGATATAAAATGTAGACTGGCAATGGCAAGGAAAGCGTTTCTGAAGAAGAGAAATTTGTTAACATCAGGTATAGATTTAAGTGTCAGGAAGTCATTTCTAAAAGTATTTGTATGAAGTGTAGACATGTGTGGAAGTGAATCACGGACAATAAATAGTTTGGACAAGAAGAGAATAGAAGCTTTCGAAATGTGGTGCTACAGAATAATGCTGAAGATTGGGTGGGTAGATCACGTAACTAATGAGGAGGTATTGAATAGAATTGGGGAGAAGAGAAGTTTGTGGTACAACTTGACCAGAAGAAGGGATCGGTTGGTAGGACATGTTCTGAGGCATCAAGGGATCACCAATTTCGTATTGGAGGGCAGCGTGGAGGGTAAAAATCGTAGAGGGAGACCAAGAGATGACTACACTAAGCAGATTCAGAAGGATGTAGGTTGCAGTAGGTACTGGGAGATGAAGAAGCTTGCACAGGATAGGGTAGCATGGAGAGCTGCATCAAACCAGTCTCAGGACTGAAGACCACAACAACAACAACATGCCTGTCAACTTTGTCTACAGATTTCTCTAAATCTACAAATGTTACAAATGTAAGTTTCTCTGTCTTCTACTATAAGTCGGCGGGCCAGTATTGCCTGAGGAGATCCTGTATTTCTTAGGAAAGCAAACCGATCTTCCCTGGGTCGGCCTCTACCAGTTTTTGCATTCTGCTGTATATAATTTGTATTAGTATTTTGCAAGCAATTGAGTGAGTTTGTTGTGATATAGGTTACTTATTAATTACACGGCTTACTAAGTAGATGACTTATTAAATTGTCAGCATTTCTCTTTTTTGAATTATTTCATTCTTCTTGAAGTCTAAGAGTATTTCGCATGTCTCATATATCTTGTACACCAGGTGGAATAGTTCTCTCATTTGTGGTTCTCCCGAGGTTCTCTATAATTCTGAGGGAATGTCGTTTACTCCAGGGGCCTTGTTTCGACTATGATTAATACTTAGCAACCAAAGTTTGAGCTTACGCTGAATTTTTTATGTGTTAGAGTGGCAAACCACAGGCATACCCCCTTTGTCACTGAGCCGTGAAGGCATTTGTGCCTGTCGACATATAATCATCTTGATTGTTGATGGGAGAGGTCACTGCTAGTACTTTCCATTTCTTAATATTGTTGACCGTTTGGTACCACAGCGCAAATGTCATGTCACTGTTAGTCGCTAGCATCGATGAACTGCTTACAATATATACAGTCATTTGACTTTCACTACTGGACAAGAACCTGCTGAAGACTTTTCCAAGCATTGCGATTTTCAGTTGTTTGCATCCATATTGTTCCTTCGTGTTCTCTAATGTTACCTACCCATCTTACATTACTTCATCTTGATATTAGCTCTTGAATTCCAGCAAGTATCTTACTTGGTCCATAATCACCCAGTCGCTTGGTTGCAAGTCCCTCTCATTTTCGTATAATTTTAAATACGGTCATAATTCCAGAAACACTCCAATCGTCGTGCTGCAGTAAGTAACCGAGACGTAAAACTGGGCATCCTAATCAACAGTGATCTACACTCCTGGAAATGGAAAAAAGAACACATTGACACCGGTGTGTCAGATCCACCATACTTGCTCCGGACACTGCGAGAGGGCTGTACAAGCAATGATCACACGCACGGCACAGCGGACACACCATGAACCGCGGTGTTAGCCGTCGAATGGCGCTAGCTGCGCAGCATTTGTGCACCGCCGCCGTCAGTGTCAGCCAGTTTGCCGTGACATGCGGAGCTCCATCGCAGTCTTAAATACTGGTAGCATGCCGCGACAGCGGGGACGTGAACCGTATGTGCAGTTGACGGACTTTGAGCGAGGGCGTATAGTGGGCATGCGGGAGGCCGGGTGGACGTACCGCCGAATTGCTCAACACTGGGGGCGTGAGGTCTCCGCAGTACATCGATGTTGTCGCCAGTGGTCGGAGGAAGGTGCACGTGCCCGTCGACCTGGGACCGGACCGCAGCGACGCACGGATGCACGCCAAGACCGTAGGATCCTACGAAGTGCCGTAGGGGACCGCACCGCCACTTCCCAGCAAATTAGGGACATTGTTGCTCCTGGGGTATCGGCGAGGACCATTCGCAACCGTCTCCATGAAGCTGGGCACACCGTTAGGCCGTCTTCCGCTCACGCCCCAACATCGTGCAGCCCGCCTCCAATGGTGTCGCGACAGGCGTGAATGGAGGGACGAATGGAGACGTGTCGTCTTCAGCGATGAGAGTCGCTTCTGCCTTGGTGCCAATGATGGTCGTATGCGTGTTTGGCGCCGTGCAGGTGAGCGCCACAATCGTGACTGCATACGACTGAGGCACACAGGGCCAACACCCGGCATCATGGTGTGGGGAGCGATCTCCTACACTGGCCATACACCTCTGGTGATCGTCGAGGAGACACTGAATAGTGCACGGTACATCCAAACCGTCATCGAACCCATCGTTCTACCATTCCTAGACAGGCAAGGGAACTTGCTGTTCCAACCGGACAATGCACGTCCGCATGTATGCCGTGCCACCCAACGTGCTCTAGAAAGTGTAAGCCAACTACCCTGGCCAGCAAGATCTCCGGATCTGTCCCCCTTTGAGCATGTTTGGGACTGGATGAAGCGTCGTCTCACGCGGTCTGCACGCCCAGCACGAACGCTGGTCCAAGTGCGGCGCCAGGTGGAAATGGCATGGCAAGCCGTTCCACAGGACTACATCCAGCATCTCTACGATCGTCTCCATGGGAGAATAGCAGCCTGCATTGCTGCGAAAGGTGGATATACACTGTACTAGTGCCGACATTGTGCATGCTCTGTTGCCTGTGTCTATGTGCCTGTGGTTCTGTCAGTGTGATCATGTGATGTATCTGACCCCAGGAATGTGTCAATAAAGTTTCCCCTTCCTGGGACAATGAATTCACGGTGTTCTTATTTCAATTTCCAGGAGTGTATTTCGGATTAGACAGTGGGTATGAGGAGTATAGTTGCAAATTTGAACCAATTTTTGTAGTTATCCACGTTAAAATTTTCTTTCAGTAGAGAACACAGAGTTCCGATAAGTATGAGCTAGTGCTTATATCCAATATAACAATGTAATGTAGCAAACATTATGAGTCTAGCAATTGCAAGCTCATACAGTGCAAGTTATGCTAATAATTCATATTGGATAGTTTGTGTATTTAAGGCCCATGACGCATAACCTATTTTACACTCCTTCACTACATATCTAAAAATCTTTTCGCTAGAAAAAATAGCTGTACTCAGTAGTCGATTGTCGTTGTATGCGTTTTTTTTGGGTGACGCCATGACCCTTTGCAATAATTACGTACTTTAGCGACGAGGAAAAGCGCCACGTCAGTCGGTATAAAGGGTTTTCGGAGCGTGATTGTCTATCAGAGCTTCCATCATGATTAAATTTATGGATGACAATAAGGTCTGATAATATCGCTGCACTAGCTGTATTGCTGTTCAGTGTAATCGCACTCCATATTGCAGTTAAAACCCAACTGTATCTATGTTTGCCTGAGAACGATGCTGAGGACAGCGGACGGAGCTAACCGTCCGAACTATAGCTCGGAGGAACTGCAAGTGTAGCAAAGTTGTTGACAATGGTTTTCGTATTGTGACCGTTTGTGTAATCACTCATAATCTCCCATTTTTTTGCTATTTACACCCGCGGTTGAACGACGTTTGACTGGTATGAAACGTGAACAGGGAACTGGCCAACCTTACAAGGTGAAATTTAAGACATCACTGTGTTATTGATATATAACAATAATTTTTGGTCGATATTTAACCAAAATGATTGAAAGAAAATGTATTTTCAAATATTAATTTGCTCATTTAAACAAAATATTATGTTACTGAAAGCATGATACTAAATTTGTTGCCAAAAGCAAGGTTAATTTTGATATTCATATCACAGTGATAGTAAAAATTCAAATTGAGCTATGATTTGTCTTAGTTGCCTTTCGAAAAAGGTAAGCTATCTTTAATATTTTTTTGTGGAATCTAAAATTTAAAAACTTCTCTCACACCGGCCTGATTTAGCTTCACTGATCAGGATAGTAAAAACATGTGTATGTTAAGGGAATTTCCATTCACAAAGCAGGCTTATCACATTCACACAGTTCAATACTGTTCTATCCTGATTAAATTGAGCTTAACTTAAATTCCATAAGGCAGTGAAGCTATTTCGAAGTCTCGGTGCGACGAAAATTGTCAGTCGATCTCCTGAAAACATTTGTAATAATTATTAACTTTCGGTGATCACATGGGGAAGACCGGAGATCTGCTGGTAAGACCGTGTTAGCCTATTTATTTGAAGTAACTGGATATCTTGAGCATACAAAACGGCAGGTTCGTCTAGTGTAAATCAAATGTTCCCCACTGATCCCGTGCAACACAGCGTAGTAAGCAGACACTGTCAATAATAATCAGCTAAATAATACGCGAACACACTTACTTAAGTTTAGTTCATGTATTAAATTCCTTCTCAGACAGAATCTCATCAAGATGGCGACTAGCTCCACAATACATACACATACATCCTCCTTCTTTCACGACTAATCGGCAAGAATTCCTTCATTCTTTTTATAAGAGAAAAACATAGATAGCAGAGAAGCTATTCCATGGAGTAAATGGACGCTCCAAGGAATAATTGGGCTTGAAACTACTTTTCATTGATAATCGGTAAGATAAGAAGAGATATGTACTGGGTTATATAATTTATAAAATTTCTGAAAATATCGCGGAGAGACCGCTGCAAGAGACATTTCATATCCTACTTAAAACTATAGAGAAAGAGAAAATTAAAATGGAAGGAGAGTGGGGTGTGGAGGGAGTCATTTCGAATGTGATAGCTATAGTCTCTATGAATTCAAGTCTCGTGGCTACCAAACAGAATTATTGTCTTCTACAGGGGTACTGTTTTACTGCAAAAATGAAAATTATGATACGGGTTCTGAACTGCAGCAACAAAAGGGAAAGAAGACATAAATACTGTAGACCTGTCAACTTCCTCTCTGTAATTTGGAAGACGTTCACTAAAAATAATCAGTAAAAAAAAAGTTTTGTAATCAGACTAAGGATCAAGCTGGTGTTAAAAGTAAATAAAACATTATCATGTCGTTAATGAAATATGGATCGGAACTGTGAGTAGGTTTTGCCGCTTTCTCTGAGTTAAATATGTTCTGAGAAAGTTTTACACTGAGTTCCAACAAAGGCGCTACTGACTACCCTTGAGGAGAAAGGCGTTAATTTAACCTATGTTATGACACTGAAGAATACGACATATACGTCTATAACTTAAATCCTGCAAGGGCTCCCCACAGGTAAAACTATTACTAGCAGCTTTAGTGTACATTTTCAGAGCCCCAAACTGAGAAAAAGGGGAATGAATACGTATTAATAAATATCTGAAAAAACCGTATTTTGCTGATGTCGTTGTGTTGCTCACGTTCAGTACCGATATACATCAACAACGAATGGAAGATCTTAAGAGATGGTTTGAAAATCACTTACCGCAAGACTAAAATAATTCACAAATCACCATGGCGAAAAGAAAAAAAAAATAGAAATCATCAGTGAAGTCCCAGACCCAGGGGATAGGTTTCTATATTTAGGGCAGGGTAGGAAGGTAAACAAACAGACGTGTAAAAACTGCCTGGATGCTTCTTAATACGAAAACCACCCAGAGCTGATGTTGCTCAACAAGCACTCTTAATAGCAGTTAGTGGACGAGACATTGACAAAAAGAAACAAATGTTTTAGGGGACAGACTGGAGTGAATGACCTTCCAGGATGTCTCCAGCATGTACAGCGCCAGATTACTGTTATAACAATACAAGGGCATGAAAGCGAAGTAAAATTTGAGAAGGGTGTGAGACGGGGTTATAGCCTACCCACAACGTTATTACATCTGGGCATTGAGCAAGCTAAGAAGTAAACCAAGAAAAGGTGTGGATAGGTAATTAAAGTTCAGAGAGAAATCTCTGACGTTTTCCGAATGGCGTGTAATTCTGCCATAGGAGCCAAATGACTTGAAAGATCTGTTGAATAGAATGAAAAGAGGTTATAAGGTGGACATCGACAAAAGTGAAACAAGAACAGTGAAAAGCAGTTGAAACAAAAGAAGCAGTGCTTAGGGAAATCTTTTACAAAATGAGACACTAAAAGTAGTTGGTGAATTTTCTGTTTTACTTCGAAATTTTACTGCTAGAAATATTATAGTTTGACCTGACATCAACTAATTCTTTGTGGAAGTGTGTGTGTGTGTGTGTGTGTGTGTGTGTGTGTGTGTGTGTGTGTGTGTGTGTGTGGGTGGGTGGGTGGGTGTGGGTGTGGGTGCTTACTCACCGTAACTTTCCCAATCGAAAACTTTGAAGTAAATAATTTTTCTTCATTAAGATCTGTATGGGTGCAGATGACAAAATGTGAAACAAAAGCCACAGCATTTGGCAACAAAGTATATATACAAAAGTCTTTCTGTTATTTAAATTTATAAATACTATCTTGAAGAAACATGTCGGGGAAATAGAAAAAACGATGAAAATGTGTTTTTCTTAAGGGGGCCCCCTCCAA
Source organism: Schistocerca gregaria (assembly GCF_023897955.1). Lineage (NCBI taxonomy): Eukaryota > Metazoa > Arthropoda > Insecta > Orthoptera > Acrididae > Schistocerca > Schistocerca gregaria. The sequence continues at coordinate 372,920,144 of NC_064923.1, forward strand.
AAACAAATCTATACACCAATACTCTTGCTTCATTAGCAGCCTCAGATCACATTATTCAGAGTTAAACAAAGAAATTTTAGTTAGATTTATTGAATCATAAGCCGCAAAAACAGAATTGCTGGAAAGATGTGAGCATGGCAATTGTATTCACCTTGGCACTGAATTCCATCGTTAGTCAAATGACAATTTTACATGTATTAAGTTACCAAAGTCCCAATAAACAAATATATTGATCGATAGGCTAATGGAACAACAGTATCTTGCTGAAGATAATCATTTGTATACATGTGGGGAAATATTTGTTTTGGTATGTTTATTCAATTTATTCACTATATGATTGATGACTATTTGTTTATTTGTTCCACATTAATAGAAACATGATCATTTCCTAGCTAACATCAAACTCTACCGGATGGTGTGTCACATTCCCATATTGCGTGTTTGCAACATCGGGTGCTGTTTTTATAAACAATTTCGAGCGTCAATATTAATAACCTTGTTGTTGTTGTTGTTGTTGTCGTCTTCAGTCCTGAGACTGGTTTGATGCAGCTCTCCATGCTACCCTATCCTGTTCAAGCTTCTTCATCTCCCAGTACCTACTGCAACCTACATCCTTCTGAATCTGCTTAGTGTAGTCATCTCTTGGTCTCCCTCTACGATTTTTACCCTCCACGCTGCCCTCCAATACGAAATTGGTGATCCCTTGATGCCTCAGAACATGTCCTACCAACCGATCCCTTCTTCTGGTCAAGTTGTACCACAAACTTCTCTTCTCCCCAATTCTATTCAATACCTCCTCATTAGTTACGTGATCTACCCACCCAATCTTCAGCATTATTCTGTAGCACCACATTTCGAAAGCTTCTATTCTCTTCTTGTCCAAACTATTTATTGTCCGTGATTCACTTCCACACATGTCTACACTTCATACAAATACTTTTAGAAATGACTTCCTGACACTTAAATCTATACCTGATGTTAACAAATTTCTCTTCTTCAGAAACGCTTTCCTTGCCATTGCCAGTCTACATTTTATATCCTCTCTACTTCGACCATCATCAGTTATTTTACTTCCTAAATAATAACCTTGTTAACAATAATTTTATACACATGGTGATAATATTAGTCAGGTCGTCTCACAGTTGTGTATCCAGGGAAGTAGTTGGATTTTTCATAGTATTTCTGTAACCAGTTTTAGTGTTTTCAGTACATTTATCGGGTTTCAGTTTTTACATACTCCCAAGGAAAACACCGTAAGTGCCGTAACCCGATTTCCCAGTAACTTCGCTCAGTGGGAGAGGAGCCAAAACAAGCGAATACTTGTCTTGACTTATCAGTAGATACTCGATAGTTTCTGAAAACACGACTGCCAAAGCTTTCGCCATAATTATATGCCTTTTAGCACCCAGTAGGTTGGGCCGAAGCAGTGGCGCAGTGACTAGCGTCGCCGTTCCACGCTTTTGCGTCCCGTATTCTAAACCCGACTTTTTAAAATTAAATTTAATTTATCTCCCCTGTTCGTAGAAGATTATTTAAAAAAATTTCTTATCAAATTACGGGATGCAAGGGCGTTATATTAACCGTAAAATTGCAACTGGATTTCACACTAAGCGTCAGACATTTATTACACATATGTGTACGGTCAATACCAAAACCAGGGTTTACAACCCTAATGCTCTCTTATATTTCATTTATATATCAGTTCCTATACAAAATCTTATATATTACTCTTATGTTTACTCTTTAGGGTGATTTATAGCCTTTAATGATACCGATCGTAGAAACATTCGAAACATGAAATTCCGAACACCATGAGCATCGCGCGAAGGCAGATTTGCCACATTGACATTTCTTTGTAAGAATGTCACTTGGGAAAGAAATGTCGTTAAAACTGCTGAAGACTTAACGCATTGGCAATAATTTCACGGCGAACCATGCATAACGCATATTTTTCCGAAAAATGGTATTTGCAATTTGCTTATGAATCAATATACACTACAGGAATTTCACCATAAACTTTTTTTTAAATTCATTCCCCAGACAGATAATTAGTAGACGAATAAGGAGAACGTTATTTCAACAGATATTGGAAAACATTCGTGTAGTAATCTTCCGCGGACATTGGTAGGTAAATCAAAAACAAAAATAAAGACAGTAATAGGGTTTCGAATACGGGATGCAAACCTGTGAAACTGCGACGCTAGCCCCTGTGCCACCGCTTCAGTTAAACTTATCTTGTGCGAAAAGACACACAGATCACCTCGGAAATTTTGACCGTTATTTGGTCGAGTATCTCCTGTTAAGCCGAGACACGTGCTCGCTTATTTTGACGCCCCTTCCAGGGAGTGAAGTTTCTGGGAAACTTGGTTATGGCTCTTTCCGTGTTCTTCTCGTCAGTTCCTGGGTCATCTTGCCTTGCTTCATCAAGCACACAGTGGCACACTCTCCCCTTACGACTCGGGATTTCCATATTGCTGAACCACAGCGGCCTCCACATTCGGTCGCAGCTCACTACGACAGCAGGGTTAACTCAGTCTGGAGCAAAGTCGTTCTTACCTGGCGCAGCCACATCACGGCAACTTTTATGTGCATAGATCAGATATCTAAAAAAGAGGAACTCAATTTAATTGGTGAGCAAAGTAATTTATAGCACATCTTAACTAAAAGAGGGCCCGGTTGATAGGAAGTATCTTGGGAATCGAGGAGTAAAGAATGCAAGTGTGGGGGTAAAAACTGTACACTCGTGGCCACGTCCAGAATCCACATACTCTCCAGCGATGTGCGGGAGCGAGACAAATTACGCGACGTAATGGTCCATGTATTTGACTGGAAGAATTTATTGGCAGGCCAGGATTAATTCTCTGCTGTGTTAGACTACCATATCAAAGTAAGGGTCGGTAGCCCCACTTTGATACGGAAGACAGGGTTCAACTTCTCATTCCTCCATTGTCAATAGTCAAACCCCCGTAACTGCCTGACTACTTTCAGCTAACATTCCGTTATCCGACCATTGGACTAGGACATGTTCTTTGCCAACAGTTCTACACACTGCCTCAAAGTGGCTACTAGAATCTTCCGCAGATAATCACCACAATGACGAAGCAGGAATGCAGTGCAAAGTCAGTATGAAAAGACGCTAGATAGCCCTGTCTTTTTTGTCCAATTCTATCTTCATAAAATACCTGCATAGAATTCCTCTCCCAAGCACCGGAACGTGCTTTCTGTACTGAAGAAGTAACCTCGTTTATCATGAAGGATCACTAACTCCACACCTCCGAAATGATAACCATTATAAAACACAAACACCATCCCGGGGGAGCACACGGTTTCTCATCTCAACTTCACAAAGGCTGCCAGCTATCTCCTCGTGAGCTCCACATAAATTCACGACATCATTTAACATTTCCAGCTGATTAGAACTAGTAGCGAATGTATGCATTTTCATTGGCGCTTCTGTAAGGTGCATCTTCCAGAGAGGTCCAAAAAGAACTCATTCTGCAGTGTGTTAGAAACACCAGCCATCATGGCCAAATTACTCGTCCTTCAAATTCGCCTAGACGGCTCTGAGCACCACACATTTAGAAGTATTATGCAAAATCCTGCCCATCATCTTCAGGCCTAACAGAAACCCCCTTCCCCCTCCAGCTGGAAACTGACCGAGGTGAGTATAAATCGTAGCACACATGGGCGGCCAAGAAATGATACGTTACAACGTATTCCACAATAGCTCTTGCAGTCATCTGCGAAGACTAACGGATATAGGTTGCAGCAGCTAAGAAGGGATAAAGACACTTGCCCAGGATAGACTCGCATGTACTCAAGCGAACCACTCTTTGGACAGCTCTAATGACCTTTGTGCCGCCACTGATTCCGTTTTCTACAACCCTGAAGCTGCCTGCTCAACTGGGTGAGAGACGATTCTGAAGCATGACAAGCCTCCAATCCTTTCCTTGTGTTCTTTGCTTTGTCCAGGTGCCTCAGATGCCGCTGTAGAGCGGTGTCAAAGTACCTCAAATGCCACCGTACAGCCCTGTCCACGTGATCCGGAAGCTGCAGTAGAGCTGCGTTCAGGTGCCTCAGATGCCACCAGAGAGCTGCGTCCAAGTGCCTCGGATGCGGCCGTACAGCCTTGTCCAAGTGCCCCAGATGCCACTGTAGAGCTGTGTCCAAGTGTCTTGAATGCCCCCACACAGCCTTGTCCACGTGCCTCGGAAGCTGCTGTAGGGCTGCGTCCAGATCCCTCGGATGCCACCAGAGAGCCGTGTCCAGGTGCCTCGGATGCGGCCGTAGAGCCTTGTCCAAGTGCTTCGGATGCTGCCATAGAGCCTTGTCCAGGTGCCTCCGAAGCCACTCAAGTGCTGTGTCCTGATGCCCTCGCTGTGGCGCCGCAGGCAGCCGCGGGCGACCCGCAACGCCCGTTCCGCCGCCGCTGGGCCAAGGTGCAGCTGTACACGCACGCGCTGTGCGGCATGGGCGTGGCGGGCGCAGCCGCGTCTATCAGCCTTCCTATGATCCTGCACTGCGTCAGCTCCCAGCTGCTCAAGCACTGGTGCCTCACAGTGCGCTTCTTCGACGAGGAAGACCGCGACCGCATCTGGCTCTGCGACTTCGCCAACTCCCTCAGCTTCAAGCTGGCCAGCGCAGGGGCCTGGCACCCGCGCAAAGGTACTATGCACTCTGCACAACACAGCACGTTCTTGTTTTTTTTCTTTACTGTGTGGCGCAGGAACCGTTGGCAGTGGGAAGTAGCTCTGGGTTTTGTCGTCATAAGTACTTTACAAAAAATCTTTTATTAGTAACATCTCTGTATACATAAATTGAAGTTCCCTGCTCACTTTCGATAGGTTTGGGCTAATCTCAGAGAGCACTGTAGGGTCTTTGACCCAGTTTGACTAATAGTCTGATTCGCGAGAAATATTCGTGAATTCATAATTATTTCTTGGTAACTTGCTGAACTACTGTTGTGGAAACGATGGCTTTGTCATCTAGCGGTACGTTTTCCACAACTCCAGGCAACATGGAGGCTCCTAATCGAGCCTGGTAGACCATCAGTAAAGTGCGTGCCTGAAAACCGAAAGGTCATGGGATCGAATCCCACTTTGACCGTAGGTTATTCACTGTAGAGCATTCACCTCTCAGTGATATTGACACTGCCAGAATACAAACGAGATTCCGATTTCATGCCTTTTTTTTAATTTATCTTTTTTAATAGGTTTAACCTAGCATATTCGCCAGAAACGAAACGTGTTTCAGTTTCCATTTTAAACGGTAGGTCGGCTTTTTCTGGTTGGATAATTGGCTAAAGAGATTCACCGAACTAACATCCTATTGAAAGACACTGATCCACTCGTAATTATTATTGTATTTAAATAAAACACGTCAGATTCAAGGTCACTTAATTTAATAAGAAATAATATATATATATATATAAATGCAGGGACTGATTTGTGACTGGAAACTGAGGAAAAAAGATCTTATGCATACGTGTCCCGAAATGGACGATGTGGGTGCAACGACAAAATAATCGTCCTGGAACACAATAAGGCACTGCATGGCGTCCATGTCACAACAAATGTTCGACGCCCTCCATGGGCTGCAGGTGACAGGAATAGTAGCGGCTTTCACACAGGATATACATAATCGTTCCTTGGCTTTGTTGGCAGGCCATTTTCCTGGAGCTTGTACTAGTTTTCGTCTCAGTGTCCTGTAGAACAAGGTCCTCCAAATCTGGTGTACGCACAGTCCGCCGTCTCCCTGCACGTTCCTCTGTCTGAAAGGACCCATGATTACACATACAGCCCAAAAAGGGCCTGAAATGTTGTGTGACGTGGTTGGTATCTGTCAGGGCGAATGTTTTCGTATAGCTGAGTTGCCTCTCGGTCATCTTCTTGGCAGTACACGAACGTCATCTCGGCTTTTTCCCGACATGAATACCTGAACATTCTACTGCTTAAGTACCGTACGTCAATCACACAGCCTGCAACACACGAGGAACACACGGCACATGGTAAGAGGAATTGTCGTTCCTCAGCTCCATCTACAGTGGTAACAATGTATTTCCGAACACGTGTTCATAGGATCTCCATTCCCAGTCAGGAATCCGTCCCTGCAATTTATATTCTTAATATTCACCCTGAATTTGCAGCTTTATTGTTCTGAATATAAATGAATAAGGTTTGAGGACATCCAACTTGTGAGCGCGCGACGGTCAATTGACCATATGCAAAGGACGATTCGCATATATGAACACGACAATATGGAACGTTTGGTCATGTGCTTTGTTGATGGTCATACCGTAAGCCAACTTTATTGGAATTTGGAATCGCCTGAAACAGAAGGGCAATCCAGTTGATATGAAAGGTGTTTGTGATATAAATACTGTCAGCCCTTTTCTTCCCAGTCATTATACTGGCTTCGATTATGTTACTACGCAGTCGTTTGATGCAGCGTCTTGTACTATTATACATTTTTGGTGAATTCATATTTCGCAATTAAATTTCTGGGGAATTTGCCTTCAATCTGAGGCAGTGTAACAGCATTCCTGGAAGGCTGAACGAATTTAAAAATTCAGTACGAAAATTTCATTAGACATACTATCGATCGAATTGTAAATTTCCTCTGCTCCCAGAATTATCTCTTCGACGGTCTTGTTGATGTCATGAAAAAATTCGTTTGGCGTAACTAGAATAATTCGCTCACATAACCATTCTTAATTGGTATAATTTTTTACGATATCCTGATATAGTTCGCTTATAAGTTAAAAAGTTTTCGGCAAATTCTTGTGGTCTTTCATCTTCTTAGATTCTATAACATTTGGATATATTAGATTTCGGAAACTGAAGAAATTTCGTGAGAAGAATGTAAATCTAAATTTTTTTTAGTGTTTTAGAGTTATCTCTGAGAGAAAATTTCAGAATATGTTAGAAAATTCTAAAAAAAAAATTAAAAATTGTTAAAGATTTGAGGTGTAACTTTTAAAAATATTTAACTACATAATTCTATGAATATCTGTTTTTAATTATTAATAATTATTGTAATTATTAATAATGTTACTTTAGACGCTGTTCATAAACACAATAAACACCCACTGTGACCAAACTGGCTTAGTAAAAGCAGGTTACAAAAGGCTATCTACCACCACAACCGTGAGTGAGCGGCAGCGGGTGGTAATGAACAAAAGTGCGTCTTCACCTGCACATTGGTTCTCTTTCTATACAAGTTATAAATTAGAGTTACCCATCGACTTTTTCTACCTATATATGTAGGGTAATCCTAGGAACTACGGCAGGGTTTTTGGTAAGGTTTGCACTAATAGATACACTGATTCATTTCAGCAGAAGGTATATGTATGAAATTATTAATGTTGTTTGCAAATTGGCCAAACTACACGAATTACAGTCCCCCGTCTCGTTTTCCCATCTGTGTGTGAAGACATACTGTAGGAATTTTGATGCATGGCTCGTACGGGCTGCAGTTGGGTAGTCTCTCACGCTTTTAGGCGGTGCCTTACGCTATCAAACGGCGTGTGCTTGCTTAAATCGTTTATTTTATAAGGAAGTGATGATATTCTGTTACATACCGTTGTTCTACGATTTTCAGTTACAACTCTACGAAGCGCCCTGTAAAAAAAGTTACCGTTACCCGAAGATACTTAGTGCTTTCCGAGCGAAGCCGGGCAGGTCGCTAATAATTAGGTAAACCAAAGTGAACAAGTCAAATTGAAATATAAGGAAAACGACCAGTGCTCAATCAATATATATACATTAACTTCGGACCTAATACAACATGCAAACGGTGAAACTCCTGCCCTTCAAAATAAATTTAGCTTTACAATGACAAGGAGGGCACAAAGAAATAGGCAAGCAAAGGCCTAAAAGCTATACTTGCTGTAAGAGATGACAAAAATATTAAAATAGCAGTACCAAAATCCAAAAATAAACCAACTATGGCCGACACATCTAAGTCGCAAAACTAATATAAGTACAACTAATTGACAAGAGATAATGCTAAATATTTAAGTAAAGCACGCGGAAGGAGGCTACACAAAGCTGGCCACTAAACAAATCAGACCAGTAATCCAAGAAGGCCAGCAGTTAGAAGTCCTGAGGTAAATCCCTTAAATACAATAGACAATAAAACAAGGTATACCCATAAGTTTTAATTCACACAGAATCTTCGTATACTAAAATTTATACAGATAACACCGGTAGGTCTTGCAGGTGCCCTACTGCTATGGCAAGGTAATAACTAGCACAGATTAAGCTGGCACACAGGCGTCTGAATAACAGAAGTTTTCCGCCGAGCACAACGGGCACAACGCTCTTCTTGTACACCCATCAGACAATACAGCTGGTATCTGCTTGCATCTTGTCAGCACGACCTTCCCTCGAGCCTACACACCAGGCATCGTCTGCTCTCTAGCGAAAGGAATCCCTGTCTAATGCTAGGTCAGGCCCAGACTCAATCAGGCTGGCCCCACCTGCTGGTTACGCAAACTTGCAGCTCCGTCTTCTCCAGCTGACTCCGCCTCAGTTGTTAACTAGTTGTTGTCTTCCCTCGTTGGCTTTGTGTACAGTGAAAACATCTGCGCTACAGATCATCGCAGCTCCAGCGTGGCGGCTCTGACTATCGATGACCTCTCCCTGACCAATTGAAACGCCCCTCTAGCAAGAGGGAATACAATGTGCCGTGATTCACTCCTTCATCCGACTGTTTAAAGGTGAGTTGGCACGCACTAATAATGCAAAACCCCACACTTGGCAAGTCCCCCTAGCCCAGAAAACTGTGGCTATGCCACGCCTTCAAGATCTACGATATGAATTTAATGAGCACATCTTAAGCGGATTACGCGGATTTTAATGGCCCTAGCAATATATTTCAAAGTAGGGATTTAAACTCAGAATTATTAAATTGGAGAGAAGGCGTCTAACAGAAGCAATATTTCGTTTAAACATGTTAATTTATTCACTAAAAACATCAGTCATAAGCATAAATGATGAGAAAATGTAGAATAATTGAGACGCCCTGCTAAACCCGTAGCACAGGACAGGTAGTTGGAATTGTAAAAAGGGGCCAATATGAGCGGCTGTCAGTTACACTCGAACACATACAACTTTATTTATTTGACCAAAGATTACAGTACAAATTCTTGAACTTATTCGCTCAATACGCCACACTATCTTATGCTTTAAGGACACAACCACTTTAATTCTTTAAAAAACGGCTAAAAGCCATTATCTCAAAATTTAGACGGCAAAGAGAATATTTAGATGGCAGAAGGCCTCACATTATGTAAGTTCTACAATTTGGCTGAAGGCCCAAGATCTAACACTTGAAAAGCAACAACCTTAATTTAAAAACGGCTGGAGGCCCCATAACTTAAAACTCAAGGTAAAGTAAATTTAAACAACAAAGCCTTATCTTAAAGTAGGCTGAAGGCCCCAAAGAATCTAACACTTGACAAACAAGGAACTTCAATTTTAAAACGGCTGAAGGCCCATGACTTAAACACAACTAAAATACTTTTTAATAACAGACAGTCAACCGACCCACCGATAAGGTAACTTGCGCTCCACACGACCAGCACACAACCGGGAGTTCAATGCAAAACGTAAAAGGCATGGAAGCCCACAACGAAGCATACATTAAGCTGTCGAACTACACACCATGCTGGAGAGCGACAACACGGTGAGAAAAGGACATGTTGTGGTTGGCAGGAGAGCCAACCGTGTTAGTAAAGGAGGCCGAAATGCACGCGTTTTAGCTCACGCAGGCTGGCGTGAGGTCTGGAACATGGCAAGGGAATTAGAATTGAGAAAAACGGACGTAGCTGGTGGAATACTTAACTTTAATCCATTAATGACGAACGTCGCTCTTGATTGTACATGATTTACAATATCAATAGACACTGATCATGGCGCTTTGCTAGGTCGTAGCAAATAACGTAGCTGAAGGCTATACTAACTGTCGTCTCGGCAAATGAGAGCGTAATTTGTCAGTGAACCATCGCTAGCAAAGTCGGCTGTACAACTGGGGCGAGTGCTAGGAAGTCTCTCTAGACCTGCCTTGTAGCGGTGCTCGGTCTGCAATCACTGATAGTGGCGACACGCGGGTCCGACGTATACTACCGGACCGCGGCCGATTTAAAGGCTACCATCTAGCAAGTGTGGTGTCTGGCTGTGACACCACAGGACACTGCCTAAATTTACGTCAACGGCCAGGGCAGGTAACCGGAACGTTAAAGGTCACAAGGCAGAAAATTCCGCTGGTGCACTTCAATTGCAAATAAAAAAATACATTTAGACTCCACCGGATGGTAGCTAAACCTTCGCCAGTTCGAATACACACTTTGTTGCTTGCGGGAATGTCCCAATAGCCAACAAGGGGAACCAATTGGCACAACGTGAGCAGTCTACACTTGCTGTAAATTAAATCCAAACCCAACTTTCGTGTCCTGGGTCGGTGAGCCACGGACGTCGTAGCGATGAGAACAGCCACACACTCCGACACTGCGTAGAGACCGCCAGCGGGCCCAGCCAACCACGCACTCGACATCACAAGCTACACACAGTTTCACGAACACTTGCAAGAAGGACTAGGTAATACTAACGGAAGTGACTGTTTAATCCCAAGGACGAATCACGAGTCGGTACACGGAGGCAACCCATAAGCGATCGCCGGCCAACATACAAGTCACAAGACGACCGACCGGCGACCAACCAAGGTGGTCCGCGCTCAAGTGAAATGTTATGGGCAACCGTCCGGCGAGTCATGGCTGTCCGGACCTCACTGCAGCCGCGCCCCGACTCAACTTTTGCCGCGTCCTAAGTCAAATACTGCCAGGTTCGAACTGCACTGCTAGCGCCTACCAACTCACTAGCAGATTCGAACTAACTCTGAACATACGACATCCGGGAAGTAATAGTAGTCAGCAAAGATAATACGCCAGGGCTTATATCGATAGGCGCCACTGCTGCCACTCACGCGCAGGCAAGGCGGAAACTCAGTGACACCAGTAATTGAAATTAACACAACGAGGTGGTAGTACAGTAAAAATAAGATGTCAAATGAGATATGGTACGAACACGAGACATGGTTTACAAACACAAATGCCAGAAATTATAGTTAGTGGTAGTAATTTATTAGCAGTGTAGCTGCTAACACTAACGTCAATCAGAAAGTCAGTCGAAAAACATGTTAATCCCTGACGAAAAACAGTGACTAAATCTGGTGACTAATTGGAAATCTCACACATTCCACCCAACAAGGCTGGATCTTGGACAGGTACGCGCGCAGAATTCTGCAGTGCTGTCCAAAAATCCCCTTGAAGCCTTTGCTGCTGTTTATCCTCACCGTAATTATACACGACCGCCTTGGTGAATGCCGCCGTCGTGTGAATGGCACTCAACTGAAGACAGTTTGCTTTTGGCAGGGCAAAGCTCGAACGTCCTGTTTACGTCCCTTCCGCGTTAGCGCGCACAGTGTTGTTTGCAGCCGGCTCCGTGCAGCTTACTTCCTTCGACGCACCGTGGCGTATTCACAACGAAAGTCGACACTTCAGTTTTACGAACGAGTGCTCACGACCGAAAGCATTAGAAACTGAACAATTTTTGCGATATGACGTTCACATCGATTACCACGATATAATAGGGATTCACCTTTCTATCGTGAGCAGCGTGATTTACGAGAAACTGGTGGACGACACGGCTGTCAAAAGGACAAGTGATCTTCAGTTCAGGCATTCGGATGGACACATTGGCCCTGTGAAAGTGGAACATGCAGGTCTGGGCCAGAGGACGGTCCGCGTGTTCGAAATGTCTTTTGAGGTGCCAGCAGAGATGGTGATGGCAACGTTGAGACGCTACGGCACTTTTATAACTTATAAGCCATATGGCGGAGAAATGAGCACACTTTAAGACGTACCCTTTTTACTGTCGGCGGATGCCATGCCATCGTAATTTACGACGTACAGCCAAAGATCTGTTCGGGATGCTGGCAAGTGAGACATCTCAGATCAATCTGTATCCAACGTCGCATCACGCAACTGCCGACGGGGAAGGAGAAGACGTCGCCCGATCTATCCATGCTCCCATTGGCATACTTAGGGGCCCTCCAAACTGTTCCGTTTGATCATCGACCGTCGACAGAGGCGTCGCCTTGAGTCGACACCGAGCAGCCTCCAACGCAGCGGCAGGTTACTACAGAAGGTATTTCTGCACTGCTAGAGCAAGCCTCAGCATCAGCTTCGCAATGAGAGGAGAGAATGGCTCCGCAGAAGAGGTTGGCAGATTTGGTGGTGAGAACCGATGCTTTTGTCCCTGATGGCAACGACCCCCAGTCGTTGTTTGATACCGGCACTCGCGTCCGCAAACAACGGGCTCCTAATCGACGGTAGAAACGTCGACAGGCTCCGTCTGATACCTGCAGGACGAAGTCAACAGAAGACGACGATCTCGACGGTGACGACCGTCCCCAACAGAAAAATAGGATTGTTGGTTCTCCTGATATGATTTCATCATCAGCGGATTCAAATGAGACCTCTCACGGTGCTATGTTTTCGGATGAAGGGCATCAGATGGATTCAGTATCTAATCTTGTCAAGGACGTACTGCAACCTTTGGTAGCCTCATTAATTCCGAGGGATGACTGCAACACAAGCCTGCCCTCATGGGTCGACGATGTCGCGATCGTGATGTCTATTGCAATAGTTACAGAGGTTGCAATTGCTTCACGTCAAGACAGTTAAATGCCAGATGTCATAAGAGGGGACCCGCTGTTGACAGTGGTGCCTTATTCCGGTCTTACATCTCCATCTCTCCCAACAGGTGCCTACAATACCACCTTCCAACGCCAGGCCTACCGGATTGGCACCATCAATCTCAATGCCATCAGTTCTGAGGTGAAGGTGCAGATGTTTCGTGACTTCTTGCTTGCTGCAGATCTCGACGTCGCACTCCTCCAGGAAGTGCACATCGACGAGTTGCTGTCTGTTTATGGATACGACGTTTATAAGGCGCCTAGCACGATTAATGGCAGTGGTAAGGCAGCTCTTGTGAACGAAAGCGTCGCAGTCGACGATATGAGCTACCTATCGTCAGGATGAGGACTTGCTCTTGCGTATCAGGGAGTCAGGTTTGTGCATTTGTAAGCCCTCTCTGGTACAAACAAGAGGTGAGACCGTTTGAGATTTTATGTGAAGGAGGTCGCGTCCTTATTGGAAGGACGCTACGATCAATCATCGTAGGGTGCGAATCAATTGTGTCCTGTCACCACGGGATTCCACTTTAACACATGCAGTGAACTGCAACACCTGGTGCAAGACCTTCGCCTTGTCGACACATGGCGGAGTATCTATGGCAACAGAGAGGAATACACATATGTAACTGGGCATTCAGAAAGTCCCCTTGACCGGGTCTGTGTCTCCCAGGAAGAAACACTTGATGCTGAGGTATGGCTGGCAGCCTTTACAAATAGTTCAAATGGCTCTGAGCACTATGGGACTTAACATCTGAGGGCATCAGTCCCCTAGAACTACTTAAACCTAACTAACCTAAGGACATTACTCACATCCATGCCCACGGCAGGATTCGAACCTGCGACCGTAGCGGTCGCGCGGTTCCAGACTGAAGCGCCTAGAACCGCTCGGTCACAGCGGCCGGCGCAGCCTTTACAGATGATGATGTCTACCTGTCTACCTCCCACGATAGAAGGCGTGACGTAGCAGGAGAGCATGGAAGATGAACTTAGCCCTCCTCCAGGATCCAGAGTGTAGCCAGAGGATAGTGGAGACCTGGAGGAACTGTGAAAGGTGGCATCCGACGTTTTCTTCCATTATCCAGTAGAGGCTCGATTGAGCAAAACCTGCACTGCGGCGTGTGATGATGAATGACGGTCAAGAGGCTATGTTTTGGCAACGGCAAACCATAAAATATCATTTGATGCTCTTGTGGGAGATAGCCGCCCCGCCACTGTCGCCATGGTGTCGGGCTGAGGTCCACAGACTAAAAGCAATTATTACAACGCTTACACGCCATCGTCTCGAGGGCGTGATTGTGCGCGCGAGTAGCCAAGACCGGATTGGGGATGAAGAGCCGGCCATGTATCACATATCCACGAACGTCGCAGACGTTGGAGAGCAATGATCTCCGTGCTGGAAAGGACAGATGTTCAGCACGTGATGGCCCAAAATGATATTGCCATCGCCTTCTTGGATCATTACCGGCGGTTCAACGGCGTAGAAAACCAGGATGCTAGGAGGACGGATGGTCCTCCGTCTGCTGTCTCGGACCCTCGATGTCAACGCGGTGGCGGCCCTCATGGACCCCAAAGAGCAGAGGAAGTCGCCGATGCCCTCAGCAAAGGGACGAACAACACATATCGCCTGGTCCAGATGATCTCCCGATATAGTTCTGTCGTACGTTCCGTGACGTTACGATACCCTGATGGGCTACAATGTACCAAGAAGTGATTGACCCTGCCGTGCAGGCGCCACCTGTCCTTGTCGATGGCATACATCGGTCCCCAAGCCATCTGCCGGACAGGGAATTAACAATGACCAGTCTCTACGCCGCTCAACAGTGATTTCAATATATTTACGAGGATTGTGGCTGCCCGAATTTGTAGTGTCCTGCACCGAGCTCTTTCTACCGACCACACCTGTCTTGACGGTAACAGAAACGTACCTCAGTGATTACCACCTTGACATTGCACTGGCAGCGGCACGTCGTGCGCACGGGCCCTTAGTGTCAGTGGACTTTGACCATGCTTTTGATATGGTATGCCATAACTGACAACCGGCCTTGCCTCAATCCTTCAAAAACACCATCATGCTCCTTTTGGATGGTGCGACTTCACAGGTTGCACTCAATGGATATATAGCAAGCCAGATCACTATTGACCGCTTTGTCAGGCAAGTTTGCCCCTGTCAGTGGTTATTTATACATTGCCGTGGAGCCACTGCTACATGGACTATGATGCCGGCTGCACGGACTTATTTGAGAGCATATACCTTTGTCTGCCAAGCGTATGCGGACGATCTGGTGATTTCAGTGCTTTCGCTAGTCCAAAGGTCACTGGACTGGACTGCCCAATATAGTGCCATAGCCGGAAGCCGCGTGAACTTCAAGAAGTCTGAAGCGGCTAACATTGACAGCGGTGTCCCAGAATGGAACTTGGCCCCAAATCCACTCTGGAATACTATCAAATGTCTGGGGGCTATGTTTACGCGTGAAGGTCGAGGGACTGCAAAATTTGCCTCTACTCGTCTCCTAGAAGACGCACTTATAGATATTCACAGCAACTTGCTCCAATCTATGAACAAGGTACAGCAGGTGTCTTATGTCAACACCTATCTGGCTGGCATCCAGGATACACCATTTGGCCATGATCCTCCGGATGCCAAAGGCGATAGCAGTTTACAGGCAGTCTTTGGTTACTTTGCCAGTGCAGAAAAGACCATCAAAGTGCGAAACGACACTCTTATTCTCCCTACCATAAAGGGCAGTCTCGGAATGGTAAATGTGTGGGTTGAGGCAGCTGCCTCATATGTCGCCACGAAGGTGAAGATGTGGAACCACCACCAGTGCAGCTTCACAGGAACTCAAATTGAAGAACTGGCACGCACTTCGCACGAACTGCCCACTGCAATGACGCATATTTTGCCACCAGTATCTGACCTAAAGGATTTTTTGTGGACTTCAGGTATGTCAATGCTGCCCTGCCGAGCGAGTGACTGCAGAGGGAACATGATGCTTACTGCCAAATGATGCGAGGCTATCCCTGAAATTCGATTGAGAGCAGTATATCCTAGATTACTTGACCGGTGGTCTGGCGTCCAGTGCATTTCGCTCTTCTAGATTCCGATGCCACAACGGCCTGGTATTTGGTGGTCAACCACAAACATATGGATCGCCAGAGACTCCATTCCGTAGGAATGGTTGATTCTCCATTATTTCCTCAGTGCTCTCTACCTGTTACAGATGAACACGATCTGGAATGTGGGTCCACCATGAAGGTGTGTCAGCGAACAACCCTACAGCAGTGACTTCGACATCCCCTCTTATGCCAGATATGACGCTTTATCCACATACTAAGATGAATGTAGTGATACGGATCATGCGCCTGACTGCATTGTGTCTTTACCATGGCGACGACAAACACTTTTCCACTTTTGGACATTTCTGTAGAACCGATTCTATCTTC
The DNA here is from genome assembly GCF_023897955.1 of Schistocerca gregaria. NCBI lineage: Eukaryota > Metazoa > Arthropoda > Insecta > Orthoptera > Acrididae > Schistocerca > Schistocerca gregaria. The sequence continues at coordinate 372,936,344 of NC_064923.1, forward strand.
TACGACGCCACCGACGGTTCCACCAATGCTTTTGCCGATTATCTGGGTAGTGTCTTGTTGGACCCTCCGCACAGTTGTGGTGTGCCAGGTGTGAGAAGTTAACCTTATGAGCACGTTAATTTTACAGAACGGACCAGAACAAGTGACAGAATCGTATGAACCCCTTCTTAGTGAAGACATGCCAAGCCCAAATGAGGGTTAGAAGGATCAGTGGGTGTGTTAAACGATTTTAACAGTGGGTGTCGTGTCTAATGTTGGTTCCGCCAAAATGGCGGCCTTTGCGTTCTATTTGTGCTTTAATTTTTTTTATTTTTTTTTTATTTTTTTGTTGGTTACTGTCCATATCCCTAGTAGGACACCATCGTAAGAATAAAGATATTTTCATAACCTGACCTTATTCTCCACAAAGTATGATGATAAAATAAAATAAACTGATAGGCAATGGTTCGGGGACGGGAAGAGGTAGGCATCGTGGCCAGGCCTCGGGTTCGACCCAGGCTATCCCGCCTTCACAGGCCTGATGCTAACAGCTCTACTTCTTTACTTAAAAAGTGGTTCAAGCAAACAAATAAGACGAGAGCGTGTCGCTACTGCTGCTCCATGCTTGTCTGTTAAAATGCGCTGACCTCCCTCTCCCAGGAGATACGGCTGACGTGCACAATATGTGCATAGCTCCTCACCCTGTGACGTATATAAACTTTTGGTGCCTAGTGTCACATTTTTCAGTGTCACACAAATTTTTATTTTTAAAGGGGATCACTTAAGACTATTTCCGTGGTTTCGCCCCTCAAATTTCTCCCTCATATCGCAAAATTGTCGTCTGATGTAGTACAAACTGAAAAACTAATTCCTTTTAAAGTACAGTTTCGTATATAATTTATATTCAAAACCTTACACCTGTGTCACAGAACAAATCCTACATCGAGAATACTTTACACAAGTTTAAGGGAAGACATGCTTCCGATAATTATTACACTATTTAAAGAAATCAAAATATGAACAGGGTGAAATGAACAAACTGTACATGAGACTATTTTAAGTTAACTGTAAAAAGCTAAGGAGCATATTATTACCAAAATGAGAAATATGCAAAAGTGAAATGCCAAAACGAGCACTTCACAATTGGGAGTAAATCAAAACAATCAGAATGGCCGAACGAGAGCACAATAATATGAGCCTTAAACGAATAAGAGCTAAGCAACTAAGCAAATAAGAGAATAGGCAAAAATAGGATGCCAACAAGATGAGAGCTGGCCGAACTCCGTCTCACTTAGATACAGTTGCGCTCGTGGCGGCACCTCGCGGCCCGTACACAACACGCGCGCCTGCGATCGCAGTGCACTCTTAGCGCTCGCGGCGGCGTCCAGCGGCCCGTAAGCAAGTTGTGCGATTGCTGTCGCAGGTCGACCCTTAATCTATGATGTTACAACCCCTATAAAAAGATTAGATGCGGTCCTCCTCCGTGTCTCCCCACAAACTGGATGTAGATGTAGATGTAGATGTAGAAATTCTCTCAGTTCTGGTTGATAGTAACGTACTTCTGTTTTTTTTTTCCCGCAGAACACTGCCTGCCCACCAATAATGAAAAATGCAAAACACAGCGGTGCAGTAGCGACGTTTTTTCTGCCACACAAAATCCTGTCAAAAGTACACTACAAAAAGACTTGTTAGTACTAAGAAACGGCTACTTCAATGGCGTCTCCATGACGACACTGACTTATATACCAATCGTACCATTACAAGACCAGCAACTAGCCTTGCATTAGAGGGCCTCTGAAATTCCATAAGCAGCTCACGAGGCTAGACCATTACTTTCTGGAAGCTATGTTTTCCTCCTAAAAGTTTCATATGACTATCTGCAACGGCCCTCCGAAAAACATGAAAACACTTTGCACTCCAGCTGCTAATGTCGCCACCTCAACCCCATTTCAGTTGATGAGCAAGCGTAGGTAGTAAAAACAACAGCCACTATCCCTGGTTGGACCTGGTGCCCTTGCTCCTGGGAAGCCAACGCCTAAGCCAACAGCCTACTCTCCCGTCAATGACCATTTTTTCCATTCTGTCAATCCCATCCTAAATCCAACGTATTGTGCCTTCATACACACAAAAAGAACCACAGACACGATCTTATTTTTAATTAAATTGGAATGTGAACCGCCTTCATGTAAGCCTGCTAGGTGTCACCGCTGCATGTTAGTTTACATGATATCAAGTACGTTGAAAAAATGGTTCAAATGGCTCTGAGCACTATGGGACTTAACAGCTATGGTCATCAGTCCCCTAGAACTTATAACAACTTAAACCTAACTAACCTAAGGACATCACACACATCCATGCCCTAGGCAGGATTCGAACCTGCGACCGTATCGGTCGCGCGGTTCCAGACTGAAGCGCCTGGAACCGCACGGCCACTCCGGCCTGCGAAATACGTTCCTTATGAAAAAGTATATATACACTGTACAACAAACAATAATTATCTTCTACACTGAACGAAGGAAGGGAAATAAAATTATACAATACAAAATCTGCGATTACTCTACATCTCAGCATAAATTAGTAAAAAATCATGTAAAGATAAAGAAGCAGTGAAAAGTAAAGGAGCAGTTTAAAAAAGACGAAGAATTTGGCTTGTCGATGTAACGCATTTATTATACCTTTTGGTCTCATTTATTAAGGTTATTTACCAGAGAAATAACTCAATTATTCTCCTCCATGGCCAACTTCGAACACGTGCTAATGCACTAGAGTTCGGGTTTGAGGCAATCGATACGAATCCTTGTAACATAAAAAATATCTATCATTCATATAGGAGACAAGAGATGAGATGTTATGTTCTAATCACTGGGCAAAAGTGATTCATTCTAACAGCGAATTTTTCATGGTAACTATTGACTTACTTGAACATACGAACCTTCAGGTGCTGGTTAGTATCACCTATATTTAAGTCAAGAGAACAATCACATTTCCTAATTATTGAACAATAATACTTGATTCGAACTTTATCACCATTGGACATGTAAACATGTCTAGTGATGTTTAGCATTGGCTTTATTTCGATCACGAGAAAAATAATTATGCTTCTCTGTTGTTCTTAGTGACTCTTGAGGAATACTGAAACCATACGCTTCCACGTCCGTTTTACACCACTGTTAAAGCCCATGTGAATTCTTCCCTCAAGGAAGACACTATCTTTATACAGCTGTTTGAATCCAGTTCAGTTCCAATATGGTCACACACTTTTGCGTTTTCAACAAGGCTGACAAGATAGTTGGATCGACTAGAAATCTCTCTCTTGTCCCCGTTTGCTACGTGTCTTCCTGTAGGGATAACTGACATGCGTCGAAGTATCATCTGTGAGACGGCGTTATAGTCTCTAAACTAGAGAATAGCTTCTACTCAGCGCTAGTATGACACCTGCTAGACGCAATGGATCTTCCGGTTTCGTTACTACACATATGGCACACATTAGCCTGCGTGTCGTGCTGTAAGGTGCCCTCAGTTGGATCAGATGAAAGAACGTTTTCCACGAAAAACATAGTAAGCAACAGTTTGTGGCAGATCAGGAGATATCGTGACGGATATCCAAGTCGGCCGAATGACATCGAGGTGTTATTTACTGGGCAAAATATTGTGGCGAGCCTGTAGCAAGAGAGAAGACCCAAACGGGTTTGAAAGAAGCCATTGTTCCGACAATGCTTTCGTCTAATGAAAATAATTTCACAATACTGATCGCCTACAAATGTGATTTCGCGCGACGCTACCATAGCTCCGAGGCACGAGCAAAAGGATCGTTTCAGATTTAGCTCATAGATATTGTAGCTAGATTTACCAACATGAAAGAAACGGCGTTATTGGGATGTACAGGGTGAACTAGAACACCACCGACAAACTTTCAGTAGTGGTAATATGGCCCAAAACAAGAAAAAATTGTCTAGTATAAAAGGGTTCTAAAATGCATATCTTAGGAGCTATGAGCAATTTTTCATTTTCTTTACTGCCAGACACATCTATTTTGCTGTAAGTTCCTTGCGTTCCTTATTTTGAGAGGTGGTAGCATGGGCCAAACCAAGGAAAAAGGTCTAGTAAAATTGGCTCTAAACTGCGTACCTTAACAGCTGTGAGCAGTTTTTCATCTACGCTACAATGAAACACATCTGTTCTACTGAACATGTGTTTGTAGCTCTTAAGCTATGCATATTATATACAATGTTTATTATGCATTCATTCTTTTCCGTGTTTCGCTCTACACCACCTCTGATTGTTTGTCGGCTGAATTCCGGTTCACTGAATGTACTCCTATCCGGCGCATCGATGGTTGCAGTTTTCCCTCCCCCCCCCCCCCCCCCCCCTTCCGTTGGCTATTAGGTGGCTACGAGTAACTTTGCAACGACAACGACATTCACTTCCAACGAAGCTCACTACGTTGTTTTAGTGCTCCAGATAAACCAGTCCACACTTACGTTATTGTCGAATGTCAAACAACCACACGCACTTCGTCTATGCCCGGACATAAAGTCTCTGTCTCGAATTACGTTTCAAGATTTTAGTGCTGCCGTGTTCTGTGTCTCGGTTTTGTAATACATTCATCATATTAGTTTTCTAACCCTATTTTCACTTTTGAGATTTTCCTCGATTATGTTTATTTCTTCCATAATGAGATTTTCACTCTGAGGCGGAGTGTGTGCTGATACGAAGCTTCCTGGCAGGTTAAATCTGTGTGCCGGACCGAGACTCGAACTTTGGACCTTTGCCTTTCGCGGTCAAGTCCTCTACCAACTTTTTTTTAAATCTCATTTTGTTCGTTTTCATTCGTTGTATCTGCTCGGGGTGGACGTCGCAAGACACACCCGTTTCAGTCCGTCGTTGATCCATTACCTCCGTTTTTTTTATGACAGAGGGCAGCTAATCCTCTGACCGAACACGCTGAGTTACCGTGCCGTTACGATGATGATAAAGGACACACCCAGTCCCCTGCCGGGAATCTAACACAGGCCCCCTGTATGGTAAGCGATAACATTACCGCTACGCTACGGAGGTGGACACTATTAAGCTACCCAAGCACGACTCACGACACGTCCTCGCAGCTTTACTTCCGCCAGTACCTCGTCTCCAACTTTCCAGGAGTGCTAGTTCTGAAAGGTTCGCAGAAGAGCTCCTGTGAAGTTTGGAAGGTAGGAAATAAGGTACTGACGGAATTAAAGCTGTGAGGACGGGTCGTGAGTCGTGCTTGGATAGCTCAGTTGACAGCCGGCACGGTAGCTCAGCGTGTTCGGTCAGAGGGTTAGCTGCCCTCTGTAATAAAAAAACTAAGTTCACCGATCAACAACGAACTGAAACGGATGTCTTACGGCGTCCACCCCGAGCCAATGCAACGAACAAGAGCGAACAATATGAGATTTAAAAAAAAGTTGGTAGAGCACTTGCCCGCGAAAGGCAAAGGTCCCGAGTTCGAGTCTCGGTCCGGCACTCAGTTTTAATCTGCCAGGAAGCTTCATGTGTATTTATTACTTAATTTACAATGTCTGTTCCTTTAGACATGTGTATCTGTAGGAAAGGGCATTGCTAACTATCCACAGCTGTAGTAAATATTATGAAAATATTCGCTGATGGCGAAATCTTTCACGCCAGCTTTGACACACGAAAATTTGTGTCACACCGCGGCTCGAGTCCCGATTTTCCACTTATCGCTAGCGGTGTAATGTGTCACAAATAGATAGCATATCTAAACATAACACAGTTAATGTTGAAGAATTCGCCCTCAGCGCATAATTTCGCACGTGTATTCAATTGCTACAGCTGTCCCTAATGCTTTACAGGCGAACGCATTAACTACATGGCGCGTCCAGTCAGCAGGCAGGCGCTGCGGAAGGGCAAGATGATGGAACGCAAGTTCCATCTGGGCACCATAAAGATCTCAGAGTACGAGCTGCAGGCCATCTGCAGCACCATGAGGCACAACGGCAAGAAGTACCACCCGCTGATCAGGAACTGCCAGGACTGCTCCAAGGACCTCTGCCGCCGCCTCGGCCTCTCGCCGGGTTTGGCCAACGACCACCTGCTGGTCTTCCTCTGCCCGCCGCTGGCGCTCCTGCTAGAGCTCCTCAGTTCCTCCTACAATGCGGCCACTAAATTCGCAGCGTCCCAAAGCACGAATGCATTCCAACAAGAAGAAATGTAACAGTTCCTTACCTGGCGCAACGGGGTTCGTGATTCTTGCGTAAATATTACGTTAAAACATCTGTCACGCATTGTCACAATGTTCTGAGGATGAATACATTTTCTATAGTAAACTCAGGTATCACTGAAGAGTATTTCTAACTTGAAGCTTAGCATTCGTTTAAAGTGGAACGTAAAACCCACAGGTCAGCTTTTCGCTTGTAGAGTTCTACCCGTTGAGCAATCTGGATCTGGCTGAAAGGGACCTGCTAAGTTTCAGTTCTACATTCCGGAATTCCAAAGATTCTCATTATTAGATCAAACCTAACGCTGATAATAATTAGTCAGTGCCAAAGAGAGAGGGATCTAACACAACAAGCAAAAAACATTTCTGTTGTGGACTCATAAGTGTTTAATTTGTACTCGTTTTCTTAAAAAATATGAACTGTAACTTGTAATTTTGCTTTACTTCTTTGCCATTTATTTAAAATTCAGGAAAGGTTATGAAAAAATGATGTACGTTTGTTGCCCATACTTCACATTTTATGATCAATTTGAGGCACACTAGTCTTTAAATAGAAGGCTTTGAAGCTGCCTAAAAGTTATCGAGGTTCATAGTTCATTTGTACATCCACCTACAACTTCCCTGCCTGGATAGTTTACTGGTTGGATATTAATCACCTAGCTTCAAGTGAGACGCTAAATACAATGTTTCTGTAAAATGTGTAAAGTTCCTCTTGGTGTGAACATCTTTGAATAGTAAGCTCGCTAAAACATTATTTAAATAAAAATCAAATTCAAATACGAAGATTTATGTGATTTATGCATAAAGACGGGAGATGTCTTATATACTTATAAAATCATTCTTTCTTTTAGCCAATTATTTGTAAATTTTAGATGGCTTTCATGTACACTAAAATTTTCAACCATCCATTTACAACTAATTGCTAATTATCACCTTCATTTTTCTATGGTATTCTGATCCATACAGATATTTGTATCCTCCGACTGAAGACACAGATGTGTCTGCCATCGCAGTCTGTATTGCTGATGAAGACGAGAAATTCAGAATTCCAAATGACAAACAGCTGAAATTTTTACCACTACCAGTATAATATTCATTTCATTGAACGCAGTAACAGAGCAACAGTGGATCATGTCAGACTGTACTCCTACGTGAAATTTGACTAATAAGATCACTTACTAGAAAAAAATAAGAATTTATGGACTGCAAGAATGAAGAGTTTTCGGCGGTTAGTATGTGACTATTGCAGCTTCGCCGCTCTATCATCAAATAGTATAGATAACTAGTACATCTCTCGGAAATAAATTACGACTACATACCCTTCACATAGCAGATCCTGCTTATCACAGTCCAAATACGTTCTGTAAGATTCAAACATTTTGAAATGAAACATTATTTACACACATAAGTTAATAACGTAACTATCAGGACTGCCAGAAGGATTTTGATGAAATAGTGACTTGTCAATATTTGTAAAACTGTAATTTACAGTACGTTCGGATTACTGAATCAATGATTAAAATCTTTATTTAAAGAATAACTCATACTTTAAAAACTATAGTTCTATTTTGTCAACATACAGTGCAGATATTTTAGTACATGGTGCTTTAATCTGTACACATATCAGTGAATTGGCTGGTTCTCCTCTACGTCGAGTCTTTCCACAAAAACACCACACAATTTACTGTCTGAGGTTTTCTGTACAGTTGTAACTGCACCATTAAGTGAACTGCGCCTGTCAGTAAAGATTACCCATTTTGCATCCATGAATCCACATTTCAACACCGAAGTTCCTGCCCAGGGATAAATAAGAGTTAATAACTACCAGGTACTAACCAACCTAAAAACGTGCTACTCCTAATAGCTATAATTATCAGTCTGCAAATGAAATAAACACTGTTGTTATGCGGTTCAGTATACTGCCCTCATAAAAATATTTGCACGTACACCCCTAACATTCTACGTTTATATTCTTAGTTCATAAAGTACAGTTGAACGTATCAAGATATAATTGTGTTAGATATATTTTCGAAGGTCTTCTAGGAGTGTTTATTCAGGTAGACAACACGTAAGAAAGATTTTATGGAAGTACGATACCACTGACACGGAAATGATTTGGCAGTCGCCAGGGCTGTGGAGTGGAAGTGGCTAGGAGTTATGCGGGCACACATACATATTTGCATATACAGGGTGAACGTCAATAAAGCCTACAAACTGCAGGGAATAATTCCTGACTGCAAGTGGAAGGAAAAAAGTCCTATGAAAATGTGGCCAGAAATGCTTCGTTGCCACTGTAGATGGTGGCGATGAATGAAAGCTCCTCTGGCCACATGCTGTGTGTTGCAGGCTGTGTGACTGACTCAGCGTACTGTAAGCATAAGAGTGTTCCGGTATTCATATTGGAAACCGGTCGACATGGTCTTCGTGTATGGCTAAGCAAATGGAAACTGTCGAAAGGCAATACGACTGTACTTAAACATATACCCTGACAGACATATCACGCGATATTTCAAGACCTTTTTGGGCATTTGCGTAAAACTGGGTCCTTTCACACAGAAGAACGTGACGGAGGTTGACTGTACTTACACTAGATTTCGAGGTCCGTGTTTTACAAGATATTGAGACAAATCCTAGTACAAGCTCCAGGCAAGTGGCCCAGCATCATGGTGTAAGCCCAAGTAGGATTATGTGTATCCTGCATCACAAACGCTACTGTCCCTATCATCTGACCGAGTTCAATGGCTATCATCAGCGGATTTCCCTCTGCGGGAAGATTTTTGTCGATGGTTTTTGCACCAGACCATCACAATTATGGGATCTCTATTATCAGTTCTCTTTATTGACGAAGCAACCTATAACAGAACTCGCATCATCGATCTGATTAATCGTCGTCTTTGAGCTATAGGCAATCCTATTTTCTGATGATACAAGCATCATTATTAACCCAATAAAAGAAACTCCAATAGAAAATTATACAAATAATGTCTTGGGAAAAGTTATTAATTGGTTTTATGAGAATGGGATAGCTCTGAACTTTGAAAGAACACTTTATATCCAATTTTCTGCTGCAAGGAGTACAATTCGTTCAATAAATATATCAACATTTTTTAGTAGCCATTGTAGAGCATACTAAATTTTTGGGTGTACACCTAGATGAAAATCTTAGTTGAAAAATTCATATTTTGGATCTCCTAAAGTGACTAGGTTCAGCAACTTTTGCAACCAGAATAATTGCCAATTTTGAGGATATAAAAATTAGTAAGCTAACAAACTTTACATACTTTCACTTTCTGATATCATACAGAACAATATTTTGCGGTAACTCAACACTTAGGCAAAAAGTATTCACTGGGGCTCATAGTTGCACAGCTTGTAGGAATATGCTTAAAAGGTTAGGAATTCTTACGATAGCCTCACAGTCCATTTACCAAGCAATTAAATTTGTTCTCAACAACATGGACCAGTTTAAAAACACCAGTGACATTGATGATTATAATACCAGAAGAAAGAAAGACTTACACTGTCCTCTACTTAACCTATCTTTGTCACAGAAAGGGATAAAATACGCTGCTGTAAAACTTTTCGATAAATTACCAGATGAAATAAAATCTCTGACAGACAGCAGTAACAGTTTCAAAAATAAATTGAAATTGTGTCTCCTTGATAACCCTGTCTGTACCGTAGATGAATGCTTGAATAGGAGAACAAGACCCACATCATCTCAAAAACAAAAACAACAGAGCAAAATATATCTATAAAACTGAACAAAAAACTCCAGAAACACAATGCAATGATCTCCAGAGCAGACATAGGGAATACACTTGTACTGATGAATGAGACAGAGTACATCAACAAAACAGAAGAATTTATAGAACACAACAACATCATGAAATTAATCAATGATCCTACCATGAGGTACCAAAGAAACATTCAAAACTCTTAAAAACCCTCAGAGTCACCATCACAGAAACTCAAGCCAAATAGATGGCACAAAAGAATCCCAAAGCACTCAGCCTCAACAGTTTATCAAATATACATACAAATAACTGTCCAATCAATTTCAAAAATGCACCATCTTACCACCTAGCTAGATCCTTATATACATTAGTGCAGAAATAATACACTTTCGCAGACTACAGAAACCTAAAAAATATAAGTGAACTGATAGAAAAGATATAAACATACCATCAACAGCAGCCCTGGTATCTTTTGACATCACATACATGTACACAAATGTGCCAGTAGAAGAAACAATCAGTATTGTTAAAAACCAGCTGCAGTATCAAGGGGACATAACAAGCACACACATAGATAAATGGAAGCCACCCTGAAGATCATAACAGAACAGAACTACTTCACTTTCAAGAAAGAGTTCTATCTGCAAAAGGATGGCCTACCAATGGGCTCACCCATCAGTGGTCTACTTGCAAACATATTTCCAAACCACATTGAAAACAAAATATTTAATAAAATCATACATCCAAAACAATACAAGATTATATACTGGCACCAATATGTAGATGACATCATTTGCTTGATTGGTGAAACACATAACCGAAAAAAAAGTTACACAGTGACATAAATACAGTTCACCCAAAAAATAAAATTTACCATTGAGACAGAAGAGGGAATGAAGCTTAATTTCTTAGACATTACCATACACAGAATCAACAAGAAACATAATTTTGCAATTTTCAGGAAACCTACAGTCACAAGTACAACCGTTCACATCACCTCCAACCACCCACAAGCACACAAACTCTCAAGTTCCAGACACATGCTACACAGGCTCAACAGAACTCCACTGTACAAACTCAACTACACACATTAACTAAATACAATACACCAAATATCCAGGAAAAATGGGTAAAACACACAAACAATAAACAAAATGAACAACAAAATTAAAAAAACAAATTAAAAGTGAACAAACCATCAACAATCACCAGCCACAACAGAGAACCAAGAACGAAAGTTCCAGACAAACACAGGATACCAGGAACACCCTACAAAGAGCATGGTATGGCACACACTAACATACAGTAACAAAAACTTACGCAGGGTGGGAAATATACCGAAGAAACAAGGGCTACAAATATCATTTCGCACAAATAACACAGTACAGAAGAATCTAAGATCCAAGAACACCTCTACAGAGACATTCTCCAAAGCTGTAATATGTCAGTTAACCTGCAGTTCATGCCAGTCAATCTACATAGGCCAAACATACAGAAATTTCAAAACGAGGTACTCCGAGCACCTCAGAGCACTAAGAAGTGATAGTACACCCTCCACATTTGCAGACCACCTAATACAAGTAGACCACCACCAGAAAACATGGAGACTGATCTAAAGATCCTCAGAGAAAGCAACAGTCTCTATCAAAAACACAATAGAGGAGAACTACCACATACAAAAAGCAATAATACAGGGAAAGAGACTCCTGAATGAAAATGCAACACTGTGCAACAAATTTTTTGGATCATTCAATGAACTATACATAGGTTACTCCTTACAAAAAATATAACAGAAAAAAACCTTCTGTTTTCTTGGTTCTCTCCCCACCCATCTCTCTCTCTCTCTCTCTCTCTCTCTCTCTCTCTCACTCACTCACTCACACACACATACACACACACACACACACACACACACATTCAAAATCAGCGCCATAACAAACACAAGACCAACGATGAACAAGTGAGCAACGACAATAACATGACACATCTCACTGAGTGTATTGTCAGAAGTGTCTGCTCAGATCTCATTTCGCCACATTTTGTGTAAGTGCATATGAGGTGGAAGTAGTGAGCGGAAATTTATGAAAAACTGAGTGAAAGCAGTGCACTAAGTAGTAGCTGATTGAGACACCAACCAGTGACACGAAACAGAACGGATAATGTAAGTACAGAAACGTACATAACCTCTACCCTCAAAATAGCTCTCCACAAATACGCAATAATTTTCTTCATGGCCAGTTTTCAGATGACATGCTGTCAGAAAACTACGAAAACGAGCACTAAAATCGAAGTACAATAATACAGTTCAACTAGCGATGTAATTTTAAGGTGAGCGTCCAAAAGAAACGAAGCCAATTGCAAACATTGTATTTCTTAGGCCCACGGTAGTTAAATTATTACGAACGTGATATTGTACTTTACAGAAATAACAATTTAACCCTCAGAAAATGATACATAGGTGTCGAAACATGTCTGGGGAAATATAGAAATAAACTAATTGTGCTTGAGTAAGGCTGATTTCCGAAACAACCCAGTTTTCAAATCGCAAACACGGAAGAACGAAAAGAGGAGCTTCAAACCTTAGAAAGATGAGTAACATTTCTTGTTAAGTACTGCTGGACCACACAAATACACGGATCATCTGAACTTCAGTAAAGCAGATGAGTGTTTCACTTGGGGGCTCACGTACTGGGCACTCAGTTCAAGGCGCTCCACAACCCATGCACTCCGGCAAGAAGAGCATGCAGGCAGTGGCAACCAAATCGACGGGCACGCTTCCTCCAGCATTGCCCTGTGTGGTCGCCCAGTTTCACTCGAAGATTATTGGGAAGCGACGTCAAAATGTCGTGACTACTGACGCATTTTACGGTAGTAAGGTGTGTCACGGGGGTGGGGAACAAGGTTGGTTAAGGGGTGGGGGATGTGGGGAGACATTACTCGAAATTGAGGGGTGTTAACAGGGTCTTCCCTGAAATGATAAAGGTATTGTGATCGTTTTTTATTCTGACATCAATTCACGAAGGAAAATACGCAATTAAAACATGGAGAAATAATAACGTCTCCTGTATTCGAATTATACCGTGTCTGTTGATTCATTAGTGGTACAACATCAATTCTTCCAGAATAAAACTCACTTCAATACCAAAGTAATGAAATGCAGTATTAGTACACGAACTCAATAAACAGTGTAAGTAAAATCCAAAATGCGTATAACTACTCCGACAGAGGAAGAAACAAGGCATTTTGTTGCAAGGTATACATTTCAGGCTGATTGAAAAACATAAGTTGTCATACAGCTCTACCACCCTACATATATTTGCTAGTGAATATATGAAACTACTCTTATCAACACGGCATTTGTAACATTAATTATCACGATGTCTCCAAAACTTGCGCAGTTAATGTGGGTGTGGTTGAGACGCCCTCTTTTGCAATTTGTTTGTCCATATTTTCTGGCATGTTCACGAAATCGAACGAATTCACTCCTAAGTATGAGCAGTTATATACGTTTATAACATCAAATATTGCAGAACATATTCATCTTAAAAAATGAGGACGTTCCAGAATCCTACTCCTACTCCTTTCGACTCCATAACGCTACTACGCCTGTATCAGCTACATCATCGCGAAGTCTCACCTCTTCTCACTTACATCTTAGGATCTGCTGAAGCTTTTACCACCGATTTCCTACTAAGAGATATTTGATTACATCAGATCGTACCAAAAGTGACGAGTTTTGGACAGTACGTATGCCCAAGAAGAAAAATAATACGGTATTTCCAAAGTTGTTCATTTGTCGAATTTCCTTCCCCATCGTTCCCTAATCAGATGGGACCGATGACCTCGCTGTTTGGTCCCCTCCCCAGAACCAACCAACCAACCAATCATTTGTCGATCCCTATCAACTTTCGTCGTCGCATCGACTTTAGTGGAACACACGCATTATGACGTCACTTCTCAGTAGTGACGGAGATCGCTGCAGTCGTTTGCTCATCGATATCGGTGACGCTAGCTGCCACCGCCTCAGATGCTTTCAACGTCCCGTCTTCCGCAACGAGAAAACTATTAAATGCAGATTTGGCGCCGGCTCCTCAGCAAGGCGGGACCTCAACTAAGCCGCACACTACTTTGTCGGTAGAAAAGTACAGAGCAGAAATATTTCTGGTCTCCGGCCAGAACACATACGGTATGTATACAGCTACAGAACATTCCAGTACAATGATTCTTGACATTTGTGGATACTTGTAGAATACACTCTAACCGAATGTAGAAATTAAAATTTTACAGTTTAGGGTAGTTTTTAACTAATGACTTTCCATGCCACCGTCTAACCGCGGCGACTATGCTACTCGGCTTAGTAATAATAAGGTTTTTGTATGGTGCAGTGGTCTGACGCAAAACTTCCTACTGGACGCCACTTCGTAAACTTGGGTGCCCCTAACCTACCCCAGATATCCAACAGGGGAAAGCGAGCCTAAAGTTTAAGGAGGAATGCGAACCATGTGTTGTTTCTGGCGACTGCTCGCATAGTTTAGGGGTGAAGGATAGCTTAAAGCGAAGACTGGAATATCTGTAGTAAAATGAAACACCTATGGCTATCGTTTTGATGTTATTTTATTATTTTGCAACCACTTTCGATGACTTAATACATCTTCACACCGTAACAGACGCTCAAGGGGTGAACTTCAATCGTATATGCGAACCCATCAGTGGCCTAAACCTTTGAACTGCCTTCTGTAGAAAACTGTAAAAGCGATGTTGTGTCTGCAACCGCAACTATCAACTTGCAGACAAAACGACGGCCGTAGGTGTTTCATTTTACTATGTAAATGAATGCCTGAAGTTCCGCAGACCATCTTCCACAAGGATGGACATACAGAAAGCTGATGTATCGGTGGTCCAACAGAAATTAAATCCAAGAACATCTTGCAGGCACGAGCTTTACCGTTAGACCCGTTCCTGCGATATGGGGGCCTTGATAGTCGGTCTGAGAGAGAGACAGGGAACAAAGTGGACCGGGCCAACAAAGCGGCACTTTAAGGATCTCGTTTCTAACGATTGAGGTATGGAACAGTAAAAAACGGCGAAGAATCTAGGACCAACTTCTAAACTGAACATAAAACACTGCCCCTACATGCAGCATGAAACTCATTTATCTCTATGCCATATGAAAATTGTATTAAATATATCCATAGGATGAGAAACAGAAGCTGGTGAATCCATTCCTTCTGTCAACGCTAGACATTTTAACACCATGCGTGTTTTACGTCTGTAAATGGAACACACGATCTACTTTATTTAGTGTACTCACTGTATCCTTTCGTAAAAGAATAACATTTCAAACTCGTCCACCAGTGCTGGAAATTTCTCTTTATCTAAAAGTTAAGAAAACGCTTTTTTCAGCATTCAGTTACGATTTTTTTCTCCTGTCTGCGGCATCATCCATATTGTTACCTCTCTGCTTTAACGGTATCCAATCGTAACCGCACTTCCCTCGTTTCCCCCAACTTTCATTTCCGTTTGTAGCTTGCTGTACATACCTCCCTGTTATAAATGACCTACGAGGGCATGCTCAAAAGTAAAGCCTCCTACTTGTTATGTGAAAACTCATATAGCTTTTTCAACAAAACAAATGTCATTATCTTTATTCTCCATGTCTACATATTTGCAGTCCTCTGCCGCTAGAGCACTCCGAATTCTAGTGTATAACATCACTGTGCGTAAAGTAAATATGTCGGTGCTTGAGAAGCAGCACGCTGTAATCGAGTTTTGAATTCAAAGAGTTCGACCACACATCGAGTACCCTCTCCTTCAGCATGACAGTACCAGACCACGCACGAGCTCTGCGAGGTCTGCTACAATCCGACGCCTTCGGTTCACTGTCATCGGTCAGCCTCCATACAGTTCCGACTTGCCCTGTACGATTTTCATGTGTTTCCAAAAATTATAGAACACCTTCGAGGACTTCACTTTGGGAGTGATGAGGTGCAAGCAGGGGTGAGGTTGTGGCTCCATCAAGAAAGTCAAATACTCTACAGCGACGGTATCAACAAAATGGTTCCTCATTGGGAGAAAAATGTTTGTCGCCAGGGTGACTATGTTCAGAAACAAATATGTAGATGTGGAGAATAAAAATGCGGAATGTTATTAGTGTTTATTTTGTTTAAAAAGCTTTAAGAGGGTCACATTAAAAAATTCGGTGGCATTACATTTCAGCCCGCCCTCGTATATTACCCAACCCTTCCCACACAAATGTGTCTCTGTTGTAGGTATCACAGTTTTTACTTATTCTATGGTTACTACTGTTAAATGTTGGGTTTCACTCTAAAGACAAGACTAGCACATGACACAGATTGGTTCAAATCTCTCTAAGCACTATGAGACTTAACACCTGAGGTCATCAGTCCCCTAGAACTTAGAACTATTTAAACCTAACTAACCTAGGGACATCACACACATCCATGCCCGAGGCAGCATTTGAACCTGCGACCGTAGCGGCCGCGCGGTTCCAGTCTGAAGCGCCTAGAACCGCTCGGCCACACTATATCACACAGATTAGTCAAGTGCAATGATAAAATATGAAACAAGCATATTGAGAAATAACTATCTTGAAGGATAAATAAATCCAAAATTAAATTTATATTCCATACACTTTTTTGGTGAAGACACATTTCTCACAATTTCAGTGCAACTGAATGACTACATTTTGTCCTTGTTTTAGATACGCTGAAGAAATGGTTCAAATGGCTCTGAGCACTATGCGACTTAACATCTGTGGTCATCAGTCGCCTAGAACTTAGAACTACTTAAACCTAACTAACCTAAGGACATGACGCACATCCATGCCCGAGGCAGGATTCGAACCTGCGACCGTAGTAGTCGCGCTGTTCCGGACTGAGCGCCTAGAACCGCGAGACCACCGCGGCCAGATACGCTGAAGAAACAGTCGTAGAATATTGTTTGGTACAGTACAGAATTTTCGAAATGCTATAAAAAATTCAGTATTTAGCCAAATTTCTTTTGTTGTCTGTAAGCAGCAACAAAAATGTAAATTATCTTTTCAAGCATTTTATAATTCTTTTATGCGCATTTGTTTCACGAAAGTTGTAAGTAGGAACTTATGAAATGAAATAGTGCTGCAAACGAACTGTGTCTGGCGTACGTAAATTTCGCAGTCCAGTGTGGCCGAGAGGTTCTAGGCGCTTCAGTCCGGAACCGCGCTGCTGCTATTGTCGCAGGTTCGAGTCCTGCTTCGAGCATGGATGTGTGTGATGTTCTTATGTTTGGAAGATTTAAGTATTCTAAGTTCTAGGGGACTGATGACTTCAGATGTTTAAGTCCAATAGTGCTAGAGCCATTTAAACCATTTTTTTGAGCTTACGTAAATTTCTTTTTAGTTATTATGGTGCTTGTATGAAACTATGCTTCGGCTTGGCAGAAACAAACGTCAGGTACGTCGACCCAAAATGACGGTAATTTCACACTGACCATGCCCATTTCAGCTTCCCTTGGAGCTGCTACATTTTCGTTGGTGGTCTCCATTTCCTGTTATTTTTCTATCGCTCCTTCTTGATCGCACGGATTCTCCACTTGAGAGGAGTCATTCCTTCACCATTTCGTACGAAATTTAACTAATTCAAACACAGTTTGATTGCAACACTTTCTTTTTTTGGCACCTTATTACATAAATCTTTTTTTTTCTTTTTCGTCAAGTAAACTGTAGACGAGGTATAAGTCTCAGTAGTGCCATATAGTTTTAAAAAGATACTTTACGGTACATATGAACATAAAATCATGAAGTGCTTGAAAAAAAAATACTTTTTAGTCACTTTTCACATTTCTGTATCTCCCCACATTCTCTTGCATGTGTGTTGCAACAAAATATGAAAAATTTGTCATATTTATTTAAGGGCAAGTTTTCATTCTGGACATAATAGCAAAATTTTTCAAATTATTAGTTATAGACTCTGTGGAGAATATAAGCTTTGGAACTCTAAGAATAAAATTCTTAGGCCCCTAAACAAACGCTGTAAATTCTCCCTTCAATTTGTTAGACAACGAAAATAAAAGTAAAAACTTACTTAGTTCCGTACATCAATTTCATTTACAATGGACGCCATTTTACTGTCTGATGTAGCAGTGTATCTAGTTAACGAGTTTTTAGTGCGAGGTTTCCCCTCTCATTTCAGCTCCAGGTATTTAAAATGTTCCACTTCACTGGCTGCTAGCCTATTTGGAGGCACTGAGACGTCACACTGAACTGAATAGCATGTAAGGAATGCACACTGTGAATTTAGCTGCAATCTCGTTGCGTGTGACGGAGAACTTCCCGCGGAGCGGTGAATGAGGTGCTTGCTAGAGATTTTGAGGATGGAGAACGTGACCGGACAGGAGCAGCACTATGTCACGCCTGGCTGCGTATTCCTCTTTGAGATACTGTCTTTGGTGGCGACATGTAAGGAGACCGCCTTAGCCGACCTTACCCACGGCGAACCACGTAACGAGCAGTGAACGGCGGCTGACTTACTGCGCGTGCGCCACGACAAATGACGCGCGAAGGGCGTGTTCGGCTCACCCGAATAAATCTCCGCCGCCAGCGCCAGCCCAATTACAGAAATCGCAGTCTCCGGCAGTGGGCTGCCAGTCGCCGGCGATATTCCCTCCGTCCCGCCTCCATCTCTCCGCCTCTCTTTCGCTTATTTTCCCGCCGGCAAACGGCGAGCCTACCGGTCTATTGAGAATGCGACGCGCAGCTGTTTCTCACACTTCGACGTGGAATCTGGGCGCTGTTGTTTCCGCGGATGAGCTAATGGGCGTTGTCTGGGCGGGCATCTGGGTTCGTGACCTGAGGGAGTGGGTCTCCGCGTCTACATGCTAATGTGGAGATGGCACCGCGCACGCACTGACTCAACCCCCCTCTGCTTTCCACCCACGCCGGTTCTGTTTCAGACCGGTCGTGCTGCGGCGTCAAAGCGATGGCAACGGGCGTGATTCCAGTAGAAGCTGTACGCAGGTTATCTGGCGAACGTCAGTCGCACGCCGATCTAGCTAGGGCGCGGACTGCAGTGTCGCCATGACGCCAGAAGGAATGGACGTCTGTGTTTATACGTTTTAAACATGGCTGAAACAGCAACTGTTCAATTTCTTCACGGAAAATTATGACAGCCAAAGCAGTTGCAGGATGAAGATTTATTAAAGTTCTTGACTACGGTTTCGGTATATCTAAATGCACTCCTGGAAATTGAAATAAGAACACCGTGAATTCATTGCCCCAGGAAGGGGAAACTTTATTGACACATTCCGGGGGTCAGATACATCACATGATCACACTGACAGAACCACACGCACATAGACACAGGCAACAGAGCATGCACAATGTCGGCACTAGTACAGTGTATACCCACCGTTCGCAGCAATGCAGGCTGCTATTCTCCCATGGAGACGGTCGTAGAGATGCTGGATGTAGTCCTGTGGAACGGCTTGCCATGCCATTTCCACCTGGCGCCTCAGTTGGATCAGCGTTCGTGCTGGACGTGCAGACCGCGTGAGACGACGCTTCATCCACTCCCAAACATGCTCAATGGGGACAGATCCGGAGATCTTGCTGGCCAGGGTAGTTGACTTACACCTTCTAGAGCACGTTGGGTGGCGCGGGATACATGCGGACGTGCATTGTCCTGTTGGAACAGCAAGTTCCCTTTCCGGTCTAGGAATGGTAGAACGATGGGTTCGATGACGGTTTGGATGTACCGTGCACTATTCAGTGTCCCCTCGACGATCACCAGAGGTGTACGGCCAGTGTAGGAGATCGCTCCCCACACCATGATGCCGGGTGTTGGCCCTGTGTGCCTCGGTCGTATGCAGTCCTGATTGTGGCGCTCACCTGCACAGCGCCAAACACGCATACGACCATCATTGGCACCAAGGCAGAAGCGACTCTCATCGCTGAAGACGACACGTCTCCATTCGTCCCTCCATTCACGCCTGTCGCTACACCACTGGAGGCGGGCTGCACGATGTTGGGGCGTGAGCGGAAGACGGCCTAACGGTGTGCGGGACCGTAGCCCAGCTTCATGGAGACGGTTGCGAATGGTCCTCGCCGATACCCCAGGAGCAACAGTGTCCCTAATTTGCTGGGAAGTGGCGGTGCGGTCCCGTACGGCACTGCGTAGGATCCTACGGTCTTGGCGTGCATCCGTGCGTCGCTGCGGTCCGGTCCCAGGTCGACGGGCACGTGCACCTTCCGCCGACCACTGGCGACAACATCGATGTACTCTGGAGACCTCACGCCCCACGTGTTGAGCAATTCAGCGGTACGTCCACCCGGCCTCTCGCATGCCCACTATACGCCCTCACTCAAAGTCCGTCAACTGCACATACGGTTCACGTCCACGCTGACGCGGCATGCTACCAGTGTTAAAGACTGCGATGGAGCTCCGTATGCCACGGCAAACTGGCTGACACTGACGGCGGCGGTGCACAAACGCTGCGCAGCTAGCGTCATTCGACGGCCAACACCGCGGTTCCTGGTGTGTCCGCTGTGCCGTGCGTGTGATCATTGCTTGTACAGCCCTCTCGCAGTGTCCGGAGCAAGTATGGTGGGTCTGACACGCCGGTGTCAATGTGTTCTTTTTTCCATTTCCAGGAGTGTATACCTTCATCAGAAGTAAAATACACTAAAATCACATGCTGCAATGGAGATTCAAAAAACAATTGTGCCAAAGTCGTCGTCCGTAGTTAAAAAATCACCTCTATTTATACAACATAATTATGGACATAGGTACAACATAATTATGGACATAGGGCCAATGCGAACACAGCTTAGCATCAGTACTTCGCCTGAATAGATGATGATTTAACTACTGACGACGCCTTCGGCACAATTGTTTTATGAATTTCCATTGCAGGATGTAATTTAGTGTATTTTACTTCTGATGAAGGTATATTTAGATATACCGTAACCATGGTCAAGAATTTAATAAATCTTTAGTTGTGTTTCTGTTGATTATCCGTTGCGAAATCTCACCAGACACGCTGAAGGCTGCAGTCAGTTTAAAGGTTGCTTTGATAATATGTTTACATACGAGAATCGTATTTGCATTTGCGAATATTACTAATCTCTGGCTGCAGTGGTGACGCGCGAATGGCTCGGCACGGGTCGGGATTCGAACCCAGATATTCCTCTTGACGTGAGCGATCGCCTTGACCGGCCCGGTCACCGGAGCCTTCTCCTCAGACCGACCCAAACTTCCATATACCACCACTTTCGTCTAAATTCTGTACTCCAACATATACGGCTAATCCCGTACATGAAGGGATGTATGATTAAGGTCGAAGCCCAGTTATTAGGCGTGAAATACTAAATCGCAATGCCTGTGTTATTCTAATGGACTTTGCGATGTCCTTCAGACATTAGAACAACACAGATACTGCAATATAGCAACATCATTACACGTAAGAAACATTGGATAAATTTTTATTTGTGTGATGTTCACAACTGTTCTGCAACACGTTCATGGTAAACAAATCCGTTACAGTTGTAAAATACTCCTATTGACCGAAATCTTACACGACAGAAGCAGCTATACACAACCAAGCTTTCGGGGCCTTAGCCCTATCCACAGGAGTATCTAAAATCTAGCAGTCACGTCCATGCGTACTGCTTGTTCGGACGCGGACAAGAGGTCTTAATACTGCTAGACTGTGATAGCGGGACGTCTTTCGCAGCCTGTCAGACCCCGACACGACTTCCCACTCGGCCACCGATTTTCGTCGGTGACTACAGTAGAGTTTCGAAGCGCTTGTCGATAGACGTTTGTTTGTCTATGTACTGTTGTTTGTCTATGTACTGTTGTTTGTCTATGTACTGTTGTTTGTCTATGTACTGTTGTTTTCCACCGTCTTTGCTATGGATAGGGACTGTGACTGCCTGTGTGCGGATGCGGCTAAGTTGGTGACAATTCGCCCTCGGATCCAAGCCGTTTTGGCTCTGGTTACGCGGCCGCTCTTTTTGGCCGGCCGTTGGTATCCAAACGGACGTCCAGCACCACCCACAACTCCGCCGATCGGTCCGCACCAGTGGCCAGCTCAATTACTGCTCAAAGTGAGGTTGACCCCTCATCCGTGGTCGGGTGGAAAGTCGTCTCGGTTTGTGAAAGGCTGCGAAAGACGTCACGTTGGATCGAACGTAAGGCCTCCTCGGTTAGTCTGACAAACAGATTCCAAATGCTATATGTGGCTGGCAGTGGGTCTCAGCCAGATGCAGTCGCTTGTCCTGTATCACAGGAAACCTCTCAGCCTGCAAGATCCAGTATAATTCACTCTGATGAGCACTTAAATTGAGTGAGTGTCTCTCTCTATATATTTCCAACGCCACCTTGTGTTTGTCGTTATATGTATGAGTGAATGTGTGTGCTCTGTTGTGTTGAATACCCACACCGTTGGTTTGATACAGGGCGATGTGTGAAACTGCTTTCACACTACACGTTTTCGTTGTTGTAGCGATCTGCTCCAGCTGCTGCAGACGCTGTACTGAAGCTGAAAGCGTTAATCAAACTTGCGGAGAAATATTCATCTGGGCTCTGTCTCATAGCACTCAGATTTGTTTTCAGTTCTCTGTATCTTTCTCACCTTCGAAACTAAGATTGTGTATCCTTCGAGTAAGATCAATGATTTCTTCCTCGTTGTCGTGCTTAATTGTATTCACGTTCTGTACAATGGTGTTCTGCACATGGAAAACTCCTTGCACTTGGTGGATTTAAATGATCCGTGAAATAACTCCTTTTCCGAAGAAAACATCAAACTACACTCCTGGAAATGGAAAAAAGAACACATTGACACCGGTGTGTCAGACCCACCATACTTGCTCCGGACACTGCGAGAGGGCTGTACAAGCAATGATCACACGCACGGCACAGCGGACACACCAGGAACCGCGGTGTTGGCCGTCGAATGGCGCTAGCTTCACAGCATTTGTGCCCCGCCGCCGTCAGTGTCAGCCAGTTTGCCGTGGCATACGGAGCTCCATCACAGTCTTTAACACTGGTAGCATGCCGCGACAGCGTGGACGTGAACCGTATGTGCAGTTGACGGACTTTCAGCGAGGGCGTATAGTGGGCATGCGGGAGGCCGGGTGGACGTACCGCCGAATTGCTCAACACGTGGGGCGTGAGGTCTCCACAGTACATCGATGTTGTCGCCAGTGGTCGGCGGAAGGTGCACGTGCCCGTCGACCTGGGACCGGACCCCAGCGACGCACGGATGCACGCCAAGACCGTAGGATCCTACGCAGTGCCGTAGGGGACCGCACCGCCACTTCCCAGAAAATTAGGGACACTGTTGCTCCTGGGGTATCGGGAGGACCATTCGCAACCGTCTCCATGACGCTGGGCTATGGTCCCGCACACCGTAAGGCCGTCTTCCGCTCACGCCCCAACATCGTGCAGCCCGCCTCCAGTGGTGTCGCGACAGGTGTGAATGGAGGGAGGAATGGAGACGTGTCGTCTTCGGCGATGAGAGTCGCTTCTGCCTTGGTGCCAATGATGGTCGTATGAGTGTTTGGCGCCGTGCAGGTGAGCGCCACAATCAGGACTGCATACGACCGAGGCACACAGGGCCAACACCCGGCATCATGGTGTGGGGAGCGATCTCCTACACTGGCCGTACACCTCTGGTGATCGTCGAGGGGACACTGAATAGTGCAAGGTACATCCAAACCGTCATCGAACCCATCGTTCTACCATTCCTAGACCGGCAAGGGAACTTGCTGTTCAAACAGGACAATGCACGTCCGCTTGTATCCCGTGCCACCCAACGTGCTCTAGAAGGTGTAAGTCAACTACCCTGGCCAGCAAGATCTCCGGATCTGTCCCCCATTGAGCATGTTTGGGACTGGATAAAGCGTCGTCTCACGCGGTCTGCACGTCCAGCACGAACGCTGGTCCAACTGAGGCGCCAGGTGGAAATGGCATGGAAAGCCGTTCCACAGGACTACATACAGCATCTCTACGATCGTCTCCATGGGAGAATAGCAGCCTGCATTGCTGCGAAAGGTGGATATACACTGTACTAGTGCCGACATTGTGCATGCTCTGTTGCCTGTGTCTATGTGCCTGTGGTTCTGTCAGTGTGATCATGTGATGTATCTGACCCCAGGAATGTGTCAATAAAGTTTCCCCTTCCTGGGACAATGAATTCACGGTGTTCTTATTTCAATTTCCAGGAGTGTATTTAATTAGAACTGAACGCTCCCGTTGTAAAAGTTCTCGAGGTGGTATTCATTAATAGATCATAACTGAAGTATACGTCAATTGTGGAATAAACACGTACCTTCTTGAAATGAACAATCTTTTATTGACTTTTGTGTCAGTGAAATTCTTCCCGTAACATGAACTATCTTTTCACTGGCTTATATACAGATATATAATGCCATTTCATTCAAAATCTAGCAATGGCGTCGATTTCTACTTCACAAGTATGAAAACTAGTGAATTACTTCTTAACCAGAACAAAGACTTCCTACACACTAAGAACCATTATCCGAGCGTTAACCGCCACAAAGTAATAAAGAATATCTTTGTCTCTCTGTCTCTGGCACCGACACGTCAAGTCAGGCTGCTTTCTCTCGTATTGCATGAGACATCATACCAGGCAGTCACAGAGGGTGGAATTATTGGATGCTCTGAACTCCATTTTTAGGCGCGCTATGGGGCTCCTTAGGAACAAGGGTGCCAAGGAGGCACCAGGTGGAGTCATTCGACATATGGAACGGAACGTGTCATTCGACATATGGAACGGAAAGTGTCCTTGTGGATTCCGTGAACAGCACAGGTTGCAGCCATCTGCAGGTGGTGGCTCACATCGATACCAATATTGGTTGTTGTTGTGGTCTTCAGTCCGGTGACTGGTTTGATGCAGCTCTCCATGCTACTCTATCCTATGCAAGCCTCTTCATCTTCCAGTACCTACCGCAACCTCCATCCTTCTAAATCTGCTTAGTGTATTCATCTCTTGGTCTCCCTCTACGATTTCTACCCTCCACGCTCCCCTCCAATACTAAACTGGTGATCCCTTGATGCTTCAGAACATGTCCTACCAACCGATCCCTTCTTCTAGTCACGTTGTGCCACAAACTTCTCTTCTCCCCAATCCTATTCAAAACTTCCTCATTAGTTATGTGATCTTCCCATCTAATCTTCAGTATTCTTCTGTAGCACCACATTTCGAAAGCTTTTATTCTCTTCTTGTCCAAACTATTTATCGTCCATGTTTCACTTCTATTCATACCTACACTCCATCCAAATACTTTCATAAATGACTTCCCGACACTTAAATCTATACTCCATGTTACAAAATTTCTCTTCTTCAGAAACGCTTTCCTTGCCATTGCCAGTCTACAATTTATATCCTCTCTACTTTGACCATCATTAGTTATTTTGCTCCCCAAATAGCAAAACTCCTTTACTACTTTAAGTGTCTCATTTCCTAATCTAATTTCTCAGCATCACCCGACTTAATTCGACTACATTATATTATCCTCGTTTTGCTTTTATTGATGTTCATCTTATATCCTCCTTTCAAGACACTATCCATTCTGTTCAACTGCTCTTCCAAATCCACTGCTGTCTCTGACAGAATTACAATGTCATCGGCGAACCTCAAAGTTTTTATTTCTTCTCCATGGATTTTAATACCTACTCCGAATTTTTCTTTTGCTTCCTTCACTGCTTGCTCAATATACAGATTGAATAACATCGGGGATAGGCTACAGCTCTGTCAAACTCCCTTCCCAACCACTGCTTCCCTTTCATGCCCCTCGATTCTTATAACTGCATCTGTTTTCTGTAGAAATTGTAAATAGCCTTTCGCTCCCTGTATTTTACCCCTGCCACCTTCAGAATTTGAAAGACAGTATTCCAGTCAACATTGTCAAAAGCTTTCTCTAAGTCTATTTATGTCAGAAACGTAGGTTTACCTTTAATCTCTCTACCAAGATAAGTCGTAGGGTCAGTATTGCCTCACGTGTTCCAACATTTCTACGGAATCCAAACTGATCTTCCCCGAAGTCGGCTTCTACTAGTTTTTCCATTCTTCTGTAAAGAATTGGAGTTAGTATTTTGCAGCTATGACTTATTAAACTGATAGGTCGGTAATTTTCACATCTGTCAACACCTGCTTTCTTTGGGATTGGAATTATTATATTCTTCTTGAAGTCTGCGGGTATTTCGCCTGTCTCATACATCTTGCTCACCAGATGGTAGAGTTTTGTCAGGACTGGATCTTCCAAGGCCATCAGTAGTTCCAATGGAATGTTGTCTACTCCGGGGGCCTTGTTTCGGCTCAGGTCTTTCAGTGCTCTGTCAAACTCTTCAGGCAGTAGCGTATCTCCCATTTCATCTTCATCTAAATCGTCTTCCATTTCCATAATATTGTCCTCAAGTACATTGCCCTTGTATAGACGTTCCATATACTCCTTCCACCATTCTGCTTTCCCTTCTTTGCTTAGAACTGGTTTTCCATCTGAGCTCTGGATGTTCATGCAAGTCGTTCTCTTATCTCCAAATTTTCCTGTAGGCAGTATCTATATTACCCCTAGTGAGATAAGCCACTACATCCTTACATTTGTCCTCTAGCCATCCCTGCTTAGCCATTTTGCACTTCCTGTCGATCTCATTTTTGAGACGTTTGTATTCCTTTTTGCCTGCTTCATTTACTGCATTTTTATATTTTCTCCTTTCATCAATTAAATTCAATATATCTTCTGTTACCCAGGGATTTCTCCTAGCCCTTGTCTTTTTACCTACTTGATCCTGTGTTGCCTTCACTACTTCATCCCTCAAAGCTACCCATTCTTCTTCTACTGTATTTCTTTCCCCCATTCCTGTCAATTGTCCCCTTATGCTCTCCCTGAAATTCTGTTCAACCTCTGGTTCTTTCAGTTTATCCAGGTCCCATCTCCTTAAATTCCTACCTTTTTGCAGTTTCTTCAGTTTTAATCTACAGGTCATAACCAATAGATTGTGGTCAGAATCCACATCTGCCCCTGGAAATGTCTTACAGTTTAAAACCTGGTTCCTAAATCTGTCTTACCATTACATAATCTATCTGAAACCTGTCAGTATCTCCAGGCTTCTCCCATGTATACACCTCCGTATTCACCTACTATGTTTCCTTCTCTCCCTTTTCCTACTACCGAATTCCAGTCCGCCATGACTATTAAATTTTCGTCTCCCTTCACAATCTGAATAATTTCTTTTATTTCATCATACATTTCATCAATTTCTTCGTCATGTGCAGAGCTAGTTGGCATATAAACTTGTACTATTGTAGTAGATGTGGACTTCGTATCTATCTTGGCCACAATAATCCGTTCACTATGCTGTTTGTAGTAGGTTACCCGCATTCCTATTTTCTTATTCATTATTAAACCTATTCCTGCTTTACCCCTATTTGATTTTGTGTTTATAAACCTGTAGTCACCTGACCAGAAGTCTTGTTCCTCATTCCAACGAACTTCACTAATTCCCACTATATCTAACTTTAACCTATCCATTTCTTTTTTTTAATTTTCTAACCGACCTGCCCGATTAAGGGATCTGTCATTCCACGCTCCGATCCGTAGAACACCAGTTTTGTTTCTTTTGATAACGGCATCCTCTTGAGTAGTCCACGCCCGGAGATCCGAATGGGGACTATTTTACCTCCGGAATATTTTACCCACGAGGACGCCATCATCATTTAACCATACAGTAAAGCTGCATTCCCTCGGAAAAAATTACGGCCGTAGTTTCCCCTTGCTTTCAGCCGTTCGCAGTACCAGCACAGCAAGGCCGTTTTGGTTAGTGTTACAAGGCCAGATCAGTCAATCATCCAGACTGTTGCCTCTGCAACTACTGAAAAGGCTGCTGCCCCTCTTCAGGAACCACACGTTTGTCTGGCCTCTCAACAGATACCCCTCCGTTGTGGTACGGCTATCTGTATCGCTGAGGCACACAAGCCTCCCCACCAACGGCAAGGTCTATGGTTCATGGGTGGGGGGGTGGGGGGGGGAGGGGATACCAATGATATGTGAAAGCAGAGCTCACCATTTGAATCGTAGTCGACAGGATCACAGACCTCTGGTGCAAATCCGAGTAAAGGGTCGACGCAGAGGCTGAGGACGGCTCTTGATGTATGTATAGATGAGAACTCAGTGAAACAGCGTATTGGCAGATGACCTTGCGTCAGGTGCTCACGAGGGGAAACTGCGCGGCGTCCCTGTTTAGAAAACAGCCTGTCAGAACGGAGGTTTATTGCAGCTCGGCGCTTTGTGTCAGGATGTTTCCAAACAAAGTGACGGATTCCTCCGTGTCCGCTCACGCGGGACGTGGCTGTGTGTTCCCCGGGGTGTTCGAGCGGAGAGTACAATGTGCCAACGTGAGGCGAGACAGGTAGCAGGATCGAGCGCCCACACGCCGGTGGGAACGCACCCTGCACCCCGCTGTGTTACCTCTCGCTGTTCGCGACTCAGCGAAGGTGTCCCCACAACTACCGTTAGAGCTTCCCTCGTTCAGAAATCTGGATGTACCCGTTTCAGCGACGCCAGTCGATTCGAAAGCTGAGAGTTGATGACTAATGGATTGGTAGCATACCCCAAAGGCATTAAAAAGTAAAATAAAAATACTCACGATGAGGAGGAACAATTTTATCCTGTAAATGTATTTCAGTTCGACAATATTAATGATATTTTGGTTAGGACAGTCTGTGTGCAACTGAATAACGACAATATTCATATGTAAATAAGTTACATAAAACTGCAAACAGTCACTTTTTTTAATAATTATGTTTTATTCCATGAACGGGTTTTCGAAAGTGACTGGTTGCGGTTTTATGTAATTCATTTTCATTCAGTTAACATACACGGGTTCTAAAATATCCATAATGGGTAAGCTTAATAACGGCAATATTTGTTTTACCAGGTGCATTTCGTCTCAGTTTTTAAGGTATTATCAGTGAAATGAAATACACAAACTTTTTCTGAATGAAAAGGGGCTGAATGGAAAACATTAAAGAAGCATTTTAATTCTGTTTACAACAACAATAAAGTTCTGTTGTGGTACCTTAATACTGTTACCGATTGCAAGCACGCAGTTATTGTTTTGCTTTAACGCCCAAACTCGTTTCACCTCAGATGAGGCATCCGTAGTGTTTTTTCTTCTTTTTTTCTATTTATATTTTGTTTACATTGTGTGTGTCCTGTGGCTGCCAGCCAAAGTCAGCCACAGATCTAAATCAATGCACTATGTTATTATTGCTGTGTATGGCTTTTCATGAACTGTCGTTGGTGTTTATGTGTCTTCCAACAAGTGTTTTTGTACATTTCAATGCATAATTTACGTTTGAGGCACCAAAGAGGCAGAACAATAGCTTCACCAGAAGAGTGCCCGTAGAGAAATAACAAGGTAGGAAGGAAACTAGTGGCGAATATACTGAGCAAATAGCTCCTACGTGAATACTGCTTGTAACTTACATATATATCAGCGGAATATGTAAGTTGAGAGAGCTGTATACAAATGAAAATATATAAATATTCCAGGTCACTAATGATGCCTTAATCACTTGAGGCGAAACACTTCAGAAAAAAAGAAAGAAAATGCCTTTATTGAGTTGCACACGGTCGACCCTAACCTATAAATCTGCAATATAATATTAATAACCATCGAGAATTGACAGACCAAAAACATTAAAGAAGCATTTTACTTCTGTTGACAAAAACAACCGAACTATCAATTCAATATTTCAAGTTTGCAAAATACTCATGCAAATCATTTCCAGAAAAATGGAAAACTGTCAGATAACAGTCACGCGGAAGGTAAGTTTGGGTTCAGGAGAAATGTAACAACAGGCGAGACAATAATAACCGGCTTATCTTACAAGACAGTTTACAGAAAGGAAAATATACTTTAATAGCATTTGTGACCTTAGAGAAAGGTTTGGACAATGTTGAGTGACGTACATTCTTTGAAAATTTGAAGGGAGCATGGGTAAAATAATATGGATCTGAAAATTATTTACAATGTGTACAGAAACCAGGCGGCACTTGTAAGCTTTATCTGGGAAAATCGCCAAACAACCGCACGGTTTGATAAGTCATTTTATTTTGACAGTCAGCTTCCGCTTATCAATAATGCCATCCTCAAGCCCATTTGCACTCCATTTAAAGTCAATCACACATATCGACACTTACATACTGGAGTCATCAATATCTGGATATCGTGAATTCGTTTATGGAGTGTTTACTTCGAAGATTTGACAACAGTCTCTCAGTTGGAGATGTCCCTTGCTAAATATTTGACTGGCCTCCACCCCGATTCCACAATGGACCAACAGAGTCAGTTAAGTGAGTCGAGTGGCAAGAAAGGAAAGCAGTGTCTTAAGAAGGGAGTGAGATATGATTGTAGCTTATACCCAGTGTTATTGCCTGTACAACGACTAAACAGTAGCAAAACCAAAGAAAAATTTAGAGAAGAAATTAAAGTTCGGAGAGAAGAAATGAAATTTGCGATATTTGCAGACGACACTATAATTATGCTGTAGACGTGAGCAGTTGAACGACAAGGAAACTGTTTTGAAAGATGGATATAAGTTGCACACCAAGAAAAGCAAAACAATGATATACGAATTAAATCAGCTATGTTGAGGGAAACAGCCTAAAAATGGTTCAAATGGCTCTGAGCACTATGCGACTTGACTTCTGAGGTCATCAGTCGCCTAGAACTTAGAACTAATTAAACCTAACTAACCTAAGGACATCACACATATCCATGCCCGAGGCAGGATTCGAACCTGCGACCTTAGCGGTCGCGCGGCTCCAGACTGTAGCGCCTAGAGCCGCACGGCCACTCCGGCCGGCAACAGCCTAAGAAATAACTAATTATATCTTAAGCAGAGATGTATAAAATGTATACTGCCAACGATTGAAAAAAAATATTTGTGAAGAAGAGAAATTTCTTAATGTGAAATATACATTTAACTATTATG
The DNA here is from genome assembly GCF_023897955.1 of Schistocerca gregaria. Lineage (NCBI taxonomy): Eukaryota > Metazoa > Arthropoda > Insecta > Orthoptera > Acrididae > Schistocerca > Schistocerca gregaria. The sequence goes on from NC_064923.1 coordinate 372,967,280, forward strand.
AAGTCTTTCCCCAAGAAAGCTTTGTACACAAATAGAAACCTAGTCGATAAACGGTTCAGACAAGAAAAGTACAGCTTTTGAAATGTGGCGCTGCAAAAGAATGCTGAAGGTTAATTGGGTAGTTAGCGTAACTAACGACGATATACTGAAGAGAACTTGGAAGAAAAGAAATTGTGGCACCACTTGACTAAAAGAACGAATCGGTTCATGGGACGTCAAGAGATCATAAATTTGGGAGTGAAGAGAAGTGTGGTGGTAAGAACTGTAGAGGGAGAGCAAGAAAAGAAGAGGCTTGCACAGGACAGAGTAGCGTGGAGAGTTGCAGCAAAGCCGTCCACTGTGGGCGAGAGGTTCTAGGCGCTTCAGTCCGGTCGCGGGTTCGAATCCTGCCTCGGGCATGGTTGTGTGTGATGTCGTTAGGTTAGTTACGTTTTAGTAGTTCTAAGTCCAGGTGACTGATGACCTCAGAGTTAAGGCCCATAGTGCTTAAAGTCATTTGAACCATTTTGAGCTACAGCAAAGCAGTCTCCATACTGAAGACCATAACAACAAAAAGCTTTGTTGAAACGCATGTGCCGCGCGGAGTAGCCGTTCGGTTTGAGGCGTCATGTCACGGACTGCGCGGTCACTCCTGCCGGAGGTTCGAGTCCTCCCTCGGGCATGGGTGTTTAAGTAGTTGTTAGCATAAGTTAGTTTACGTAGTGTGTAAGTCTAGGGGCCGATGACCTAAGCAGTTTGGTACCTTAGGAATTCACACACATTTGAACATTTGAAACGCACTTTGCGCGTTATGGAAACATGCTGAAACAAAATATGTGATGCAGAAAGGCACAATGTTTTATGTATACGCCACATCCGGCCAAAGCAAGTTCAGTTTATTCCCTGAGCTAGAAAAGGAATACAAGTCAAATTTAGATTTTTTGTTGCGTAAGGACAGGGCCGGGTATATCACCGTAAAGTGAATCTGGGTGCTTTTTGTCAAGTGACAGGAATGCGATGCACTGCTGTGTCAGCTGCAGCTGGTTGAGACAGAACTGTTAGTTCCAGGAAGGACAGGAGAGCGGCCGGTGCAGAGACTGGGGCTCCCTGTGGCGAAGCCCGCAGCCGCGCTGCGGTGGACGCCCACCTACCAGTGGGAACGGCTGCTGGCGGACTCGCCGGCTGACAAAGAGCCGACAGGCACGGCGGCTCGCGGCTGCCTCCAGGGACGCAGCAGTCGGTACTCTGCCCGCCGCAGACCTGTCGCGGCCCGACGCCGTCCTTCGCGTCACGGCCTCGCCTGCCGTGAAATCAGAATTCTAAGGACGCGAACGGACGGCGAAACGAATTGCGGGGGACTTGACCCACCGCAAGTGACACACACAGACCAGCACCTGCTTGACAGAAGACTCAACCAGCAGAGTTAGGGAAGTCCATCGGACCAATCGCGTCAGCTTGACACACTAGTTTGTTTTAATACAGTACTTAGCAGCTGTTCATTTAATGCTAGTTAGAATTTACCTTTTAACCAATCATCCGTCGGTTTACTCACTGCTATCGTGACCTCATTTCTCCATTTATTTCTTAAAAAGCTGAATCTTCGACTGGACCCCACCATCCACAGCGACCTTCAGCTGTTCTTAATATAATGTTAAGAGATAGGCCAGTAATCTTTTTCCCTTGATTCAACCAACTACTTGCTGCTCTTCCTCGCGGTTTTCTGCCATTGATTTTGCCTTGTTAGATTTCTTTTCTCCATTCAAAATGTGCCCAAGGAACTGGAGGTATCTTTGACTGATACGGGGAAACAAGCTTCGTATTCTGCTAAGTTTCTTCTATAATGGGGGCATAGGTTCTGCTTTCTGATCATGGTATGCGTAATACATTCCGTCAACACCGCATCTCGAAGGCGTCAATTCGGCTCTTTTCACTCGCTAGCTTTACTAATTCAATGTCCGCCCCGATAGCTGAATGGTCGTCTGCACGGTAACTCAGCGTGTTCGGTCAGAGAGTTAGCTGCCCTCTGTAATAAAAAAAAAAAATCTGAGTTAAAAAAAGTGGTCAGAGTGACGGATTGCAGTCCTTCGGTCCCGGGTTCGATTCCCGGCTGGGTCGGGGATTTTCTCCGCTCAGGGACTGGATGTTGTGCTGTCTTCATCATCATTTCATCCCCATCCGGCGTGCAGGTCGCCCAATGTGGCGTCGAATGTAATAAGATATGCACCAAGGCGGCTGGATCTGCCCCGCTAGGGACCACCCGGTCAATGACACCAAACGCTCATTTCCATTTCCACGGTTCAAGCCTCACAACCCTACAGGAACAAGGAGGACACCAACGAGCACATCTTGTTTTGTATATAGCCTACTTCTGCCAGGTCTTAGTGATTTAACCATTGCGTCTCGGCCAAGGATAATTCGTTTCTTTATTTATTTAAGACACGTCCCTGTCCTATTGATCAGAGATGCTAGTTATACACAATCATTCACTGCCTCCGGATCATACAAGCTACCTGTTAGGTAATTATGATCTAAACCTTAACGATTAACAACCATTAGTCCAGCTTTTTTTTATGTGTATCTCCAGATAGAAATTTAAGCTATGCGGGCTTGCTGGAAAGTAACGCCTCCGAATTTTTTATGTGAAAGCGTTTTTAATTAAAACAAACTTTACTAGTAGTCTAAATTTTTGTTCTTTATGTCTATTAAGGGAGATTCACGAATATATGCAAATATTTTAATATGTTATTTTACAAGTAAAACTAAAGAAAAAGTTCACGTAAACATAGGTCCGCAAATGTTTAGTGACAGAGTTACGGCTAATAAAAGATTTTGCCGGAGATTTAGCAACTTCGCTAATATGGAGCCACCGCAAAACTATACGAGTTTAAAGAAAAAAGCGATTTACATTTATTTTGTTGTTACCGGTCTGGTTAATCTAATAAAACATGTCCCAGACGTGCATCTGCAGTAGTTTTCCAGAACACCCAGACAAGCAAAGATTATTATATAAGTATATTTGTTTACCTTCCATTAAGAATGTAGAAACGTTTATGTCATTGTTGGTAACCGTTAGTGAGTTGTTTCAGTCGTATGACTTGATCCGCCAGTTTTGGATTATGTCTTTCGTTGTGCTTCAAGATAAACGAGTACCTTTGATGCGCTGAATTATCTTACCCTTATTTTCAAAATAAAAGATGAGGGGGCAGATGCTACCCAGGATTTCTTCAAAAATCCACATCGCTAAGAGATTTATATGCTTGGCAATGACATTTGCAGACGAGAAAGTTGCAGCGCTGGCATGACAGTCCTTGGTAACACACTTAATCATAGATAACGACTGTCTAGTCCTGGACATGCAACGAACTGCTTTTGCTATGGTTCACTTTTTTGACAGAGCGATTTGTGAGTTGTTTTATAGTGCCGTTTTACAGGCTATGTTCTACATACCACTGTTCCGGAACACGTGACACACTTTTCTTTATTGTCTTTATTAATCACGCCATATTTCTCAAACCACCTAGTGAGAAATTTTTTGCTGTACTTATCTTGCATTATGTGTTCCTTTGCCAAATTATCCATGCTGAATAATGCTGACAAGTTTAAAAATATGTAATCTGGCTGTACGTTACTTGTTGGTAAAGGATGGAAGCCGTCGTTGTTGCAGCAATTGCCAACCTATCCTATTTAACAGTGCATGACGTTGTATTATTGTTAATGCATCTGAATACATCATAACTCACAGTGAATGAGCATAAGTGAAGATCGGTCATCTTCAACTTCTATGACGCGTCGCTGCCGATAGCCTGTTCCCGATCAACTTTGGTAGTCACTTCAAATGAAGATGAGCAACTCAATTATTCGATTAGATAAGTCTACCTAAATTTCTCATCTAATGCCGTGTCCAAAGTATTTGGTCGTGTGCCACTAATGGAATGAATGTCATTGGTTTACCATCACTGAGCTAATGCTCGTGTATGTCTATTTGTCTATATGTTGAAACTCATCTTCATTAGCAGCTGGTTTGAGGTCTGGAATAAAAACGTGCGAGTGCTACCTAGTTGTCGCCACAATTAAAATCTTTAAATATTACACATTTCACTCATAATTTGGCCACCGAACTCAACTGAAACAACATCTCACTCAAACAGCGCTAATGTATTATTTGTTAAATAAGCCACATTGTGTTTGGAGAAGTTATAGGAAGTAAGATTCCTAAATGGAAGTCTCAGTACATAAATGGAAGTCTCAATACATCGAAAGCAAACCCGCAGATAATCTGCCCATTACAACTCAATACGGGAATGTGGTACTAGTTGCACACTTCATATATCTGGCAGAGGGAATCCATCCATCAGGACTGACTCCATAGCAAATCAAGTAAGAATCTCCATATTACAGGAAACATACAAACTCACTTGGAGTCACAACAATAAGAAATCTATTTCCATCAATGCAAAACCAAGGCATTACAACAAGGTTGTTCTAGCAGCAGCACTCTTCCCTGCAGAAAGTACAGTGATTCATGGTCATACCAAAATGAGAGAGATTGAAAAACATGAAAGAAAAATTCTGAGGAAAATATATGGACCAGTTTTGGAGAAGGAATTTGGATAAAGAGATGAACAAGAGGGATCTACAAGGGGATAGAAAAAATGACGGTCACTTTTAGAAAGAGAAGGCTGAAATTTTATGGACGTATCAGCAGAATGAATAAGAATAGGTTCACAAGGCAAATCTTCGACATAACAAACTCTAGCAAGAACAAGACAAAGTGGATCACTGAAACAGAAGACATTAAGGAACTGGTAATCACAGGAGACAAAATAAACAATAGAGAACTGATTGTTTACTGTAGAGATCTAGTATCGACATAGGTCTTTCAGTGTGTTGTCAAATTGTTCTCGCGTATCGTATCTCCCATCTCATCTTCAGTTACATCCTCTTCCATTGCCGTAATATTGGCTTCAAGTTCCTTTCCCCACTATATAATCCTTCCAACTTGCAGCTTTCCCTTCTTTGCCTAGTACTGGTTTTGCTACTGTTCACACAGCTGCTTCTCCTTCCCCAAAGACCCGTTTAACTTTCCTATAGGAAGTATCTATCTCTCCACTAGTAATACAAGCTCCTGTATCCTTACCTTTGTCTCTACCCATTCCTGTGTAGCCATTTTACACTTCCTGTCTATATAATTTTTTTAAACTTTTGTATTACCCTTCAGCTTGGCCATTTTCTGCATTTTTAGATTTTTGCCTTTCATCAATTAGATTCAATATCTCCTGTGACATCCAAGAATTTCTACCAGCCCTTGTCTTTTTATCTATCTGCTCCTCTGCTGCCTTCACTGTCTCTAAAAAGCAACCCATTCCTATTCTTGTATACCTTTCCCGTGAACTGACATAGGATCGTGAATCGATGCTTACGATTCCCCTCTTTCTCCGGGGGACAAATATTAATTATTATCAGTAGTAATATATTTAGCTACAAATTATCATTTTAAACCTGTGTAGTCTCCCTGATGTGCCTAGTCGACCACAAGTCACCATCACGCTGTTCACTCTAACAACAGAGTACATACAGGTTTGAAGGCATGGAGGAAGAAAGGTATCATCACAATTTGAATTTAGAGTAATATAACTTTCTTACCTTTATTGGTCGTTGTTGCACGCTCGTGGTCCAGTGATGAATCTCGCCATCCGCTGTTTGTTAAATCAATTTGAGGTCCAGGGTGTGTATTCTGCTGCGTAAGAATTGACACATATTTAAACTTCCAACTTTTATTTTATAAATACTGATCGTGACGATATTCAATACTTTTCAATGTAACAGCTTTTCCAATACATCATTTCGTTCTCTCTATCCTTGACCTTCTCAAAGCAAGCGTATTACAAGACGTCTCAACACCAACTGCTCATTGTCTCTACACCCGCCAACAACCGGCTCCTGTTCACAGAGCTTACAAACTGTGTAGTACTGCCAACCTTGGTTGTATATCGATATTTTACACATCGCACGTATACATATATGAAAAACATAGTATGATAAATGAAAAGTGTTTATAATATAGTTCTGTGGCAATATACCTCATGATTGTACACGTATTAACAGTTTTGTAACAAAATAATGGTATTTCAGTTTGTGTTTACATGGTGTAAGTTCACTTGCTTCTTCAAGTTGATTGACGGCACCGCACACCTCGCCAGCCGGTGGTATCGGTAGTTTCAGTAGTCCGTTACATTACAGTGTGTACACAGTAAAGACGATGACTTGCTCTGTACGTGCAAAGTACCTATGCTGGCGTGAGAGCGCAACCTTTGCCTGACCAGTCTGAAACAATGAAAAGATTGTCCATTTATGGAAGCTATACAGACTGATAGCTGCGACTAGTAACTGAATAAAAATGTAACCGATTGTGAGTATACTAGAGTACCCACAGCAAAGAAGGCAAGTCAGATAGCAGTCACTGCACGTTCCACATGCTCCACAATCAGCTGCGCGCCCAGACGTCGCGTATGAACACGTTGAGTGATATTACACATGTCTGCCACGCTACAAAATCTGTGGATTTGTTCCTGCGCCTTTCTCCTCGTAACGCATTCCACAAATGGTGCAGACAATAATCTGTAGACAAGCGCTGCGTACACAGTGTAGCTGCCTGCAGGATGTGGCATTAACAGTCCCCGCACTCGTCGCGGTGACGTCTGTGTGCGGCGAGCATCGCTCCTCTGGGACAGATTTACTGGCCAGGGGGTATGAATTCTGAGGCGCACATCTGCCGTCTACCTCCACAGTCACCGCTTCATAAACGCAGCCGAAAGTGACAAGACGCTTCATCGAAGAGCTGAGACCGTCTGTTAACTTGTCGATTAAATTCTCCAGAATATTTCCGCATTACGCAGTTTACAGAACTATCAAGCAGAATAAAACGACGTTTTACAGATAAAGGAAACTCTTTTTGCCCTTGTTCTCACTAAGATCATGTCCGAAATGCTATAAGCTGTAACTTTGGAATAAAATATGAAAACGCACATTCATAAATTACACTACGGCTCATTAAAATTGCTTCACCAAGAAGATGACGTGCTACTGACGCGAAATTTAACCGATAGGAAGACGATGCTGTGATATTCAAATGATTAACTTTTCAGAGCTTTCACACAAGGTTGATGCCGATGGCGACACCTACAACGTGCTCACATGAGGAAAGTTTCCAACGGATTTCTCATACACAAACAGCAGTTGACCGGCGTTGCCTGGTGAAACGTTGTTGAGATGCCTCCTGTAAGGAGGAGAAATGCGCACAATCACGTTTCCGACTTAGATAAAGGTCGGATTGTAGCCTATAGCAATTGCGGTTTATTGTATCGCGACATTGCTGCGGGCCTTGGTCGAGATCCAATGAATGTTAGCAGAATATGGAATCGATGGGTTCAGAAGGGTAATACGGAACGCCGTGCTGGATCCCATCGGCCTCGTATCACTAGCAGTCGAGATGACAGGCATCTTATCTGCATGAATGTAACGAATCGTGCAGGCACGACTCGATCCCTGAGTTAACAGATGGGGACGTTTGCAAGACAACAACCACCTGCACGAACAGGTCGACGACGTTTGCAGCGGCATGGACTATCAGCTCGGAGATCATGGCTGCGGTTACCCTTGACGCTTCATCACAGACAGGAGAGCCTGCGATGGTGTACTCAACGACGAACCTGAGTGCACGAATGCCAAAACGTCATATTTTCGGATAAATCCTGGTTCTGTTTACAGCATCATGATGGTCGCATCCGTGTTTGCGACACTGCGGTGAACGCACATTGGAAGCGTGTATTCCTCATCACCGTACTGTCGTATCACCCAGCGTGATGGTATGAGGTGTTATTGGTTACACGTCTCGGTCACCTCTTGTTCTAACTGACGGCACTTTGAACAGTGGACGTTACATTTCAGATGTGTTACGATCCGTGGCTCTACCCTTCATTCGATCCCTGTGAAACCCTACATTTCAGCAGGATAATGCACGACCGCATGTTGCAGGTCCTGTACGGGCCTTTCTGGATACAGAAAATTTTCGACTGCTGCCCAGGCCAGCACATTCTCCCAGATCTCTCACCAATTGAAAACTTCTGGTCAATGGTGGCCGAGCAACTGGCTCGTCACAACACGCCAGTCACTACTCTTGATGAACTGTGGTATCGTGTTGAAGCTTCGTAGGCAGCTAAACCTGTACACGCTATCCAAGCTCTGTTTGACTCAATGCCCAGGCGTATCAAGGCCGTTATTACGGCCCGTGGTTGTTCTGGGTATTGATTTCTCAGGATGTATGCACCCAAATTGAGTGAAAATGTAATCATATGTCAGTTCTAGTATAATATATTTGTCGAATGAATACCTGTTTATCATCTGCATTTCTTCTTGGTGTAGCAATTTTAATTGCCAGTAGTGTATAATCAACTACATCCGTCCCGCGATTTCAGCGCCGGTTAAACGGTTATTTCTAAAAAAAAAAAAGTGCTGAGTATTTATTTATTCCAGTCTGCCATCCATCAGGTTCTTTTCCCCTCAATGTATCTCCTCCTTCCCACTCTCTCTGTCCATCTGCTCCGCCCCCTGTCTGTCCATCTACTCCACCCCTACTCTCTGTCGATATCCTCCTATCCCATTTCTATGTCAATCTTCTCCTCCCCCTTCTCCCTGTCCATAACCTCTGCCCCTCTCACGGTCCATCTCTTCTTTCCCCCTTCTCGCTGTTCCTTTCTCTCTCCATCTCCTCGTCTTTCATTTCTCTGTCAACCTCGTCTTCCCTTATCCTGCTATCTCCTTCTCCACCTCCGTTTCCATCTACTCCCCCCTCCAAACACCATCCTTCTCCTCCTACGCCCCAGTGTCTATCTCATCTCTGTCCATCTCCTCGTCCCCTGCTCTCTCCACTTTATCACCCTCACACCGATTGGAGACTGGTGGTTCTTATCCCTACAGAGTTACTTTTCACAAAAGACATATGAATCTCAAATTTGGTCGGAGCCGTTCCAGGGGTTTAGGATCAGCTTTTTACCTGTGACTTTGTCCTCATTCTCACATGTCAGATATGTTTACATGTATTTAACATATTTCACACGTATTTGTAAACATATTACACCTGCATCTCTAGAGAATTTCTCCCTGCAGTTTCATAATGAAGCAGCTAATGTTTATAACGTCGTACCCGTGGAGCATTTGTCATAGAATAATATAATTTTGCAGGTACACCCAGTGGCGTATGTGGCTACTGTCTGAAAAATGTGTTGTGAATAGAGTTAGTAGTAAAGAAGTACAAAATCAATACATCATGCATAAAGCGGCAGTTTTTCATGCCTCTCAGTATTTGACATCATATCTCCTGAATCATGCATCGTACAATGATTTTTTGTAGGTACGTTCAGCGATATATGTGGATACTCTCTGAGAAATGTATCCCGAATACAGTGGATAGCAAAAGTAATAAATTTAAACGCCATACATGATACGGAATTCATTCATGCATCTCCGTGTTTATGACGTAATATCTCCTGAACTGTATGTAGTATAATCATATAATTCTGTAAGTGTTTGCAGCGGCATATTTAATATCATAGTTGTACACTACCTGAAAGATGTGTTACGAACACAGTTAGTGGTAAAGAAGTGATAAATTAAAACATTATCCCTGATGCGATAGTTTTACGGCATGAATATAGAAAATATAATAAGCGAAAATTTGTTTGCGGTAGTCAGTGAGAAAAAGTTTCCTAAGTGTTTGATATTATGCGTAAAGTTTGCTGCAATTCACTAAGTGCTCTCATCCTCAGGTACTGGATAAATAAAATATGGGTACTCGCACGTCTTAGGCACACTTCTTTTTCAATTTCATCCAGATCCGTCCAGCTGTTTCATGTGAAGAAGCAAAAATATACATACATACACATACAAACACAAACACACACACACACACACACAGACACATACACACAAACTTTCGGATTTAAAATACAATTATTCTTGGAAAATAGCATAAAACAAGAATATGACAATAGAGAGATAACTAAATACGACCACAAAGAGTACTCGAAAGGCGAAAAGTTATTTCCTAAGCCTGAGGGTATCTGTCGCAATGGCACAAAAAATTAGGCTTGAGACTGACATTACAGTATTGCATGGTATGGAACAATAGCTAATTCATGTTGTTGTTGTTGTTGTGGTCTTCAGACCTGAGACTGGTTTGATGCAGCTCTCCATGCTACTCTACCCTGTGCAAGCTTCTACATCTCCCAGTAACTACTGCAACCTACATCTTTCTGTATCTGTTTAGTGTATTCAACTCTTGGTCTCCTTCTACGATTTTTACCTTCCACGCTGCCCTCCAATACTAAATTGGTGATCCGTTGATGCCTCAGAACATGTTCTACCAACCGATCCCTTCTTCTATTCAAGTTGTGCCACAAACCTCTCTTCTCCCCAATCCTATTCAGTACGTCCTCATTAGTTATGTGATCTACCCATCTAATCCTGGACCCTGTGCAACAACGATTGTGTGAGTGATGTTATCTGAAGAGGCATGAATCTTTTTGTACGTAATTAATACAAAAATTGGTTTCCATGCAATGCAACCCACATTCTATGTATTTAGAAACGACATGTCTATATAGTTACACAAAATGACCAAAGGATAAATAAATGTTATTATTATTATTATTATTATTGATCGCCCGGTCAGCTGTGCAGTCTAGCGCACGGCTTTACGGATTGGGAAGGAGCGCCTTGTCCCCGGCACGAATCCGCCCGGCGCACTTGTGTCGAGGTCCCGTGAGCCGGCCATCTGTGGATGGTTTTCAGGCGGTTTTCCATCTGCCTCGGCAAATACGTGCTGGTTCTCCTTATTCCGCCTCACCTACACTATGTCGGCGACTGCTCCGCAAACAAGGTCTTCACGTACGTTTACACCACCATTACTCTACCACGCAAACATAGCGGTTGTACTCGTCTGGTGTGAGACGTTCCCTGGGGGGAGGGGAGGGTTCCACCGGGGCCCGAACAGCACAATAGCCCAGAAAGAGTGGTTCGGTATGGGGCGGCAGAGGAGTGAAGTGGACTGCGGCGGGGACGGAGCGTCTCCGTCGTTTCTTGGCCCCCGGTTAACAGACAATACAATACAATTATGTGTATTACTATTACGACTTTTTTGTTGATGGTGTGTTTTTGACCTTTCTACAATAATTGCCTTTTCACCACACCGTCCATAACATTTATGAAATGTGAGTAAAGTGCCATCTGTGCGCTTTTACCAACGTCTTCAATATTTAATGTTTTTTAATATTCTTCACTTTATCATCAAGGCTCTATTCATCTGTCTTACAGCATTGCTATAGCGACAAATTTCATATGTTATTTTGGGAGAGAATAAGTGGGTACTATGAATACTGTTGTCTATTATCTAAATGAAGATTTCTCACATATTATTAATAACCTGCCCCCCTCCCCATGAACCATGGACCTTGCCGTTGGTGGGGAGGCTTGCGTGCCTCAGCGATACAGATAGCCGTACCGTAGCTGCAACCACAACGAAGGGGTATCTGTTGAGAGGCCAGACAAACGTGTGGTTCCTGAAAACGGGCAGCAGCCTTTTCGGTAGTTGCAGAGGCAACAGTCTAGATGATTGACTCATCTGGCCTTGTAACACTAACCAAAACGGCCTTGCTGTGCTGGTACTGCGAACGGCTGAAAGCAAGGGGAAACTACGGCCGTAATTTTTCCCGAGGGCATGCAGCTTTACTGTATGGTTAAATGATGATGGCGTCCTCTTGGGTAAAATATTCCGGAGGTAAAATAGTCCCCCATTAGGATATCCGGGCGGGGATAACCCAAGAGGATGTCGTTATCAGGAGAAACAAAACTGGCGTTCTACTGATCGGAGCGTGGAATGTCAGATCCCTTAATCAGGCAGGTCGGTTAGAAAATTTAAAAAGGGAAATGGATAGGTTAAAGTTAGATATAGTGGGAATTAGTGAAGTTCGGTGGCAGGAGGAACAAGACTTCTGACCAGGTGACTACAGGGTTATAAACACAAAATCAAATAGGGGTATTGCAGGAGTAGGTTTAATAATGAATAGGAAAATAGGAATGCGGGTAAGCTACTACAAACAGCACAGTGAACGCATTATTGTGGCCAAGATAGATACGAAGCCCACGCCTACTACAGTAGTACAAGTTTATATGCCAACTAGCTCTGCAGATGACGAAGAAATTAAAGAAATGTATGATGAAATAAAAGAAATTTTTCAGATAGTGAAGGGTGACGAAAATTTAATAGTCATGGGTGACTCGAATTTGAGAGTAGGAACAGGGAGAGAAGGAAACGTAGTAGGAGAATATGGATTAGGGCTAAGAAATGAAGGAGGAAGCCGCCTGGTAGAATTATGCACAGAGCACAACTTTATCATAGATAACACTTGATTCAAGAATCATAAAAGAAGGCTGTATACATGGAAGAAGCCTAGAGATACTAACAGGTTTCAGATAGATTATAAAATAGCAAGACAGAGATTTAGGAAACAGGTTTTAAATTTCCAGGGGCAGATGTGGACTCTGACCACAATCTATTGGTTATGACCTGTAGATTAAAACTGAAGAAACTGCAAAAAGGTGGGAATTTAAGGTGATGCTACCTGGATAAACTGAAAGAACCAGAGGTTGTACAGAATTTCAGGGAGAGCATAAGGGAACAATTGACAGGAATGGGGGAAAGAAATACAGTAGAAGAAGAATGGGTAGCTTTGAGGGATGAAGTAGTGAAGGCAGCAGAGGATCAAGTAGGTAAAAAGACAAGGGCTAGGAGAAATCCGTGGGTAACAGAAGATATATTGAATTTAATTGATGAAAGGAGAAAATATGAAAATGCAGTAAATGAAGCAGGCAAAAAGGAATACAAACGTCTCAAAAATGAGATCGGCAGGAAGTGCACAATGGTTAAGCAGGGATGGCTAGAGGATAAATGTTGGGATGTAGAAGCTTATCTCACTAGGGGTAAAATAGATACTGCCTACAGGAAAATTAAAGACACCTTTGGAGATAAGACAACGACTTGCATGAACATCAAGAGCTCAGATGGAAAACCAGTTATAAGCAAAGAAGGGAAAGCAGAAAGGTGGAAGGAGTATATAGAGTGTCTATACAAGGGCGATATGCTTGAGGACAATATTATGGAAATGGAAGACGATGTAGATGAAGATGAAATGGGAGATACGATACTGCGTGAAGAGATTGACAGGTCAGTGAAATACCTGAATCGAAACAAGGCCCCCGGAGTAGACAACATTCCATTAGAACTACTGACAGCCTTGGGAGAGCCAGTCCTGACAAAGCTCTACCATCTGGTGAGCAAGATGTATGAGACAGGTGAAATACTCTCAGACTTCTAGAAGAATATAATAATTCCAATCCCAAAGAAAGCAGGTGTTGACAGATGTGAAAATTACCGAACTATCAGTTTAATAAGTCATAGCTGCAAAATGCTAATTCTTTACAGAAGAATGGAAAAACTAGTAGAAGCAAACTTCGGGAAAGATCAGTTTGGATTCCGTAGAAATGTTGGAACACGTGAGGCAATACTGACCCTACGACTTATCTTAGAAGCTAGATTAAGGAAGAGCAAACCTACGTTTCTGGCATTTGTAGACTTAAAGAAAGCTTTTGACAATGTTGACTGGAATACTATCTTTCAAATTCTCAAGGTGGCAGGGGTAAAATACAGGGAGCCAATGGCTATTTACAATTTGTACAGAAACCAGATGGTAGTTATAAGAACTTAGGGGCATGAAAGGGAATCAGTGGTTGGGAAGGGAGTAAGACAGGGTTGTAGTCTCTCCCCGATGTTATTCAATCTGTATATTGAGCAAGCAGTGAAGGAAACAATAGAAAAATTCGTTGTAGGTATTAAAATCCATGGAGTAGAAATAAAAACTTTAAGGATCGCCGATGACATTGTAATTCTGTCACGGACAGCAAAGGACTTGGAAGAGCAGTTAAATTCAATATATCTTCTGTTACCCACGGATTTCTCCTAGCCCTTGTCTTTTTACCTACTTGATCCTCTGCTGCCTTCACTACTTCATCCCTCAAAGCTACCCATTCTTCTTCTACTGTATTTCTTTCCCCCATTCCTGTCAATTGTTCCCTTATGCTCTCCCTGAAATTCTGTACAACCTCTGGTTCTTTCAGTTTATCCAGGTCCCATCACCTTAAATTCCCACCTTTTTGCAGTTTGTCTGGCCTCTCAACAGATACCCCTCCGTTGCGGTTGCACCTACGGTACGGCTATCTGTATCGCTGAGGCACGCAAGCCTCCCCACCAACGGCAAGGTCCATGGTTCATGGGGAGGGGGGGGGGGCAGGTTATTAATAATATGTGAGAAATCTTCATTTAGATAATAGACAACAGTATTCCTCAAGAGTAGTCACCTCCCGGATATCCGAATGGGGGACTATTTTACCTCCGGAATATTTTACCCAAAGGACGCCATCATCATTTAATCATACAGTAAAGCTGCATGCCCTCGGGAAAAATTACGGCCGTAGTTTCCCCTTGCTTTCAGCCGTTCGCAGTACCAGTACAGCAAGGCCGATTTTGGTAATTGTTACAAGGCCAGATCAGTCAATCATCCAGACTGTTGCCCTTGCAACTACTGAAAAGGCTGCTGCCCCTCTTCAGGAACCACACCTTTGTCTAGCCTCTCAACAGATACCCCTCCGTTGTGGTTGCACCTACGGTACGGCTATCTGTATCGCTGAAGCACGCAAGCCTCCCCACCACGGCAAGGTCCATGGTTCATGGGGGGAGGATAAAGTAACTAGCAGCAGGAAAAGGCAGTTTTATTTACAAAACAAGTATTGATATGCTTGGTGCGGAAGATGGCCGCACAAACAAACTTGTTGTACATTCACTCTCCTGATCTTCCTTCTTTTTTTTCGTAATACAAGCAGAGATGGCGACATATCAGCGTATATTTGTCTCAGCTCGACATATGAGGGTTGTCCAGAAAGTGGTTCAAATGGCTCTGAGCACTGAGGTCATCAGTCCCCTAGAACTTAGAACTACTTAAACCTAATTAACTTAAGGACGTCACACACATCCATGCCCCAGGCAGGATTCTAACCTGCGACCGTAGCGGACGCGCGGTTCCGGACTGTAGCGCCTAGAACCGCTTGGCCAAACCGGCCGACCAGAAAGTAAGTTCCGACATTTTCTCGAAATGGAAACCACAGCGAGAACCTTCAACGCTTTATTTTCAACAGTTAGATACACATTTCACCTACTTCTCTACATAGTCGCCGCTCCAACTTCAAATCTTGTCTTAGTATTGTATCAACTTTCCAATATCCTCGTCATAGAAAGGAACCGCCTGTGCTTTCGACCAGTTATCTGCACTGGTCTGTAGCTCGTTGTCTGTGGAAAATTTTTGTCTTCGTAGCCAGCGGTTCTTGTGAGCAGAGATGAGATTCAGGGAGAGCCAATTACGGTCTGTATTGTGGGTGACCAAACGTTTCTCATTGGAAACGCTGCAGGAGCGTCTTCATTGCCCCTGCAGTGTGCGGCCGAGAATTGACACGAAGAAAGGAGTGCTCGACAGTTGTGTTACGTGGGCTTCTTGACACAGACGAAATCTCGAACCAGGCCCTCATACATGGCGGGAGACGCTATTCCCTACACATCTTTATGTGCTCACTGTTCACTCCAGACTGAAAAGAGCGACGCGACGCGATCGATGGACATACTAGAGACACTGCCCAACTCATATGTGCAAAGTTTTACCAGATTTTCCCAGTACAGTAGAGAGTCGATTATCTGAAGTAATTGGAGGACATGGGTGTTCGGAAAACTGGTTTGTTCGGATAATCGAACTGTACATGTTTATTTGCCAAAAAGAAGTACTGTACAGTCAATTTATTCATAAAAACAGGCATCTCTTTTAGTATTACAAAGTAACATACAAAGGCAACTTCAGTAGGAATATATAGGAGTATATATTAACGTTTAAAAAAATCCTTTATTTTGGTCTGTCTAAGCAAGCCTACACGCTTAGGAGCAGCTAAGTCACGTACTTTTTTCATCACAGATTTCTGAAACTGGTCACTTTCATCTTGGGCTTCAAGCCATTGCAAGGCCACATGTAAACAAGTGAACGCCTCAGAAGCTGTTGGTATACTTTCATCTTCACTTTCTGGAGCACTGATTGATGAGATGCTGGCGGTGTCATCTTTATCAGTGACGACGTTTACAATCTCGCTGTCCTGTATGATTTGGTGTCCTGGATCTGCATCACCGATATTCATCCATTCATGGACGTCTTCTTCATCACATCAGTGGCAATCTATTTCTTTTAGCATATCGAGAATTTCAGAAATATCAATCTGTTCGTTATTTTCAATCACACCTTGTGAATTTTCTTCTGTGTCCAAAATTTTATTCCAAGTTTTCTTCAAATTCTCTTCCTTTACACTATTCCATGCTGCGCTGATCATGTAGAACGCGTCTTTCAAGTCAATATTCTTACGATTTCTTAAGAGACTTTCTTCTCCACCCTCTTCTCTTTCTAACAATAACTTACGCAACAATTCTTTCCTGTAATATCGTTTGAAAGTCTCAGTAACGCCTTGATCCATGGCTGTAGTAAGGAGGTTACGTTAGGTGGAAGAAATATTACCTTCATGAACTTACGTTTAAAATATCACGTGACGGATGATTTGGTGCATTGTCAAGGAGAAGTGGTGTTTTCTCCCTCTTCCCATTCTTTAGCTGATGAGCTTTTACAGAGGTTACGAAAACGTCCATTAGAAGCAATGTTCCGCCAGCGGTGGCCCAGTGCGGCGACTACTGTGGGAAACTTGGTTTGGGAGTGAGGGGGACGATGGACGGTAAGGTGGCAGAGTAACAGGTGCGAGCGAGCACACAGTTCGGTTAAGCGGTCGTTCGGTTGGCCGACGTTCGGCTAATCGACGCTCTACTGTAGTTTCCATTTCAAGACCGATCGGAACTTGCTTTCTGGACAAGCCTCGTATTTCTGGTACAAAGTAACAATTGCATAAGAACGCTATAGCAGAGTGGAGCTGCGAGAAATTTGTGCGTGCTTGCACAAAACGCTTGTGCATGCGCGCCTGTCAAGCATGCAGTTGGGTTGTTGCAGCCAGGACAGCGGCACAGCAGTGAATGCCGGGTTCCGGTGCTGGCCGCGGCTGGAAGCCCGTCAGTCAGGTGGCGCGCGGCGCGGCGCGGCAGATTTACGGCCGACGGCGGGGTCGGCAAGGCTGGGCGCGCATTCCCGCTTCCATTAGCTGTGCCCGCGGCCGAACAATGGAAACACTGAGGCTCGCGTGAGCGGCCTCTCTCAGCCCGCTTTCCTGGCGCACGTCACTCACTGCCCATTTCCTCGCCTCGTTTCTCCCCTTCCCTCATCCTCAGGTCACGAGGAGCGCTTTCTTCATTCTCCTCTTAGAGATTTCTTCCAAATTAATTCTTGCTTGTACACACTCAGAGTGGTTACAGTGCTCTTGCGTCATAATGTCTTTTCACCACTATTTATTACTAAATTGTCAGTTACATTTTTTAATGAGGAAATGTGCGTATTTATGAAGACTGTTACAATTATCACAAGCAGGAGAAACGTTTGGGGAAATTAACTGATTCACTATCTAGTATGTCACTGACAACTTTTTCTCCTTGCTTTCTGTGGTGTACAAAAATTTCAAATTCCTCCATTAAATCCATTATACAGGGTGTTACAAAAAGGTACTGCCAAACTTTCAGAAAACATTCCTCACACACAAATAAAGAAAAGAAGTTATGTCGACATGTGATCGGAAACGCTTAATTTCCTTGTTAGAACTCATTTTAGTTTCGTCAGTATGCACTGTACGTCCTCGATTCACCGCCAGTTGACCCAATTGAAGGAAGGTAATGTTGACTTCGGTGCTTGTGTTGACATGCGACTCATTGCTCTACAGTACGAGCATCAAGAACATCACTACGTAGCATCAACATGTTAGTGTTAATCACGAACGTGGTTATGCAGTCAGTGCAATGTTTACAAATGCGGAGTTGGCAGATGCCCATTTGAAGTATGGATTACCACGGGGCAATAGCCGTGGCGCGGTACGTTTGTATCGAGACAGATTTCCAGAACGAAGGTGTCCCGACAGGAAGACGTTCGAAGCAATTCATCGGCGTCTTAGGGAGCACAGAACATTCCAGCCTATGACTGGGGAAGACCTAGAACGACGAGGACACCTGCAATGGACGAGGCAATTCTTCGTGCAGTTGACGATAACCCTAATGTCAGCATCAGAGAATTTGCTGCTGTACAAGGTACGTTGACCACGTCACTGTATGGCTCTCACTACGGGAGAACCAGTTGTTTCCGTACCATGTACAGCGTGTGCAGGCACTATAAGCAGCTGATTGGCCTCCACGGGTACACTTCTGCGAATGTTTCATCCAACAATGTGTCAATCCTCATTTCAGTGCATATGTTCTCTTTACGGATGAGGCTTCATTCCAACGTGATCAAATTTTAAATTTTCACAATCAACATGTGTGGGCTGACGAGAATCCGCACGCAATTGTGCAATCACGTCATCAACACATATTTTCTGTGAACATGTGGGCAGGCATTGTTGGTGATGTCTTGATTAGGCCCCATGTTCTTCCACCTACACTCAATGGAGCACGTTATCATGATTTCATGCGGGTTACTCTACCTGTGTTGCTAGAACATCTGCTTCTACAAGTACAACACAACATGTGGTTCATGCACGATGGAGCTCCTGCACATTTCAGTCGAAGTGTTCGTACGCTTCTCAACAACAGATTCGGTGACCGATGGATTGGTATAGGCGGACCAATTCCATGGCCTCCACGCTCTCCTGGCCTCAAGCCTCCTGTCTTTCATTTATAGGGGCATTTGAAAGCTCTTGTCTACGCAACCCCGGTACCAAATGTAGAGATTATTCGTGCTCGTATTGTGGACGGCTGTGATACAATACGCCATTCTCCAGGGTTGCACCAGCGCATCAGGGATTCCATGCGACGGAGGGTGGATGCGTGTATCTTCGCTAACGGAGGGCATTTTGAACATTTCCTGTAACAAAGTGTTTGAAGTCACGCTGGTAGGTTCTGTTGCTGTGTGTTTCCATTCCATGATTAATGCGATTTGAAGAGAAGTAATAAAATGAACTCTAATATGGAAAGTAAGCGTTTCCGGACACATGTCCACATAACATATTTTCTTTCTTTGTGTGTGAGGAATGTTTCCTGAAAGTTTGGCCGTACCTTTAAGATGTATTTTTACCACTATTGATTACTAAATTATAAGTTCCATTTTTTAATGAGGAAATGAGCGTATATATGAAGATCATATGCAGAAGAAACGTTTGGAGAAATTAACTGATCGACTATCGAGTATGTCAAAAGCTTTCTGTGGTGTACAAAAAATTCAAGTTCCTCCATTAAATCCATTATATGAGAGTTCTGGAAGAGGTGGAGTACCTAAAGAGCTTCTTCTATGTTTTCGAATGGGTGTCCAATGTTTTTCTTTTTTCTTGTGTGTGTGTGTGTGTGTGTGTGTGTGTGTAGCAGTTGCTGTGTTCAGTGTATCTAATTTTAAAATTCTTACCAGTTTGTCCTACGTAGTAGCTTCAGCAAATTTTGCATGTTATTTTATAATGTGGCCTAAGTAGGTTTGCTATTTATTGAGGAACGTTACCTACATAAGTTATGCTATATCTAACTGTATTATTGGTTGCTGCCAAAGAGCCAGGAATTTCTTTGTTTTCTATTATTTGTCTCTATATACTGTCTCTCATAGCGTTGGGAAAGTCATTGGTCACGGCAGTTTGATTATTGATGTCTAATTCTTTCTCCCTGTCCTCTTTGTCCATCGGAATTTTCTTTGCAGAAAGACGCAAGAGTAGCAGAAAATCATCCACGCAAACGTCACCAAACATATTAATGTAAACAAATGCACAAACGCACTTGAAAATGAGAACAAATTCTGGAAAAGTGTGAAGCATAAAAAAAATTTTTAAAAAATTATCTGTTGAACTTAGTGCAAAAAGAAGCCGACGTCACTTTCCGGTCCCCGTAATATATTTTTTTTTCAATTTTTCACATAAAAATGTGAAAATTCCTGACTTGTAACATGGAAACAAATCTTTTCCAGCCCCATGCTTATAACTTCTTCGTCTTCTTGTGAGAAATGTGTCCTGCAATTTGTGCCGTACCTTTTTGTAACACCATGTCTCGAAACGCTTTATTTCCATGTTACAACTCATTTTCTATAACTCATTAATCGTAGGAATCACACACGATCAGAACACACCACCATACCACATGTAACTCTTCCTCACGGGCGATGTTCAATACGACCTCCATGAACATTGGTAAATGCATCAACCGGCCGACGTAGTGGATCTCGGATGCGCTGATGTATCTATGGAACACTGCGTATAATGGTTGGGGGTTGGTTTTGGGGGAAGAGACCAAAGAGCGAGGTCATCGGTCTCATTGGATTAGGGAAGAATGGGAAAAGAAGTCAGCCGTGTCCCACAGGAACCATCCCGCCATTTCCCTGGAGCGATTTAGGGAATTCATGGAAAACCTAAATCAGGATGGCTGGACACGAGATGGAGCCATCGTCCTCCCAAATGCGAGTCCAGTGTGTTAACCACTGCGCCACATCGCTCGCTATTGCGTATGGTTTCGCAGTCTTCCATAATACAGGCACACAAGCTCTGAACATCTTGTACTGGGGTTTCATACACACAAGATTTCAAATGCCCCCACAAATAAACATCTTGTGGGTTTATGCCCGTGGTGCGCGGAGGCCAGGCAATTGGTCCATCTCTACATATGCATCTGTCACCGAATCTGTTATTTAGAAGCTAACGGACATTAACACTAAAATGAGGATGTGCTCCATCATGCTTGAAGTACGTGTTTTGTCGCACAGCTGAAGGCACATCTGCTAACAGATCAGGTAAAACATTTTCAACGAAATTGTGATACCATCATCTGTTGAGCCTGGATAGAACAAAGTGAGGCCGTACCAGTTACCAACGACGTCGGCTCAAACACTGACAGAAAATCTTTCTTAATGACTTGCTTCAACAATTTGGTGAGGATTGACGTCTTCCTATACTTGCCTACAAAGCACAGCGGTACGTCGAAGATATAGTACGCCCCGTTTTGTTCCCCTTCGTGCAAACAATCTTGGACTTACATTTCAGCAAGATAACGCCTGCCCGCAATCGCCGAGAGTTTCTACTGCTTGTCTCCGTGCTCGGAAACCCTACCTTGGCGAGCAAGGTCGCCGAATCTCTCCCCAATTGAGAACGTTTGGAGCATCATGGAAGGGACCTCCAATCATCTCGGATTCTGACGATCTAACGCATCAGTCGGATAGAATTAAGCACGATATACCTCAAGAGGAGATCCAGTTATTCTTTCTCTCAATTCCAAACCGAACATCTGCTTCCATAAGGGCCAGAGTTGTACCAACGTTTTATTGAGTTGCTTAGCTTTTGAAACTCTTTCTTCTGAACAAATTATCCGATTTTTCTGAAATGGTAAATATCAAGGGTAAAATTTTATAAATATGAAACACGCAATCTGAATATTTTTTTGTACGACACAGTTATTAGAAAGCATATTTATTTGCTCCCTTCTACCTACAAACCATCTGTTCGGGAGGAAGAGTGTGGGTAGTGAAGATAGACGATTTTAGTTTCATTTAGCATCCAAACTGCACCGGTGCTAATTTGGACCCAGAAGACGTTCTGCTAGAACCATATGCAGTTTCCCCCTTTTTGTACAGTTTTAATTGTCGTTGGCACAAGGTGCTTTGTGTAGAAATTGTAAATATTTCGAGCTCTACACCCGTAAAAGCTGTGTAATATACTTGGAATATATCGTTAATTCTTCAGCTACAGAATTTTATGGCAAGTGAAATTCAGTATTGTTTAGAAACTAATTTTATAACGCGTGGACGGTAAATCCATGCTTCGATGGTCGTGCACCATCTTGTACCTTTAAACAGACGATCCTTAGTTACGGAAATTTTCAAATTAACTGACTTACGTTAATGTCTTAACAAGTTTTTCTTGAAAATTTATGTTAGTTTCCAACAGTTTCAATTTCAAAATGTATTTAACTTATAACTGGCTTTTGATAATATTATTGCTTAATTTGATTTCAGTTACCGATCATCAGTGTGTAATACGGTAATAATATAACAGGTTGACGAGTCTATACACTACTGCAAGATTTTCTAGATTGAAACGCTTAGAAATTCGATTAGGGCATTGGTTCCTTGGTACACGACCATGGTTTTTTTTCTTAATTCGGGAAAACATTAATTTTTCTGAGTGTTTGTGTAATTTTGGAAGACGGCTGTGGCACACAAAAAGTGAACATCGTAATTTAAGAATGGAACCGGAAAATATTTTAAATTTCTTATACAGAGCTTCAGGTATACATGCCGACGTCGCAAGCTGAAGATGAACAGATAGAGAAAGTGTATGAGGATATTGAAAGGGTAATGCAGTATGTAAAGGGGGACGAAAATCTAATAGTCATGGGCGACTGGAATGCAGTTGTAGGGGAAGGAGTAGAAAATAGGTTACAGGAGGATATGGGCTTGGGACAAGGAATGAAAGAGGAGAAAGACTAATTGAGTTCTGTAACAAGTTTCAGCTAGTAATAGCGAATACCCTGTTCAAGAATCACAAGAGGAGGAGGTATACTTGGAAAAGGCAGGGAGATACGGGAAGATTTCAATTAGATTACATCATGGTCAGACAGAGATTCCGAAATCAGATATTGGATTGTAAGGCGTACCCAGGAGCAGATATACACTCAGATCACAATATAGTACTGACGAAGACTAGGCTGAAGTTCAAGACATTAGGCAGGAAGAATCAATACGCAAAGGAGTGGAATACGGAAGTTCTAAGGAATGACGAGATAAGTTTGAAGTTCTCTAACTCTATAGATACAGCAATAAGGAATAGCGCAGTAGGCAGTACAGTTGAAGAGGAATGGACATCTCTAAAAAGGGCCATCACAGAAGTTGGGAAGGAAAAAATAGGTACAAAGAAGATAGCTGCGAAGAAACCATGGGTAACAGAAGAAATACTTCAGTTGATTGATGAAAGGAGGAAGTACAAACATGATCCGGGAAAATCAGGAATACAGAAATACAACTCGCTGAGGAATGAAATAAATAGGAAGTGCAGGGAAGCTAAGACGAAATGGCTGCAGGAAAAATGTGAAGACATTAAAAAGATATGATTGTCGGAAGGACAGACTCAGCATACAGGAAAGTCAAAACAACCTTTGGTGACATTAAAAGCAACGGTGGTAACATTAAGAGTGCAACGGGAATTCCACTGTTAAATGCAGAGGAGAGAGCAGATAGGTGGGAAGAATACATTGAAAGCCTCTATGAGGGGTGAAGATTTGTCTGATGTGAAGGAAGAAGAAACAGGAGTCGATTTAGAAGAGATAGGGGATCCAGTATTAGAATCGGAATTTAAAAGAGCTTTGGAGGACTTACGGTCAAATAAGGAAGAAGGGATAGATAACATTCCATCAGAATTTCTAAAATCATTAAGGGAAGTGGCAACAAAACGTCTATTCACGTTGGTGTGTAGAATATATGAGTCTGGCGACATACCATCTGACTTTCGGAAAAGCATCATCCACACAATTCCGAAGACGGCTGACAAGTGCGAGAATTACTGCACAATCAGCTTAACAGCTCATGCATCGAAGCTGCTTACAAGAGTAATATAAAGAAGAATGGAAAAGAAAATTGAGAATGCGCTAGGTGACGATCAGTTTGGCTTTAGGAAAAGTAAAGGCACTAGAGAGGCAATTCTGACGTTACGGCTAATAATGGAAGCAAGGCTAAAGAAAAATCAAGACACGTTCATAGGATTTGTCGACCTGGAAAAAGCGTTCGACAATATAAAATGGTGCAAGCTGTTCGAGATACTGAAAAAAGTAGGGGTAAGCTATAGGGAGAGACGGGTCATATACAATATGTACAACAACCAAGAGGGAATAATAAGAGTGGACGATCAAGAACGAAGTGCTCGTATTAAGAAGGGTGTAAGACAAGGCTGTAGCCTTTCGCCCCTACTCTCCAATCTGTACATCGAGGAAGCAATGATGGAAATAAAAGAAAGGTTCAGGGGCGGAATTAAAATACAAGGTGAAAAGATATCAATGATACGATTCGCTGATGACATTGCTATCCTGAGTGAAAGTGAAGAAGAATTAAATGATCTGCTGAACGGAATGAACAGTCTAATGAGTACACAGTATGGTTTGAGAGTAAATCGGAGAAAGACGAAGGTAATGAGAAGTAGTAGAAATGAGAACAGCTAGAAACTTAACATCAGGATTGATGGTCACGAAGTCAATGAAGTTAAGGAATTCTGCTACCTTGGCAGTAAAAGAACTAATGACGGACGGAGCAAGGAGGACATCAAAAGCAGACTTGCTATGGCAAAAAAGGTATTTCTGGCCAAGAGAAGTCTATTAATATCAAATACCGGCCTTAATTTGAGAAAGAAATATCTGGGGATGTACGTCTGGAGTACAGCACTGTATGGTAGTGAAACATGGACTGTGGGAAAACCGGAACAGAAGATAATCGAAGCATTTGAGATGTGGTGCTATAGACGAATGTTGAAAATTAGGTGGACTGATAAGGTAAGGAATGAGGAGGCTCTACGCAGAATCGGAGCGGAAAGGAATATGTGGAAAACACTGATAAGGAAAAGTGACAGGATGATAGGACATCTGCTAAGACATGAGGGAATGACTTCCATGGTACTAGAGGGAGCTGTAGAGGGCAAAAACTGTAGAGGAAGACAGAGATTGGAATACGTCAAGCAAATAATTGAGGACGTAGGTTGCAAGTGCTACTCTGAGATAAAGAGGTTAGCACAGGGGAGGAATTCGTGGCGGGCCGCATCAAACCAGTCAGTAGACTGATGACCCAAAACAAAACAGAGCTGGCTAGAGATGAACGTCCTAGGATCCCTAGGCACAACACTCTCATTTATTCAGATATTTATGCAACTAATAAAACAAAACACATGATATGGTAATCTGTTCCGAGCACTCGTTCTATTCTGGGTGCAAAAGCTTGTAACCTCGCAACAGATCAATTCCGTAACTTCGCAATAAAAATGTAACTAACCTCCCAATAAAAATATGACTCATATATAACCTGTCAAAACAAATCTCGTAATGTAACCTTTCAATAATTAACTAACTGTGAATCTAAACTGGTAAATCTGCACGTTAGCAGTGCTGCGTCATGGCCTGAAAAATCGTGCTGAATAAACTGAAAGTTCTTACCTCAGTGATGTCGCTGGATAACGCGTATATACCTGCTCCTATAAGATTTTTTTTTTTTTGGCACAGCCCAGTGAAATGCTGGCCACTAGATTTTGTTATGTATGAAAAATCAACTGATTTTATTTACGATAATTGCCATGACTATGGATAGGAGAAATTAGAAAAAACTTTAAATTCAGATGAATGACAGTCAAAAGTTATCTTTATAAGAAAGATTATTATTGAAAAATTATTGAAAAATATTTAATGTGACTTTCATATAACAATAGTACAAAATCAGTTGTAGCAATTAACATATGCGCACGGCAATAAATAACAATTATTTTGATTTTACCTTATGCTACATCGCTCAGGCACCGCCATCGTTCTCCACGACGGGCCTACCCAACCCCCCGACTGCGAGCTACTACCACAACTACTACTGCTGACACTGCTCTCTGGTTCCGATTCTGTTGTCAACTTGCATATCACAGGCAGCGCGTGAGCAGTCCATCGAAGTTACATCTGCCCGAGTGCGCTAGCAATAAATTCCTTAGTCATGGATCTCTTACAAGCTTGCTCCATATCTCTTTTCTTCACCGAAAGGCAGTGAAAAACGTCTAGCCAAATGTGTCTGTGGATCATCTGATGAGTCATGTCTTACCATTATTATTCTTGTATGAATATCACAATCGAAGCAGAGCACAGTTTTAGGTTCAGACACATATAAAGACATCCAGAATGTTACAAACAGCTTTCTGAATAAGGAATGTCGCCTCCCCATACGTGTCTAACGCAGTTACGAAACATGAATAAAAATAATATTGTACACGTTCGTTTGATATTTTTACATTGATTTTTATAATTATACCGAAAATGTTTCTGTTATTTGTAAATATGTATGAAATGAAACGTAGTAGTGCCACCTCAGTCCAATACACGGTCGTGACGCAAACTGCTGCAAAAGTTGTTGTCGTTTGACAACTGTAGCAACAATGGCGCTCCAAGCGGTGACAAAGCAGTCGCATACGTCGTAAGAATAACGTTTGCTTTTAACTATTTTTCTATTTCATTAAATACACAGTTATTGTATTTTTGTTTTCTACCCCTTATTAAGTTACCAAGAGACGAGTTATCGTAAAATAACTGATTCAGTGACATAACCTACAACTTATTCGTGAAGAAATCTTTCGAAATATGTGCATAATTGCAGGTTACCCAATTAAAGCATGAGAATATAAACAAATATTTCATGCATGAGAAGCATAGATTCCTGTTGTTATATTTTCTTTTATAGTAGGCACTGACCCAGACCGTAAAAAAAAATTGTAGTCTAATGATTCGCCCATTCTCACACGTCACTCGACTTTCAAGCACCCGAATATTTCTGGAATATGTTTTACTTCAAAAGCCAATATGTTGATTCTTTTAGGTTGTGACTCTGGTGTAGAAAACATTGGCAATTGTTTTATTCTACGTCGGGAAACAGTGTTACTGTTTTTGGCGTTTTATACGTCTTTGTGGTTTTTCCTTCCGATTCAGGTGTGGTGGCCTATGTGGTACATAAAATAATGTAGCTTTTACATTCTGTATCAGTTTCCGACGTTGCACATTCACTGATTTGGGGGAAAGTATAGCGAGCAAAACTTCCCGCTGCAGGTTAGATACATGAAGCCCTTCTACAAAATAGCAGATCTTCTGCTGTTCACTAGAAACCGAAAACGATGTTCTTCAGTAAATATCTGTATGTCACAAGAAAATTGTAAATAGACTCTTCTGTAATGTACCGTTTCATATCTCCCAGGGGCCTTACGAGACTACGGAAACACAAACGTGGAGTCATTTATTGGTTATCGTAGATTGTAGATTTATGGCACTGCATACCCTCCCCAAATCAATATAAACCGTACTAATCGCATTCATCCGATGTCTTATTAATATGTGTTGCTTGGTGGCCACTTGGCGCGCTGCTATTGCTGTGGATAATAAAAACAAGATGTAGTGTTGCGACTGTTATGTCAGACTGTGGTGATACTAAGAAATATATTGACATAGGGTATTATGTAGACTCTGTGACCAAATAAAGAGAGAGGCTCTTTGGTGCAACTGGATATCTTTAAAAACAACTGCAAAGCGAACACAACGATGTTATACAACGTTCCTTGGGACGACGTACAATACAACGAACAACGGAAGACTAGTTTGTAAGTAACAGTAAACCTTTAACTAAAGGTGCCGCACAGTACTTTGCAGACTTGCATGACCACAGAAAAATGTGACTGTAGCGTCTGCAGAAGCTGTTTGTGTAGAGTGAGAGACAAATTAGTGCTTGAATACCACGTCATTTAGTAGCGCAGCTTCGTGTGCATTTACTTTTATGAAATTTACTGTGCTTAGTAGTCCGAAAGTAGTGGAAATATTGACGGATTGATGTATTGCGCCACAATAGTCGAATCATACTAAAGCAAGCACATTAATGAAACATAATCCTTTTCGACCACTTACAGATTTAGATAATTCAGTTCCTCATTTAAGTTGTAGTTATCTTAAAATTATGGAAATATGGTTCTGCTTTGAGCAAACAGACATTCTTCTTGCTTGACACCCAAACGTTTCAGTGAAATTTCACCAGCGTCAGTGGGTCTTTTATTTTCTGTCAAATAACATGGTAAGAAATTTTGCGTCATAATGTATACAGTTTTGAGATTATGGTCTTTACATTTATAAAATTGCTAACAAATGTATATACCTTAATAGCAAATACTCATGTTTATGTAGCCATACAGCTGATACTTTGTTGCAGTATGTCATCTGCAATTAATCAGTTCTTTTGAGTGTTATGTTGTATTTGCCAAAATGTTGGTCCTAAAATGAAACTATTTGTTCTGTCTCTGTCTGCTTTACTAATGTTATATTGTGGTACTTTCATATTCCGCTGTCTACACTGATTTTTTGTTCTGTACTTTATCATTATATATATATATATATATATATATATATATATATATATATATATATATATATATATGTGTGTGTGTGTGTGTGTGTGTGTGTGTGTGTGTGTGTGTGTGTGTGTGTGTGTGTGTGTGTGTATTTATAGCTAAATGATATGTATATGCACTTTTAAATTTGAGTTGTTCGCTGCTTATTGTTTCATTATGCATCTCTTTCTGTTATTCGACTTTCTAAGGTCTTATGTGTAACCTTTGTGTTTAGGTCATCCTTCTAACAGATTTAATTTTGTTTTGTGAACTGTATGTCAGTGAGGTTGACTAGCCGTTTATGGGATGTGTGGTTTGTTTGACTACCATTTCAAACATTAGCTGGTGTGTTTCTTTCAAAAAGTGTGTGGAGTTCCTGGCGTTTTTCCCATTTTCCATCTATTAGTGTCCGTGTACGGTGCTTGCCTACTCATGATGTCATTAAATATGTCAGATATTTCAAAATGGAATTTGAGCAGTCAGAGACAGTATGTCTTTCTTTGGAATGTGAATATTTAATTTCCGTCTTCAGCCAGCCAACTTCAGCTTTGTGCTCAGTGTTGGGCCGTAGTTGACATAATGTTTATACTAACAAACACATAATTAGGCATAAATTTACCAGCTGAAAAATATTCTTGTCGGAGCCCATAAAGGCAAATACTTTCCTGTTCGAAAGTCGCTGACAGAAAAGTGGGAACCAGCTGCCTCAATCCTCATCCCGCCTTCCCCACCAAAATGTTTGGCAAGCGAATATATTCACGCTCTTTTAACAGAGAACATCATAAATCCTCTTACCCATTATCTCTTTGCAGTTAAACCTTGTACTCAGCATCTCATTCATACTGCCTTTCTCCACACATGTCTCACTCCCGTTGGCTCCTTTTTCCGCTTTTGAATTACAGTATATCCCATTACCAGTGTCTCCTCTCTGAGTCTCCTTTTTTTTCTTTATTTCCCACTGCCACCGTCTCCATCATACCTCGCCAACTCAAAAGTTCTACGGTGTCCAACTTTTTTCCCTACACCAACGTGGGTCACATATCGTTTTTGACTAGTAATCAAAATGTCCTCGGTTCCGGGTGCGAACCTCGCCACTTGTTAAATTTTGAATAAAAATCGTCTGAAATGGTAGCCGAAGACTTCCGGCATAAGAAGTCATCTTCGTACTGGCAACGGCCTTGTCAAAGAGGCTGGAGGAGCGAACAGAGTTCAGGGCGCACTCTAGCCCTTGCGGTAGACACTGTTCTGAAAGGTGGAAGAATCAGCATTGATCAACGGCATAGGGAAGTAGAAGACAATAGAAACCACTGCATCAAAGACACATATTGTGTATCTACAGGACCTGAGGCCTGTCACTGAAAAAAATGTCATGATGGTCTCTCCATTGGCGAATGATTCCGGAATAGTCCCCCAATCGGATACCTGGGAGGGGACTGTCAAGGGGTAGCTGATCATGAGAAAAAGAATAACCAACGAAAGGATAACGTTCTCCGAGTCGGCGCGTGGAATGTCAAACGTTTGCACGCAGTAGGGGGACCATTCCGGAATCGTTCGCCAATGGAGAGATCACCATGACATTTTTTTCAGTGACGGGGCTCGGGTCCTGTAGATACACAATACAGTTTTCAGATTATGGTATTTACATTTATGAAATTATTAACAAAAAATATATACCTTAGTACCACATACTAAAGCTTATGTGCCCATCTGATTTTTGCGGCACAGTTCATATTTTTTTCCAGTATATAATTTGCAATTAATCAAGTTTTTCAATGTGATGTTACGTACATTTACCAAAATGTTGGAGCAAAAATTAAAAAAGTGGTTTTTCTCTCTTTGATTTTGCCAGTGTTAGATTGGAGTATTATATTCTGCTAAGAACAACTTTTTTTAACTATCATTAGTCAGGAGACAGTTACAAGTAACAGTGTTCGAAAACGTTGCGACAATATGTTGATTAAGAATTATGTGTACGTTCCTGTGTGTGTACCTACTTGCTGTTGATTCTGCTTTTACATACCCTGTCGGGACATGCATCGAATGACAATCAAATTAACATTGGTGACCCACTTAATTTTTTTCAGATATGGTATTCCTACCTCACTGGATGGGTCATCAGATAATGTAGATACAAAAACGACGTAGATTCAGTTCATTTTTTATGCAAATGTGCGGTACCACCTTTATACCACTTACTCAAATAGAGGGACTGGTAAAGGAGAATCTATTCCATGGCCACCACTCTTGCCATGGCCACCACAACTGAGAACTGTTGACTGTTTTCTGTTGGTTACCAAGACGACTTGGTGTAAGCTACTCCTATAACACCAGAGAAAGATCTTATCGTAACAAACGGTCAACTGACAGAAATATTAACTGTACATACCCATTTCACAATATGTGTTAATTTCCATATCGCTTGGTAGTTGGCTTCCTTCTCCGCTCACTAAATGAATTCCGAAGCAGTTTAATAATGTACGTTGTAACTGTCCCAGATTGGTGTTAGGAACAGCGAGGCTAAAGATGTGGACCGATTGAAATTTTGAAAACGCAGATTTCATATCGGGATCGGATAACCACTCTATGCTGTGCGATTAGTTAAAATTATAGGACTACATCGAATGACTACAGATTTAGGTCATACGATAAGAGAGAAAGATAGTGAAAATTAGTAACAAAGCCATATCAATGGCGGATCGGTGCCACGTTGAAGTGTTGCGTCTCTCTCACAAAAATGCTGAAAAATCGAAGTTGTAGATCAATGATTATTAACATAAATATGTGGACTAGCACTTTAAGAAAGTATTCGAACACAACACGAATGAAAATTACTTTAATATGTAATAGATTATTCAGAGCTACAGACAATGATGCTTACAAGACAAGAATGAGAAAAGACAAAAGCGAACAGGCATCTCCTAGCCGCCATCGAAGAAACAATTGATGACCATGCCCTCGTTTATTTGTACAGATAGTATAAATATTGCCACATGGACTCTTTTGTCCAAAATCAATATATCGATTATATCTTCCTTTGCAGCACCACACACAAAATTTTACACACAAAAAATAATTTGTATTAAAGGGTCTTATACTCCGATATACAGAGTGCATTCAAGTTAGATGTCAAAAATTTGAACTCTTTTTGTGATGCACTGCATCGCGTTGCGATCTTGTTAAGTTTTTTAAAGAAGTGTCAAACACTAATGTATATCCAGACCAGAAATGATCAATTAACCGTCCTATTCAACATACTACGAATTCCGCATGTGTACTGCGTACGTTCACTTTACTCTGATTAATAGCTCGTAACTAATTAGATTTCCAAATATCGTCTGAAGACACTTTGACGTAACAGTTCTCAAACGTCCATGCCCAACAGCACCGAAACTAAGATAATCTCTTGAAGAATGACTAATTTTTTTGTCTTACGCTAACTATGCTCTGCGAAGTATAAAACAATTCTCAAGCCCTAGGTCGTATTGGAGATGGTACGCCCTTTCGTTCCTTTGACGTTTGAACTGTGTTATACAGCCTATCACATGGGAGCCTACAGTTTAATGCAGTTTAATGTTAACTGTAACTATGGTGCAACTTGCAATTTCTCACATTTATAAATCATTGCCACAGGTGAACGATGCGATAAATGGCAGAAATCATCCTAGGGCAAAGCAGGCATACTTCATCTAACTTATTACCTTAGTTCCACACTACCGCCAGTTATTATACAGTTACGATGCCCGAGAGTTTCCTAGGTGCTGTGCATGGCTTTGGAAACGATGATTAAGCCTATTCTGATGAACAATAGGAGCATCAATATAGAATGATAAGATGTAGGATGATTTTGTGTCCATATTTAATTTCAAATTTCCTATTCGTCCAAGATACATTGCCAGATTAAGAGTTCGTTAATTGAAATATATGGTTGCCTTGGCTAGGTTTACATCCTGAAGCATGCCGCTCAGATCATAGTCGAAGTCCTTGTATGCGTCATAGAATATCGCTTTCTGATATCTGGGGTGACGCATGTCGACTGTGGACAATTCGTGTGTTTACTGCGCCTGATGAAGACGCGATGCCTACTGCAGCCTTATGAATTATTTTCCACAGATTTCCCATTTGTGTCAGTAAACTATGCGGAACCTATAGCCTTAATCCAAGTACTGAGATTCATTGTAGCAGGAGTTTGTGGAACACACAATAATTCTGAGGAGGCGTGGCACTTTTTCCCTCGAGTGAGTTGGAGATGACGTAGATGAATACCTTTATACTACAGTCAGATGTGTGCTCTTCATGTATAATTGTGGCAATGACGGGAAAAGAAAAGGTGCGACCTGTGCTGACACATACAGCAGCTTCTTTTTAACATAGTTCTCAGAGAAGGTTAACGTCCTACTCATTTGGAAAGACCATCGTCATTAATAGCATCACGAGACAGTATAGAGAGACTGTAGTGTCTATCCAACGGGAACCCCAAAGAGAGGACAAGGACACATCTAGTCAGACATGGACGCTCAAAGGGAAATCCCACAACCGCCATTGTGTTTCCAACAGTAACCGCAGCTTTTGGTTGTCTGTAGCTCAAGGACAGTGCACGATGGACGAGCCAGACCTCTGTCCAGGGATTATACAAATTTACTATCCTATGATTCATAGAGTCTTGTAGAGTCTCTGATAGATGACAAACTATAAGGGGTTGTGAAAATTCCACAATATTTCCTCGAAGCAACTGTCAGGAATCTTCAGGTGGTTGAGCCTTGCAGGTGGCTAGGTACGACTGACGGTATCCAAACGTCGACGCCCCGTATGTCGAACACGCGCACGAAGAAGCCACAGGCGCGGAAATCAGGCATGCGCAGTAATTTGCGTATACATGGCGGCATACTCAAACGCCCTCTGTCGAAAGTAGCACAGCGGCCCTCCTGTGAGTGCGCTGTACGCTATGTTTACAAACAGTGCAGTCAGACGTTAATAAGAAACCGCACTAAACCAACATTATGTCGGATCTGCTATCGAAGAATATTGATTTTCACGTCGTGATTTAATAGCAGCCAGTGCAGTGTTACAGGCTGTGCTCAGTTGAAATCCCGCATCCCAGCTGATGAGATAATCAGCTGTACGGATGTGTGTTGCTTCCTCATTGATGCAATTCCAGAAAGACCATGCCGGGGATAAAACTTCCGTCTTTTCATAAATCATGCGATGTCCTGTATTCAGACAGTGTTCTACAATTGGCGACTTCTCCGGTTGGCGTAGGCGTGTATGACGCTGATATTGATCGCACCGTTCTTGTACTGTGCGACATGTTTGACCTATAATTGCGGTGCCACACTGACAACGAATCTTGTACACACCACGTTTCCTCAGGCCAAGATCATTCTTAACCGAACCCAACAGGTTTCCAACTTTTATAGAAAGTCAGAAAACACACCTAATGTCATATCTTCCGAGGACTCTTCCGATTCTTGACAATATGGCACCGAAATAGGGCAAGAAAGCCAAAGTTGTGGGTGTATTCGTATCTTCATTCTGCTCCATGGATTGAACTCGCTTGGGTCTGAATGCATTATGTATCTGCCTCTCAGATTATCCGTTTTGTCGGAACACTGTCTTCAAATGTTGTATCTCACCCGAGAGGCTTTCAGAATCAGATACCACACGCTCACTATGAACAGATGTACGTAATGCACTAACGCATTGCGCAGGGTGATGGCTGCTTGTAGCCTGTAAATACAAATCCGTATGCGTTGGTTTGCGGTAGATACTGGGTCCCAAGCTTCTATCTACTTTTCTTCATACCGTATGGAGGACTTTGAAGAAAAAGCACTACACTCAACCACTCTCATACCCTCTTGCTTTGTGTGGTATGTGGATGACATTAAGGTGAAGCCACATGGACTTGATACTCTACCTACTTTCCTTCAGCATTTAAATTCAGTGCATCGATTCTTTTTTATTTTTATTTTTTTTCATCAGTCTACTGACTGGTTTGATGCGGCCCGCCACGAATTCCTTTCCTGTGCTAACCTCTTCATCTCAGAGTAGCACTTGCAACCTACGTCCTCAATTATTTGCTGAATGTATTCCAATCTCTGTCTTCCTCTACAGTTTTTGCCCTCTACAGCTCCCTCTAGTACCATGGAAGTCATTCCCTCTTGTCTTAGCAGATGTCCTATCATCCTGTCCCTTCTCCTAATCAGTGTTTTCCACATATCGCTTTCCTCTCCGATTCTGCGTAGAACCTCTTCATTCCTTAGCTTATCAGTCCACCTAATTTTCAACATTCGTCTACACCACCACATCTCAAATGCTTCGATTCTCTTCTGTTCCGGTTTTCCCACAATCCATGTTTCACTGCCATACAATGCTGTGCTCCAGACGTACATCCTCAGAAATTTCTTCCTCAAACTAAGGCCGGTGTTTGATAATAGTAGACTTCTCTTGGCCAGAAATGCCTTTTTTGCCATAGCGAGTCTGCTTTTGATGTCTTCCTTGCTCCGACCGTCATTGGTTATTTTACTGCCTAGGTAGCAGAATTCCTTAACTTCACTGACTACGTGACCATCAATCCTGATGTTAAATTTCTCGCTGTTCTCATTTCTACTACTTCTCATTACCTTCGTCTTTCTCCGATTTACTCTCAAACCATACTGTGTACTCATTAGACTGTTCATTCCGTTCAGCAGATCATTTAATTCTTCTTCACTTTCACTCAGGATAGCAATTTCATCAGCGAATCGTATCATTGATATCCTTTCACCTTGTATTTTAATTCCACTCCTGAACCTTTCTTTTATTTCCATCATTGCTTCCTCGATGTACAGATTGGAGAGTAGGGGCGAAAGGCTACAGCCTTGTCTTACACCCTTCTTAATACGAGCACTTCGTTCTTGCTCGTCCACTCTTATTATTCCCTCTTGGTTGTTGTACATATTGTATATGACCCGTCTCTCCCTATAGCTTACCCCTACTTTTTTCAGTATCTCGAACAGCTTGCACCATTTTATATTGTCGAACGCTTTTTCCAGGTCGACAAATCCTATGAACGTGTCTTGATTTTTCTTTAGCCTTGATTCCATTATTAGCCGTAACGTCAGAATTGCCTCTCTCATGCCTTTACTTTTCCTAAAGCCAAACTGATCGTCACCTAGCGCATTCTCAATTTTCTTTTCCATTCTTCTGTATATTATTCTTGTAAGCAGCTTCGATGCATGAGCTGTTAAGCTGATTGTGCGATAATTCTCGCACTTGTCAGCTCTTGCCGTCTTCGGAACTGTGTGGATGATGTTTTTCCGAAAGTCAGATGGTATGTCGCCAGACTCATATATTCTACACACCAACGTGAATAGTCGTTTTGTTGCCACTTCCCCTAATGATTTTAGAAATTCTGATGGAATGTTATCTATCCCTTCTGCCTTATTTGACCGTAAGTCCTCCAAAGCTCTTTTAAATTCCGATTCTAATACTGGATCCCCTATCCCTTCTAAATCGACTCCTGTTTCTTTTTCTATCACATCAGACAAATCTTCACCCTCATAGAGGCTTTCAATGTATTCTTTCAACCTATCTGCTCTCTCCTCTGGATTTAACAGTGGAATTCCCGTTGCACTCTTAATGTTACCACCGTTGCTTTTAATGTCACCAAAGGTTGTTT
Organism: Schistocerca gregaria; assembly: GCF_023897955.1. Taxonomy (NCBI): domain Eukaryota; kingdom Metazoa; phylum Arthropoda; class Insecta; order Orthoptera; family Acrididae; genus Schistocerca; species Schistocerca gregaria. Next base: position 373,003,305 of record NC_064923.1, read on the forward strand.
TGACTTTCTTGTATGATGAGTCTGTCCTTCCAACAATCATATCTTTTTCTATGTCTTCATTTTTCCTGCAGCCATTTCGTCTTAGCTTCCCTGCACTTCCTATTTATTTCATTCCTCAGCGACTTGTATTTCTGTATTCCGAATATAAACTTTATAATGGAATTGGAAAGAGATGAAACATTACCATTTCTTGCTGTTTTGGTACGACGGAAAGCAGATAGAACCTTGAGACACAACGTCTACCGCAAACCAATCCATACAGATCTATAGTCGCGTGGAGTGGCTTCGAGGTTTAGGCGCCATGTCACGGATTGCGCGGCCCCTCCCGCAGAAGGTTCGAGTCCTCCCTTGGGCATAGGTGTGTTTGTTGTTCTTAGGATAAGTTACTTTAAGTTGGGTTAATTAGTGTGTAAGTCTAGGGACCGATGACCTCAGCAGTTTGGCCCCTTAGGAATTCACTCAGATTTGAACATTGTGAACCGATCTATTTCCTGGTTACAAGCTGCCATCACCCTGCTCAATACGGTAGTGCATTACGTACATCAGTTCATAGAGAGCTTGTGGTAAGTGATCCTGAAAGCCTCTCTACAACATTTCAAGACAGAGTTCCGACTAAACGGTTATTCTAAGAGGCAGATAAGTAATGCCTTCAGGCTCAAGCGGTTTCAATCCATGGAGCAGAATGAAGATACGAAGACACACACAACTGTGGCCTTCTTTCCCTATTTCGGTGTCATGTTGTCAAGTATCGGAAGAGTCCTCGGAAGATATGACATTAGGTGTGTTTTCCGACTATCAAAAAAAGTGAAGAACCTGTTGGTTTCAGTTAAGAATAATCTTGGCCTGAGGAAACTTGGTATATGTAAGATTTCTTGTCAAGCTGAGGCGGCATATATACGCCAGGAATGTCGCACAGAACAAGAATGCTGCGATGAACACCAGTGTCATACACACCTACGCCAACCGGAGAAGTCAGCAATTGTGGAACTCTGTCTAAATACAGGACATCGGAGTTTTTATGAAAAGATGGAAGTTTTATCCCCAACATTATCCTTCTGGGATTGCGTCATTAAGGAAGCAATACATATCCGTACAGCCGATAATCTCATGGACAAGGATATGGGATTTCAACTCAGCACAGCCTGGAGCATTGGCAGGTATTAAATCACGACGTGAAAATCAAGATTCTTCGTTAACAGACCCGTCATAATATTGGTCTAGTACGGTTTCTTAGTAACGCCTGACGCACTATTTATAAGCGTAGCGTACAGAACACGCGCAGGAGGGCCGCCCTGCGATTTTCGACAGAGGGCGTTTGAGTATGGCACAATGTATCTGCAAATCACTGTGCACGCGTGATTTCCGCGTCTGTGCCTCCTTAGAACGCGTGTTCTACATGCGGGGCGTCGACGTTTGGTCACCGTCAGTCGTACCTAAGCACCTGCCAGTTTCAGTCACCTTCACATGTCTGACAGCTGTTCCGAGGAAATATTATGGAATTTTCGCTACGTCATCCGGCGGCAAAGCAGTGAAGATTATTTACAACATATCCGCCGCGAATGCTTGAAGAGTCACAGATGGTAAATTGCCTGTTAGCTTCTATCTCGGGTTCGGCTACCGACATTTGTTTGATGATTTTTCTGGGAATTAGCCAACGCGTGTGGCTGACATTGTTAAAGCTTCACCCTCTATTGCTTGTGCTGGACTGAAGTTGAGCTCGTGGTTGCAGATTATGTGTACCTGCCTCGCCAACGCCAATTGATTTTCCGTTGTCATTTCCGCTGCGATTCTCCCCTGCTACCTGCGACATTTGTTCGCTGCAGCACGGCAATCCAAGATCCGTTCACCTTGAGCCTTTCTTCTTTCTTGTTGAAGCTATTGTCTTGTTTGTGCACATCTATAAGTTCTCTGCACAAGCGGGTGTGATAGTTCTTTTCTACAGCATGAACTTCCATGTTGGCGATATTAACTAAGCTATCGGTCTCACATAGCGCATGCTCCGCCACGGCCTATTTCTTTACCTGCCCCAGTCTACAATGTTGCTTACGTTCTGTAGCCCTGGCGTTGATTGATCGCCAAGTCATTCCAACATAAACTTTTCCACATTTGTATGGTGTCTGGTACATTCCCGACATTGAAGGTGGGTCCCTTTTCTTCCCCCAAACCGCTTCAGGCAAATGCCGGGATGGTTCCTTTGAACATGACTTCCTTCTCTATGATTCCCTAATCCGATGGGACCGATGGTCTCTCTGGTACCCTGCCCCAAACAAACCAATCAACCAACCCTTTTCTCCTTTTCTGATCTGAGACACTTTTTGATCTTATTTGTCAGTTGATAAACAATTTTTACGCCGTGTTTGCAGTATACGGCCGATGCTGTCAGTCATTCTGGGAACGTATAGCAGAAAGGCGTATCCGACATTTCTTTTTCCAGTTCGTCACTTTTCCGAGTGTTTTTGTAACTCGTAGAATACCCTATGCTCCTCAGAACGCTTTCCACTTGTTGCATCTCGAGTCTGAGGTGCTACGGCTTACATATTCGTCTTGCTCGCGTTACGAGCATATTAAACATACTTCTTTTCTGACTAGGGTGGTGATTTGACAGATTGTGCAGGCGGTGGTCCGTGTGTGTCGGTTTTCGATACTAGCTGTCTCCCAGGTTTTCACCATCCCTCGGAACCAACACATCTAGAAAGCTTAACTGTTGGTCCTTTTCTACCTCCACACTAAACTTTTTGTTGGCATGGAGGCTCTTCAGATATCTTAGGAAGTCACCAAGCTGTTCTCGCCATGGCTTCATACAATGAAGGTATAGTCGACTTATCTGTTCCACGCCTTAGGTTTACAACGTGACGAGTCCAGTGCCTGAGCTTCGAAATGTTCCATGAAGAAGTTGATCACCACTGGACTAAGTGGACTACCCATAGCGACGCCTGCCAGCTGTTCGTAAAAGTTGCCAATCTCAATGAAATAGATCGTGGTGAGATACGCATGAAAGAGCTTCGTGACGTGTTGTGGGAAAATGGAACCGATTTACTCCAGACAGTCACTGAGTGACACTTTGGTAATGAAAGAAACTGCATCGAAGCTGACTGGGATGTCGTTTGTTCCAAGTTTTAGTTTCTTCAGCTTCTCAAAGAAATGTCCTGAGTAAGACGAGAAGTTATATCAACGACATTCTGACAGTGTACACTCCGTGGCCATGTCTTTTCGCACCTTGTTACTTAGGGGTCTTGTTTCGGGGCTGCTTTCCAACAGGGAAACATATTTTTCGAAAGAGTAGCAACATGTAATGAGACCTGTACTCGTTATTATGAATCTGAACCCGACCAGAGACAGTAAAGATCCCTTTCTGGGACCTAATTCAAGCAAAAACGATAGTATGGAAAGAGGAAGATCAATTTATTACAAAATTTGTGAAGTATAGCGTTCTACAATTAATCATAAACATAGCTGTGTCCTTAACAATACACCGAAGTCTTTTATGTACAGCCGATGAAGAGTCTTTCTCGGAGACAACGGTTAATCACCTGATAACTGGGGTAGAAAGTTCTGACACAGCAATTCACTCCTTGTAGCGTGAAATTAACTTACTACAAGAGGACTTGCGATCTATATGTGTCTACTGAATGAACGAATGACTAAAGCCTAGAATTTAACATATCATCAACTTACAAGAAACGAGAGGTAGCACAGGTTGAGCAGGAATGAGGAATGAATTAATCGTATCACAAGCTCTGCGTACTTCACTATTAGCTCAAAAATGGTTCAGTGGCTCTGAGCACTATGGTTAGTTAGGTTTAAGTAGTTCTAAGTTCTAGGCGACTGATGACCTCAGAAGTTTAGTCCCATTTGGCAATATATCCCACTAGTTTTATTTCTTGTTGTCTGTTTTCTTCATTCAAAGGTATTTTAGTTCTACGTAGAACTGACCTGTAAGCTGCCTGTTCATAGATGTTTAGGTGACATGAGGTTGTAGCGATTGTGGCGTTAGTCACTGTATTTTTCCAATAAATTTTGAATTGCATGTGTTATTCTGTCTTGTAATATTTAGAATACTTTTGTCTTGCTTATGTTTCACAGTTCATGTATTTTCGAATGTAGATTATTGAAGCAATTTGTGATGTCTCTTATGGCTTTAGCATCTCCTTCCGTTAACATTGATGTGTCACCTACATATCTCCTATAAAATTCAATTTTCCTTCTGCAGCGTTCTAGGCTACTAAGTGATTTTTGTTCCCAGTGAATTATGTATATGTCTGCTATGGTGCCAGATATACATGATTTGATTGTTAGGTCGTCTAGTTGCTTTATGTTACCATTAAAAGGAAAACAATTGTAAGTTAGGATTAGCTGAAGGAGTTCCACAAATTCAACAATCTCTGTGTATGCAAGTTTTTTATGTTTCATGAGGTTCTTTTGGATAACTGTTACAGCTTCTTGTATGGGTATGTTTGAGTAAAGGCTGGTAATATTAAGTGATAAAAACTGAGTATCTTGAGGGAGCTTTTTGGCTTTTACTTCTTCAGTTAGTATCATGCTGATTTTTTTCAAAAATAGAATATGATGTTTCATGTGTACAATTTTTCATCAGTATTTTATTCAGTTTCTGAGACAGTTTGTTTGTTGGGGTATTTATAGAGTTTACCACGGTGCTTGTCAAACTACCTTCTTTGTGTATTTTGGGCTCTGCTCTAAGGTGTGGTGCTTTTGGATTCATACATGTAAGATATTTGTTTTCAGTTTCTGTCAATAGCAAATATATGTTCCAGTTGTTCATTCACGTCGAAATTGTTTAGTGGATCCTTTTTTAATGTGTTGAATATTGTTAACATCGAAGAATTCCTGTGTTTTGTCAATGTAGTCCTTTCCTTGATTGGCGACTCCATGGAGTGTGCACCACGACTAGATAATGGATACAATTGGAAGGAGAAACAGCATTGGTCGAATTTTTTTGTTTTATTATCCGCAAAATCGATTTTCGGTCACTTAGTGACCATCCTCAGTGCTGTAATATACAATTAAAATTTTTCTCAGTTTATGTGATCGCTCTAAACTTGTCGATACCACTGCCTACCAATTTTAATTGTATATTACAGCACTGAGGATGGTCACTAAGTGACCGAAAATCGATTTTGCGGATAATAAAACAAAAAAACAAAAAATACGACCAATGCTGTTTCTCTTTCCAATTGTACTCCTTTTCTTCCATCACAATTAATTTACGCTTTTGTCTGACTTTGAAACTACGGATTGTTTACTTTTCAGTTAATTGTGTATTGATTTTAGGGTTTTCTTTTTGTATCATTTATTGTATATTTATATCTAAATGTATCTTCATTCATTTCTTCCTCAAAGAGATCGCTTACTTTGTAAGCTATTGTTGCTTTTTTTGCATTTGAATTTAATTCTGCAGTAGCTGCTGCATTTTTAGGTGCAACTATGATTATTTTAGTGTATGATAGTTGTATTTTAGTTCTTTTTGGAGCAGATTATTTTCTCTTTGGTCGAATTTTGCATCTTTTGTTTACCATTCGGTAGAAATGGACCATAAGAAAACTATGTGCAAGTTCTTCCAAATTTGCCCACTAAATACATATAAAAAGCGATAACCAACTAAAACTTTCGCAGCCTTTTTTTATTGCAATGAAGTCAACAGAACAAAGTAGAAACTCACAACTCATAGAAATTAAGTAAAAATGTCATAGAGCACAGAGAAAAGCACACTTCGAAATGGGAATCATTTCCCGAAACCCGTCGCGTAAAATATAAACAAAAGAAAATTGGGGCTGGTAGCAGAAAAGTTATTTATAAACAAATCCACTAACTGAATGTGTCCTACGGAAGAGCAACGATGCTGTTACTCCACAGCAGCGATCCCCACCGAGCGCTGAACTCCCCAAACGGCAAGAGTTCCCCCAGGTTGGTACTGTTTCCGATGGCTGAAGAGGTACGGAGAAGGCCCTCCGACGCCGCCGGCGAGCGACGCTGGAGGCTTGCACGTGTAGCCCGCGGCAGGCAGGCGGCGGTCGCCATTGGCTGGAGCCAGCGCCGCGCATGCGCAGTGGCGGGTGGCGGCTCCCCCCTCCGGGGCGCCCGGGGCCACAGCTTCCAGCCGGCGGCGCAGTCAGTGTCCAGTGGCAGGCGAGCCGTGGCGGTATGTAGCGCGCTGACGGATGCGGCGTCGCGATGTGTCGTGCATTGTGGTCGCGTTTGTGTAGGGGCCGCCTTCTGCATGGATATGTCGTGTTCCTCGGCCTCCTGCTGTTCCTACAGGTAAACCGACGCCCTGTGGATACCGACAGAAGACACTGCCTGCTACCACCATCACCTTTCTTTAATCGTATTTGTGTGTGTTGTTTATTTTGATGTTGAGTGCCAGTGAGAAAGCTTTGACGTCTGTACTCCTCTGTGTCGTTTGTGATATATCTGCGGATGGACCACGGATTTCTCAACAACTCGGCTAGGACCACTGCAGAATGTGTCACCGTTATGCTTCTGGAAATGACAACGGCTTCTCTGAGCGTTTCGGACTCGGTCCGAACATTAAATTTCTTTTTCTTTTGGTTGTGTCTGGGCGTTAAAGGCGTATTGCACTCATAGTTACTTTCGTTATTTATCACGCAGCTGCTAATGTTAGCTAGTTTTTATGCATGACGCGCAAGGGGGTCGCTCTGAGCGTCTATTTCAAAACAGAAGCGGGCTGGACTGGTGATGTTACAAACTCTCTTCATCAGATGAGTAGCTGCGGTTCTATACAATCAAAGATCTTCTAACACTTGCATTTCTCTTCCACTATTTGCATAAAGATGTAATTTTGAATGTAGTACAATGAGGTAAAAAGTCGTCTGTCGCTGTCTGACGCACAGCCCGATCAGTAAGGCAATCGTAATGTTTTCAGCTGCAGAGTCCTGCAGTGAAGTCGACTAGCGTTAAGATCATTTGCGTTACAAAGCTTTGGGAAGAGTTCTTCAATTACAGAAATTATACTGTGTTTCATGTATAATTCCTCAAACAAATGTGAGTGAAACGTGCAGTTAAGCGAACGAATGAGGTGATTTGAGCTCCAGATTTTTCCGTGATTTTCTTAAATAGTGAAAGTCAAACGACGGGTTGGTTCATTTGAAAGGGAATACGACCAATTTCGTTTCTCAATCCGCGCTTGTGCCCCCGTCTCTGATCACTTCATCGTCGACGAGACGTAAATGAAACGTGTGTGTGGCTACGGCCTCCCATCGAGTAGACCGGTCTCGTGGTGGAAGACTTGGAGACTTGGAGACTTGCGGGTCGATGAGGATGAAATGACGAGGACAACACACCACCCAGTCTCTGAGCAGAGAAAATCTCCAACCTGGCTGGGGGTCGAACTCAAGCCCCTCGCATGGCATTTTGCAGCCCTGACTACGCAGTTGTTGAGGCGGACTTGGCAAAATATTAAACCCTAGTATTACTACTTTCTTCACGTCATAGTCCGCAGCTACATGGACTGTCGCCGGATGGCTACAAAAGCAATGAGAATGTTTACATCTACATCTGTATCCTGCAAGCCACATATGCTGCGTGGGACAAGCCTCCGTGAGTGCTCGAACCTCTCGAATTTCGCTGTAGGAGAGAGAAATCTTTTGGCCAACTCTTCCCAAAAAGTGCGCCTCTGCTTTTGACAGCAAGTCATACCGTGATGCTCAACACGTCTCTTGCGATGTCTACAGCTAGAGTCGCTTCGAAACTGAAACTGTGACTAAACGCGCAGCTCTTCTTTGGATCTTACTCTTCATAACGCGTTCGAGCCGAAGCCTGAAGAAGGCAAGCGCGCCGAGCAGCGCGTGTGAGTTCTCGGTCGCGGCGGAGCGCCCGACAGCGAAGGCTGCCGCCGTGGGACCGGCGGGTCGCTGTCCTCAGCTACGCTGCGTCGCCGGAGCGCAGGTGCGCCGCGCCAGTAGGGGGACGGACAACTCGAGCTGGGCGCGCCCGCCCGTGGACCGCCACTGTGGCGGCCGCTCTGACTCACCTCCCAGGGTCTCCAGCGTGCTCGCAACAGCACTGGTCACCAACACAGGTCCGCGCGGCGAACAGAAATATTATCCGCACCGTATCGGCAAGTTCCTTATTAGCGTCGAAGTGTACTAAAATTCTGTAACAAACTTTAAACCGTTCGGTACGCCGGAACTCTGGCGGTACGATTGTCTCAGTCCTAAATTTTCGTCTGCTGAAGTCAGACCTCGTAATTTACGTTCGATACTCAACGTTCAGGGCGAGCGTGACCACTTTGTAATACAGCTTATCGTGTCATTCTTTTGTGACGTCCCACAAGTTACAAATTTCTGACTTAATTGCAAGAACGAATTTTGTGAAATTTTCTTGGAACATTTTTACAGCAATGGGAAGTTAGCTGTAGTCGTGTTACAAGTGTGTCGAGACGTCTTGCATAGGACCGTGTTTCACTGTCAAAGTTCCTGACAAATCTTTCATGAACGCGAGGACCACGCTCTTTCCGTACAGCTATGATAAGAGTACTTCATCACTCCGTTAAAATATATATTAAAAGTCTACCATAAAAGATGACTGACAAAAATCTTTTACAGTGTAACACAGGCCATGTTAAAAGTTAATCACATTTTACTTTTATTAACTGCACGTTAAATCATGTTCACGTATCACACTTCCCAGTGCAAATAAGCCGTTGTAGTGCGTACTTGTAAATGTTTTTAAAAGAAATGTTGACAACTTCGTTTACGTTTTACCGAACATTACTTGTGTCATATGTGATCGACAAGCAAGAGTCAGACTATGAAGGGAAGTTTCCAATAGACGAAATTTTCCTATAGCACATTTTATGGCGTTTTGTAGCACCTATATGATTGTATAAGTCCAAGTCCACACATTGGCGCCTAGACTGTTCGTCCAATGCGTCGATCGATGAAACTGCACGGGGAACCAACGTTGGCCCCAGTGTTGGTGCGAACCGTTGCTTGTCGGTATTTCGCCCAGACATCAAAGGACGTCGGTGCAGTATCGATACGCCGACCATACATTGCGCCAACGTTTTCTGTCTTTGCCGTTTAGAAACCGATATTGCTTGTTCGTTCGTTCGTTGTCGTCGTATTTACGTCAGCTGAATTTAGCTGAATTTTTCGAAATGGTTCTGGAGCAGTGGAGCAATATTACTCATGCTCAAAACCGCGAATGCATCGGCCTCGATCTGTGAGTCAGACGTGTTTACCATGGCTCTATACTAATTCAACTGAATGTTGTCTCCTATGTGTATGCGCTGCCCCGTAATATTGGCCAATGTTGGCGTCAGCAACGACACCATTGTGTGGACGAAGGATTACTCTTATTGCAAATGAAACACGAACGACTCAGGCGTAAGGTACTTGCTGGTTGGATGAAAATCGGATACACTAATAGTGCATACACTACTAAAAGTTATGGAAAACTACATATAGCCCTAGTAGGTTTCAGCAACACAGCTGGAAAACAAAGATAATAATGACAATGATTGTTCCGATAGTATGTAGCGCAAACAGATGCAAATTTTAATACTACACTGTACCTTTTAGACGTAAAGTAATTATTATCGTGTATATCTGGAGATATATCCTCGGATATCATTGATGCAGGAATTACTGCGGAATCCGCGGACATCTTCATCCACACAGATCTCTAGTTACCACATTTACTGGCAAATTCAGGGATGTAACACGAGAAATCTGCGAAAGTAAGGACTGATTAAAATATTCGTATACTATTCGCTGGATTCAGGTCTTAGAAACTTCCAGTGAGGATCTGAAAGAGACACTCGCACCTGCAAAGTATCCCAACGGATAGTCGTTGTGGAATTCATTAATCCTTTGTGCCTAATACCAATAGGACCGTCTTCGCAAGGCACAATTATTTTGTCTTAATGCCGCAGAAGATGTTCTATAATGCCTCCTCTTTCTTTCAGTTATATAACATAATTTTCAAAGAGTTGTGGCGTTCTTTCCCTTTTGTTACTGTTTTAAACTGTGATTTTCTTGTGTGTTTTCTTTTACCTTACTGGAGAAACATTTGGCGTAGTTTACATGATTTTCCGACACCCCACGTTTGAAGGTAGATTGTGCCATCCTTCATCGGTAAAGAGCACCCATTGATTGCGACATAACTGATGAAGAAGGTTGAGAACATGTGAGCACGAATGACTGGGAAAGCACACGTCTTGTCTGATCCACACCGTCTGCGTAGAACGAAACAATAAAACCAAATTGAAGTATCAGTTGATTTTATTAATACAGTAACAATAATATCTGGTTTAATCCCTCAGGTACCTTTGACCTACAGTTGGCGACTCTCTAGCCACTGAAAACTAATAAATTCTGCACCACAATATCATATGCTAGAAGGACACCATTTCAGATGTTGTGCACCAAAAACACCTTAAAGTCAGTGATTAAACCTTGAAATGCGCCGTACGATATTATTAAAATCATTCGCGGCTAATTATGGATTGTAATTTGTTTTTCTACTCATAAAACTGACGTTCGCAGCAGTCGACTTGATAATGCCCAAACGACCGAAAGCCAAATACTAGATTTTAAGAATAAACAGATTTAACAGTCAAAGACGAAAGGTTTTCAAAAAAAAAAAAAAAATGTGCCCGAAGCCCAAGCACAAAAAATCTGAAGGAATTGTGTTTTGCTAAGAGGGAGTTTACGAAGCATCCCCATATTACTGTTGAACCGACCAAATAAACAGAATTGCTCTTGTTCGGCCATGCCCATGCAACATCGACTGAGAACAATCAGTGTTGGTTGAGAATGGATTGCGTAAGCGTCTTGAATTAAAATTAAACAAGAATGGGACAGCAAATATCTCAGGGCCTTTCTATGACAGTATCTTGACGTAGTTTAAGAAAGCCGGGCGAAACTTAACGCAAGACACCGCCACAAGATTTAGAACCCGCTACTCCACAAATAGTGTCCTGAGTCTCCACCATTGCGTTACCTTCCACGACTAATGACTGAATAGTAAGTTTCATCCTTCCAAAATAACTTACATCTCCTCAGAATCGTTCCAAAGGCTGAGACGATCTAATACTCACTGCTCACACTGTTAAAACTTACGCTCAACGTATTCAAACCGTCACAAGAAATCATTTAAAAGACACCAGCACTGCCCGTAGCGATTTATCACAATTATTGGGACCTTCGTCTTCTAATGCGCGTTAGTTCGTGTTTAATCATCTTTAAAGACTTTTGGTGGTTGTGGAATAAGTATCAGTATCCAAATTTGATGCTTCCGGTAACTATTCAAGCATTACTCTAAATGATTTTCTGCCATGTTGGATAGCTTTCGGCTTTGGCAATGTCCTACGTTGGTGGAAAATTTTCAAGTTGTTCCGGGCTGTAACACTCTCCTCTACATCTATTTTTTCTTCCATAAAGGTCGTGGGAGGACATGGGCACACAGGCGCATGGCCCCTAATTCTGTGAGCTTCAAACCAACCTTATGGGCATGAGAGCTTTACTTACGTTTAAAGAGAGTGACCACTCGTCAACCAAAACGTTTTTTATATGTCTAAAATGTCCTACATAGCACAACATTAATCATAAGAGATCTCCTCCCTTTGTGTGTGCACATTATCTGCGTCTTATGTCAACTGATACTGACTAAATCACATTGTTCTTTTGCGAACAGTAACACTACTCTCTCAATTAGGTGAGTTATAGCCTTTACTACCATGTGCTTCCGAATAAGACCCTCCCTCGAGGAATACGAATTGACTTCTATCCATCAAAAAAATAGATCTCGATCCAATCATATATCTGATCGAAAAGTCCGAAACTACTCAGTGTGTAACTGTATCATAAACAGTGTGAAATTATGTGAACGAATTTTTCACGTGACTGCATGACTTCAAGAATAAAGGGAGGGAGTCGGACTTCATAGCATAGTTGTTTCCGAAAACCGTACTGACCTCAACACTGATCTCCTTCATCGTTATACCTCAAATACGCGTGACATGCAGCTTTAGAGAATATCAAACCAGCTGTAGCAATATGAATTCCTATGCAACAGTTGTTCACAGTTCTCAGATTCTGTGGTATCAGTAACACACGACCAAACGCCTGCAAACTACTTCCATACCAATTTTGTATGAACGTATATTTATTTCTTTGCTTCAACCACTACCTGTTAACGCTAGCAACTTTAATAATGACATTCATAGTCTGTTCGGTTCATGGATGGTAAATCGAAAATTTAGTTTTCCAACACTGAAGTTTGTCAAATTTATAAATACAGAATTCAGAGCAAAGAGTGAAATTTGACCATTTTATCGTTACGTTTAGTGCCTGTTCAACAAGGATATTGAAACAAGGAACTTCCGATAAGAGACTTCATTTTTCATACAAAACTTGTGGCTTCGTCTGTTCTTTTCCCGGAGCTATGATCCTGTTAAAATTTTGTAATCATAAATAATTTTTTGAAATAGTTTTTGAAATATTTTCCATGCCGAGAACGGGGTTATTAGAGCCTGTGACGTTAAGGTACCGTGAAAGATAATCTTTTTACGTGATATGTTACCCTCTAACCACCTATGAACAGATTTTCATAATTTGTTTGCACAGTAATCCAGTACAATCACGTACGTCAAGGTTCGCACATTGCCCTTCCACGGGTTGTTAATTATGTTACACGCTTCCATGACGACTGGAATAAGGAATTTCCCATGTATCGGGATTGGGCAACAATGTTTCATAGATATAGTACAAAAATTTTGTCTTACAAGTATGTTGCGTAGGGGCCAACACTTGTTTTATCCAATGTGAATGTCAGCGAATAGTGTATAACATGCCTGCAACAGTCTGCGAACGTAAAACTGTCACACAAAATAACATGTAGTTATTATAAGGCGCTGATCATGTCAAAATACTATAGAAACCAATGTCGAGTATTACCATGCTCTGATATTGACAGACAACATAAAAAATAAACTGTTAGATTCATAACAATTATATTCCACAATTACCGAAGTAGATTTTTTAAAATAGGTTTCTGATTGCGATAACAAGTAGAATCCATCGAAATACATACTTAAATATAAATGTATCAGATTCACCCCTAAGAATTTGACACTGTGCGTGATCGATTCTATTTGCAAACATTCTGTAGCCTTATTATCTAGTTTAAAACGCCGCGATGCACGCTGTGACCAACAGTATATATATTGACATCTGTATTAGCATCGTAAGACGCGATTAGCCATTACTCGTTCTGTATTCTTTTGAGTTTGGTGCAGTCCTGTGTATCTGGGTCCAACGCGATTATATTTGTTGTAATGCATTCTCACTAGTAGGAGTAAGTTTGAGATGTAGCGGACAACTGAAAAATTTTATACTCACCAATTACGACGTGTCTAGATAAATAACGTAAAATTCCTGGTCCTGAACAGGTTCCGATCCGAAATGCGCTACTATAAAACATAAATTTATCTTACGGTTAAGTCCGATTGAAGGTTGTTTTCGTAAATAGTGTAACGAGGTCCGTATAACACTGTAAAAGAAGTTATTCAAAGATATTTTACAAAGACTTTAGAATGTTCGATAGCGAACTGGTGCGCTTTTATTGCTTGTTGCGGTTACTGATTTCGAACAGTCAATCTTCAGACTGCTGCAGTACATTTATGAGAGGCACAATTTTCTTTGGCGCGTAACGGTAGACTAACAACAATTTTAAATGACAAAATTTGGAAATGGAAGCAAAACTAATTTCTGTTTGCACCGTAGGTATGACCAAATTAAATTTTTTACTCGTATACATTGAAAACTCCACTACATTTTTTGCGCAAGGTTCTCTGTAAACAAAGAGCCAATCATTGTTACCTCACACAAATGTACTGCAGCCTTCTGAGGACTAACAAATTTTACTGAAACAGTAATCGCAGGATGCAATAAAGAGATTGAAACATTTCTTCAATTTAGTGTTTGGTATTCGCACAACACCTTTTCTGCGAATCACTGCGTTAGAAACTAATGTTTTAGTCAATCCGTTGAAGATTTAAGGCTAGAGTTAAGACTGTGTGACGCACGAATTCGAGAATGGTGCTTCATTAGTCATTGGTCTACTTCCAACAGTAAAGCAAGGTATCCATCGCGACTTGGAATACTGCACCCGTTGAATGTGACTTCTCTTTGAAGGCGTGTAATTGCTTCCACCTCCTCGCTGGTTACGGAGAATTCTTTTGAGGAATCTTTCGTTAAGCAGTCATTGTTTCATGTTCCACGGTGGAGGTATTACTTTTGCATGCAGCAGTAAACAAAACGCTTTGGATGCCGCAACGGTTTCGTAGTTAGCGGTTTTTTTTTTTACGAAGGTTCATTCATAGTACGGCCGAATGCTGGGTCTTTTAATGGCTCGGGATGCAGGTGAGCGGTGGGTTGTTTTAATTATACGCGGAATGACGCATCCTGAAATATGACACTGGCGACGGTCGTGGAACAGGTTGGCCGTGCTCCTGAGTGAGGGAGGTGACCGTGGGAACAGCCGCCGGAAGCTTATTAACGTGGAAGGAACCCGTTTTCAGGAAACGTCCTCAGGAGCTGCACAGACTCCCCGTTCACTGCACTCATTAACAAAGAGACGGAAGAGCACTGTGATAAGTCGCGGGATCTGCACGCTAGATTATGAATGTGTGAGGTTCGCAGTGATAGCGAAACAATTACAGGCGGGAATATCTCAATTTAGATGTCACCCCAACAACTTTGGGAGAGTCGAGTCGTAATACAACTCCCCAGACACCGCCCTTTATATGCGTACTGTCACAAACGGGTTACTGTTGTGAAGTCAAGCCATAAAAAGCAGCAACAAAATAATATGCGCCATCATTACATATGATAGAAATGTTCCTTTCATTGTGCTAAAGCAAAGATGCTGATAAACGTTATATATACTTTGTCCCATAAAATTGCTCAAGAGCATGGACTCACATCAAATAGGACCAGCAGGGCATACTGAAATATACTTACAGGCCTCTAAATATCGCTTTCATTGGGATCAGGATCGTAAGATAATTTTAATTACAGCACCCACAGAGGCATTTAAATCATCATTATTCCCATACCCCACACGTGAACAGAACGGGAAATAACACTAATAATTGGTGTATTGCGATGTAACATCTGCCATGTACATCACAGTGATTCACAGAGCATAGACTTGGACGTAGATACGGGCTAAATGAAATAAAGGAATGATTTTCGAAATGACTATAAACGCCACAAAAGGGAAATTTTATGTTAAATGCCTGAGATAACATTCCTACCGTCAGTTAATAATTATCTGTACCGCTCTGCAGTGTGCTTTAGGCGTAGCTATCTTCAAGGCTTCTGTCAATTCCATTAGACGTATCAGAATTAAAGCAGCTGCATGCTGCTATTTGTGAAAAGTGTTAGGGATATGCTTGCGAATATCATCATTCACTCGCAAGCGAGCTATTAAATCACTGTTGTTTGCTATACATGCGCCAGTTATAATAAATAATTCATCCTCTTGGGCTCTCTAAAATAATATATTAAGAACACTGTATATATTTAATGCCTTGTCGCTGCTGATATCCTATCAATGGACTTATATATATATATATATATATATATATATATATATATATATATATATATATATATATATATATCGTTTTCCTTTTTTATTTTATTTATTTATTTTTCTGGGAAGAAGCCTCCAACAACCACTCATTCTTGGAGCTTCTGTTCATAGCTTAAGTTGGAGTGTATATTGTACGTTAAATGGGTCACAAATAGAGTAAATAATAACGTTAAAAATGAGCGTAGATGTAGCATGATTGGCAATCCTATTAACATTTCGGTAAACTCATTTCTAAAATAATAAATTCGTCGTGAAGTTAACTTTCGCTAAGTGATTTAAGGAACATCTTAGCGGCAAAGGCTAATTTGAGAGTTACAGTTGGAGTTTCGTGGAGAGCATCTATGTTTGTGCAATCTGACGTAAACCTGGGTGGCACGGTTTGTTCTGTAGGCTGTGTTATGTTGGAAAATTACTTTGTAAATAACGCTGTTTTATCTTCACGTAGCGTATGAACAATAATGACGTGAATTTTAGAATGGCACAAAGTTATAAGGAGAATGAACTGCGCACCATCTGCTCAGTTTCTTGCCCACAAAAGCCTGTCAAGTTCCTCGTTGTTGAAGTTAAGTGGCATGAAAGAATTCAACTGATGTACATCATCACTTGATATTTCTAAGGTATTCTTAATATCCAATTTGTCATTCACTGATTTTTCGAAGCTTCATACACGTTGTTAATTATTTCATTGACAATTGATACGCAACGACATAACTCCATTTTCTACTCAGAAATAATTATCAAATCTCCATCCATGATTCGCGAATAATCTTTCCCGTTACACCACTCTTTCCCATTTTAACACCAAGGGAATTCCAGCGTCAGCCATTCTGGTCGAAATTCACTATCTGTAATGTCCGAGATCTTGTTATATGTATAAAAATGTATTTAGAAACTAATCTTCAAGCGGTCAAAGCAGCTTGTTTATTTATTCTTGATAACTATTTTCGGTAAACTGGATGCCAAGAATAAATAAAAATGCTGCTTGTATTGTTAGTTGCTGATAGTCGCTATAGGTCACAGATGCTATAACTAAATCTATATGATTTTACCGCCCTTAAAAAATAAAATTTTGAGTTCGTGTATAGAACTGCAGTTAGAGCATATTCGTAATTTAAAATTCAACGTTTTTCGTAACCTCGGGTTTAAATAATTAGAAAGCATACATCTGAACCTGTGCGTTTGAAGACACATACTTGAACAACGTACACTTTGGAAATCGCTGTTGTCGATTTCTGAATGCCGATGACTTCGATAATTCTCATCGTTTGCTTAGCTTTTATCACAAACTTCGAAGCATTATTCTTCATAATGTTTGTGTAAGCACTGATTAGAGGAAACGAAAGTTATTTAGTTTATCTTCCTTGTAATTGGCTATCTTCAGCATAAACTACAAACAGAGAAGCACTGAACACTGCATAATAGTTTTCAGCGTGTCCAAGGGCTTCCCGAGTGCACTGCGACAATTTTTTAGGACTTTCTTTTTCAGATTTACTACACCTACAAAATTTTTTAGAACCTGTAACACTGCTAATTATGTCTCCATAAAATAATGTTTTTTCACTTGGTGGCCAGTAAATACCATTTATTGACTCGTTGCGAGATTAACGCATCACCAGAAACCTAAGAAGAAAAGTGGAATTCTTCATATGCACGTTGTCACGTTCCGGAGCAGTTAGCTCACACACGACACCGTAGCGTATAGATGTTGTGATGAGGAGTCACTCTCGAAACGCGTCAAAAATGTGAATTACTGAACACCAAGTGAAAAAAATACTTTCTAGCACCTAGTCAGTAGTGCTCTAAAAATTTTTGTTAGACAATGGTCGCAATCGTCGTATGCGGATAACATTACTTCATTCGCTATAGAAAATACCAAATAGTAATTCAGTACAGTGTATTTTTACAAAACTTTTCTGAGTTTATAAATACACTACTTCAACATTTATCTTCTGCACATGGAAGGTACATTCCAAAAATTAAAGATCGGCTAAATCACAGACAATCAAATTAAAGATCACCTAAATCATAGAATAGGAAATTAAATCGCCTAAATGACAGGACAGACATGGTTTGGTTCTTGTTTTTCTGCTGCTGCTTCTTTTTGATTTCTACAGATCGCCCAGCCTGCCTAATTACTATCTCATACTTTTGATGGAATTGTTGTAGCTTAGATTTCGAGTAAGATCTTCGCATCAGCAAAAGTCGTTTCCTTCCATGAAGTGCTGACGGCCAGTTTGCACTCCCCCTGTGTACTCGCTACGTGTAGCCAAGAGAGTCGTGGGGGGGAAACCCGCGTTGACTGCTGGCTGCAGCAGAAGAAGGTCGGTTCCTAGCAACAAGTTCTCTCTGGCACGGCTTCCAGCTAGCTAGGACGTCTTTCCTGCTTTATTCCTGTGTGGATCCAGGCCCGAAGTTACGTTGCCAAAGTGATCAACATTGTTCCCCGCTAGCGGATTTGCAAGCAACCTAGGCGTTCTCGGATGTAGTCTTAAGGAATGGACTTTCTTTGGTTCATGAAAAGAGACATGTTATGTTTTAACGCCTCATCAACAGGCTTACACCTTGACTATTCTGACATGTCTCGCTATACACCTAAAGACATGTTTACTTTTCTGATAGTCCCCGTTTAATATTAACGTCACAGTTGTTAGAAACACACAACTAAAAACCAATATTCATAAAGCAGCGCATACCGCGCTTTCCCCTTATCCTCTGGATCTTGTTTTCTTTCATATTACCGAACAGAGTTAGAGAACTGGCCGTTTCACACTTGCGCAGTGCTGTATTTTTAAAATTTGTGTATTTTGTAATTTGCCTTATGGAAAACATTTTCTTTTTATCCACCCAGACGTGAATAGGCACCTATATGAAATCTTCTGTGGATAAAATTTGTTTCTGTATAATAAAAGTTTGATTGTTTATCTACTTCAGGAGTAAAAATTATATAACATATGGTATTTTCTTTGGTTTGTTTCGATTGTTCATCTGAAAATTACATTGCTAGTGAAACTTAATTTTTACAGATCGGTTTTCGTACCCTTTTTTTGTCATTTTGTCACCATGTCGGGGATAGTGGTTATGTATGTGACTGTGCTTACATTTTCCAGCCAGTCTTGTATTTCTGGTGGGTACCTCTTTCTACTGCTGCTGACTAAATGGTTTTCACACAGTTTCTTTTATATAATTTCACTCACATTTACTTCAGACGTTTTTTTCAGGAAACGTGATTTGAACCGATACGTCTGTATCCGTATTCACTGAGAGGTATTATGTTATTGTCCCTGCTCACTTTCTCATCGTTTGCCTTATGGTTAATGTGGCGTTAGTTTCAAATGTTTCGTGAGAACTGCTGTGGTGATTATATATTTTAGTGTGTGTGAGTGCGTGAAAAATTAAACAAAAATCTTTGTGAAAGCAGTGAATACCAGTAGAAAGAGATATCCACAACAGGACAGAAAATGTAGCTATAGTCACAATCATAACTACTACAGACGAAAAAGTAGACTCCAGACAAGGGAAAACTTTTCTTCGTGGCTACTTTGCAGATGACATGCTGTGAGAATAACAAAAAATTACGCAAAAAATCTCTAAAAATACGTTTTCACTAGCAATGGAAAATTCAAGTGAGTTATCGAAGCAAACCAAACAAAATAGCCGGCCGGTGTTGCCAAGCGGTTCTAGGCGCTACAGTTTAGAACCGCGCGACCGCTACGGTCGTAGGTTTGAATCCTGCCTCGGGCATGGATGTGAGTGATGTCCTTAGGTTAGTTAGGTTTAAGTAGTTCTAAGTTCTAGGGGACTGATGACCTCAGATGTTGAATCCCACAGTGCTCAGAGCCATTTGATTTTTGAACCAAATAAAATACACACTTCATAATTTTAGGCCAATAGATAAACGATTATAAATTTTGTGTTTATTACACTTCACAGGAATGAATTTGACCCACAGAAAGTTACACGCAGTGTCAAAACATGTCTGGGTGAATAAAAAAAAAGATAGCATTTTGCATAATGCATGTTTACAAAAAATTTAAATCGCAACACGGAAAAACATTAAGAGCAGCTTAGAACCTGAGCAAGATGACTCGGTCTCTTTCTTTATCCTTTACTGTAAAACAATTGTTCTTTCCTGGATGATCTGTTGGGAAAGTCGTGATGCAGTATTCCCAATGTATCATTAAAACAAATGGGAAGGAATAGAATAAATGATATACTAGACTAGATACACTGTAACATGATCGGGCGCTGCCGCATTACATTAATTTCACGTGCTCTTAGGGGACGTGCCATCAACGTCGAAACTTTCTTACAGACACGTTGACGTTCTGTACCGAACCGCTGACGGGTGTTGTGAATGACCCCATTTGAAACACACTGTGGAATGTTTCGACCTAACGTGACGTGAACTCGTCGTCGGTACTGAATGTATTCGTATGTTACGGCAGGATGGCGAGCGGCCGCCCGTGTGAGGAAAGGCGTTGATCGCCGGCCGATGAGCCGGTGCGCCCTCGTAAACAGAAAGTGTAGCGCGGAGCGGCGGCCGGC
Organism: Schistocerca gregaria; assembly: GCF_023897955.1. Taxonomy (NCBI): domain Eukaryota; kingdom Metazoa; phylum Arthropoda; class Insecta; order Orthoptera; family Acrididae; genus Schistocerca; species Schistocerca gregaria. The sequence goes on from NC_064923.1 coordinate 373,023,492, forward strand.
CTCGCGCCAGCGCCATTTAGAAGGCCAATTTGTTGCAATTACTAGCCTAATAGCTGCCACAATTGTCTCTGGCTTGGCAGCGCTAGCTCGGGCCGCGCCGCCGCCCGCCGCCGACCTCTCGTATCGGTTCCGCTCTTCCAGCACTTCTGCCGTTGTGCAACACATTCATATCACCGTAAGGTTCCAGAGGAAAGCTCTTACTTACTGATGCCAGGGAGTGGCAATTGATCTTTAACATAGACAAATGTAATGTATTGTGAATACATAGAAAGAAGGATCCTTTATTGTATGATTATATGATAGCGGAACAAACACTGGTAGCAACTTCTGTAACATATCTGGGAGTATGCGTGCGGAACGATTTGAAGTGGAATGATCACATAAAATTAATTGTTAGTAAGGCGGGTACCAGGTTGAGATTCATTGGGTGAGTCCTTAGAAAATGAAGTTTACCAACAAAGGAGGTGGCTTACAAAACACTCGTTCGGCCTATACTTGAGTATTGCTCATCAATGTGGGATCCGTGCCAGGTCGGGTTGATAGAGGAGATAGAGAAAATCCAAAGAAGAGTGGTGCGTTTCGTCACAGGGTTATTTGGTAAGCTTGATAGCGTTACGGAGATGTTTAGCAAACTCAAGTGGCAGACTTTGCAAGAGAGGCGCCCTGCATCGCAGTGTAGCTTGCTCGCCAGATTTCGAGAGGGTGCGTTTCTGGATGAGGTATCGAATATATTGCTTCCCCCTACTTATACCTCCCGAGGAGATCATTAATGTAAAATTAGAGATATTCGAGCGCGCACGGAGGCTTTCAGACAGTCGTTCTTCCCGCGAACCATACGCGACTGGAACAGAAAAGGAAGGTAATGACAGTGGCACGTAAAGTGCCCTCCACCACACACCGTTGGGTGGCTTGCGGAGTATAAATGTAGATGTAGATTCTCTGCTACAAAAATCTTATTGCAGATGCTTGAGCTGTAATTTCCTGCAGTCTAGTAACATCTGCGGGATCTATACTAGACAAATCGGTTGTCTGGTTCTGTTCACTTTAATCCGTCTTACATCTCTCTGCATTGGCACACGCTGCGAATAAGCTGCCACTTTGAAGTTAACGTCCGGGACGTTTAGCCCTGCAGTACTTAACTAATCGAGTTTTTACCAATCAAGCAATAACATAGAAGAGAAGTAAGAAAGCTCCAAGTCCCATCACAACTGGAGGGCAGGCTCGGACTGAGCAAATAAAATGATTGCGTCATTTTCGAAGGAACCATACGAGCACGGGTCTTCAGCGAGTTAGGTAGCCCACGGAAAAACCAAGTCTGAATCCCCGGATGGGGGTCTGAACCGCCGTTCTCTCAAATACAAGTCCAGTGCGCCACATCTCTCGGGACAACCGATAAGAAATGTACGCATGTGCAACACTAGGATCAAAGCTTTTATTCAAAAAATTTTCTGCACTAGCAACATCCCAAGGCGTACAATGAACTATTAATACCAAGCAACCACGTGGTTTGTTTATTTTTCATACACTATGAGTGGTCGCTGTCTCAAATGCGTATTTACATTGTTTTGCAAAAGCAGAAAGTATTATTTGCTTTTGGTCAAAAATTTTTCTCCACTAGCGACATCCCAAGGAGTACAATGAACTATTAATACCAATCAACCATGTGCTTTTGTTTATTTTTTAAAAAAAATGTTCAGATGGCTCTGAGCACTATGGGACTTAACATCTATGGTCATCAGTCCCCTAGAACTTAGAACTACTTAAACCTAACTAACCTAAGGACATCACACAACACACAGGCATCACGAGGCAGGGAAAGTTTATTTTTCACACACTTTGATTGGTCGCTGTCTCAGCTGCGTATTTGATTATTTTGCAAAAGCGGGAAAGTATTATTTGCCCCTCTTTCTAGTTCTAAAGACATTTTACAGTAATAACGCGAGACTGTTTTTATATTTGGGGCCTCTTTAGTTCGTTTCGCAGACCTTCCCCGTTGTTAGCGTTCAGCACTTTTCCATTCCTCTGCTCTTGCTTATCGGTCGGTGGTCTTCGTCTCCTTAACCTCTGCAGCTTGAGATCTTCCTGAACACGTACCCATTCACTTCATACTTTACTGTTATCACACTTGTCAACGCCGTCGTGCCTCCTAGTTTTCCCTGTGCGCCCACAAAGAGGCGTCAGGGTCTGCTGTAGCTTATCCTGCGTATCTTGTCAGTCTTCTTTCTCTAATGGAGGGTCTTTATTTTCCCAAATTTTTAACCACTTTGTCATTGTCTCCCGTTTCTCTGAGGCCACTTTTTGAGGTCTTTGTTTAAGGTCAGTTTCCGGTTTTTCCATTGGCAGTATCTGTTCTTGGTGCAAGTGACAGCAGTGTCGTTTGTCGTAATCGTAGTTGATTTACACCACTATATATTTTTTTACATTGTGCATTATATCATCTTCTTTTGTATTTACTTGTTTATTCATCTTTGCAGAGCTAGAGCTATAAGACGCTCTATTATATGTAACTAGGCGTTCATGTGATTACATTAATTATTGTGTATTTATTACAATAGTCCTTACATTAAGTCTGGAATTATCACTTAGACGTAGTAATTAGTCGCAGTAATGGAATTTTCTTTAATGAGACTCTATAATTATACTTCCTTCATTAATTAACAATTTTCTTCTCTCATACTTCTCGGAATTTATCAGTCTTGTTAAAAATCTCCTAGCGGTTCGTCTCTCTCTCTCTCTCTCTCTCTCTCTCTCTCTCTCTCTCCCTCCCTCTCCCTCTCCCTCTCCCTCTCTCTGTCTCTACCTCTCACTCCCTCTCTTAAACCCGTTATACCAACGGCATCGACCATCTACCCAAGTGAGCGAACTCTCGCAACCATACGAACATCGTTCAAATCTCCACCCACTCATCCTGATGCACATTTTTTCCGTGCCTTTCCTAAATCAGATCGGTACAAAATTTGGCTAGTTTATTCAAAAAGGCTAAGCACCAATTCCCCTCTTCTCCAGCTTAACTGGCTTTTCGTTTCAGTGTCCACACAGTCTGGAACTTACTCCCTTCAACGATCTCGTCACTCTGAAGACGCCTTCAGTGTGCGCGGTGGTTAAAATACCTATTAGGAGGATGTCTAGAGTCCTTCCTTGTGTATACTGGTTTCTACTCGGAAGTACAAAATAGGCTTCTGCGGAGAAGACACGCGCAGAGACGCACGCCTCGGTAGGGTGCGCGGACGCCGCCGGAAGCAGCACGAGGGAGAACTGCCGGTTTTGCTGCTGGTCTGCAGGACCTCATTCCTGCACGTAGGACAGCCTGCGTCTGCACCATTCACGGTGCGCGACCAGTTCCTTCCCTGCCAACTGGAGGCCGCGAAGGGCGACAGCCGACCGCTCAGTCACCCAACACGGTACGAGTAGGGCTCCAGGTGTAACAGCCCGTCGCTTTCTACAGCCCTTTGGGACAGCTTTGCGTGGATCATGTCATTCATATCATCTTGCACGGACATTAAGAAGATTTGATCTACGGATAGTCGTTGTAAAGTTAATAATACGCTAACATACTTATATTTCAAATATGAATAATTGTCGAAGGAAATGTTACCAATACAGAATAATGCCAACTCCAAATATAGTTAATTAATTCATTATGTTTACGGTATGTTCGCGTTTTACACCGAGAAATGCTAATGAGAATTGTAAATCTTAGTTAGGAATGAACCTGGAAAGTAAATGAATGCTTTACTGGTCAACATACTAAAGATCCTTTCTTTTTTTACCAAAGACAGGCGAAATACCCTCAGACTTCAAGAAAAATAATAATTCCAATCCCAAAGAGAGCACTAACGCGAATTCTTTACAGACGAATGGAAAAACTGATAGAATCCGACCTAGAGGAAGATCAGTTTGCATTCCGTAAAAATGTTGGAACACGTGAGGCAATAATGACCCTACGACTTATCTTAGAAGAAAGATTAAGGAAAGACAAACCTACGTTTCTAGTATTTGTAGACTTAGAGAAAGCTTTTGACAAAGTTGATTGGAATACTCTCTTTCAAATTCTGAAGGTGGCAGGGGTAAAATACAGGGAGCGAAAGGCTATTTACAATTTGAACAGAAACCAGATAGCAGTTATAAGAGTCGACGGACATGAAAGGGAAGCAGTGGTTGGGAAGGGAGTGAGACGGGGTTGTAGTCTCTCCCCGATTTTATTCAATCTGTATATTGAGCAAGCAGTAAAGCAAACGAAAGAAAAGTTCTGAGTAGGTATTAAAATCCATGGAGAATAAATAAAAACTTTGAGGTTCGCCGATGACATTGTAATTCTGTCAGAGACAGCAAAGGGCTTGGAAGAAAAGTTAAACGGAATGAACAGTGTCTTGAAAGGAGGGTAGAAGGTGAGAATCAACAAAAGCAAAAGGAGGATAATGGAATGTAGTCGAATTAAGTCGTGTGATGCTAAGGGCATTAGATTAGGAAATCAGACACTTAAAGTAGTAAAGGAGTTTTGCTATTTGGGGAGCAAAATAACTGATGATGGTAGAAGTAGAGAGGATATAAAATGTAGACTGGCAATGGCAAGGAAAGCGTTTCTGAAGAAGAGAAATTTGTTAACATTGAGTATAGATTTAAATGTCAGGAAGTCGTTTCTGGAAGTATTTGTATGGAGTGTAGCCAGGTATGAATGTGAAACGTGGGCGATAAATAGTTTAGACAAGAAGAGAATAGAAGCTTTTGAAATGTGGTGCTACAGAAGAATGCTGAATATTAGATGGGTAGATCACATAACTAATGAGGAGGTATTGAATAGGATTGGGGAGAAGGTAAGTTTGTGGCACAACTTGACTAGAAGAAGGGCTCGGATAGTAGGACATGTTCTGAGACATCGAGGGATCACCAATTTAGTATTGGAGGGCAGCGTAGAGGGTAAAAATCGTAGAGGGAGACCAAGAGATGAATACACTAAGCAGTTTCAGAAGGATGTAGGCTGCAGTAGGTACTGGTAGATGAAGAAGCTTGCACAGGATAGAGTAGCACGGAGAGCTGCATCAAACCAGTCTCAGGACTGAAGACCACAACAACAACAAGCAAAAAACTAGACAAAATGGTTATTGACGGTCTTTTAAATCAATGAAACGAAAAGCGTATGGTAAAATAAACACGCACCTTGATAACACGGTACCATAATGCACATTAATATATCGGAGTTGGAAGTGCAGTTCAAAATTACTGACGAAATAACAATGAAAAAGGGGCTAACGCGAGCCTATTGATTGTTCCCCCAACAGGCACGGTATCCGGTTACAAAGTACAGATGCCCGCTGTACAGGTGTACTTGTGGCGTTTGCCGGGCTGGGACTGTACCCGGCCGGGCAGGGCGGCGAGGCGCCCTGTCGCGCGCAACAAGTGGTCGTCCTCCGCGTCTTGTGTCTGCTGACGGACGCGATCGCCGGCAGAGCCGCTTTTTCTGCGCAGCGTCCGAGCAGTCGCTGTGCGCTTAGCTTTCCCGCAGTCCTTAACGAATTCGCTCCGCTGCTCATTGCCACGGTCACTTTACTACTTTCAGTTTGCAAGCGTTTTCTTCGACCGGAAAACACATACTACTTACCTGCTTAATTGGTCACACGAACCGAACTCTATTGAATGCCTCGATCCTTAGTCTCGTACATCGCTGTCTGCCGACGGTCATGTTCTCGTGGGCTCCCAGGATCGCCAGGTCTTTCTCGACTCCACCTGCCCACCTCGGTTTTGATCTAACGAGGGATCCCGTATATCCCTGCTTCCCTTCTGGCTCTGTCTGCACTAATCTTTCTTCTTTTACCTGTTCCAGCAATTCAGCTCTTCTGTTGTTTATTACAGCTGACGCATCTGGCTCATTAAATAGCATGCAGATTTATGTGTTTCTCCTTCTTCTAAAAATTCCGTTTTGTAACAAAAGTCCAAAGCATTTTCTTAATACCTAGTTTTCGAATATCACAATTTTCTCTCCATCTTATTGCTCAGTGTCCATGTTCATACATTAATACTGGTCGCTCAGTTGTTCTGACCATGCAGACTTTTGTTGTTCTTGCCAGTAGTTTGCTGCTGAATACTTTATCCATTGAGAACAGACATCTCTCCGCAGATTTTGTCCGGTTCACTATCTGCTTCCCCATGTTGTTGCTCGCATTCCCATACTTCCTAGGTATCTGAAGGACCTAGTCTTCTTAAATTCTACGTCTTCTATTGCCAGCGACCCTCCGTTTACTCTTCATTGTTCCATGTTAGAACCATTCACTGTGTTCCATCTTGATTGATCATAATCCCCTTTTTCTGCCTGCTCTATCAGCAGTTTAGTTTTTCTTATTAGTTGATCATTCGCTAAAACGACCTTACCATCGCTTAACACTAACGGATTCACTTCACCAGCTACACTAACACTTCTTTCTATCGATCGCACTCTTTTTTAGGACCTTTTCCAATCCCAAATTAAATAGGCTAGGACAGATGCGGATGTGTTTGACATCTGTCTCCACTGTAAAACACTCAAACTCCCTGCCTCCAAACCTCACTTTGCATTTAATATTCTCAATGCACATTTTGGTCAGCCTTATCAATTTGGGAAGTATTCCTGATCCTTGAGTTATCAAAGTTGTGTGTAATTTATTTCTTGAGTTCATGCAATACTTCTTGGGATACACTGGTTGTCAGCCACAGAACAGACGATGCTTGAAGCAGATGCGAACCGCTTTCTTCCTAGTAGGACGGGCTCTTAGTTTTTTGCCTCAGCTCATCATACTTTAAATAAAAATCTATATTTAAAAAGAAAATTTCCATGTATTTGTGGCATTAAAGAATTAATAGCTTTAACGAAAGTTAAAGCTACTATCCATATCAAATAATCCCATCCTGCAGTTTGCATTATTGTAGGTATACAAAAACCGCGAGAATACCACGTAATTATAAAGTGAATGCACCTCAGTGCTCACACAGTTTTTATGTGCTGGCTATACTGGTTTAGATTTTTCACTTATAATCAATAAAAATTTATTTTTGTGGTGATCCACAACCTCAACGAGAATAAAACCAGGTTCCAGTCCGGAGTATTTTTTGTATTTTTTTATCCATGTAGCTAGCCAGTTTCAACCGTGGATCATTTTCAGTCACATATCTTAAGCTCCCAGCTTCATTTCTCATTCAGATACATCTCCGGTAGTGTTAACAGTAGTAGTAGTAGTTCTATGCGTATGTGACAGAAAAATAATAGAACAGTATGAATGATTATCGATAATGCAAAACGTGCTGCCCTCCTAACAACTATCTCTATATGCTACGTTAATCCTATCTTGTAAGGATCCCACATCGCGCAGCAGCACTCTAAAAGAGGAAGAACAAGCGTAGTGAAGGAAGTCTCTTTATCACATAACTGCATCTTCTAAGGGTTCTGCTAATAAAACGCAGTCTTTAGTTTGCCTTCGCAACAACATTTTCTATGTGTTCTTTACAATATAAGTTGTTCGTAATTGTAATTCCTAGGTTATTGTTGTTGTGGTCTTCAGTCCAGAGACTGGTTTGATGCAGCTCTCCATGCTACTCTATCCTGTGCAAGCTTCTTCATCTCCCAGTACTTACTGCAACCTACATCCTTCTGAATCTGCTTAGTGTATTCATCTCTTGGTCTCCCTCTACGATTTTTACCCTCCACGCTGCCCTACAAAACTAAATTGGTGATCCCTCGATGTCTCAGAACATGTCCTACCAACCGATCCCTTCTTCTAGTCAAGTTGTGCTACAAACTTATCTTCTCCCCAATCCTATTCAATACCTCCTCATTAGTTATGTGATTTACCCGTCTAACCTTCAGCGTTCTTCTGTAGCTTCTATTCTCTTCTTGTCCAAACTATTTACCGTCCATGTTTCACTTCCATACATGGCTAGACGGCATACAAATACTTCCAGAAACGAATTCCTGACACTTAAATCTATACTCGATGTTAACAAATTTCTCTTCTTCAGAAACGCTTTCCTTGCCGTTGCCAGTCTACATTTTATATCCTCTCTACTTCGACCATCTCAATTATTTTGCTCCCCAAATAGCAAAACTCCTTTACTATTTTAAGTGTCTCATTTCCTAATCTAATTCCCTCAGCATCACGCGACTGAATTCGACTACATTCCATTATCCTCGTTTTGCTTTTGTTGATGTTCACCTTCTACCCTCCTTTCAAGACACTGTCCATTCCGTTCAACTTCTCTTTCAAGCCCTTTGCTGTCTCTGACAGAATAACAATGTCATCGGCGAACCTCAACGATTTTATTTCTTGTCCATGGATTTTAATTCCGACTCCGAATTTTTCTTTTGTTTCCTTTGCTTGCTTGCTCAATATACAGATTAAATGACATCGGGGAGAGGCTACAACCCCGTCTCGCTCCCTTCCCAATCACTGCTTCCCTTTCATGTCCCTCGACTCATATAACTGCCATATAATTTGAGCACAAATTGAAAATAGCCCTCCGCTCCCTGTATTTTACCGCTGCTACCTTCAGAATTTGAAAGAGAGTATTCCAGTCAACATTGTCAAAAGCTTTCCCTAAGTCTACAAATGCTAGATACGTAGGTTTGCCTTTCCTTAATCTATTTTCTGAGATAGTCCAGGTATTTAGTTGAATTTACGGGCTTTAAATTAGATTGATCTATCGTATAAGCGAAGTTTCGAGATATCTTTTAGCACTCATATGGATGACAGTTTACATTATTTATGGTGAATTGCCAATTTTCGCACCATGCAAATGTGTTTTTTAAATCGTTTTATAATTGGTTTTGATTTTAAAAAAGGTGTTTCCCCATCATATCTGTTTTACAAAGTTGATTCAGGTTCCAGATGATGGTCGTTGACAGCCGGTAGCACATTAATAAATTGCTCTAAAGCAGTCAAGTGTCATGAAGTTATAGCGACTACTGAAGATTCTTTAAAATATAGCGAAACGCGTATGGTCTAACTAATATCTGTATTAGAGTCGCAAAAGACGGTGCATAACTTGTATAACTGCGACTGGGAAAAGAGGCCTGAAAAATAAAATATAATAAAAAATATAAAAATCTGGAACAAATAAAAACATCTGACTCGCTCCACGCAGAACAAAACAGGTTCCGTAAATGTAACTGCAAACTCGTTTAGCGTCCGAAACAAACAGCGCAGTAATGGGAGCGCTTAAGCAGCTTAACCGGCGACCGGGCAATTGGGAGCGTAAGCTGTATCCGAGCGGGCAGATAGGCGCCGTGTCGGCCTCAGCGGCACGCGCCCAGTACCTCTCGTGATGGCCGCCGGCCTACAAGCGCGGAGCCGGCACGGCGGCTCGTTTCGCCGGATTACAGAAGGTAAACACCGCTATCGCCGCGCCTCAATTTGGCCAGAGTGTCCCAGCCGGCGCGCCCCGGGCGCCGACGCCCAACCGTGGCTCTTGCCGCCGCCGTAATTGACCGCCGGTGAGCGGTCGTTACCAAATGAAGCGGGCCGTTGCGCCCCTTCGAGAACACATCTCCATTCCAGGTGTTTTAATTACCAATTCCTCCACTGTGGCTTCCTTTATTGCGTGTTCCATTACTACAGTGGTGTCCACTTAAGAAGCTTGCTGGTGGGGCGATGTACAGTGGCAAGGTGCAGTGTACCAAGTGACACTTCAGCCAATAGCGTCCTTCTGCAGCGTCTGTAGCGTGGGCATCGGGCTACGCTTAGAATATTTAGATGTTCATAGCTGTTCATGGAAAGCGTCGGTCCGTAGCTACACTACTGGCCATTAAAATTGCTACACCAGGAAGAAATGCAGATGACAAACAGGTATTCATTGGACAAATATACTATACTATAATTAACATGTGATTACATTTTCACGCAATTTGGGTGCTTAGAGAGCCGGCCGGCGTAGCCGAGCGGTTCTAGGTGCTACAGTCTGGAACCGCGTGACCGCTACGGTTGCAGGTTCGAATCCTGCCTCGGGCATGGATGTATGTGATGTCCTTAGGTTAGTTAGGTTTAAGTAGTTCTATTTTCTAGGGGACTGACGACCTCAGAAGTTAAGTCCGATAGTTCTCAGAGCCATTTGAACCATTTTTTCTTTTTTTTGGGTGCTTAGATCCTGAGAAATCAGTACCCAGAACAACCACATCGGGCCGTAATAACAGCCTTGATACGCCTGAGCATTGTGTCAAACAGAGCTTGGATGGCACGTACAGGTACAGCTGCCCATGCAGCTTCAACACGATACCACAGTTCAAGAGTAGTGACTGGCGTGTTGTGACGAGCCAGTTGCTCGGCCACCATTGACCAGACGTTTTCAATTGGTGAGAGATCTGGGAGAATGTGCTGGCCTGGGCAGCAGTCGAAAATTTTCTGTATCCAGAAAGGCCCGTACAGGACCTGCAACATGCGGTCGGGCTTTATCCTGCTGAAATGTAGCGTTTCGCAGGGATCGAATCACGGGTAGAGCCACGAGTCGTAACACATCTGAAATGTTACGTCCACTGTTCAAAGTGCCGTCAGTGAGAACATGAGGTGACCGAGACGTGTAACCAATGGCACCCCATACCATCACGCCGGGTGATACACCAATATGGCGATGACGAATACATGCTTCCAATGTGGGTTCACCGCGATGTCACCAAACACGCATGCGACCATCATGATCCTGTAAACAGAACCTGGATTCATCCGAAAAATGACGTTTTCCCATTCGTGCACCCAGGCCCGTCCTTGAGTACATCATCGCAGGCGCTCCTGTCTGTGATGCAGCGTCAAGGGTAACCGCAGCCACGGTCTCCGAGCTGATAGCCCATGCTGCTGCAAACGTCGTCGAACTGTTCGTGCAGATGGTTGTTGTCTTGCAAACGTCCCCATCTGTTGACTCAGGGATCGAGACGTGGCTGCACGATCCGCTACAGCCATGCTCCCATCATCTAAGGGGAAAGGATAGGTAACAACGGAGGGGGGGGGGGGGGGCGGTTGAGGGAGAATACGGTTCATATGATGGATATATAAAATTTACATTATTCCACGTACCTTTTAATAATACCATGTTACTAGTCGAAGCACAAAAAGCACTTCTCACATATACATGTCTTGATAGAAATCCACGCGATAAAATATACACATTTGGTAAAATGAACAGAAATGGAAAACGCGAAAGAAATGCAGTACTGTAAGCTGTGACTGTGGCAGAGTACTTTCAACTGGATATTATTACAATTTTTACATTACAGAATTTACTCATAGATACCTATATCGTCTGCTTAAAAAATGAGATTAAAATTAGTAGTATCTAGAATGAAACTAATACCAGTCCCAAAGTGAACAATGAAAAACATGAACAGCAATTGCGGCACACCAGATATTACTTCGGTGTTTGTAGATGACTCACCATCTACAATAATGTGCTACGTTTTAGCAGATATATGCTTCTTTTTTGTCAGTTTGCACACCATAAAATTTTCGGTACTTAATAAAGTAGCTGTCGCTTGGTGACATGAGTGTGAAATCAGAGAGCAACACCTTCAAATGCCGTTGGAAATGTCTGAAATACACTGAGACTTGACACCGTCTATGCGAAACTGTTCAAAAGCACTTTCTAGTCCTCCGTCGGAGTCAGAACGCCGTGATCCTTTTTCAAGTAAGCTTGAAGGACAAATTGAGATGCTGAGTCATATTTCCTATTTTTTCCACTTTTTTGAGCTATGTGGAGTCAAGAGCGTATCTGCATCAAGTGAACGCTGTGATGGAGTTCTTGACGAAATCAGTCTCATACGTCGTACTTCACGTTAAAAGGTGGAAAGCTTTGGGATTCAAAGAAAAATGGTCCAAATGGCTCTGAGCACTATGGGGCTTAACATCTAAGGTCATCAGTCCCTTAGAACTTAGAACTACTTAAACCTAACTAACCTAAGAACATCACACACATCCATGAACGAGGCAAGATTCGAACCTGCGACCTTAGCGGTCGCGCGGTTCCAGACTGAAGCGCCTAGAACCGCTCGGCCGGAAAGCCAACCAGGATCCAAGTCATTTGTCTTAGAGTTGAAATTTTTTCGGGTGAATGTTGGTGTAATCACACCCGCACGACCCATCCTCACCCCCCACCCCTGCAAAGTCACGGCCTTTTCCGTCTCAAGATCTTTCCAAAATGAATTATCTGCCAGTTTCTGAACTTGCGACATCGCCCCCGACAAGACGCTAAGTTTTAGACATTGCCTTCTTTCTGCGCTTCACACAGCGGTGCGTTATTAATCTCTTGATGGTCGTAGCTTATGTCAATTTGGTGTAGCTTTTCTCATGTCCTCTGAGAAAAATAACTGCTTCAACGCTTTGTGACGAACGTGTTTATTCGAAGGCACTACTATCGAAGTGGAATGAGGCCAGCAAACAACGGAGGGGAATGTGTGCTCTCACGCGGTTTAACCCGGTAAGCGCTGCGTGAGTTTCTTTTCCCGGTTCCCGCGGGACGTTAAGAAGATTAACCTCTCGGCGATGACCTTATTTCCTGAAAGACGGCTGAGTAATGGTGGCGGCAGCAGGCCGTGCTTATTGACATTCGCGTGGGCCGCGGCCCGACTGCTGACACGTGAGACGGGGGAAGGACGCGCTACCGAGTTACGACACCAGCGGCCGCCGAGGGCCGAAGAGCCACACTGGAATACGCTTGCCCGATCTCTTCACGAAACTCTGTGTCGCAGTGCAGATTTAGTCTTTGATGGTGCACGTTCATGGGAAAGGCACCAGAGAATGTACTGGGTAAATGTAACACACGTAGCATTGAGAAACATTGTACTGTGGGTATGCCATTGTTGCTTGGATTCTTTGTGTATTGATTTGGGTATCCTATGTAACCTTGTCATCTAAAATTCTTATTAACCAGTTAGAGATAGCAAAGTGAGGTGTCTGTTGGTGATTCTACGCTGAGAAGAAGGTATCTTGCTGTATATTTATTACGAGGGCGTGCTGAAAGGAAATGCCTCCGAGTTTTTTACTCTCAAAGTGTTTTAAGAAACATATTATTAATATTTTACATCTCTATTTTTCATGTGCATACATTTGCGGTACTTTGCTGCTACTGGGCGCCGACCTATAGCGTGTAACATCTTCTTCATCTTCCTTCTTTCGCTTACGCCATAGTCCCGCAGCGATCGCAGGATCGGCGTGGTTACAATGGATTTGTCAGTGTTAGGGATGGCCCGATACCCTTTTATTTAAAAACGAAGAATTTCAGCACTGATGCTGTGCCTAACTGATATTTCGTTTTTTTACTCGGTTATTAGTAAAAATTAAGAAATACCTGTTATAACCGAGACCCAACAATAGCCAAAATACCGGTTATGCACAACTAAAATACAGTTATTGATTTTAACCGGGCGGTTTTTCTCATCCTTAGACAGAGTTTGTGAAACAGTGCGGGGACTGTTACTTCATTGCTCAAGCTGCGGAAATATTATGTATAAACTAAATTTATAGCCTCCCTTGTGTTACGCAGTCCTCTATCTTAGTAACCACATCATAAAAAAATGGTTCAAATGGCTCTGAGCATTATGGGACTTAACTGCTGTGGTCATCAGTCCCCTAGAACTTAGAACTACTTAAACCTAACTAACCTAAGGACATCCCACACATCCATGCCCGAGGTAGGATTCGAAGCTGCGACCGTAGCGATCGCGCGGTTCCAAACTGTAGCGCCTAGAACCTCTCGGCCACACCGGCCGGCACCACATCATCGATGGGACGTTAAACTCAGAGGATAAGTGATTAACCTCAGGTAGAGATAGACTGCTGAGTCCAGTACTCAACACGTCTCGAAGTTCCTTTTATTTTCGTCTCCCGGGATCGCCATTTAGGGGTGGAAGAGGCGTGCAAAGCAGTTGCAGAAGCCATCGGCTGCGCCCACGAGCGAGCAGAGTTAGCGCCTACTGGCATCGGCGCCGATGTCGGTGTCGGCGCCGGCGCCGTGGGCAGAGCGAGGCCCTCACCACTGTGTCAATAGCGGCGTGAGAACCGCCTGTTAACGCCCACGCTTGGCCGGCTCTTTAGACCGGCCACTTGCTAATGGCGGCCGGCACGTAGGCTTCGCAGCTGCAGGTGGCGTGGGTTGCATCGCAATGTTTATCGGCTTCAGCGATGGATAGCCACCACTGTTCCTTGCTTGCGTCATGCGGTGTCTCCCAACACGTAATTTCAACACGTAAATCATCCTAGATCATGGTGTTGCCTGGATGACTGGGCTAGCAACGCCATGATTAACTCCGAAACCTTGAAACGTGCTGTTCACTCAAAAAATACTATTGCTCTATTCAGGCCCTGACTACAAGTTAAACATTTAAACAGTTCTTGAATCGTTACTTCCACTTCTTCGAGACATGTTTTACGTGTTTAGTAATCCATTAGCTTTTCGTATCAACACAAAGACATATATCAAGAGCTCTTGTGAAGGCAAAGCGAAGCTCCTAGTTCTGGCCCAAATGAGCCAATCGGGACCTACCGACCGACCACCACGTCTTCCTCTGTCCGTCACTGGATGCTATAGAAGGGACGTTGGGTCAGCACACCGCTCTCCCGGCCGTGTCGGCCTTGTTGAACTTAGAGCCGCTACTTCTAACTCGGGTAGCTTCTCAGTTGGCATCACGGGGTTGAGTGCACCTCGGTCCAGTCCTCCCACCAAAGAAAAATCCGTGGCAAATAAAGAGAATCGAGCCCGGCTCCACCGTGTGGCAGTCAGATACGCTGACTATTAACAAGGGAACCTCCCCATCGCACCCCCTCAGATTTAGTTATAAGTTGGCACAGTGGGTAGGCCTTGAAAAACTGAATACAGATCAATCGAGAAAACAGGAAGAAGTTGTGTGGAACTATGAAAAAAATAAGCAAAATATACAAACTGAGTATTCCATGCGTAAGATAGGCAACATCAAGGAGAATGTGAGCTGAGGAGCACCGCGGTCCCGTGGTTAGCGTGAGCAGCTACCGAACGAGAGGTTCTTGGTTCAAGCCTTCCCTCGTGTGAAAAGTTTACGTTCTTTATTTTCGCAAAGTTATGATCTGTCAGTTCGTTCATTGACGTCTCTGTTTACTGTAATAAGTTTAGTGCCTCTGTTTTGCGACCGCACCGCAAAACCGTGCGGTTAGTAGACGAAAGGACGTTCCTCTCCAATGGGAACCGAAAACATTTGATCCCTAGGTCATAGGTCAACTGATTAGTCCACAGGAAAACACGTCTCATATATTCTATACGACACTGGTGACGGCATGTGCGTCGCATGACAGAAATATGTTGTCGAACCACCTAACTTGTACACTTGGCGAATGGGTGAAAAGATTCTTCTACCTTGCCCGATTTAGTTTTTCTTGTGGATGTGATAATCGCTCCCAAAAAAGTGATGAAAACATAAGAGTTTGTCACATAAACTGCAATAAATGAATGCAACAGTTTCACAGTCGCACAGTTTTCCCTGTGCTCTGTCAAAACATATGTTTTTAATGTTTTCAAATTTTTCCGTGTGTAGACCGTTAAATCCTGCATATGTCCAAGCAAATCTGAACATGTCCTGGAATTTTGGAGAGCGAAGTTGATTATGTGTGAGTGCCTGAACTTTGATAATTGTTTGAAAATAAAAAAATTAAACTTGTCACTCGAGGGAAGATTTGAACCAAGGACCTCTCGTTCCGCAGCTGCTCACCCTAACCACGGGACCACGGCGCTCCTCAGCTCAGATTGACCTTGATGTTGCGTATTTTACGCATGGACTCCTCAGTTTGTATATTTTGCTTTTTTTTTCATAGTTCCACGCAACTTCTTCCTGTTTTCTCGATTGATCTATGTTCAGTTTTTCAAGGCCTATCCACAGTGCCAACTTATAACTAAATCTGATGGGGGTGCGATGGGGAGGTTCCCTTGTAAGCTAAGGAGGCCGACTATCTCCGCCCACTCTTTACCACTAACATTGCCAAATTCGAAAATCAACATGCCTACCCTGTGTAGATACGGGGCAAGACTCATTTTCTCTGGTGTTTCAGCAATTATTTGCTGCTTCGTTTTTCCATTGTGTAGATGGCGCACAAATAGTGTTCATAAAGTCTTTCATACGAAGCCCTGTGTCGACAGAAAGCGTCGATTTGTTTCCCGTTACAAACAAAATTAGTTTTAAAGCGGGATTTTTCGTGGCCATTCGATAGAAACGTCCCAGATTAGTCTAGTGGTATATTTGTTTTATCTTTATGCATTAACAGGGACAGTGAAACTTGAAAAGTAACCAGTATTCGAACAGTGACACCACTGCCCTGACCCGCGCTGTCTGTTAACGCTAAGCATACAGCGTTACTGAATTTATTATTCTTCGTGTTTCAATGTCCCTGTTAATAAATATCGATTAAACAAATAGAACAATCTGACTCCGCTCTATCGGATGGGCGCGTTGAAAATCTGATTTTAAATTCTTTTTGTTTATAATGGGAAACAAACCAGCGCTTTCTATTTCCACCGGTCGTCGCACGAAAGACGTGACTAGCAGTAATTCTTTGGACTGACTCCAGCTACACAACGTAAAGACGAAATAGCAAAAATCTGCCGAAACACCACAGAAAATGCACCTGACAATTCTTGGAGAGATAGTCATAGTCTACCTGGTGACGAATCCCAGCACTGTCTGGGTATTCAGTTTGCCAGTTTTCTGCTAGGAACGAAAACAAATAACTAACTGTGTTTATTGTGAAGTATAGAAAAAAATTTCATGTCCTTGTATTCGGGAAAACGCCTTGAAATTAGGAAACAGTTGTTCAAAGAAATATGCACAATATACAACTATATATGTACCGTATCCAAATTAAGAAATATGACCTGCGACAGTTTCTGTACGCTGTACGCAGCTGCTTCCCGTGTTTACAACTCGATTTTGTAAACGTCTCTACGGAAACGCCTTTTCGTAGTTCTATAGGCGGCTATCGTTTTCGCCTAAAGCCGTTAGCGCTTCGCAGTTGGAAAGCAGTCAAAAGAGCTGCCACATGTCAGGGATATGCTTGACTCGACTGCAGGATTGTCTTAACAGTAAGGAATAAATGTATTAAAACTTGATGCATGATGCGGCATTTGTCAGGGTTTATTGCGCCATATCGAACTATGTGTCGTGCGACAATATATTTAGGTAGGTACAGTCAACAGCATATGTGGATACTGTCAGAGAAATACGTTGCGAATAGATGTAGTACCAAAGAAGTGATAAATTTTAACGGCATGCTAGATACGGAAGTTATTTCACGCATCTTATTGTTTATGACATTATATCTCCGAAAATACTACAGGTAGGTGGTTCTTACACCCATAGCGGATCTTGCCTGACATTAAGGGATATGTGTATCATGTTTGGTTGAAATCGGCCCAGCGGTTTATGTGTACACACACACACACACACACACACACACACACACACACACACACACAAACATCAGATATATCTCCAGTTTAGGCATCCGTATTTTCTCTACATCAGTTCATGTGAATGCCGGGATGTTTCGTTCGAAACGGGCGATGCCCTAAGTTATTTCCATTATTTTAAATTCCAGAATGGTTCTTCTGAAAAGGACATGGTCGATTTCATTTCCAATCCTTCCCTAATCTTAGCTTGTACAGTGTGTGTTATGAGCACATCGGGACGGGGCCTTTTATTTTCGTACTACGGTAGCAGCATAACGCACACGTTTTCCTTTGACTCACAGTTGATTGCTTGCTTAGGACTTGAATCAAGCGTTAACCGATAAAAATGTGCTAGAGACGAAGCACAAAAAACAACAATTTGAGGAGATATCTTCTACGCTGTTGCCCAAGGATGCAGCCCAACATTCTCCTAAATTGATTAGCGTGTCTGATATGTATTATTTACTTTCTAGTGAACATTGCCTGGGTTTCTTTAACTAAGTTGCGTTTAAATGGTATCTCTTGAGCGGACACGGCAGCGCAGTCGATAAGCCAATGGGTTCAATCAGCTGTCGATTGTCCCAAGTTGTGGTGTCCGTATGTCTCCTGAATCACTTCAGGTGAATCCCTGGATGTTTCCTTTGCAATGGTCAAAGCCCACTTTCCTGTCTCGTTACTGCTTAAAGCGAGCTCGTGCTTCTAATGACCTCCCTGTCGAATGGACATTAAAACTCAACTTATTTCTTGGTCTGGAAGCTCCTAACTAAAATGAAACGGGTTCGGAGCTAGGATATTCGTATATTATTATCAGCATCGTGCATATGCAGAGATAGAAAATAATGAAAAAGCAGGAAACCCCTCACGCTGATGGCTCAAAAATGGTTCAAATGGCTCTGAGCACTATGGGACTCAACTGCTGTGGTCATTAGTCCCCTAGAACTTAGAACTACTTAAACCTAACTAACCTAAGGACATCACACACATCCATGCCCGAGGCAGGATTCGAACCTGCGACCGTAGCAGTCGCACGGTACCGGACTGCGCGCCTAGAACCGCGAGACCACCGCGGCCGGCGCTGATGGCTCGTTTATGTTCAACACAAGTGTAAACATCAAAGCCAGAGAACAAATGAGATTAACTATATACATAGTCATAACAGGCAAGATGTACTTGCATGACACTCCTACACAGAAATCATTGACCCCATATAATGCAGCACCTTAATCCCGCTCGTCTGTTTCAGAAAACGGAAATAATATTAGTTCGCTGTTCTGAACGTAGCCGTTGCGGATTCTCTAGAAATGTGTAACCCTACCGTTTAGGAATCGTCTATGATGAGACTACCTTTCGTTGAAGAAAGTGAGAAACTGGGCCAGTTAAAAAGTTTATGGCGTTCTACTACCGACGTTAATGTGGAACGAGGAAAAGCGTTACCTCATCGTAGAGAACCTTCAATTAAAGCAACGATACCGCTCATCTGCAAAAGGCCGGACGAATCGATTATACATAATGATCGTCATACGAAGAACAGAAGCACAAAATTATAGAGCAGTTACGCTACCCTATCTCAGCTGATCGCGTCCTAAACCGTTATAGGCAGTACGGCGTGCTCGAGTAGGTGAAAGGGGGGGGGGGGGGGGGCGATGGTAGTGGAGGGTTGGAAAGGGGAGGGGGGTGCGGCTGACAGGGGGACAGTTCAAATGCGAGCTCTGCGACCGGTAAGGCAGCTGCAGTCGGCCAGCGAGCAACGTTGATATCGATCCCCTGCCGGCTGCCTGCACCTTGACTGATTTACACAGTGTGTGCTTGACGACCAACACGCACAGGCAATTTTACGTTGGTACCCTGTCCAAAACATGTGATTTCATGTCAATTAAATCTGTGATATATCATAAATAGTAGCTTCATGTCTCTAAATTCAGATCTGAAATTCGTCAGTAGCATATGATTCACATCTGTCTCATCATACCAATACGGAGTTCTATTACTGAGACCCAGGGGCAATGGAACGCTGACAAGACATCCAAAGAACATATCCGATGAAAATGTCATGGCCAAAGCAAACGTCGGAGCCGAAAATTCTGTGACTGTTTCTCCCATGCAGAGTATCATACTATCACTATAGACCACATAAGGTATTGGTGAGTTCCCATAAGCACGCAGGCAATATCTCATATTACTGCTCAGTTCCAAAAAATCACAAACGTGTGCGGGACATGTCAGTTTACAACTTTTAATGGAGCGCTCAATGAAACTCTAACGTGTAACACTCATCAATTATGATCGTTGGCGAGCGCAGATCACATGGCGTACGTAAATGTTCATGAACACAGAGGAAATTCAGAATGTTTCTCAAATTTCCACAATTTTTTTCTAGTTTCTTTGCTAGCTTTCTTGCAGCATATGAAACAGGACTTACGCATGCGGTGGCCTTGACGTAATAATTAAAAACATCTTCAGTCCATGAGAAAATCATCCGTTTGGGCACTTTACGAGGTGTAACGCACGGTTTTTAATTTTGCTCTTTCTATTTCTATATTTTTAGGGGGATGGCATGTCAGCTCAGATATTCGTAAGTGTATCACGAAACAACACTCAACTATGTATCTCTAATTTTTTCTGGCCTTTGGACACCTGATACGCAAAGAGATGACTGGTTCGGCGAAGAAAAGGTCAAACACAGGCAAAAGTTTATTCATAATTGAACTGTTTTTCTACGGCGAAATGTGCACTGAAACGAATCTTCTTGATAATTTAAAGCAGTTTTCCAAAAAGAGTCTTAGGTCCGAAGCTCTGAGATTTCGCGGGTCAAACCTTCCAGTTTGATGATCTTACGTTTCATTCCACATTTTTAATGGCTAATAGCAGTTTATTACACCAAATGTTCTGCATCGGTAAGAAAATGTTCGCTGAACATTTCTGTATGACTATCGCGCTTACTAAGCACGTTAGTGGCGATTCGCAGACTAAGGTAAATCTTTTTTACTGTGTACACTGATCTGACGTAATAAGACTCTCATGTTTGACGAATAGTATTCATTGTTGTGAACAACCACCTTCGTGGTAAATTACGCCACCTTAGGATTCCTGCATTCAATCTCAACCCAGTGTCAACCTCCTCCCCAACTGCATTTATGTGGTAACACTGTTTTAAATCACTCCGGATGAGTATCCCTCCCCCTCCAGATAATTCCAGTAACTGATTGGCTTTAAGGCACTCAAGCAATATGATTTTCGCCTATTTTATGTATAAGGAGTGCCCCAAAAGTTCCCATTCGTAGGCCACGCTAATGCCTTGTCTACATGTCGGTGCTTACACAGTGTGTTTCCGTAAGACCGTGAAAAAATGTAATAGGACGTAGAGGATGCTCCACTGAACAATTTGAGATAGGAAACCTGGGATCGGAGAAGCCAGCTAACGATATATGGAAGTAAACTCGTCAACTGCTTTGTCTAATATTACTGATGATGATGATGTTTGGTTTGTGGGGCGCCCTACTGCGCGATCATCAGCACCCATACAAGGTCCCAATTTTTATACAGTTCATTTTTTCACGATTCAATCTAGTCACTGTCACAAATGATGATGATGATATGAGGATGGCTACACATACACCCAGTCTCCGGACAGAGAAAATACCTAACCCGGCCGGTAATCGAACCCGGAACCCCGTGATCTAGAGGCAGCAACGCTAGCCACTAAACACGAGCTGCGGTCGTCTAGTATTACTGTTTTCCAGCTTATTTACAACGATTGTGCGTACAAGTTTACACGTACTGCACTGATTATATACGTGAACATTATTTTCCGCAAGGAAACGAAGAAATCGACCCTGATTACTAGGGAGTCATATCGAAGGTCTTGTTTACCTTAGTTTTCCGTAAGGTGGCTCTTTTCTATCGTATTTACATTGTCCCATGACAGAAGGTTCTCTGAATCAACGACAGACCCATTCATTACTCAGTGCTATTCAGAGACATACAGTACAATTCGATGTAACAGTGACGACACAGTTTCGCGGAACTCACTGACGTGCACTTTGTGTATGCGGAAGTACGTTGTAACGCTCCCGCTGATGAAAGTCTGTACAGGGAACAATTTCCTAACGAATATCATGCCCCACGACGAATGTTCATTTCTCTCGCTCGACGAATACGGGAGACCGGTTCAATGGAAAGAACGAGGGACCTGGCAACATGAGCACTCGCACACCCGATTTTAAAGAGGAGTGCTGGAACCTGTTGCAGCGGACCTCACTACAAATACTAGACGTATTGCAGGTGAAATGGGCGCAGCACATACCAGCGTGTGGCGAGTACTCTTAAGAACAACAATTACACCCGTGTCAACCACAATGAGTTCATGCAATGCTTGCGACTAACTTTGTACCAATGGTCGCACTGTGTCGGTGGTTGCTCCAACAATGGATTAATCGACCAGACTTCCTCCATATCGTGCTGTTTACTGACAAGGCCTCATTTAGCCGTAATAGTATTTCAAACAGCACGAACAGCTACCTATGCGGGGGATGTGGAAAACCCTCACGCTGTAGTAGAGTAACGCCATCAAGTACGTTTTGCTGTGAATATCTAACCCGGCTTTGTAGGCGACAGGGACTGGCCGCATCTTCTGCCTGGCCGTCTGAATGGCCACCTGTACTTAAGGTTCGTGCAAAGAGTTCTACGTGAGTTGTTGGAGAACGTAGCCTTGGCTGTTCGTGAGAGGATGTGGATACAACATGATGGTGCACCGCCTTATTTCATTGCGAGGGGAGTCCTATTCCATGGCCTTCGAGGTCAAATGACCTGAACTCCCTTGATTATTTATTATGGGCATATCTAAAGTCACTTATGTATGAAACCCTAGTGGATACGGAGATGGAGTCAGCTGCCAGAATTGTAGCTGCCTGTGATGTGATTCCAAATACACCAGGGATATTTGTCAGGGTCTTTCAGAATCTTTTCACCGGTATCATGCTTGCATTGAGCTCGATGGCCGTCAGTTTCAGCCAATTTTGTAAGATTCAGTACAAATGAGACGTTCATTGTGCCAATGATGATATTTGCAGTTAACTGTAACTAAGATAAATAAAAAATTACACAGTAATATCATTTTACTCCTATTACCTCCTTAAGCTGGCTCCTCCGACCTCAGGTTTCCTCCCTCAAATTGTCCAGTGGGACATCCTCCATCTCCCGGTTAATTTTTGCACGCTGTTACGAAAACACCCTGTGTACACAACCAGAATCGCGCTGGGTTGCATACACGCTGCAGCAACGCCTTCAAGCGGAAAATTTTTAATCTCCGTCATATTAAATTTGTCTGTGCTCAAGGACTGCTGCCCCTGTTTGGATCAAGCTTTGATCGTCTACTAGTTCTGCATTTTGTAATGAGATATCAGATTTTAGACAAATGCTTAAGAAATGTACCGACGATATCTATTAGGTCTTTTGTACATGGTATAAACAGCAAAAATCATGAGGCTCAGTGAGTTATATTAGTGGCCACCTTGCCCTCAGTCAGACATATCATTAGGACAGGCATGTCAACCAAGCAGTGTAATATTCCATTCACTGGCAGTAGCCATAAAAATGCTCACCATCCGAACAATAATGAGTGCTGCGCTGAGGGGACGAAGCTGGCCTCCCCGGTCCGGCTCCGTCGCGGTGGCTGCACGTAGGTGAGGCTGCGCTGCATATCGGCGGCAGCTAATGGCTCACACTTCCGCCGCTACACACGGCCTCCGTGGTTTTTACCTGCCGCCGGCCACCGCAGAGGTGCAGCCCGGGGCCGTGGGAGCGATCGCTCGGAACAGCGTAACCAGATGCTCGGCCTCTTACAAAGGCTCTCAACTGTAAACAACCAGCCCGACATCCTTGGCTGGACGCTCGCTCGTTGTCAGCCGGCCCGGCCCTGACGCTGCGACCACCTCAGCCACCGATCGCAGACGCCAGAAACTGGCGTAGCGAGAGAAATTTCAGAAAGTGCACTGAGGGAGGCACTTAAGATAAACTTGGGATATAAGACCAAGATGTATACAAAATTATTTCAAAATTGGTTAAGAGACTCGATCATTTGCACCAACCTACTCCGATAATCTCCTTCACAGAGAGGACCATAGCTATAAAATTATCAAATTAATGTCACATTATTTCACTTTGACTGCATTTATTTTAATTTCTTCTGCGTGCCACAACTACTTTCGGCTTTTTAAGCCATTGTCAGATCTTGCGCCGTAGAAACGCGCGCCACATAACCACTATGAAACGGTATCACAATTCTATGAACGCAGATGAATGGATAGATAGTTACCTAGTGCACGTGTTGTACGGATAAAAATGGCAGCGTGTTCACATTATGTGCTTCCGTATGTTTTGGTTCAAATGGCTCTGAATACCATGGGACTTAACATCTAAGGTCATCAGTCCTCTAGAACTGCCGGCCGGAGTGGCCGTGCGGTTAAAAGCGCTTCAGTCTGGAACCGCGTAACCGCTAAGGTCGCAGGTTCGAATCCTGCCTCGGGCATGGATGTGTGTGATGTACATAGGTTAGTGAGGTTTAAGTAGTCCTAAGTTCTAGGGGACTGATGACCACAGCAGTTAAGGCCCATAGTGCTCAGAGCCATTTGAATCCTCTAGAACTACTTAAACCTAACTAACTTAAGGACATCACACACAAACATGCCCGAGGCAGGATTCGAACCTCCGACCGTAACAGTCGCGCGGTACCAGACTGAAGGGCCTAGAACCGCTCGGCCACCACGGCCGGCCCTTATGTTTTGGTTTAGAAATTTAACTGGTGCTGACGTTTTGCCATTACTCGTTGGACGTAACGCGGCAAACATGAAAAGATTTAACGTTGACCAAAGAATAAGTGAGAGCATTCTAACAGCTCTGAACCACAAATGGTTAAAGAAATGTACAAACAGAAGGTAAAAATGAAACAAAAATCAGCCAACAGTGATATTACTGTATAGAGAGAGGAAAACGGCAAAACAAAAGAATAATTTCGCATTTATCCCGTCCAAACAAAACAGCCAAAACTACCGAAAATGATAACTGGATTTCAAACCAAAAAAATTAAATGTAACATACTACCCACAGAACGGAAATATTAAATGGATACACAAAACTGGATGTGGCGATTGTGAGATGATGTACAGTATGCAAACCAGAATGAAAATTCGTATTAGATTGAAAGAACACATGATATCTAACGAAAATAAAGTTCATCGTAATGCATCTCATAAACAACAAACATATGAATAACAGTTTGAAAAGCCGAAACTGGTTTAGGAACGCAGAGGTTTAAACAAATACAACCAAAAGTGAAAAAATGCCTCAACCAAAAGTGAAAAAATGCGGCATTAATTTCCTATAATTAGAGATAAGGAGTCAAATCAATGAAGCGAAACGCCTGTGTTACACAATGCTGTAGATCTGCTTATTACGTAACCTCCTGCGTAAATTTCTAAATCTCTGCGTGCCAAACGCCAGTTAACACAGGTTTAGTAATGAGCTGCTGTAGGCGAATCTCCATTCGTTCGTTCTTTCGTAGTTACATGGATTTAATCAAGCGTTCATCTGGGTCACCTACCAGTCTGAATCATTTTTCTGAGTGGTTTTCTTCGTCCGTTTAGGAAATCTGCAGTCTGGGTCATCATTTCTCCCTCTGATGTCCAACACGTAAGATGTTATCTTTTTCTCTCTTATTTCCCAATGCCCCTTCGAAGCGCATTCCTACTTTCATTGCAGGTTGCCACTTGATGGATATTAACACTGTGTATCCGGTGCAGATTTCCGCACACGTTTCTACTCGTATGTACTAACTCCTCATGTATGTCTTAATATAAGGAAAGTATTTATATGGCCAACTGTCCGAGAAACGAGGTAGTTTTGTTCTGTGTTGTGTAATTTTGCTGTCTGTGTGCTGTGTTTCCAAGACAGTAGTACCAAAACAGCTCTATGTTCACATACGCGGATGTGACACAAAGCCTGTGTACGCAGGTTGGCGTTAATCTTTTAATCTGCCACACGGATTCAGACAGGATTTTTCTCACCTGTCAGTCAAACATCGTAACGACGTTGCACGACACGCTAAGCCGTCAGCTACCGACATGTAAATACTTAAATTCACAGATCGGTGATTCAAATGCAATGCAAGTGACGATTTCAGGATGAAGAAGTGTCCATCTAGTACCATCCCTCAAAACTGGGTGCCGCAGCAAATGGAAAAAAGTATAAGAAAACAGAAAAGAGTAGGAGCATGCTCTCCTACCAACGCTTTTCCGATTGTATATTAGAAAATAATCTCAACAGTTTTATAATAATAAACTAAGTACAGAAAGTATTTGAGTCTCCCTTCCAGATGTTACAAGTTCCCGCAATTTCTCGTGATATCAAACGCAGAAAAAGTATGTGTCTGACAGGATGAGATGCATTTTGTAAAAATCAAGCAAATGAAGGCTATTTCTCATAGAGTAACATGCCTGACGAAGTCCCTCCATCTTTAATGACTGACCGTGGTAAACGATGTGGTAATCTATACGCGGTAGGGTGTTGGTCCCCCTCGAGATTCATTATAAATTCATTTCTCTCCAGAAGATATACTAATATATTTCACAAGATGGAAGACAAATCTGTATGACGCCAGATGCCCTGCTGGGAAGTACCACTCACTAAAATGACCTGCAAAGTGATGAAAGTCGGCTTGAGGAAACCGAGAATGTATACGTATTCATGTTTCAAACGAAGCCGAGAATTAATTCTTACGGGCACAGGTGCCTTCGTCATATTTCGTTAGACGACTATTAATTTGATTAACACTGGAAACTCTTCACTGCCGTTCGGCTGTGACAACATTATATATTACGCTTTATCATGGAAGCTTCGGCCTTTTGCTTCCTCTTCCGCATAATACTGTGAGTATCTTATTTCAACTTTCTTGCACAAAGTATTTTCTACTGCATGATTTAAAGTTTGTCTCTTCACAAAAATAGACCAGAAAATTTAAAAATCCACATTTGACTGTTTGCCTTTTTAAGGACAACCACCGTTTTTGCAAACTCAATTAGATGTGATACTTGAGCAGCCATACTTCATTTGTTCAATTTCGCCATGTAAACTTGTACAGAAACCGCTAATAGATCTAGAAATATAGGTTTCTAGTGAAACAAGGAAAGCATCGACAACTAAAGATCATCGTCACTGGAAAGCAATAATGTAATGACTGTATACCTCGCTCTCTAAAATGATAATTGTAATTACTAATAAGCGTACATCAGAAAAATAAGAGCGATGAAAATATATTCATTTTCAAAGGATTTTTGATTCTGCGCTCCTATCAAAGGAATTCTATACAGGTCTCTCAAGTATCATTTATTGCTTGAGCAATAGTCTCATCTCATTTCACCTACTATATTTAAAAGGAAACAAAAATGCTGGCATTAAGCCGTAGAGTCATTTGGAAAATTCATTGCGTTGCTTTGCATGCCACTATTAGAAATGCAATTTCTTTATCGTTCACCGATCAGTGACTAAAATTAACTCAATGGCTGTCGAACAACCTACAGTTTTATACGACATCCTAATGCCATGCAGCTTCGCTTTTAGTTCATTGAAAAAAAAAGATTTGGCAAAAGCAAGCCCACAATAAGATCCAGAAAAAATCCTGACAGTGAACAAGGATCGATCCCCAAACCAATTTCTTAATACTTTGTCTCTTACCTAACTGATGTATCCCTACATCTAAGCACATGATATTTGTTGGCAGTGACGGATAGCATTCACTACATGTGACAGCTGGATCCTGTCGTCTCTAATACGCTTCTTTCACTGTGGAATGGGTACGACTGTTCATGGATTCATGGCGATGGGAGTTATGGGCCAGACGGAACAATGCAGGAGCGCCTGTGAGAAAGGGCAGCGTGCTGGCTGAAGCGCAGACCGTTAGAGCGCGTTGCCGCATACTGATGCCCAGTCGCCCCTCGGGTTCCTCGCTCTACCGTACGTTGAAGTCTCCACTCACTGAGGAGTACAGCTATCTGAAATTCCCATATTTCTTGCGATCGTCTTTCGCTAAGGCTTCGGGAGTCTATAAACACTGGTTCGATGAAATAAAGTTGTTCTCCGCCAATAACGGAAGCTGACGGAGCCGCGTTATCATTGAGCTTCACTATGATTACCGACCAATTTTTTTGTTGCTTTAACACTTACGACGATTATCGTATATATTTTTAGAATGAAAATAAAGTTCTTATATTCCCGAAAACTATGTTATAGAAGTGACCTTCTTCTACTTGCTTTAGACAAATCTAAAAATCAGTTATGGAGACTCCACGGTATACCCCTGGGGAAGCTAATTCATGAAGGCTACCAGGGAATGATTTGCCCCTCAACGAATGTGGCAATTACATTTACCACGACAAGACAGTAATCATACGTGGATACAACTCTCAGAGTGTTGGAATTATTATCAATCATTTCACGGGATTTGTGAAGTATGATTCACCGAGATTGTTAGCTGTGTCGATAAAGAAATCATTTAATTTGATAAGTCACTCTGAAGAAACCATCACTGCTAAGCTAATTGTGAATCATTGACTAAAATATGTTCGCCGACTGTTACCGATGTTGCTACCATTCACCGGTTCTGTCTTTTATTTGACATGACGCGAATGTATTTGGTTTGTCCAAAGCCTTCCTTGTGCAAAATTATGACACACATACGTAGTGAAATATATGCTGTGCTTTATATTTAAAAATTTTTTTCACATCCCTTTTACGCTTCGATATATTTCACATGGCGTAAATCGAAACAGTCTATGCGAAGAAAATTCACTCTTTTAGTGGATCTCCCTTTATGCAATGCTCAACATTCAGTAGTGTGGATTTAGTATGCAGTATTAACGGCTGTATAATGAGGTTTTTTTTGTCATTCGTATGTCATCGATATCGAGATAATCACACATGTAGCACTAGACATCAATTCAAGGTAGAGAAGAATGGTATAGCGAATTCAATGTGGCCTTATTAAAGGAGTAGACCTAAAACACTCTAAAATCAGTTTTGGAAATTCAGTGAAGGACTGAACCAGGAAACAAACATTTAACACTGATTCATTTGGATGTATTTGCTAACAAATTATTGGTGCTGCATGTTATTGTCGGATTGTGTGGTTTCGCTGTTTTTCAGATGCTGATAATCAGTGATTCTCGCAACTTTAAACCAAGTATACAACGTGAGACAAGCTGGGAGAGACTGTGGGCTTTATGACAGCTTGAGCATTAACATCATCGCCCGCCGGCCACATTTTCCTTGAACGAACAACCTATTGTCCCACCGTCGGACAGCTCTTTTGAAGTCTGCGTCTGACAAATAAGATAATTTATGAACTTGTTCACAAACACTCGCTGCGTATGTACCATGTCATTTCTCTCCCACGTATTGAATGCTCGTATTCGCATCTCTCTCAAGTGTAGACTTTACTGCTTAAGGACTTTTCTCGTAAGGTTATGCTGTGTATGAATCAATAATATTTTAAAGAGCAAGAGGGGAAGGCTATAAAAATCATTGATCATTTGTACAACATCCAACAACCTTCCATGAAGCATTTCCTAACTGACCGTAGCTGACGAAGGGAATTTCTCTCACACTGGTAACTACAAGAGGAAAAACTGAGAATAGTGTAGCTGCTCTTCGAGGAAGGCGGAGGGAAAAAAGTGAGACTGGATTAAGTTATTACACGTATCTATAAAATGTACAATTCAGCACTCCTCGAAACATGGTGCTAATACAGAAATGAATCTTCTTTTACAGCGTGAGAAGACAGTTTCAAAATCAAATTTCTAAATACCAAGAATCAGCCTGACTAGTGTTCGCATTAAATTCATTTACACTACAACCTTTTTGCTGCCACAAGAGTTTGAAATGACGAGAAATAAGACGTGCAGAAAATAATATGCTTCAAAATTTCTCGGCAGTATTCTGCAGGTACGCTGTGTTTGCTCATCAGATGTACAAAAGCCTTGAGGAGAATAACCACTTTAAATGTTCACTACAATGCTGGTCTAGAAGTTTCGACGCGCTCATTATCGGAAAAATTAAGTCTTCGCCAGTCCTAAGAATAAGAATAATCTCTCTCTGCAGTGGTAGCGAGTAATACGCGTTACTATTGCGTGACAATTTCAGTAGGGGCAAGCAGCGAAATTAGCGACTGTGTATTCTGAAAGAGAAAATAATGTAGAGGCTTCGAACGTTTTCATTTCGTTTTTTAAATATAGAGAGAAAATTTTGTACTGCTAGTTAGTGGCTGAGATGATACAGTAACGTGTTTAGAAATACAGACGTGGTTCAGTTTTTCCGTGTCTCCTTAATCAGTGATGCAAGTTCTGCGGCATTCTCATGAATGATTCTTGTCTCGTTGCTTCTTGCATCCTTGTCTGCCTAAAAAGTATACTTGCTGCATAACTGATTCTGGAAATGGATTTCTTTGAATGTGACATTGGAAAGACCCCAAGTTGAAAAAGGGTAGATTTGCATGAAACATCCAGGAAAAAGTTGCTTATCTGAATTCGAAATCTTATCGTTAGCACCACGCAGAAAATTAGTCAGAATTTATTTCATGAATGCCCAACATGTGAATTTGTAATTTCTTAATTATTGGTGTACAGAGGGAGGAGGCTCTGTGATTAAGGTGATGAATTCGTGTATAGGAGGAGAGGGATTAAAACCTCCTCCTATAAACGGTTATGTTTTCTCCGATATCCGTAACTCTATTGATGTGAACGTTGGGATAATTCCTTTGAAATAAACGCGACCTATTTCCCTTCGCATCACAGTCCAATTGATGCTCCGTCCATTATAGCCCCGTCGTCGACGGCGTGGTTAACCCCAACATTCATTCCTTTCCTTGATTTGTATAACATGAAGAGCTTTTTGCAGAAACGAAATGTTAAGCATGTGGACGGTAATGCGGTAGCGAATTTCCAGAACAATATTGAGTGCCAAGGTCTTAATTACAAAACCACAGATACGGTGAGAAATGGCAAACTACAAAACCACAGATACGGTGAGAAATGGCAAACAATGTGAGACTGCCGCTAGGTGATTCGCATGGTGCCAACCGCACAACGGTCCTTCGTCCGGCGGATCGCCTTGATTGTGTGTAATTACGCGTATTTCCTGGCGCTGCCTCGGGCAGCAATTAGTATCTTGGAAACTGGTTCCCCGAGCGCACTGTATCTGTCATATGGTCTTAATTCTCCGTTTCCTCCGAGCAGATGTCTTCCCCATCTGTCGCAAGGGAAAGATTGCCTAAGTGCTGTACTTAAAGGCATTTGTTCCTAAAAGAAATATTTATGATAGAATTCCAAAACACAAAAATTCTATTTTGTTCTATCCTATCTTGATGTATTTAGCATAAATCGATTACTTCTGATTAACGTTGTAGCTGCTCATACTCTCTCATTTCGCCTTAACCGTGACTCATTGTACATACATGATAACAACCTCTGATAATTGCACCATAATATAGGAAAGTAACGACTTAATTACGTAAAGAGCTTTTCTTTTGTTAAAGTACAGTCGAACTTGAATAAGTCAAGCACAAGTAACATTTAGTTGCTAGTGACTGTAAATTAAATACGTTTACCATCTATGATATTGACGTTTACTCAGTTGTATTTTATTTGTAGCTACAGAGTAGACATATATTGTCCGTAATAAGTCAACAAACAGGCTACATTACCAGTCGGCTTGACTTACGAAAATCTTTTTCAGAGCATCATTCATATTGCCTCTACAAAATTTCAATATCGTAAAGGTAATTAGGATAACTGTCTTGTAAAACGGCGCTTTCAATTGTGCTGTTAATTAATAAGACGTCAATGGTCTCAACAGACATTTCTCTGGCTTAAAACGCAACTCACAGCCATGACAACAGAGGCAGCGAAACTACTCAGAGTCACCAATGGTCATCACAGGTCTGTGTTTTATCTTTCGTGATGAAATCATAGCAGGACTGGTTCTGAGTATCTGTGAAAATTTACGAAAATCGTGAACAAAATGTTCAATTTCGTAGCATTTATAAACTCCATTTTCGAATATTAACTTGTACTCCGTTTCATTTATAACGATATCTATTCATTATTCACCTAGTTGATGCAGTTAATAGTACTGCAGTGTTTTATTTTATAGTTTTTAGTACAGTTGGAATTGATTGACCAGCCCCAACAGCCGCACCGGTCCCGGATCGAATACGCCCTGCTAATTGACAACGTGCCTGAATGTGGCTTGTGGCTTTTATGCGAAAAAAAAAAAACTGGAAATTTCTGGTAAGGTGTTACAGGACCAAACTGCGGAGGTCATCGATCCCTAAGCTTACACACTACTTAATCTAACTGAAACTAACTTACGCTAAGGATGACACACACACCCATGCCCGAGGGAGGACTCGAACCTCCGACGGGGGAAGTCGCACGGACCCTGACAAGGCGTCTCAGATCGCGCGGCTACCTCGGGCGGCTTTTTGGCGGTTTAGCCCACCCACGCAGGTAAATACCGAGCTGGTACGCACATCTGGCCTCAGTTACACGACTTACAACACGTTCTCACACTTCCCATGGGATAGCACTAGATGCAGACGGATGGGGTACACAAATCATCCGACCACCTTCTACCACTAACATTGCTAAATCTGGAATAACATGGCGACCGGAGCGGAAAAAGAAGGCTTCCGTCAGAATTGGTTCTCTGCGAATTCAATGGCAGATGCAGACGGCTTTATTCCGGTGAATAGTTTACTACTGAGTACTTTCATTAAAGCGCCGTTAAACTGAATCACAGTGTAAAAATAAACAAAATAAAAATACACTCGGGCGATTCTTATAAAAATTTTCTTCTGCACACTACTAATCTCCCGTGACACAGGAACTGTGCCTCCGTGTTAACACTCGCAATATTTTGAAATAAATATTTATTGCTTTAAATTAATTAAAATCCATAAATGTTTTAAATTTTTACAGTTAAACTGAACCCATAGTTGTAGTAGTGGCTTTACCCAACGAACATCGTATATATTTACAGGTTTAGGACATTACTTACAGAGCAGCATCTCTTTAAAATGTATATTGTGGATAAAAGTCAACAGATTTGTATTTTATAAATAATTTTTTAAGGTGAGCATAAAGTAACCCCCCCCCCCCCTACAACTCCTCCCAGCCTACATTGGCAGTATACGTTACTGAAAGTGCGCTGATATTGCTAAGAGTGTGCTAAAAGATATTTTTAGGTTCTGAAACATACAACAGTATCTCTTTAAAAAGTGTGTTGTAAAAATAAGTCAACAACAATTAACGAATTTTGTTGTTCATTTCGGGTGGGCAGCGGGGAGCCGGTAATGCTCGTTATTGTATGCGTTATTATTGCTAGGGTTGAAACAGGACAGTTTTCAGAAATTTAGTTTTTTTATGAAAAACGGGCAAATGTTTTTAGTGAATCCGCAGTGTCATGTAATCAAAAATTGTTATTCGTAAACATAACGATAGACGGGAGCATGATCTGTTGTTTCGTCAATTGTTATTACGTCCTGTAGGCAATGCACACGCTTGGAGTCTACCGTTTTTAACCAGACAACAGGCTTTCAACGCGTGCCCCGACACCTGACCGGCTCACGAGGCTGGTAACCCGAGTCAGTGGTGGCGGGCAGCGCGCGTCATACCGGCCGCTGCGGTTGTAAAGAGGAGCTGGCAGCTTCTCTGCCGGGGAGTTTGTGGTCAGAGCGTTTAACGTGCCTGCAGCTGCAGCCGCGACGGCCCGCCGACCCGGATCTCCCTGCTCGCCGGGGGCCGCTGAACCTGGCTGGTCTGCCCAAACTCAAAGGTCAGCTGCCCAGCCGACAGGTCACTTTGCTTTCGTTAGGGAGTCCCGCCAACAAACTGCACTGTAGTGGGGACGATTCTTTGTGTGATGAGGTCGCAACAGCATCTTGTCGCATAGCAACCCTGACCTCAAAAAGTGGGGTATAAGTCTATTCTATGATTTCAAAATTAGCGGAGCACGATCTCGTACAACTACGGGGAGTAACAAGGCAGGGTTGTATGAAGTCAAAGATAAATCAAACAATGGGCTTCAGTTTGTTGGATAGATAGTATAGAAGACATTGGCAGAGAAAGAGGTTACTTATAAAAATGTCTTGTACATCTTGATTGTGCATAATCCATATCACAAAGGATGTATTGTATACAGAAAAGAGCAATACGAATAGTAACGGTGGGAATGGTAACCTACAAGATTGTTAGCGTTGAATCTTGCTTATTATTCGGCAAAATATGAACTTCTTCAACAGCACTTAACTTTTGAAAAATAAGCAGTATTTACACTAAATAATACAAAATCAACCCATCCCCTTTCGTGGAAAGTTTGTTTTAATATGTTTTTAGGTCAAATTACTCTCTTTCTCTTACATAGTGTTTGGCTACATGGCATCGTACCCCAGAAATCTTTGCCTAAAAGAAAATCAGCCCCATCACATGTACAGCACAATCTATATGTAATTTTAAATGTGAACAGTCATCTGATGTCGAACCTGTCGGTTCGAAACGGATAATGCCACTATTTGTTATTAATAAATAACGTTATTAACGGTGGAAATGCTGTTTCTACTTTATTGTGCCGGGTGGGGTAGCCGAGCGGTCTGAGGCGTCTTGTAACGGTCCACGCGGTTTCCCCCGTCGGAGGTTCGAGTCCTCCCTCGGGCATGGGTGTGTGTGTCGTCCTTAACGTAAGTTCGCTTAAGTTATATTTAGTAGTGTGTAAGCTTAGGGACCGATGACCGCAGCAGTTTGGTCCCTAAGACCTTACCAAAAATTTAAAAAAATACTTCGTTGTAAGAATTAGCGTGCAATAATAGATATAAAGA
Organism: Schistocerca gregaria; assembly: GCF_023897955.1. Classification (NCBI taxonomy): domain Eukaryota; kingdom Metazoa; phylum Arthropoda; class Insecta; order Orthoptera; family Acrididae; genus Schistocerca; species Schistocerca gregaria. Next base: position 373,057,822 of record NC_064923.1, read on the forward strand.
CGAAATAAATCTCGGGTGAACAGCCTGGTGTGAGTGTGCATAGGATACTGTCCTATGCACATTCATACCTGGCTGTTCATCCGAGATTTATTTCGTCATAAAATACGGCTGGAGAAATTGAAGAATCAATAGATACAATGCCTTGTGGAAGCCTATTTAGAAAAGCTTACAGCCGGTTTTCAGAGTGAAATTTACGAATACTCTTGATATTCTTATAGATCATTTAGAACGCTGGCAGCTTAGCAGGTTATCAACATAAGACCGTCATCACACACATATACACACACACACACACACACACACACACACACACACACTTCCGACCTGAAGCAACCACCTATAAAGATTAAAGTAGCTTTAATTACATCTGTCATAAAAACTGATTCTTAGAAGCATCATTCGTGAACGAAACGGGAAAACGTTTTTACACGTAACAACCAAATTTACACTTTGCAAAGCATATCGGAGTGAGTAGCAGATGCAGATATAAAAGGTGCACCATCGTCGCTTATCTGGATTATTGGCAAGCAAAACAGTAGCTCCTTCTCAAACTCCGGGACTCTTTTGCTGTTATTATCTCGGCCCCATGATTTGGTAGTCTCCCCTTAGTAAAGCTGCCTGCAGATCACTAAACCTGCTGACCTTCCGTTATGAAAGTAAAACAGTTTGAATGTGAACTGTAGCCACTGAAGTTTTTAAAAGAGCAAGATCCACGATTACAAATTTCTTATTGGGCTTCACATCCATACCATTGCCCAGTGCAGTGTTGAAATATCGTGTTCTTTATCGGCGGTATTCAGTCGTCTATTCTGAGACAAGTATTTCTAGAAAATTATTACGTGTAATCTACTCTAATTCGGCACGCTGCGGCTAGGTGAAAAGAACAGCTTTGTATTGCTTGTCAAATTAAATTGTTTCTCTCTTATAACACGCAAAATTGTTTCATACCAAATGTCGATAATCTCAGATTATGCCTCGCACAATAATGTTTTAGGCTATTTCTCCATTATCCCAGCATTAAGGTGAAAGTTATTATAATTACGAAATTTGCTAAAACTTTTCCCGCCCTGGCCATTACATATAGCTGTTCGTCTAATACGTTTCAGGTACTCGATTCTATACAACTAAAGAGAGGCCTTCCATTCACACCATTCCTTCAAATCAAACTTTGCAATAGGAAGAAAGAATGAAGAAAAATTAAGTTTAGAGAAAATTTAGTTAAAAAAATGTTAAAGTAGAATATAGTTTATGCCCAGAAAAAGATGTTCTATCCTACAAAAAATAGTGATCAAAATTAATGATCTCTTTTATTCACAAACAATTCTAAATGTTGATCAAGATTACCAATAACCTCACTCTTATCGGACACAGAACTAAGGTTATAAAAATAGTAACAATGTATTGCAGTAGTCTATACAAAATGGAAAGCTCACCGACTTCAGACTATCCAACCTAATGATAGAACTGTGTGTGAACTCATGATCTGATAAATGTATCGCTGTTTTGTTCCAGCAATTGGCTAGAGTGATTCGAAATGTATAATATGTCCACACCCGGTTGTTTTTGAAGTCTGTAGACTAAGCCTTTAAGATAAATGATACAATTTTTAAACAAAGACAGTTAATTACCTAGTCTCAGAGCGCCGTATAAATCACTGGAGTCTTATTAGCATATCCCCGAAGAAACATTAGACAAGAATTAGTGCTGCACGCGTCACTCCTTGTAACTCCTTTAAAGTGCGCCCAGAAAAATCGCTCGCGCCGGACAAAAGATAATTACACGATCAGCAATCAGTTCGCTCACGTCTCGTTGGCCGAGAAACGTGCGGTATATTCGGTTGCCTCGATGAGTCTTCCTGGGCGAGCAACAAAGAGCGCGAGGCAGACAAAAACAAGGTGCTCCTGTCGGCGATGCGCTGTGCCCGCTCTCTGTTGTGTTTGCCCAACAGAGAACGAAAAGCGCCAGCGCCGGAGATAATTCAAGTCATTATGTCCGCTGTGGCATTAGCGCAATTTTGCACGGACGTCTGGTCGCTACTTTCTATATAAGGGCGCTATTGCTTTTTCTCTGCCGTTTTTTCCCCCCGTACCGGGTCTGTCTGACGTAGATTGAACGAAACATGATAGATTAACTTTAATCTGAGTTTATTAATGCATAAGATAACTATGCCTCGCGCGGCATTGGCCGCTAATGGGTCTGTCAAACGGTGTTCACCACATTAGTAGTCTTTTTGTTTGAGCTCGTGATATGGAAAAATGTGCTTCATTATACCCTGCTCTCAAAATTCTAGCTGCAGCACTTAGTTGCTGTGCCTACAGTATTAGTCCACCCGAAGCCACCTTCGAACATCGTAGCTTAGGCAATTAATTTGATCAATGCATTATTATCAAATATATACCTAATTTGCCAGCAAATATTAAAGTGTTTAAACACAGTTTAAGCATTATAGCTTACTAAGAATTAGAATTTACTTCGCGAGAATATTTCGTCTTGATTTAGAACTCTTTAATTCCATCGAGTCCCTTCGTTAGGCATTTATACTGAAATAGCCGGGGTAGCAAAGATATTTCCACAATCTTGAGAAATCCTTATGACCTGTAGAACGAAAAAGGAGAATTAATTGCATTTGCGTGTAGTACTTATATTCTGCACCTATCTTGCAGTCTTACTTTCTACATTTTTTTTAATTCTGTTTGTTAGTGTTTAGCATTCCGTTGATAATAAAGGCACTATAGTTCTAAGGGCCAAATGTAGAGGACGAAACCGACAGTGCTTCATTGGGAAAAGAAACTCTTCATTGGTCAGGAAAACCGGAGTGAATCGAAATTGCGATGGCCTACCGGCAGTGGGAAATTGACTGCATAACCTTCCTTATTTCTTTCATCATTTTGCAGTAAAGTATGCAGGAGGTTTGGCAGTTACTGAAAAAATATATTTTTTCACGCGTGCATTTAAACGCTCGTCCGAAATTCCGGCAATAATCTGAAGTGCACATCGTTTGTCAGATTCGCAAAAGCATTATCTGTCGTGGCTATATTGAAAATCAAATTATGTAACAATGGACTGCTCACAATAAAAACTAAATTACATGTATATAACCCTTATTTTATTAGCACCCTTCTCTATAGCTGTGAGATGTGGACAACTCTTGCTAAGCACGAATCTCGAGTGAACAGCTTTCATCTCCACTGTCTCCGGAGAATCGTTCAGATCCCTTGGAGAGACATAGTACACAACACCGAAGTCTTAACAGCTCGCAAGCACAATCAGCATTCGTGCACTTCTGAGCCACCGACGTCTAAAGTGGATAGAACATGTCAGGCACATTTCACCCGAATACCGAAAAAACTGCTGCTCGGGGGACTTCAGTAGGGTGTGAAGCAAGTGGGAAGACTCCAATTTCGCTTCAAGGATGTCTGTAAGGAACACCTGACCAATGCCAATATTAATCCAAGTCGTTGGGAAAGTCTTGCAGATAACTATGTCAAGTGCCGAGTAACTGTGGGAAATGGGTTCAAGTTGCAGAGGACGAACGCACACAAAAATAAATCAGGAACAGTGTCAGACGGGAAGGGAATGGCTTCTGTTCGAAGTCCCGCACGTTTCTCGCATCCAAATTGCAGTAACGACTGCTACTCTCGAGTGGGTCTTTTCAGCCACAGCAGACGTTGCAGTATGCATCCTTCGAGGATGGACGGATGCTAAGGTTAAAAAAATGGCTCGGAGCACTATGGGACTTAACTTCTGAGGTCATTAGTCCCCTAGAACTTAGAACTACTTAAACCTAACTAACCTAAGGACATCACACGCATCCATGCCCGAGGCAGGATTAGAACCTGCGACCGTAGCGGTCGCGCGGTTCCAGACTGTAGCGCCTAGAACCGCTCGGCCACCCCGGCCGGCCTGGATGCTAAGGAATAATCATTTATAAGAGGTGTCGTGCATATAGTAAAGTAATGAACGTAAGTTTTCCGTCTACTTTATCGGTAACGCCTCTGTGTTCAAATGAAAGATCTCGGGTGGGATAGCCGCTGAGACTTGATGCGGCTCCCGCACCATGCCTTCCGTTCAGACTTCTTCCCTTTCCGTTTTCAACTCGCATTCCATTATTTTAGTAGGTAACTCTCTAGGCACTACTTGAGAATGTGATTAGATGGTTGTTCTGACGAGCGCGGCATGTTGTCTCTGGTACTGCTGCACGCGGGCAGCACGCGTCGGCGGTTCGTGCTGCGTGACGCACACCCCTGGGCGCGCTAACCGTCGGCAAACACCGGTCGGCATTCCTCACGCACAGGCCGGACGAGCGGCCAACTCCAACCACAGCCGTTTCCAGTCCTTTGGGCAGCCCCCACAGGTAGCTCTCTGAACATAGAGGACCCCACTCAAGCCGATTTCGCGAACCATTGCGTTAGAATGCGGCTTCTCTGCAGCGTGTTATCTGAGAACCGAGGCCACATGCTCTCGAGAGCCAACTGTTGCGAATATAAGCCTCACACGACGAGACAAAACGACGGATGAATTCCAGCTGCTGCTAAAACCAGTGTTTAAAGCAATTGTTGGTGAAGAATGAACTGAGAAAGTTGTATGCAACCTCTGCTGAGCAATAACACTGCTAACCAAAAATTGTTGCTTTTATCACTTTTCACGTTACACCCGCACGGATAGTCGCATCCCCTAGGGCATTGTTTCTGGGGTGCTGGGAGGGCCGCCGGCCGCTGTGGCCGTGCGGTTCTGGCGCTGCAGTCCGGCACCGCGGGACTGCTACGGTCGCAGGTTCGAATCCTGCCTCGGGCATGGTGTTTGTGATGTCCTTAGGTTAGTTAGGTTTAAGTAGTTCTAAGTTCTAGGGGACTTATGACCTAAGATGTTGAGTCCCATAGTGCTCAGAGCCATATCAACCATTTTTTTGCTGTGAGGCCGACCAGCCCCGAATCGAGTCCGGCCAGCGGATTAACGACGAGAGCTGAAGTGCCGGCTACCGTGAACTTGGTTTTTAGGCGATTTCCAGCATCTGACCAGGTGAATACAAGGGTCGTACCCACTTCCACCTCAGTTACACGATTCGCAGACACAAATTCCGTCGCGGAAGGGTGAGGGGAAGGGGGAGCTCTGCCACTAATGTTGCCGAAACCAGTTAAACATGCCGACCACGTCAAGATACGTGATAAAGGCCAGGAAAAAGATGACGACCCGCTTCTCCTGTTACTTTTATTGGCATTCAGCTTCGTTGACGTAACGGCGCTATGTTTCTATGTTGTTTATCTCTCTTCAAATTGCAAATTTCTTCTTCCTGATTCATACGCTTTCTCTGTCGATTCGTGCGGATATTTGATCGATTCCTACATGCCGTCGAAACGATATCGTTCTTCGAAGATTTTTAAACATTTTGTCTTCACGATACTTTTCCGTAAAGGAACCTCAGAGAATGATAAGTGTAATATTTACGAAAGCATGCACAGTACTCGTATTCGGTTACCTTAAAAAGTAAACATCTCAGTCCTCACGTGGAGAAATGGATTATTCTAGCCAACAGAGAAAAATTGGCCAGGTGGGATTAGGACTTGCGTACAAGATCATGTACAAAGACAGTTAATCGATTCCAGGAATCCAGAATATCGGCGATTTTTTATTGTTATCAACATTAATACAGGTAAGATATCCTCCGAGCGAGAAGATGCTGTGGTTAGCACACTGGACTCACATTCGTGACGAGGCTCAAAACGGCGTTCGGCCATCCAGATCCAGGTTTTCCGTGTTCCTAAAATTGCTTCAGGCAACTGCCTAGATGATTCCCTTGAAAAGTCATGACCAATTTCCTACCTCCTCGACACAATCGGAGCTCGTGTTCCGTCTCTAATAACCTTGATGTCGCGAAACGTTGAAACCAATCTTCTTTTCCTTTTGCCATGAATTCCAAGACTTTCGAGACTTTCAATTCCAAGTTTGAAGCCGGACAACAAATGACAAAGTCTTTTCTTCGTGTGACAGAATAAAAAATTAATGACTTCGGATTTTTCCTTTCACTTGTACTGTGGAATCTTTCGTCTTGCAAAATTTCATGATTTCAGACCAACAGGATACGCCCAATAGGTTATGATGAGTGAGTTTGCGAGTATCAAAATACGTGACACAAATGGCCATATCTTTTGACTGCATTGATTTAGAACATAGCGATTATTATACGGCCAAGGGACCGATCACCTCCGTATGTGAGATAAATTTCAACACACACGTCTAACCGTTTCTGAGAAAAACAGTTTTTTCTAGTCAGCTGGACAGAGACTCTGACAAAAGAGACAGTTTATTCCTTGTGATATAATTACAGATAAACAGTTTCGGATTTTTTCCTTTGGTTATACTGTCAAACCTTGCTTCTTGGCAAATTTGATGATTCTAGGTCAACGGACTTAGCCTGGAGGTTTCGATCAGTGAGTTCGAGAGTATCAAAATATAAATGACCGTATCTTTTGGCTGTATTGACTTAGAAGCTCACATTTATTACACAGCTAAGTGACTGTAGGCAATAGTATGTGACTTCAACTTCAACTTTCCCGTCCCTGAGAGAAAGGGTTTTAACAGTTGGACAAACAAGAAAGTGCTCCTGTAAGGGTTCCTTTTTTACCGACTGAGCTATGTAACCCTAAAAAGAGGTACATTTCGTAGGTTGGGGGGATTTTATGCGCAAGAAATGTTACTTGGAAGAAGTCTCAAGTATGAAAATATCAGCGACTAGGGTGTATTTTATTGAACATCCTATAATACTCATGCGTGCTATTGAGGAAAAAAAAGTGAAAGACAAAGATCACTGGTGACGAAAAGGATTTTTATGCAGGAGGAACCGTGTTCGAATCGCTGTCCAGTCATCAGGATTTCCATAGCTTTCTTAGATCGAGCCTGGGGTGCAGAAAATAGTTCACGCTAATATGACGATGGTTGTTTGCTTCTGTAATCGTTATGAAGCTCGCCGCACCCGGGGACTAATAATGAATTAAAGAAATGACGTATAAAGCATTTTCTCTTTTTGCTAAAATTTGTCGATGTATCTCTAAACAGAAAAGAATCAAATGAAGAAGAATGTCTCAACAAGTCAGTTTCATTCGCCAGTATCATCATACCGCACATAAAAATCTGACAACGTCTGAAGGGAAGAGAGGTAGGAGTCTCGTCATTATAATGTAACACCTGAGCCCTGTTTAGTCAGTGTTGCTATTACACTGTACGTGATGTTCTGACAAGGTTGCCGCCGTTGCACAGATAGCAAGACGCTCCTAGGGACTCATCGGCTTCTGCTGTGCGGTACTCGTCCGTCTGTGAGAGCAGGGAGAGAGCAGAGCTACTCCAAGCCGGAGAATGTAATCTGAGTCGGGAGCCGTCGGCCAGCCGTTATGTTCCACAGGCTTAGCACCCAGAGGACGGCAGCTGGCGTGGCCTGGCCTGACGTCCCAGCAGGTGAGGCCCTGCGAGAGAAGCCAGCGGAGCGCAGATTAGCGGCAAATCTCATATTATGCCACCTGCCAGCTGACAGGGCTGCTGCAGCGGCAAGGTTGCCCTGTCTCCTCGTACGCGTATCTCAGAATCGGCGTGAATCACTGTTTATAATATCTCTTAAGGACTAAAAATCAACAAACGAGTGCTTCCTGGGTTCGGACTGAGGAGAAACGCGATTGGAACTAAACTCAATGCATACAAATTTAGATTTTCATAGTTTCTTTATGTCATTCCACGGAAATGTGGAGATTGTTCCGTCAATGAGGCCGCTTCCTCACACCTGTGCCGTTGTTGTGACGCTCGCCACTGCTAGGAAATGATCAACGGTCAAGAGAAACAAGCTTGCTTATCTGTTGACCTCAAACAAAACTGTTGGGTTGTGTCTTTATCGAAGTTGATGCTACCGTCCAGGTTAAAAGTGAGTGGCCGCCTAGAACCTAAAACGAGCATTTCCAGTACAAACTACTGATATATCTAAACAACATTCCTCATCCCTAAGAGTCGGAGTCATCGCACTTGTAGACACTGTCTTCCCAAAACTTTTATCACTGTCATAGATAACAAACCTACAAAACGTCTGCATTGCTACTGTGCCATTCTCCATCTAAAAATTTACAAACAACACATTCCCACTAAAGACTCACTTTATCTTCAAGCGATTCGTTACCCTAAACCTCCAAAAGCTTCTGCAGTTAACTCATACCATCAATTTCGCACCCCTGTGTCGTAAAATTTATCCGCAATGAAATTTCGAAATCATAAGACACTCCCTGACAATAAATTCCCCGACGTCGGGCCATAGATTCGAACTGTTCTTCCGCAAGACGAAAAGTGTGCTGCATATTGTGGCCATAATGCTGTCTTCTGCTCCATTCCAGTCAGATCTCGATAAGATTTCGAAGTGGTGCAAAGATTAGCAATTTGCTTTAGATGTTCAGAAATGTTAAAATTGTACGTTTCACAAAAAGAAAGAACATGGTACCCTATGAGTACAATATCAATGAGTCACAATTGAAATCAGTGATCTCAGACAAATGCCTACTTGTAACAATATGAAAAGATAATAAATAGAGTTATAACATAGGCTAAGGTGTAGATAAAGTATGTACCAGACTTCGGTTAGTTGATAGGATACTCGGAAAATGCAGTCATTCAACAAAGACGACTGCTTGCAAAAAGTTTTTGTGGCTCGTCCTAGAATACTTCTCAAGTCCGTGTGACCAAATAGATAGGACATGCGACATTGAATGTATGAAAAGAAGAATGGCTGTACTAATGGTCATAGGTCTGTCTGACTCACAGGAGAGCGTCACGGAAATCCTCATAGATCAGAACTAGAAGGCACTTGAAAATAGATATCAAATATATCTCGAAAGCTTACTTACAAAATCAAGAACCGTTGTTAAATGAGAAATCTAGGAACATTTTTTTCCAGTGTTCTACGGGACGCTGCCATGGGCACAGCGAAGGTAAAGTTAGACAAAAAGTTTACTATTTCTGGTTACAAATTATTTTATTTCCATTGCGCGTTTTAGACGTTTAATCCTTCGTCATAATCAGCTGGATTGATGTGAATTAATGCAACATACATGTTTACCAATTTTTGCTAACCTTTGGCACCTATCTAACAGCAGAGAATAAAAAACAGTGTTTACAAAGTATATATGATACTGTATCTAGTATAACACGACAAAAAAAGGGAGCCTCTGGCCACTTACTTAACTATTAATACTTTTACATTTCTGTTTTTGTTCATCTTTGCAATCAGGGACTCCACAATACGATGAGCCATGTACACAGGTAGTTCGGATGTCTAGTGTAAGTTTTCCTATTTGGCACCATTTCGGCTACTTGCACGTCGATGTTGATGATGTGATGAAATGATGAGAACAACATAAACAGTCAGTTCCCGAGCGGAGAAAATCCCCGAGCCCTCCAGGAATCGAACCCAAGACCTTACGATCCAGGAGCAACAGCAACTATAACCAATACACCACAACTCGCGGACACCGATATCAGTATAAACTATTTACAGCGTGCTCAGAGATATTTAAACAGTGACCCTCCCGCGCTACATACGCGAATCACATGGTTCAAATGTCTCTGAGCACTGTGGGACTTAACTTCTGAGGTCATCAGTCCCCTAGACTTAGAATTACTTAAACCTAACTAACCTAAGGACATCACTTACATCAATGCTCGCTGTAGGATTCGAACCTGCGACCGTAGCGGTCGCGCGGGTCCAGACTGTAGAGCCTAGAACCACTAGGCCACCCCGGCCGGCCTACACGAATCGAACCTCTAATGCTTGCCTCGGGTCATTTACGTCAGACTGGTCGACACTGTATGGCTGCGTATGAAGATACTGCTGCAGGTGGTAAACTGCTTGACAGGTATTTTCGCGCCACCACAGTACTGTGAATCAGTTGCACAAGCAATATATTAAACGCATCCTTCAGACTCGTTAACACTCTGGAAGTCGACTCATGAACTGGAAGGCCTGTCGACAAAAGGGAGAGCACACCGCAAAACCGTTTCCCGTCCAGATTCAGCAAACTTGAGAATTCACCGAGGCAAGAAACGGAAATAGCGCGCAGATCTCTTATTGGGTCGCCAGCGGGCGGGTCTTATTGGCGCTAAAGAAGCCAAAGGAAACAAAAGCGGGGAATGCAGCGGCCGGCGGGAAGCGTCTTCTCGCGCCGGTCCTCAGAGGTGCGGCGTCGCGCCCGCAAAAGACGGCGGCGGCAGACGCGAACAATGGCCACCGGCGGACGGGCTGAGCGACGCGTGTTGTTTATAGCCGCCAGCGGGACATTTTATCCAGTTCATTAAACACGGGGCCGGTCGGGCGACGTGGCCGGCATGACGCCGCGCCGCCGACCCGGCCAGCCGACGGGTTCCGCGCGCAACGCGTCTCCGCGCTGCAATGGCGCACTTGCCGCGGGCGCACAGGAAGTGGTCTGCCGTACTGACCGCCACCGCTGCTGCAGCACACTGCTGCCGCCATCTGTCAACTTCTGGGCTCTAAGCCTAGGTGGGCCGATCGGGTCCGTCAGACCGGCGTGTCATCATCTGCCAAGTCGACCGGGGTGGCCGAGCGGTTCTAGGCGCTACAGTGTGGAACCGCGCGACTGCTACGGTCGCAGGTTCGAATCCTGCCTCGGGCAGGGCGGATGATCGAGCAGTCTCCCATTTGTTGGCGTAACTTCTGCATTGCGACATTTGCGATAAGGGGACATGCGTTATCATTAAACAGCAACACCCCTTGGTGCACCACTTCTCAATGGTGGTTTGCGACAGACATACTGCACCGCACAACTTCGTCATTCTCTGATGAATATCTGTCACTGTTTGCCCTTCGACAGCCAAGGAAAGAATAAGAGCACATTGATACTGTTTGGACGCATTTGGTAACAACGCCGCCATAGTTCAAGTTTGCGCATTTAACGCACGCGTGTGGGAAGACATGAATACCACACTAATGCCTTGCCTCCATGTCAGTGTTGTTATACCCACTTCGGAATCACGCTACGTTGCATATACACTGCAGCAACGCCCTTAAATGGAACCTCCTTAATCGCCCATTACACATTATCTTCTGTACACGCCCGACGAAACACTGACTACTGCACAGCAAAACAGAATTTCTAGTCTGAGGAGCGGCGTTGTTTCCGGGAAAACCAGTTGAAATTTTGTATAATGCATCTTTCATGAGAATCTTTTTAGTCCTTCCACATCTTGTTTCGCTGCCTCTTCAAAGGATCCGGAGATCCGAATGAAGTGGAAAATACGAGTATCCAAGTATCATGAATATTCATTGGATTAAATGATTGTAAATCAGCAGTGGAGCAAGGGATGATATCTGGCCAGATGACAAAAGCGGAATATTCGTATTTACAGGCCCTTTATAGCGTTATCTTGTAGCACCCGCCACTATTTACCATTGTCTTACCTGAATTAGGTGCTTAAATTACAGTATCACTAGGGTAAAGTGGACAATGAACACACAAGGTCGTCAACAGGTACCAGATAACTCCAACTGAACTTCTGCTGTACGTCGCAGAATTCCCGCGTAAGTGAGCGAGCTTTCTGGAGAGAGACGTTCTGCTTTAATATTCTCCCACCCAAATTTTTCGCCCTCTCGTACTTCGACCGCGAGCTGTGAAGTGAGGAAACGGCAGTGGCATGAATTATTCACAGCGAGGTCCCCAACCACGCCGACTCCTGCTGATGGCCATCTGCCCAGACCCGCCTCTCTCTTTATTTGGGCCCTGAGAGAAGCGAACACGGCCTTCCCGGGATCCGATTATCTCTGCCGCACCAGATTTCTCGTTAAAACTCCGTCTTTCTCCTGTCTTTTGGCTCCCACCCAGAGCAACATTACTCGGCTGTATTATGAACAGTCTCCGTCACAGCTGTAAAATTTTCCGATAGTCGCTTACGGAAACTAACAGATAAGTGAACATTTGCAAGTGTTTTTCCTGTTCAATTCATTCGCTCAAAAGGGCTACTAAATAATTTTTATTAGCTAATAAGCCATGTTTCGTCAAAAATGGTTCAAATGGCACTAAGCACTATGGGACTTAACATCTGAGGTCATCAGTCCCCTAGACTTAGAATTACTTAAATCTAACTAACCTAAGGACATCACACACGTCCATGCCCGAAGCAGGATTCGAACCTGCAACCGTAGCAGCCGCGTGGTACCGGACTGAAGCGCCTAGAACCGCCCGACTACAGCGGCCGGCCCATGTTTCTTATTTATAGTTGAAAGTGCTTTTCGCTTTTCTGGCAAGCATTCATTCAGCCAATCATTTTGCACGTTATACGATACATGAACACAAGTTTAGATTTCTTACTTCACATAACTTCTTTATTATCCCCTTTAATCAATACAAATTCACATCATGAAAAGTAATCAATAAAATTTAGCTACAAGTTTGTGACAAAATCTTGCCTTGACCGACCACGTCACACTAAAATTACAGTTACTTCTACTGCTGAACTACTGTCAACAGTATTCACGCGCTGAGGTCGCGCCAAAGAGAGAGAGAAAAAAAAAAGGTCGCTATCGATCAATTCGACGTCAGAGATATGCCAATATACGCATCTTGAATTGACGCTGCAACCAAACATCCGTACTGGAGGGGGAGGGGGCGGAGGGGGAACCTCTGTCAACGTTTCAGTGTGTTGTACAACGCTCATCTTGCCATTCACCTAATATCAGGATGTCGGTTTAGAAACTGTCGTCATAAATAGATATTGGCCCAGTTTACACTGACCAATTTAAGGTCCACTGCGAAGCAGAATACAAGTGCGTCATTACAATTCCCTTCCACCAGCAAATGCAAAATTTTAGGCCAGCTTTGTGCCACTTTCAACTTTGAGCCACCGCTCTCCCGTTGCCGTGTAACAAGGAGCTTCATTTTAGACTTTTTCTATCCCGACTTATAGAAAATAAATTTTCAGTAATCACACCATAACAGAAGTAATGCATTGTGCTTCATCTTTATGAATTTATACTGGTATAAATTACGAATAACCTGCTATTTAAAAGCCAATACGAATTGTACATAGTGACAGATTCATAGCTTTTGTTTTTTCACAACTTACACTAACTGAAGAAACAATCTCCACTTTTATTCAACGAAGCAAAATTCGTAGCTCTAGGCTTCTTGTTCTTCTTGCAAAATTTGGAATCATCGACAGTTCTTATTTTGAAATATTGAAAATTTGCAAGTACGTACTCTCGCAAGCCGTATTTTAATTTTCTTTTTCCTTGTAGCTTACCAATCAGTATAAACAGCAGTACTGTAACTAATTAACACTTCATAGTGACTTTTCCTCCATAACGCCCAATCTTTACCTGACTTGAATGCTATATTGTAATACGAGTATGTAGCTAGTATACTTCATACGGTATAATGACAAGGATTTCAGTAAATAATGACAACGATTTCTTCGTTTAACAAGTTAGGAACAAACTATACACATACAATGTGTTAATCATCAACACTCTTAAATCATAATCATGAGAAGTTTGTCATTCACTATTGGATTCAGGCGTCCTCCAAACTTTTCCACACTTCGCGTCCAAGTTTGTCTGCTCGTTCATTTATATCAAACCAAATTCAGTTAGATCGTCTTCTAAATCTTTTCTTATTACGAGCAATGAAAAACAGAATCTCCTTTATCTCCCATCACGTCTGGCCATAGACCCAATTCATCTCCTTTTCAGTTTCGAAACCAACGCTATCGCCCTCTCAACATCCGTTTTTTCTTCTTATCCATTTGTTTTGTTTCTCTGCACCTTTAAGTTACGCCCAACAAATAATTTATGTCGCAGCTCGCTTGGTAATGCTCAATTTCTAAATTGTTTTCACATTTATAGTAAAAGGAAGGAAGGAAGATTGGGTTTAGTGGTCCGTCGACAGCGAAGTCACTAGAGACGGAGCGCAAGTTTGGGTTGTGTCAAGGATGGGGAAGGAAAGCAGCCATGCCCTTTCAAAGGAACCATCCCAGCATTTCCCTTTAGTGGATTAGGGGAACCATGGAAAACTTAAATCTGAATTGCAGGACGCTGCTTTGAACAGTCGTCTTCCCGAATGCGAGTCTCGCATTTAAAGTCCATGTTTCATGTCTGTAAATTAGTAGTGGCATTAAACACCGCTTCTAGACTGTTTAGAGGCAACATTCAATTTCCCACACGAGCTCGAAACCATTTTTATCCTGTTGTTTATTTCTTTAAGTATCTGTTAATTTCATTTCGTCATCTTCTTTAACTTTAACATTAATATTTACTAATTTGCTAGTAGCATTCTGATAGTATATTCCTTTGGTGTTACAGTAAATGATCTTCAGGTCTACTGTCATAGTTTCTATGTTTAGTTCCTCCATGCCTTTCTGAAGTTCTGAAGCAATGCTATCATCAAATCGAACGTGCTCAAGCAAGATCCGTTTTGCCCCCTTAGTCATGTGAAAACCTGCTCCACGGCTGCATAAAATGCTTTTGGTGAAACGGAGTCACCGTTTTGAAATTTTTTCTCGGTTAAATATTACAAATAAATATACTTGTATAAATTGTCAACTGTAGTCTGAGTGATAGTAACACCAGCTCTCACAGGAGAACAGAACATATTAATCATTTCTGTATGAAACGTTCCGTAATCTTAACGGGCACTCGCTTGAGGACAGTTTGGGGCCTGGACAGGCTTATCGCCGTGGATTAACATCGTGGTAGAAGTCCCACGGTGGCTACGTTTCCTCTGGCGTGCATTGTAGAGAACGGGTTTAATTTGAAATGCCGACAAAGGCCGTTGGCCGTTAAAGGCCTGGTGCTTTTTGTGCCGTGCCGCCTCCCCCCTCCCCTCCCGCCGCTTCATCCCCTAGCAGGCTTTTGTCGAGTGTCGCCCTGGGCCTAGAGTGGTCGCGGAAGCAGCGGTGCAACCCCTCCGGCTTCCGACTCTTCCCTCTGTGTGTTAAACGTGAGCCACGGGAAGAACTGCACCGTAGGTAGTCCTGTCACTAACAGTGACGACCGTGACCTCATACAGTATCTTTGTAATAACGAGAAGCGATTAGAGAAGTCTAAGCGCATTGGAATTGCACGTAACTCAATGGGGCAGCCGCATTCCTACAAGGTAATGCTGAGGAATGCGTAGCGACTTGCCGTGACGCAACCACGCACGCGTTTTCCGTTCCCACGGAATACGTAAGTTCACCAGAAGCTATCACACACGCCGTCCTTCAACAGGCCGCATTCTTGACTTGCTAATCGCACTACTGGAGGAAACAAATCCCTTTCACTTTGGAAGAACAGCGTTCTATCGTCAGTTTCTCTAAAGAAGAACTGTAAACTCCTAGCTAATCCTCAACTCTGTCGTTTTCCCCTCGCCTGTTCCATTCAAGAATGATTTGCAGTCCGAGCACCTCTCCGAAAACTAAAATTTTCTTAATTTTACTGATGTAATAATTACGTAAGATGTAAATTGGCAGAAAGACTATGGTTTCCCGGAGATCGTTGAGAATTTGTGGACACTCTCGTTGTGACTAAACAACAAACCGCACAGCTGCTTCTTGAATCTTATCTTGTGGATCTGACCTGACAAGTGACCCATAACGACAAACAATACTCGTGAACCCGTAGGTGCTAACTCAATTACGTAACTTATTTCTATTTCGTATCTTTAGTTTCAGCTTTAGCATATTCTTGTCTTTGAACGTTGACACAATCTTCTCAGTGCATGAGAGCCGGCCCGAGTGGCCGAGCGGTTCTGGGCGCTACAATCTGGAACCGCGCGAACGTTACGGTCGCAGGTTCGAATTCTCCCTCGGACATGGATGTATGTGATGTCCTTAGGTTAGTTAGGTTTAAGTAGTTCTACGTTCTAGGGGACTGATGACCTTAGCAGTTAAGTCCCATAGTGCTCAGAGCCATTTGAACCATTGAACTTAGTCAGCAGTCTGTAAAACGCATCTACTGGTAACTATGATGAATGAGACCAGAGGAAAACAATCTCTGTGTTTTACGTTTGTGTTGTATTGTAGATTTCCATTTATGGTTCATGTCCAGAAATGACATCCTCAATTCAACTAATTTCACAGCTCGGGCAAAGAAATTTTCTGTTCTTAATCGTTCCAGGTCGCGCAGCGCTTTTTTTTCATTTTCTTATAAAAACGTAACAAGGCTGAAATTGCTCTTTTAACAGCCCCCCCTCCTACATGAACTGTGAAACACCGATGAGTTTTTTTTTTTTTTTTTTCTAAAGTACTCCGTATCTTGACGGTGGGATTATACACCAAAACAAGGAAAAAATGTCCAGTAAATTTGGCGTGTAAAATGCATCCCTAAAGACTTATGAGCATCTAGGCTACTGCGAAAAACATCCCTTCCACTGCAAGCTCTTTGCTGTTACGAACGAGCTACAAATGCAGTGAACAAATGAGTAACTAGATTATAACTCATTAGTCTGTTATTGTGAAGTATCAAAGCTTCTAGTGTAATTTGCTTCCTATCACATACGAGCTGCACTTGTGAGCCATCGTTAAAGGAAGGTGCGACGTGCCGTCTATTCATAGTAAGACAGGCTTCTGTCCGACGTCTTAGGGAGTTGCGCAGATATTATCCTGGGTTCTGGATATATTTCAGCAAACAGTAGATGGTCTCGACGGTTGCTTCCATTTACCAGACCATAACAGAAGATCATGTCTGCCATTCCCCGTGTAGAAATACCTTCGATTGTGCTAGTTACGTGCAAAGATAAAGCAACAACGTAAGTATATTTCACAAACTTATCAAACTAAGAAGTGGTTGCGATGGAACTAAGGCATGCGAACTGCGAATACGTTTGTAATAATAATACCGACCAGCTGTTTACAGCAAACTGTATCCAGAGCCAATAACACAGCAATGTTTCTACATTTAAGGTAACTCTCATTTACTGCTCTGACTCAGCTGCACATTTTTTATTAGATTACATGTTGCAAACATTCAGCATCGTCTTCAGATCTGACGGCACTAGTTAGATCTGAAGATGATCCTGAGTGATCAAAATATGTAAAATAATTAAAAATGTGCAAGTGAGACTGAAGAGTAAGTGAGAATTATCTTAAATATCAATACAGTCGCTGATTATCGCGTGATGAATATCTCGGCTATAGATTCTTCATTTGTTTACTGCAACCTGTAGGTCGTTCGTAACAGCAAAGAACTTACAATGGAAGAGATATGTTTCACAGTAGCCAAGATGAACAGTGCTCATAGCTCTTAAGGGACGCACTTTATAGCAAATGTTCACTGGATATATGTTTGCATTGCTTTCGTTAATATTACTACCTATCAAAATGTGGAATACTTTTTTTAGCACCTTGCATATATCGCTCCCTTTACACTGAAGCGCTAAAGAAACTGGTACAGGCATGCGTATTCAAACGCAGAGGTATGTAAACATGCAGAATACGTCGCCGCGCTCGGCAACGCCTATAAAAGACAAGTGTCTGGTGAGTTAGATCGGTTACTGCTGCTATAAGATTTAAGTGAGTTTGAACGTGGTACTACAGTCCGCGCACGAGCGATGGGACACAGCATCTCCTAACCAGCGATGAAGTGGGGATTTTCCCCTATGACCATTTCACGACTGTACCTTGAAATATCAGGAATCCGGAAAAAGATCTTGCAAGAACGAGACCAGCGACGACTGAAGAGAATCGCTCAACGTGACAGAAGTGCAACACTTACGCAAATCGCTGCAGCTTTCATTGCTGGGCCATCAACAAGTGTCAGCGTGCGAACCATTCAACAAAACATCATCGACATGGGCTTTCGGAGGCAATGGCTCACTCGTGTACCGTTGATGACTGCACGACACAAAGCTTTACGCCACCCCTGGGCCCGTCAACATCGACTGGACTGTTGATGACTGGAAACACGTTGCCTGGTCGGACGAGTCTCGTTTCAAATTGTATCGAGCGGATGGACGTGTACGGGTATGGAGAATACCTCATGAATCCATGGACTCTGCATGTCAGTGGGTTACTGTTCAAGCTGGTGGAGGCTCTAATGGTGTGAGGCGTGTGCAGTTGATTTGGGACTCCTGATACATCTAGATACGACTCCGACTGGTGACACGTACATAAGCATCCTGTCTGATCACCTGTATCCATTCATGTCCATTGTGCATTCCGACAGACTTGGACAATTCCAGCAGGACAATGCGACATCCTAGACGTCCAGAATTGCTACAGAGTGGCTCCAGGAACACTCTTCCGCTGGCCATCAAACTCCCCAGACAAGAACATTATTGAGCATATCTGGGATGCCTTACGACGTGCTGTTCGGAAGAGATATCCACCCTATCGTACTCTTACGGATTTATGGACAGCTCTACAGGATTCATGGTGTCAATTCCCTCCAGCAGTACTTCAGATATTAGTTGAGTCCGTGCCACGTTGTCTTGTGGCACTTCTGCGTACTCGCGCGGGCGCTACACGATATTAGGCAGTGGTACCAGTTTCTTTGACTGTTCACCGTATATCTGAGAGGATAAAGAAGTTTCGAGTGTTAATGATGTGGCAAAATATTGGCCCCATTGCGGATCTTAAGTTGACAGGAAATTTCGTTTCGAATTAGTGATATACATATCTTTGAAAGTAATGCGAAGGCATTGCAGAGCCTTAGGGGTTGTTGATATTTCTGTCGGTAAAGTACAAAGATCTGTGTTTGATAAGAACTAGCGACAAGGACTTGTTGTCAAAAATGCTTTGTGTGACGTCGCATTCAGACAGTAAACGGTGCTTGTAAACGACTTAACTCTGGCAAGTTTTCCATCTACATTGGTTATACGGAAAGTGAGACAGTACATGTCCACACTTGGCTGCCTGTAAATTCGGGCGTAGGTGAAGGATGAAGGCACCTGTCCCCGCGCGACTCGGTGCGTGACGCGGCCAGACAATGGCGCAGCGCAGCGCAGTACTGTCCGCTGTGGGCTGAATGGACAGAGCGGGTCGGCTCTCGGCGGCGCGGGCCAGCCCAGGCGGGCCGGGCTAGATTCCAGCACGCAGCCAGGTACACTCAGATACACATCTTTATAGCGTCCCGCCGGACCCGTAATTGACGGATAGGCCCCGAGCGGCGAGCGACGCGCACGCTTTTATGCTGCGTTTTATTAAGTCCCTGCTGCGGCCGCGGCTGCGTGCGCCGGCCGTCCGCCCACACTCCCAAGAATGAGCCATGGGACGCCCGGAGCCGTGACGATTAATACGGACACTAACTGCACTGGCTGACAATGTGTCCGTCAGCTGTCGCGAGGTGTGTAACACGTTCCTTTCCTACGGTACGTAATTCGTGTTAAAGTCTCATGCGATAAATACATACTGATGACAGAAAAGAAGATCCGAAATATGTTGAATTCAGGACATAAAGAAGAACAATACTGAAACTGCCTGGCACATTACAACTGTGTGCCGGACCGAGACTCGAACTCGGGACCTTTGCCTTTCGCGGGCAAGTGCTCTGCCAACTGAGCTACCCAAGCACGACACACGTCCCGTCCTCACAGCTTTACTTCTGCCAGTACCTCGTCTCCTACCTTCCAACTTTACAGAAGCTCTCCTGCGAACCTTGCAGAACTAACACTCCTGAAAGAAAGGATATTGCGGAGACATGGCTTAACCACGGCCTGGCGGATGTTTCCAGAATGAGATTTTCTCTCTGCAGTGGAGTGTGCGCTGATACGAAACTTCCTGGCAGATTAAAACTGTGTGCCGGACCAAGACTCGAACTCGGGACCTTTGCCTTTCGCGGGCAAGTGCTCTACCAGGCAAAGGTCCCGAGTTCGAGTCTCGGTCCGATACACAGTTTTAATCTGCCAGGAAGTTTCATATCAACGCACACTCCGCTGCAGAGTGAAAATCTCATTCCAAAAACAATACTTATTCCGAAACAGTCGCCTCGTGCTCCTACCTTTGTTTCCGTACGCACGTTTAAATGGCTCTGAGCACTATGGGACTTCACATCTGTGGTCATCAGTCCCCTAGAACTTAGAACTACTTAAACCTAACTAACCTAAGGACATCACACGTCCATGTCCGAGGCAGGATTCGAACCTGCGACCGTAGCCGTCACGCGGTTCCAGGCTGTAACGCCTAGAACCGCACGGCCACACCGGCCGACTACGTACGTTTACTCGAAAGCACACAAATCATAGAATGTCTCCGTCACACAGTCTACATGTTCGGAATGTGCACTCCCGATGAATAGTAGTCCACGGCATTTAGTCAGCGTACGGATCCTGTCACACATGAACCAATGAGTGAAAGTACTTACTTGGTTAATAGTAGGATCTGAAGATGATACAAATGTTGCACTGAAACTAGACGTCTGAGCAATGAGTACTTTGAAAATACGGCTGTGTTGTTTTATTTCCATTACTTAATGAAGTCCAGTCTCATATTATAACGAGTGAAAAGTCATTTATAAGGATGTCCTAACAAAGGAAGGAAAGATAAACAGACATTTACACAGTGCGAATGTCGACTTGGCGCCGTAGCTGAAGTCATTGTCTGCTTGCGTTTGTTCCATATATCGACATAACTGCTCTCGCGAATGATGTATCATCGATAAGGTTGCAGCATGCCACTTTCAGTACAACCGCCACTGACAAATGTAAATGCAGACATACGTCAATTTACGAAATTTTAAAAGTTGACATGCTGACATTAAATTGTTTTTTATATATAGCACTTAGCTGATTTTGTGTCTATGATTCGTCGTATTCTGAGTATGTTGGCTCTGGATTTTCCTGCACAAAGAAATCTGAAACTTTCGAGATTTACAGAAGTCCAATGAATCAATAACTACAAAATAAAATATTTTTAAACTTTATTTTTTATTGTTATACACGTCAAACAACTGTCTAAGAAATCTAGCGTCCATTTGCTCCCTTGAGATGCACACTATATCTAACAGTAAAACATGTATACTCTTTACAAACGACTTCACACGACTCTTTATTACTTTTACCGCCAAGCGCGTGTGGAGTGAGAGAGATAACCTTTTTAGCCACGGAATCTAGCTATTCACATCGCTGCCAAACATAGTATTTAGATTAACTGATACATATTCCTCACATAAATTTCAGAAAATTCTGTGGAAATAAAATTTCCGTAGTTCGATGTTGAATAAATATTAATTTAATGACATGTAAATTAAGCAGCAATTCCGGAAATACGTATAAATCGTTTTGTATCACGTTCTTGTATTGAAAATGAAAAGTTCGATATCCACCGGCATCGGAGAGCTCATAAAAAAGTACACTTAAATTTTTACAGCGTTTATAAGTCTGGCTTACTATCAAATATAGTTTCAGAAAACATCAATGTTATGATATTATGTGACTCTGTTCTCGTGGCCGAGATTCAAATTTCTTTCGAGTCTCAGTGGATGTACTGTTTCTTTTAGCAATGTCAAATAATATAATATACTTTTTATGGGACACCCAGAACTATTGCTAAGATTATTTATTATTAATAAATCCGCTAAAGTTGCACTTGACTTATTCTTTTGGATAAAATCGTACGTACAGGCTGGAATCCCATCTTCAGGCGCTTGATTGCTGGACTTTTTACATGATTGGTACGACTTTCTCGTCCGAAATCAAGCGCTTGAAGACGGGATTCACGTCCCGAAACCTGTGTTATGTGTACGATATTAACCAAATAAAGGATCTGCGAAGTACAACTGAGCGGATTTCCTCGTCATGAAAAAAAGTCAAACGTTGCAAATCGTTTTTCAACAAATCCCTCGTCGATAGATTTCCTCTCCTTTGTTCAATTCAGCTGGTCGTTATCACGATGTTGGATGGTCGTTGCTGGTTAACATGTCCCGCCTCCTTACCTTATTAAAAAAAGGCTTGCGGGGATGGAGTACCGATAGTACAAACACACCCATATTGGCGAGAAATCATGTCGGTAGCCACACAGCATCCCCACCAGCAACCGACCCACCTACCCTACCGCAAGGGCAGTATTCACGCCGACATCGCAGCCAGAGTGGTCGGTAGAACCGCCGGCCGGATGATGCACGTAAGAAACAGAGGTGAGCACCTGTAAATACTCGGAGATCATTTACAAAAAAAAAAAAAATGGTTCAAATGGCTCTGAACACTATGGGACTTAACTGCTGTGGTCATCAGTCCCCTAGAACTTAGCACTACTTGAACCTAACTAACCTAAGGACGTCACACACATCCATGCCCGAGGCAAGATTCGAACCTGCGACCGTAGAGGTCGCGCGGTTCCAGACTGTAGCGCCTAGAACCGCTCGGCCACTCCGGCCGGCGATCATTTAGAGACAGCGGCAATTTCGTCCTCGCACTGACGTTTATAATTCCCTCTCACGGCCCGAGACGATGTGACGTTCGATTTACGAGCCGTGCGCGGCGCAGGGAACGGACGAATAATCTTCATAAACAAGTGAGCGCCACCAGTGAAGCACGCAGGATGGATCCTGCCGTCCACGCCCTACCCCACTCCACGCCATCCCCACTCGGCTGCTGATGGACGCGCTCTGCCGCCAACCCGACATCCGCGGCGGAATCGACCCGAGCGATCGCTGGCGGCCCTGGCCGATAAGCATCGGCGCGGGCCTCGGCCGGGCCTCGAACCCCGCACCGCGTCCTCCCGGATGCGCCGCGGAGCTCTTAAATCAGCAGCGCCCCTCACCCCCGACCGGCCATCAGCGTCGGCTTTATTGCCCACGGCTGGTGCAGCGCCGCGCCACCTGCCGCCGATGCTGCGCGCCGATAGCTGTGACGTCATTTACCGGAGACCCTTTTCCCCACCTCCTGTCCTCCTAATCTTTTTTTAAAAAAATCGGCTTTTCCTTTTTGTTCTCCTCCCCTTTCCTTTTTCTCGCGCTGCACTATCTCGCGACGATGACGCCGGCAAGCGGCCACTAATTAATAATTTTCGCCGCACGTCGCGCGGGCCCGCGCGCCTCGTCTTCTGAAGAGGCCGCGGCGACCGCCTCTGCTGCCCTATCGTATGCAGATTATTACGAGGTAGTTGTTGGCCAGGTGGGCTCACGACGCGCCGCGTTTCGCTTTTATCCCTCGTTAGAAGAGTTACGCGGCGTGTCCGGGCATGCCTGCATTTTCCTGTCTCTTGCAGGACTCCGGACGCAGACGGTTGAGTAGTGATGACCTTTGCTTCTCTGCACGGGCGAGTACTGAATTATCGTCCTAGCGTGGCTAAGCGCTGAAGTTTTACCTGTGCCTCTTGCGTGTAAATAGTTGCCTTAATCTTGCCACTGTTCCGCAGAAATCTTCCGAGGTACTTCGAAGCGGCATTTGAGAATTCGATCTGCAGGGAGAAGAGCAACTACCACTCATAACGAAGCTGGAGAAGTCTCTCAGCAGTCCGCCTCGGTTGCTTGACTGTCAGCGTAACGGATTGCTAAATGAAGGAGCGCGTGTTCGATTCCCGGCCGAGTCGGAGATTTTCTCCACTCGGGAACTGGGTGTTGTGTTGTCCTTACATTTGTATAGTCGTAATTGACATTACTCTTTACTCTTGAGATAGCTGAATGGGCACGGCTCGAAAGCTGGTAAATTGAAAAAAAAAGAAAGAAAACTCTTAGCGAAATGACATGATCACCTAACACTCCTCACTCTAAAATGCGCCGCTATTGACAGTCTGTCTCTTTAGACTGTGTCTGAGCAGTGCTTATCGGCTCCGTTGAGCTGACTGTATCGTTGACTACAACTGACTTTGGATTTCAACTTGAGTGGACGTGTTCTCAAGCAATATTTCTCTCATCTAAAGAAGACTCTTCGCGGTTTGGAGGTCCTCTTTTCGAGGGACATGCACATCTATCTCGGTTTAATGCAATATATCTGTTTGAGGCTGCGCCTTAACAGAACCCACGGTCTGAAATGGATCAGCAGTTAGTCATTGCGGCTACCCATAGTCTGATCCCCTCTTGGTCATACAAAGCCATTGTGAATGAGAAAGACAGGAAGAGTACGATCTGACGTCCTGACGACGTTTGACTACTACGGTGTCTCGGTCAGGGTGTATGCCATCTTTCTAGTCCTGGCGCAGTGTACGTGCCGTGGGTATGCTGGACACTTTTGACGCAATCAGGCGTTCACAAAGTACGTTGAAGGATGTAAGGAAAGGATGGAGGCCGTTCAAAGTTCATCATAAATCGAATTACTGAGAGAGTGTACAAAGGATACTGGTGGGTAAGGAATCGTTCCGACTTAAGCTGCAACTGATTGAGGGAAACCACTGGACAGATAAAGTTTCGTGGATGTAGAATTCGTGACGTAGTTCAGGTGGAAGAGGAGAGATGAACGAGTTGGGTGTAGCTTTTAGAAATGGACAGCCGTCGCACTGACCTGAAACGATTTAGAGAACTCAGGATCTGGATGGTCGGAATCAATCCCACTGCGTGCATCCACTCACTCATTCTCCTTGCTGTTTTAGTATTTAGAGAGGTACCTCCGGAAAGAGCCAACACAAAGCTCTAAAATATTATATGCAGTAGCCAAACAAAGCCTTTAACATTTCTAAGCCATAGAAGACAAAAATGGTTCAAATGGCTCTGAGCACTATGAGACTTTACATCTGTGGTCATCAGTCCCCTAGAACTTAGAACTACTTAAACCTAACTAACCTAAGGACATCACACACATCCATGCCCGAGGCAGGATTCGAACCTGTGACCGTAGCAGTTGCGCGGTTCCGGACTGAGCGCCTAGAACCGAGCCATAGAAGAGACCTATCAATTTGAACTATATTAACGTATCGTATTGATCGATACTCCCATATTATCTGTAGAAAACTATCTCGCCGGCAATAATAAAACAAACAAAAATGACTTCAGTTGTCGATTTGGAGTGGAATTTTTGAAAAAGTAATAATGGGAAAGTGTTGAGTGCTACAAGTCCTGACCAAAGGGAAATTGGAAGGTATTCCAGACGCTAAAACAAAAATAATTCGATCATCGAAACGGTTAAGAGAAAGGATGCAGCAACGTGAAATGAACAATAAAGTGAAACTGCGGAGAAGTGGAGAAAAAAATAAGAAAATCTGTCCTTGGGCAAAATATTAGAGCACATAATACAAATGCACATCATATATTGCAATTGCACATCGCATATTGTAAGTTAATACTACTCGACCACATTTAAGCAGGAGTCCGCTCACGAAGTTGCTGCCCACCAGCAAACAATTACTTCACTGAAGCTTAGAGGAAAGCAGCCGACACTGGAGCACGTTAATTATCTGACTTGCTAACTAGCATTTCTGGCTGCTCGCTTCCTGGAGCCATTAACTGCATCGCTCTTTCTTTTACCCTTGAGCCGTTACGGAGAAGCGAATCGTCGTGGCAGCTTTTAGCGCAGCGCTGGTCGCGTAGTTTTGATCTCGCCGTCTTACTGATTTCCAGCACACCAGGCACGCTCCACCTTACGCAAGTCAGTTAATTCACTGGCCTGAAAGCTGACAGCATATGCAGAGTGCATGAGGATGATTCATCAAAAAGAAAAGCCGTAATTACATTCCACTGTTCCGTGGTGATTGCCAGCGCTACTTGTAAATCTTATACTCTCAGACTGCGATGAAGATCCTGAGCTCATACAAGTAGTACCTACAATTCGATTTATTTTGGCATCAAAACACCTGCACTTGGGCAAATATAGAGGCACTATGATCAACAGGAACACAGAAATACAGGTATACAATTACTGCATACATCTCATACACCTGCTTATTTTTGACGCTCGCTAACAGTCCAATGATTATAGTCTTCTGAAGAAGGGCACTAGGTTGCCGAAAGCGGCAAAGGAATATAATCTCTTTTGTGCAACTGACTGCTGATTATTTCAGCAAATTTCTGAAATAGATTGGCCTGCGTAGGGTTCCGAGCAGAACCCAATTGAAAACCTTTGGCACGAGTTAAAAAAACAGACTTAGCCTCAGATCCGGATGTCCAACATCATTGCCATCTCCGGTTTCGACTCTTGAAGAAGAAGGGGCTGTGCCGGCCGAAGTGGCCGAGCGGTTCTGGCTTTACAGTCTGGAACCGCGCGACCGCTACGGTCGCAGGTTCGAATCCTGCCTCGGGCATGGCTTTGTGTGATGTCTTTAGGTTAGTTAGGTTTAAGTAGTTCTAAGTTCTAGGGGACTGATGACCTCAGAAGTTAAGCCCCATAGTGCTCAGAGCCATTTGAACCGTTTGCAGAAGGGGCTGTCGTTCCGGCACAGATATTCTGACACCTCACTGAAAGTGTCACCAGCGGAGTTAAAGCCGGCATAAACGCGAAAGGTGAGCAGACTCCATATCAATGGCCACTGTGTCCGCATACGTAATACAACACATTTTTTTTCTGAAAGCAGGCTGGTTTTATTCAGGATTCGAATAGGCCATATTATTCATCAATCTTTTGGCTACAAAACCCTATTCTGCAATGCGACGGCCCTGAACTACGTTTACTGAGAGGGCCTATATGACCGCATGATACCACTTTACTGGTCGATGTCAGAGCCAACGTCTTGCCGCATTAGTAAACTTCCCATCATCCACATATTCCTTCTCGTTTAGTGTATCCATCACGCGGCGAAACAAATGGAAGTGGGAAGGTGGCTAGGCGGAAAAGAACCCAGCGAGCACACACATTTGAGTATCCGAACTGGTGGACGAGTGTGTCAGCACTATCAACAGAGACTTGTGCAACGAGGTGTTTCACTGTAATCTATCGCTCACTTCGACTGGGTGTCCACACATTCCAACATTCCAAGAGTGGGAGCTATGTGCGGCCGGCCAGCTCGCGGGGGGACTGGAAAGGTTTGCGCCCAAAGACTCGCCGTGCTTTTGTTCGAAGTCAAGTCTCCGTAGACATTCCGCAAGCGCCACAAGTATCTGTGATGCTCTGTTTTTCCACTAAAGGATCTCAATGACAGCTCTCTGCTTGGAACGCATCTCCTTTACAGAGTCCCCGTACACTGACCGAGCGAGGTGGCGCAGTGGTTAGCAGACTGGACTAGCATTCGGGAGGACGACGGTTCAATCCCGCGTCCGGCCATTCCGTGATTTTCCTAAATCGCTCCAGGCTCCTCTGAATGGCTACAACCGACTTCCTTCCCCGTCCTTCCCTAATCCGATGAGACTGATGACTTCGCTGTTTTGTCTCTTCCCCCAAACCAACCAACCAACCCGTACATCGTTGCCACCTATCGGAACTTCATGAAACTATAGGGGCGAAGCTGGAATATTGCAGCAGGTACCACAAAAAAATTCCAAATTTTTTCAACAGAAAGTGGCCGAGAAGAGAATGCGTTGCATTACTTATTTAGCAGCCGTCGTGTAAAGCGATGGCTTACTTGGGATTGTCGCGGATCTCCTTTGTCTGGGAAATATTTGCTGGCAGCCCAGCAGTCGCCGTTAGCGGACCATGAGGTGTCTCGCGGTTGTTTGGGAAAGCTGCGTCCTTGCCAGGTCGCGGGGCGCAGCCACTTGCCAGCAGGCGCCGGGCCCGTGGCCGGAGAGCGCCCGCTGCCCGCTCATCTGCATTCAATCCCTGCAGCGGCATTCCGGGCCGCGGGACGTGCCGCCAATTGGAACGTTCTGCTGTGCTCCGCTCTAGCGTTCCGGCGGGAATGCGAGACCGGCGTGTGCGCGATGATGTAATTGCCCACCAATAACCTCAGGTGTGCGTTCTCGTTCTCCCTCCTGACAGCTGCTTCTAATGGGGGCAAGCGGCGGTTGGCGGACGGGGTCACTCTCGCTGAGAGCGCGTCGGTCGGCCTTTTTGTGGAAACAGCTCCCGGCCACTAAGTGAAGGGGTGTAGCTGTCTGACACTTAGCAGAGTCATCTCGCACGAGTCTCGTGGAGCACCGGTACGAAATGAAACAGCATTAACATAGTGTCAGAGTACATGGAATTTCTTGTTATATATCTGTCGATGTATTCTTTGTCAAAAGCTAAATCTGTATTTTCCACACAGTTTAGTTCAAATGGCTCTCAGCACTATGGGACTTAACTTCTGAGGTCATCAGTCCCCTAGAACTTAGAACTACTTAAACCTAACTAACCTAAGGACATCACACACATCCATGCCCGAGGCAGGATTCGAACCTGCGACAGCAGCAGCAGCAGCGTGGTTCCTGACTGAAGCGCCTAGAACCACTCGGTCACCTCGGATGGCCCTGATGCTGGTCAGACTATGGAAACTGGTTTATAAATAAAGTATTTTACCAGCAGCTCAAGGCGGTAATTGGTCACTCTTTCATTACATTAGAGCTGCAGGTCACCATCTACTGAAAATATATTAGTTTTTTGAGTATTGTCTGGGTGTCTCCAGACATTACCAGATTTATTCCTTTATTTATTTTTTACTATAGCCAATTACTTAATACTCTAAATATGCCACATTTTAAGTCTACAGTTACGTTTCTAAATTTACTTTAAGTCAAATAATAACAACGACGCTATGGTTGAAGCATTACGACAAGTAGTAATCGTGTTAAGAGCCAGAAAACTAACCTAGGAGCATCGAACGTCAAACCTTTCGCAGTCTGAGACGCTTAATCGCGCTGCCATCGAACCCTGTAGCAGGTTTCAAATCACTCTTCACCGATCCTGGTAAGAAAATAATCATGACAGGAAAAGAAAATTTGTCCCACGAAATCACAATACATTAGTTCCTCACTTGTGGCTCTTCACGGATTTCATCGTTCTGACGACAACGATATTTGGACGGTCTAACTTGTCGCCACCTTCAGGTGGGATTGAAGATGCACAGTCAAATACAAGCCTCTCCGCAGTGACAGGGAATTTTATATAATCTAGGTTTCCTCAGCCCCAAATCATCTTTAACACGTCCAAGAAGGCCTCTAGTTTTTGCCGAAGGCAAAGGACACTTTTAGCATCGTATTTTCTGAGGAATCTTGAAATACTCCCGGCAAAGGCTAAGCAACTGATGTACAAGTGTTCATTGTTGGTTCACATGGTGTCCCAAATTGGAAAGCAAACAATTTTATGATCAGTATACCCACTTTTTTCTGACATCGACCACGTAATCCAGTTCCAGTGTCAAATTATTAGAATCCCAAATAGCATAAGCTCTCCTGACCAGTGTACGTAAAACTCCGATGCGTTGGTGTGGTGGATGACAAACCGGTCGGTATGCGTAGATTTACGGTGTTTACTATATCCCAGAGTCCTATTTTCTTTTTTATATATTGGAACATCTAAAAATAATTTGCCATCTTTTTCAATTTCCATTTGTGAAGAGCATCATACTTTACTAATCCGTGCAAAACTACGTACTTCCTCACGCCAAATGATTCGGTTGACCGTCTCTAGTGGGCTTAATGCCGACGTGATCTGCTTTTCCTCCTCATCACCCGCTTACGCAAGCTCTGAACGGAAATGCTTATGTGGACTGTTTTCTTTACGACCATCCACTCGTGGAGGCTTCAGTGGTGTGCAAATGCAGAGCCCCCAGCTATCGTTAGTTGCGCATACGTTGCGCAACCGTGCTCTATCTGACACTGCTCAACAGCGCCATCCCTGACGCCGAATGAATGGTAGTGGGGATGGTCCAATGGCGAGGAACTGCGAAACAGGCGTTGTGTGGCCCACTCGCCGAGGATAAACAGGCGTGCTGGATGTGTAAGCGGCCACGGCTGGGACCATGGGCTCCTCCGGGACGACCAATTACTGGACGCAGAGCCACTTCCTGGAGGCCGTGCGCGGCTCGTTAAGCTGCGCCTCCGCCAGAGCCCGGCTGCCTGAGCTGTGTCGGGCGCCGCTCTCACACGAACCGCTACGTCAGCCTTATCTCCAGCAGCTCGCGGGTCTGTTCCGCTGTTTAGTGTCCTAATTTACGTCGCTATTACTGTAGGCAGGCACCCAAGTTCGCACAGGACACAGACTGCAGCAGCTCCCTTCCACAGCAGGCCAAATGTTGCCTAGTAGCAACTGTTTCAGGTAACCTTCCCACCTAATTGTCACGTATCCAGTTTATAATGATGTACGTACATCTCAGGGATCCACACTATGTGAGACCTTCGAAACGTGATATCCTCGTTTTCTTGAGGAGAATAGAGTAAATACCTAATCAATATCAGCTCTGGTTTTCCAAGAGCGCCACACTGGTTACATTCAACCCCATGTTGCTGTCCAACGTCGTCTGAGGCACAACCTGAAGCAACCGTCCGTTGAGAGAGCACTGTCCTACAGCTTACTACCGCTAAGGAGTTTCTAGCTGTTTATTTGCGGCCACTTTATCAATCCAAATGTTGTCGACAGCAATATTAATCGCCAGGGTAGCCGAGAGCGCTAATGCTCTACTTCCTGGACACGGGTAGGCGCGCCGGCCCCGGTTCGAATCCGCCCGGCAGATTAACGACGAGGGCCGGTGTGCCGACCAGCCTGGATGTGGTTTTTAGGCCGTTTTCCACATCCCGCTAGGTGAATACCGGGCCGGTCCCCAAGTTCCGCCTCAGTTACACGACTCACAGACATTTGAAAACGTTCGCACTCTTTCCTGGCTTGCACTAGACCCAGATAGATGGGGTACACTGATTCCGTCGTGGGGGGTATGGGGTGGCGGCAGGAAGGGCATCCGGTCACCCCTCTCCATCAACCATGCCAAATCCGTTGTAGCCATGCCGACCCTGCGAAAACTGCTGGAGAAGGCGTAAGCGAAAGAAAGAAAGAATTAGTCGACCGCAATAGTATTGCACCTCGCACTGAGGTGTTTCGGTTGGCTTACCTTGAGATTATATCGTAATATTTAACGAGGACATGCTGAATCACTTGGTAGTGCTACACAATTGTCATAAAACCATTCACAGTGCGACGTCCCCTTCTTAGGCACCACCACTGTAATACCACCGAGTGTTTCCGATAAAGGCCACGAAGGTCAAGAGTAATAATAACGTGCTCGGGTAGTACCACTGTACAGCTCCAACCATTAGCAGACATCAGCAACAGCTAAGAGACTAATACAATACCTTAAGTCAGGATGGATTTTATTGTACTTCATTTAGATTTGTATTGTAATACACACAAGTAAATACGGCACCAAATGACGAACAGAAATCCGAAACGCATAGTACTATTTCGCTGTAAACAATAAAAACATTGAATTAACAGTCCTTTGTACCCTGTTGCAGCAATAAGAAAGTAGCTTCGGTTTCGTCACGGTCACGCACCAAAAACAAGACAAAAAAAGGTCATTATGGCTCACAGTGCCAAGGAGGTTATTGCAGTATCTTGGATGGGCAGCTGGCCGATGTGGCCGAGCGGTTCTAGGCACTTCAGTCCGGAACGACGTGGCTGCCTCGGGCATGAACGTGTGTGATGTCCTTAGGTTAGATAAGTTTAAATAGTTCTAAGTTAGGGGGGGTTGATGAACTGAGATGTTAAGTCCCATAGTGCTCAGAACCATTTGAACCAACTTTTTATGAAAACTGACTGCTTTGCCCAAAACGAAAATGAGTATGTCTTAGAGCCATTTGAACCATTTGGATAGGCATATCACAGTGACTAGCACTACCTATTAAAGCAACTAGTGCCACAAGAACGACACGACTGTGAGGGCTCTCAAAATTACAAAAATGGGATGGCAATTCCTACATTGTCATTTCAAGCATTGAGAAGGGAACGGTGGACGATGAAGCAAACATGCAGCGACTTTGATAAAGAAACCGTTCCAACAGTCTCCAGGAGTGACTGAGGAAGACCACAGGAGACCTAATTCAGAATTGTCGGGGCTGAATTTGAATTACACTCCCCTCGAATATGGTTCAAATGGCTCTGAGGACTATGGGACTCAACTGCTGTGGTCATCAGTCCCCTAGAACTTAGAACTACTTAAACCTAACTAACCTAAGGACATCACACACATCCATGCCCGAGGCAGGATTCGAACCTGCGACTGTAGCAGTCGCACGGTTCCGGACTGAAGCGCCTAGAACCGCGAGACCACCGCGGCCGGCCCTCGAATATGGATCAATTTTCTTCGCTGAGCATTGTACGTCAAGAGGCGTTGCCTCCATAGTTAATTCGATCTTTAAAACAACAAGCAACTAAAATTATTTTTTTCCAGAAGTTTTCAAAAAGCAGCAGCAAAGCAGACGTGCCTACTTTAAGCTGGAACAAGGGGTTCCACCGAAAAATTAGAAAGAAACTTCGCAGAATAAAACTGTTCTGTGAATGTTGAAGGTAAGGATTCAAAAGCCACTTCGTACAAAAGAACCATGGATTTTCCGACATCTGGGTGTAGATAACAGGCCGGCGTTTCCCTTCATCAAAGTAAAATAAAAGAGTACAATGTTAATCGAAGAGAAATCATAACATTAAAAGAGTTAACACAGAGGCCGCGCTGGATTAGCCGAGCGGTCTGGGGCACTGCAGTCATGAACTCTGCGGCTGGTCCCGGTGGAGGTTCGAGTCCTCCCCCGGGCATGGGCGTGAGTGTTTGTCCTTAGGATATTTTAGGTTAAGTAGTGTTGAGGCCAGACGCGGCTACTTTGGCCCTCTATGGTCGCCAGAGTGTTCCGACCGCCGTCCGCGCCCGACCTGGACGTCTTCTGAAGTCGAGTTCATGATCTGGGGTGTGTCAAATCTGGTCTCTAGTGTCCGACACCTTGTCTCGCGGCTGTTCTCTCGGTCTCCACTTCTATTTCTTGTAGAATCCCGGAGTGACTTGCCTTGAATTTCCACAAGCTCAAGCGCTGGATTCCAGGACGAGTCTCAGGTAGCACCTGAAGAAGACAGTGTGGCACGCTGTTGAAATATCGTGCTAGAATGATGCGAATATCCGGCTGGATTCCCGAATATCCAAGATGTCAACAGAGCGCCGGGAAAGCATGAAGAATTACACGACATGTGTTTCATTATAATTCTCGTCCGTAACAATAGTCTCAATCGGAATTGGGAGGTGAGTTCAGACGGCCATACACTCATCGAATGTGTGATATCGGAAGTTGATTATTGCCGATGGCACAACAGCCGTTGTAAACGCGATTGTCGTCCTGTCAGTCGAAACACCGCCTTTTGTTTCGCGGTGTACCTGCTCTGGACTGTACCGGGAGAGCAGAGTGCGACGGTAATTGAGCTGGGCGGACGTTGACGTGTGCTGTGTCTGGGCAGCGCAGAGTGCGTCCGAGGGACTTCCCGTCACGCGGCCTCGTTATGAGTGCGGACTGCTAGTGGGCGGCACCCGGCCACGCAAGTCGCTGTCACCGGCTCCGCAGTTACCTGCAGTCCGGCTCGTGCTTCCAATACCTGATATCTCAACGTCTCTGTCTCTGCCACCGCTCCGTCCGCGTCATTACTTTCCAACTCGTGATGGAGGCCGAGCAAAGAACACGAAAGCGAGTAAACTGTACTCGTCAGTGTATTTCACTCAAGCGTAAAGCACTCCTCATAAGAGCGGCGTACACGCCGTCGGTATCTGCGTTATTAGAGACAGTGCTTAGTCAGACCGGACACAATTTTCCAGGTAAAGCACAATATAAGACTAGGGAACTCTGCAAACTTTTCGACCGCTGTTCCACGAGCATTCTAAAAACTTGCGATCAGTATTTGAAACTGAGACAAAATACACTGACGGAAAAAAATCGCTACACCAAGAAGGAGTTGTGCGACATAAAAGAAAGTTGGTAGGGGTGTTTCTACATATGAAAGAAATTCCTGTGTTATTCTCACGCTCCAATATCCTATTTATCCGCCGACACCAGACAAAGGACTTTAAAGTAATATGCCTACGCTATACGGAAATATACATAATGGATGTACGAGTACAGGCTGTACACACATGGTTGACGACAAGTTGACGTTTGGGTGTGATCGTGAGTCGTGCTCGGAGAGCCAAATGGTAAGGCGACCGCTCATGATAAGCGGGAAATCCAGGTTCTACCACTACTACTACTACATTTATAGTCCGCAAGCTGCCAACGGTCTGTGGCGGAGAGGGCACTTTACTTGCCACTGTCATTACCTCCTTTTCCTGTTCCAGACGCGTATGGTTCGCGGGAAGAACGACTGCCGTAAAGCTTCCGTGAACGCTTGAATCTCTCTAATTTTACATTCGTGATATCCTCGGGAGGTATAAGTAGGGGTAAGCAATATAGTCGATACCTCATCCAGAAACGCACCCTCTCGAAACCTGGACAGCAAGCTACACCGCGATGCAGAGTGCCGCTCTTGCAGAGGCTGCCACTTGAGTTTGCTAAACATCTCCGTAACGCTATCACGCTTACCAAATAACCCTGTGACGAAACGCGCCGCTCTTCTTTGGACCTTCTCTATCTCCTCTGTCAACCCGACCTGGTACGCATCCCACACTGATGAGCAATACTCAGGTATAGGTCGAACGAGTGTTTTGTAAGCCACCTCCTTTGTTGATGGACTACATTTTCTAACGACTCTCCCAATGAATCTCAACCTGGCACTTTTTTCTCCTGCTTCAAGAGAACCAAAGTATGATTCTCCTCTGCGTGAAAAACAAATATAGATTATAGTATTGGAATAGGTGGACAGAAAAGTGCTGGAAATCTTGGGGAGAACAAAAATCAGCTGCCGAAACACTTTGATTAATGACGGAAATAAATCCACATATCTTCCTTCTGTAAAAGCACACTTACATATGTGTGGGGCGCACGTCGATGTATTAGTTGAGATTTTCCTTTCTAGGAGTAGATTTGGAATAAGTCATCATACAGCGTATGACAGAACTTATAGATTTCACTACTTTTTCGCGCCTCATTCAGTAATCAATATACACGTATGAATAGTTTCAGCAAGAAGTTGTCATCAGTGTCTTCAGTTAGCTACATCTACTGCAATTACTAAGAACGTAGAACTGACATGATTTACATTATATTGGCATCACAAGACTGTAGGAAATCCATACACCTCTGTGTCACGTATTTTATATATTGTACGTATCATTCGAAGGATAAACACATTAGCAAGGTGTACAAAAACTAGTCATGAAGGTTTATCTGTACTTCCAGAAACAGTTCCTATAGTTGGTAAGTATTCTCACTTTTCTCACAACGGTGATGTAATTTGTGGAACAACGTTCGCTGTTAACAAAATGTTGCCTCGGTGAATATACAATTTTTTCATTGTTACCTCGGTGTTTCATAACAGATACACTTCTTCAATTACACTGCATAGTGAAAGCTCGGCTATAAGCAGCGCTGCATTTGAGTCCATTTCATGACTGGTTCTAGACCCTTCCCTGGTGCTGGCCAATGACGGCCTGATGCCCTTAGAGCGTAACTTGCTAAATCAATTATTCCCGTGAATGCTGCACTGTCTCGGCTCATTTGCAGCTCTACCCTCACCCCCTTTTCCATCTCTCCCGTTCTCTTTATGTAAAACCTGGTAAGATCCGTATTATGCTGCTGCTATTATATATTGCTAAGCGTGGAAGAGCGGATAATCTTCCCTAAACGTTGACATATTCCATAAAAAAAATTATCTCTTATTTGTCTAAAATTCACTTCTACGTATTACAAATTAACTTGTAAACGTTGGAATTACTTTTGGGGAATCCGATAGTTTCGTAGTATGAGCACTGCTGGAAGTACTGAGATTACGGACCCTTGGTCTTGCGGTTTATTTTTCTCTTTTGTAAGTCTGAATAATTTAGTTCGTATAGAATAGTCACATTTAGGAAAGGGAAAAAAAATAACTCTTTTGGCTTTTAAAAAGGATTATGAGTTCTGAAAAGAGGATAAACAATGGCAATAACGTAGTGGTTAAAAACAGCTGTGAGCACTATGGGACTTAACATCTGAGGTCATCAGTCCCCTAGAACTTAGAACTACTTAAACCTAACTAACCTTTGGACATCACACACATCCATGCCCGAGGCATGATTCCAACCTGCGACCGTAGCGGTAGGAAACAGAAACATTAGTATGGTTCAGAACCTTTGCTTTTGTGCCTCTCATCAGAAAGTAAGATGATAACTGTCACAATTATCTTCCGTCTAGATAACCACCAAAGCGAAATTGCCGCGCTTGGTAGCAGCACAGTCTGAGGTGCCTTGACGGAGGCGCCTTGACGGAGGTTCGTGTCCTCCCTCGGGCATGGGTTTGTGTGTTCTCCTCAGCGTAAGTTAGTTTAAGTTAAGTGGTGTGTAAGCTTAGAGACGGATAACCTCAGCAATTTGGTCCCATAGGACTTACCACAAATTTCCAAATTTTCCAAAGCAAAATTATGAAACAATGTTCAGTAGAAGAAATGTCGAACTGTGTCAATAGTAACCAAAGCAGAATATTCATTTACTTTCTGTCCCGGTTGCTGCCTGGTCGCAGCTCCAGTTGCTCAAATTGTTAAAAATAAGAACAAAAATTACAGAATGCCTCAGAAGCTTACCAGAAGCTTATCAGAGCTCGAACAGAAAGGTTTAGGTGTTCGTTTTTCCCGCTCGCTGTTCGGGAGTGGAATAGTAGAGAGATAGTATGATTGTGGTTCGATGAACCCTCTGCCAAGCACTTAAATGTGAATTGCAGAGTAGTCATGTAGATGCATGTCATGTAGATGTAGATTTTTAATTTGTTGCAATATAAAAGGAAGTGTCTTGAGTTATTTGTTAACGAGGACTCAAAAAGAATTGCATAGTGCATGAATGGAGAGTTTCGGATTCGAGTTTCTAAGAGACTTGTTTAACAGTTCAAACTTGTGCTACTCTTCGTAGATCATTGCCGACAAACGAATCCATTCACTTAACAGGTGTGCCAACTGAAACATTTGGGGCGGACAGCGGGGTGCCTTTATGGCTTTATTACTTCCGCTATCGGCCTGAAACACTGTTTTCTTAATAGGCAATAGTCTTTCGAAACAGCAATAAAACGTGAAGTGTAACAGGAACTACTACGTAACAACCGATGCCGTTGTCTATCATTGCCGAACGTACAGAAACAAAAATAAAATGTGAAAGAAATATAGTCTTCACTTCATACCAGAGATTAGCAGCTGGTAGACAACTCCACTGATGATGCCGTATCGTTCGCTTAATCACTACATAGCAGTCTGCAGTAACTAAGGACGTCGTCAGAATATATGACTACACCGACGTACAGATTGGGACATAGTCTCGAGCATCACCAAGTAAGGGAGAAAAGAAAAGCAGGATGGTAAGATCTTCAAGTAGAGGCACAATGTTAGTTTCTCAGTTCAATAAAGCAATCAGTTAATGATTAGAGAATTGTAACTATCAGAAAAGCGCTAAACTACAGACTGGAGCCGAGCGACCGCTACGGTTGCAGGTTCGAATCCTGCCTCGGGCAGGGATGTGTATGATGTTCTTAGGTTAGTTAGGTATAATTAGTTCTAAGTTCTAGGCGACTGATGACCTCAGAAGTTAAGTCGCATAGTGCTCAAGGCCATTTGAACCATTTTTGAAAAGCGCTAAATGGCTGAGTTGTAATTGTTGCAGATAGTGTTTTCCGCCAATTTTGCTCACAGAGAGTCGTTCTCGTACCCTGTCTGCAACAGATCTTTTATACACGTGTTGATCCGATAGTCAGCCCACCAGAATAGATATACAAATGTTCCTTCAATACGTGGCATATTATTGAACAAACTTTCAGAGATGTCCAGGAATCTTTACAGTGGAGCTCATTGCAGAGCATCTAGAGGCGGAACGAAGATGCCTATAAAACATGAGTTAAATTTACCCTTTTTAGACTTTTCTGAATATATGCGTGTATGATTTTACACGAAGATAGTTACCTAAATTTTTAAATTCTTGGACATAAGAAGTCATCAGTTATGATCATAATGGCGTTATTAGCCCGCTCTACTTCTATTCCTTACGATTTAGCAACTACACCTGAATA
Organism: Schistocerca gregaria; assembly: GCF_023897955.1. Lineage (NCBI taxonomy): Eukaryota > Metazoa > Arthropoda > Insecta > Orthoptera > Acrididae > Schistocerca > Schistocerca gregaria. Next base: position 373,095,686 of record NC_064923.1, read on the forward strand.
ACGCATAAATGTTTGATGTATATCCTCTTCATCATCAGTAGTTGCTGCCAACTGAAATTCATTGCTCTATAAAGGCTATTTCATCACTTCTCAGTTTCTCGCTATTTACATATACGTGTCTTTATTGCTCCTACTGGTATCATTACTTTACCGCTGGTAGCTTTGTTGGTAGAAATTCTACATTTGGATTTTCTAAACATAAAATTTAAGGAATGGAAGAGGTTACTTTATCAATGTATTCCACATCAAGTATTCTTTGAAACTCACCGTTTATTTGAGGAAAGATAATAGAATATGTGAGCTCGCCTATTCTTACGTCTGCTCAGTTCAGCGGTAACCTTGGAAAAGAGGCGCGTCCACATATTGTGTTACATTTTCCAAGATAAACGGTGAGTACATGGAGCGGACAAAATTACTTCAGTAACCTGGACAATGCCTTCAAAATCATGTTAAGAAAGTTATGACAAAGAATTTCTGGTAGCCACAGCAGAAATAGCAGGGATAAAATTATGGCACTAGATGTAGTGATTATGACAGGACAGCAGAAGTAGGAGACTTTGGATCCATTATTTAAAGTAAAATCTGATGTAATGATAATAGATAGTGCATTGTTGATGTCATAGCCGAGCTTTTATTTGGCCATCAAATGGTTCAAATGGCTCTGAGCACTTTGGGACTTAACATCTGAGGTCATCAGTCCACGAGACTCAGAACTACTTAAACCTAACTGACCTAAGGGTATTACACACATGCATGTCCGAGGCAGGATTCTAACCTTCGACCGTAGCAGCTGCGCGGTTACGGAGTTAAGTAACTAGAACCGATCGGTCACAGCGGCCGGTTATTAGGCCATCAGTCGAGTCTTTTCTTACCCCTAGGAATCCAGCAAAGAACCTCTTTAGTCCATGCACCATACTATTCACTCGCACAGTCACATGAATCTTCCACCTCCATTTCATTTTCATTAGAGTAATATTTACAGTTCCCATACCAATCTGTTCCAACGGTTTGTTTGTTTTCCTTTCTGCTCTGGTAATTATGAACAGGACGTTTCGAAGGCAATAGAGAGGTACTGTTGGAAAATGAGCTGTGAGGGCGGATCGAGAGCCGTCCTTGGACAACTCAGTCGGTAGAGCACTTGCTCGCGAAGGACGAAAGTCCCAGGTTTGAGTCCCTTGCCGGCAAGGTTCAAATGGCTCTGAGCACAATGGGACTTAACATCTATGGTCATCAGTCCCCTAGAACTTAGAACTACTTAAACCTAACTAACCTAAGGACATCACACAACACCCAGTCATCACGAAGCAGAGAAAATCCCTGACCTCGCCGGGAATCGAACCCGGGAACCTTGCCGGCAAGGTAGCTTAGCGTGTTCGGTCAGAGAGCTGGTTGGCCTCTCTAATAAATAAAAAAAAAAAAAACTGAGTGAAAAGATCAACAACGAACTTGAACGGATGTCATGTGACATCCGCAACGACCAAACACAACGACCAACACGAAAAAATAAAATAAAAAGGTCCCAGTCCGAGACAATATTTTAATCTGCGAGGAAGTTTCAAATCAACGTACACTCCTCTAAAGAGCGAAAAATCTTTCAGGCTACCGAAACGGATATCACAATTGCTGGTTGAGCAACCCTGACGTCTTGAACGGTTTTCACATAAAAATTTTAAGTTTCCCTTGCAGAAGTCAAAACTGGTAGAACATAGCCCTAACCATTTGCACTTTTCTTTTCACACACACCGGATACTTAGTATTGAAAACTCTCGCGTATTTTACCGAAAGCTACGCATTTTTTTGTGCTTTTCGCCTTTTCTGAAACACGCTAAGGTGAGGTGCAGGCCTCCAGCCGTGCGCTACCGGCCGTACGTTAACCCCTTGAGACGCGAGGAAAACCCAGCAGCCGATGAGACGATCACGTTTCAGGCGCTGGCGCTCTCGTTTTTCCCGTTCGGAATCCTTCCCCCCCGCGCTCGTTAGAGGAGCAGCCGTGGAGAACGCTTGCTCTGCAGCCTGCGGCGGAGACCTTCCTCGCCTCTTCACTGTCTCAGCCGCGCCCTGGGGCTTTGTGTCGCGCCCGAGGGTTCCGAGGAATACGGCCAACAAGACCGTGAGTGATTCCTCCTGTAAAGCGACCTCGATGGACGTGAAACTCTCCCCCCATTAGCCCGTGAACAGCCACTGAACAGCGTGCATTCGAACCAACTGGTCACGAAGTTACCAGAACACTTAGTTCGAGACTCTTGTTACACTCGCCGTACGACACAATACTTCGGGTTTCAGCCTCACGTAATTATCTCTGGCATTACAAATTCCGCTAAGGCCTATGGAATGATCTTCAGTTTCTCGACTCGCACTGACCAGTAGGTAGCTAGCCTAAGTGTGAATATTGTTTTTGCAACTTAACAGCAACGCATAAATGCATATTTTATCCTCACTCGGCATTTCTGTCACACTACAGCTGGCTACGCATCATGGGTACCATGAAGCGTGACAATTTTATCCACAGTAATATGATCCCGCAGGTAAATCATTTATTGTTTTCAGTCAATTAATTAGTTATTATTTCCTATAGTCTGCCTAGCTTTTAGTGTACACTCCAGCATGAAAAATGTTTCTGGTAGCACCAGTTAGAATAGTTGCATGAACTTGTTTCTGCTCGTAAGTGTCTAACATCCATGGATGTTTACAAAGACTGCAAAATAACAGAACGAAATATATTTTTCTACCACTCAATAGTTTTATTGGAAGTACCGAGCTAGATGGTGCAGTGACTAGCACACTGAACTCGCATTCTTGTGGATGGCGGTTCACATCCTCGACCGGCCATCCAGCTGATTTCCCTAAATCGCTCCAGGCAATGCCCGAATGGTTCCTTTCAAAGGGCACGATCGATTTCCTTCCGCACTCTTGAACCATTCCCAGCTTGTGCTCTATCTGTAATGACCTCGAAGTTGACGAGCCGTTAAAACGTTAATCTTACTTCCTTCCTTCCTCCCTTCTTCAAAGCGGCTCCTTGCCGCGATGAATTAGCATTCAAGGATGCCCACGTAGTGTGCTGTTGTTTTCAAGAATTGAAAGAGCATGATATACAGTGGAAAGTAATCAGTTTCATAGTAACTTTATTTCTTTTCGGCTTGGCACAATGACAGATACGAAGATGTGACTGCGTAAGTGGAACAGCGATTTTGGATTTCACAACCACTGTAACCTGAAACAATGAATTTCAATGAAACATGATTCCCAGAACTATCTAGATAGGATAGCTGGTGTTGTCCCCAGTCATTTAGCCCTTACTTCAGCAGTTTTTCTCATTTTTATGTTGAGAGATGCTGGTAATGCGAGGCATTATAAGCACCACCATAAACCACAAATTGGTCCTACATGCTCTTACGCTGTCAGGTATTTCATATGTATAACGAATCTTATCTTCCTCGCTGTTGATCGCCATTAATACACATACAATTAGGATAGTAAAAAAAAATGTTTGGTCTATCCATAATCTGAGAACTAAACGAACATGAGCTTCAATTACCGACTTTTGCAGTTAGGTTGATGACCATGTGAAGTTATCGCGGTGACTCATTCTGGACTAACATCAACGACTTATTGTCGCTTCAAAAAAGTTTAGTCATAATAGAAACGCTATTATGAGCAGGAAGCAAAAAATGTAATGCTAGTAGGATTGAAATGTATACGAAATTTTGGTGCCGAGTTTCAGAAATTTCTGCGTAATGTGGTATCTAAGAACTTCAGGAGTAAAAACATCTTGCGTCAAGTGTATATAAGCTTTTAAGACGAAAAATTAATGCTTAAACAAATTTATGGACAAACTCTGCGCAAAAGCAGAAACTACAACACGTAAATACTACGTGGAAAAGTATGACTACGTTAGGATGGCGAGGTCAAGGGATTATTCTTTCTGTTAATAGCAGGTTGAAGCACCTCGACGCTTTCTGTCTATTGATGGGAACCGAGCATTTTTGGTGAAAGCGCCTTTGGATTTGCGAAAGCTGACAACGAGCTGTACTTAACGAGAGTGGAAAGGCGTCAGCATGATGGCACAGTCACGCTATGTGCTGTTGGAGCCACCGCCCTGTAATGAAGGCTTTGTGTGAACCGAGGAAAGGAAAATCCAAGGGTGCAGCCCCACGGACGGAGAAGAGCCCGTTAGTCATCCAACTACAAATTGTGATAAGCGCCGGCAGGATTTTTGTTCACGAAATGATTTTTTACAACTTTGCATAGCTGTCCTTTTCATCAATCTGCTGACTGTTTGTTCTAGGGTATCAATATGATAAAATGTTAGCTCGACAGGTCAAATATTCAATAATAATATGTTATGCAAGAGGACAACAGTGATGTTTTGTGGTTTCCTGTTCAGGAAATGTAATTACCTTTGTTGACTACATAACAATACGTAACACAAAAGAGTAAAATTAATAATAAAAAATATTGTTACACTTTTTAATCAACGGTAATATGTACGTCTGGTGTCATCAGACTAGGGAGACGAATTCAAGTTTGACAGGTTTGCATCAACACTTTCAGCAAAGTGCTGTGTGAAACATATACAATTTTAAACAAACTGTGTAAATTAGAATTGTGGCGCTCAACAAGACGGTGATCTTGCAGATCTTGTATCTACTAAATGTGCTAAGAAAATATTAATTGGCGATATTAGAAAGATAATGTGTATTTTCTGTTTATTACTATTCAAACTTTATCTTAAACATTTCGAGTAATTCGATCATTCTCAAATGAGCAGCATTAGTTGCATGCTTCATATCTTTATATAGCTGTAAACTAGCTCTCAATACGTATCCTGATGGCTTAAGAACTGAAAAACTTTTGCCTCACAGATTTCCTCTTATACATATTGTTAAGAACTATCGACCCGTCCGTTAAATAGTGTAAGTGAGGGAATCTACTTCTTAAATTAAACTCAGTTTCCAGAAGGTGATTAGCTTACTTTTCTGTAGCTGAGAATACTGTAAATCATCCGTCTCCCCGTTGGTTCTCCAAATAGGAATAAATTGAAAACATCGTCTAAGAAACGAGGAGTGTAAGATTTGTGGAGGTTGTCGAAAAAAACATTTTGAATCAGTGGAGGAAGGAAGGTTAGAATTCAACATTCCGTCGATGTTAATGTCATTATAGTCAAGATATCACCCATCCGCAGAAAGACGGATAAAACATAGGCAATGAACAACTTGCGGAACCTTTCTGACATTCGCTTGCAATGGTTTGGAAAAGTACTGGCCATATAACATAAAAAGCCTAACAGAGCCTTGAATTCCGCTCCTCCTTAACACATATAGTGATTTAAACATTGTTCGAGCTAACTTGCCCAGAGGTCTCAAGACTCTGCTTCTGACGTCTGCCAAGGAAAGGCTGAGGGGGCATTAACTGAATGATTCGAGGATATTTTCTCACCGAAGTGCTTTCTTAGACAACATAGCACAGTGATTAGTTACTCCATGCGTTCCGGAAAAAAAAGTTTCCAACGGGAATTCGTTCCAAATTCGAAACCAATTTTTTAAAAACTTTCTGTGCCTGCCTTATTGAGGAACAAAAGCTCACTGCGATTTTTTTTTTTTTTTTTCAGCCGACGGTTTGCCGATTACTAGTGAAGTAGGGACATAGGCCGGTAGGGACGGTGTCGAGTTCGGGGTTCTTCTCATTTAACAGCGTGACTTAAGAGTTTCAGGACTCCCCCGGACCTCGCTAAGGTTTCACAGCTGGACCACGAATCCCCCCCTCCTGATGTCGGACACGTGATTAGGCTGTCTGGGACGGCACAGGAATGCGCCGGCTCGCAGTCACACAGGGGACAAGGTGTTTCGGAAACGCCTTCCCGCTACCCGCCTCACTCCTTTGTCTCAGGCGCACAAAACGGCTATCCTGAGCATGTCGCAGGTGGGTACGACCGCGCTTACAACCGACCGTAACACGTAAATGCCCTTTCGCAGACAGAACCTTGCGTATCAAGAACAACTTCTCTTTAAACAAGCACATGCGCTGGCACTTCACATTTCGTCCCAGGCTAAGAGCATTGCGCAACAAGAGTGGCGAATTGTCAGAAGAGATTACATGTTCCAGGCTTCATGAAGCGACGATTCTGCTGCGGTACGGGTAACAGTCGCACCGCAGTGTGCTAGTGAAATGGCGAGGCAACTGGAAACGTACTCCACAGTTGAAGCACGCGTGGGACATCACTATTATTGTGAACAAAACACCTAAATTGCACACATATTCGCCGTCAAATTTTGGCAGTATATGTACCAAATGCAGTGGCGCGTCAAGTCGTTGCGAAATACTGTCCACAATCTGGTCAAGATCGCAAAGACGTGAGAGATGCTGATCGGTAAGAAATGAAGATCTTGCACCATATGACCTGCACCTTTTTGGCAATCCACGCTGAAAGGACATCTAGGGGAAAGAGATGTTCAACGATGAGTTCACACAACGGTTCTTGAATGGCTCGGTAAACAAGAAGCGGATTTCTATCGTCGAGGAATTCGATAACTTTCCCATTATGGTAGGCAACGGGTACTGCTCCCATATTTTAGAAGCCTTGTACGTAACGCACAGGTGCCGTACTGCATCCTCTTGCCTCTGATTTACACTCGCGCGCAGCTTTAATTCAATAGGCTGTGAGGCGGCTCAGCTCGGTGCGGTCCCCAGCTGGTGGAGCCGCCAGCTGCACACAGAGAACGCCCGCGGTCCCCGACCGCCCACAACGCCGGCCGTAATTAAAACTGCCCATCCTGGCATTACGGCACTTGTCGGCGCCTGCACTCCCTAAAGTGTCCCGCGCACAGATTACCTCCGGCGACTTTGCCCATTAATTAGTTCTCAATGTCTGACCGGCGACTTTTTACTGGTCCTTTTACGTCTTCCACGGAGCGGTCGCCAATGAAATTTGAGAGCGCTTAATTTAGTTGACGGATCGTATAGAGCCGATGACCGGCCAGGTGGAACACCTGGCCAATTCTCGACGACGGTTTAACGACTACGGGCAACGCTGAGGACTAGGTAGCTCTCCAGAAGATTATTCGTATCAGTACTGTTTATAAAAATCCTCAGCGACATTTCATGTTGTTTCAGTATCTGTATTGAAGAGCCTACATCCCTAACATGTCACTGGACACTCATGTATAGAGTCATGGGTGTTTCTGAAATTATGGGTAGATACTGTATATATGTAGCAGTGAAGCAACTCGGTATACTGGCTGAACAAATGTGATTCATTCTTATTAATGAGTTTGTAGACGGCTAATTAGCACAATACAAATTCTCTGAGAGCTGCCACAAGCAAATGCAAACAAATAGTTTTGTTTGCTGTGAAGTAACTTTTTCTGCAGCCATTCAAGATACTGCTTTATTTTCCGTACGATGCGAGTTATTGCAGTTAACTATAGTAGTGCTTCTTTAAATATTTATTTATTGTTTTTGTTCGGAACGTAGTTTCAAAAAGGTACTAGGTCGTTAGCTTCATCTCAACTTGACATGATGAAGCAAAAATATTGATTATGGTGCTGACTAATTAAGCGAGAATTACCTTGATTGAAACTCAAAATCAGGACGACCAGGTGTTTCACAAATGCACTGCATTACACAATATTTCGGCTGGCGTCGATGTTTGGGATTTTAATTCCAGTTTTAGATGTTTAAGATTAATATGCAATCACTGCAATGCAATCGTTACAGCTCTTCTAGAATTACTAGCAATAAAATACACAGGACGCAATTCTAAATCATAAAGTACGGTTATTACTGGTTTCCAGATACTGATTTAGTACGGAAGAGATTGATTAACATAAAATTCACAGGCGAAAAACACACAAATTGTTCTGCTATTGGACAAATTTATTTGTAAAGAGACTATGTCAAAATAAACCATCATCCAAATGAGTGTAAATAAATAACACAACAGACTGACTGTCTACAGTTTCTTATCTAGACGTCTGCTACTTCAACAATAACAAATACCGAGAAGCTGCACATTTACGACCTTGAAAAATTAATGCATCCGAAAGATTATTTTAAAATTTAAGTAGACGACGTCATATATTAGTACATGGTGAGACGTGAGGAAATGTACATACTTCGAGGGGTGACAATATTAGTGATTCTGAACAAAAAGCGTCATATAAGCATATGTCTTGTTCTTAACAGCTTCCGAATAAACTAACGAAAACAATGGGGAACAGGACAGGTGATGTTAAATAAAACATTGTGATCTAATGTTTCGTTTAATTCTTCACATAAGATGTTCAAAAGTCCACCTTCAATTTCAATGCATTTTGCAGCTGTTGTAGACAACTGCTGTGTTGCTGATCTGAGCTCATTTTTGGGATCCTTTACTCTATCACACGAGTGTAAAAGACGTGTGCTTCACCATGTGCAAGTGAATTGCTCAGTAGCATTGTAGGTAAAAACAACACTACTTAGCCTAATGTTGCTTTGGTTGTATTCGCATGTGGGCAGTGGTGAAGGACGCCCGTGTTTTTCAAACAGCAACACTAAAATTCAGCGGTTTCTGAAAGAAGGGTGGTGAGTAGTACTCATAGCGCGCAACTCGACTTCACACTTCACGCCTTCGTAGTGTGTTAAGTGTCACCGTTGTCAATTTGTGCTCCTTCAAGACGTGCAAACAAACATTTTGATTTAAAAGGGGAGGTAATTGCCACCGTCCATCAAATAGGATAATGACCTTTTTTTTCTTTTCTGATGTAAGAGATGCAGCAGAAAGTTTCAGGCATCAGAACAGGAGAGTATAATTAAAGAAATTGCTTAATGGTATAATGACCCTCGAGGAGAACGCTCTACGAATGTCAGACATATAAAAAAACCAGAAACCTGGTTTCCTCGATGCAGTTGCTGCTATCTTTTTGACCCACCGCTCTCTAATTACAGCTTTCTTTCTGTTTCTCCGCGTCAGTTGGATTTTAAAGCACACGCGTTAATAATTTAGTTTTGCTCCCAGCGAGTTCACTGTTTTACGTGTTTTCTGTGCCGCCAAACACCTAACACACAAGCCACTAAAGCTCATCGCTTTACGTTATTTTTAGCTCTTTAGCAAAAATAAAAATTTGGTGGAGTTTTCCACATGAATCTTGGTAGAGCTCGCTCTCTCATTACTACCTGTACATGCTATTTCTTCCGTAGGAAAACTTCCCAAAAATTTATGGTGCATAAAAACAGCGCAAGATCACGCCGATTTTACTGTCTTTGGTTTCTACCATTACTTGGAAACGATAAATTAACGAAAATTCTCTTCGGTTATCGATTAATGACCACATGTGTTCATTAGCTTACTCTAAAGCCCCAGGTTCAATCCTGACCAGCTGATGTTCGTACCAGTCTTCGCAGTGACGATAGCTTCAATTTCACCTATAGATAACAAGAAGTATGCAATAATTTACCCGTCGCCCCTATTCCATGTAATCCCATACGCATTCAATGTCTCGGTACCGCAACTTTTCAATAGCTAGATTCAAATTTCATTGCCGCCGTTTCCGTCAACTTCTTCATAGGATGCACATTGTAGAGACCACCTTTCTGATATCGTGGAGAACAAGTGAACACAGATCTTTGTTTCTTTCAGTGCACCAGACTACAAGGGAGTACTGCAATCCTTTTACAAAGACTTGTAAATTTGGTCTTTTGTTGCCAACCTGCATGATGGCTTTGTTGTCATGCGAAACAAAGATCCACTCTTGCGCAGGTATACGCATCTAATACCAGAATGCTACAAAAGACTGCACAAAACTGTTCTACAACATTCTAATTTACACACACACACATATATATATATACAAAAAAAATACAAAAGTTCACAAAATCTCCGGCAGATGGCGTTTCATCTGATCAGAATAGCAATAATTAGTATAACAAAGTAAGACAAAGCAAAGATGATGTTCTTTACAGGAAATGCTCAATAATTCCACCATCATTCCTCAACAGTAGCTGTAGTCGAGGAATGTTGTGAACAGCACTGTAAAGCATGTTCGGAGTTGTGGTGAGGCACTGGTGTCGTATGCTGTCTTTCAGCATCCCTAGAGATGTCGGTCGATCACGATACACTTGTGACTTCAGGTAACCCCGAAGCCAATAATCGCACGGACTGAGGTCTGGGGACCTGCGAGGCCAAGCATGACGAAAGTGGCGGCTGAGCACACGAACATCACCAAGTGACGCGGTCAAGAGATCTCCCACGCGTCTGGCAATTTTTTTTTTTTGGTTCTAATAAAACCCAATGTCATTCCAAGTATGTGTGTCAATTTTTACCTCTCTGTCTACAGTATTCCGTGGTTTATTAAGTTTTCAAAATTATACTGACTTTTTGATCACCCGGTATATATATATATATATATATATATATATATATATATATATATATATATATGTGTGTGTGTGTGTGTGTGTGTGTGTGTGTGTGAAACAATATATATGGTGAAAGATAAAGGCCAATAAATAATACACGTACATATCGTCGTGTTATTGGATACAACCCTCAATTCTCGGGAATAAATTTATACTAAATATAAATATTTTATAGTGGCATTACTGCAAAAACATGATACGCCATGACCTCTACAAATAACCCTGTTTTCATCATGCGCAAAGCTGAGAAATACGTTTGATGGTAAGAAAGTAATCTTCCTTACACACCGTTCTGCAAATGATACAGCGAACCATGAAGAAATCAATATACCTGCTTCACTCTAAGCATTTCGAATTTCACGCCGTCATTATTAAATAAATAATGTTATTAGGAGTACAGTAACATTTGATTTGCAGCAGTGAAGAACGTGTTTAGCAGCATGAAAGCGGCGGCAGTAAAGTTATATGTCGTCTTGACATCCACCAACTAGTTTATGGCAAACACAGAATTACTGTTCTTTAGAACATAACATCATGCAGAACAAAACGTATAAATATTGAGTAATTAGTAATGGAGTAAGTTTTACGCTGTTAAACAATTCACTAATGCCATTTAGTACATCTGATGGCGCGATGCTCCGAAAGTTCTTTGTTATATTTTATACCGTATCCTAATGACAAAATTAGTAGTATGGGGATCTCTGGTATGTTTTTTTCCGCGTTGTAAAGTATGTTAAGCAGTGGATCATATATTTTTAGGAATTCATGTACAGGGGTACTATAAAAGTTTTCATTTTTTTTTTTTTCGAGAGGTGGTAGTGTGGACGAAAAGTAGGCCAAAAGCATACGCAGTAAAACAATAAACATGGGCTCTAAAATGCTTGTCTTAAGGGCTATATGCACTTGTTCATCTTCACTACTGTGAAACATATCTCTTGTGCTACAAACGCTTTACTGTTACGAAGTACCTACAGAATTCAGTAAAGGAGTGAGAACACTATTATTCCGTTACTGTGAAACAGCAGAGATTCTAATCTAATCTGCTTGTTATTACATACGAGCTGTAAATCCTAGACATCGCTAGAGGAGGTGCTCAATATAGTGCCCAATCACAGTAAGGTCGGAAAAGACTGCGGATTGTACCCCGACCTCGGGATATTTTTCAGCATACAAGACGCGGGCTCGGAGGTTGCTTCATTTGCCAGCCAGAACAGAAGGTCACCTCTGTCATTTCCCCGTGTGGGTAATATTCTTGCGTTACATGGGCAATTAAAAAGACAAATCTACAATGTCGAAGCATGTCAAAAACTTTATAAACATTGGTTTCATTAAAAATGATGTATGCACTGTTTTTACTGGGATCTGTGATTTTGTTTACAGTAACAACAAGAAAGATTAAGGAACGGCAAACCTACGTTTCTAGCATTTGTAGACTTAGAGAAAGCTTCTGACAATGTTGACTGGAATACTCTCTTTCAAATTCTAAAGGTGGTGGGGGTAAAATACAGGGTGCGAAAGGCTATTTACAATTTGTACAGAAAGCAGATGGCACTTATAAGAGTCGAGGGGCATAAAAGGGAAGCAGTGGTTGGGAAGGGAGTGAGACAGGGTTGTAGCCTCTCCCCGATGTTATTCAATCTGTATATTGAGCAAGCAGTAAAGGAAACAAAACAAATATTCGGAGTAGGTATTAAAATCCATGGAGAAGAAATAAAAACTTCGAGGTTCACCGATGACATTGTAATTCTATCAGAGACAGCAAAGGACTTGACATAGCAGTTGAACGGAATGGACAGTGTCTTGAAAGGAGGAAATAAGATGAACATCAACAAAAGCAAAACGAGGATAATGGAATTTAGTCGAATTAAGTCGGGTGATGCTATGGGAATTAGATTAGGAAATGAGACACTTCAACTAGTAAAGTAGTTTTGCTATTTGGGGAGCAAAATAACTGATGACGGTCGAAGTAGAGAAGATATAAATTGTAGACTGGCAATGGCAAGGAAAGAGTTTCTGAAGAAGAGAAATTTATTAACATCGAGTATTGATTTAAATGTCAGGAAGTCGTTTCTGAAAGTATTTGTTTGGAGTGTAGCCATGTATGGAAGTGAAACATGGACGATAAATAGTTTGAACAAGAAGAGAATAGAAGCTTTCGAAATGTGGTGCTACGGAAGATTGCTGAAGATTAGATGGGTAGACCACATAACTAATGATGAAGTATTGAACAGAATTGGAGAGAAGAGAAATTTGTGGCACAACTTGACTAGAAGAAGGGATCGGTTGGTAGGACATGTTCTGAGGCATCAAGGGATCACAAATTTAGCATTGGAGGACAGCGTGGAGGGTAAAAATCGTAGAGGGAGACCAAGAGATGAATACACTAAGCAGATTCAGAAGAATGTGGGTTGCAGTAAGTACTGGTAGATGAAGAAACTTGCACAGGATGGGGTAGCAAGGAGAGCTGCATCAAACCAGTCTCAGGACTGAAGAGAACAACAACAACAACAGATGTTTGCTGCATGCTGCATCCCTGAACAATAACAAAGAACTGTGTTATTATTGTTTATTGCACTCCGTGGAGTAGGTCGTTCGTATCTGCAAAGAGTCTACAGTAGAAGAGGTGTACTTCACAGTAGTGAAATGAACAAGTGCTTATAGCTCTTGAGGTATTCATTTTAGAGCCCATGTTTAGTGGACTTTGTTTACTTGATTTGGTCCATACTAACAACCCTCAAAATATGGAATACTTTCGTGACACCTCTTATAAAGAGCTGGTAAATAAATTGACAGAACACATCTTGAACAAAGCTGGAATTATACAATTACTGCTGGTAAACCAGAGCCAACAATTCATTTGGAGTGGTATCGCCAGTGAAAGCCTGCAGAGCAATGTCGGTCTGTACAGCTGTAGCATTGCCCATTCTTCTTTCTTTTGAAAGTAAGTGTTGGGCAGAGTGCCGCAGGGATGTCAGCGGCGAACGACGCAGCGGGAGCCGCATTCTCCGCGTGGCCAGTGATCGCTCGTTCTGACATCACATCCTGTTTGCCGCAAGCCGCTGTGCTCGGCCAGCGGGACGAAGCGGCGCGCGGTCACAGTGTGCTCAAACACGGCCGCGTTACCTTCTGTTCTGGCAGCAAGCGCGAAGGTACAAACCGTCAGTGCAGCTGGAATTTTGCAGCTGTATTAACACTGCACCGCGTGAAGGGTGTGCTGTATGTTTTCCTGTACAAGCATTAAGATGTTTCCCGTCGTTGACTACCGTGCAGGCGCGTAAAGGCGAGAATAGAGACGTCTCTACTACCCTGCATTTAATGCTACGTCACGCTTATCGAATTCTGTGTGAATGCGTAGACCTTATTATTTTGTTACCGTCTCGGAGTCTCGCAAGAGAGTATTGACGTTTTTAATCGGTGTGTATCAAGAGTAAGAGTCTTTTCAATTCTCACAAACATTCTTACATGATCTAAGGAAAAGCGTGCTTAACTAGAGTGCTGCCGGCCGTGGTGCCCAAGCGGTTCTAGGCGCTACACTCTGGAACTGCGCGACCGCTACGGTCGCAGGTTCCACACCTGCCTCGGGCATAGATGTTTGTGATGTCCTTAAGTTAGTTAGGTTTAAGAAGTCCTAACAAGGGAACCTCCCCATCGCACCCCACTCAGATTTAGTTGTAAGTTGGCATAGTGGACAGGCCTTGAAAAACTGAATAAAGATCAATCGAGAAAACAGGAAAAAGTTGTTTGGAACTATGAAAGAATAAGCAAAATATACAAACTGAGTAGTCCATGTGCACTATAGGGAATATCAAGGAGAGCGTAAGCGCATTACCGCATTGGTCCCGTGGTTAGCGTCAGTAGCTATAGAGCGAGAAGTTCTTGGTTCAAGTCTTCCCTAGAGTGAAAAATTTACTTTCGCTAAGTTATGATCTGTCCGTTCGTTCATTGACGTCACTGTTCACTGTAATAAGTTTAGTATCTGTGTTATGCGACCGCCCAGCAAAACCGTGCCAATAGTAGACGAAAGGACGTGCCTCTCCAATGGGAACCGAAAACATTTGATCGCAAGGTCATAGGTCAACCGATTCCTCCACAGAAAAACACGTCTGATATATTCTATACGACACTACTGACGGCATGTGCGTCACATGACAGGAATTTGTTGTCGACCCACCTAACTTGTACACTTGTCGAATGGGTAAAAAGATTCTTCTACCTTGCCCGATTTCGGTTTTCTTGTGGATGTGATAATCACTCCCAAAAAACTGATGAAAACATAATAGTTTGTCACATAAACTGAAAATTAAAAAAATCAAACTTTTCACTCGAGGGAAGACTTGAACCAAGGACCTTTCGTTCCACAGCTGCTCACACTAACCACGGGACTATGACGCTCCGGTGCTTCTTTTTCCTTGATGTTGCCTGTCTTGCGCATGGACTACTCAGTTTATACATTTTGCTCATTTTTTCATAGTTCCACATACCTCAGGATATGCTCCTGAAATGGTCTTACGGGAAAATCGCCACTTCATCGCTAAGAGATGCTGCGTCCCGTTACGGCGCCAACTATAACACAGAGTTTAAACTCACTTAAATCTTGATAACCTGCCATAGTAGAAGCAGTAACCGATGTGACAACTGCGCCAGACACTTGTCTTATGCACGTGTTGCCGACCGCAGTGCCTTATTCCGCCTGTTTACGTATCTCTGTACTTAAATACTCATGCCTATACCATTTTGTTTGGCGCTGCATGTACGTAGGCTGTAGATACGTGGTTGACGACATATGGAGGTTTGTACCTGGCCGTGGTGCGCGCCCGGATAGCCTAATGGCAAGGCGTCCGCTCGCGACTAGCGCGAAATCCAGGTTCGAGCCCCGTTTCACCACAAATGTTCATTGTCGTCATTCTATAATAGAGCTGATGGTTGTCCATATTTGCAATTGCGAATGCATTTCACGTAATAACGAACCGGTCTAACTAAAGTGGTTGTCTAGGAAAAGGGGGCGTCAAATGGTTCAAATGGCTCGGAGTCCCCTAGAACTTCATCTATATCTACATATTACTCCGCATTTCACATTTAAGTATTTGGCAGAGGGTTCATCGAACCACAATCATACCATTCCACTCCCGAACAGCGCGCGGAAAAAGCGAACACCTAAACCTTTCTGTTCGAGCTCTGATTTCTCTTATTTTATTTTGATGATCATTCCTACTTATGTAAGTTTGGCTCAACAAAATATTTTCCCATTCGGAAGAGAAAGTTGGTGACTGAAATTTCGTAAATAGATCTCGCCGCGACGAAAAACGTCTTTGCTTTAATGACTTCCATCCCAACTCGTGTATCATATCTGCCACACTCTCTCCCCTATTACGTGATAATACAAAACGAGCCGCCCTTTTTTTGCACCCTTTCGATGTCTTCCGTTAATCCCACCTGGTAAGGATCCCACACCGCGCAACTGCGAATACATTTCACGTAATACCGAACTGGTCTAACTAACGTGGTTGTCTAGGAAAAGGAGTGTTATGCGGCGTCAAACTAGAACTACTTAAACCGAACTAACCTAGGGATATCACGCAGATCATGGCCGAGGCAAGATTGGAACCTGCGACCGTAGCGGTGGCGCGGTTCCAGACTGAAGCGAATAGAACCACTCGGCCACTCTGGCCGGCTTTGCGGCGTCAAAGACGTTTTCAGGTCATCAGTGCAGGGAGAGCTAACGCCAGTGTTCCTCGTGTGTGTATGCAGGAGGCGCGCGGCTCCGGGTACTTCGAGCTGCAGGTGCTGGAGATGTCGAACCCGCGGTCGCGGCTGCTGGACGGCGGCTGCTGCGGCGGCGCGGGCGACGCGTCGCAGTGCCCGCGGCCGTGCAGCACGCTGTTCCGCGTCTGCCTCAAGGAGTACCAGAGCAGCGTCACCGCCACCGGCTCCTGCTCCTTCGGCAACGCCTCCTCCGCCGTGCTCGGCGGCAGCTCCTTCACGCTCGCCGACCCCGACTCGGGCGCCGACACCATCGTCCTGCCCTTCACCTTCCGCTGGACGGTGAGTACCGCTGCGCCACACACCTGCCGCAGTCCCCAGAGGGCCCCTCCACACGCTCGATGTTTATTACACAATTACGAATGTCGTGCAATAGTACTGAGCGTCTGTAGGGTCGGTTCTCGCAGTTTACTTGAGAAGACGTCATAGATTTCAAAATATTTATGTCCTTTCAATACATTGCGGAGTCAGTACTGGCAAGGGAACCTCCCCATCGCACCCGCCTCAGATTTAGTTATAAGTTGGCACAGTGGATAGGCCTTGAAAAACTGAACACAGATCAATCGAGAAAACAGGAAGAAGTTGTGTGGAACTATGAAAAAAATAAGCAAAATATACAAACTGAGTAGTCTATGCGCAAGATAGGAAAAATCAAGGATAGCGTAGGCTCAGGAGCGCCGTGGTCCCGTGGCTAGCGTGAGCAGCTGCCGAGCGAGAGGTCCTTGGTTTAACACTTCCCTCCAATGAAAATTTTATTTTAGCAAAGTTATGATCTGTCCGCTCGTTCATTGACATCTCTGTTCACTGTAATAAGTTTGGTGTCTGTGTTTTGCGACCGCCCAGCAAAACCGTGCGATTAGCAGACGAAAGAAAGTGCCTCTCCAATGGGAACCGAAAACATTTGATCGCAAGGTCATAGGTCAATCGATTCCTCCACAGGAAAACGCGTCTCATATATTCTATACGACACTGGTGACGGCATGTGTGTATATGATAGGAATATGTTGTCGATCCACCTAACTTGTGCACTTGGCGAATGGGTAAAAAGATTCTTCTACCTTGCCCAATTTAGTTTTTCTTGCGGTTGTGATTATCATAAATAAAATAAATTAAGCTTTCATTCGATTGAAGGCTTGAACCAAGGACCTCGCGTTCCGCAGCTGCTCACGCTAACCACGGGACCACGGCGCTCCTTAGCTCATACTGTCCTTAATGTTGCTTATCTTGCGCATGGACTACTCAGTTTGTATATTTTGCTTATTTTTTTCATAGTTCCACACAACATCTTCCTGTTTTCTCGATTGATCTGTGTTCAGTTTTTCAAGGCCTATCCACTGTGCCAACTTATAACTAAATCTGAGGGGGGTGCGATGGGGAGGTTCCCTTGTGAGAATATTACGCTCCAGTTGTCAAAAATGTGCGATTTATTTAACGCCTTATGTTTCGGGACAACATTATCCTACTATCAACTTCTTAAAGTTAACGCGCTATTAAGAACCGTTAAAAGTTTTCGAGCAGCAAACGTCCATTCGAGGACATATACGAAGGTCATTCAATACTTAAAGAGACAAATTGGTCTGGGGAAAAACTGATAGTAGGGCAAGTTTGGTACTTTTATGGCTCCAAGTTGGCATCGCTGAGATGATCCCTGATCAGCTGATGTATCAAAATTGTTTTGTTTATAACCTCAAAAATACATTTCAATATGGCGGGTCCGCTTGAAACGTCCACATTAGTTGAACAACGTCCTGTTATTCGTTTTTTACTTGCTGGAGGCGTGAAAACAGTGAATATATACTGTAGAATCTCTAAACTCCCCCCCCCCCCCTCCCTTGCTCCAAGAAATGTGCCACTTATCATAAACACGAATTCGTATTGCACTGTGAGGAAATGTATGTTATGGTCCTGAACGTCACACTTTAAATATTTTCACACTTGTTTCATTAACACAAAATTTAAAGCCAAAGAAAGAAAAAACTTACACAGACTTGCTCAGGTGAAATTTCGTCTGTGCACAAGCGTGCCCACGTGTCACACAATTTTTATTCATCATGTCTAAAGTTATTTAGAGGACCCCCTGCATTTTTTGTTTCTTTTTATGTGCGATATACAGAATAAATATAATATGCATCAAAATTCGCCTCGTAATATTGCCCATTACCTAAACATGTTTTCTAAATTTAACTTGCACTTTTAGTTTTTAAGATGATAATTCCGTTAAACTTAGCAAACTGCTTTTGAATAAGGCGCGAACGCCAATATTAGATTAAAATTTAGGCCAATCCGTTTCTACAAACTTTTTTTGGCGTTCACATTCCTGAGGTACGTGAACTCACAACCTGATTATCACCTTTGAACCTAAAGCAGGTAGTAGAATTAACAGTTCCCCCGTTTAGTCTCATAAGACGCTCTCAGTCAATCAATCAATCAACAGTTCCCATTTCTAGTTCACCTGTCCAGATATACCAGCTAGCATATATACTTTCCAGTGCCTATTATTTATTATTTGTGATCAATCACAGAGCAGTAGCTATGGTGAGAACATTTTAACGTTATTGGAGTGCGAAGGAATACAGGCTGTGAAATCGTAAAATGTTATTTAAAACTGGCAAATCACAACTAAAAATACTGGTTACCGAAGAGTAGCAGTGCCAGAAGGAGGGATACAGGCTGTCAATTCGTTTAATGTGATTCAAAACTGTGACAAATCACAATTAAAAATAACAGTTATCGAAAAGTTGATTAACAGCAGGAGGGATACAGGTTGTTAAATGGTAAAATGTGATTTGAAACTGTAACAAATCACTACTAAAAATACCAATCACCGAAAATCAGCGTTAATAGGAGGAGGAATACAATTTGAGAAGTAGTAAAATGTGATTTAGTACTATGAGAATTAAAAATACCAGTTGCGAATTGGTAAGATGTGATTTAAAACAGTGACAAATCACTAACTACCAGATATCAAAAAGTAACATCAAAAGAAATCACTGTTATTGGAGAGTCACAGTCTGGGGCATCCCTACCTCGCGCTATCGAGGTTCCCCACTATTTATAAGGCAGCGAGTCGTCCCTCGAATTAAAGAAACGCAGTCGTGAAATCGTTGGGCATACGTGACCGCGGCGCGGCGGAGCAGCAGGTATCGCATGGCACAATGGCGAGCAGTGGCGCGGCAGTAAACGGGCGCGGAACAAAAGCGGCGCTAGCTGGCTGGTCCGCCGCTCCCCGCGGGGCGCCGAGGCTTCGTAGAAACAAGGAGGCGCCGACAATGGGCTCCCATTTTCCTCGGCCCCGGCTGCGGCCGACACGCTCCGCGGACGCGCAGGCGCTAACGCAGCCCCAATTTCCCGCGCGCTCGCGGACGCCTTGCGCGCCCCGGACGTATAATGGCTCCGCCGGGGCCGGTGTCCAGACTCGCCCAGGGATAATGACGTTAAATTGTGGCCGCTCCGTGGGGGGAATCGTCGGACCCTTCACACTTTGACGCCTCTCTGGGGGGCTGCATTCCCAGACACCTCGCTTCGCCTCCCTAGTCGACTCTGAGATGTTCCCAAGTGCTAGAAAAACTGCAACTCCCATATTCTTATCAGTACTCTGGTTCGTATGACGAAAGGAAAGCCTCGACGGTAGGCAGTACTGTTGTGGTTTTTCAACAGAGAAGCTCAAAAGACTACTCAATGTACCGAAGACGTCTGTACACGTGTGGCAACAGTGAGGCGTTACCACATAAACCACGTGTGGGCAACCGCCGGCCCACGAACCGGATCCGGCCCGCAGTTGGTTTCAGGCCGACTCGCGGAGGAAATTCGTGGGAGAGTGTGTGAGGCGCTCACATTTCAGTCTGCTCGGGACGCCTTTCCTGCTTGGCTGTTATGGGGTTGAGCAGTATCTGCCATTTCATGTAGTACAACGTATAATTCGTGCCTATCATCTGAAAAAGTAGAAATGTCTCACGGACGTTAAGGGGCCTCACACGCTCAATATTATTGCCAACACGCCAATCTAATGACCGGCTGAACTGAGCAAAATATTCTCAGTATTGCCAATACATATTGGGCGTGTTATCGGTTTGACAATTTGCTATCCTGTTGTTCGCATTTTTATCAGTTTATATTCTGTATAATAGAGCCGATATACGCTAAGTTCAAGCGATTTCGAATTTTAAACTTTTGAAATGAGCGTGAAAATGATGGCTTAATGTATTTAGGCTACAAAAACAACCCATACGTGTGCGATCAGTTATCAAAAGTATTTTTTGACATATATTTAAGAAAAGCTTGCTAATGGTGTTCGCAGACATTAACGCATTAAATTTCAAATACAGGATTTGCCTGTATTTACCTGTTGCGGAAACAATCACAAAGTTACTCCTAACTGCTTGCGACAAGAACTGCCTACCTATCTCACTGCCCTATTTTGTGTTTGTTCTTTCTCGTATTAACGTTAGTAAATAATTCTTGTCCATTGTGGATGTATTATAACATTGCAGCTGTTGAAACTGAAAGTAATTTATAATGAATTAGTTGCAACCAGTTGCTTGTATAGCCATTTATTTTCCCATACTGACATTTCAAGATGACTGACATCCCATCTTCAGATGTTTACACTTATTTACGTTTCGTGAGCATTGGCGGCGTTGCAGAATTCCGCAACGGAAGTTTTTAAGACAGCTATTCTAAAACGTCGTAAGCAAATAAACAATGTTCACGGAGCGTAAATAATAGTAAACATCTGCCCACGGGCCGGATTCGGCCCGCCGTTGGTTTCAGACCGACTCGCGGAGGAAACTCGTGGGAGAGTGTGTGAAAATGAATGTATTCTCAAAAACGCTTGCTTTGAGCCATAATTTGCTAGCGTTGTGTCTCGGGCAAGGGGTGCCATTCATACCGTTAAGTTGCTTAATCAACATTAACGTCATGGACGCTATAGTTTTGAATTTATGCTGCCGCACCACGCGACGAGGCTGTCAGCGAGAGTCGGACCGGCGGATCAAAACAGGTTCCCCATCCCTGATACAGACAAATACATAATAACAGATTGTAGCAGAAGCGCGAAGCAGTTGCGCCAAGCCCACTTTCACTGTTAGGACTCTTCTTTCGCTGTACGGACTGTACGATCTGGGAATGGATATCTCGAAAGGATAAAATTGATTTTGATGTTTCTAAAACCTTACTGCAGCAATGATAGTCATCTTCACTTCTAAACGTACGCTGAATTTAATAAAGAATCTAACAACCCTGACGTCTTCATTCCGAAGAATGGTTTGATGCTACTCTTCCCGTAGTGTCTCTTGTGCAACTCTCTTCATTTCTGCAAAAAGATTGCAGCCTACTAACAGCAGTCAAGTCTTTGCCTTCCTCTGCAATTTTAAGCACCTACCCCCTCCTTCCCCCGCCCACCACCTGCCCTACCTACTAATTTAGCCAGTTCATGATACAACAGAACGTGCACTACCAACACATCCCTTTTAACCTTCGTTCGGCCTACTTTTGCTACAAGTTTCATTTCTCCCCAGATTGATTCAATAAGCCGCTCATTAGTAAGACGCTTTACCTACCTAATCTTCAGCATTCTTCTGCAGCACCATATTTTTTAAGAATTAAGTTTATGTTCATTGATTTCTCTTCGGCCGACACTACATAACGTTACCAAAGAATAATTAGTATGCAAGAAACCATCACCCTTCGATGTTCTGAAGTAATTAAAATTTAATAATATATTGGTGAAAGTCTATCTTTGTAAAAACATAGTTATTTCTACTTTCGTTTATGTCTTCTACATATTTCGCTAAAGTTGTGTGATTGTCAGCAGGAGTTCTGATATCGCGTTTCGCAAATGTTTGTATAACGAAAATGTATATGCCGGATAACGTTTCTTAAGAGCAAATAACAACTTCTGATATTACATTCACGTGTATCATTACTAACTTCACTTTTTCTTATATATTCCTGTGTGAATCTCGGATCGTTTATCACAGGCCAAGATTTTATATTACTTTGTACAGTGTGGATTAATACTGATTTACCACACTATAAATGTCAAAAACGTATTAAAAAGTGAAATTGTCTTCCTTCCTTACGCTTCTCAATTACTATATCGTGTGCCAGTGAAAGTCAACACCAATTTTTGATCAAAATAATTCGACGTTACATCTGACATGCCGAAATCATGAAACATTTTAGTACAGTTACACATGACTGTATAAATCGCCGTGCTTCTAATCGAAAGTAGGAAAATGTTTCCAGATTCTTTTACTACCAAACTATAATATTTTACAAATCATTTAATAGGGAAAAAATTTTAGTGCCACTGAGATGTACTTATATCGAAATGTTTGGGAAATAAGTAATACAAATAATTCAATTTTACTAAGGCATAATTCCGCCAGAGTACTTTATCCAACGAAAACATCATCGACATAAGGAGCTATCCATCTCTATAGTGATTAATAATTTTGAAAATGTATGTGGGACGTTTCGGTCAGACTTCAGTTATCAGTCATCTACTCTTTTTACGCTGTTGTACGTAGTGAAGTTATGTTTATAAATATGGCGTGTATTGTGGATACATGCGCTATGCTGGACACACGTCCAAAAACAGGACAAATAACCTGACACAGTAATTTGAGTATTATTACTGAAATGGTTGGGTGCATTTTCGTCGAATAGTAAAACAGTTGCACAAAGTAGTACATACCACGTTTCACTACTAAAGTAATTACAGGCTTCTGCTGAAGGAGTGAGGAATTCGTGAAAACAATGCCTCAAGCAAGACGTGTAGTGCAAACGAAGCTTTCTCCGGCAAGGCAACACCCTTTGTTCCACGGCTTCTCTTTCATGGTTCATGGCCGAACTTTCATTGTCGTTGCGGTAAGGAATGTTAATAGTGAAATCTTAATGTTGCTTATGCGAAGCTTGTTTGTCGGGAGAAACAAGGAAATGCGTGTGCGATTATTTTTCCTCTCTACACTTTGTGATCTGTCTACGTTGGCAATATTAACAATTTCATCTTTCACTACTCCCTGCTAAGAACGCCGTACGCCCATTTCGTTCCTGTAAAAGCGTGACCATTTATAACAGAGCGTCTCGAATAATACCTGCGTGTCTGTATTTCACAACCTATACAAAATACAAAAAAAATATTTCTGGTAAATGGACGATATACAAAGAAGCGAGTATGGTGCAGTTTGATTTTTGCTCGTAGCAATTCTTTTTTCTCTTTGGCGAGATATTTTAAGTATCCATAATCTTTTTTAAGGATATGCAATAGGTTTGTAAACAGTAGTGTAATATTATATTATGACGCTTCTCCTTGTTCTGAGTATACATTTCGCAAACATAGACTGGCGGTGTTCTGTATACAGGATGTCCCAAAAAGAACACCGACGAACTTTAGGGACAAGTACCTTAAAGGGAATTCCTTAAAAAATGTCCAGTAAACATAGGCTCTAAAGTGCAAACCTTAAGAGCTATGAGCACCTGTTCATGTTCGATACTGTGAAACAAATCTCTTCTGCTGCAACGTATTTGCTTTCCATGTTTTCAAAGGAGGAAGTATTAACCAACAATGACCAAGTGCTCGTAGCTATTAAGGTATGCGTTTAGAGCTTATATTTACCGGACTTTTGTTTCTTGGTTTGGTCCGTACTCCATCCTCCCAAAATCTGAAAAGCAAAGAGATTGCAGTAGAGAAAATGCGTTTCATTGTATGGAAGATGAACAATTTCTCATATCTCTTGCGTTGCGGTATGCGCCTTACAGCCCTCGTTTCAAATGTTCAAATGTGTGTGAAATCTTATAGGACTTAACTGCTGAGGTCATCAGTCCCTAAGCTTACACACTACTTAACCTACAGTATCCTAGGGACAAACACACACACCCATGCCCGAGAGAGGGCTCGAACCTCCTCCGGGGTCAGCCCTACAGCCCTCGTTTACTAGACTTCTTTTTCTTCTTGTTTTGGTATAAATAACCTGCCTCTAAAGCTTTTCGTTTCTTTTTAAGATACCCCGTATATGTGAAGGGAAATGCTTTCAGAACAGCGCAATTCTTCTCGTTATCACTAAGCACACCTCGCCGAATAAGACTGAAATTTTCCAGAACCGGTAGGCTTTAGTCTACATTTCGCACATCTTTTGCCTATTTTCGTTGCTAACATTAAGTCGTCAATTTGAGGAAAATTCACCTTTGCCTGACTATCGAAAATTATAGAAAGTTAAAACTGTTTGTCATACCGTAAAATACTCAAGATACTCAGCGATATCACTTGTTTCGATATACTGAATTCTTCGTCATATCCTTTCATAACTGTAGTAGTTCACGATTTCGTTCATTCCTTTCTGGAGCACTGTATCCCTCCCTAAAACACTGACGTTAACTTGCAAGTTACTCAATGAAGAAGTACGACAGCTCTAAAAGGAAATGTTATGCTGATGCTAAATATATTGGTTTGAAAGGAAGCGCCATCAAGAATAAAAGACATCTTACAACATTCATTAGACAAGTAAAGCTTAAGGATGAGAAGAATCGTAAACAAAAGTTTATTGCCGAGAGTACTGGCAAAGTGCTATTGTTGTTACGGCAGCTGACTAGGAGACAATACTGCTCACTTAATATGGAACATACTTAACTGAGTATGGTAAACTTAAATCAGCCCTAACTTGTTCCTGGCATCACTTGCAGCCAGACTGTGTTGCGGACGGGCAGGTGGGACTGGGTGTCCCCAGGAGCCTAGCAGCTGAGGCTCCGTTGGCAGCGTCCGTACAGTGGAGGCAGCTTCGCCAGGGGCGGCCGCTGACCTTCAGAAAATGTTACCGTGACGAGATTAATCGTCCGCTGCCCCGACCACTCTGGGCCACGCCTCCAGATAACGTAATTTGGAGCGTAAGAGCGTCTTCATGTCGGAGCGCCCTATCACGGCCACCAATCAAAACGATACCAAACGCACCTCCACCGTCTCCAGCTCTCCAGCCCCCTCCCTCGTCTACCACGGCTGCTGGTCGTGTTGTTCTTACCACTCCAAAACACCTTCGGGTAGGGTACGACACAGATATTGAAATCTATTTTTCCACTAGTTTCTTACCCTTAACTGGCGCCGTCTGCTTTGTTTCACCTTATCAGCTCGCAAGAGAAGTAATTACCCTCTAAATTTTCCCATCCATTAGCAATTCAAATTTACATTTACTGCTGAATCAGTCGCGTCTGCTGAGCACAGGGACGGTCTTTTATAAATCAGCGTCGATACTCGCTTATCCTGATGACAAAGATACAGTCGCAAGAACTCGGAAAGCATTGCAGGAACCATTCATCGAACTTGAGCGGGCCAGTAGGAATACGGGATTGAAAATCAACCAACAGTAACAATGGGCAGTTACAGTTTTGAGACGATTGAGCTGGGATCGACAGTCACCCAGCCAAATAACAACTCTTATGATATTAACAGTTAAACAACACTACTCAGATAGCTCGCATTGGACAGCGTGGTGGTGACCTGTCCTCATGCATAACAACCATCACTCGGGAACTGCATCGTATCCACTTGACAACTGCATCACAGCCGATATCAGCCAAAAGTGGAAAATACGTAATTACAGCCGATGGCAGAAATGATGCTTATTTGGAATTATTAGATTATGTATGCAGCCAGAAGCTAATTTATTCATAATTAGGAATCATAATACAATTATGTTCCTAGAACTACTGTGATAGATTGTAATTCAAAATAGATACTGGATGTTGAGACAAAATGTTCTCTGACGCTTCTCGGCGACTCCAGTCATCTTTTATTGTTGGTTACGCCCTAAACAGAATGGCTCTGAGCACTATGGGACTTATTTCTGAAGTCATCAGTCCCCTAGAACTTAGAACTACTTAAACCTAACTAACGTAAGGACATCACACACATCCATGCTCGAGGCAGGATTCGAACTTGCGACCGTAGGGGTCGCGCGGTTCCAGACTGTAGCGCCTAGAACCGCTCGGCCACTACGGCAGTCCCTAAACAAATGGAAGCACTCTGTTGCATATGTGATGCAATGTGTATTGCCTATAATTCAGTCATCTGCGCGACGTAAAAAGGGATAGACAGAGCAAATGTTGGTTCCTCATTCGCCTCTAAAATATCTTTCTCCGCTTTGATTCGTTGTTTCTTAAGGTTTTACTGTTGAAAATCACTGTCTCAGTTTGCTGGGATGCTTGCGGCAGTTTTACTGCATGAACAGCGAAAATGTGATGAGCGATTAACTACTTGCGTTTCATCATTTTGTTGGAGTTGGCAGCAAGAAAAAGGTCATCAACATATCAGTGTTGTCTGATATGTGGTTCTGAGTAGATAAGACGGGTTGCCGGCGGAGCTACTTCGATCTGAAGATTATCCAGAGTGAAACATACTGGCAGATTAAAAGTGTGTGCCGGGCCGAGACTCGAACTCGTGACATTTGCATTTAGCGGGCAAGTGCTCTATCATCTGTGCTACCCAAGTACGACTCACGCCCCGTCCTCACAGCTTCACTTCTGCCAGATTCGAAGGAGACCTTCTGTAAAGTTTGGAAAGTAGGAGACGATGTACTGGCAGAAGTGAAGCTATGAGGGCGGGGAGTAAGTCGCGCTTGGGTAGTTCAGATGGTATAGCACTTGCCCGAGAAATGCAAAGGTTCCGTGTTCGAGTCTCGGTCCGACACACAGTTTCACTCTGCCAGAAAGTTTCGTATCAGCGCACACTCCGCTACAGAGTGAAAATCTCATTCTGCACGATCCAGAGTGCTCTAAACATGTAGTCAAACTACAAACGTGCCGCTGAGACGGGACAATCAATGAGAATTGTCGTAGTTCTTGTAATATGTATGGATTGCGAAGCATACATATTTTGTGTAGTTTTGTCAAATCACATAAGAGGGTTGTCAACATATGTAACGTCCCCTTAGAAAAATTTATTAATTACTATGCTGGTAAACCCCTTACGTTATTTGATTTTCAAACAGCTGAGCAATACTGAACGTACTCAGACATTACTATCTTTACTTATTGTGATCAACACTAAACTGACACACAATATTTTTAGCGCAACGCAATCTGACTTTCAAAAATCCCTACAAAAGAGTGGTCCTAAATCACAATAACCTATACCTTTCATGAATTCTTACCTCACAAAAAAGTGGTTCAAATGGCTCTGAGCACTATGGGACTTAACATCTATGGTCATCAGTCCCCTAGAGCTTAGAACTACTTAAACCTAACTAACCTAAGGACATCACACAACTCCCAGTCATCACGAGGCAGAGAAAATCCCTGACCCCGCTGGAAATCGAACCCGGGAACTCGGGCGCGGGAAGCGAGAACGCTACCGCACGACCACGAGCTGCGGACTTAACCTCACAAAAATCTTCGTTACTCGAACTACTGCAATACAGCAAGCGCCAATACTGGCAACTAAATAAAAGATTCTAATAACTGAAGTCACTAACTACTGATACGCGTAGTTAGCAAATGAAAGATTTTGATAAAGAATAAACAATGTATTTACATTAATAGTGTTCAAAAGTTATCATATAAGTTCATGACATCCGGTCTTACAAATTTACTGCCTCTGATGGACACACGTCCAGATCATCCGCTCTCAAAACTCCGCCATATCTCTCCCCGCATCCACCACTGCTGGCGGCTCACCTCCAACTACTCAACGCTACGCGCTGTTGACATCCAGTTGTCCAACAGTACAATAGCGAATATTCCAACAATGCCCACTAGCCACAGACTACACAGCACAGTCAGTGATTTTCATACAGAGCGCTACGTGGCGGTACCAATAAAAATGCCCTTTTCGAGGTCCTCATCTGGAAGCGCTAGAGAAACTGGCGGCCAGGACGGCGGCGGGTGGCGAGATAAGGAGCGGTGAGTGTGTTCGGTCGCGTGTCGTGCGTCGCGCGGCGCGGCGGCCGGAGCAAGTGTCGCGTGTGGCGGAGGAGGGGGCGCAGCAGCGGGCGTTTCCGCCGGCGGCCGAGGTATGCCAGCTCGCGCGCCCGCCGCATCGCAATGAGCGACACGCGGCCACGCGCGTTCCCACGGCCGCCGCCGCCGCAGCCGCAGCCGCCGCGCCCAACGCCGGCGCGGTTCCGCCTCTGGCCCAGCGGCGCGACCTAGCGCAGGCGGCGGGTTCATTGTCACTCGTCTGCACACACTGCTTCCGTAGGCAGCCGAATCACATCTGCACTGGAAGCAATCAAATCATACACTCTCACTGTACTCATAAACGACTAGGACCCTAAATCGCCGTGCTCGACTAAAGCGGTCGGTTTTAATACCTACGAGAGAAGTAGTGACACGAACAGCGCTACTTGGAGAAGAAGGACAGCGGAAGACAGTCTGTACTCCACTCGAAATACAAGTGCGAAACTAACTAACATTACGGCAGTTACATTTAGAAATGAAAAGAAAAGAATGAAATGTTGCAAAGATTAGATGACAGAACTAATTTCATTTACATGCGGCTTATGCCGATTCAGTATGTCACTAAATACACTCCTGGAAATGGAAAAAAGAACACATTGACACCGGTGTGTCAGACCCACCATACTTGCTCCGGACACTGCGAGAGGGCTGTACAAGCAATGATCACACGCACGGCACAGCGGACACACCAGGAACCGCGGTGTTGGCCGTCGAATGGCGCTAGCTGCGCAGCATTTGTGCACCGCCGCCGTCAGTGTCAGCCAGTTTGCCGTGGCACACGGAGCTCCATCGCAGTCTTTAACACTGGTAGTATGCCGCGACAGCGTGGACGTGAACCGTATGTGCAGTTGACGGACTTTGAGTGAGGGCGTATAGTGGGCATGCGAGAGGCCGGGTGGACGTACCGCCGAATTGCTCAACACGTGGGGCGTGAGGTCTCCAGAGTACATCGATGTTGTCGCCAGTGGTCGGCGGAAGGTGCACGTGCCCGTCGACCTGGGACCGGACCGCAGCGACGCACGGATGCACGCCAAGACCGTAGGATCCTACGCAGTGCCGTAGGGGACCGCACCGCCACTTCCCAGCAAGTTAGGGACACTGTTGCTCCTGGGGTATCGGCGAGGACCATTCGCAACCGTCTCCATGAAGCTGGGCTACGGTCCCGCACACCGTTAGGCCGTCTTCCGCTAACGCCCCAACATCGTGCAGCCCGCCTCCAGTGGTGTCGCGACAGGCGTGAATGGAGGGACGAATGGAGACGTGTCGTCTTCAGCGATGAGAGTCGCTTCTGTCTTGGTGCCAATGATGGTCGTATGCGTGTTTGGCGCCGTGCAGGTGAGCGCCACAATCAGGACTGCATACGACCGAGGCACACAGGGCCAACACCCGGCATCATGGCGTGGGGAGCGATCTCCTACACTGGCCGTACACCTCTGGTGATCGTCGAGGGGACACTGAATAGTGCACGGTACATCCAAACCGTCATCGAACCCATCGTTCTACCATTCCTAGACCGGCAAGGGAACTTGCTGTTCCAACAGGACAATGCACGTCCGCATGTATCCCGTGCCACCCAACGTGCTCTAGAAGGTGTAAGTCAACTACCCTGGCCAGCAAGATCTCCGGATCTGTCCCCCATTGAGCATGTTTGGGACTGGATGAAGCGTCGTCTCACGCGGTCTGCACGTCCAGCACGAACGCTGGTCCAACTGAGGCGCCAGGTGGAAATGGCGTGGCAAGCCGTTCCACAGGACTACATCCAGCATCTTTACGATCGTCTCCATGGGAGAATAGCAGCTTGCATTGCTGCGAAAGGTGGATACACACTGTACTAGTGCCGACATTGTGCATGCTCTGTTGCCTGTGTCTATGTGCCTGTGGTTCTGTCAGTGTGATCATGTGATGTATCTGACCCCAGGAATGTGTCAATAAAGTTTCCCCTTCCTGGAACAATGAATGCACGATGTTCTTATTTCAATTTCCAGGAGTGTATATTCATATTCTGTTTTCGGGTTTATTTTAAATCCGTCTTTGCACTTACAAGAAAATGCGTATATTTTCACCAAACATGTTTTTTTTCGTTTTATTGAAATAAAACATCATTAGAATGATATTGTCTGACCCCGGTAGCTGAGTGGTCAGCGCGACAGAAAGTAAGTCCTAAGGGTCCGGGTTCGATTCCCGGCAGCGTCGGAGATTTTCTTCGCTCAGGGACTGGGTGTTGGTTGTCGAAATCATCATTATTTCATCCCCATTGACGCGCACGTCGCCAAAGTGGCGTCTACTCGAAAGACCTGCACCAGGCGAACGGGTACTCGACGGGAGGCCCTAGTCACACGACATTCATTCATTCAATGAAATTTCGCTTATTTTCTAGACCGAAAAACAGTTCGTTACAAAACGCGCTAATTTTACTTACTGTATTCCATGTCCGATTTTCGGTCACACAGGTAACTCCGTCCACTTCCACGTTTGTAAGGTCGTCTTCGTTTTGCACATTTGTTTCCCCCTAATCCTATACAGGTTTTCAGAACCATGCGTTTCCTGATGTGAAATACAACAAAATGTAGCAAGAATACTGTTTTTTTTATGTTCCTGGATCAGCATGTGTCTGTCTGATCTCCGTAAGTACTGTTACCAACTTAAAATTACGTTGTGGCCGAGCGGTTCTAGGCGATTCAGTCCGAAACCGCGCTGCTGCTACGGTCGCAGGTTCGAATCCTGCCTCGAGCATGGATGTGTGTGATGTCCTTAGGTTAGTTAGGTTTAAGTAGTTCTAAGTTCTAGGGGATTGATGACCACAGATGTTAAGTCCCATAGTGCTCAGAGCTTATTTGTGCAAAACAATGTGGAATTACAGCAGCGTCAAACTAAGGAATACCTAAAAAAGTACACGCTCATGGTTTCTCCTCATGTGAGCCACAAACGAACACAAAATACAGTAAGTAAGATCGGTATCTTCTATAATGAACTGTTTTTCGATCTAGAGAGCAAGGAAATAGTAAATATATTTCACCATAGACCACTGATTCTTTTTATTTCAGTAAAACGAAATGCGTTTGTGACAAAAATACGCATTTTTTCTGTGGTCGCGAAGGCGGATTAAAATACCTTCGATAACTGCATAATAATTACGGGCAATATGGTTATACATACTGCAAGTCTTCCTTTTTTATATTTTTATTCCTGCCTTAATCTTGGTGTATCTCCTGCACTTGCATCGTTGACTGATTTTTGCCAGTAAAAGAATTCATATTACATGACATCTTTCGCTTACCTCTTCTCAATTACTTCTGCTTAACCCCTCACTGCAAGGTCAGTCTTTTGTAAAGTGGCTCATTTGCAGTCACTTTTAACGCCCCTTCCTTTTACCAGCTCGTTGATAATAGGTGCAGGAATACTGAAACAAACACTAAAAGCTCTCGGCGATGTACACTAATTACATGCGTAAAAGTTTTCTACAGTTGGCGTTCTCCGACCAACTGAGGTCAAATACCGGTTCCGTATTTGTAAAGCGGGCATTAAGAGTTGAGTCTTTAGGTGTAAATTCAGGTTGTACTATCGAAAAACAGTGTAAATTCCAAAAATAAAGCGTCTGTTTTTATAAACCATTAGTATAATTTTGTGGCTCTAATACATGTCTTAGCTTTATAAATAATTAGCTGACACACAGGAATTGCCCGTGATTTCATTTTGCCAATTTTGTAATAGAAATGAAAACAATAAATCAACTGCGTCTGTAGTAAAAATCGGGGTAAGAACAGTTCAGAAGCTATGACGTCATGAGCACTGAGATCCGTTAAAAATGTAGCATCGTGAGTATAATTATTCCTTAATACTTAGATAACTGCTACAGTCGATTCAACTTCAGGAAACCTCGACACCGAACGCGTTTTTGACAGCTTTCAAGTGGGAGGTGCACACCTCTGTAGGTGAAAACAATCGTCGTCGAAAGAGCTACGAAGAGACGTTTCACAGAGACATTTACAAAACCGTGTTGTACACACGCGAAGCAGTTGCGCTCAGCATACGGAAACTGTCCGGGATATTACAGTATAAATGCAGTTCATTTTTTGTTTTCATTTCTAATAGAAAATTGGCAAAATTGAATGCCGGGTTTGTCAGCTAGTGGTGAATAATTTATTCGTAGGGTTCAGTAGAAATGGCTAAATAGGCTGGTGAATACTAAAGCACACGGCTTCTATTTGCTGTCGGCCGGTGTGGCCGAACGGTTCTAGGCGCTTCAGTCTGGAACCACGCGACCACACATCCATGCCACGGGCATGGATGTGTGGGTAGTTAGGTTTAAGTTGTTCTAAGTTCTAGGGGACTGATGACCTCAGATGCTTAGTCCCATAGTGATCAGAGCCATTTCAACCATTTCTATTTGCTGATGGTGGCGTGACGTCGAGTAGAATGAAATAAAGGGTTCTGAAAGCAGGAAACCAAAAGGAAGTTAGGAGGAAACACGAGGAGATGGGAAGCGGCTTCCCCCCTCCCCTCTGCCGTACGTGGGCTCTGTGAGCCGCTGCGCGCTGTCGCCGCGGAGCGGAGCGGCCATAAATCCTCTTATATGGGTCGGTCGGCGCTCGGCGTGGCGTTCCCACGTCGCGGCCGTGACGTCACTCATTTACGCTGCAACATCATCCCGCGTCAAGTGCAGGTCAGCCGGCAGCCGGCAGCCGGCAGCGGGCGTAACAGGACACCCGCTGCGGCGGCGCGAGCGCTACAGCTGCGGTTCCAGGGGCCGCCCGTGGCCCTGCCCCTGGCCTTCCACGCGCGCACCACGCCTCCTGCGACACCTGTCCCTCCTCCGGCGGCACCCCTCCGAGCATCTCGCGGTCACTACTCCATCCAGCAGGCGCTTCAAATCCTGGGAATATATTCTCAACGGTAAGAGCGCTTCCCCCTTGAGTTGAAGGAAACCGAAATAGACTCCCCTGACTTCTCCAGCATCCATTTTCCGATACCTGTGCTGGAAATAGCCCGGGTACTCTTTCCTCACGTACTTGCATTCGTAATTAGCCTTGGCAAATACATAGAAGCGCCAAATAAACTGGTGTAAGCATGCGTATACAAATACAGACATACGAAAACAAGTTCAATACGGCGCTGCGGCCGGCAGTGCTTACGTAAGACAAGTGTCTGGCGCAGTTGTTAGATCGTTCACTGCCACTACATTAGCAGGTTATCAATATTTAAGTTAGTCTGAACGTGCTGCTATAATCGGCGCACGAGCGACGGGACACAGCACATCCGACATAGCCATGAAGTGGGGATTTTCTCGTAAGACAATTTCACGAGTGTACCGTGAGTATCAGGAATCCGGTAACACTTAAAATATCTGACATCTCTGCGGCCGGGGAAAGATCCAGCAAGAAGGTGGCCAACAATGACTGAAGATAATCGCTCAACGTGACAGAAGCGCAACCCTTCAGCTCGTTTCGGGACATTTCAGTTCTGGGCCATCTACAAGTGTCAGCGCGTGAACCATTCAAGCCGGCCGGGGTGGCGGAGTGGTTCTAGGGGCTACAGTCTGGAACCGCGCGACCGCTACGGTCGCAGGTTCGAATCCTGCCTCGGGCATGGATGTGTGTGATGTCCAAAGGTTAGTTAGGTTTAAGTAGTTCTAAGTTCTAGGGGACTGATGACCTTAGACGTTAAGTCCCATAGGGCTCAGAGCCATTTTTTTGTCATTTCTTGCTAACAATATCAGCTGATTTTCAAGAATAAGCAGCTTTCACTCATTTAACACTCGGCAGGAATCAAACCTGCATTTGGGTCGGACCTCCTAAACTCTTGTGCAGAAAGGTGTGCAGTATACTGCTGCATCTATTTTCATTAAGGTACGACTGGAATTCAAAAATCTTTGCAGTAATCCACGCTCTTTCAAATGGAAACTGAAACGTTTCCTCATGTATTCTGTCGAGGAGTTCCTTGAAAAATTAAGCTGATTCTTGCTACATTATTCCTTGCGTTTACTTAAACTTATGGCTTGACTTTTTTCGGGTTAATGGGCATTTTATTTTTATCTGTTATTACTTTTATGTTGCAATTTCATATACTGACACGTCCCTGGAGATTTGCTTCACAATTTGATCCTACGCAACTTGACGTGTAAATAAATAAGATACAGTAGCGAATTTCTGCATCGGCGCAGACTTTTACCCACAGAGTCAATTTTACTGTAGGTATGACACCCGCCAGTGTCTTGACCAGCGCGCTAGCTCTGTTGTTGCCTCGGACAGAAAGTAGAGAGTAGCTTGATATTCGCCGGCCCCGGTGCTCAACTTTTACGGCCGTTGCCGACTGCGCAGCGTGGGAGTGGGGCCGCGATGCTCCCGTGTTGCGCGGTCCACCATACTGGCTCAGGCGCTCCCGTGGGGAATTTTCAGGAGCCTGTGGGAAACCAACCGCCCGTCTCTGCCGGCCGCGCCTCTCGAGAAGGAGTTCTGCCGAAGGCCGTAGCGGCACTGCGGCTGCGGCGCGCTGTGACGTGAGCGATCCGCCCAAGGTCTCGCCTCACATTATGTGCATCCGTAGGCTAACAATGACGTGTTTCCAGCAGCGCCTCTGCAGACACAGCCTTTTGTCTCCGTCTCCGGGAGATGAAATAGTGCCTGCGCACAGCTTTCGAGGCCTTTGTTCCAGCGGCAGCAGCCGCTACGAGGGCGCCGATGTTCTCGGCGCAGCTGGCGTGTCCGAGGACGTAATTTTATTTCAGAGACGAGATACCGCTGTGGCTAACGCAGCAGCACACCTTAAGTGAAGCACTTAAATAAGGAATTTATCGGTCGAACTAAACCGAGTGACCAGAAGAGACGGGGAAGTTCATCCCTTTTGAAGGCGTGCCACGTACGACGCCCGAATGTTGCACTTAGATGAGGCGTATGGAGATACCATACCTGATTAATCAGTTGCAGACTGCTACGTGGCGTACATAGCAGCACGCCGCGACTTAAATGTCTTTGAACGTGGGATGGTAACTGGTGCAGAGACACATGGCATATAGGTGATTCCACAAGAACTCTGGTATCTGAGATCAGCTATGTGAGTCGTTTCTTCGCCGATTTGAACATAAGGTGTGACAAACCCGTTTCTATCAGGGCTGTACGGAGAGAAATGTAGTGCATAAGCTTCAGCAGCAAACGATCGATTCGTGTTACCACTGTCTTCCGAGATTCAATTCACTACACTCAACACCGCACAGATGCTGCGTGAGTTTAAAACGCTTCAGTTAACATATTTTAGGTTGTGTTGTCTCAAGTGCACAAGCACACGTGTTTTGCAAGTTCTGGAATATAAAAAGGTTCAAACATTATTCTTTAAATGGGAAATAACATTGGTGAAAGGTCTAAGGAGCTGCAGTCATGGACTGTGCGGCTGGTCCCGGCGGAGGTTCGGGTCCTCCTTCGGGCATGGGTGTGTGTTTGTCCTTAGCATAATTTAGGTTAAGTAGTGTGTAAGCTTGGGACTGATGACCTTAGCAGGTAACTCCCATAAGATTTAACGCACATTTTAAAAAAAATGGTGAAAACTGAGTCGTATTCGGATGTGCGAGTTTGACATCGACCTCTGACCGGTTACATTTGGGAATGTAAATTACCACGTCCAACTTCAGCAAAGGAAGATTCAGGCCAGACACAAAGCAATCGTCAGAAGCCCAGCATACCAAACGAGTTAAACTTCTTTCCAAAATTTTGGTAATCGCGGATATGGAAAAAAGACTTTCAGTGGCAGACCTCTCCAACTCGTGAAGAACAAGGTTCAGATCATCGGCTTGCTACCATTTATTAGTACGGATTTCCTAAATCATTTTGTAGCAACGACGGTGTGGTTTATTAAACTGGTTTCTGCCTTTGACAAGATCGGATAATATTGTGACTATAGCGCCCTCTATGTCGATGAGACCTTAAATTTTGTAGCCATCCCTCCTTCTCTGTGAAGCACGGAGAGACTGTGTACGGTTCTAATATTTTGGGATATCCTATAAAAAATATTTTAGATGGATAACTTTGGAACCTCCATGAGGCTGCTCGCGGACGTTGCTGTTGTACAGAGAAGTCGCAATGCTAAAATGGTTCAAATGGCTGTAAGCACTATGGGACTTAACATCTATGGTCATCGGTCCCCTATAACTTAGAACTAATTAAACCCAACTAACCTAAGGACATCACACAACACCCAGTCATCACGAGGCAGAGAAAATCCCTGACCCCGCCGAGAATCGAACCGGGGAACCCGGGCGTGGGAAGCGAGAACGCTACCGCTCGCAATGCTAGATGACTGTAGCAAAATGCAACAAGACGTGCAGAGATTCGGCGTTTCGTGCAGGAATTGGTAGTTGGATCCTCATCATTAATAAATGTATCGTATTGCGCATAAATTGTCGAACAATTGCTGGAGGGACCGGTTCTCGGCGCTTCAGTCTGGAACCGCGCGACCGCTACAGTCGCAGGTTCGAATCCTGCCTCGGGCATTGATGTGCGTCATGTCCTTAGGTTAGTTAGGTTTAAGTAGTTCGAAGTTCTAGGGGTCTGATGACCTCAGATGTTAAGTCCCATAGTGCTCAGAGCCATTTGAACCATATTTGAATTGCTCGTGGCAGATGTCAGAGAGAGATTCACCGGAAGTATGATCTGGAAGTGTAGTTCACCTACGAAATATAGTTTACAAAACCCTCGCTCGACTCGTACGTGAATATTGTTCTTCAGATCTGGACCTGTACCAGATAGGATTAAAAGACAAAATAGAGAATATCCAAAGAGGGCTGCCTGTTACGGCACACAATCATTTATACAGCACAAAAGCTCGTCCATCTCCAGTGGTTACAGAGGAGAAGTTATTCGATGTAGTAGTGGATTATCTATCCAATACAGTGGTTACAGATGACAAAAATAATTTCAGGAAGACAAGGTACTTAGACACCAAGTCACATAGCGACAAAGCTGTAGTTAATTTGAAGGAGTGGGATGTGCCTCAGCTTTAATGTAAGAACCATTCCGGTGTTTAAAGAAGCTGTATGGTCCAGAGACCTTTTCAGGTCACAGAAATCTATGATCTATATATGCAGATCGCAGTATATATTTGAATTAGTTAAAGAAAACCACGGAAAACTTAAGTCGGTGAGGAAGGAAGGCAGTTTAATGACCACTGCTACAAGTTCTGTGTCTGATTTCACATGCATTAATTTTTAGAAGTAGCGTGAGAGTAATTTGAAGCAATTCGCGGAGATTAAATAAATTTAAAGATGAAATGAATGTACTTCGTAGAAGAAACTATATTCAGTGTGATAGCTTCTGAGATACTCTTGATCATAAAACGCAAGAGATGCGGCGGAACCTCCGCGGGATGATGTACTCATCCGTTTTATGTGACTCGGTAATTTTATTCATTGCCTGAGCGTAGTGTGCACGGCACGTGGAACTTTCATCACGGCACTCAGTACAGGAGGCAGAGTTTCCAACCATGAACTGTTCCGTTTTATGGCGCTACGCTTTCAAATGGCCTGCCTAAGGAATGCTCCCACGAGACCGAAGCTTTTCGTGAAAGTCTGCCCACTTCTCACCAATGCAGAAGGAACAACGGCATCACGTCTCATACAGTAGGCTTAAGTCGTAGTAAGTGTGAGGTGCCGCTACATATTTTCCCTGCGACCACAACGCAGCTATCGTATATCAGAGGTCTCTTAGTTTATTTAATTACTTTCGAGAAATAATTGCTTCTTGCTATTTTAGCCAGTATTCGCACTAGTTAGGTCAACATGGTGCTGCCTTCATTATGCCCTTTTAAGGTCAAATGTTTGAGCGGAAGGAAAGCAAGACTCGTTCGAAATTGTACAATGGATATTTGTCTGAATTTTCGTAGCTAAACAAGGAGTGAGAAAGGGAGAAATGAGGTAGTAAAATGACCAGCGTGAGATATAGTTTTGCAAAGGAAGGTTTAATTGCTTGAAAGTACTCAGGATAATTAAGAACCTTAATTAGTGATTTGAAGGAAAATAACACAACGCATTTTTAACAGTGTATTATAGCTGAACGAAGAGTGGGAAATGTAGAGATGTAATATCAAACTGACAAGCGTGGGGTCTTAGTTTTGCAAAAAAAGAAATCATTTGAAAGTAACTTGGGTCAATAAGAAAAATCAAATTAGTTATTTGAGACAAAATCAGAATACGTCATGAACAGTTGCTGCTAGTTATGTAAATAAAGTGTCAGAAAGTTCATGTCTTGAAAGCCTAACTATTCTGGGAGTAAGAAATTACATCAGTGTGATATTTAACTGTTGTTGTGGTCTTCAGTTCGAAGACTGGATGGATGCAGCTCTCCACGTTACTCTATCTTGTGCGAGCCTGTTCATGTCTAAATAAGTACGGCAACCTTTATCTTTCAGAATCTGCTTAATGCATTCAGCTCGCTCTACGATTTATACCACCCACACTTCCCTCCAATACTAAATTCGTGGTCACTTGATGTCTCAGAATGTGTTTTACCAACCGATCCATTCGTTTGGTCAAGATACACCACAAATTTCTTGTCTCACCAATTCTATTCAATACACCCTAAGAAGTTACGTGATCGACCCATCTGATCTCCAGTTTTCTTCTGTAGCATCATATTCTCAAAGCTTCTGTTCTCTTTTAACTATAAATAAAAAAACACTGAAATAATCTTTTTTAAAAATACTGCCAAATATTTTGTGAAATGATATGTCTAAACGTAAGAAATAAAACAGATCCAGAGAAACATACTGCGAAATGATGTGCAGCAAATGTAGTGCCGATTGAGAATCTTAAAATTTTAAGGAGCATGAGAGGATATTTGTCCGGTAGATGATGTATTATAATCGTTTGCTTTTGAGTGAAGTCTCTTTGTCCGTCATAAACTAAATTCTCAAAAAAGGTTCAAATGGCTCTAAGCACTATGGGACTTAACATATGAGGTCATCAGTCCCCTAGACGTAGAACTACTTAAACCTAACTAACCTAAGGACATCACAGACATCAATGCCGGAGGCAGGGTTCGAACCTGCGACCGTAGCAGGCGCGTGGTTCCGGACTGAAGCGCCTAGAACCACTCGGTCACAGCGGCCGGCTAAATTTTCACATACTTAAAGTTGTTCCTCATGTAACATACTTAACGTCGTAACGTACAATTATAATACTTCTTTTAAATTAAACTATCCTTCCTGGTGGCTGAAGTAGTTTTGTTGACGCCGTAACATGAAATCACAAGCCACCATTACCAAAAAAAAGCTGCCTCCACTGAATGTGCGCGGTCACTGACGCAGTAGTAGCAGACGGAATGTTTGCTGCTTCGCTTTACCGAAGTTCCTATCTTATAACTTGAATATCTGATCATTCAAATGCATCCAGCTGTAAGACGCATAATGCTGCGTGCGAATGGCTGCCACTGTTTTTGTGACGAGGTGTTTGGATTCCAAGCATGTGGTTTTTAGGCAGTTTTCCACATCGCGCTAGGTGAATACCGGGCTGGTCCCCACGTTCCGCCTCAGTTACACAGCCGGCCGGTGAGGCCGTGCGGTTCTAGGCGTTTCAGTCTGGAACCGCGTGACAGCTACGGTCACAGGTTCGAATCCTGCCTCGGGCATGAATGTGTGTGATGTCCTTAGGTTAGTTAGGTTTAAATAGTTCTAAGTTCTAGGGGACTGATGACCACAGATGTTAAGTCCCATAGTGCTCAGAGCCAGTCAGTTACACAGCTCGGAGACACCTGAACACATTCACACTCTTTCATGGATTCCACTAGACGCAGACAGTTGGGGTACACTATTTCCGTCCTGGGGGGTACGGGGTGGCGGCAGGAAGGGCATCTGGTCACCCCTTAACATGCCAAATCCGATTAACCATGGCCGACCCTGCGGGACAAGGCGGAAGCGATAGATAGATAGATAATGTTTGGATTCCAAGCACATTTCCGTGCTGTTATGAGCATTCGAGACCACGCACTTCCCCTGTGAGTCCATTACGGAATGTTGTCACCTATTGTTTAAGTTACTCCTTTAACAACGTCCGTTTCCACACAAAATGTATCACTGATTTTGTTCGATGCAAGGAGAAATTGACATTTTTACTGGAATAGTGCTTTAACGCTCAGGTTCTATGACACTGCAAGGATATATTGGAGTTTAAACGGGGAATGGTGGCATATCGTCTGCTTAGAACACGATACCTTCCTTGCTGTGCCCGGGAAAATGCGATGACAAGACACGACCAAGGGAATTCTGACCATCAGACTCCCGATCGCGATCTGATGTGAAGGACTGCTTAGCCGCAGATCCGCGGAAACGATTGAGCTCTCCGGAATCGGGAAGAGAACACGTGTTGCTCAGCGGGAGGGCGGCTGTAAACGGGCTAGAGCGAGCGCCGTGGGTGTCTGCGGAGCCGCGACGAGTCCGCCATCTGCATACGTGAGTGACGTCCGAGCCCGCACGCCTGACAGCTGACACGCCGCCTCCAGCGGCCGTCCCACGGGTCGACGCCGAGGCCGCTCGCTACTGGAGCCGCCTGGAGAGCGCGCCCGTCCAACTCCTCTCCAGGTGGCACTGAACCATCGCACATACGATGTCGGAATCGAGGCTACGAAACCGTGCGCACACACTGGCGTAACGCAAGCGTCAAGTCGTCCTCACTCGGGACGAGTTAGGTGACTTTTACGTGGAGCTATACGAGTTTTGTGACGTCACTTCCTGTTATTTCACTTTGTGGGGACACAGCTGTGTGTGAAAAACAAAATAAGTTCAGTGATATTTCGGCAACGTCCTTCGGAACGTGTAACGTCCCTTAGAAAAATTTATGAATTACTGTGCTGGTAAACCTCTTGCGTTATTTGATTTTCAAACAGCTGAGCAAAACTGAACGTACTCAGACATTTCTCTCTTTACTTATTCTGATCATCACGAAACTTGACTCACAATATTTTTAGCGCAACGCAGTCTGACTTTCAATAATCCCTATAAAAGAATGGCTGTGGCTAACAATAACCTATACCTTTCATGAATCACTTACTTCACAAAAATCTTCGTTACTCGAACTACTGCAATACAGCGAGCGCCAATACTGCGAGCTAAATAAAAGATTCTAACTACTGAAGGCACTAACTACTGATACGCATAGTTAGCAAATGAAAGATTTTGATAGAGAGCAGTCTGGAACCGCGCGACCGCTACGGTCGCAGGCTCAAATCCTGCCTGGGGCATGTATGTGTGTGATGTCCTTAGGTTAGTTAGGTTTAAGTAGTTCTAAGTTCTAGGGAACTGATGACCTCAGAAGTTAAGTCCCATAGTGCTCAGAGCCATTTGAACCAAACATTTTTGTTGCTGCGTATTGAACTCCTTTCTGAGCCACTGACAGCTTTGACAATGGGTAATAAAGATAATGTTTCCCTTTAGTGTTAAAGTTATGCACATCACTGTTTTTCTCAGATTGTTTCAATAGAGCAAACGTAGGATTTTACATGCGTCCATTTTCGTAAACAAATTGTATGGTTTGCGAGCCACAAATATCTGACAGCTGCCGCCGCAGAGCGCTGCAGTCACAAACAACGTTAACTAGCACGTTTCATGTGGCGTGGGCGCTGTGTCCCGTCCACGTCAACGTCAGCTACCTCGTTCCGTGCGAGGACATGTTTTCACGTAGTTTGTATAAGTTTTTCCTTCCAGGTGTTCTGTCCGAAGACGAGGTACTATTCAGCAAACTCGCCAC
Source organism: Schistocerca gregaria (assembly GCF_023897955.1). Taxonomy (NCBI): domain Eukaryota; kingdom Metazoa; phylum Arthropoda; class Insecta; order Orthoptera; family Acrididae; genus Schistocerca; species Schistocerca gregaria. The sequence continues at coordinate 373,137,507 of NC_064923.1, forward strand.
TGACTAAGCGTTCTTCTTCTGTGTTCTGAACTGTTGTCAGTTTCTATAGTAGAAAATCTTTTCGTCTTCTCTCAGTTTTTTGGCAGAATTGCGTTTGTTCTTAACGGAACGAAACCGTTACCTCTAGGAATCTGGTTCCGTTACTCGTGTAACTACAGACAATATCGCTGCCTCCATTTCTCCCAGGCAACGTCCTATTACGTCGCAATTAACATGAATACTTCACAGAGATAACCATCAAGATACGAGCACTAGATACGCTTGCATCAGGACTAATGAATGAAATGCGGACGTTCAGGAGCTCCCCCAAATTAATGATCTGCATGCGATGAAATGAGCACTGCTTGACTATAGCCCTACTACCACGATTCCGTACGTAATTATATTTACTTTCACTGGTTCCTTCCTCATGGACATTTTATTATACGTAGTTTTCGACACCTCAGAGCGCATTATTTACTCATGATCTTATCAGTCTCGCATATTCCAAAAACCTTCGATCGCTACAACACTCCCAAATCATGCATGTTATCATGAATCAACAAATGATATCCAGAGCTTTATTTCTGTGGATCGCTATGTAGGATGCAGTAGAAAATATGCTGATAATATCGACATTTTAAGTTTCAGTTTTCTTTGATGATAAGCTAATTTAACCCTTTCACTACCACTGAGGCTTATCATTAGTCCCACGATAGGTTAGCAGAACGCAAGTGGGAATTTACTGCCCGCTATTGCTGCATATCAGTGTCCTATTGGTAAAGGGAAACCTGCTAATGGTTTGCATGACCCTTATTATTATAGCTATTATAGCTTGCATCTCTGGACTGTTCTGTCTTCGAGTTTCGTTATTAATCCTTTGCTCCGTATTGTCGTATCGAATTAGTTCGCGTCTGCAGACAGGCAACTCAATGAGGCCGGCCGGTGTGGCCGAGAGGTTCTAGGCGCGTCAGTCTGGAACCGCGAGGCCACTACGGTCGCAGGTTTAAATACTGACTGGGGCATGAAGGATGTGATGTCCTTAGCTTAGTTAGGTTTAAGTAGTTCTAAGTTCTAGAGGACTGATGACCTCAAATGTTAAGTTCCATAGTGCTCAGAGCCAGTTGAACCTTTTGTACCCAATGAACACATTTACAAAGCAGACTGCTGCGTCGTCTTCCCGGACAATTCTTGTCGATGAAATGCACGAACGTATTTAGTATGCTGCGTCACAATCGGTGCCCATATGGAGCACCTGTAATGTGAGTTACAAACTTGGTGAGAGACTCTGTTGTTTGATGTGTGCTTGTTACATGTATTTTAGTTTTTCTCAATCGTCTTCTGAAACCCGAAGGTATTTACGAATTGCCTTGTTTGTCTCAACCCTCCCCGCCTTTAAAAAGGATTGCGTCTGACTACGACATTAATTGCAGTCACAAAAGATAATTGTGTTTAACTCCGAAAATAATGATAGTGAAAGGGCTAAAAGGAGACAGGGTAATACTCTGAATATGCTGCTGGGAGGTATGATGCATAAAACAAAACTGGTAAAGCAAGTAAATAAGACTGATCTGAAGGAAGTGAAAAGTACGAGTAATAACATACTCTGCTGCCAAGCTCCAGTCTGCTGATCCCAGAACAACAAATTTTCTCCTGTTTATTTTCAGGGACTAGTATTCCTTATTCCTAACAACAATGAGCCCTTCTTCGTATTTGTGTCTCTTCAAGAAATACTATTATACTGTTTGTTGTGATTATAAAGTTTGTCAGGCATCACTGTAGGTTTCAGGAATGGTTTGTCATCTTCAGGTGTTTACACACATACGTACACCTTTACAGTTAGCAGCAGCCATTCCTCTTTCCGAAAAAAAGGTGGCTTCTCCGCTAGGAAGGTTCGTGACTTGCTGCCGGTGAAATGTCAGTTGCATCGTTGGCTGAAGAGAATAGCTTAGCCTAAGGCTAACAGTTGACAGTTGAGTGTTGAACTGGACTGAAAATACATTTTTCGGTCCTCCCGTTTGTGACTGCAGTCTGGACTGGTGGTAAGACACACTTTGCAGTGCTTGAGATGTACCGCAAGGTTGAGTGGGGTGTTTGCAGTTCCACATTAAAGGCCCCGCCGCCACTGCCGCCCGCACACCTGCGGCAGCGCCTGCGTTTGCACTGGCGAGCTCCCGTCGCTCGAGATGTTAGCCTTAGTCGCTCCCGGTCTCACAATAGCCGCTGCGCAGTGTACAGCCTCTCCGGGCTCCGGTTCGCGTCGTACGTAAATAGGAAACCAGTGATGCGTGTCTAACGTCGGGCAGGTTCACTCTGCCGGTAAGAAGACATCCCGTCATGTTCGTCTCCCCCCTCCAGTAAGTCGCTCCGGCTGTCTCTCGGGCGAACATCTCTACTACTACCAATTAGAGGCGATCACTTATCTCCACAAATAAATGCAGCTTCCCAGTCGCAATCAATCCGAGGCACGATCTAACAGCTTCCAGAGGCAACAAGAATTTGACTTTCAGTTTCTCACGTAGTTATAAAAAAAGCTTAGAAATTTAAAATGCCCCCATAATCTACACATTAAAAGCAATAATCTAATTTTAAAGATATGACACCATCAGTAAAAATTAAAAAAAACCTGTATATTTGCCTTGAGGTAGCGTAACTCATGGCGCGCAAATTACCAGACTTCACTCATCTAGTATTTGAGAATAACAGCACTTAGCGACTTCCCACAAAATGGTGGGAAGAAAATCTTTATCGCTTACTACAATTTCTCTGTTCATGCAGAAAAACTGCAGCATTTGCCATGAAGCCTCAATTTAGTACATCTTTATTACTAACTCTAATCGCAAAACATTTTGCATGCAGCCTATATAAATACCACTGAATGTACCTGGAAAACTATAATATTATAGGACACGTAGTTCGGGGCATATGACGTTTATTTGAGCGGGGGGAGGGGGGGAGAGAGGGGGGTAGTAGGGGAGGGGGTTAATGACGTCCAACTAAAACAATACTCAGTGGTGCGAAGAAATTTAATTTCAGCAAGCCGATCGTTTCTTTCTTGTAATTTCAGTAGAGCTCTTGACTTAACAATACGCTCACGTATTGGTCACGTCTACAAATCTTTCCAAAATACAACTGCCCCTTTCTGTGTACTTTTTCTACTTTGCTGTTACGCCTATCTGTAGCAGTTATTCTAAATCCCTCCAACTGATTTTGGCTCTTGCTATTCTTCTTTGCCTTAATGAAAAGTGTTTTATTTTTAGTACTCTATCATCCTCCATTCTTAAGATATTGTTTTTCTCTATTTTGTAGCATTTAATGTAAAGCCGTTATTTCGATTTCGATGTACTCTTGTTTATCCTTTTGACTGTCTGTAAACTTCATTCATATGACTAAAAACTAATGTCGAGTATGGCACTGTCGACTTTTTATTATTGGTTCCTATCGCCTACACGTTATTGCCGTTGGTTCGGAGCAGCAGTTATTATTGGCTCGTTTAAATGAAGAATTTTTCAATTTTGTCACAAACTTTTCATACTTCGAACTATTGTTTTGTAAAACAGAGAGTGTAACAATTTACTTTGCTAACTACTTGCTAATGGTTTGAATAAGGCAAATTCAAACGTAAATGCATTGTCTAATAATAAGCAAGTAATGTGGTGTCCTATATCGTGAATCTGACAAACGTGCGATAAGACAGGTTCACGCTTCAGTATAGTAACACATTCTTGACGGATGTACTCGTGTTCCGCAAGCCATCCGTCACGGACGAATCTCGAGATAACGCATGTTGTCTACACGCTGTCCTCGGATGCCATGTCCTGTGATATATTTTAATTATTTCGTCTGTTTACGTTTTTACACGAGTAGTCAATATATCAAACTCGATTGCCTTCATGTACCTTCTGTTTGTTAAGTATTTTGGTTATATTTCGAAATTTCGGATAGTTACTGTTTTCGTCTTGAAGTTCCTCCTGATTTTAGAGGTGGTCCTATAAAAATGGTTCAAATGGCTCTGAGCACTGTGGAACTTAACATCTGAGGTCATCAGTCCCCTAGAACTTAGAACTACTTAAACCTAACTAATCTAAGCATTTCACACACATCCATGCCCGAGGCAAGATTCGAACCTGCAACCGAAGCAGTCGCGTGTTTCTGGACTGAAGCACCTAAAACCGCTCAACGGTCCTATTCAAAACAAAACAGAAGGAAGCGAGCGAATCTGAAACACTTTCGGAGGTTTTTGACACTGATTGTTCTGACTTTCCCAGTGAGAATGACGATCCCGATTAATGTGCGGATGAATGGTTTTATGGTTCTGAGGACTATTCCAGTGACAGTGGCATTATAAGACTCGTAAAGAAGCGCACGGTAGCAGTGTTTTCAGGTGATTCCGACAATAACGATGAAGGTGATTCTGTTCTTGTGGGTGATTCGTCTTGTCATAACGTTATTCCTTTCCGTCTTGAACGTGTTAATCAGAGATATATAGACCTGACACTGATGTAATTTCATCAAATTAGTTGGGTTGGGTTGTTTAGGGGAGGAGACCAGACAGCGAGGTCATCGGTCTCATTGGATTAGAGATGGACGGGAAAGGAAGTCAGCTGTGCCCTTTCAAAGGAATCATCCCAACATTTGCATGGAGCGATTTAGGGAAATGACGGAAAACCTAAATCAGGATGGTCGGACGCGGGATTGAACCGTTGTCCTCCCGAATGCGAGTCCAGTGTGCTAGACACTGCGCCACCTCGCTCGGTGGCAAATTAGTTACACGAGTGAGAGAAATTAGCGGAAAATAAAAAGTATTGGATTTTAGCTTCCCGTGCGAGGTCTATATTGGATAATTTCTTTTGACATTCAGATACGGGAAATCTCCCTTTATGTAGGGAGTGGCCGGCAACCGTGGTCAGTCGGATGCAGTCTACGGCAGGCAAGTATTTCGCCGCCTCGTCGACCTGTGTATCGCGTTTGTCGTCCCTGGAGACGGATACTAGTGTAGGGCGTTGGCGACGGCGGCGGCAGCAGCTGCGCGTTTTAAAGGCGGCGGCGGAGCCGGTTTTTTGGCAGTGAAGGGGTTAATGAAACGCTCCCAAAAATAACTCCGGGGCCAGGCGGGAGCTGGGCGCGCAGTCGTGAACAGGTCGGATCCTGCCTCAAGGCCGTGCTGCGCGCGGCGCGGCTGCAGCGAGCGGCCAGACTGCTGCGCAGCGGTTCCCAGCGGCCGGCGACGACGGCGGCGGCGGCGGCGCCCTCATGAATAGTCATCAGCGGCGGGGAGCCGTCTGTTAGGCTGCCGGCCGTGCGCGCACGAACCCAGGACCCGCGCGCCGCGGCCCCCGTGCCAGATGCCATCTCCAGCGGCGTCTGGCCCGGCCGCCGCTGCTGCCTCTGCGTGCGTAGGCGCTGTCCCGAGTCTTGCACGCAAGCGACGCAGCCTCTGCGTAACGGGTCACGAAGCCCCAAGGCCACTGCCCTTGAAAATGTAAACAATTAAATTTCGCTTTAATGCATTTAAATAATAATGACTGGTCTAATCACAATCTGTTTAAGCCCGACTCAGCAGTCGAATTCGATAATACACGTCCGCTCGGTGCCCGCCGATACAAAGGTAGCTGGTTCGAATCCGTATGACGTAACAATTTCTCATATCCTGTGGAACAGACAGGCGTGAAAAACATTAGGTTACTGTGGTTTGTGTGTGTGCGAGGGAGAGAGAGAGAGAGAGAGAGAGAGAGAGAGAGAGAGAGAGAGATATAGGTAGAGAGAGAGAGAGAGACTGAGCGTTTGTGGAGTTTGTAACTTAAGGGCATTCAACACCTGGGTTATTAGCGCTCTTGCTAAAAATTAGTACTGTGCGAATACGATTAATACTATCAAAACCAAGCTGAAATGTTTCTGCCTCCAAACAAGGAAGGCGTGAAACTTCCTGGCAGATTAAAACTGTGTGCCGGGCCGAGACTCGAACTCGGGACCTTTGCCTTTCGCGGGCAGGTGCTCTACCCGTCCTCACATCTTTAATTTCGCTAGTATCTCGTCTCCTACCTTCCAAACTTCGCAGAAGATCTCCTGCATACCTTGCACAACTGGCACTCCGGGAAGAAAGGCTGTTGCTGAGACATGGCTTAGCCAGAGCCTAGGGGATGTTTCCAAAGTGAAACTTTCACTCTGCAGCCGAGTGAGTGTGCGCTGATATGAAACTTCCTGGCAGATTAAATCTGTGTTCTGCGAGGTATGCGGGAGAGCTTCTGTGAAGTTTGGAAGGTGGGAGACGAGGTACTGACGGAATTAAAGCTGTCAGGACGGGTCGTCAGTCGCGCTTGGGTAGCACAGTTGGTAGAGCACTTGCCCGCGAAAGGAAATGGTCCTGAGTTCCAATCTCGGTCCGGCACACAGTTTTAATCTGCCAGGAAGCTTCATACCATATCACACTCAGCTGAAAATTTCACTTTGGGGAAGGAAGGCGTAGTCTTTGATGGCACTGGCGTATGTCCTATGTATTTCTGGATCCTACCTATAGAAGGCGTTGAGTTTTCAAAATCAGCGGCTACGTTGCACCCAGCGCTACGGGGGTTTTCTTAGAGATCGGAAATACTACTATAGTTCTGTCTGGTAGGAGTCCAGACAGTGAGGATGTCTAATAATACAGCAACACTTGAAGAAGTCGGGGTCGGTCGTCTAAATATTTTTCACTAAAATGGAATGTGCAACTGTAATAAACCCCAGGAAGCACACCATTAGTGAATCAAGTTGAGAAAACCTGAAGTCTACACTTCCTGACGGAAAAAAGTGAAGCACACAGATAACATGCTTGGATGTCAATGTAACTTCATGCACGTACACACCATTGGTGGATATATATCAATTGTCTGTAATAGATACAACGTGTTCTGTCGTTCGTAACCGGCCTGTGTGGCCGAGCGGTTCTAGGCAGTTCAGTCTGGAACCGCGCGACCGCTACGGTCGCAGGTTCGAATCCTGCCTCGGGCATGGATGTGTGTGATGTCCTTAGGTTAGTTAGGTTTAAGTAGTTCTAAGTTCTAGGGGACTGATGACCTCACAAGTTAAGTCCCATAGTGCTCAGCGCTATTTGCACCATTTTTGAACCATGTTCTTACAGTGCCTAGTACGGCATATAAGGTGCGTGAACAGCGTCAGATATTGAGAGATCACTATAAAAGACACAGAGATGCACTGTACTCGTGTGAGACAGCGTTATCAGAGCGGGACAAAGTTTGAAAGCGACTTCCGTTCGGCAGGCTGGTCGAATGGTGCGTTATCCAGATTTGTGACAGTGTCTCCATGTTGGACTGCGTGGGTACGTGAGAGCAGACACACTCATCGTGAAGGTTCCACGAGCGAGGATCATGCTGCATCCTCATGTGTCACCTCTCATGCGAAAATGTTGTGGTGCCATTTTTCAATAGGATACTGCTTGTCCACACACAGCACGTGTCTCTACGAATCGTTTGCCTCATTTGACTAGCATGAGCCCCAAATCTGTCTCCGATAGAAATTCGGTGGGACCAGTTCCGATGTCAACTGCGCTCCAGTGCCAGTGTCTAGACTATCGAGGATCATTTACAACAGTTGAGTGTCATCTTCCTTCACGAGTGGATAGAACGGTATTGTGTGTCATCCTTCCCATCCGAGCATGTATCCAGGCCAGAGATGGTGCAACACCCTGCAGATAAGTAGGCTCCTACCGCCAGGTCCTTTGTAAATGTGACTCGTTTTTGTAATCATTATTGCTTAAAAGTGGTTTGACAAACCCTCTACCAGGCTCTTAATTGTGAAGGTTACTCCTCCACTTCTGCGTGCTTCACTTTTTGTGACAGGCAGTTTACGTGGAGGCGAGTTTCTCAGTTGCGTGGTGGAAGGTGGACGGCTGTGTTTCAGTGCAGATTCGGAGCGTGGTGCGCGGCGACGACATGCGTGCCCCCTGCCAGCCGCGGCCGGTATCTGGCGCCGTATCGGGCGCTCCTTGCCATGCGGCCTGCGCGCCTCGCCGCCGCATCTGCAGTCCGCTCACGCGACGCGCCCGCCCGGGGATCCTCTCCTCTCGCCACAAAAGCAAAAAGCGCTGCGAGGCGAGGCGCGCACGCGAGCACCGGCAGCAGCCGTCTCCCCCTCTCTCCTCTCCCCCTCTGCCTGCCCTCGCTCCTCCCACACAGCCGCCGTTTCTTTATCCCCCGTCTAACTAAATGTTCCGGCCCTTCTTTGGCTTAATGGATAACTGGCGCTGGTTGGCAGTTCGCTGACGTCCCGAGTTTGTTTTACGAGCACATGACGGATGACTCTCGAATATTACGATATTTATTCACGTTACGAAAAAACAGCTTGTATCACTTCCTAGAAGTGATAATTGTAATACTATTCTACTGCGAAGTGCTCAGCCACGTCTGAGACCGGAGACGAATTCCGGCGCTTTGTCCAGAAAAACGTCTAGAACCCAATCCACTGTCAATTATGTTCCCAGTCGCATATCACTATGATTGCAAAATTTTTAAATTGGCTTTTGGCGTTAACCATTTAGCCAGAGAAGTGAGTAATGACAGTATACAATATCGTACTTACAACATAGGCAAATTAAATTACGCTAGGACCAGATGAACTCCATCGTACACTTAACAAACAAACAAACAAAAAATGGCTCAAATGGCTCTGAGCACTATGGGACTTAACTTCTGAGGTCATCAGTCCCCTAGAACTTAGAAATAATTAAACCTAACGAACCTAAGGACGTCACACACATCCATGCCCGAGGCACGATTCGAACCTGCGACCGTAGCACTCGCGCGGTTCCAGACTGTAGCGCCTAGAACCGCTCGGCCACCCCCGCCGGTTACACTTTACACATTCAACACCGCCCTTATTATTGTCTTCTCACGCTGTATCCTTCCCAGTACGGAGATGACTGAGCTTACTTGCCGGCCGCGGTGGTCTCGCGGTTCTAGGCGCGCAGTCCGGAACCGCGCGACTGCTACGGTCGCAGGTTCGAATCCTGCCTCGGGCATGGATGTGTGTGATGTCCTTAGGTTAGTTAGGTTTAAGTAGTTCTAAGTTCTAGGGGACTGATGACCACAGATGTTAAGTCCCATAGTGCTCAGAGCCACTGAGCTTACTTCCTATAAAAATGCGAGGGACAACAGCCGTGAACCTAGCCGAATGCGCGTTATAGTAATGGTATGACGTCTAGATTGCCGTATTTGTCAATATCAGGCGTTTTGCGGAATGCTCAGCTGTATTGCTGCACGATGTCTTCTTTTTTTTTCATTGTACGCTAGAACCCCAGTATTTAAAGAGTTGGTCACTGCCCTTTTCTCATTTCATAAAGACGGACTTATTCTACAACCTAAACGTATAAAAAATTTTGTGCTATAACAGATCGAGGTGCTATAGTGTTAATACAGTGTTCTCTTATTCGGCAGGATCCTGCGTACATTATTTGACCGATGAAACTTATTTAGTTTCTCGACGGTTTTCTTAAATCAGTTCACGTCCATTCCGAGATAGTTTCTTCAGTAAGGCACAACTCTTTTCACTCCCCACTTCTTGACCTGTCGCAAATTATCGCGAGGTGTTGCTTTTTTGGAGAGCGCCCGACAACGCGATTGCTATCACTAGCATGCTAATATTTATTGAGCTGTAGTAAACAGTAACGTGCACCAATATGAACGTAAGGTTCAAAATAGGAATTACGTAATGATTGGCCCTTGAAAACTGTTTGGTTTTTTCTCATTGCTTTGGTTCGAGATGATTACTTAACAAATATCTGTGAGACGCTTGCTGTCTTTAGGGCCGTCGCTAAACAAAAAAAGAGGGCATAAATACAGTCAAACAGCGAGTCACTACCAATTAGAAAACGTGATGTATTCATCCAATACGGCTTACTTGTTAGTGGTCTGTCTCTCAGGCGACAAATTTCTAATGTGAGGCCAAGTTGGAAGGACTCCTCGCCCTATTTGTGGAAGCCACGACTGTATGTTAAATCTTATCTTCTGTCCCTTTATGCTGCTCCTGGTAAATGATCCGATGAAATATTACTCTCAATGTCGTTCGTAAGATGCACTAGAAACTTAAACAGAGGCACTGTTTCATTGAATTGTAAGCATTGTAGTCTGCTGATACACCACCAAGATTATTCGCCCCAATTACTCAGTGCTATCAGCCGAACTAAGCTGTAGAATAACTCCAAGCGTATGCAAACAATATGTTAAGCAGAGCGTGGTCTGAAAACAAAGTCGCAGCTGGTTCTTATTCCGTGCACCTGCGTATACGAAACTAAACACCGGTGAAAAAACCGAGAGCTGACGGCATGCTCCACGCGTACGTCGCAGGCGCGGGTAAAATTTTATTCCCAGTTGGGAGATACGACAACTGATGCGAGAGATATGTAGCGTCGTAAAATTTCTTTCGCTCGACAGAGAGAGAGATCTCGACGTCCACCGAAATCTTAAAGCCGTATAATGCAAACTACAGTCCTCGCCTCTTAAAATGTAAATCTGGAGCTGGACCCACGGATTGTTCTACGGAGATCCTGGAGAAAAACGGTCGTTCTCCGCAGCGGTGAATGGAGGTCGTATGTTAAGTGACAATGTCAGAGAGTGGCAAACATGTCGTGTTCCGATGGCTGAGGTGAGGTGAAACAGTACGAACAGCGTACTGAAGGCTAAGAATTACGTGTCTGAAGGAACTGTAACACATGTTTTGTTTCTGACTCCACTACTATGTCTGTCGTAGGGTTTCTCTGAACACATAAACTGAAGAACTCCGCCCATCAGTCAGCATTCGTTCAGTGTGTGTTAGTACGAGAGAAATAAAAGCTTTGTCTGTTTCATGCATCGAGTGTATACACTCTTACTGATTAATCTGTATTCCTCTCTCGGATTTTTTCCACTATCTATGTCTCTCTTGTTGAGTTCGTACAGCAATGAAATGCTTTGTTACAAAGTTGTTGCATTTTTTTGTACCTGCGACAAATTATTTAAAACATCTCATTCTGCAGGACCACGTAGTTTTAGTGTCACACCAGGCTAATATTCCATACTGTCAGTAATATGGACGTTCAGCTGTCTTCTCGAATTGTTTTTGCATATAATTTCAGACGTCGTTTCTTTTAGGCATGTAAATTAATAACAGCAGTCTCTATAGATCAACCATTGAATCCTGCGTTACAAGTTTCTTCGACGTCTTTTGCCTGGAAATAAACACAGAAAAGTTGAATACTTTGAACACAGGATATTTTCGAAATTGAATTTGTTCGAGTCATGGTCCGACAAAGTATCAGCATGACTTCAAATGGTCACCACAGTGTATCTCTGTAATTTACAACAGATTTCAAGCATAATTGTTTGCGTTCTCGATGGATGAAGTAACTAGCAGAAACGAAGAAAGTACTCTTCGCCGAAAGAAGTCTACTATTATAGCACAGAGGCCCTCATTTGAAACGTAAATTTATTAGAACGTGGGTCTGGAGGACAGAACTGCAACGAAGTGAATCAGAAACAGCGGGAAAAATCAGAAAATAAGAGAATTGCAGCGCTTGAGATATAGTGTTATAGAAGGATGTCGAAAGTTTAGTAGACTGATAAAACAAGAAATAAGGATATCCTCCGTTTACAGAGCGAGGCGGCGCTGTGATCAGCACACTGAACTCGAATTCGGGATGTCAGTAGATTAAATCCCCTTCCTGCCAACCAGTTTTACATTTTTAGAGATTTCCCTAAATCGCTTAAGGCAAATGACGGGATAGTTTGTTTCATAAGGGTACCGCTGATTTCCTTCCCTGTTCTTTCCTAATCGTCGACAGGACATTAAACGCTAATATTACTTTCCTTCCCATTCTTACATAATTCATATCTTCTTCGTTTCTGTCATACGTTTCTGTGTGTGTTTTCTGTGAGTTATATACTGTTTCCTAGCCTTTTTGGAGTACTACAATTTTCGGAATCCGTAAGGTACATTCGTCTTTCCACAAACAGGTTCCTGAAGATGCGTCGACGAAAAATGTACCGAAACGCTTCTGGTAACCACAAATGGCTCTAAGCGCTATGGGACTTAACATCTGAGAACTTCGAACTACTTAAACCTATCTAACCTAAGGACATCACACACATTCATGCCCGTGGCAGGATTCGAACCTGCGACCGTAGCAGCAGCGCGGTTCCGGATTGAAGCGCCTCAAACCGCTCGGTCACAGCGGCCGGCCGGGTAACCACACAAACAGTCTTTTATTTTAGTCGCAGAGACGAAATTTTTGCGCTATCAAGATATTAAGGGAAAGAAAGCTTACACAAAATGCACTTTCGACGGAAAGAACTGGGACATTGTTCGTGTGATAAGGCATGGTGTTCAGGTCTGGGACACCTTGTATGTCTGAGGTAGGATGTATTCATGGATATTCTAAGATAATGACTGCGATTTAGTAGTGGTTATGCGATGACTTTTACAAAGAACGGACGTCTATCGTTATTTTGAATGGAGCTGCATTTAAGGAGGTAATCACTTTACAAAAACGCAATTTTTATTTCGCCGATTGTCTTGAAGATGATATCATTGTCTACTTACAGAGATATAATAATGCGTGGAGCTGCTTTGTACAAAGAACATTCACAGATGTTGGGATCCCGAAAGACTTGCGAATCATTATCTACGAAAGGAAAAAAAAATTGCACTTTGAATATTTGTATTTTAACTCTTCAAACATCGTAACAGAAATAATACAGCATTCATCTACTGCCTCCAGCTATCAATTCCAACTACAATATCTGCTTTCTAACGCATCACAAACACGATTTGTCACCATTACTGCCCAACTTCCCAGCAAGAGTTCACGAAGAAGTACAAAGATAATATATGCAGCTGTTTACATCGTTGTAAAAGATATGAACTGATAACTATTTAGCAAAAATTGGTAGATTTAAATTTACACATTTTTATATTACATCTTCCAAATATATTCTAAACATACGAGGAGTTAATAGTTGTTTAGGAAATAATGAATTTTAGTGTTTATAGTATTATAGGAACATGTAAATTTATAAAATGAAATTAGCGATACCCGACGGTATCGAAGCATTCAGAATATGTCTCAGGCTGGGTTACATCACATGAACCGACAATTAAAGCTGGGAGCCCCGCAGCGACAGGTAGCTGTCGGAAGGGGCAAGACGGATGGGAGCCGGTGGGATGCGCTCGTGGCTGTCAGCGCAGCGGGGTCCAGCGCCTCTCGGCGCACCGCCCCCGATAGTTTATGCATGAGGCCATAAAATTTAATGCGCAGATGAGTGCAGGGATACCGGCGGCGGCGGTCGCGGGGTCCGGGTTCGAGAGGCGCCTCCACCGCCGCCTAACGGCCCGCGCGCTGGCTCCTCACGAAGGAGGCGCATCTTCGCCGTAAACCTGCGCGCCGGCCCACCGATTTATTAGCGTGCGGCACGAGTTTGGCCTGGAATCTCCGGCGAGGCGCGGCGCTCACACAACGGTACCCCGACGTGTCAGCCGGGGTCACCGAGGCAGCGCCGCGGGCCAGGGGTCGCTCCCACCTCCCCCACACTACACCCCCGCAGCTCGTGACCGGGGCAGCCGCGAATCCTGTTATACCGGCGCTGCGCCGCCCACCACCCTCCCACACTCTTCCGAGTCTGTCCGCGGGCACTCCACGCCAGTCCGGGCCCACCGCGAGTGGAGGATGGTGAATCCCTGAGATCAATTGCCTGCGATTATAAGACTGGTTCGTTGTGTACACAGTAGGTATGAACGGAGGATGTCTTATCGGAACTGACGTGGATGTCGAAGATTGCCCAGTTATTCACATAGCAACCCGCCAACTGTGTTCATTATTTCAATCAATGCTGGTCATGCCAGAGATTTACCAAAAATCGACTTTCCATTGAAAAGTTGTCGCTTCAGGAAGCAGTGGCAATAACGACAAGTCCCTTTTCAACAAATGGACTTATTTTTACAGACATCAGTTAAACAAATATATATTTAATCCCTAGACTTCAGTACTATACTCGAAAAAGTCATAGCATATCTGGTAAGCATCCAATCCATTACAATTTTATCATCATGAGTCGTTTGACATTCAGTGCTGCCTTAAGGTCTCCTGAAGACTTTTTCCGTGTATTAAGCTATATGCATCTGTGCTGCACTTGCATTATTTCCGACAACCTCTATTCACCTTCCATTACAACGTTGTCTCAACCTTACCCCATCTTTTAGAACGCAGCAAAGAACTTTATAGGTTCATTTTCGTGACATACATAATTGTGTCTTCCATTCTACACTATTTCCTGAATCATTTATTTGTTCGCCTGTCTCTTCTAATAATGCCCAATATACGTTGTTCACTTTGTTTGAGTAGCCCTCTGAGCAATATAATAGTCTGCGTCGGGATGCAGTACAGTCTTGCTATAGGGCGGTTTTCATTTCTTTTCGACTCCACAAAAAATACGAAGCTCTAATGGCTGATCATTTTCATCTGTTCGTTTGTTTAAAGCAGGTTCGTCGACCCTGGTACATCTAGACAGACTCTGCACTGGCCTGTCGCTCTTGATTTCTACATCTATACTCCGAAAGCCACCCAACGGTGTGCGGCGGAGGGCACTTTACGTGCCACTGTCGTTACCTCCCTTTCCTGTTCCAGTCGCGTATGGTTCGCGGGAAGAACGACTGCCGGAAAGCCTCCATGCCCGCTCGAATCTCTCTAATTTCACATTCGTGATCTCTTCGGGAGCTATAAGTAGGGGGGAGCAATATATTCGATACCTCATCCACAGACGCACCCTCTCGAAAGCTGGACAGCAAACTACACCACGATGCACAGCGTCTCTCTCGCAGAGTCTGCCACTGAAGTTTGCTAAACATCTCCGTAACGCTATCACGCTTACCTAATAACCCTGTGATGAAATGCTTCACTCTTCTTTGAATGGCACGTTTCAAGTGTAAAACAGTTCTACTTAAAATGCATAATTTTTTAATGGTGCTGCCGCCATTTGACTGTAACAATTTTCATTTTATTGCTATTCGATCCAGATTTCGGCCTTATGCCATTTTCAAGCACAAAACTTACTTATACGTCAAAATACATCAGACTGGTATGAAACACAAGTCATTATCGAAGAAGCTTTTCTGGTCATTAGACCAGACCTCTCACTAGTAAAAGTCGGAACATCTCTAACACGCCAAAATATGTTGCAGATTTTCATTTCTGGACCCTGTAGCACAACTGTATATGGAACTGTTGACCAAAAAACAGGTATGCACGAAGTTATTGCATCTCTTCAGACACAATAGCGTGGTGCATACTCCAAAGATTTGGCTTCATCAGTTGCTTTTAAATGGAACCAAACTAACCTAATGCTGGGATTTCTCTCATCGACCCTACTCACAGATAAAGCAAGCCTCACGATGAAATATCATCGCCGGCCGGAGTGGCCGTGCGGTTCTAGGCGCTACAGTCTGGAACCGCGAGACCGCTGCAGTCGCAGGTTCGAATCCTGCCTCGTGCATGGATGTGTGTGGTGTTCTTCGGTTAGTTAGGTTTAAGTAGTTCTAAGTTCTAGGAGACTGATGCTCTCAGAAGTTAAGCCCCATAGCGCTCAGTGCCATTTTCGAAGTATCATCAACCTACACAACACTCACAGGAGTCCCCACGGTATGGTGGCAACGAACCTTTAGCTCTGTTTCAGATTCAGTGTGTGGGCATGTATTGTTGGCGACCGCTTCTAGGGACAAGTCATCCATTCACATCGCGGCGAGGATTATGTGCTCTTCCAGTGGGTGACAACGCCTTACTTGATGGAATACTTACCTTGGGCGCTACGAAGGATAGTACCTTTGGTGCCACGAAGGGTAATTTGGCTGCTACATAAAGGTACTCCAGTTCACTTCCACATACCCTACGGATGCAATTCGACAGTATATATCCTGGTCGATGGAACGGGCGAGATAGTCAAGTCGCATGGCTCATCCAGTCATCGGACATTGACCCTATAGGATACCTGTCTGTGAGGGCACTAGACCGGCGAAGTCATGCTTGATATAGAACCATTTAGATGAAGCAGAGCACATCTCAATGTGTGCATCAGTCACTGCTGTGTCGTGTTCACACATACACACTGGGAAGAAAAATGTTGGCAATGCAGATTCCTGATGTAAGCATGAACACTTGTTGGCAGGACTTGCATTACCTCCTGCTGGTTAAAGTGAGCTTCATTCTCGAAAACTGAGTTTCATATCGAATGGTTGGTTGTACCTTTGAATAATTAAACTGCGTTAATAAATTAACATCTTAATTATTTCACTGATGAAAGAGCATTAGCTTTCACTGAATGTCAATATCCGTAAATTCCTTTCGGGTGTTAGGTCACTTCAATGCGCAATACTAAAGCAAATTTTAAAACGACTTTTCCCTCGCCTTTGAAGTGCTCCTCGTCAGGGCGTCAGTTAGCTTCTCTAAAGAGAGCATCTGCAAAGATGGTCGAAACTTCGGTTTTATAGTTGTTTTAGTATTTCATAACGACACCGGCTATCATCCGAAAGAAATTTATTGGAACTTATATTTATTCCACCTTTTTAAAAATCTGTTAATTGTAATTTTTTTTATTACTACAACACAATGGTAGTGAGGTCATTATATAAACATTTAATATTACTTCAGAAAGTAAGCGCAACGAAAATGGTGTGATGCAGGAACGGTAGGCGTGGACGGCATCTTGGAATCAAAACCATTCGGATGATTGCAGAGCGTGTGAGATAGAGAAGACCATACATGCTTCCTCACGAGGCCTTGGTACGATGATAAACAGAGAAAGTTAAATTTCATACCGCTCCAGCTCCACCATCTTCTACATTTTATTCATAAGGTAAATGTTGCTGGGGTAGTAAGAGCTAATACCGCACTTAATAAATCAGATACGATGAGGATCTTGTTCAGTCCAAACGGCATGTGGGACTGGGCTATATTTCGTCCATACGGAAAGTATGCGACTGTTGACAATTAAAAATAAAACAGTTTTTTGCGTCAGGCACTTGTTTATTTTGACACTACGCGTTTCAATGGTTCACACCATCTTCTTCAGGTGGAGAACTGATTATTTATGTTGTTCGGGGTGTTGTTGAAGAGTAAAGACGTCTTTTCATGGTAGCAGGCCAAAGGCAGTGTTAGTAATGTTACGTCTTTTGCCAATGACAAAAAATTTTATTTATAAAAGGCACTTTTGAATTTAAAAACATGAATTTCTGACAGTGAACAGTACTTAACAGAGGCGGTAGAGTCGTAAAAAGTCTATATACCTGTTGTGTGTCCTCTCCACTGTAGATTATATTTACACAGTCATTTCAATGATGATGAACGTGTGACAGATCGACTTGCTTACATTGAACAGAAGAATAAAGCATAAAATGTTTTATCCACAAGTATGTTTTTCTTTTTAAAATTTTTATAAGACTTGCTATGTATAGGCATGTTTTTAATTTTTATTTTTATAGTTTTTATTTTCGTAATTTTTAATAACAATGAAAAATATAAACATATGTATGTAAGAATCATTAAATCTTTTATCTTTAAGTCCAATTTAATCTAGCATATCTGTAAAATGTACAACATCTTTGAGGTGACAGTGTAAACATAAGGCACAATGGAGAGAACATCCAACAGGCAGCAGTACGGAGACTCTACCACCCCTGTAAGTACAATTCACTGTCTGAAAATCATATTTTTAACCTCATAAGTGCCCTTATAAATAGAAATTGTTAATCATTAGCAAAAGACGCAGCATAACCGACACTACCCTTGGTCTGCTACAGCGAAAAGACGTATGTCCTCTTCACCAACAACAGCTACGTAAACAAACAATTCTCCACCCGAAGGTGACAATGTGAACCATGGAAAAGCGTAGCGGCAAAATAAACAAGTGACTAACGCAGAAAATTGTTTTATTTGTATATTTCTGCTGGCCACCGCCTGTGTGACGACATTTTCAAAGCTTGAGAGCATCATATTGCTAACCGTGGCGACAGTTTGGAGCACCTGCTGCACTGTGGTGACGCTGTATAGCGAACGTGGATTGCGTGTAGCTGTGGAGATGCGCTCGCAGATGACCTCGCGCGGCTTAAGCGCTGTGCGGGCGCCTCGATGGCTGGGGAAAGCGCATCCACTTGGCGAGGACAATGGTGACCCGGCGGCCGCCGCGACACGGAAAACACAGAAATGTCAACGGGGAGGTGCGCGGCGCATCTGCCGACCCCGTGACCCAGTCGCTCCGCCGCTGGCTGGGTAGCGGCGGAGAAAGCGGCTCCGCTGCCTCCCAACTGCCTGCACAGCCTTGGACCACCTGCGAGGGTGTTGTACCGCTGCGTCCTGCCTCCAAATCACTGCAACTAACTCTGGATTGCTTCCAAATTGGTTTAATACTCTTCGTAATGCAGTGCAGCAAGGGCACACCCAACTTAATCTCTTGATAATGCTAGACAACAGAACCTTATTTACAATTGTTACTTACGACATGCAGCTAGATTTAGTTACATTCATCTTGCCGACAATAGAAGCCCCTGTCACCATCCGAGAAACACCGGCGGGCCACCCTGGACAACCCAACCTTCCGATTAATACTTCTTCAGGTGAAGAACCACGACAAAATACATGTTGTTAAAAACATTCCATATTTTGAGAGGTGGTATCGTAAACACAAAACAAAAATTGTCACTAAACACAGGCTCTAAAAGATATGCCGTAAGAGCTATAACCAACTGTTTATCTTCTCTACTGGGAAACAACTCTCTTCCAGTGCAAGGTCTTTCCTATTACGAACGATCTACAGAGTGCGGTAAACAAATAAGAACACATCTCATTGTGCTGGGTATTAATAACCTCTTCAGCTATATTTAGCCCTTTATTACTGGATCACTACCGGTTCCGTGACATTAAAAGCCACATCTTCAGCTCTAAAGCTGGAAATCTGGCATACATACCCATTTTTATGGAATTTCAGTTTCACTGCGAACAGTGGTGACGCTAGGTTCCAGTCTGATAACAAGAATAAGTCCTAGACAAACAGGCCGAGACCCTTGAACTAACTACGAAGAAATTAAAATATTCTCCTTCGAAAGTAATGGAGAAGATACTGAAAAGCTCACTACATAAATGCACTTGTTATAGTTTTAAGGTGAAAATAGAAAATTGTGTATGAAATAATATATATAGTGCAACAGAGGCTTGTTACTGAGACCGGTACTTTATCAGTACAACACGTTTCGGCAGCATGCTGCTATCATCAAGTGCATTTGCAGTTACTTTACATTGTAATTAATATTAATCGAGATTAGTTTCCTTTGCTGTGTGTGCCAGAGAGATTAGTTGTCGAAAAAGAATCTTGTTCGGGAAGATAAATATGTTCCAGTGTGTACATTATGCGATAAGAATGATTAGTCGCACTGTAATTATTTATCTTCCTCAACAGGCGTATTTTCCGACATATAACCTCCGTGGCACAGCAAATTAAACTAACCTCACTTCACTTTAATTACAATGTCAAAGTAACTTATAATGACAGCAAGCAATGGAAACGTGTCGTTCTAATAACATGTTAATAACAAGTTACTGTTGCAGTATACATTATTTCATAAAAATCTTACAGTAGAGTCCTAACCCTCAAATAACATCCGTATAACATGGATAAATTTAAGAAAATAGGAAGACTAACCAAAATATTTTACAATATTTTGCAGAACTGAAAGGAAAGCCCACAGAAGATGACACATAGGGGTCTAAACCTGTATGGGTAAACAATAAGAAAATCTAACATAGTGTTTTGTGGAAGGAAAGTTTTTAAAAAAAGCATAGTATTTTAACTGAATCGTGAGCTCGGAAGGTAGACCTTATTGTGACGCAACAAATAAAATGCTGATGTTAGTGTTGAAACTATTAGAATGTTCATTCACAATATTCCATAATTTTTCTGTGTTCAGAGGTCGCCAGTTTATGTAGCACTGCTAATTACTGTCGCAACAGTAAGCTTAACACGAAAAGTAGTAAGTATAGTATGAGGAGTATTCAGATCAGTCGTAAAACGTAAAGGACTGTGAAAATCAAAAATTTTGTATTTGCAACAGTTAGCTACACCTTCCAGCTACATCTCTAAATAGTCACCGCCCTGACGTGGACATTTGTCGAAGTGTTGTATCAACTATCCAATAAACTTGTGACAGAAGGCAGACGATTGTGATTTTCTGCCATTTCTCCATAATGGTCTACATATCATGGTCAGTGCTAAAATGTCTTCATAGGCAGCGGTTCATATCAGCAGAGACGAAACTCAGGGGGAGCCAATTCCGAGCTGTATTGTAGGTGATCAAACACTTCCCATCGTAAATTCTGCACGAGCATTTCATTGTTCCTGCAGAGTGCGGCCGAGAATTGGAATGAAGAAGGAAATGCATAGCAGTTTTGTTAGGTGGGCTGCATGACATCAGGCGAAATTTCTCACCAATCCCTCATCCTTGGTGGGAAACACTCTTATCTGGGCATCTTTACGTGCTCACTGTACGTTCAGAACTAAAGTGAGGCACGGGATGCGATCGACGGGCATACTAGAGACACAGTCCAACAAATCTGTCCCAAGCTTCATCGTATTCTCGGGCGCTGCGCCCTAAAACACTAATCATCATCATCGTATCTTCGGTGTGGTTTCCATTTCGTGCTCGATAGAAACTTACTTTCCGAGTAGCGCTCGTTTTGAAACCACATGGACTTTGATGACGGTGGTATTTTGAGACAAATGCAGTAGTAGTCTGTCGGACAAGAGTGCCGCTGCTGTTAAGTTGGAGGCGGTGAAAATCTCGTGGCGAGCGCGCGTCCGTATGTACGAGGCGAAACAGCACCGGTTGGGCCAGGCCATCTTTCTTGTCTCCCGGAACCCGTTATCCGGGCGCAGCATTTATGCGCGACAGAGCGTCGGAGGCCGGAGGATTTCCTCCTTTGTTGACGATCCGATGCCGTTTCCCACACACGTGCCTCGCCGGCTCTGCGCTGAGCGGTACCTTCCACCTGGTAACTGGCTGGCAGGCGACAGCGATACGCGCTCCGCGACAAAGGTCACGCACTCTGAGCGCGCGCATTCCAGCTCTGTGATACCTTTTCCTTTTTCTCTTGTTGCTAAACACAGCGAAAGAAACCACATTTTCAAAATAGTCTTAAGGAAGAAACTCTGCCTCGCTGTCCGCCTACAGAGGAGGCAGCTTACAAAATCCTCGTTCGATCAATACCCGAATACTGATCGTCAGACTGAGTTCAGGATTAGATACGATTGATAGAATAAAGTAGAGAAGAACCAAAGAAGAGTAGCGCGTTCCGTCATTTAGTAAGCTAGAAAGCGTCGGGCAGATGGTAGGCCTTCTCCAGTGGCAGATGCTGCAAGACAGGCGTTAAGCATCAATGTGTGGTTTACTGTTAAACGTTCGGGGAGCGTACGTTCCCGACATAGTCAATATATTGACTCCTCCTGTGTACACCTCGTGGAAGGATCATGAAGTTAAATTCAGAGAGAGTCGAGCTCACAAGGAGGCTTACCAGCAACCGTTCTTCCTGGGAACCATTTGGGACTGTAACAGTAAAAGGGAGAAGAGACAGTGGTACCCACTGATGACTGACTTGAGGAAACCTGCACTGAATTTGTGACAGTATCTATAAATTAGTAATTTTTTCAGAAAACTGCAATTAGTTACACATTTCTTAAAGAAAATAATTTCACATGCGACTTGTTCCATTGCTACATGATTGCAGGCGCGTTTAACTCGTTGCTTTTGTAAATATACAGCTACATATCTCCAATTAAAGAAAAAAACTTGCTTCAATTGGCTGCGATTGGTGGGTTCAAGCTCCGTTGCTTCCGTGATCGTTATTGAAGACTGTAAGATACCAGTGTGATATATGATGAC
Source organism: Schistocerca gregaria (assembly GCF_023897955.1). NCBI lineage: Eukaryota > Metazoa > Arthropoda > Insecta > Orthoptera > Acrididae > Schistocerca > Schistocerca gregaria. The sequence continues at coordinate 373,159,425 of NC_064923.1, forward strand.
AAACACTGAATTTAATTTATTTCCAGTCAGGAAGGTGTAATATATTGAACTTTTACTGACTGTACATCCAACACAACACCGTAAGTGGTAATTACTATACGAGTATATCCCATTCCACATCGCCTCAGATGCAGTTAGAGAAATTGAAGCGAACATAAATTTTAGGTCTGTCGCTTTGTACTGCTAAACATGTTTACGTAACCACGTAATGGAAGTTGTTCTTGATAAACGTCGCATTCGAAAGAAAACCTTTTTTTTTCTTAAAATCAGTTCGTCAGACTACAGCTTACATAATATGATTTCAACTTCCCAATGAAATTCAGTTACATTATTATTCTTGTAATATGTCGTACAACAGCTTTCAAATGTAAGAGAATCTTCGACTTTCTTAATACGCCAAGAGCATTTATAAACGACATGCTTCACCGTTTGAGAATCATCATCGAAGGTTCACTGGGGATAAAGGCTCCCATTTATGAATGAAATCCTCTCACCCTCCATGATATCTAGAATCCAATACTATCATAATCCTTTAATAAAAAATATAACTGAATCCATGCTGGCAACTGGCTCCATTTCACGTACGAATTTCGTTTGGTATGAGCAATTTGCTGGCAATTAACCAACAGCACGTCTATGCTTCAACTTTGTTAGTATCTACCGGTATGACGTTTTACGTCTTCTCGTGCTTGCACTTATTTATTCTCAATACATTGCAGATTTGAACCACTATACGAACGTGAGCACAGTATTAGTCGTAGCAGTCATAAAACGGCCTCTGCATGGCAATGTCATTACGTTGTCGGAGTCCACAACTTTTACAATTTATTGGCAATTGTAGTACTGACCAAAATTTATTTGTGTGATCTCTCTGGAGGAGGGTGCACGATGTGACATGCACTCCCGAAAAAAATACAGTGGCGTTCTTTACGATGTGAACTTTTTTTTCCTGCTGCTCCCAGAAGACATTTGAAGTGGCTTAGGTTACGCGCCTGTATCTGCTGTTTATGCTCTTATGTAAACCTCATGACGTAAATGTGAGCCACTTCAAGTTAAATCCTCGCTGTACACAAACGTAAACAACTGTGTCATTTACTGCTATGTTTTCATGTGCAGTGTTGCACTGGAACTGAACTTTAAAATAGGACGTGCAGAACGCTTATGCAGTATATGTAGAACACACTGCACGAAAATAATCTCTCACGAAACAAATGTAAAGCTGGAAGAAGAAATAGTCTCATGCGTTCATTTCTTATTGTAATCATATTGCCCGCTTTTGTGTCAGTTAAAAGATATGTGATTGAAAAATAAATTAGTTCTATCACTGATTTGAAACTTAATATCAGTTTTCTGTAGAAATGTAATAAAATGATATGGCACATGGTAATGTGTAAAGAGTGTAAAAGTGTAATAGAATGCTCGTGGCAGCGATTAAACCATTGGAAAGCAACTGAAGCTAAGAAATTATTACATAAAAACTAGTGGATAAGCAAAGTAGTTCAGTAGCACTGGAAGCCTAGTTGCTCAATATAAGAAAGAAACTTAAATTTAAAAGGCGAGGTAAGTTCTGTCCGTCATAGAGATGAATCAATATATTATTTTATCCCTTGTAATTCTTTTGTCAAGCTATAGTTTTCCACTAATTTTCACCTCTGTCTCAATTAATCACAATTCGTGTTTTCTATGCTTAAGCAGGAGTGATAAACTTAAAAAAAAATTTTATATTCTTCGTTTTTGTTAGACCAGTCTTGCGACAGATATCGGCTGGACGCGCTCCAATTTCCTATGTCCTGTGCTTCTTCCTTAATATTCTGGAAACTTTGTCCGTTTTTGATGTTATACATAATTCCGGACCTTAGTCTTCCGTAATCTTTCTTCTCTGTAATCTTAACATCGAATCCCCGTCTGGCCATCCAGATTTACGTTTTCCGTGACTGCCCTAAACTGCTCCAGGCAAACGCCGGGATGGTTCCTTTGAAAAGGGCACAGCCGATTTCCTTGCCGATTCTTTCCTAATCCTTCCTTCTTATGTTAGATGACTATTGGTTGTAGAAAATATCTTCGCAGCATACGTCCCAGCCATGATTTTCCCCTCATTTTAGCATTTCACTGGTTCTTTTTCCTTTCTCATTTTTTAAAAAATATTTCGTCGTTACTCGTACTATCTGTCCACTTCATTTTAAGTATTTTTCTCCTCCATACAACATTTCATAGTTACTAAACTCTTAAATATATTTCTTTTAGTACACACTTGATTCATTGCCGTATGTTACTACGCTCCATACAAAATAGTACGTGAATCTGTTTCTCATATCTATCGGGATTCCTTTTGCAGACAATGAATTCCATCATTCCACAATCTTTCTTTTTTTCTTAACTTTAACAAAGTGAAAATGTAGGACTGAGATGCAAGAACTAGAATTCGGTCTGTCAGGAACAAATTAATACTTACTTGAGGGTTCTTTTCATCATTTTACGTGATGGTGATTATGGTGACAATTTTGGTTCAGAACGTTATTTTTAGTAGAATGTGAACTGCGAGTTTAGTCCTCGTCGCCAATTTTCTTGGGAGCCATGGACTGTATTAGAGACTTGAAAAACTGTCTGAAAATGACACTACAGGTAGCGGCTGCATATTAAATAGTAAAATCTATAATAAAAATCATGCATTGGAGCGTTGCACGTATACTACAGGAATACTTTACCTCATATTCGGTGTCTCCTATCCTTTATTGTTTTCCGCGAGCCTCATTCCTCGCATTCAGTCCTGTTGTGGAGTTCCTAGACGTGGTTTCTACACGATCGCAATATAGTTGGTTGACGCCTGATCTCTTCTGTTTGTTTCCACCCTGTACAGAAGTTTCCAATAAACGTCACCTGTAGATCTTTCCCTTGAAAAAATAAATCGATAACTCGGCCATTGTATGTGTGGGATTTTGTCAATAGCGGCGTTACTTCCGACTGTCTTTTTGAATATGTCCCTACTGTTGGAATCATATAGAAGGCATGTGTCGTTAACAGCCTTCCACGATTTCTGGGCGCTGCAGTAGCGTCCAGGGCCACACCCTCTGGACTTGCACGACTGCCGCGGAGGGCATCGGCGCGCCGGTATCGCGGGGACACGCCAGATGCCCGGAGAGGATAACAGAGGCGGGCGTGGTTTTCCCAATCAGGCCCCGGCACGACGCGCGGAATTAGCGACGCGGTAAATTGGAAGCGACCAGTCTTAGCGCAGCGCAGGGGATCGGCTCGCAGATAGCGCCGGGACAGAGTGGAACGCGACGCGCGGGCGCCAATCACGTCTCCGGTCCCACAGACGTCGCTGCGCACCCTTCTCGATACCGGGTGTCCCACAAGACCTGCCTCATTCCAGACAATTGTTTCCATCCGTTACAGTTACGCAAAGAAATACAGTACGTTGGTAGAACCTGAAGTTATTTCAGCAACATGTCAAGTCTCGAGGATTCCCTCAAAGTCTATGGGGAAGTCCCGCAAACGGGAGGCAGCCTGAACAACCCACAAAAGGAGAAGCAGGAAATATTTCGCTACCTGCCTTCGGGACGGAACCTGTTAGTCCGGAACCGCGCTGCTGCTGTGGTCGCAGGTTGGAATCCTGCCTCGGACATGGATGTGTGTGGTGTCCTTAGGTTAGTTAGGTTTAAGCAGTTCTAAGTTCTAGGGGGCTGATGATCTCATATGTTAAGTACCATAGTGCTCAGAGCCATTTGAACCAGTAGGTTCACCTCTTCTCTGGAGTGACTCTGGCCCAGTTTTCTCCTGTATTCCGGATGATTTTCTTCACTCCTTTTGGCCACTTGACCCGTGGCATTCCCCATTGGTCTCCTGACCTCCATCTGGTGTATCTTCTTAGGCATTCTCGTCTCCTCATCTTTAAATCCTGTACAATTCTACATTTTCTCTCTGTCTTCTCTTGCAAAATTCATGTATTTCCCTAGCTCTTTCATTGAGCGACCCCTTATCAAAGCCGTAGCAGACGGGCAATTGGCATGTAGGGGCCAAATACAGTTGCGACCTGTGCCCTTTGACCGCTACTTTTTGCGGACATGTAGACGAAACACGATTACTATAACTGGCATCCGGCAGGGTCACGGCTGTTATTCTTTCACATTTTTACAGGATGAAACTTGCGCCATCTCCATTCTGCGGAGAACATCCAAATGAGATTGCAGACCTTAGCCATGTGATACTGGGATGTTTGCTCCACGAACGATAACGGTGTAAGCATCTTAGGGACTTGATCAGAGCAGGAATTCCCCAATCTACCTCGTTGACAGACCTGTTTCGGCGGCTGTACACGGCAGACTATTTCGGTATTGGCCGGTTTCTGCAAAAAGCAGACGGACAGCTACAAATCAGACGTTAAGGTAGGGGAAATCTGACCAAAGAGGTCGTTAGTTGGAATCCATCATGTGAACTATCAGTGGTCAGCGAACGACTACCGGCCAGGCAGTGTTGATGCCGTCGATGTTGTCTTTAAGGGAATTCGCATGTTCGAGGTACTCAGACGCGATATATCCGGAGAAATGCTGTCTTCCCGAGAAATCATGTGTTCAGGTTACTCAGACGCAATATATACAGCTCCAGTGAACATTTAAAAAATGGCTCTGAGCACTATGGGACTTAACAGCTGTGGTCATCAGTCCCCTAGAACTTAGAACTACTTAAACCTAACTAACCTAAGGACACTACACACATCCATACCCGAGGCAGGATTCGAACCTGCGACCGTAGTGGTCGTGCGGTTCCAGAATGAGGCGCCTAAAACCGCTCGGCCACCCTGACCGGCCGTGAACATTTATTCCTCATTGTTATTTAATATTCTCTTCCAATACTACTGCAAAAATGTATTATGAAGTTTAAATTTTATCATTATACTTCAGAAAAATTCGTATATTGTGTATGTGATATTTAATAACAATGCCGTCAGCTCTCATTCCCCTAGCTAAATGGCTGACACCAAAGACCAAGAGGTAAATAACTGCAAAAAAATGACCGCTACGGTAACTGTGAAAATCAAAGAGAACCTTGAAAAGTGCCGACATATCGGTGCTCCAGTGAAGCAGGCTAACAGGCCAACAACTGATAAATAAGATGCTTTAAAAATGTAATACAGTTTTATTGATAAATGTAACTCGGCTGAAATCTGACCATTCTTTTCCAGGCGCCCTGTTATAAAATGACAATCGCCAAAGCAGCTGCTTCTCGCTTATAGCGGCGGCCTGCTCAATTTGTGGCGGCTAATTAAGTTTGGCGCAGGGGGACGCAGTGGTGTGCGGCGCGCGGCCTGCCGACAGGCGGTTGGCGGCCGTCACGTCACGCGGCGACACGCTCGCTCTGTCTCGCACCGGGATTTATTGGCGCAGTCTGCAGGGCGAACGGCGATGCTTCGGTTTAGAGAAACGGCGCCTATTCAGCAACAGCCGGGCGGTCCCGCTTCGCAAATGAGGGATTGCGTGTTGCATGAAGAAATCGGGATCCCGAATGACAGTAGAAACGTTAATGGCTTCCTCCCTGCTCCACATTCCATCGAATTAAGTTTAACTGGATGGCGATAACGATAAGAAGTATGAATGATTTTTGTCCCGGTGAAGCTTTCATTAATAAGAACAGTGTTCCCCTCGAGGAGTATTCTCAGGTAGCACATGATGAAGGTAACGAATTCCGAATTGAAATGTCATGCAAGAACGACGCTGATATCCGGCAGAATACCCGAAACCTCAAAGATGTCAAAAAGAATGATGCTGTTTCGCTCATCGACCATAATATCAAATGGTTCAAATGGCTCTGAGCACTATGGGACTTAACATCTATGGCCATCAGTCCCCTAGAACTTAGAACTACTTAAACCTAACTAACCTAACGACGTCGCACAACACCCAGTCATCACGAGACAGAGAAAATCCCTGACCCCGCTGGGAATCGAACCCGGGCGCGGGAAGCGAGAACGCTACCGCACGACCACGAGCTGCGGACGACCATAATATCGTTTTAACACACAATATGAAGATGAATGCAAGCTATGATTTCTCCTCACTCAATATCTTTACCTACGTCTACATCTGAGGCTATTTCTGGTACGGAACCCTTTCCCTGTGCCATTCGCAAAAGGCGTGCAGAAATAACAAGCGTCGGTAGATGCCTCTGATTTTGTCGTCCTAGACCTTTAGCGAGACATGTGGGAGGGAGAAAAATGTTACCCAATTTCCCGGAAAGTACTCTCTCGGAAGTTTAGTAAAACACCTCTCCTTCACACATCGCGCCTCTCTCGCAGTGTTTGCCACTGAAGTTTGTTGAGCACCTGGAACGCTCTCGCTCCGGCTAAAAGATCCCGAGACAAAGCGCGCTGTTCTTCGTTTTATCATCTCTATCTCTTGTGTTGGTCCAAACTGCTAAGGATCTCAGACCGATGACCAATAGTCAGACTGATGGCTGAAGTGTTTTGTAAGTCACTTTTTCGTGGATGGATTACATTTCCTTGAGATTCATCCAATAACTCTCAACCTAACACCTGCTTTTCCTGCACTTCGTGTTTTGTGGTAATTCCACTTGGCCACTCTGGATGGTTACTCCTACGTAATCTTCGGTGATTACTGTCAACAGCGGCTTCTCATCAGTAATATAACAGTACAGTAGTGGACTTCTTCTTCCACTATTTGTGTATAATATTATTCTTTAATTTAGATCTCGGGTTAAATGTCAATCCCTGCATCGATCCTCTACAGGTCTTCCTGCAAGCCGGCCGCGGTGGTCTCGCGGTTCTAGGCGCGCAGTCCGGAACCGTGGGACTGCTACGGTCGCAGGTTCGAATCCTGCCTCGGGCGTGGATGTGTGTGATGTCCTTAGGTTAGTTAGGTTTAAGTAGTTCTAAGTTCTAGGGGACTGATGACCACAGCAGTTGAGTCCCATAGTGCTCAGAGCCATTTGAACCATTTTCTTCCTGCAATACAATCATTATATAACGTACTTCCGTTAAAGTTACCACCCCTGCCTACCAGTTTCTTACCTAGTACTTTTGATGGATCACAGGAAACGGTCATTCGTTGTATACAATTCTGAAATGAAAATTCTGGGCCTGCTGTAAGAACTTTACAGTAACACATATTCCCCAGACCAGACACATGGTTTTAATCTGTCAGGGACTTTCAAAATTGCACAAACTCCGCTGTTGAGTGAAATATTCATTGTAGGAACTCTTAGTGTGGCTAATGAGTAGACACATAGAAAAGTCTTTCTTACGAATTATAAGTTTCGGAAATATTTAACGTTCTGTTGATACCTAGATACACAAAATGGCCGCTTCGTCAGCCGAACAATGGTAGAAAAAAAAAAGCTACAGTATACTCATTAAAGGAATCATAGCTTTAGTCCGTAGCGTGTGAAGAAACGCACTGACAGTGTAAATTTACCGCTCGTTATACCAGTTGTGGTGCAATTGGCTTAGAATATAGTCCTTTCACTGATTACCGTGTCAGTAGTTTCGGGAAATTTAAATTCCACAGTTCACTATTATGAAACGCACTACCACTGAGCGAACGTCCAGTACCGATGGTCACGTCCAAGTAGCAGTCATTCCTCGCCATGAGACGCTGATATCCCCTGGATGGGTTTATATCGATGGTAGGTCGTTGGTTCTAATATTCTGGCTGATCAGTGTATAACAAGTGTTTTGTTCAGAAGCGATTGTGACTTTTCACTTTTATTATAATAAATCTTTCACTAACATGTACAAAGCAAAATCTAGACATTCTGGAGCAACTGATTAGTTGAATTTCTAACATTAACTTTGGAACTGCACCTGCGTAAGTTGTACTTGTATTCTGTTATACGATACGGTAATGCAATTTGCAACTTTTCGCTAGTGGATGTAATTAGTAACTGACGTAGCCGGGTAACTGAAATGCGAAGAAAAAGTGCTAAAGAACAATGAAGCCATAATGTATCCATCCGACCGGTTGTCTGACATAACCAGTGGGTTAACACTTACGCGCTTATGTATTCACCACATTTTTGATTCCACTGACGATGGATAATATGTGCGTTTGCGGAATAAGGAATAGGCCGCACTTTATAGGTCTAAATCAGCCTCTTACTGCAACATATTCTCAATTACTACTATGAAGCACCTCTGGATGTATACCTTCGACAGCATTAACGATCTACGCAGGGAAAACAAGTTGCCAATTCATATAAAAAGGGGCAGCTCCCGTTATGCGCCTATGCAGATACCTGCCTTGAATGTGAAATCTCGCGGGGCCGTGGGAAGCTCAGCCCGTCGCAAGCTAGACCGGTCGGGGCCGTTATATTGCACGCCGCGCTGCCGCGGCGGGCCGCCTGGCAAATGCGATATCTTATCCGCTAATGCCGCCTTCATAGGGACCGGCGGCAATTTTCCTGCCGCGCCTTGTTACCGTGGTAACGCCGACTCCGTCTAAACAGCTTATATATATGCGCCACTCCCGGAACCGCAGTTTTCGGCAGCCGTACAGCTTTGGACGTAGATTTCGTGCGGTGACCACTACCTGTGGGGTTGAAAGTGGGGAAAAAACTACGAAACTGGAAGTAATGTGCTCGTAGATAGTTCCCCGCATCTAGGAACAACTATGACTAACTCCTCCGCTTCTTGTTCTTCCACGACTAGCAGTTTAATGTGTTACTAATCACCGCGTTACGATCGATTACTTATTACGTAATCTAGCGTCCGCTCATGCGATTAGCTGGCAATCATTCAATAAAAATCGTCCGAACCATATTCTCTTTGCTGGAGCAAATAGTAGATGAATCAGAGGTCGTAGATTCATGTTCTAGCGGCGTCTCGACAGCATTGTGATGTGAGCGTTTGATATCTGCGTCCTATGAGCTGAGATAATACGATCCTGCGAAACGAAAACTCGGTTACAATCGATGTTCAAAATGATGCCACTTTCAATGTGCCCAGCTACCACTACTAATATTTCTGACAAGCCAGTTGATTGAGAGACTAATAAAATCTAATCGTATTCAAGAAAAGTGGAGTTCAAATTTCCGTTCCTTAAACCTGATTAAGGTTCCTTAAGTCACCCAGCTAAAAGCTGACATGGTTTTTCAAAACCCGCGATCCCAAGTGCTCCAGTTCTTCGTGTCTAATGATATCTATGACGACGAGTTGCTACACCTGAAAATATTTTAAATTCTTCATTCTTTCTCGATTATGTTCCATTTTTTCTTGTGATCATGTATCACATAACTGGCCACTACCGCAACTGGTCCTTGACTGTCCACTGTCGCTACACAGTCCGAAAATAAGACCTGAACTTAACAGACATCTGCATGAGTATCGATCGTAATTCTCTTTCCTGGGGCTGTCTTTTTTACGGAACAGATCGAGGTATGGAAAGTAGATGTTAAGAGTCTATAAACTTCTTTAAATCTACAGAATCAAGAAGGAAGAAAAAATACAAATATATTCTAATGAAACATAGATCGTCGCTCATAAAAAAAATTGTATGAGCAGTTCGTATAATTATACAGTGTAGAGCATTAATAACTTTTACCTGGCAAATCAGCTGAAGAAAACAATATGGTTTCCGAGGTGTACTCATACGAAACAAATTGAAATGGTCGGAGGAAGAGCCCGGGTATCATTGGACTTAACGCTAATTTCACCTCTAAGAATGCTTTGTATATCTTCCATCCATTCAATTTGCAGGTTCTTTTAATAGTTTTTTGACTGCAAGGCATTCTAATGGTTCATATATCAGGAAATTGGAGAGCGAAATGATTGAGAGAGTTTCGCGTAAAATTGTAACTATGACTGGATGGATTAGTATCCGCGCAGTTGAACCAGTTGCGTAAATTTATATCTAACAAGATTGTCGCCCACTAAGTTCCCAGTTGAAAGTGAGCTAACGTATCGAAATCCAAGCCCGGGTTTCCGGGTTCGATTCCCGGCGGGGTCAGGGTTTTTTTCTGCCTCGTGATGACTGGGTGTTGTGTGATGTCCTTAGATTAGTTAGGTTTAAGTAGTTCTAAGTTCTAGGGGACTGATGACCATAGATGTTAAGTCCCATCGTGCTCAGACCATTTTTTTTAATGAAAATCCAACATTAGGAAACATTACCTGCTGTCATCAGACTCCAAATGATATTTCGTTCGAAAACGAAGGGGAGAAGCATGGGCTTGTTGAAAGAAACGTCCAGCTGTTGGCTTGATACGTTTTAGGATGACCGCAGAGAACACAAATTGGGATATGAAATGTAATGTCAGGCTTATCAAAATATTCCGAGCTGTTATGTCATGTCGTACAAATTTCTCAGTAACGATCTACGGTGTGGATCGGATCTTTAGAGGAGCTACAAGCCCCCCTTGAATATGCCCTCCGCAGATGAGGACGAAGCGCTGTGTTTACCAAAAGAAATGCATTCGGTTACGGTATTATAGCCCGGAATACTTTAATAAGTTTAACAAACTGCAGTCTAATCTCTCGAGGTCTCTCCAGAACCGCAGATACAGTTGGCATGTTACCATCCAAAAAATACGAACTTGAATAGCTCATTTCGGTCCAGTGTCATCGACCGCAGGAACACTTTTTTAGCGCCTGTTGTTCCAAAGCAAGGAGACGAGCGCGAATACCCAGCTGGCAGCAGACGCGTTGCTCCTCCCTCATCAGAGGGTTTCCCACGCGAGAGTGATGATGATGGCTGATATCGGGCCGGACTGTGGCGTCTGCGACAGCTGTCAGCTGCCCACCAATCTTCTGGCCCTTCTGCAGGTGTCCTCCCAGTCTTCCCTACGTCCCACAAGCAGTACCGAGTCGTTCCGCCAATCAGGAGCTACCGGAGGCAATAAAAAATGTTGGGTGCGTCCGTTCTACGGTACGTCCAGCGCTTGTCTTCGTTTTTCTTGGTTGTCACTCTCAACTCTGGTCATCGACCTCGTAGCCCGTGACAAATATCTACCAGTAATTAGTCACTTTTTGTTTGTTACTCATTGACCTGTCTGTGGGCTAATTGTCAGCTGAGGTATATTTCTGACGGGCAAATATGTGGAATGTAGTGGCCGTGACTTTGCTGGGCTGACGTGTCTTAATGGGATAATCTTAAACTGATTGCTTTTTTAAAATTTAATTCGAACGCTTTGTTCTGTCATTGTATTCTACCACTTTGATTAGCTACATTCAATTTAAAAAGTAAGGGCTAGGTTATAACCGAGAGATGGCATATTGGATATGATGGTGGATTCGTATATGAGAGTGCTAGTGTTCAGCTCTACATCTAGGGTTATCGGTAGATTCGCTAAACAATTTCATTAAAGTTGGGTTATTGATTTTAACCATCTTTCACTGATCAAGCTAGTGCACCATCTCCACTGCACCCTCTCTAACGTCCTGAATGTCAAACGGACTTTTATTCCCTTAACCCAAGCCCCAAATCATGATGGAGTGGCCCGCAGAGTATTGGGGAAAGCGACAGTTTGCATCCACCGAGAGGCGCTTGTCGTCTATAAAAACAGTGCGTCAACTCCACCTCAACCGCTTGTAATTCATGTAAATTTTAACGTCTCTGTTTAAGTCATTCGTGTATATTATTTCGGAAGCGAACTCGTCTAGAAACACTATTCAAATTGATGACTTTTAAGCCCAGTCGTCATTTATTCGATACGCAGAATAGCTCCAGGTCTGGCTTATAATCTTTAGTCTCAAGTCAACACTGTTAGTGTTAGTGCGAGCAGATCTCTGTTCATTCTCCCTACAATACTATCACGTATATTTATGTATGTGTGTGTTTCTTTTGAGAAGAAGGATACGAGTATAGAAAGAAAAATAAAGTCAAAACAGCTCTACCTGATGGAAATTTTCCAGCGGCGATCGAAGCTAATATACCCTTTGTGTCCAGCGTTTTTCGAGCGATGGACTTTTTGAAATGCCTGTTTTCCCTTTCAGTCTCTCTCTCCCATCCTGCCCACAAGACAACCAAGCATCTCTTGAAGCTCAAGTGTGAATTCATACTACTGAGTGAGTGAGTCATAAGATTTTCACCTCATTGGTGCAACATTATGATGACATTTTTTTCTGTGTATGCAGTAGGGTGCGGATTTTGCTTTCATATCTTACGAATGTCCCTTACGTAGCAAGGAGAATAATCTTACCCGTAAACGTGTCCATTACTTTCCCGAGTTTAGTAACGTGGTAGAAGAGCGATGTGAATTGTATTGTTGCGACTTGAACAGGACCTTGCAGAAAGTCACACCTCTGTTTTTATGTCCCTCTTTCTATTCATTGATACACTTTGGATACAAGTATGGAGCAAAGGGTAATAGGTAATTTATAGACATGTAAACAGAGAAGTCATTTACCAGGGTGGTTTGATAAGTCTGCTAAATTTCCACGAAGGAATTATACATTTCTGTTGTGCATTCATGACTGGTAAGCTTGATTATTCCAAGGATCGTATAAAAAGGTCAATAACGGACAGCGTACAGTTCATTGTTGACACCCATCTGAATTGCTCAGTAAGCCGACAGCTACTGAAAATGGATAAAAGCGAGTTTCGTGCTGTTATTAAACATTTTCATTTGGATACTTGGCCTGCCACACAAATAAAAAAAATACAAGAAGTTCAAATGGACTCTTCACCATCATTGAACACCATTTACCTTTGGCTTAATGAATTTAAACGTGGTCGGACAAGCCCAAGCGCACTCCGACTGTCCAATTGAGGTCACCACAAAGGAAACTACTGACAAAATCCATGATACGGTAATGCAAGACCGCCGAATAAAAATTCGTGAAATTATTGAGACTAGGCATCTCAGCTGAGCTCGTGCATAATATCCTGCAAGAAGAATTGGCTGAGAAGAAGTTGTGTGCGAAGTGAGTGCCGCGATTGTTCATAGAATAGAAATCAACAAAAACATCATTTCCACCCTTTTTATTGCTCATGAAAACCACACATTGTATGTTGTACCACCATATAGCGAGACCTTCAGAGATGGTGATCCATATTGCTGTGCACACCGGTACCTCTAATACCCAGTAGCACGTCCTCTTAAATTGTTGCATGCCTGTATTCGTCGTGGTATACTATCCACAACTTCATCAAGGCACTATTGGTCCAGATTGTCCCACTCCTCAACGGTGATTCGGCGTAGATCCCCCAGAGTGATTGGTGGGTCACGTCGTCCGTAAACAGTCCTTTTCAGTCTATCCCAGGCATGTTCGATAGGGTTCATGTGTGGAGAACATGCTGGCCACTCTAGTTGAGCAATGTCGTTGTCCTGAAGGAGTTCATTCACAAGATGTGCACGATGGGGACGCTAATTGTCGCCATTATGCTGTCGATATGGTTGGACTATCGGTCGAAGGATGGCAGTCACGCATCGTACACACGTTACGGCGCCTCCCATGACCACTAACGGCGTACGTTGGCCGAACGTAATGCCACCCCAAAACGTCAGTGAAACTCCACCCTGCTGTACTCGCTGGACAGTGTGTCTAAGGCGTTCAGCCTGACCGGGTTGTCTCCGACGATTGTCTGGTTGAAGGCATATGCGACACTTATCGGTGAAGAGAACGTGATGCCAATCCTGAGCGGTCCATTCGGCATGTTGTTGGGCCCATTTGTACCGCGCTGCATGGTGTCGTGGTTGCAAAGATGGACCTTGCCATGGACGTCGGGAGTGAAGTTGTGCATCATGCAGCCTATTGCGCACAGTTTGAGTCGTAACACGACGCCCTGTGGTTGCACGAAAAGCATTAATCAACACGGTGGCGTTATCGTCAGGGTTCGTCCGAGCCAAAATCCGTAGTTAGCGGTCATCCATTGCAGTAGTAGCCATTGGGCCTGAGCGAGGCGAGTCATCGGCAGTCCCTGTCTCTCTGTATCTCCTCCATGTGCGAACAACATCGCTTTGGTTCACTCCGAGACGCCTGGTTCACTCCGAGAGCCCTTCCTGGCACAAATTAACAACGCTTACGCGATCGAAAGGCGGTATTGACCGTCTAGGCATGGTTGAACTACAGACAACACGAGCCTGTACCTCCTTCCTGGTGGAATGACTGGAACTGATCGGCTGTCGGACCCCCTCCGTCTAACAGGCGCTGCTCATGCGTGCCTGTTTACATCTTTTGGCTGGTTTAGTGATATCTCTGAACAGTCAAAGGGACTTTGTCTTTGACACAGTATCAACGTCTATCTTCAGGAGTTCTGGGAACCTTGTTGATGCAAAACTTTTTTGATGTGAGTATTTTCCTGACATTCTTATAGATCGAGAATATTGTGACAAAAGCCAATCTCTACATACCATGGCATCACAAAAAATATAAGCTAATCGTACCATCGGAGATTCTCCTGTTTCCGGGCAAGGCTCGGTTATACTTCCCGCAGAACTGCCGTCCATTAACGTTCGAATGGTCTTGAAATATGCATCAACGCTGGGAGGTCGCAGATAGTCTCTGAATGCGCTCATTGTAACGACAGGTGGCGACAATGGTGAATAACGACAGAAGAATTTAAGGGCTATTGTCCGCAGTTTAGGAGGCTGTAGCGCCACTCATCGGGCGTCTGGCAGACAATGGACAATGTCTGCGGAGGACCGCCCCGCCTGAATTCAGGGACGCCGCGCAGGACTGCCTCCGCACGCGGAGCCGGCATTAATATTTTGATAACGGGAACCCGAATGGACGAGACGGCCGATGCCGCCTCCGGTATACAACTGCCCGTCACCTGCTGCCAGCTAAGCCATCGTTTTATTGGCGCGTGCGCCGGACTGGCGGGGTGGTCCCGCAGTAAGTAGCGGGAGGTCCACAGATGAATAAACATTCGGCGTGGGCGAAGAGTATCTCAGCACCGGACTAAAAGCAAGTGTGCTTTGTCATTTTGCGATCGTGTCGTCAACATAGAAATATGTGCACATTAAATAAAGGTACAAGTGGCGTAAGTAGGATACAACTGAAACACAACATCGTTTCTAGTCACATAGCTTTGGACAAGAACGTGTTAATTCTTTTTGTTTCATTGCCGATCGAAACAGCAAACGCAAAATATACTCTTTTTATTTTCTTTGAGTTGGCTGATTTGACATAACCGAAGTGGCTCCATCTAGTAACCGCAAATAGGATACAAGAGTCTATGCATTAGTGCTGTTCGGAAAGTAAGGAACGATCGCGAAATAGAAACCACAATAAAAGTCATAAATGTTTTATTTGGAAAAGTTAGCTACAACTTCCAGTTACTTCTCTACATAGTTGTCATTCCGATCTAGACATCTGTCTTAGCATTGTACCAACTTTCCAATACCCTCGTCACAAAAGGCAGCCTGTCCCACAATTTTCTACGCTGGACTGCGTTGTCTGTGCCAAAATGATGCCAGCGGTTAATTTGAGCCGACATGAAAATCAGAGGGAGCCAAGTCCAGACTGTATGGTGGGTAGTCAAACACTTCCCACCGAAAACGCTGCAGGAGCATCCTCACTGCCCCTGCAATGTGCGGACGAGAACTGCCATGAAGAAGAAAATACGTTACAGTTACGTTATGTGGGTTTGCATGAAATCAGGCGAAACCTCCCGGCAGTACCCATACTTGTCGGAAGACAATATTTTCTCGGCTCCTTTACGCTCTCACTGATCCCTGAGAACTGAGGAGAGCGATGTGTGGCTATCTACAGGCATACTAGAAACGCGGCAACACACCTGTGCAAAGTTTCATCTGATTTTCATCCTGGTTCCCATTTTGCGACTGATCGCTCCTTACTTTCCGAATAGCCCTCATATTAGGGAAAGGCAAGTCTTAATGAAAATTTTGCTCAGAATAGTCCAATCGAAATCTCTTCCTTACGATTTCAGTCTCCAATCCTTTCCCCCATTCTTCTTCTTCTCCTTCCCTTCCGCCCTCCTTGCCCTGCTTTCATTTCCCCTTCCCCCTTTTTTTCGCCTCTCTCAAATTTGAGCTCTGACACTCAAGGAACGCATTCCGGCTGTCTGACTAATTACGGCACTGAAAAAGACAGTGAACAAGATGAAAAAAAAAAAAAAAAAACGCTGATGTGAGATACCAATTTCTGTAACCACACTAATAAAATCTTTCGCAAAATACAGCTGTCACCGGCGCCTGATAGGTGGACTATAAAAAAAAAAGTTTATAAACATATTCTCGCCAGACTTACACGAAATGTAAATACACGTCACTAATAAGGAGAAATAACTCATTCTAATTGACCATTTATACACACACGTAGACAGTTACACCCCTCTTCAATATTCAAACTTCGAAACTGTAATTACCAAGTACCGCAAGCGAACTGTAACGCTTACGTTGCCAATAATATCACAGATAGTGACAATGACACAGAAATCTTGTGGTATTACTAGTTTACTAGTTCATAAATAATGCTTTCAGCCACATGAAGGCTGGTTTTGCAGTGCACTGCTTAGCTAGCGCCTATTGTCATAGAGGGTCATCAAATTACCGAAACGACTCAGGCGAGTAACGATGAAATCTCAATTTAATTTGAAATTCGTAACATGACATTAACCTACCCTTACTGGAGGTGAAAGTCATTTAAGCAGACGGAATGCTATTAGAAAATATGGTTACCAATATAGCTAAGATCTTTTCCACTTGATTCCCTTAATGTGGTCAGAGTATCAAAAGTGGTCAGATATCAGCCATGTGTCTTACTCGTTCTAACATAGTCTTGACCCGTCTCATTATGCTGCACGGATCGTGTTGGAAATTGTTCAATTGGAACACAATGATTTGATCATGAAATGGAAAGAGGGTGTTCCTCCGTCAACAGACGATAATGCCAAGCATCAGGATAGATAAATTTTCGTCAGCCGGTGATAAGGGAGTACTTTCACTAAAGTAAGGTGACACTATCAGAGGCAAAGGATATTTTTGAGAAAAATCCTGCTTAGTTAATACTTAATCACAAACTTTCACACGTCAAGTTTCGTTTTTATCACTGAAAATATAACAGTATTCTTTCAAGCAGCTACGGAAGAACCCATTAACATAATAACGACAGTAATTTCGTGTGAGTCAATGGCACAATGGAAGTCCTTCAATTGGGCTCCACTTTGGCGACTTGCTTGGCCCTAACCTATCCTAGTTATCAAAACAGGGAAAGGGGACCTTAATTTTAACGTGGAAACCGAACCACGTGTCGTTTCTAGCGACCCCTCACATCGATGAGAAGTGATGGCGAGGACCCGTCGAGATTCAATCCCGCGAATCCCACTAGAGCTTGAGGTCCGACCCTCAAGAATTTAAATTTTTTATTCGGTAGCAAACTTACTTTTGAAAACGCCTATCAGTGAAGCCGTAGTTCAAAATTTATTGCCATATTATTACTTTTTCATGAAACTGCATTATCTGTATGGAACCACTCTTTTACGCAGCGGTCTTCTTAGGAAACTTACACTGAATATTCATTTACAAAATGTTCTGGTAGTAAATCACTAGCTATATTTCTATGAAATCCTTCATTTTCGATTAACGAGATTGAACACCGAAATATTTTATTGCCTTTGAAAAGAAGGTGACAGGAGAAAGGGAAGTTGTATTTAACGTGCAGCTAAGAAGCTATGATGTCGCTGTCTAAAATGCGATTTTCTTGAATATATAAAAACGCAGTGCTTGTCTGCTGATGATGCAGTCAACTCTTGGCGCTAGTGCACAGTTTCGGGAACGTTTTGCGGTCACATCATTGGGGCAAGGTAATGAGTTTCAATGTTGTATCTTTCATATAAATTTTGTTCCATAGCCTGCCTTCAGCATCCAGCAAACATATATCTACGGGACCGAAAGCTCTCAAATTTCGTGGGATTCGTGGCGTCTACAGTTGGAGCCGGGACGAGAGCTGTACCAGGTGGTTGCAGTATAGCGCGCGCAGTTGCAGCGGCCTCTTGTCATCTCTCACAGTAGGCCACAACTGTCCCCTCGCCGGCGAAAGCGCCTGCGCTGCGAAATTGAATTCGCTGCCGTCGCTTCCTGCGCGGACGGGCAGACAGGTCCCGTTCCTACCAGTCGTGCGCCACAAATCGAGAACAACCTGTTTCTGGAAGCGTGGGCAGCCGAGACATACGGTCAGCACCCGCGCCCCTCGCGACGCGACGCCCCAGACAAAACGGCCGTGATGCGCATCCGTGGCTCCGAGGTCTAGAGGAATGTCGGGTCACGGCAACGGCGGAGGTGGCGGAGGCCATCCCTAGCTTTGTCTGCTCCTCGCCTATCGTATAACCAGGGCTCTTTCTTCGTGGCTACCCCTATTTAGCTTCTCAGTGTTCTCACACTCGCCCCTCTTGCGAAAGCAGGAAGCGAGCTTTCAAGTAACTCTATCACTCAGTCAAACCAGTAGATATAAACAAAGCGTTGCGATTTATTTTATTCGAATTCTCGTACGAATTTTAGCCATCTAGCAATACCATTAGTGCTGTACGGCATCAGTAAGCAAGGTTCAAAGTCTTTTCATCCTGCACACAACTAGATCCAAAGTATTTTTCTTTCTACACAGGCTACAAAAACGTTGCAAGAACTCTACAAGTGATCCAGGGAAAACACGTAAAAATGAAATCAGTATGTTAGGACGAGAATTTGAGCCCTGCTTATGCAAAAAAGAATGCCGTGTTATTTTATCCATCCCGGAACTTGTGAAAGCAGTCGTTGAGGATTTTCGGCGAAGAACGCATCCAGTTACAAATACTTTTAAAAAGCTTATTTATAACGCCGTAACTGGTTTCGGGCTCTCATGCCATTTTCAGGTGGCTAAGATTTCCATTGACATGAATTTGTACGTCAGCAACATACCGTCCGCTGCTGATCTGTGCAAGAGTATTTGAGTATTTTGCAAGGCACCCGTGACGATTTTTTCCCAGAAAACAACTGTCTGCGTTTTGCATTTCGGTGAAGTCGCGGAAGGCGAGCATGCGTCATTGTTTTCGTCTGGGAGTCAAGGTGTGCGGGACAAACTTTACACATACTTTTATCGTCATCCAAACATTCTGGAGAATGTCTTAAACACAGAGAGTTTGCTCCGTTGCGTTAGCGTCAGAACGACTTTGGCACACTACGGTCTCAAAATCACCATTGAACACTGACCGATCATAATTGATTGGTTGAATGGGCATTGATTGTTTAAAGTTGTTACTTCAAACTGCCACCACGGCTACTGCGCTCACGTCGCTTTTACGCAAGGAATAAAATCAGCCTATGAACTTTATAGACAGACGGTGCATTTTTGTTGAACGTAAACGTGGAATATAGTTTCTAGTTCTACTGTGGTAATAATCACTTTCATCTGTCACCCGTCTTTGTTCGGTGTTATTTATTTTTAACAGTTATTAGTTCTTAGTGGACAATCTCTCGTCTTTATGCTTGATATTTTTGTTGACAGAGAAGGATAACAGCTTTGCACACGTAGTGCCACTTTAAGGCAAGTCCTCTTACTACACCGTGGAAAATGTACCACAGTAGCTTTCTCTGTATGAAAAACTTCCTACGGAGACCCAAGGCGAGTATTCTTGTATGCCCGATATCTGTCTCCAAAGTATACGTACAGGAACAAGGGCTGCCGGCACCACGAGGTGCTGAACAGAAGTTCGTATCAGTGGAAGTTTACGCCGTCTAAAGAAATGGCTATTAACTCAAAACTAGTTATGGTTTTCATGTAACCCATCACCGAGGGAACAACAAAAGTCATTTGTTATGATTGTCATAATAATATTTTAAAATAATATGCAGCCCTGGGAATTACTGCCACCTCCGTGCAAACAAACGAGAAAAGTTAAAGAAGTAATATGCGAAAGGTGAAACAATGCTTTTGTCCCTCTCTGCCTTAGATGCGCAGCTATGATGGCTTTAGTCTACGGGGATGCACATTCCGCTTTTGAAATCGCGAAAGCAAGGGTCATCGCAGTACTCTTGGTAAGTTTAATCTGGACAAGATGTTTTGATTCTTCCTTGACATACATTGGATAAGGCGCTACACCATTTCTCGAACTGTGGCAGTAACAGAAATTAGGATGCTCCCAACCAGCCGCTTTACTTGAGAAATACTGGCAGTTGGCAAATACAGAGCTTCTCCTTTACACTTGTTGAACATGTTACCAAAGATATAACCTCGGTTGCGTGTTAGGCGTCCTCTAAGGGAAAGGTGGCGCGCTCGCGAAGTTTGGGACGCCCTCCCACAGGAAGGCTGGGAAGTTGGGAGGAAGCCATCCGAATGCAAATGACGCGCCGGCTCGTAGTGAAGATTTAATTACAGCGGCGTGTAAAGAGCAGTGCGGAACAGTGATTGTGCGTGTAGCGCTGCTTTTTACGTGACGGGCCAGCCCGACGCAGATAAACAAATGTTCATGCGCCGACAGTGTCCTGCCAGAGCACTCCCATTAGGGAAATACAAATTATATCCCCCGACAGTCGTAATTGGGGCCGTGGCCAGAGTACCGCTGCTAATTGACAGCATGTGAACACGTTCGCTAATTACGCGTGATCGATGCTCACCCCCGCGGAGAATCCTTGTCTCCGTATGCCGCGCGCCTGCCCGCACTACGCATCCACCCTCGCTTCATCAACAAGTATAATTCCCCAAAGGCCGCTTAAATTAAACGCTGCCTATCGCTGCCGCTCCGAGAGCCATTGATAGGTCAGCCCTTCCAGTATCGCTGAACAGGTTGCACATGTAAACTTGCGTCGGGTCGAAGATTACAAGCAGCGGAGGTTCTCAGTAAGGTATACAAACGTACTTTTAAAGTCCACTAGAAAATATTTTTATTTTCTCATCATGAAATCATACTTTCGTTCTTCGGACTATTTCAGAATTTTAAACGCCATTTACAATTATTTGTCAACATGTTCTTCACGCTGTCGCGGAGTGTGTTCAGATTTCAAACTTCCTGGAAGATTAAATCTGTGTGCCGGGCTGGAACTCGAACCTGGAACCATTGGCTTTCGCGGGCAAGTGCTCTATCGACTAATCTAGCAAAACAAGACTCAGGATCTGCCCTCACAGCTTTACTTAGGCCATCCTATCTTAAAGAGTCCAGTAATATTTTTCGCATACATATTTGATCCGGCGTTGAAAGTGCGACATACGGAATAGTACAGCTTGCAATGGTTAATGGACTATTACCTTACTGCAAATCATTTCGCTATTAATGTACGTAATGAATTTTGAAGTTCCATTTGATTCTGTCCATGATAATAATTACAAAATTCATCGAGAGAGTTCCAGAATTAGAATGATTCAACAGTTAAGTCACTAATAAACTACATCGTCTTACGGCTTCATATTGCTTTGCTCAAATTTTTGAGCAAAAGTTTTCGTGCACTCTCAATTGTACTTGAAAATATTTCGTGCTCCTTAAGATAGCAGTCCGCTGTGACCGAGCGGTTCTAGGCGCTTCAGTCCGAAACCGCACTGCTGCTACGGTCGCAGGTTCGAATCCTGCCTCGGCCATGGGTGTGTGTAATGTCCTTAGCTTAGTTAGGTTTAAATAGTTCTAAATCTAGGGTACTGGTGACCTCACGTGTTAAGTCCCATAGTGCTTAGAGCCATTTTGAAGCTTAAGATGAGAAATGTAACTTACATCATCTGCCCCCCAGATGTGAATTGCGTAAGTTGGGTTGCCTATCTTAAGGTGCACGAAATATTTTTCTGGGTCAAAATCATTTCACTCACGCAATAGTGGCGGTACTCTCAGGCTCTGTCATGGAAACATTCTGGTGCTAGTAAACACTTCCCTCTGAAATTTTGTCTCATTTGTCAACACACCGCAACTTTTATTTATTCAACATCCGAACTCTGCGACTTGGCAAAACCTGCCCTTACCACCAACACACGAACTCCACGACTAACAGCAAACTTGTGTTCTTCTACTGACCACTGCGCGCAACACGACAGTATGCCATATTGAAGGTGTATCAATGTTAAGCTATTGCAGTGTCAACTACTATTTCATTTGTATTAAAAACCTTATAAAAGATTAAATTACTGTCTTAAACATCCTAAGTGACAGAAACAAAACGAGAATTTGCTTGATAAAAGGAATTGTATAATAAAGAATTCATTCGCAAATAACTTTATTCAGAAAATATTGTTAAGCTAGAGATAGCAACTGAACGAAACACATTTCAGTAGGTGCAATCTGTCCATTCCACGACTTTATCGGTGCATAGTTTTTCCTTTGGATGAATATTACTGTTTGGTATGGAACAAGAGCAGAACTATTTAGCCGGATGTAAGAGTGTGTTGGTACTCTTCGCAGGTACTCACAAAAATGTAAGTGTTGGGATGAATCGATAAAAAAAAGCGTTAATAGAAGAATCAAAACTCCCATATGCACTTGTCGTTCTCAAAAGGCAGAGAACACTTCTTTCCGTATACAGGGAGCGGAAACATTATTTCACCAAAAGTGTGGTGCAGAAAGACAGCGCAAAGGAGTTAGGGTTGCAGTTGCATATCTACAGCCCTACTGGGACGTAATTGAAATCTGACATATGGACGTCTTTGTTCAGAATGAAATGTAATTCGCAGAAAACGTGTACGGAAAAAAATTGGTTTAACCAATCGTAGCAATGAGAACTAGAAAAACTTAAAGCATCACATACACGTGTATCGTATTCAGCTGACGTACCATACAGTACTTATTTAGAAATGAAAAGAATCGTGTGTCTGTTTCAAGTTTCAGAATGTCCTAAAACGTACAAAAATAAATGAAAAATGAGTATGCTCTCGTATACATACTTGCGACCACTTAATTAACGTAAGAACGTTTTAATAAATGTTCAGACTGATCACCGTTCTCACGTTGGCATGGCACTACTGTACAAATATTCAACTGCGAACTCTAGTCCCTGTATTCCTTCGTTTAACGACGTCTTTCGGCCCTACACTTTTGGTCAAATTGTTTTTCTGTGCCCTGAGCATGTACACGCTCTTCTACCTGAAGGGTAAGTTGCAGAATTGCTTCCTCGACCTTTTCTGAACTGCAGAGGTCTTGTCGGACAGCGCTGATTTTGCGGCTCGCACAATTCTCGTGGTGCCAAACGCAAGCACAGTGCACAGAACAATGCTCCAGTAAGGGCTGACGCGGAGCAGGCGCACAGCTCTGAAAGGTTCGAATCTAAGTGCCCTCATTCTGAAATAAAGGACGACGACGACGCTGCCCCGAATACACGCGACTTCTTCTCTCACCTTATAAGCGAACAAGCTAAAATAAACTTAGTTGCTCTAGAAACCAAGGGTGCACGTCGTAGCTTCTCCGCTCTCAAGTGCAGTTGGGAGGCTAGTGAATTGCTGCCAATTTTTGCGCGGCCTTGCCAGGCCGTCATCACGAGCTCGTTACTGTGGGCGCGGTCGCTATCCATCTCGGCATTAACGACTGTTGGCTGTCTTGAGCAGCCCCCCTTCCCCCCCCCCCCTCTTCCCGCCCTTCTCTCTCTCTCTCTCTGTCATTCTCGTTTCGTTTTCGCTCTCTTTCTCGTGTCCGGCAGTAGCGGCTAATATCCTCTCCTAGGGAGATTTACCGCCGCGTCCGCAGCGGCCGCGTGTTCCGGTGTGGCGAGCACGATAATAAAAGAGCGCGCGCCGCCGCTCCACCGCGCCGCCAGGTCGGTCTGGCGAGCAGCAGTAGTCTTCCCCTCGGGGCGCCAATCGAACCTGTCGACTGCAACACGCGGCCTCTCCGAGTCCGCTGTCACTTTCCCCGCGCCCGCTGGAAGAAGACAGGTGGGCCTCCACTCACCGGTCAGGGCATCCGTGCCTCCTTCCTTACTTCTCCCCCCCCCCCCCCCAGACATTTGTAATAAATGGACGCTGCCTCGGCGACCCATCCAGTCCCGGTCGGTTCTTGCGTGCCACGGGAAACCGGCCGAGCTAGCTTCTGCCCCGTCTAACGAAGCTTGATCTGGCCGCCCAACAGAAGTCTGTCCAGGCCGCTCGCTACGTTTTCTACCTCTTGCTGGAAGAGCGTCGCCGCTGCGACTGGCCGAGGCACGCCTATCGCTTACCTCGGAATGAAGAGGCGGTCTGATGGCACGCCATCAATCGCTTAGATTTGTTACGAGGCTGCAGCTGCGTGCTACACGGTTCGGAGAATACAACTAATTTATACCGAAGCCGGCGCAGTCGCACTTGTCGATCTGTTTCCCACAGTGATTTTTCTTCTTACTCCGTTGGTCTACTGTTTTGACTCCTCAGCGGACAGAAAAGAGCCAACTGGCGAACTGGTTCTGCGCTATTCTCCCCTGCTTAGTTTCTCTTTCGCTGCTCGCACTACGTAAATTTCTCAGTTTTTGTATTTCCTTAGGATTATGACACTTCTCCTTGCCAGTATGTTCACCGTGTCCACCTCCTCAATTTTAAAGACATTGAAAGAGTAAACTGCTTCAGAGGAACTTAAATGTATGCCTCCAATTTCCAACATATGTTTTAAGCGTGAACAATCCCTTGGAGAGGAGAAGTGTCTATTAAAAACCTACTTACTTCGGAATTCCAGTTCAAAAGTAATAAGACGTACTAAGAACGTGATCGTGGCCTTGTCAGTGGAAAAAAAAAGTGGTTCAAATGGCTCTAAGCACTGTGGGACTTAACATCTGAGGTCATCAGACTTAGAACTACTCAAACCTAACTAACCTAAGGACACCACACACATCCATACCCGAGGCAGGATTCGAACCTGCGACCGTAGCACCAGCGCTGTTTCGGACTGAAGCGCCTACAACCGCTGGGCCACAGCGGGCGGCCTTGTCAATGAAATACTGCTGTCTGGTGTGGAATCCTTACCAGATAGGATTGAAAAAGTTCAAAGAAGCGCAGCAAGTTTTGTATTATCATGAAATAGGGGAGAAAGTCTCACTGAAATGATACAGAATTTGGGGGGACAGCATTGAAATAAAAGCATTATTCGTGGCGGTGAAATCTTCTCATGAAATTCCAATCACCAACTATCTTCCGAATGCAAAAATATTTTGGTAACACCAACGTACATAGGGAGAAACGATCACCACGATAAAATAGGGAAATCAGAGCTCATACGCAAAGATATAGGTGTTTATTCTTTCCGCGCTCTATATGAAATTGGAACAATAGAGAATTGTGAAGGTGGTTCGGTGAACCCTCCGTCAGGCACTTGAATGTGATTTGCAGAGTATCCATGTAGATGTAGATGTAAATGGCTGTTTTACTAGAGTGACAGGAGACCAACATCTTAAACCTTGCGACACATCAGCTGATAATACACAATAAATATATGATCAGTAGTGCTGTTCGATTTAAATGGCAGTGATAGGGAATGTTTTAAGAATAACAGTCTTAACTACGATGCATCAACGTGAATTACTCATGCTTCATTTATCTGCATGTTTTTCAATCAGTAATACTACATTTTCGGTTTTCGTACACACTGAGTCATATTTTTCAGTGCAGTAAAAATGTATGCTAGAAACGGTTATACATGGAAAGGTTTCTCAGAAACTCGTGTTATGGAGTACTGACAAGTTTCTCAACAACCTATCTGTTGACCTATTAACAGTGACAGATGTATAATACGAAAATGGAACTGAAAGATCACAAATCTGTTTATTACAAGTACGTTTTATGTCTTCTGAGTCGATTTCTCAGGGTCCAGAATACAGTTTGTGTCACAAGAATAGCATGATGACCATTTGCAGCCACTCTTGATCTACCGCACTCCTTTCCCGAGGAAATAAACAGCCACCATTGATTACGTACAATTCTTTCTGCTTTATTTCCAAATACCAAGTTGGCTCAAGTTGTTTTTGCGTGACGTAAGACGTTCACCAACTCTAAATAAAAGTAAACTCCGACAATTCCAACTTTTGAATTTCTTTTACACCGAATCACAGCAATGTCACCAAGAAGGTTCTGTACAATTTCAGTACATTTGAAACATTGGCAGAGCTAATAA
The DNA here is from genome assembly GCF_023897955.1 of Schistocerca gregaria. Classification (NCBI taxonomy): domain Eukaryota; kingdom Metazoa; phylum Arthropoda; class Insecta; order Orthoptera; family Acrididae; genus Schistocerca; species Schistocerca gregaria. Next base: position 373,185,350 of record NC_064923.1, read on the forward strand.
ACTCATCTTTTTACGCATAGCTGTTTTTCTCTTTTATAACCTCCCTTCGAAAACATTTCGGGAATGGAAATATTTTACCTTCAGTGCAAAAATTCACAACGCGTTTTAGTACAGTAGCAGTTAGAATGAAATTCAGCACTTGTTACTACAGCGATTTATTCTGGCAAGGGGAAGCAGCAGATAGAATGTGAACGGACACTTTAGTTATGTTATCATATGTCTGTAACACCGCTAGCGGTTATTTACAAAGTTACAATACAATAGGACACCGAAAACTTTGGATTTATTTGTACTATCATACGCTGTTAACTGGGAGACAAGCCAACAGTTCTGTGATTCGAGAGCAGGCTGCCAAGTTCACTGTGCTTACATAACACATATCGTGAATATGTCAGCAAAGAGATGTTATATCAGTGGAACACCACACGTATAACGTGGAGAGACATCTTGGTTCACTTCCTCTAAATTACGAGAGGTGAATTCCGAGATTGCTCCTAAACGAAACATTCTTATTCTGTCATAAATCGTTAATTAAGGTAAGCTGGCACTTCATAGGGAAATAAAAATATTCAATCTTATAAATCCAAAAAAGTCCAGAACACCTCTTTTGGCTAACAAATACAAGTTTTACACCTCCTAAATGAATAGTACTACGATATTTTTCCGGAGTGCTGCCTGACTGTATTCTTTAGGTCGGTTTATAAATTGAATCGGTCATGGAAGAATGCACTAATTTAATATTGTCAACCAGGAATCACATTTACTCCTTTATGTTTACGAATCTGCAACTGTCGTTATTCACTAAACATAGATGTCTGGGATTTTTATATCCGTGTGGAGAGCGCGAAGTAGCCGAATAAGGAGATGATGACTCACGCAGACAATCGCTCAGCACATCTCCTTAGCGACGCGTATCACTATCGTACATCATAAGACGCCTCCTCGCGATACCGTAAGCCTTTTAATCGGCCCATCGCTGGCAGCTACCATCGTACGAAACCGGCGCTAAAAACAGCCCACCGGCAGTTTCTCGTGTACCGCGTACTGTCCGACGGTCCTCTTTTTGTTTCTCGTAATAGGCTGTTTTCATCACATTACTGCTCGAAACCCCAATTTAATAATGGCAATAAATTATAGTTATCTTCATTTCGCTGCATTCCTGGGCGCTGATAATTAAAACGCTTGTTCGAAGCTAAGCAATTTTTCCTTCTTTTGTTCGATGCTCTGGACGCGAGTGTACATCTTGATTGAAAGATGAAACACCTCTCAGACTTTCCAAGCCTCTTCTTTTTTGAAGTTTGTTCCTTCGTAATTCACTGAGAAAAAGAACTAATCTCGCTTTCGTGAGTGATATGATTAATGTAGTGGATCTCTGTCGCGTTATCTGAGACAGTAAACTTCCTTTAACAATACACACCGGTAGATCGATAGTGAGCTCGCTTCTGCTGATGCTTCCATTCTTTTCCTTCTGCTCTCCCTCCCCCTCTTTTTTTTCTCATCCCACCCACAAAAGTTTCCTTCTTTTTCCCAGTCGATGGTACGCTAATTAATGACTGAGACGCGCATTAACATTCTTGTTGTTTGTGTTTTAATCATGGGAAGCAGGGAATTAGAGGTCGGCGGAGCGCCAGCTTTTTACGGCAGTATCTGTACATCTGAGGAACCTGCCCATCTATCCCCCCTCCCCGCCACCCCTCTCATGCCTGTCGAAGCGTGACGAGTATTCCGGTACTCACGGCTGACGCACTACATTGTACGATACTCGCGCTCCCAGCCAAGATCTGCTGAAGTAACGGAAGGAGCTGCAGCAAGTCAAGAGATTCTTTGTCTTGACTGTAGTTTTGTGGATTCTGTGGAGCCGTATAAGTGCAGCTCTATTCTATCGATTATTTCACACACCTGGAGTTTCGAAATGTGCAAACCTCTTCGCATTCTACACTCAATTTTTTTACTTATTTATGTTAACTAATAAAGCAGTTAAGGCACGATATAATAGCTACAGTAAGTAGGACGGAACAGGAAGCAGAATGAAACATCTTTAGGTATACAGCACTGCCTTTCTTCGTTTATTATTCTACGCTCTATTGAAAGAACAGTCCTTCAGAGTGTCTACGTCACTGATTACATTTTCAGATACCCATCCTCAAGCTGATACGAGAAGTTGTACCGGAAAGTTACAGAGTATTTTGCAGAATGTGACGCAACGTACCATCAGACAAATTCTGTCTGAAATTACTGCTGTGGGTTTCTTAGTCACTAAGATCAGTTCTCTTATTCCTTTATGTAGCCTAGTGCCTTTCCAAGTAAGGAACATACTTGTACATTTGTGACAGTGATTGCGATTCATTTACTTTCGAAGCATCTTCCGGTAGTTTTTGTTGCATCTGACATAATAGACAAACGATTGTGCAAGTGGTATGAAAGCCTACTGGAAAACACCATGGCCCCAAAAACACGTTCAGCAATCCACAGATGCGAGAAACGATAGCAAAAAACATCATTAGCGACGCTTCAACAATAAATGAAGCAAAACACGTATCAGTAATATTTAAAAGTCTTATTTGATTGGAATAGGAGATCTTACATAAGAGAAATTCACAATTAAGTAATTACACTTTTTAACAGACCTTTCGTTAAGGGTTGTCCCTAATCATATCTTACAAATCAGAAATAGTTTTGTTAATAATACGCTCTCCTCAGACACGATATTTTTTTCTATCGCTTTTATTCCAAGGCATTTGACTTATGGCTGTACAAAGCATATTACATTAATTGAAGTGCAAATGCAAATGCGGAAGTTTTCATCGATGCAGAAAACAGACACTTCGCTGTCAAATGGTGATACACTGAATGTAACAGCCAAAGATATCAATGTAGTCTTTGAGATTGGGGATGCAGCTCCGCAGCGCGTTGGATTAGATCGTGAGAAAAAAAAAATTGCGTTTGAAGACAGTGTACAAAAAAAGTCCTACATATTGCATTTCTTAATGGACGCTCAGCTGATTAAAAATTTGGACGGTAGTGATGTCGCAGGTCCCTCTTGTTATTTCTTCTGATGATTCTCTTCCTCTGGTAAATGTCGGTATACGCTGAAGCTGCTAGAGTTTTCGATTTTCATAAAAGTGTTGTACATCAGGTTCTCAGACTTCAGTAAGGCAACGTTATGCCGATAATGCAATAGTGTTAAACTAGTGCGATGCTGTTCTCTCTGGTTTGGATACTGATTTATTTCAGTACCCCTTCGGACTCCACATCTAGCTGCTGACTGCTATGTGCACTAACGTGCAAGTGAACAAGGAATTGTCCCATGTCTCGCAGCAGTACGAGTGTAGCAGTCGCATTTCTCAGACGGGAAAGCGTTTTTTTCTGGGCTGGCGAATCCATTGAGTAAAGCGGAGTGTTACGGTGGACGCGTTTGCAGATCAGTGGAGGGAAAGTGCGATAGGTATCCGGGCGTAACGGCTCCACCGCCAGCCACGGGCGGGCGCCAACGATGGCCGGCTTACTCAACCGTCGCCTCTAGCGTTGCGCAAACTGCGTCAGACATTTGTTGTAGCGCCTCTACGCGCTCCTGTCTCGCCAAAACCGAATCCTATCCATTGCTCTATTTGTGGAATTGTGGAAGCAAATTCCCACGCCTGCTCGTAGCTTAGTTACGGGCTCATGTGCACATTTCTGCTTGCAGTGTAACCGCTCAAAGTTTCAGCCAGTTGTGGAGATGTTCAATTCTCACTACAAAGAGATTCCCTGTGGGTTTCAGCTGTTGCACTGCTGATGATGAGAAGGTAGTTTAATGTTTGCTGATTTGCAGCCATGCAGATGGCGCAGTTTATTTTCTTCAACCTTTTTCCTTCCAGCACTGGCTGCTGTCTTTCGGAGAATATGGTTATAAGACAGTCGAATTTTTCCATAAGTGTTAATTTCAAGCATCCAGTAACTACACATGAGTAGCCATTAAGGACTAGTTATATTTGCTTTGCATGGGCGATTTATCGGATAAGCTCGGCCGCAATATCTGGTCGTTCATTGATAGTGGTGTTGTCTACACGAAAGGATTGTCGTCGGTTTGTCGTAAGGAAATACAGATTTTTGATGGAATATATGCTTAATTTAACGGATGAAAGATCTCTTTGAACGTGAGAAGAATATTAATTACGGGTTTGACGTCCCATCGATGATGAGGCCATTGGAGATAGCGACCACGTCCAGACTGAAGAAGGATGGGTAATGAAATCGGCTATGTGCTGCATTTGAAATGCGATTTCGGAAACCCTTGGAAAAATTTAGATAGCTAGAATTTGAAACTTTGTCTTCTCGAATTCGAGTCCAGTTTCTTACCATTGCGTATCTAATCTCGGTTTTAAATATTGTTGTCTTCAGTCCTGAGACTGGTTTGATGCAGCTCTCCATGCTACTCTATCCTGTGTAAGCTTCTTCATCTCCCAGTATCTACTGCAACCTACATCCTTCTGAATCTGCTTAGTGTACTCATCTCTTGGTCTCCCTCTACGATTTTTACCCTCCACACTGCCCTCCAATACTAAATTGGTGATCCCTTGATGCCTCAGAACATGTCCTACCAACCGATCCCTTCTTCTGGTCAAGTTGTGCCACAAACTTCTCTTTTCCCCAATCCTATTCAATACCTCCTCGTTAGTTATGTGATCTACCCATCTAATCTTCAGCATTCTTCTGTAGCACCACATTTCGAAAGCTTCAATTCTCTTCTTGTCCAAACTATTTATCGTCCATGTTTAGGAAACTGAAAGACACTCCGGACAACACAGCGAAATAACGGGATATTTACAGTTTCAGGATTAGTGGTAAATTTCTAAGGCCGGTAACGACGTTAAAGAATTGTGTGAGGTAGGGCGTAAATATTAAGTAACGATGAGAAATGAGACAACCACGTAATAATTATCCTCCGAAAAATAGCTGTGAAACTGGAAAATGATATACCAGAATGTGTAAACATAAATGTGTTGGAGGTTCATGACCCCCCCACGCAACACCTACAACCCTCCCACCCCACCCCCCCACCATCGCCATTGTATCCCTGCCTGACCTGGTAAAGGTCAGATAATAAGAAACCATTATGAGTAATCGGTAGAACGGTGGTACAATACATTTCCTTCTAATTGTCCCCATGAGAACCAAACTCTTCTACAACTAGCTTTTTGTGTGAAATTCCCCTAGATTACTAGCTGCTAATTGTGTTTCTAGAGACGTATTAACTTTCTGTGCGTCTTCTTCGTAGTCTAATTCTTTAAGTCCTTTCGTGTTTTTATGTTTAAGACGTGTTTTTGTAGCTATGAAATGCGGACTCGCGCATTCTGAAATATAGTTGTCATTTTCTTTGAAGTGTCAGCTAACCAGCTCTGTAAGGCGCCAGACTCCACAGGATAGCAAGTTCCATGTTCAGCTTTCTATGTGCGCTTTCACAGTGGTTCAAAATTCAAATGGCTCTGAGCACTATGGGTCTTAACATCTGAGGTCATCAGTCCCCTAGAACTTAGAACTACTTGAACCTAACTAACCTAAGGACATCACACCCAGCAATGCCCGAGGCAGGATTCGAACCTGCACCCGTAGCCGTCGCGCGGTTCTAGGCTGTATCGCCTAGAACCGCTCGGCCACTCCGGCCGACCACTGCATTGAAGGCAAACACGTTACCACTCAGCTACGCACGCGGACAGGAGCACAGTCAGATTGTACGACTGTAGAGGTGACACGGTAGTGGGCGACCGTCTTTATAGGAAGCACCAGGAGGCGCACTCGCGCAGAGCGACGGCACGGAACGTGCTGTGCAGGTCGCTGCGGAAAGGCGAGCTCGTAGAGAAGTCCGGCAGGGAGAGGTGGTTTTTTGTCGGCCGGGCCGCGGGCACAAGTAGGGCAGCGGGGACAATGAGGAAGGTGGCAGCGGCTCATAAAGCGGTAGGGACACGCCGACGCCGCTATAAGGAAGCCAGCTCGGCGAGCGCGCCGACGTGGGCGGCCGTGGACCGACCGTGGGAAAACTGCGCGGCCGCGATCTGGATCGGGGCAAAGGTGGCGCCCGGCGCGGCGTGGCCCGTTACGAGACACGCCCCGGTCGGCTGCAGCCGCGGCTGCGCTCGCCGCACCTGCGTTAATGCACTCTCGCCTGGCTGTCTGGCTGTCCTTCGCGCTGCTCCGCTGAGGAACTGCTGACGTCTCGAGGCAGACGCTGCCGCGCCGCTGATGCTGCGTGGCCCTGAGCCACTCTACCAGCGAACGGGCGGGACTAGCAGCCAGTGGCCATGTTTTTCTTGTCTTCCGGAAGTCTTCCATACATTCCCTCGCGTTAGTTCAAACGGCTCTGAGCACTATGGACTTGACATCTGTGGTCATCAGTCCCCTAGAACTTAGAACTACTGAAACCTAACTAGCCTAAGGACATCACACACATCCATGCCCGAGGCGGGACTCGAACCTGCGACCGTAGCGGTCACGCGGTTCCTGATTGAAGCGCCTAGAACCGCACGGCCACAGCGGCCGGCCCTCGCGGTAGTCTAGTAAGCAAAATACGCGCGTATGGAGTATGCGAACACGTTATGCGATTGGATTAGAGACTTCCTAACGTAAAGCTGTCCCCATCCCAAAGATTGCTCTTAACACCGCTGTACCTTACTAGTCATCACGCCGCTTTCATCAGAACTTCAAAGTAACTTTCCCACACAGTTATAGAGGGATCTACAGCTGAACGTACGCTGGGAACCATGCCATAGCATTGTTCCAAATTAACAAACAATATAAGAACCGAATGAAGTGATAATGACAGATAGAAATCTTACCACTGACCGCGATCGAATCCGAAACTTATGGAACCGTGGTGTGGCACTTCATGATTCTTCCAGCACGAAACTACTTCTTCTACAAGAATCATGGAGGATTATCGCCAGAAGCGAAGAAAGAATAGTCGGCCGCGGTTCTAGGCGCTTCAGTTCGGAACCGCGCGACTGCTATGGAGGCAGGTTCGAATCCTGCCTCGGGCATGGATGTGTGTGATGTCCTTAGGTTAGTTAGGTATAAGTAGTTCTAAGTTCTAGAGGACTGATAACCTAACATGTTAAGTCCCATAGTGCTCAGAGCCATTTGAATTTTGTAACGATAGACTAACAAAAGACCCAAGATAAGATGTATCATGGAGAGACGCTTAATTCCGAGATTCCATGTTCCACAAGGGGTCAAGAAACATACAATTTACTCCAATCTTGGGTATGGCTATGACACTAAATTTATACGCATTCCATCTCACAGAGAATAATAACACCAGTCATTCTTCTTTCGTCCCATCCGCAAATGAAAGAGCGATGGTTGTAAGCAATAGTGACAGATTTTGTATCCTGTGGCATACATCTTAAAGTTAATTACGAATCACAGGTGCAGTTGCGTAAGTAGCGCTGAGATACGGGGGAAGATTTAAACCTGGTGAGTTTATTACCGCTTCATGAAACAACTAAGTGGTCTGCTCATTTTCGTTGTGTATTGCTCGTAACTATGGTTACCGTACATACTCTTTATTGGTAACTTTAATCGGTGTGTTAGACCATACGTCTAAATTTATTGTTGTTGGTGTATATTGATGGATGGATATGTCAGTTAAGGACACGCAAGAATATCGTCGTTCGCCCCTAACAACGTTAAAAAAGAGCTGCATGACATCTCTGTGAAACTTGCAGAAAGCATTTCTGTGATACACATTTTTAGTGCTGATGGAGAAGGGCAACTGTATAAATTTGAGGGAGGAAATCCTGGTGTGGGAATTACAGAGTCGAAAGTACTCATTATATTTCACTTGCACTAGTCGTCTACTTGCCAGTAGCTTCCTTCGTCTACAGTCTGCTCAGAGGAATACATTGATCAGCCAGAACATTATTACCATCGACCTACTACCGATATAAACTCGTCCGGGTGACGGAAGTGTCACCTGGCGAGGAATGACTACTAGTCAGTCACAGGCACGGTACATGTAGCAGCGTGCTGTCCGTGTGTAGAATGGGGAAGGCGCGTGATCTATCTGAGTTTGGACGAGGGCAGATTGTGACGGCCCGGAGGCTCGGCAGCAGCATTTCTGAAACTGAACGACTTGTCGAGTGTTCGATAAGTGCATTGGTGAGGGTGTTCAATACGTGAAACCACTCCCAGGAGGTGTGCGTTTGGACGGCCACCCCTCATTACAGATATCGGGCGTCGTATACTGGTAAAACAGAACAGGCGGCGAACTGTGGTGAACTAAGATGGGACTTTAGTGATAGGCAGAGAGCAAGTGTGTCTGAGCACACAATGCACCGGATACTCATAACGATGGGGCCTCGCAGCTAACGACCCATACATGTGTCCTGTTAACGCCAAAACGTCGCCAACTACGACTGAAATGGGAGCGTTACAATCGGCACTGGATGTTGGCGTAGTTGCAGAACGTTGCATGGTGTGATCAATCCCGATAAATTCTTCATCACGTCAGTCGAAGGGTGCGAATCCGTCGTCTTCCAGGGAAACAGCTCCTTGAAATCTATACTGCAGGACGGAGAAGCTGACGGCGGCTCCATTATGCTCTGAGGAACTTTCACGTGGACATCTGTGAGTCCAGTGAAGCTTGCGCAAGGCACGATGACGACCAATGAGTACCGTACACTGGTTGCAGACCACGTGCACCTCTTCAAGACGACCATGTTTCCCGACGGCAGTGGCACTGTTCGGCAAGATAATACGGCATGTCACAAGGGCAGGAGTTTGATGGATTGGTTCGAGGAACACAGCGGCGAGTCCCAGCTGATGTGTTGTCCCCCCAACTCGCCAGATCGGAACCCTACCGAGCACATCTTGGATGTAATTGAACATGGCATCGGTGCTCATCGCCCCCTCTCAGCGGAATTTTCGGGGATTAGGCGCCCTACCAAGGCCTCAGTGCGTCCATGCCACGGCGCGTCCCCGCTGTCAGCCGTGCCAAAGGTGAACGTACTGGCTATTAGGTAGGTGGTCATAAGGTTCTGGCTGATCAGTGTATTATGTTAATTGCTTTTCTATATGGATGAGTAAGGTAATGAACAGCTCAGGTATTATTTTGCATGTTATTTGGGCAGGTTAGCATTGTGTCGTAGCAAATGGGTTCACGATAACTAATAATCTTTTTTCCTTCATGATAGATTACTGTTATAGTCACAATACAAAATTTCTGTAATAAATAGGTGCAGGTCCTACATTTTGTGGTAAATAGCTTATATGAGAGGAAAACTGTGATTAAAACGCTAATACGAGATGTTATCCGCGCTGTGAAGCGACCGGGGCAGCGTTTTGTGGGGACTGACTATCTGGAAGCGCACCTGGAACTGGCGGGAGGTTCACGTGGGGAGGGCACCGAAGAGCACGGATTGAGGGGCGAAAGCGGCCTATAATGAAGACGCAGTGCACAAGTGTTATAATCACACAGATTGGGACCGGGCTGTCGAATGAGTGTTTTTAGGGGGCCGCGTACTTCCACACCGAAGTAAACCACATATAATCAAGGCCGGGCCCGGGAGGACGGCCCGGGGGGTAAATCACGGGGCTCTCTGGAATTAATGACGTCTGTAATGACTAGGCGGCCGCGGTGTCCCGCGCACCCGCGCAGCGAGACCAACAAAAGGCGGCGTGTCGTCCGCTGCGCGCTTCGCACGCACGGCTCCGACTGCTCGCCGGCGGGCTCAGTAGCGGTTACACCTGCAGGGACAGAATAAGCAAGCGCTATGAGGGAATAAGGGATAAAAGTACGTTATTATAAATAAAATTAAATAAATACATCAGCTGTATATAGCAATCGGTTATTAGTGGTCTCAAGTATTTCGAGGCGAATGTTCTAATGCCTACATTTAGGTTTTCCCCGATTTCCCTAAATCTCTTACGGCAAATGCCAGGATGGTTCCTATGAGAGCACCCAGTCGATGTCTTTCCCCTTTCTCCTCTCGATCCCAGCTAGTGTTTCGCCTCTAGTCATTTCGTGGTCGACTGCATGTTAAGTTTTAATTTTCTTTCCCTCCTTCCATCGTCTACTCGGGAACAAGTCGTACGTTAGAGAAGATTTATTGATAAACAAGAGCAAGTGAGCCGTGAAGCAAAATTTTAATGCACCCGAGTAATTACCTCTTGGGTTTCCTGTGTCGCATGTCGTTCTTAATACCAATGTAAACGAAAATAACACCAGAGGAAGAAAGGAGGGAAACTTGGCGTTATCGGTGACCTCACAGTCGGTATTTTGTACATCACAACAAGGGAACAATGAAGCATTGGAATATTGTGTGCAGGTACATATGAGGTCTATATATTATTAGTAAAGCAGACATTTATCTGAAATATCGCTTTACAGGAGTCCATAGATTGTATATTTTCGAGTGCAAGATACTTCATGGTGGCAACACGCAGTCGTTTACTGATAAGTAAGCGGAAAGAAGGCGTAAATCTTACTGTAGCACCTAGTAACAGTACCAGTGAACGCCTTCTGAATTTCCTTTACAACGTTCGTTCTTTGCTCCCACTTCGTAAGTGGTGATGTACAGCACTGAAACGAGGAGGGGAGATAAACATTCAGGTTCTTAGAGACGAAGAACTACATAGGTCAGGGTAGAAAATCGATCGTGTCTTACGCAAAAGAACCACCCTAGTAATCGCTTGAATCTATTTAGGGTAATTACGGGAACCATAATGCTGGGTACCCGGTCTGACAATCGAAACGCTTCGCGATTGCGAGGCGAGGGGCACCTTCTCATTCTGTGACAAGGTTGAATATTTCACGACTTTACGAATCCAAACAATGTCCAACAGACGTGTTGAGCTACAGATGTATTATATTACGTAAGTTACATTCCTGTTAAGAAATCTGCTATTCTCAAATAACGGCAGAAAATGAGGAACATGTGTATAGGTCGGATATTTTTATTCGTTTATTTATTTTTCAACCTCCGACTGGTCGCTAAATTTAGGTACACACAATGAGCTGAAGGTTAGAACAGGGACTCGGCGGAAATCACTGACCGATGCCTTAAATGACGAGGGTATTGGGAACTTGGTACCACGCTACAAGAAATCTCTACGTCGAAGCAACGACTATACAGAGAAGTACCTGGAAGGTGTAACTAAATGTTCCGAATAAATTATTTCTGATTTTCACTGCGGTCTCCATTTCGTGGCTAATTTGATGTTTAAAAAAGTATAGTTCTTGTACCCGTACAGCGAAGAGCAGGAAATAAACATTAGTCTCGGGATCTTTCAGTCGGCACAACATTACCAAAATGCTCCACAAACTCCTATGGCAGACGCTCCAGCAGATGTGTTGTGCATCACAGACATGTTTACTATCGAAAATAAGAGAGAATACGTTTTGGGAAGATTCAGGGACATATTTCTTCCTCTCATACAGTCTCGCGAAATGTCGTCTATAAACGAGAGAAATTGGACCTAATATGAAGGTTTACCAACACTCATCGTTCAGGAATGGAGAGGGAAGGGGGATATGATAGTGGTACCAAAGCTGTCCTCTGCCTCATATCGTACGGCGGCTTGCGGAATAAAGATGTAGATCGTGCCCTGGTCCTCCACGTCGGTAGCCACCGACAAAGTTACGGGAGCATTCTGTTAACAATGCCATTTCATGGGAATGATGAGTAATGTGGCCTGGTTAAGTGTCAGATTCTAATTACAGAAGTTCAGTTTTTCACCCTTGACATACTCGTACACCCTTTCCCTGTTGCTTACTGCGCGCTCCATCTCTGTTAATAGTCGGTGAGCAAATGGGCTGCCTTCAGATACCCAGCGAGCTGTGGAAGTTTCTGCGTGGGTGTCAACACGGTCGCTGGCCCTGGACATCGTCATCGTGTGTACGAGCGCCATTCGACACCCCGGTGGGAGTGTCTCGCGTATCGCCGCCGCCAGATACTACGGCCGCCGGACATGTACTACGCACGTGCTCCGCCCGCCGCTCCGATAAGAACGCACAGCTATACGCACCGCTCTCACGATCTACTGTTGTTTTCGATGTAAACAGTCCCAGCCAGACACGATAAATCGTTCGCGCCTGCTCTTGTACAGTGCAGTGTATGCCCGGCACAGCACAGTCCTACTGTCAGGAGAGCGGTGGCACCAGATGTGCAGGTGGTACTCTCACAAGCAGATCAAAAAATAAATAAACAATAGCGTTTCAGCTCCTGGGAAATGAACGGGCAGTCAATTACACAGCGAGTTGCACTTTTTATTTGTACCTTGTATGTATCGCCAATATTTCACAACCAACGCAAAATATTGGAACTGAGTTTTTGCAAAAATGGTACAAATGAAATTTACCAACATGGCTGGCAGAAAGGAAGGAGGCTTGGTGTTTAACATCCCATCCACAGTGCGCTCATTATAGAGCACAAGCTCAGGTTGGGGAAGAAAACTGATCTTGTACTTCTCAAAGGGATCAGCCTGGTATTTGTCTTAAGCCGTTTGGGGAACCCTACGGAAAATCTCAAAGTGGAATACCGGAAGGTGATTTGTACCTCGTTCCTCCCAAATGCCATATGACTGAAATTGAAACTGTAACATCTCTGCCGAAATATTGAAGTAACGAAAAATAGCTAAATGGAACGCCGTACCCACGGCATTGAGAGCTGGTAAAATCTATAGTAACCCATAACTGACGGCATAAGTCAGGAAACCGTGATCTCCGTTCTGTTAATCAGATCGAAATAGGTCACTGTTATTTTAAAAAAACTGTTATCCAGATGTTGTTTTTCATTCATTATAACTACAATATTTGTTGATGTTCACAGGGATACTATTTGTAAGTAGAAAAATGTCCTGAATATGAAGGCTAAACCTGTCAGATCTCTGCAGTTTTTGCCTGGTTCACGTGACAATTGAACTGAACTTGCAATTTGCTGGTCTTTTTCTCTTAGACGTTCCAGTGTCATCACTAATAAGCTTTACATCGATGTATCCCTGTTACCTAAAATTTTCGAATTGAGTAACAGTGCGTCTTTCCATTAGCAAAACATTATTTGTTCATCGTCTCGACTGGAAAAAAAAATATTACGAATGTTAATTATGCAAACGTATACTCGTGATCACCCATATTTGTGGTGCCCAGATACTTCTTTGTTTGCTATAATGGTTGTCCCAAACAGTATTCCCATACTCTGCAATATTCACTAGATATTAGTCATTGAACTTTAGAAAGACACATTGAGCATTCTTTATTTTGTTCGTAGGATTTATTTTTGGGAGTAAGAAAGGATAGAACAAAATTTACTGTCGAGGTCGATGTAATTAGAGATGAGGGATGGTCAGAAATGGCAAACTAAGGGGTCTTGCCGTTTTTAAGAAATCCAGCATTCGCTGGGATTGATTTAGGAAGACCACGGGAATCCTAAAACTAGTTTCACAAGCTGCGACATCGTGACAGTGACCCGTATGTGTAATAAGTTTCTTTAATTTACGTCTATGGTCACAATCTTTTTTGTTTAACAGATTACCAGTTTCGGTCTTTAATTACCATCATGAGATCTGTTTCATAAAAACAAAGTACTAATGTACTGCAGCCATAGTGGCATCGTCAAATGTTAAATGCGGAATCAGCACCAGCATCGGCAAATACATATAAGTCACATCACATCACATGGACGAGTCATGTTGTCAGTAAAATTGATCACCTCGATCGATTGTATACAGGGCATTTGCTGTCTTAGAACTTTTCAGTTAGGTATATTTTAATCAGACTGATAAGACTAGCAGAACTATAAGAAACCGTAAGGTAATGCAGTAAAATCAGCTACAAAGCCAATCCCTTGTGTAATGAGCGTGCCTTGACCGACGACGTTATCGGTCAGCAACGCGGACATCCGAAATCTGGTGCGACATTCAATGAAAGCTGTCGGTCAGAGAGACCGGAGACAGTGTGCCGCACCTGGTGGATGCTGCCTGGCGCTGCACGGACGCAGATAGTGCAGCGTTGATGTAATTGAGGCTCGTCAGTCGTAAACAACGGCCGTTATGCGAACCAGCAACCCGCGGAGCTGGGGGCGCAGCGTAAGCCGCCTGCTACAGCTTTATGGGCTGCAGCTGCCAGCTCACCAACATACGACAGCTAATGGCAGAAGTGCTCTACCGCTCGGCTATCCAAGCATGACTCACGACCCTCCGTCACAGCTGTACTTGCGCCCGTATCTCATCTTCTACAATCCAAACTCCACAGAAGTCCTCCTGCAGTCCTTACTGGACTAGCGTTCCTGGAAGAATGAATGCTGCGGAGAAATGGCTTAGGACCTCGTAGGGGATTGTTTTGCAGGAAGAATCTTTCACTACTCAGTGGAGTGTGTGCTGATCTGAAACTTTCTGGAGGATTAAAGCTGTTTGTCGCGAAGCTATGAGGGTGGGCCGTAGCTCAGTCGCTGAGGCACTTGCCGGCGAAAGCATAGGCCGTAGGTTCGAATCATAATCTGCCAGGATGTTTAAGGTCGTTAAATTTTTATCTTATTTATACACCTAGTAATCTTGAAAGGCATTTCATTATTTTTTCATATAACTCTATTAATCCAAGTATGTTTCGACGATATTATTCTGCGTCCCATATCGTCGTCTTTTCTCGTTGTATATAGATGCCATGCTAACAATTTCCAATCAATGGTGCATTGTTTCCTGTTGTAATTATAGCACGTTATTTTTGTGTCTTCTAAACTCATCCGAGGATGATGATTACTCACTGAAACTCGTTATCAAATGAGATAAAAGTTTAATGTACTCAAAGGCTACAATTTCTTGCTCTTCTTTTTCTTCTTCTTATTCTTCTGTGGACCACGTTAATTCGGCTTCTATTTTTACTGCTGTTCACACTAGTCCAATACTCTTTAAGTCCCATTCTTTATAACCTTCTTGTCTTTTTTGTAAATGACGATTCTGTCCTAAGTCTGTTCTGGAAACCGATGAGATCCTAATTTTTTAATTTGAAAACCACCCTGTTGTAAATCTCTTTTCCCTTTATTTTCCATTTCTTCCAGGTCCCTTTTTAGCTTTTGGATACAGCCTACTTTGGTTCTATGTAGGATCTGATGTCAACCTCCCCTGGTCCATTCCAAGGATGCGTCCGAAGAACATGGACCTTCTACTACTGATGGTATCCGAGATTCTATTGGGTACCCAGTTCCTAGTTCGCTAGTTTTTTGTATGACCGTCTCCTGTTCTTGGAGGTCCTGATACGCTCCTGAGAATCCTTCGTTCAACAAGCCCTAGCTTCGTAAGTAATCCTGTTGTTACGACATTCCGACTTTCTGCTGCGTATAGGCTTCAGAGCCGATTGCTGTCTCGTAATGTCTCAGTTTTGCGGTGACTGAAGGAATCTTTCGTATTGAAGATGTTCTTGGTGTGCATGACAAACTCGTTTATACGTGCTTCCATTGCATCTTTTTCGGCCAGACAAGTTTCTATTCATTCTCCTAGGTATTTAAAACACACTGCCTTCTGAATTTTGGTGATTCTGTACTCATCTATCTAGGAACTGCCTTGATGTTTGTTGTATGTCACAGGTCAAATTTTTTTAAGTGAAAGCTGCAGTGGTTTTTAGAATCTGACCTGATTCTCCGTCGATGATAGAGCTTCTGTGTAAGAAGCAAAGCCTAAGAAAAAATTATTCTTGCGAAAAAAATCATTAGTGAGGCGTGGAGGGACGATGACACGCAGCCGGCTGCCTCGTTTTTTTCCCTCTTGGGATCTGTCCTGCACATTTTAAGACTCAAAACGCAGAAAATAGCAAGGCACGCGCCAGCTGACGGCGTTGCGGAACAGATGTCCAGCTTCCGGCGCGACAACACCAACACTTCAAGCGTGATATGAAAAAGAATGCTGGGGTGCTTTTTTTCTTACATCCTAGGGGTGATCTGCGGGTCATCCTCCGTCCGGTGGGGGTTGTCGAGCGTAAAAAAAGCGTTTTCCGCGCTTCCGAGGCTTGGTGGCACGTGGCGTCCCAGCTGGCAGGCCGGAAGTACGCCGCGAAAAAGTCCCGCGGTGGCAGCGCTTGTTTCAGCTGAGCGCGTTTTTTACCTGCCCGTCCCCAATCAGTGAGAGCACCGTGCCGACGAGTGGCACACGGCCGAGTGCGCCAGAGTTATTGCTTTCGAAATAGATGCAGCCAAACGAAAGACCCCCTTAAAAAAAAAAAAAAGTGTCTGGCAGCATTTACATCTAGCACGTAACGTACTTATAGACACCCACCCCAAAAATTTCTCGAATTAGCACCCTTATAGCTGCTCTTTATGATTTTTAAATCTGTTCCTGCTCGATTTGTAATTGTAATTCCCTAAATCATGAGAGCATAGACAGTTTGCTGTCACTGACATCTTGCAGCCCGTGACGTGGTACCTCAAACCGAGCGGCCACTCCGCGCGGCGAGCACAAGAAGAAGATGTGGTGTAACAGCCAGACACCATACTTGCTAGGTGGTAGCCTTTAAATCGGCCGCGGTCCGTTAGTATACGTAGGACGCGCGTGTCACCACTATCAGTGATTGCAGACCGAGCGCCGCCACACGACAGGTCTAGTCTAGAGAGACTCCCTAGCACTCGCCCCAGTTGTACAGCCGACTTTGCTAGCGATGGTTCACTGTCTACATACGCTCTCATTTGCCGAGACGACAGTTTAGCATAGCCTTCAGCTACGTCATTTGCTACGACCTAGCAAGGCGCCATATTCAGTTACTATTCTGAACAGATAATATTGTGAATCATGTACCATCAAGAGCGACGTTCATCATTACTGGATTAAAGTTATGTATCAAACTAATTTCGTCCGCTTTCGGAATTCTAATTCCTTGTCATGTTCCAGACCTCACGTCAGTATAGTTCTTCCCTCCTCACGCCAGCCTGCTTGAGGTAAAACGCGTGCGTTTCGGCCTCAATTCGTAACACGGTGTTGGCTCTTCTGCTAACACTACAGATGAACACATGTAGAAAAGCAGCTACAAGCCTTGTCACTGATGACGGCTTTAAAAAAATAGACGAAATGCACAAGGCACGAAAAAAAAACCGTTTTATCACGTTGCTGTTTGATATATTCAAATTGTAGATAAGCTGCAGATTAAAAAAATTCATTTATTAGTCAAAATGTCAAGTATACTTTTTTATTGATAACTAGTGTCGGTTAAATTGATTGAGCATCTTCAGAGCATAAGGATCTGTGATCTGAAAATGGATAATTACTTTAGCTAAAATCAGTTATCAATAAAAAATTATTCTTGCGGCGATATTGACTAATGAAAATTCTTTTCTGACTCCACAACTTTCGTTTTATTCAGTCGTAATAAGATGGACCTACCGTGAAGGTTATCAGCATAAGATCGGACACTGTCAGCGGGAAAAAGATGGTCTTTGCAGTTGATGCGGGCTACGATGAACGTCAAGTCCAAGCTTAACACAGATGGCAATTCTATGATAATACATACAGATAACGTCGCTGAAGCACATCCTGTGTGGGTCCGGAAACAGGGGTTAAGAACCGTAGGTCAGCTAGTAAGCAGCCGCCCTTAGGGCTGTCTGCACTCCTTCCTTCCGTAGTTCTCCTCCCGCCAGCCACAGTGCCACGCGACTACCCCCGCCCCCCCTTCCCCCCCCCCCCCCTCTCGCACTTCCTTCCCACTACTCATCCTTTTTTTTTTGTGCGTCCTGCCGCACTGTTTTAGAACTGTTCACTTTCATTAGTCGCGACGGCTTCCGTACCAGTATTTATTTGCTCGAACTAATAGCCGGCGGCGAAACGGAACGTCGGGTGGAAATAGGCGTCTCGCTAATGGCGCCACCCTAATTTGCTGCCGTATATGGCAATTACCCGCGCCACGCAGCCTCGTGGCAGTGGCAATGCGCGCGCAATGAGGAGAAAATGATACACATGACACACAGCCCCCGGGCTCGAATACCTGCTTGACTTGAAGCTTGCATCTCGTTTTGTTGTTAACGCCGGTACAAATCACCCAGGGAGTCTAAGCGCCTAAGCGGTGCTTACTTCAAGGAGGGGCAGCGGGACGTAATGTGTGTGTTTATTTAGTCACAGGCAGTGTGACAGTTTCTTAGAAAAATACATTCAATATTTTCTGTTTCAACATCACCTCTCTGTGTTTTTCACTAGTTTCGCTACTGACAATAGTGTCTAGTCTAGTGCATATTTGTAGGTTGCCCCGAACGAGATGCCGCAGTATTAAAGATTCTGAACATTACTGCGATAGAATTATAGTTCGGTTTTGCAGTAAATTTAATGTGGCTTATAAAATCGTGCAAGGCTCTCAGGGCTCTTCGCAATGTTCGCTATAGTACGCTCATTACAGCTTTGACATCGGCCAACTTTGTGGTGTGTGGCTGTAATCCCTTCTTAGCCGGCGAAAAACTAACCTTAACTTCTGAAATGAGGCCAAAACAAGTTCACTTTGCTGCGCGAAAAATTAAAAATATCGAGAATTATCGCCATATGAAACAGGTATGACATGTATAGACGCCACTAATGAACCTTTGGTACGATCTTTGTCGATTTTCAAATGGGTTTGAGAAAGAGTTTGCAAGGTATGGGCGGGAGATACAGAAAAATTGAAGCAATTAGTTGATGTAAGAGGTTTGCATCTGTAGCTGAATCGTTAATAGCATCGACGAATAAAAGCCACAGTCCAGATCCAAGGTCCAGTGCGTAGTTTTTACTTGTCATATGTGGTTTATTCACACAAGTGGGTTCGTTATCTCCTGCCGTTGTGCCGTAATCAGTTTGTCGAGAACCAGGTAGCAATCCAGTCGCATTCGTGGTAATCGGATTACTTATTACTACGGCTGAATATTTCGTTCCAAAAACCTGACTGTAAAGCTAAACCCGCAGTGCGCTAACTTGGGAAACGAGGAGCTCAGCTAGATCCGGATGGAATTAGCGCAATGGGTTAACGACCTCGTTCTGGTACACCGACCAGGATGAGTGCGGTTTTGCGGCGTTTGTCCACACTTGTTAGGGCAAATGGATGGCTGTTCCCCAATCTTTACCTCACAAAATGCTATACACAGTTAGCGTGCGATAACACACAGAACAAAGCTTACACAACTGACGCGCCTTCCGTCCCATAGGTTAACTGACGATAGCAAGTGGAGGAGCATTCAGCCACAAAGTTAGAATAAAATAAATTTGGAAAATTATGAAAACAGAAGAGCCATTACGACAGGACAAACACTAGAAAAGAGTAGGAAGTCTTTCGCGACGGAGTTCTTGCTTAAAATATTCTCGGTTTACTTGTCGCCAAATTTGGATAAAATCCAAATTTATCCAAATTTGACGCGGCAAGTAAACCGAGAACATTTTATGCACTAAAAAAGAGACTCACAAGTCATAATGTTTCAGAAGCATTTCACTACTCCAAATTTTATTCAAAGTAAGCCATGATTTAGAGCTTATGCAACAGTTAATTACAGTTATCAGATTTGCAGTGGCATATTACATGAAAAGTAAGTACAAAATTTTACACTTTGTAATGACAATTTTACTGCTCAAAATATTATGGGAAAAGAAGTCCTAATTTATGCTATGCACTAGTTACCAGTTATTATAATTTTTGTGACTCCAAGAGTAGTTTACACTCCAAATGCGTAATTTCTCATTTGCTGCTTCAACCTCTGCGTCTACATCACTGTTATCTGCACACAGAACATTATCTTCTTGAAGAAAACCTTCCTTGTGTGTTTGGAGCTTATAGGCGCTCAACGACGAGGTTATCAACGCCCGAAATCTTCCTCTTCACTAAACTCTCCACTGTCAGTGTCTTTCTCAGCTTCTTGAAGCAAGAAACCTCGAATGGTAGTGCCAAAATCAAACTCAGCACCACCCATATTGTGCTACTTTCAGTAGCTAAGACGAAATTAGCACTGAAGAGGACCAATGTGCTATACGCTAACACTCTTCTAAGTATGACTATTTGATATTTCACGTACGCAGCCAAACTGTGATAAACTGAAAATGATAAAGGAAGTATGCCGACTACTAAAACATAGGCACACCATTACTAAATATTTTCAATACTTACGATAAGGGCACCACTGCCAACAAATCGCTGGATTCAGGCAATGAATAATTGAGCCATTGTTAACAACTGTGTCGCTAATGTGTCCAGACTGGTTGGAACTTTGAAGAGATACCAACTGCAATCGTAATTTTTACGTGTGTTTACTAATCTATGGTTAAATGAAGCACCTTCTTTTAATTGGTTTTCGGGACGTACCAATACAGCCATTTCAACAGCGGAAAGTCAATTATGACGACACGAACGTAAGGACAACACGACACCAAGTCCGCGAGTGGAGAAAATCACCAACCCGGCCGCGATTCGAACCCGGGCCCCTTGACTCAGCAACACGCCAAGCAGCTACCGAGGCAGACTTATATCAAGTAGGAAATAGCCGTTTCCGTCCTGTGTAAATAAACGCTTGTCCTGTGTGAAACACACAGTTTTCCTCTGTGTGTCCACTTGTGCCGCAGCTAACCTGGACGGCACAACTGTTACGTGGAAACAGGCTACTTAAACGCAGTGACGGTGCGTTAGCGCGGCAGTCGGCGAGCACGCTGGACTTGCGTAAGCGGCGCAGCGCAAATGCAGCCTCTAACTGGCGCCGGGCTTGCAACACGCTAAAAGCTCGTCACAGTCGCGCTTATTCCGTTTCCATTCCCACACCTGACCCCCGCGACCTCCGCGCTCAGCCGTTCGCGCCGTCTCAGCCTACCTCCTGCCGTACGCCGGTCGAAACGCTGTTCGCCTCTGGCGGCAGCCTCTTTGGGAATCCTACGCGCGCCACTCCTTCTGAATACGCGGTGGCTTTTCGTTGTCGAGTATCGTGTTCGAACTGCAAACTCCCCTCGGTCGTTGAACTGCGCGCTACTCGCGCCGGGGAATAAAATCGACGATCTGATGTTTGCTGTCTCCTGTTTCAGAACGCTGTGTTGCCGGAATTTAGATGGCAGTGCAGCATGTCTCTGGTGAAACCGAAAGCAAGAAGGATTTTATTTCAATTCTTAAACATTGTAACCTACTGTCTCTGCCTCGCTAGCCAACTATGTGCTGCTTTTACCCGTTCAGGTCGCCTTTCCAGATAAGGAAGAGAAAGGTGCCAGTCAAAGCACATACTTAGTTGACTTTGTAATTTCTGAATGACTCATGAAACCTGTCTACTTGATGCTTCCTTTCGAGGCTTAAAGAGGGGCAGCATAAAGTTTTAACTATCACCTGACACAAAAACAGAGTTACGTAATTACATTTCATTTGTTTGCATGTATACACCGAGTCCCAAATGGTTCAATTGGCTCTGAGCACTATGGGACTTAACTACTGAGGTCATCAGTCCCATAAAACTTAGAACTATTTAAACCTAACTAACCTAAGGACATCACACACATCCATGCCCGAGGCAGGATTAGAACCAGCGACCGTAGCGGTCGCGCGGTTCCAGACTGCAGCGCCTAGAACCGCTCGGCCGACACGGAGTCCCAGAAGTGATGTGACAGACTTCGAGGGTTGAAGGAACTGCCAAGATCGCCAGTGGAGATGACGGAACTAGCTGATGCGTAGACAGGTCTCGTCTCCTGTAAGTGCGGTGCTTTGTTGCCTTGATGAATGATAGTTTCGAGGAGGGGTTTCCATCTGCATTTTATTTGTCTCCAAAAACACTGGAGATTTTAGAGGATTCGAGGAAAAAAATAGACTGCAAATGGAAGCCCGTGTCCGAAGTCGTGATTCACTGAGTCAGCAGAGCATCGCATTCTTAGCAGACAAGGCCTTTCTACGCACCAATTCGCTACATACTCTTCACTGGCCATCGTGGCAATCAGTGACGATCACTGAATAACAAGCAACATTGCGAGACGTTCTGCATACGGCCTGCCAGCGTACAAAGTAATGTTTGCTGCCGAAGGGAGAGATGGCTTAGTAGCAGGTGCAAGGGCTTCGACGCTCGTAACGCCGTTGGATGACGTTTCCACACTCGGATTCCTATACTAAATTTGTTCCTGAAGACATCCTCTACAATCTACCGAAGTCCGTCCCAACATTTTTGAGACATCCTTTATATCTGCAGTCCCAGTATATATTGTACAATACCGTAGCACTTAGGCAGCGGTGGTTGTTGTGTGTGTGTGTGTGTGTGTGTGTGTGTGTGTGTGTTTGTGTGTGTGTGTGTGTGTGTGCCATATCGATCTGGCTCCTCTAAAGGCGCCCAACCAATAGTGTTTGTCCCAGCGTTTAGAATCCACGTCAAGAAGCCAAGCAACAAGTCATCGAATGCATGCAGAGAAACGCTGCTATGATCGTAATATATCAGTAATCAGTACAGAAATGTGACAGAAATTCTCGGAGAGCTTTGGACAGACCTCTTCTGTATCCGAATGGTTTGCGTCGCTTCTGTCCGGAAGGACCTGGGCCCGGTTCCTGGTACCGTCTCAGATTTTTTTTTTCCTGAGGTAGGGATGTCTGGTAGGGAGCGTCTTTATCCTCGTGAGACCAAATGAGGAGTTGCTTGAATAAAGAAGCAGCGACGTCATCACGAGTCATCTACTGGAGTGATTGTCGACATGCTTATTGTACTTTCCACGGTGATACTTCACTACTCTTACTGACTTGTAAGCAGGAGTCGAGCAGACGGTACTGGTGTAAGGCGTTCTTGGCAGAAAGAGGACGTAGTTCTCAGCAAACACTGTCGCGGTGTAACGCTGCCAAGTGTCGGACTTCGCAGTCAAGTGCTGAAGTCGCGACCCTGGAAACAGTAAGGTGACGGGATAGAATTCCGTTCACACACCGAGATTTTTCAGTCTGCCTTTACGCCAGCCGTCACCTTTCAATGATACAGATTCCCCTATTTCAGGTAGGATCACTGGTGTATGTTAAGGACGCACAAATTCCCGATGTGGCGTCCAATTGAAGGTACTCGTTAACATATGATTGAACATCCCCTTGGGAAGTTCCCAGCCAGTCATGCCATTTAATTTTGCTACCAAGTGGAGCACTCATGTCATTGTGGTTCTTTTTGAACGCAGCAACATGGTTTTTAAAAGCATTCTAAACCTGTTGAAGTGATGAATACAGTGAGACAACGCTTGTTATAACTGGCGTTCAAATTTTTAGCAAAATTTTAGGACAAATAAGCCACAACTAAGTGCATCATTGTATCAAGCCTTTCGACTTGTTTCTACATGATTACGCACACACGTTTGCAATAGTTTTTGTCAAGCTTCTTCTGATATGATAAGAGGTTATACAATTCCACCTACAAAACTCGTAGGTTACCTAGCATCTTCATCGTATAAAGCAGGTCCAAGAGAAATTACGTTTAGCCTTAGAAACATAGGCCAATATTCATGCTGCTTATGACGACAGAGACTGACATAAGATGCGCTCTTGGCTCTGATTGTTCCGCAATAGCTCGTTCCGTCCGCGTTGCCTTTCAATTGTCGCTCATGTCTCAGATGCTTTTGCGAAAAATTTCATCAGTGGTAACCAGCATTGTATATATATCACTGTGTTCAGTTTTTCGAGACCTTTCGAGTGCCGCTGAAAGTTGCATTGTTCCATTAAAATGGTTCAAATGGCTCTAAGTACTATGGGACTTAACATCTGAGGTCATCAGTCCCCTAGACTTAGAACTACTGAAACCTAACTAACCTAAGGACATCACACATGACCTTTCCCGTGGCAGGATTCGAACCTGCGACCGTAGCAGCCGCGTTGTTCCGGACTGAAGCCTCTAGAACCACTGGCCCACAACGACCGGCGTTCCATTAAAGAACTATACTTGTTTCAGTGTTCTGACTGATACGTCAGTTAAATGGATTAAACATACAGTACGTCAGTTAAGTGGATTAAACATACACGAAACTTGCGTGCCCGTCTAAGTGCTGTTATATGCAGAAAACCTCATTTCGATGTCTTGAACGGTCCACGAAATGAAATAGGTGTATTATGTGACTGTCCAAGTAACATTTGTGGAATTGATTTCAGCCAGAACGTGGAACCACAGAATTATCGGAAAGCTCGTGTCACTACGCCAACTGCCGACCGTTGTGGCCGTGCGGTTCTAGGCGCTACAGTCTGGATCCGAGCGACCGACACGATCGCAGGTTCGAATCCTGCCTCCGCCATAAATGTGTGCAATGTCCTTAGGTTAGATAGGTAATTAAACCTGTGTTCTATGTGACTGATGACCTCAGAAGTTAAGTCGCATAGTGCTCAGAGCCATTTGAACCACTACGCCAACTCTGTTATGTAATATTGAACTGCACTGTCTCTGCATCAGGAATGACTCACCCCCACATGTGAGCTTACTGATAGTGAATGGACGGGATGTTATCTCTCTCTACTGCGAATGAAGGCCGCTCCAATATATAATCGCCCTTTTCATCTAACACGCTGTGTCGAATGCTTCTCCTCCTTCTCCTCTGCACGGAAAAGTTCATTTGCTGCATTGTTACTTAATACTCTTTTGTCCTCACATACGCACCACCGGGTTTGAGCCAGCGAGGCGCACACACATCGGAGCACCTGGACGATCGGCGAAGCAGAGACCCAATTAGCAGAAGACATCTCTCTCTTCCCCTCTCTCTTCTCTCTCGCTCGCTCTGTCCCTCTCGTCGAGAAAGGGCGGCACGCCGGCAACAATTCGCGTGTCGAATCCCGGGTCGTGACGGATCGCCGAGTGTGCGTGCGCTTGCGCACATGTGCGTAGGCAGCTGCGAGCGGTCGCACGGCGCAGGAGAGTCGCTGCTTTGTTTAAGGCGCGCCTGTGTCATTAGCGGCGATCCGTGATGATGCAATCAGCAGCGGTCCGCTGCCTTTAACGTCTGTAATTCCGCTTGACGCCGCGTCGTAGCGTCGCAGCGTCGATCGTGCCGCGGCAGAGGGGTTGGCCCGCCACGTACCAATTGATGACGTGGACAATGCGGCGCTGTAATTGGTCGGCGGTGTCCCCTCGCCTGGGTTGACCACCTCAGGATTTGCATAATACGCTTCCATCGCCACAACGCCAAGTTAAGCTGCGCCTCGTATAATAAAACTCTTTGCGACCAGGTATTAATTATTGACGATCTGGTAGAGTGTTCCAGTCATCTAGTTTCAAACGCTTAGGAACTGACATGAGGTACAGTTACCAGACATCGCAACAAACCACAATTCTCACTAACTTCGAATTAATTTAATTACTCTCAGTGGCGTTGGAATTATCTGTAGGAACGAGAAAATGGTTTGAAATCATTTATTTATAAATAATGGAAGGAATTTACAGTTCTGAGAGCCAAAGCGCGTAACAAAGTACCAAACATGAAAAAAGCTGAACAAAGAAAATCAAAAAGTGACAAATAAATACAAATGTGACACAGATTACCAGCAGAACACAAGCGTCAATAAACGTAAGACACTGTAAAACTTATTTCGTTACAACTGTATTAACAATAAAAATACGCCTCTTCAGGGCTGACATGTGAAGAAGAAAATATAATTGCTATTAACTTCATAATTATATTATGATCACGACTACATTACAAGAATACAAAAATACTTTGCCAAACCTTGTCATTCTTCATTGCTGTTCGAATTCAACTCCGCTCTTTTGTTTCAGTTTTCTGCGATTGCTGTCCTCTAGCTTTGTTACTTCAGTGTAAGCAGAAACATAGCTCTGCTTGGTCTTCAGCGATGTGAATATCTCTAGTGTTTCGTCCATTTCTGTTGCATTTTACGAGCGGGGTAGCTGCGCGACCTTGGGCGCCTTGCCACGGTTCGCGCGGCTCCTCCCGTCGGAGGTTCGAGTTCTCCCTCGGGCATGGGTGTGTGTATGTTGTTCTTAGCGTAAGTTGGTTTAAGTTAAATTAAGTAGTGTGTAAGCCTAGGGACCGGTGACCTAAACAGTTTAGTACCATAGGAACTACCACAAATTTCCAAAGAAATTGTTGCATTCAACGTTTTGCAATCTTCTTAGAATCTTTCTGTTTATCAGTCCTGTCCTCTTTACCTTTTTATAGCGCAATGGGAATAGGTAATGGTAATATAAGATTTAGATATAATTAAGTCCTTCTTTCACCGACAAAAAAGACACCACAATCAGCAGAAGCATTAAAGGTACTCGACGTATACTGCGTCGCGCTGAATCGCCGATACATCCATTGGAAATGATAACTGTGATATGTGGAAATTTTAGTAAGTTCTATTTGCAGCAAGCAAATCTCAGTTTGTTGAACATCGTTCCTTAAGTGTCTTTCCTTTCGTTTTGAACGTTTAGCCCAACATTCCCGGAAAATTTAAACAGACGGAACGATATACTACCAATCAGTAAGCACTGTACATACACCATAATACTGCGAGATCTGAGCTAAACTTCTAAGCGTCCACGTCTGCATGCAGGCAGGAAAGCAAAGAAGACCCGAAGCAAAGAGCACAAAACAGGATAAACTGGTAGATTAAGGTGTTAAAAGTAAGAAGTGTGACGTCTGTATGACTATCGCAAGTCGGAGATAAAAGCAGCCCTCGTTTGGTCGAGGGAAGCAATCCCACGCTCATCTCAAACCACGCTAAAGAATCACGTACCATGTCCTTTGAAGATCAGTGTCCCGCACGCTAGTTCGTGTCATTCAGGGATCACCGAGCGAGGTGGCGCAGTGGTTAGCACACTGGACTCGCATTCGGGAGGAGGACGGTTCAAAACCGCGTCCGGTCATCCAGATTTAGGTTTTCTGTGGTTTTCCTAAATCGCTTCAGGCATATGTCGGGATGGTTCCTCTGAAAGGACACGGACGATTTCCTTCCCCACCCTTCCCTAATCCGAGCTTGTGCTCCGTCTTTGATGATCTCGTTATCGAAGGAAGTTAAACACTATCTCCTTCTCCTCCACTCAGGGATCGTAATTATCTGCGTCCCTGACGAATTCCCTTCGTACATCTTTTACAACCCCTGATTGCTCTTCCCAGTCACAGAGTTACTTTACAGAAATGTATCCCTGGGACTGGCCATAGAGGACTGGATCGGATAAGTCCGTTGCGCCACACGTGAGCAGCACATCCTTGGCGAAAGCGTTATTGTTATTGGTAGCGGAGGTGAAAGTGATGCGCCGGCGGCCTAGAAAGATGGTCTCAAGATAAAGAGCTCACTGTGCAAGAAGCTCGTGAGCTCGCCTTTCAATTGGTTGCGACAGACCGCATCAGCCGTAAGGTTAGCTGGTACGTAAGCTTAAACTACCGGTCGCTTACAGTTCTGGGGAGGAGAATGAAGGAAGAATAAGAGTCTTAACGGTAAGATCATCAGAGCCGGATCACACACTTGGATTGGGGAAAGGTAAGGGGCGAAATCTGACTTGTTTCTAGCAAAGGAACCATCCCCGTATATTTGTCTTAAGAGATTCAGGGAAACCAAGCAAATGTGACTCGCTGGGCTGAGATTTGAACCACAGCCCTCTCGAATGCAAATCTGTCTTACCGGCTCCTTCGATTCTGGCAGAAGTTTCAGTCACTATAACCAGTGGCATAGACGGGAAATGAAACGTTGTTATTGTCAGTAGCCTCCGGAATGTTGATTAAAATTGTAGTGAATTCATATTCGTACATATTTTCATTGTATAAATTCCTAGCTATCAGGATGGCGTTTCGCAGCGTGTCCAATTTGCCTCCTTCAAGCAAAGTGGCAGAAATTCAGATTCGATCACTGCCAATGTTGTTAGCGTCTCTGAGGCGCCAGGGAACATAACGGGAGCCCGCCAAGAAGCTGTAACTCCCGCAGAGTACGGTACTCACATCTGTCATGGTATCTTTTGAAGAAGCAAAGGCCGCGAATACATTAATCATCGCGAGGACGTTGAAATCAGCCGAGACGAAACGTAAAACACGGGGAATATGGCCATGTTGGTCACGTTGCCTTTAGGAGGAAGACCTACAGCGACAGCCAGAACGTTCATATATTCAATTGCCCTCACCCATTCATTTCGTAGTACAGCACCGTTCCAATCTAAAAACCAAGGTTGCTTTGTTTCACAACAGTCCTTTGCATGAATATTGTCAAGAAGAATCATAATTTTCCGATCCTGTCACTTCATGAATATATTTATAGACTGTTTTTGCTTACGACACATCGCGAGAAAGATTGGTCATCGTATTTCTAATTGGCGTAAATGACAGCGCTTGCTTTCGTTCTGAAACTACCGTAACACCGCACAAATATGTGATTTCTTAAGAAATAATCTATCAGTGCCCCGTGAAGAAGAAACTGCCAAGCGAATACCGTGTAAGCATAAGCAAATGGCTCAATATGAGTACTCAGAGATGATCTTCGACCGAGTTTTAGGCTCAGTAAAGTATATTTGTACTGTTTTCTTTTATTTAAAATTCATCTTTGTAACTAGTAAATCTGTTTGTTTCTATCGCCATTCCCGTTTCGTTTTATTGATCGTAACTGGTCTGAAGTGAAACTCGTATTGTGTTCTGCTCTCTAGGTCTAAAAACAATTCGTTAGAAAATATTTGGACATGCGAATTTTACTCGAATCATTTTTCCATCATTCCGCAAACATCTATAAAGTGAAATCAAACAGTAAATATCATTCATTTCAGGCTACTGACGATGTTTTAAATCAATAAAACGAAGTACGTATGGTAACATAAATACGCATTTTTAGCAGTTGCAAGGACGGATTCTAAATAACTAATAATTGTAATTGACACCACGGCCACACAGATTAAGATTTTCTATGCATTGGTTATGATCATACCTGTGTATTCAAAACTTGTCAGAAAAAAAAAGATTTTTTTGCCGGTTATCGTTAGTTGTCGTTAGCCGGTTGTTGTTAGTTGAACATCTTCGCTGACCTACTCCACTACGGAATTAAATGGAGAGTCACGTAGCTGCTCTTGTTCTCACAGTGCTAAACATTCCCCCAAAACACGTGGTCTATTCGAAAAATAAGGTCCGATCGGTCGCGAAATGGAAACCATTGCGGAAATCAAAAAATGTTTTATTTGCAACATTTAGCTATACCTTCCAGATACTTCTCTACATAGACATCGCCTCACCTGAGGTATTATCTGTCATAGCATTGTACCTACTTTCCAATACCCAAGTCATAGAGGGCAGACGCCTGAGCTTTCTGCAATTCTTTACACTGATCTGCAGCTAGTTGTCTTCATAGCCAGTGGTTCATGTGGGCAGAGATCAAAATCAGAGAGAACCAAGTCCCAGCTACGTGGTGGGTGATCAATCACTTCCCATCGAAAACTCTTCAGGATCGTCCTCATTTCCCCTGCAGTGTGTGGCCGAGAATTGTCACGAAGAAGGAAATGCATGTCACTTACGTTGTGTGGGCTGCATCAAATCAGGCGAAATCTCTCACAGTGGGCTGCATCAAATCAGGCGAAATCTCTCTCAGCGCTCATGCTGTGCAGGAGAAATTATTTTCTAGGCACATTTACGTGCTTTCGGTGCCTCAGAACTGAAAAGAGCGACGTGAAGCGATCGATGGGCATACTACAGACACTGACCAAACAACATTACGAAAAGCCTCATCGAATTTTCACCTTGGTTTGCATTTCGCCACCGATTGGACCTTACTTTCCGGATAGCCCTCGTAAGTGGCAGGTGCCCGCCGTAATTTGCACGAGAAGTAATCACAGGAAACGGGTTTGCGTGTAGTTATCACAGACGTCGTACCACACGGTACGTTTTCTCTTGTCTGGCCGTAATTAGCGAATAAAATGCTAAGGACTTTTTTCGTATTTTAAGACTTCAATCCTTTCCTTGCAGATCGCCGGAACGGTGACTTATTTTAGATCTTTTGATAACTTATCCAGGGACTAATCTCGGCATCACTTTTGTCGACACGCTTCAGCGAGCTCGGCTCCTGCACCTCTGCCACACATTCCCAGGGTACTGCTGGCCGTTAGCCATCGCGCGACAGCCCACGCAAGTCACACGAGCGCTCAGCCTACAACGCATTGTCAGCACATCGCATATTTCCTGGTGGGCGTGCTCTTCCACGTTGGCGTGGGAATGCGCTGTACAGAAGCCGGATGCTCGCTTCGTGTGAACCGCGCCGTATTTCCAGCGGCACGTCTCGGATGTGTAGTCGCGACCAAAGCCCGACTATAGCCAACTAAGACTATGACTACATATTATTAACTAAGTCTTCTCGCTTTAGTTGCCGTTGCCAGTGAAGGTAAAATCTTCTATGTTGTTAAGTTTGTTAAGTCTCGTCGTGTTCCTCCTCAATTATCACCTCACATGATCGACGTTTCGACCCTTCTGCAGTATTCTTCTTCAGGATCTTGAGATGCCCCAGTTATCTGTTCATCTAACAATCCAGAAAATTTTACCTTCAACCTGTTATTAGCTCGCACAGTTTTATAATATCCGATAACGCTAAACTACTATTTCGATAAGAGAGGATCCAAAGGTATTAAGTTGTTATTGAGTAAAATAAGATTTATGCCTGAAGCAGCAACCAGCCACGAGAATGTTTTAACAAAAAGTTTATTTGGATCAAACCATGACCGGTTTCGGATTTCCTATAAATCCATCTTCATACGGTTGTTAAATGTTTCGACGTTTTCTTACTGAGACCTCGTTTTGTATCGGTTATTGCTCTTCTGCACTAGTATTATCAGAAAATTTTTTGTTCACTGTTTGTTAAAGATTGCGAGAGATTAGTTCTTATGACTTTTACCGTTTCATAAAAGCTTTGATAGAGCTCGTAAGAACTAAGTCTCTCGTAAACTTCGCCAAATAGTGAATAAAAAGCAGTCTATCCTAGTGCAGCAAATCAATAGCGGGTACAAAAGGGGCCCCAGCAAGGAAACAAATAAACCTGTAACAACCCTGTACAGTTTTTATTCCCACCACTTCCTTCCATTACCAAACTGAAGAATCTGTAATTCCTTAGGTCTTGTCCTTCTATTCGCCAAGCCCGGTGGCTGAGGCAGTGGCTGGTAGCAGATCTATTTGTAAAAAAAGTGAGGAGAGAAGTATGTAGCCACTAATAACGCGTTGATATTTGACATTTCCAGTGAAGTGTTTCTGTAACTTCTTCTGTCGTTAGCCACTAGATTTGCACTCCTGGAAATGGCCCCTTTCAAAGATTTCCATATCGATATTTGCTGGGCGGTATGGATACAGATCTTTTCGTCTCTCCATCTCACCAGAGGACGTCCGATAGTTCTCTTTGACTCCCTCGGACAAGACTGCATCAGTGCTGGCTATCCGCTGGGCAAAGTCATGGAACCCCGCCCTCCCTACCTTCTCGTTCTTGACCCTGTTTCTCAGACTCATTCCAAACATTGGTCTCTCTACTGCCCTTTGACAGATCCGGTGTCGATTTGCGCTGCTTATCACAGGTGTCATTATTACGATGCATGTGTCGTAAACCTTCCATTTAAGGGACAATACGTAACCTAGTTTCCTGAATGCGATCCCGAGGAGGCCACTCCGCCTGATGATCTCTGCTGTCTGGTTGTGTTTTCCAAGTTGAATTTTATTTCCCGGATAAATGTATTTATTTATTTCTTCCAGAGCATCATTTTCGATGCAGACCGCAATGCTGACAGGGCTCAGGAATTTGGTCTTTTGAAAGTTGGTTTTGAGCCTTGCAGCTTGGGAAAACATCTTTGAATTCTCTAATCATTGTTGATATTTCGAGTCGCTGCTAAAAAGAACGATACCATTTTTAAAGCGAAGATAGCTGAGTTGTTTTCCACCTGTGTTGTAGATACCTTTCTGATCCCAGGATAGATTCATGCTCCCGGGGCCAAGATCATTAACTTAGGTGAGACTGTGTCTCCTTGTCTGACGCCTCTCCTCATGGGAACATTTCCAGTGACCCAGCCCTACTTTACTTGCATATATAGAGCGGCGTTCTCTTACATGTAGCGGTTTAAGATGGAAGAGCTTGAAACCTCCCCTCAGAAAAATTGATGAATTACTGTGCTGATAAACCTCTTACGCTACTTGATTTTCAAACAACTGAGCAGAACTGAACTTACTCAGACATTTCTCTCCTTACTTATTCTCATCAACACTAAACAGCCACACAATATTTTAGCGCAACGCAGTCTAACTTTCAATAATCGAATACTTAGCAAGTGAAAGATTTTGACAGAGAATGAACAATGTATTTACCTTAATAATGTTCAAAAGCCATCGTATATATATGTATCAGTTCATGATGTACAGTATTACAAATTTACTCTTTCTGATGGACACACTTCCAGATCATCCGCTCTCAAAATTCTACCATCTCTCTCCCCACATCCACCACTGCTGGCGGCTCACATCCAACTGCCCAACACTACAATAGCAAATATTCCAACAACGCAAGCCAGCCACAGACTTCACACAGCACAGTCAGTGATTTTGATATAGAGCGCTACGTGGCGTTAGCAACATAAAAACCTAAACAGCCTACTTGCAAGCTGTAGTCAATGCGGGGTCAGCTCAACGCTGTCATTGCCATCCAGGTTTCGATCGTGTCGACCGCCTTCTGGAAGTCTGTGATGCCCGTGTCAAGTGGGATATTATACTCTGTACATTTCTTTATCGGTGTGTGCACTACGTGGATAATGCAGTGCAGCCCCCCATCGGCAATTTAAAAATATTAGTGGCGCTGATCTATTTGCCCAGCCTACTTGCAAGCTGTAGTCAATGCGGGGTCAGCTCAACGCTGTCATTGCCATCCAGGTTTCGATCGTGTCGACCGCCTTCTGGAAGTCTGTGATGCCCGTGTCAAGTGGGATATTATACTCTGTACATTTCTTTATCGGTTTGTGCACTACGTGGATAATGCAGTGCAGCCCCCCATCGGCAATTTAAAAAGATTAGTGGCGCTGATCTATTTGCCCAGCCTACTTGCAAGCTGTAGTCAATGCGGGGTCAGCTCAACGCTGTCATTGCCATCCAGGTTTCGATCGTGTCGACCGCCTTCTGGAAGTCTGTGATGCCCGTGTCAAGTGGGATATTATACTCTGTACATTTCTTTATCGGTGTGTGCACTACGTGGATAATGCAGTGCAGCCCCCCATCGGCAATTTAAAAAGATTAGTGGCGCTGATCTATTTGCCCAGTATCGCAGCTTCGAGCAGTGTGCGCTACGAGTCGGTGCTAAGACGCGGCCCTCCAGTCGGCTGGAGCGTGTGTGAGTTGCAGGAGGAGCGCGCCCGAGGGCATCTCGGGCGGCTGCGGCTGCGGCTGCGGCCGGGCTGCCGCGGCAGGTAGCCCAGTGTGTTGGGCCGCGAGTGTCCCGTGGCCTTGGGGCAGGTGGACTTGCATTCCCCAGCCTCACACACAGCCCGGCGCTCGACGCCGGAACCGCTGCACCGACCAGCCCGGCATCCTCCAAACCGAGCGGAGGCCGCTGCCCGCATGTCCCGACGCTTCCTGGCGGCCTTCCTCCACCAGCCATTAACGAAACGGCACCAAGAGAATGGGTCGCAATACGCTAATCGCAATCTTTATCGCAGCTTCCGACACAGGATTTAGTCTCGGCTATAAGGAATAAAACTGCTGCCATCGATCGACTGTGTCCGCCTTTACTGCTGGTCCGTTTCACATATAATATCGGTTATCGTTTATTATTGATCAGTAAATTCCAAGATTCTCTGTGATGCACATGTCCACCGCATTGGACAGCTGTTAATGGTCGCTTCTTTGGCGTTTTCAATCAGCCCTGAGGCACAGCACCATTAGGGCGTGTCCACTCGAGTGGACTGGGTGCATTTGCAGTCTCAGAACTGATTGAAAACACCAAAGGAGCAACATCAACAACTGTCCGCCGCAGTGGTCATGTTCACTACAGAGTTAAAGAATCCAACTCTATTGTATAAAACAGCTTCATACGTCTGATTATTTTACAAATGAGTTGTTGTTGTTGTTGTTGTTGTTGTTGTATTCAGTCCTGAGACTGGTTTGATGCAGCTCTCCATGAAACTCTATCCTGTGCAAGCTTCTTCATCTCCCAGTACTTACTGCAACCTACATCCTTCTGAATCTGCTTAGTGCATTCATCTCTTGGTCTCCCTCTACGGTTTTTACCCTCCACGCTGCCCTCCAATGCTAAATTTGTGATCCCTTGATGCCTCAGAACATGTCCTACCAACCGGCCCCTTCTTGTTGTCAAGTTGTGCCACAAACTCCTCTTCTCCCCAATTCTATTCAATACCTCCTCATTAGTTATGTGATCTACCCATCTAATCTTCAGCAATCTTCCGTAGCACCACATTTCGAAAGCTTCTATTTTCTTCCTGTCCAAACTATTTATCGTCCACGTTTCACTTCCATACAAATGAGTTAACATGTTAAATATCTGCATTTAGCTATGTAACCGAGGAAGAGGTCAAGAAAGGTTGAACGTGTGCTTAAAGTTTGTTGGAAGCCGCTAAATGCTGGGCGAATATAAATGGATACTCTGCGTTCTATTATAACCAGAAGCTATTTCTTCAAGCGTCTTGATTTTTATGACGTCACATCATGACCTGTGTGTCGTATGATAGTATAATTTTTCAGGTAAATGCAGAGATATATATGGATACTGTCGGCAAAGTGTGTTCCGAATAAAATTAGTAGTAAAGAAATAATAAATTAAAACGTCATGTCTGACGTTTAAGTTTTACTACGCACAGTCTTTTGAATGTTTGAGACGCCATATCTCCTGGCTACGTGGCGCACAATGATATACTTTTGCCGGTACATAAAGTACCGTATATGTATACTGAACAGAATTAGTAGTAAGTAAGTAATTAAAACTTCATTCTAGATGGTGATGTTCTATTTCGCAGGACAACGAAAATGTAGTAAGCGATCAACTTTTCCCTTTCATCAATTGGTAGGGGCGACAGCGGTAAGGTTCTAAAGTATCTGTGAAGTTTGTTGCAAGTTGCTAAGTGCTCTCATTCTGAAATATTGGAAGAACGTAGTTCAGCTAATTTGCGCGCCATGATCTATGTTGTCTTATAAGATGTACACAGTTTCTAACAGTAATACTGAGTTAAACCTTTGACGTATGACTGTAGCTTAATGAGTATATTATATCAGCTTTTTAAATCGGACTATAATGATATGAAATACTTAAACTCGAATTATTTGTGCCCTCTGGAAGCCACTTGATAGCCACTCTACAACTAGGATCGTTCACCATGAACATGAACCATAAACGTGTTAGCCGTGTGGTAAGGTCGATATTTCATTAGCACGACAATGTGTAATCATCGTGAGACACTGAAGCAACACTGATTTCGAAACGATTCTTGTCAACAATTCCGTGCCACGAAGCCACGAATACCACTCTCGCTCTTGAAAAGTTCCCTTCTATTTGGTGATAGTTTAAACTGATGACTTCTAAGGTCTCGGCGTGGCGGAGTTAGTGGGCTTTTAATGGTTAATGAGTATGTCCGCAACACTACCGAATGTCGCCAAGTAACTAGAATGCACTTCTTACAAAAACTTTTTTTTCGGGAATGCCCAATCATCAATTTATCAAAAACGAAATTGATACAAATTATCTGGTAAAATACAGGTAGTATCTCTGCTAATACCGGCACTAAATGAGGCATTTTGGTGTTAGTAACCAGATGGCATCGTATTTGCACCAAGTTTGCTTCTGATATTCCGATGATGATCCATGCCCGAAATGAATCAATAAAGTTTTTTATGACAAATATATTCTTGCTGTTTATCGACCTTGAACAGTGTCAAGTATGTGTTTAGTTGAAACTTCCTGGCAGATTAAAACTGTGTGCCCGACCGAGACTCGAACTCGGGACCTTTGCCTTTCGCGGGCAAGTGCAGGCCGCGAAAGGCAAAGGTCCCGAGTTCGAGTCTCGGTCGGGCACACAGTTTTAATCTGCCAGGAAGTTTCATATCAGCGCACACTCCGCTGCAGAGTGAAAGTCTCATTCTGGATGTGTTTAGTTGATCGCAGCTGTCCTGCACAATCTTATAACACAAGTTGAATAATTTTTAATGCATCATCTCTGCGTTCTACTACAGCGCCAAACGCATACAAGCGAGTGCGCACCAGTGAGTGTTGAATTCCAGAAAAATACATCACCTACAACAGTATGTAGATCTGTACTACAAAACTATCGGAAATTATCGGATTAAACCTGTTCGATTGACCAGATTAGCTTTGACCTCACTGTATTATCCCACAGCGAACAAAATCTCCATCCAAACGTCAATATCTGGGCTATATTACCCTCAACAAGAAAGATAAGTTTATCGTTCTTCTAATCTCTTTGAATTTTCGTATTGATAGTTCACGAAGTCAGAATGCCGCAGTGTCGCCGCAGAATGGCGGACACTTGCAGACAAGCAAGTCATAGCGAAAGAGGAAAAGATAGGCGCTGGACTGTGTCAGCAAGCGCATAAATTACACGCCTCAACAGAGCCTAGCGCGTCTGTCTGTAATAAAAACACCGCGGACGCGACAACGTTTGTTGATTTTACATGGCGCAATCCACTACAGGCCGGCCCTCGGAAGAATAGCTACGAATTTATGTCTCCTACTCTCGCGTTTAAAGGATAAGCTTGTTCCCGCCGTTATTTCCACATAATAAGTGGTGTGTGGCATGCTCAGGCTGAAGAGTGGCGCCTGATCTAATGATTACGTCATGCGGGGTTGATCAGTATGCGCAGTACTGTGCCGTAATGTGATGTTGCTGGCAAGGAAGCGGCGTTCTTCGCCTCATGCAACTGAAGAGAGTTGGCGGTGATTAGAATAGCTGTTTCCAGTGTCACCTTGGACACCATTCGAGTACTCTTTATAGTAGCATAACACTGTCTGAACAGCAATTCTAGGAAGAAGTTGAAGCAAACTAGGGTAGTTAACGATGACCAAAATTCCTCACAGTATGCCTAGAAGTGCCTGGCAAACCCGGTCATCCGCATATATCAGTTGTGAGCTATTAAAGTGAAAGGCGGTATTATTAGCAAAATCTGAAGGTGCTTGCTTTGGAGAATCGTTAAACCGTTATTGAAACGTCCTATTTAAGTCACATTAGCATATTTAGCTGCTGGTTATGACTATTTATTGTCTCTCTTATTTGCAAATAGTGTTTCAAAAACGTTTTCAATAGTCCCGGCTCAGCAATTTCGTAATGCGGCCCGTATTTCTCGAGCTGAGAATGGAGTATTAATCCTCAGCGGCCATTAGGCATTGCCATCAAACCGGTGCCTAACACATCAAATTAGGACGCTAAGGACCGACAGGCACGTATCGCTGTAACAAAGTAGCCATAAAACATCCTTGCTGCGGCCAGTGATTAATGCTGCATTGCAGCACACGTAGGTTTTTTTCTGTCTTTACTTTTCACGAGCGCTCGCGGTAAGAAGAACGCACGACAGTGGATCAACGATTTTGCCTGCCATATTTTGTTGGATATCTTGCACACGGGAACCGCAGTTTGCGGTTAATTCAGCCAGCGTCGGCAGAATACCGTGCTTATGTCTGCGTGTGTACATACAGCCGTCTCTCACACTAACATCCGATATTCAATAGGCGAGAGCTTAAGGTGGAATGTTTGAGGTTTCGGTCCATTACACAGGTCAGACTTTTTCCAGGTGGCGAGCTGAGAACGAGGACTAAGTGGGACGGGAACACCAGCTCCGGATTTTTAATTACAACCAAGGGAAACCTCTCGGAAACCTTGGTCGGAACCGGAGGATAAAACTATATCTAATTACAAAAATCAGAATTATTATTGCGCGTAAGCGTGTATGTAAGTATGTGCTTGCGTAAGTGAATGTGTGTGTGTGTGTGTGTGTGTGTGTGTGTGTGTGTGTGTGTGTGTGTGTGTGTATGTGTCTGTGTGTAGGGGATGTTCAAGGTACAAATGAGTCATGGAATCTCGAATTAAGGTCCTCAGTTATAATCTAGTTATAATTCTGCGTTGTTCATCACATACCGAATACGTACAATAATAGGAAAGTGCGTGCTAAATGGATAAATTAAATATAGAGAAAAAGAAAGAAACACACGGGACCTCTTGATATGAAGCCACTTTTGTGTTAGCATGACTTAACGTCAAGAGGGTAACATTGTGAATCAAAATATTGGCGATTAGATTTTCGTTCCGTCCTCATAAATTTTCCTTGTGTTGTTTCATCGTGGAAGATCAAAACCTACGAACAGAAACATGGAAGTAAAATCCTATAAATCGAAACAGTAGCAACGTAAATAGTTCGGATTTAATGACCTGCATAATTTTTTTGAAAAGTTCAGAGCACAATATTTTACTTCGATGGAAAACAGTCTGGGTTGTAATAATCATTGTTCAATGAGGCAGTTCCCTTTTTAGAGCGTCATCAAATTTTGTTTTCTATTATTCTGTAAAATAAGCATACGTGGAGAACGCGCTAAACAGGGCGAGTACCTTCGATACACACGTAACGGCAGGCACGGCGGTGCTGGATTTTTACTACGCGGCGTTTAAATGAAGCCATATGTCCGCAGTTATGCAAATGTGGTCCTATCGCTGTACCGCCGTGCCTACAGTTATGCGTGAATGCCGGCCGCGGTGGTCTCGCGGTTCTAGGCGCGCAGTCCGGAACCGTGCGACTCCTACGGTCGCAGGTTCGAATCCTGCCTCGGGCATGGCTGTGTGTGATGTCCTTAGGTTAGTTAGGTTTAAGTAGTTCTAAGTTCTAGGGGACTAATGACCACAGTAGTTGAGTCCCATAGTGCTCAGAACCATTTGAACCATTATGCGTGAATATCGAAGGCACACGCCCTGTTTAGCGACATGTTGACGTATGATTATTTTATAGCAAAACAGCAAACAAAATCTGATGTTGGCCCGAAAAGGCGAAGCGTCAATAAACCGTAATAACTGCAACCGATGTGCTTTTCTTAAAAATAATATCTGTACGGTTGCTGCACCAGCCAGCCTACTGGTATGAGGAAAGGTTTTATTGGATGATGTATTAGTTACGCCCATAAAACAACGTACTGTTTGCTTTGGTACACTGATGTCAGTGTATCACTGGTACCAGGCTGCCACGTGACCCTCTACAGCTGACGTGCCACGGCAGTGAAGTGGTGTGTGTGTGTGTGTGTGTGTGTGTGTGTGTGTGTGTGTGTGTGTGTGTGTGTATGCCGGCCGTTTGAACAGAATCAGCGCAGCAAGACAGGTAGGCTTGGAGACGTGACAGAATAGCAGAAAGAAGCTATCGTGTTTTTACGTGCTGTGTGATGACACTGTGAATTAAGTTGCCCTGCTTTTTGGGCGTGTGTCGTGGCTGTTCGACGTGTCTACAAGGAATGATGTACTATTCTCAGCCATGTTACAGCGCAGGATTAGCCAAGCGGTCTCAGGCGCTGCAGTCAGGGACTGTGCTGCTGCTCCCGGTGGAGTTCGAGTCCTCCCTCAGGCATGGGTGTGTGTGTTTGTCCTTAAGATAATTTAGGTTAAGTAGTATGTAAGCTTAGGGACTGATGACCTTAGCAGTTAAGTCCCATAAGATTTCACACACATTTGGACATTTGAGCCATGTTACACGGCGTAAGAATAGTGGTTGTATTAATATTCTAAATACACGGACCGGAGACGAGTGTTATTCCTTGACAGGGACAATCGTTTTCACACCCGACAGAAATTACTGCTCTCAGTGGATGCAGGACCAACCCGCAACCGCATCACCGTGGACAGGGCCTTTAAACGAGCAACTGAGAAGTATCCTGCGTATCGTGTGTAGAACATACCTTGTTATTTTCTAGAATTCCTTGCCATTTTTTACGGTTTTGATGGTTATTTGTTATCTAAGAAACTTGCAAAGTGTTGTACGTAAAAATTCACTATGTAGTCACATTAATGCGACCACGCGTCAAAAACGTAGGTAACCACCTTTTGGAGCGCGGACCGCTACGGCAAGTACAGAGGACTGGCAGGGATGTGGAGACGTGGCGACTTCAGTGTCATGGCCAGCCGAGCTAGCAGTGAACAGCCTGATGGAGGTTGTCCAACAACATTCGCAAATGGTTTTAATTCCGGTGAGTCTGGCGGTCAGGGGACTACGACGAACCAATCCCGTTGCTCTCCGACCACGCACGTGCAATGCAAACTGTGTGACACGTAGAATTGTCCTACTGGTAGATGTCATCGTGCCGAGAAGAAACAAAGGTTGTTGACATGGTGTCCTAGGATAGATGCATACCTTTGTTCATCCGCTGATCACCCACGAAATGGAACAAAAACATTCCCCAGACCATAACGCATTCAAGGTGTTAGCTTTCAGACATTTCTCGCCGTACATGCCAAGAACGATGTGTCCAATGGAGTATAAGCCGTGAATCACCAGAAAAGGTCACCTGTCGCCACTCAGTCGACGTTCAGTTGCAGTATTGGCGCGCTTATTTCAGATTTTTTCGCCTATGAACATCGGTCAGCATGATGCACGAACCGGGAGCCTGTTGCGGAGGCCAATACGCACCAGCGTTCGCTTCAATGGTCGTTGAGGAGACACTGTTGGTAGCCTCTTGGTTCATCTGTTGTTGCTCAAAAGTTTCACGTCTATTCGTCCGAAAACATATCCGCAGGTGCCGTT
The DNA here is from genome assembly GCF_023897955.1 of Schistocerca gregaria. Taxonomy (NCBI): domain Eukaryota; kingdom Metazoa; phylum Arthropoda; class Insecta; order Orthoptera; family Acrididae; genus Schistocerca; species Schistocerca gregaria. The sequence continues at coordinate 373,225,922 of NC_064923.1, forward strand.
CACCCCTGTCATGCATGATCCGCGGTGTACCACAGTTCCATCGGACCCGGTTTTGCCACGCGCTGTATACTTTAACCAAGGCGGCACTCCGACAGTTTACAAGCTTAGCCGTATCGGAAATGCTTCCAACCTTGACTCGAAGGCCAATGATAATGCCCTTGTGGACGTCAGGTAAATCGCTTCGTTTCCGATTGCTACAATGATGGGATTCTTTTCGCTCCGTCCCTCCCCCCCCCCCCCCCCCCCCCCCGCTCTCCACAATTCCCTGACACGCTTTATATAACCTCCCCTGCCAGTGCCCCCACCTGCGTGTGACGTCCAGTATAGGCGGAGGTCACATTTACAGGCGTCCGATGTAGGCATGTATAGTGCATGTGGGAAAATGTTCTAGGGCGGGATAACCATCATGACTCACCAGCTTCCTGAGGCTCTCGGATCCGCACTAAAATCATTAATGAGTGGCTTCAGCTGGTTCAAAATGGTTCAAATGGTTCTGAGCACTATGGGACTTAACTTCTGAGGTCATCAGTCTCCTAGAACTTAGAACTACTTCAACCTAACCACCCTAAGGACATCACACACATCCATGCCCGAGGCAGGATTCGAACCTGCGACCGTTGCGGTCGCGCGGTTCCGGACTGTAGCGCCTAGAACCGCTCGGTCACCCAGGCCGGCGGCTTCAGCTGGTGATTGCAAATCTGAAGAAACTTGTGGACACACTTCCTCGCTAACTGAAGGCCATTATCAGAGCCATATGCGATACGATGTCTCGTAGCAAGTACGTCGCGAGCCTGAGCCGCACTGCACCTGGCACAGAAGGTCTTCTGCGCCCGACGCAGCTCGCCTCGGCACTGTCCAGACGATACAAATGTGCAGGGCGGTCCATTTCCCAGCCTGGCGGCCGCCGTCTCACGGTCTGTTACGCGGCCGTCTGCGCCCCTGTGACGATAAATACGGCGGCAACGCGAGCCCCGCCAACAAAGCGGCTCTGGCCAGCCCGGCCTAGCGGTGCGTGACGGCGCCGCTTTTTGTTTCCGAGTGCGTCAGGCGGCCGCAGCCGCGCCGCGCCGGGGACCGGCCTTTGTTTGAACATTACGAGCGCTTGTTGCGCTGCCCCGCGGGGGCAATGCGTCGCGCCCCCGGACCATTGTTGCGGTCTCGCCCGCCTCTCGGCTCGCACGCGGCCGGACCCCCGCCGGGGGAGCAACAGTGGCACCCTCTGCGCTACCCATCTGCGCCCTTTCCCTTCTCCCTCTCATGGAGCTTAAATCTGCGAGCGCGCAAGTGCCGTCCCGCGCAGCGGCGACAGGTGAGGGAGGTCTGCAGCCGTGCGAGGCTCGGAGGTGTCCTTACATTCACTGTTACGTACGACGTACCTCCTGCCGGAGACGCACAATGGAATTAGTTGCGGTCCCACGGTCTATGCACTGCGCTGGACGGTTCTTCCTGACGGTCTATGCACTGCGCTGGACGGCTCTTCCTGACAGTATCGCTGCCAACAAACGACATTCGTTTACCTAAAGTAACTATTGGCTCATGTCTGCAAGGTAAGCTTATACAATGTTGTTGTTGTTGTAGTCTTCAGTCCTGAGACTAGATTGATGCAGCTCTCCATGCTACTCTATCCTGTGCAAGTTTCTTGATCTCCCACGACTTACTGCAGCCGGCCGGTGGTGGCCGAGCGGTTCTAGGCGCTACAGTCTGGAACCGCGCGACCGTTACGGCCGCAGGTTCGAATCCTGCCTTGGGCATGGATGTGTGTGATGTCCTTAGGTTAGTTATGTTTAAGTAGTTCTAAGTTCTAGGGGACTGATGACCTCAGCAGTTAAGTCCCATAGTCATTTGAACTTACTGCAACCTACATCCTTCTGAAACTGGTTAGTGTATTCATCTTTTGGTATCCCTCTACAATTTTTACCCTCCACGCTGCCCTCCAATACTAAATTGGTGATCCCTCGATGTCTCAGAACATGTCCTACCAACCGGTTTCTTCTCATTATCAAGTTGTGCCACAAACTCATCCCCAATTCTATTCAGTACCTCCTCATTAGTTATGTGACCTACCCATTTAATCTTCAGCATTCTTCTGTAGCACCACATTTCGAAAGCTCCTATTCTCTTCTTGTCCAAACTGTTTATCGTCCATGTTTCACTTGCATACATGGCTACACTCCAAACAAATACTTTCAGAAACGACTTCCTGAGACTTAAATCTATACACGATGTTAACAAATTTCTCTTCTTCAGAAACGATTTCCTTCCCATTGCCAGTCTACATTTTATATCCTCTCTACTTCGACCACCATCAGTTATTTTGCTCCCCAAACAGCAAAACTCCTTTACTACTTTAAGTGCCTCATTTCCTAATCTAATTCCCTCAGCATCTCGCGAGAAATACGACTACATTCCATTATCCTCGTTTTGCTTTAGTCGATGTTCATCTTATATACTCCTTTCAGGACACTGTCCATTCCATTCAACTGCTCTTCCAAGTCCTTTGCTGTCTCTGACAGAATTACAGCGTCATCGGTGAACCTCCATGGATTTTAACACCTACTCCGAATTTTGCAAGGTGAGATTATAAAATCATGTTCCGAATTGCAGAATCAGAAAAGCCGAAAACAAACCGATTACCCTCCTTTTCTTAAAGTTTTGCCGGCGAACCGAATGTTCCATCATTTTTCGGGCGTACATCCGGAACACTTTATTTCGTGTTCCGATATTTCGGCTGGCAACCTTTCACCCAATCTCAAGGCCAATGACCAGTCTAGAAATAGTATGGACAGCGGTGGGATACCAACCTCACTGTTCCCCGCCATGCGGCCTGACAGACAGGAGTGTTGGTTTTGGATGCCGTTTCTTTTCATAGCACGACCCGTCCGGTTTGTCATGCTTGTACCCTTACAGCACAGCGGTACCTCGACGATATTCTACGCACCGCTTCGGTGCCTTTCGTTGCAAGCCATCCTGGTCTTACAGTTCAGCGAGATGATGCACGCCCGCAAATGGCGAGACTTTCTTCTGCTTGGCTCCGTGCTTGTCAATATGGGCAGGGCTCTCCAACGATTTCGACGATCTAACGCGCCAGTTGCACAGAATCTGGCACGATCTCCCTCACGAGAACATCCAACAACTTTATTAGTCAAGGCGAAGCCGAATAACTGCTTTCATAAGGGCCAGAGGTGACCCAATGCGTTACCGAGTTGTTCAATTTGTGAAGCTCTTTCTTTTAAATAAATCACATTTTTTTTCTGAAATTGTAGTAATTTGTACGTATATGTACATCACATCTACTAATTTCCGTCCCATTCGCATAATTCCTTCGTGAAGTATCGTTGGTTCTTTTTCTTTTTTTCTTCTTCTTCTTATTATTATTACTCACACACACATGCAGGATGTTTCAACTGCCCCCAACTATGGATTTTATGCAGCCTCGAACTCCTTCAAATAAGAAATGCAAGATTTTCATATTCTGTCGCTCGATAGTACAAACTATTGGTCCTACAGGGAAACTGCACGGGCCCTCTCTGTAGGAAATTTGATGTAGCTACAGTTTTTAACTAAAGGGCGTACTTTTCGTATTATTCAAGAAAAGCGTACTAAAGCGAATCTCAAATGCGTTTCTCTTAAGTAACTCGAAAACCTTGGCCTCCAGCGAAAATGTATCCCAGTACAAAATTTAACTACGTTAAATTTCCTACAAAAAGATCGTGTTCGTTTTTTTTTCTGCAGCACTAATAGCTTGCGTGCAGCGCACGAGACAGTATGAGGATTTCGCACGCGATTTACGGTGGTGTTACGGTTTGCATAAAAACCTGTGGGTAGGCCCAGCTGAAACACCGTGTATATGTACAAACATTGGTGATTCAACTTCGGTTCGGTCTTTGCTCATTCTTTTTTCTTCCAGTTAATGCTGCGACTTTGCTAAGATAATATGTGGAACAACACAATGAACTGCTCATTTGTGAACTTAAGTTAGTGACTTACAGGAAGATGTATAGGAAAATAATGGACATATTCGTATGTATAAATGACAGTTGCTGCAACTAATATTGTTTATGTACTTGACGCCAAGGAACCTCCCTTTAAGTTGATGTAATAGTACAGACGGTTGCTTCATCGGAAGTCATTAACGATACGTAAATACTCGTCACGGTAGCTTCGTCGGGTTTCGTGATGCCATTGGTTAATCAGTATTACTGAGACACCAGGGCGTTGCGTAAGACTGTGTCACTGGAACTTGGCAATGTTTCAATGTAGCACCTGAAGATGAAGAACTCGAGCTCCGTCGACATATTGCGAAGTTTCAGACGCGCAATCGGACGCAACCACGAAGAGCCTCGGCAATAATGAGCAACCTCGGAGCCAAAAGGAAGTTGCGCCAGGGCTCATCCTCAATTATAAAATTTAAATTCAGGTGGTTAGGATGTCGAGAGTATTAACGACGGAACCCTCTTGCGTACATGGAGAAACGAGGAATGAATGGATGTATTATGTGCGTCGATTCATGGAAACCACTACATCCGAAGCAAGGATGGCCGGGAGAGATTTGACACAATTCCTGTCGAATAAGAGCTAAAGTATAGACGACACCACCATCTCGTCCTATTTAAAGGTTATGCTAGATATGAGCTGCCCCGTTTCTGATGCGAAGAAACTTCATTAGCTATATCGATCTAAGTGCAATGCAAAATATAAAAAAAAGTATTAATAAAATTACAGTAAATACATCTCGAACTAAGATCCTTGGTTTACCGCATTGTGTCTGATTAAGACTACGAGCTGATTATGTATCCGAGATCCGTGTAATTGTCTTTTATGTTGACGAAATGTAATAGAAACCAACATCTAAAGTAATTTTCTTAAATTTTTAAGTATATTGTGAGGTGAAGTAGACAGTAGTTGACTTAAAATCAGACCATATCTCTCAATTTAATGAAATAACAAACAGGGAAATATCATGGAATATGAATTTATTCGTTCACTGTGACCAACGACGACGACAAATAAAGAATACGAGAAGAGCATGAATGAACGTTGCTTCTTTTGTGTGTTCATTAGAATTACGACTTGGAACATAACGACGACCTACTCTCTTCAAATCAGTGTTAAGAATCCTTGTGACAGCGGATAATGGAATGATAAGTTGTGACCGCCAACGTCTTCAGTCTCAATTATCCTACAAAATAGCGCAGTGGCCAAGCGTCCGAGATGAGTAGAAATTGAAATAACATCTACCCACTCTTGTTTAGCAAACTGCGCGGTTTACCGGAAACACGTCAGGCAAAGGTTTCTTTCTTATCGTTACAGTTTTCTCTTACAATTGAAGTAATCTGATGAATATGGTGTTCCGTCTCGAATGGTCTTGAAGTCAACAGGGCATTGATATTCTCACCTCCAGTCAATAAGAAAGTGTAAGTTGTTGTTGTTGTTGTGGTCTTCAGTCCTGAGACTGGTTTGATGCAGCTCTCCATGCTACTCTATCCTGTGCAAGCTTCTTCATCTCCCAGTACCTACTGCAACCTACATCCTTCTGAATCTGCTTAGTGTACTCATCTCTCGGTCTCCCTCTACGATTTTTACCCTCCACACTGCCCTCCAATGCTAAATTTGTGATCCCTTGATGCCTCAAAACATGTCCTACCAACCGATCCCTTCTTCTAGTCAAGTTGTGCCACAAACTTCTCTTCTCCCCAATCCTATTCAATACCTCCTCATTAGTTACGTGATCTATCCACCTTATCTTCAGTATTCTTCTGTAGCACCACATTTCGAAAGCTTCTATTCTCTTCTTGTCCAAACTAGTTATCGTCCATGTTTCACTTCCATACATGGCTACACTCCAAACAAATATTTTCAGAAATGACTTCCTGACACTTAAATCTATATTCGATGTTAACAAATTTCTCTTCTTCAGAAACGCTTTCCTTGCCATTGCCAGTCTACATTTTATATCCTCTCTGCTTCGACCATCATCAGTTATTTTACTTCCTAAATAGCAAAACTCATTTACTACTTTAAGTGTCTCATTTCCTAATCTAATTCCCTCAGCATCACCCGATTTAATTGGACTGCATTCCATTATCCTCGTTTTGCTTTTGTTGATGTTCATCTTATATCCTCCTTTCAAGACACTGTCCATTCCGTTCAACTGTTCTTCCAAGTCCTTTGCTGTGTGTGACAGAATTACAATGTCATCGGCGAACCTCAAAGTTTTTACTTCATCTCCATGAATTTTAATACCTACTCCAAATTTTTCTTTTGTTTCCTTTACTGCTTGCTCAATATACAGATTGAATAACATCGGGGAGAGGCTACAACCCTGTCTCACTCCTTTCCCAACCACTGCTTCCCTTTCATGCCCCTCGACTCTTATTACTGCCATCTGGTTTCTGTACAAATTGTAAATAGCCTTTCGCTCCCTGTATTTTACCCCTGCCACCTTTAGAATTTGAAAAAGAGTATTCCAGTCAACATTGTCAAAAGCTTTCTCTAAGTCTACAAATGCTAGAAACGTAGGTTTGCCTTTTCTTAATCTTTCTTCTAAGATAAGTCGTAAGGTCAGTATTGCCTCACGTGTTCCAACATTTCGACGGAATCCAAACTGATCCTCCCCGAGGTCCGCATCTATCAGTTTTTCCATTCGTCTGTAAAGAATTCGCGTTAGTATTTTGCAGCTGTGACTTATTAAACTGATAGTTCGGTAATTTTCACATCTGTCAGCACCTGCTTTCTTTGGGATTGGAATTATTATATTCTTCTTGAAGTCTGAGGGTATTTGGCCTGTCTCATACATCTTGCTCACCAGCTGGTAGAGTTTTGTCATGACTGGCTCTCCCAAGGCCGTCAGTAGTTCTAATGGAATGTTGTCTACTCCGGGGGCCTTGTTCCGACTCAGGTCTTTCAGTGCTCTGTCAAACTCTTCACGCAATATCGTATCACCCATTTCGTCTTCATCTACATCCTCTTCCATTTCCATAATATTGTCCTCAAGTACATCACCCTTGTATAAACCTTCTATATACTCCTTCCACCTTTCTGCCTTCCCTTCTTTGCTTAGAACTGGGTTGCCATCTGAGATCTTGATATTCATACACGTGGTTCGCTTCTCTCCAAAGGTCTCTTTAATTTTCCTGTAGGCAGTATCTATCTTACCCCTAGTGAGATAAGCCTCTACATCCTTACATTTATCCTCTAGCCATCCCTGTTTAGCCATTTTGCACTTCCTGTCGATCTCATTTTTGAGACGTTTGTATTCCTTTTTGCCTGCTTCATTTACTGCATTTTTATATTTTCTCCTTTCATCAATTAAATTCAATATTTCTTCTGTTACCCAAGGATTTCTAGCAGCCCTCGTCTTTTTACCTACTTTATCCTCTGCTGCCTTCACTACTTCATCCCTCAGAGCTACCCATTCTTCTTCTACTGTATTTCTTTCCCCTATTCCTGTCAATTGTTCCCTTATGCTCTCCCTGAAACTCTGTACAACCTCTGGTTCTTTCAGTTTATCCAGGTCCCATCTCCTTAATTTCCCACATTTTTGCAGTTTCTTCAGTTTTAATCTACAGGTCATAACCAATAGATTGTGGTCAGAGTCCACATCTGCCCCTGGAAATGTCTTACAACTTAAAACCTGGTTCCTAAATCTCTGTCTTACCATTATATAATCTATCTGATACCTTTTAGTATCTCCAGGGTTCTTCCACGTATACAACCTTCTTTCATGATTCTTAAACCAAGTGTTACCTATGACTAAGTTGTGCTCTGTACAAAATTCTACTAGGCGGCTTCCTCTTTCATTTCTTAGCCCCACTCCATATTCACCTACTATGTTTCCTTCTCTCCCTTTTCCTACACTCGAATTCCAGTCACCCATCACTATTAAATTTTCGTCTCCCTTCACTATCTGAATAATTTCTTTTATTTCATCGTACATTTCTTCAATTTCTTCGTCATCTGCAGAGCTAGTTGGCATATAAACTTGTACTACTGTAGTAGGTGTGGGCTTCGTATCTATCTTGGCCACAATAATGCGTTCACTATGCTGTTTGTAGTAGCTTACCCGCATTCCTATTTTCCTATTCATTATTAAACCTACTCCTGCATTACCCCTATTTGATTTTGTGTTTATAACCCTGTAATCACCTGACCAGAAGTCTTGTTCCTCCTGCCACCGAACTTCACTAATTCCCACTATATCTAACTTTAACCTATCCATTTCCCTTTTTAAATTTTCTAACCTACCTGCCCGATTAAGGGATCTGACATTCCACGCTCCGATCCGCAGAACGGCAGTTTTCTTTCTCAAGTGTAAGTGTAAGTTAAAAAAAGAAAAGAACCATTGTATTTACGACCATTAATCAGTTGTCTGCATCTAAATTTATACCCCGCAAGCCACCTTATGTTGTGTGGCGGAGAGTTGTTCATTCTGGTACCACTGTCTTTTCCTACCTTTCCCTTTTTCATTCGTGAATGGCGCGTGGGAAGGATGGCTGTCGTCCAAGTTCCGTAACACATCTAATTTCTCTGAGTTTCTGATGTGATCATTTCGCGAGACCTGTCTGGAAGGAGGTAATATGTTACCCGACTTTTCTTGGGACGTACATTCTAGAAATTTCAACAGTAGACTTTTCCGCGTTAAACAACACCTCTCGTGTAGCGTGTGCTACTGGAGTTTGTTGAGCATCTCCGAAACCCACTTGCACCGAGTAAACGATCAGCTGACTATCTTTTCTGTTAATCCTATGACTGACGAATAAAATTCAAGAATCGGTCTAACGACTGTACTACGAACCGTTTCTTTCGTGGATGAATTGCATGTCCTCAAGATTCTCAGTTATCGATGGTAGGCACTGTGTGTGTGTGTGTGTGTGTGTGTGTGAGAGAGAGAGAGAGAGAGAGAGAGAGAGAGAGAGAGAGAGAGAGAGAGAGAGAGAGCGAGAGAGATGACATGGCGTGAAAGTGCTTAGTGTCAGATCAGTGACACACAATGTGAAATCAGGAGGGTTGAACCTAACAAAAGTGGATGTCAGCGTTAAGTCTTAAGGTGCATCTGTAGTTCCTGTTTCCAATTATATGTTGCCCATAATGATATGGAACAGTGGAGAATCTCTTCACCTATTTATTGGCAGTATGTTACGTTTATTCACGTTCCAGGTCAACTTCCAGTCACTGCTCTAATCGTAGATGCTCTGCAGGTGTTCTTGCATTTCGCTACAGACTCTACCGTTGCAACTTTCCTACAGACGATAGTATCATCCACGAATAGTTTCAAAGAGCGTCCAGCCACTAGATCGCTGTCAACACCACAAAGCCACATTGATTGGCCTTAAAATACCGGATGATTGTAGTTAAAGTGTAGCGACTCAAGGAGGTTCACTGTGGGCTATAGTTATCTATGGCAGCGACATTTGGCAGATATGCTAATGCGTTAATGCGGAACCGATTTACGCTGGTAAAAAAGTAGTTTCAATGTTGGGCACCAGATGGAAGTCTGATACTGTACAGCATCTCGCCAACGCCCACATGTTGAACAAATTATGTAAGCGGTGGCTAATAATAAAATCGACATTGTGCTTTTCTCGCTTGTTTGGCCTTTTCTGAACAAGCCCCTTTCCTAATCCATTACATATGGAAACATTCTTTACGCCTTTCTTGCATTCACAACGCCAGATTTGCACCTGGTGGCCAAAATTGGAACTAATTTTTTCCAGGGTAAATCGGTTCCGCATTAACGTATCATAACATCTACCAAGTTTCGCTGTCATACGATAATTATAGCCCAAACTGGCGTCTGTCAATTGCTGCGCTTTAGTTATAATCATCCGGTACTTCACCGTGTGAGCCTCTTCACTGCTCGAGATTGACGGCAACAGCGGAGACGAAAGGAAGCAGGCAGGCAGACGGAGAGCCAGAGCTACTGAGAGAGAGAGAGAGAGAGAGGGCGCACCGCTGTACGTTTCGCGCCTCAGAACAAAAGGGCATTGCTATGCAGAGGCTTCAGCGCCCCCAGGGAGCGAGCATGCTAATGACGCCTCGCACCTTTGTGTGGACTGCCCGAACAGTTACTTACCAGGAATGCAACTGGCGGCCGCCGCACTTTCACGGGGCAGTCGCCAGGCCTCCGCCTTGGCACAACTCACTTTCCTCTGCACATTCCCGCCGGCTTACGTCATTCACCCGTAGGTAAAACAGTCCCAATCCTACGTGGTGATTAGATCATCACAGTGATTAGGCATCGACTAAAATAAAATGGAAATCCCTCGTTTAGCTTTGACCTTGAACTGGGTCACCTGTCCCCTTACATGACGCGTCAGGGTTCCTGGATTTAAAGTCCAATCCTCAGCATTGTACACACTAGCACTTTTGCTGTAGTAGAGTACCGCCAATGCTGAAAGTGATTTTAGGCTCTATAAAACAACGAACAAACAATGTGAAGTGATGTTAAGTTCTCGGTTAACTTCCCGCTACCTCTAGCATCATCATCAAGGCTCTGCCAGACTGACGACAATGATAGAAAGGCACTCAGACTCTGTAGCCAAATGATGTGAAAGATTCCTTAGAGTGGCAGTGCCATCGTGTTTGCATGCGAGTCAATGACGGGCAGAGGCAAAGGAAGGAATGAAGGAAGGTTGTTACTTAAAGTGCTGTTACAAGGAGTCCATCAGCCACGAATCTTAGGGTCCGATAAGACAAAGATGAGGAAGGACGTCAGTCGCGTTGTTCCAAAGAAATCATTTCGAAGTTCATCTGATGAGTCAAAATATTGTGACAGACTGACTAAGGAAAGTGTTAGTTTAATTTGGAGAACAATGCAGCAGCGATTTGATGCTTGGATTCGGGAAGTCATTCGTAGGTTTCCGTAGCTGTGCGGCACCATATGTCTACGTACAGGTCAAGAAATTCCCGGAAGTTGCGGACCGGTGGTTTGTTGGCGAGGAGTTGTATGTCTCTATGTTCAACATCTCCTCCTAAACCACTGGATCGTTTTCAACCAAACTTGGTACATATATCCCTTACTACCCGAAAAGAATCACTGTAGGGATAAGAACCACCTCCCTCTCTAAAAGTTGGGGTACAGGGGAACAAGTGTAGCTCACGACGCGCAGATAGCCAGACTGTGTTAAACCAGAATCTGAGAATGAGAGCATTTAGTAATTTTCAACAATGCAACAACTTTCAAACCTTAATGATACTTTTACTCGCCCCCCCCCCCCCCACTCCCCCCACACCCCGTTTACACAGTGACGGAAGGGAAAAGTTTATCGTTTACGACATTTTCGCTGTTCACGCAGTAAAACTGCTGCATTCGGCATAACCTTCTGATTTATTACTTCTTTACTAATGTAATAACTACACTGGCAATCCTTTTGCAGACAATATTCACACATACCACTTAATATAGCTGACAAATAGATCAGTACTCGACACACAGTTCAGGAGATAAGACATCATAAACCCCGAGATTTATGAAAAACTGCCACATCGTATATGACGTTTTAACTTATTATTTCTTCACTGCTAACTCCAGTGGCAACACATTTCGCAGACAGTGCCCATGTATACCACTGGATTTCCATGTAACATTATTTCGCTGTACAACACGTAGTTGACGACATATCTCGTCATAAACATTGAGGTGTTTGAAAACGAAGCTGCATTGCGAAGTACGTTCGAGATACAGGTGAAATATGTGTACAAATATGTGTGGTTCAAAACAACTCTGAGCACTGTTCGACTTAACATCTGAGGTCACCAGTCCCCTAGAACTTAGAACTACTTAAACCTAACTAACCTAAGGACATCACACACATCCATGCCCGAGGCAGGATTCGATCCTGCGACCGTAGCGGTCGCGCGGTTCCAGACTGAAGCGCCTAGAACCGCTCGGCCACACCGGCCGGCTTCAAATACGTGTGGCAAATGCTTAATGAATCTATCATATGAGTATGCGAGCAAAGCCGCTGGTAAAGGCCTCCTTCTGTACCGAGTTTGGTACATATATTACTTACTGTCTGGAAAGAAATACTCTGGAGGTAAGTCCAGCAAACTCCTAATGATAACGTAGAGGGAGAATGGAGAGGAAGAGACGAAGAGACAGAGAGTGATGAAGAGAGGGACAGATGGAGTGGGATAGGAAAGGGACAGCAAAGGGGAAGAGGTGGAGATGGAGAGAGAAACGAAAGGGGAGGAGATGGACAGAGAAAGGGAAGAGGACAGAGAGCGGGAGAGGGAGAGGGAGAAGAAAGGAAAGAGGAGGAGATAGACGGAGGGAGAGGTGAGGAGGAGATAGAAGGGATGAGGAGGTAGTAGGGGCAAGAGAAGTTGGACAGAGGATGAAAAGCGAGAGAAAAGAGTAGAAGGAGTCAAGAGGGAGCGGCAGGAGGGGAACACAGTGTGCGGTGAGGAAGGAAGTGGACTAAGATAAGGAGGAGAAGGACAGAGAGGGGAGGATTAGATGAACAGAGGGGTAGAGAAAAAGATGGACAGAGAGAAGGGGGGAGGAGGACAGAATTGAAGTACGTGGTCGGATAATGTCGGTAGTCATATACTGGCCATATCGGTGTAGATTTTTGAATCAGTAGCACATAACGTTTCTTGACTGAGGGCTGTGTCACGACTCACGAGTATGAAAAGAGTGTACACACCCTCGGGTACCCTGCTAGTTCACTCGGCGGTGTCGTCGGGCACTCGTGCCACAGTTTCTATAGTGACGTAATGAGGCAAGCTAGTATTAGTGTGCCTGCGGAAGCGGGCGGTCAGAGGTGGGCGTGCGTCGGTGGCACTGCCGGGGGGCTCAGCCACCGCAGGTGCTGGCGTGATTTACGCGTGCGCAGACGACCCCGGCTAGACCGCAGCTGCGGCGAGGAACCCTCAGATCGCCCGCGGCTGTCCGCTTCGCCATTCCGCACCCATTACCCCGGCTTTATGGCCGGTCCCTACCTGCCGCCGAATCGCTTTGTAACTCTTTCATCATTCATGAGTTTATCATTTAGGTCCCTAAAGACGTCCTGCATAATGCATCGGAACCGCGCCTAATGTGCAACTCTAGTCTGCGGGAAAAAGAAAAGTAGGGGCAACCTCATCGGTTGCATCTCCTTAAACTGCCGATTTTGCAGTCTTCGGCTCCACTATTGCGACGCCGTTCCAAACACGCGCGCAATTTAAGCGACGTCTAATGTGAGACACTGTATAAATACGTCGGACGTGAGCCGGACAGAGGACGTGAACAGCCCGCATTATTCCGAAATCGGGAAAATGCTTTTAGCGGGGCCGTCGCCTATTAGGCCGTCATAAATTTCGCGTGAATCTAACGCGTCGTGTCCGCCTCAGCTCTCGGATGGTTAGAATTAAGTAATTGATTGGCTGCCGTCTCGTGTGTGCGGGGGTGCGTGACCGCATTATCGGCATAAATAACAACGTAGGTTCCACGGGTGTCTAAAACAGCGGGAAACCGACACTGTTTTCACTTATCAGTGTCCGCCATTACGTTCGTTGTAAACTCAAGCTAGTACTCCTACCGTAAATAGAATCGTGGCTTGCTCCACTGGATGCGCGAACTACCGTGGAGTAGTCAATTTGAAGGTGAGATTCTTTTGTCGACTCTTCTCGATATCGTCTGCTGATTTTACTGCTCCAAACTCATTTATATTTCTGTTGGGTTCGAAGAATAAACAAAAATTTCAATGTTGTTGACGGATATTTAACGATGTGTCTATCCCAAGCTTCTGCTACCACGTTTCCATTTTAGGCTGAACGCCCTTTTCCGTTTCGTATTTTATTGGTCGACGTATAGCTTTCACCGACTAACCACCATGAGATGAAACTTCTTAGTGTGTGAGTGGTTCTTTAGATTATGGGCAAAAGTCCATTATACAGTTTTCGCTGCTGCAAGATCATAAGCAACCTGAACTGGAACATAATGGTGCGGGTTCTTCATCGGCACTACCACCCCAAGGAAATTTCGTCAGTTGAGGAAACAAATAAGCGAAATTTAATGAAAACGTGAACTAGCCGTCTGAAGATAAACCTGTCATTTCGAAAAGGGTAACTTCGCTGTTTAAATATCCAAATAGCATTGTAAAAAGTGGCTGGTTGTTATAATCTTCTATGTAAGAGTCAACCTATCATTATGTCTATTTGGCGATGTGTACGATATAATTGTATAGGGAATCGTGACTATATAATAGGTAATAAAGTGTTTCTCTATTCTACTTCACATTTCCTTTTTTGGCAATGTACAAAAATCGTTATTTTTTAATACACAATGTATTAGAGTGCATAAATATGTCTCTCACACATCTTCGTATTCTAAATCGATTCTGCACAACGATCAATGAGCTATAATTCTCGGAAACCCAAACCCGTTCATGATGAGCTCGATGCTACGAAGATCAAAGTGCATCACGTCAGTAACGTTGCCTAACAAATGACATTATATTCGCTACCTTTTCCATGACCTGCTTCCCATATTTTTACAATGAAACTTGAAATGTTATGTGGAATAATGTTACAGTATTTGAATGGTTGGCCGTGTACAAATATTACCTGCTGTAATTAATAACGCAGCATCATAACAGCAAAGCAAGGCTGTAAGAGGGATTCCAAAGATTTACTGGGACTACGGGAACTTAATTCAGAATGCTGCGAAAGGATCTGAAATCATTTTCCCGAAAACAGTCAAGAATTTCGGCAATGCTTCAGTAATAAAAATAAGCAGCACTGTGTCTTGTAAGGTACCTGGTAAAACTGAATGTACTGTAATTCTCACATCTCACTATCTTGAAGAGGGCCAATTTTCTTCACTAGAAAATTATTGACTGTAAGGGAGTGTAATTGTGAACGCCTCAGACAGCTTCCTGACCTTTCGAAATGTGTCAGAAATTTTTCACACAATGATGTGCCAGTATATTTACCGATAAACATCGTCATTTATTTCATCGCTCTGTCTCCAGTTGCCTATTCGTGACAGGCCACGCTTTGGAGACTGAAGTCCAGAACGCTCCTCTCAGTCAACAAACTGTTTCCAAGAAGTGCGTTCTGCACTCCACTCTCGCGAGCAATTCCGCAGTAACGATATAATCCTTAGCAGGTCTATATTTCTCCTTTCTCTTCGTGCCCAACGTTTTAGTTAACACCAGTTTGGATGATGGATTTGCAAATGCAGGCGATGGGAAACTGTTGCCACACGATACTGTTCAGCTTGATTTTTATACGAAAGGAGGTACCTTGAGTCAGATATCTAACCTATTTTGATACAGCAGTAAAAAAAAAAGTAAATAAAAGCGCCACGAAATCGTGCTTGCAGCTAGTCTGAGGCAAAAACCGTGCACTGCACAAGGATTTCTGAGGCATCTGCTATTGACTCTCGCAGTGAATCACCGTCCCGTGCGAATTTCACTGCTCGTGCCCTTGTTTACGGGGGTTGACGTGGGGTGACACCCTAAGCGGATTGGCGTTAACAGTCTGGCGCGGCCAACTGTACATTTATTGCTCAATATCCGGAGAGATTCCTAATGGTGCATGGCAGTTAAACCTTTAGCAAGGGAGTTATTTAGCCGTCCTGAATCTACAGCTGAGGGTCACAAAAGTTTAATCACTTTCAACAAACTATTAGATATTTTTCAAGTGTTCTTCTAGAATCGCGTGGACAGAAGAATTTACTCGTTTTTGATAGTAAGTAGTAATAGTAAAAGTAGCTCAATATGCCAGAATATCTGGTGAGAAGAAACGCCTCCATGTATAAAACGAAATGCCGAACCATTTTAATGTCGTGGCAAAGAAACGAAGCAGAATGAGATAATCCATTGATTAATAAAAGTTTCGCTTGCTAGCGCTGAAGCAGGTCCGGGAGCATAGGATATTGTACAATAATGTGTGTAGGAGTATGAAATAAATTTCTTCTAAGCAATCTAGAAGATGCCTGGGAAACCCAAAGGGTACTACTTCTCTTAACGAAATATTACAAAACACCTTACCGGCTACTTTCGATAGGTGTTCTTTTCGTGTGCCTCTTTTCATCTCAAGAATTCCGCAGAAGACGAAGCAGTGTTAAAGTACCTCAAATTGGAAACCCCGAGATGTAATGAAAACTAAATTTTGCGTTCTTGTCTTAATTTTCTTCTTGGTAATTTACGTAAACCATTTTCAACATACAATATGTAATGGTCAAAGCGAAAGCTTTCAGATTGAGTCTATATAAGGCGCTTAGGACACTGCTATACAAATTTAAAGACTAAGCAGGGTATGTCTGCAAGGGAAGCTTTCTAAATAGCAATTAATCTGGAGGAAATTGACACGTTGTAAATTATGGTATACAGGTTTACTCATTGTTTGATTTCACCCGCAATAGTGTGGTGGATGAATCGTGTTTCTAAATCGTCCATACCAAATTCAGTTTCTTACCATATGTATTTCAGTTCTACTATACATTTATTGCAAACGTTGGTAACTGTGCTGCTTCAACAACACCCCGAAGTACAAGGTATACTTAGCAACCAATAATAAACAACTGGGGGTCATTTATCGACGGCACCGACAGTCTATGTCTATCTTTGAATTTCTCCTACTGTAAAGCAACTTCTTGTTTCCAGTTTTTTTGGCAGCATTTCGTATTTGCAATCACACACTCATTAACAAACAGAGAGTGGTCAAATTCGTAGACATCTTTCTACAATACTGCTTCATGTGAATCCGGCATGCCTCCTGCATTTTCTCATACCATCACTAGTTCAAGCGGTATTTAAGCGTCGCGTATTAGTTCCTTTAATCTAATGTTGAATGACGATTTTAGAAAGGAAGAATAGGAATGCCCTCTTATTTTATTCACATGCGCAACTTTGTGTTCAAAATAACGCAGATGAACGTAGTTTACTCCCCTTTAAGAACAATGGTACACCGTCGAGAAATCATCTTGACGTGCAGTGAACAACACGTGTGATATAAATAAGCAGAGTTCCAGATTCAGAGCTCCCGAAAGACATGTTACCACTGCTACAGATGATGTCTTCACGCAGACAAAGCAAGCATTCTTTGGTGAAGAACGTCCTCCTTGAATTAATGGCGGCCCTCGTTAATTGACTCCCCTCGACAGCACACACTGACCTCAAAATTTGTTCATGCCCTTCGCGTTGGATTCACCGCCACAGCGCTCTTGATAGAAGTCCATTAACAGCCTTAAGGCGGTCATTAATTTTGCTGTCCGTGCGTAATTAAAATAAAATGTAAACATAGTCCACGGCTGTCTATACAGTTTACGGCTCGCCTCTGAATAATTGCGCTGTTGCGTGCGTCCAATCAAGGGACTCCGGAGTGGGAGCACTCTAAAGGGTATTTAGCATTCGGCTAATGGCGGCGAACCTTCTCTTCTCACGGAGCCCAGTCCACTGCATAAAGGCCCATTATTTGTACGCCGAAGTGCGCCTCCCACAGAGTCACGGATGTGCACTTATTTGCGCTACAACGGAAAGCTTATTGTGCATGTGATACTAATGAAGTTTTCTGCGCGTCATTTGCGAGGAATACAACTGCAAAGGCATACCCTCGGAACAATTAATCGCTGTAGCATTTTTCGGATTTTCAAGTCTCAGTACTGGAAAAAGCGATGTTAAACAAGGTCCTTGCCTTTGTGTGGCCCTTGTAATGCAAAAACGTTCGCAGTTTCCTACGGAAACATGACTGTACCCAGACGTGCACCTCTTCGTCCGAAGCAAATAAACGGCCACGAATGTCTTAATTCGGGGCTCCAAAAATATGGAAATCGCATGGTAGGAGGCCGGGAATGTGTGAAGGCGTCAGGGCTCCCCAGCGAAACTTCTTCAGCGTGGTCGAAACAACCTTGGCAACATTTAGTTTTTGTCCGAAATAAAATCAATGCTTTTTCTTGGGACCTTTGACCACCACCTATACTCGAGCCAAGTGATGGTCTGACGACTAGACAGATTTTGACCGTTCCGAATTGTATATTGTACAGCATATCACCCGTGCAAGTTTCAGAGCGAGACATGATTCCCCACATTTGCTATATGATTTACACTGGCATTCTCCACAAGTCAGAGCTTAACGCCAAAGCTGTTCCCAGTCTGAAGGCTCGTTTCACCACCGCAGGACTTTACCCGCTAGCGTCATATGCCTTTCCCTTCCTCTCACGTAAGGACTGACACCCAACGTGTCATAAAGACATCTGCAGAACCACGGCGAAACTTTGTGTTTTTCACCTACACAGTTCGTTGCCAGAGGTGAAAGAAAAAGTCCAAGAACATAAATCTTAGGACCAGCAGACGCCTGAATCTCTGATCTGAGTCTGGTGTTAAGGGTACAAGTGACACCTAAAGGTTTAAGTGGAAGGTTTTTCACAGTTCCCAATAATTTAATTATAAGCATAGAAAGTGATTCCACTGTTCCGGAATATTACAGAAATACTCTCATCCACATTTGTTGATGTTTTGTGTAGTGTAACTGCAAATTAATATCCCCCCCCCTTTTTTCTATCCTACCCTGAACTGGCACCCATCCGACATGACATCAATATCAACCAGGCGCTCAAGTGTACCCTGCCTTCTTTACTTAAGAAACAAAACTACTGCTAAAAATGTGAGTTATTATCATTAAAACCATCGAGGAGACTAAGTGGTTATGTTTCAGGATTCCCATTATGGAGAAAAGGATTTCAAGCCCTTGTCCGTTCATCCAGATTCAGATTTTGCGTAATATTTCCTTACGCAAATGAAGGGTTGGTTGCTCTTTCAGTAATTTGTCCTTTTCTTTGCTGTTTCTCTTGTGCACCAATAATCATCAATGTACCTTACGGTTTGCCGCAGGGGTTAGAAATATTCCCCCCCCCCCCCCTCCAACCCCTGTTCTATTCACAAATGGTGAAATGAAAGAAAGATTGCCTGTGTGTTGAGGATCTCCATGCAGATTCCGCACCGAGCAAATTACCCCGTAACGAAACGCACACCTCTTCGTTGAATCTTCCCAATATCTCCTAATACTATAACTTCGTAGTGATCCCAGACTAATGATCAATACTCAAAGAATGAGTCAAACAAGTGTTTTGTAAGCCACTTTGGTGGAATTGTTACCGATGAATGTCAGCCTGCAATCTGCTTTTTTTACCAATTCTTTTCTGTGGCTTCTAGACTTTACATATTTTAGTTATGCGTTCCGGTGATTTGTTGGCAAATGGCGCGCAGTAGGGTACGTCTGTTTATGTTCAGAGTCGACTGGCAGTCGCTACGTCACGTATAGATTCTCTGCAAGTCGTTCTGTGTTTCGCCACAATCTTTTGGCGTCGCAATCTTCGTCCCGACAAAATCTTTGTCATCTAATAGCTTCACGCACATTAAGGGTCCTTTGGGTACTCGTGAAGTTAACTTTACATGTGTTGATTTTGTTCCATTAAGAACGACGTGAAGTATAATGTTTGTAATTTCATCTGGAAACTAGAACCACATTATGCTTAACTTTCAAATAAAACTAATTATAAGTGCAATAATGACTGATAGTTTCCTAGAATACTTACAGCCGGCCAGTGTATCCGAGCGGTTCTAGGCGCTTCAGTTTGGAACCGCGCGACCGCTACGCTCGCAGGTTCGAATCCTGCCTCGGGCATGGATGTGTGTGATGTCCTGAGGTTAGTTAGGTTTAAGTAATTCTAAGTTCTAGGGAACTGATGACCTCAGATGTTAAGTCACATAGTTCTCAGAGCCATTTGAAGCATTTTTGGAATACTTAAAACAAATGTTCCTCAAATTCATGATTTTGGCACTTTGAGCTTTCCTTATTTCAAGCCGACCCTCATCGAAACAGGAATGACCCGTTTATTTGTTTATGTTTTTACAGCGGCAGGTGTCCCTCCTTGTTTATGCTCCGTTTCTAATTCCATAGATGTCCATTGAACTCTCACCGTCCTTCCTTCACCATAACGCAGTTCCTCCCTTGCGCATTAGAGCAATTTGCTGCGTGTCGATAAGTATGAAAGTGCTCATGCGAGAATGCAAGTACTCGCAGTTAAGTTTGCCATGGCCTGCCTCACGCGAACATTATATAGCATAGCAGCCGATGTTCCTCGGCCAGCAGCATCCTAGCGGAGACTTGCGCATCGATATGGAAGCAATTTCAATATGAGAGCAGCGTGTTAACTCTTCGCGAGAGTGCCCCGTGCAAATGAGTTCCTCAGTAAATGGCGCTCTCTGCATGCGAGTGGCGTGCATTTCCAAGTAGCGGGGGTTGCGGCCCGAGATATCGGCGCAGTAAAGCAGCGCGGTCCGCGTAATCGTACAGGCTTCGATATTGGAGGCTCTCGCCGAAGAGTGCGTGAAAGCCAGTAGCTCAGCGGGCATTTGCATCGCTGTATGGAGAGGCGTCGGGAGTCTTCCGCGTGGGCCGCGACGCGTTCGTGTCGCCCGGCCGGCGCGCAGCCTGCGGTGCGTGCGTCGCCTCGCGATGGTAATTGGCCTCCCGTTGATTTGTTGCCTTGTCCGCCCGGCTCAGCTGACACTCGCATTAGAAAACGCGCCGTTCCCACTCGCTACGGATTCAGACGGCGCTCGTCCCATATGTTCTGTTCGCCGGCATTATCCCGTTTTTCTCGGGCGCGCGCGACATTATACGGGAGGAAATTTCTGCCCCGGCAACGATTTATCGGAGCAAAGCATCGGCCGGCAACTAGCATTAATTTCCTACAGCCTCTCTGTTTCTGGATCGCGAAACAAGAGGCCGAGCGCTTGTTACGTATGATAATATTATTCGATCCCGCTCGTCTCCCGGCGCAGGCCGCTCCGGAATCATTGTGTCGAAATTCATTGCCGAATGTAGCCGAGCGCGTACGCTATAATTGAATAATTATTTCGCTTGCGTGTGTCCCACTCGCCGCTTATAAATAATTTATAGTCCGTGTGCCTTACGTGCGCCATCAGGAGAGACTGTGTAGCGTTGCAACTATTGGCGTGCCCTGTTGCATGTTCACCGTTATGTGCTGACCATTCACGTCTCCTCTAACTGGAGGTAATGTGAATCCATTCTGACAGTAATTCCGTCTCTTGCAAAATCAATCTCTGACAATACTGACATTAAAAATTCAAAGTTTTGCGTTGTTGTCACGCTTTTCACTTATTTTCTTCCACAAGATCACTTTAACGTTCGTGGAACGAGGTAATCTGTTCGCGGCCACTGAGCGGTCACTTCGCGAGTGTTGCTGTGGACAGAGGTTTTACAGTGCACGCAACTGCTGGACGGCGATTTCAGAAAGATGTGGTCCTAGGAAAAACATATTTCATATCGAACGGATGTACGCGCACCAGGCGCATCTGGGTATGCGGTTGGTAACCTTGAAATAGATTATGACACAACGCAAAGAAACCGTAGGTCATTTTTGGAGTCTAATCTAATACTTAGTCAAATACGTTACTGAGATAACTCATTATTTCATTAAAGTTAGTGGATTTTCAAAACAAAAAAAAAGGCTCAAATGGCTCAGAGAACTATGAGTCTTAACATCTGTGGTCATCAGTCCCCTAGAGCTTAGAGCTACTTAAACCTAACTAACCTAAGGACATCACAAACATCCATTCCCGAGGCAGGATTCGAGCCTCCGACCGTAGCGGTCACGTGGTTCCAGACTGAAGCGCCTAGAACCGCACGGCCACACCGGCCGGCAGTGGATTTACACTAACGTGTATTCTGTACATAACAGTTATACATCCAGTAGTATCTGCAGTCTACGACATGTATACTTGAATTAAGTTCATAAGAGGAATAACAGCGAGGGAGGACAAGTGTCAAGCTTCTACATTCAAAGGACCGAGGTTTTTCAGTCACTTCAACTGCCGAGAGTAATATCTATATAACTGGTTGAGTAAACAGCTTCTCAGGGCAGAGCATACGACTTCCGATCTGACCATATCCATCAATTCACAGTCGGTTAACGAGAGCGTTACTGAGACATGAGTTTTAGTCTCACAGGGTTGCACTCTTTGCTCTCGAGAGGACGTCAGAAGACGCGGCCAGCGTATTGTGTACTTGTACCTCCTTAAGCGTCAGGATGCATAAGAGTGAATACGTCCCCTGCCAGGCGTCTTGTCGGACAATGCGGGCAACGCCCACTGCACTCGTCGGAAGAGGGCGCCGACACGCAAGAGGTCGTGTTTACAAGTACGTAAAGGGGCTGTAGCCGCTGTCGTCGCAATGTCGGCGGCTGCAGCAGACAGGCCTGCTCCCATTACCTTGGCGTGTCCTGTGGTAGCACTGCTCCCTGTAGCTTGTCCTAGCTGTGCCGACTCGCAACAAGCCGATACTAATCCCAAGCTACGATCGAACCTTCTCACGACGACTTTTGTGTATTCTCGGTTTACTTGTCGCGTCAAATCTTGGTACTGTTCCGAGAATTCGACGTAATCCTCCATCGGCTCTGTCAGGAATAAATGACTATCGCGGCTGATGTGTGACTGATCTGTGTAAGTCACCATTACGTCATTCCTCAATAGTCTGTGTCTGTGCCTACACTGTTGGCGTGAGCCATCCCGTAGGAATGTACATAATTCAGCGCATTTCTCTGTTTTCTCAGCGTCGACAACTCGCTTACAAGCAACATTAAAATTATAGCCGAAGTCTCAACTGACGTTCTCGCACATTCTAATTTCCACTGCTTCATTAATATCAGAATCTCAGTCTATAGGAGAGCGCTACAAGATTTTATTTACATCAAACGTTATTCTGTGTTTGTCCAACAGTTACTGACATTTCAACTTCTCCAATTTTAATTTGCCTATTAGTGCTATGCGCAACAGTCGGTATCAGTACGGTAGACTGGCAGATGTTGTTGCTTCCGCTCTCACAAGGCATCGTGCTGAAGCTGCATGGCCATCCAAGCTCTGTTTGACTCAATGACCAGGCGTATCAAAAGGTTCAAATGGCTCTGAGCACTATGGGACTTAACATCTGAGGTCATCAGTGCCCTAGAACTTAGAACTACTTAAAACTAACTAGCCTACGGACATCACACACAGCCATGCCCGAGGCAGGATTCGAACCTGCGACCGTAGCAGTCGCGCGGTTCCTGACTGAAGCGCCTAGAACCGCTTAGCCACCGCGGCTGGCTATCTTTTTTGGTGGTCGGGAAATAGGTCATACGTATTCTTCCCAGAACCCTACTCATTTTGCTACATGTAGCAACGCAGAAAGGATGAAATACAATAGGACGATTGTTCAGCCTTACATGCTTTTGATTCTTGGAGAGCGCTCACTTTATTCTCGAGCCTATGGCTTTTCATTCGGAATACGCACCTCCGATAATTAATCTCAGAATCCAGATAGTCAGTTTAGAGCACTCTAATACATCATACTTACTAGTACTGCACTTTTTGTAAACATGCAGACACAGAACGTACAGCGCCGTATTTTCATTCAGAGTGAGACTGTAAACATTCTGGTTCTTTTAAAAGGAGTTTAACGAGCAGTCGACGTCGAGGTAACCTGAGAGGAGACAAATGTTTGTAAACTGAGAGTGACAGGTAGGGAAATCGTGGCTTTGCCTTTTAAATGGACCATTCTGGGGCTTGACTGGATTGAATGACAGAACTGGGATTTGAACACCACCTCTCCCAAATGATACCCGTGTGTCGTAAACAGAGGATCGTAAGAAAGATCTCGTAGAAAATGTAAATATTTAAGCTGGAAAATTTCGAGAAATACCACATTATCTTATAAATGTAATGCATTCAGCTTCCCATTATCGTACATGCCCAAAGAAGAATTTCGGGTCATCTTCCGCATCATCTACTGTAATTCCCCGTGCTTGCGCATGCTATCTGAAAACGAAGTCACAAGAATATTTCTGCGGTCATCTATGTATTTTGAACGAATGCCGCCGAATTTCCTATATTTTCTCTAAAACTGCTGAAAAATTCCCGTAAAATATTACTGTTCGCGAAAGTACTAGTTTCGAGACACAGTACGATTGCGATTACATGGTAATCCATTTTTTCAACTATTTCAATGAGACTAATTGCAAAAACAGACACTACTTCAACCTAGCTCCTAATATTGTGTAAAATATCGTTGCGTCTTAGCTTAGTAACATGTAGCTGTTAACACACCACGCAGTTGTTAATCTGAGTGAATTATGTGGCAAGTGACAACAAAAGAACCAATTCTATGCCGGGCGTCGCTATCGCATTTATGAGAGATGCAGCGTTGCTAAACGACTAGGACTTCGTGCAACGCGTTATAAGAACAAGCATAGAGAGGAGCACAGAACACGAGTCACTCATAAATCAAGAAACTTAATACAACGTACTGAAACGACTTCAGTTCTGGCTTCTCAGAGAACAAGCGTGTCATTAATTAATGCCCGGAACAAATCAATTATCGTGGACGCGGTAATAGATGTTTGGCGGCATCTACGCTAAATCAAAGTGATGGCTGACAACGTCATTTTCTCGCTGTTGCATCATGGTGATGTTAATGGCACGCGAAATTAACTTCTGCAGTCGGCACCCCGTTATTATAATAAAAGTGCGGGACAGAGATTGACATAAATCTGTTATACAATTTTAATCTCTGACAGGATGGTGGAGATGTTTAATGTTATCGTTTTCACATGGTTTCGTCTCAGAGCTGAACTTGAATGTCATTTCAGTTACACATTTGGGTGTTCCGAGCGCATTATGCCAGTCGCACGATAACGTTTTATGGTTAAAAACGATCAGTTACAATTTACTCTAGGATGACGGTATTCCGACAAACGTAGTATTCTATTACTCTTTCCCTGTTACTTAGTACTGCAAAGTGCCAAGATTCTATAATCTGTACATAGAAGCTGTAAATTTTCTGTTATATATTTGACAGATTATAGAGATGTGCGTACTTTGACTCGAGTGTGATACTTCATCGTTATCGGTTTCTTTAGTGAAGAAAAATTAGTTTCGCTGTGATGTTTTCAACCAATTGCAGTTTCAAGCCTTCTCGCTCCCAATATGCGTCGCTAGTGTTACATAACCACTCCGTTGCGCTATATGAATGGCAGAAGTGCTCGATGGACGTACGATGATACAATTCACGAGATTTCGTTGGAAGTCCCTTGCAGAAACATTGAGCCATGCTGCCTCTTGTGTAAGTGTTGGCAGTGCAGGAGTTTGTGCACGAACTGACCTCACGATTATGTCTCATAAATGCTCAATGGGATTCGTGTCGGGAGATCTGGGTGGCCAAATAAATCGCTCGAATTGTCCAGAATGTTCTTCAAATCAATCACGGACAACTATGGCCCGCTGACATGGCGCATTGTCATCGATAAAAATTTTATGGCCCTTTGGAACATGACGTCCGAGAATGGTTGAAAATTGTCTCAAGTAGTAGAATAACCAGTGAACCCACTACATTCCATGCAAATTCGGCCCACACCATTATGGCGCCACCAGCATCTTGCACAGTGGCTTGTTGACAACTTGAGCCCATGGCTTCATGGGGTCTCCGCCGCACTCAAACCCACGTCGGAAATATTTTCACGTGAATCGCCGGAGTGCAAGTGACAGCTCCGCCAACGCACTGCCCTTTTACACCTTGTGTGTGCGATACCACCACCATCTGAATATGTGCATGTCACCGTCCCACGACTTTGTCGCCTCAGTTTATGTTTTGTTTGGAAACGTGCTTGTTTCATTCGCTCTCATTTCTCTTCATTGAGAATTCAGCAATTCCCTCCTTACTCTTCGCCCTCAAATTTGCATTCAGCAGAGCTCGGTTCTTTCACAGGTATACTTTTTCTGCAGTGTTAATTGTACGTTGACAGGGCTACCCTGTAGTATGGGTAGCAGAACGACGACGCTAAGGTGAACGGTTTTCGCAGCAACGGCAATACTGTCACGATGCTTTTGCGCTTGTCTGAGCACTGTTTCATTACTTTGCGTTTTGTGTTGTATGTTTTGTTAATTGCATACTATGGGGTTTTTTTCTGCTGCGAGGGTATTTTCGCAGAAACAAATAGAACTGTAGTAACAAACCGAATACATAATAATTACATTACTAAATCGTAAATCGTAAAGGCCCCTCAAACCGAAATTCTCAGACAATATCCCTCGAAAACTTGTGAAATGTTGTTGGTGGTGTCCGTGTTCTCCCAGTACGTAATGGAGTGTGTGAAGGTATGCCAGGGTTACAAAAGCCAGTGCGTAATATTTCAGTGCTACCACTGGGACGTTAATGGCACTAATTGAGTAGTTACCACTAACATAGTCAGAATTTCCATTAACGTCACCTGTTTTAAATTTTTCCACGTCCGAACTCGGCCTCATTGAATACTGGCGCTTTTCTTGTTGCTCCCTCCTCCTACACTGACGTTCCCCTCCCTTTGAAGCACCCGACGTCGACAAGCGCTCGGCGTAACTGCCTGCCCTCCGCCTAAAACAAAAGGAGCGTCCTGACATGTTCGGCTCGCTGAGGGAGGTCGTGCAACAAAGCGCTTCAGCCACTTAGCTCCTAATTGTTCCTCCCACGTGTTGAGGCTATCGATCAATGGCGCTGTCACAATTTTTAAAAAAGTGATCATAAATGATTACGTTTCAGAAAGTTACGTTCCGTGCATATCAGAGTCTGTTGAGTCCTTTTGCGGCGCCCTCGGTCTGGGCTGCAACGTGGGGCCCTGCCTATTCAGACGCCTGCGTTCTTGCTGCATCACGGGAAAGCCGTCTGCCCGAGGCCTGAGAGCCAAAGCTGACGCTCCCGTGGACGACATACAAATTCCTCGCTGACGCACCAAAGTGTAGCGCTGCGTGCATCAGGCGTGAATGTGTACCACAAATCTCCCCCCACCCCACCCCCCAAAAAAAACAGAAATGAATAACGGCCTGTATAATTTAAGAAGGAAAAGTTTGTATTAAGAATTGTGTTGGACAGTACTGTAGCCTGTTCCAACTGTTATTTACACTATGTGATCAAAAGTATCCGGACACCCCCAAAAACATACCTGTTTTATATTAGGTGCATTGTGCTGCCACCTACTGCCAGGTACCTCAATAGTCATTGGACATCGTGAGAGAGCAGATTGGGGCGCTCTGCGGAACTCATGGACTTCGAACACAGTCAGGTGATTGGGTGTCACTTGTGTTATACGTCAGTACGTGAGATGTCCACACTCCTAAACATCCCTAGGTACACTGTTTACGATATGATAGTGAAGTGGAGACGTGAAGGGACACGTACAGCTCAAAAGTGTAAAGGCCGACTTCGTCTGTTTACTGACAGAGAACGCCGACAGTTGAAGATGGTCGTAATGTGTAATAGGCAGACATCTATCCAGACCATCACACAGTAATTCCAAACTGCTTCACGATCCAGTGCAAGTACTATGATACTTAGGCGGGAGGTGAGAAAACTTGGATTTCATGGTCGAGTGGTTGCTCATAATCCACACATCACATCCAATGCCGAACGACGCTTCGTTTGGTGTAAGGCAGGTAAACATTGGACGATTGAATAGTGGAAAAACGTTGTGTGGAGTGACCAATCACGGTAGACAATGTGGCGATCCGATAGCAGGGTGTTGTTATGGTGAATGCCCGGTGAACGTCATCTGCCAGCGTGTGTAGTGCCAACAGTAAACTTCGGAGGCGGTGGTGTTATGGTGTGGTCGTGATTTTCATGGAGGGTTTTGCACCCCACGTTGTTTTGCGGGGCACTATCACAGCTCAGGCTTGCACTGATGTTTAAAGCACCCTCTTGCTTCCCACTGTCGAGGAACAATTCGGGGATGGCGACTGCATCTTTCAACACGATCGAGCAACTGTTCATAAAGCACGGCCTGTGGCGGAGTGGTTACACGACTATAACATCCCTGTAATGGACTGACCTGCGCAGAGTCTTGACCTGAATTCTATAGAACATTTTTGTGATGTTTTGAAACGCCGGCTTCCTGCCTGGTCTCACCGACGACATCAATACCTCTCCTCAGTCCAGCACTCCGTGAAGAATGGGCTGCCAAGGTTAATATTGAATACCAGCATTACCGATGGAAGGCGCCACGAACTAGTAAGTAATTTTCAGCCAGGGGTCCGGATATTTTTGATCACATTGTGTATCTTGCACACCGAGGAAATGATGCATTAAGTGAAAAGACATTGCCATAGTTCGTAGACAGCATAGCTTTATCCGTAGAAAGTAACATAGACTTGGAATAACTGTTCTATGTAATGTTCAGCAAACTTAGCAGATAGTCAACTTAGCACGGAAATTTTACCAAGCACGAAAGTAATAAAGCTTTTTTTTTTCTCTCGTCAGTCTTCTGACTAGTCTGATGCAATCTGCGACGACGTCTTCTCCTATGCCAATTTCTGTATCACAGAAATACACGCTATTATTTGTTCGATATTATGTTCCTTCGATCATTTGTACAACTAATTCCAATGGTTTGGAACCAGTCAATTTACATTCACTTTGCTTTCCAAATACGTCTATATACCGGCCATTTGTATTTTTTTTAATGCAGTTGTAATTCCTACCCACCACCTTTCCCCCAGTTATTTTTTCCTTTACGTTACGCTTTACACTTGTTGCGGCCTCTGTCTTCCCCTACAGTGTTTACCCTCGACGGGACCAACTAGTACCATGCAGAGTTATTCCCTGATAACATAACACCTTTCCTATCATCATGTCACTTCTTGTGCTGGTGTTTTCCACATATTCCTTTTCTCATCGATTCACTGGAGAGCCTCCTTAGTCCTTATCTTTTCCTTCCACTTCTGCTTTATAAAACAAAATAAGATCTCGGCATCAAATTTGGAGAAGACACAACAGAAGACATTATAGACTGTGTTTGGAACCAGCAACACATCAGCCGATTAATGCCTGAGAAACATTGTTTTTCCTCTACAAAATAGCTGTGTTTCTTCAAAAAAATACATCTCCTAATATCTGATATGCGTATGCAGAAACTGATATAGAAATTTATAAACTAATAAGTTTTGGAGCACAACGTCTTATGGAAGTGATGCACAGACTGAGAGGAAACTGAATGAAAGGCTCTGGAACTCTACGTGGACGGACGAACACGATTTAAAAGAGATACTTGTACTATAAACAATAAACTAGCCAAAATGTCTAAGAAACTTCGTACCAGAAGAACGTTACGGCATAATAAGCTTTGTACTGAGGGAAAGAGAAGAAGTGAAGACTTTCAGTCGCGCACACAACGGGTACAATATGTAAATCAGGTTATCGAGGATATTCGTGGGATTGTCACAAGGTATGAAGAGGAACTGTGACTATACCTGTACTGCTACTACTCGTTTAATAAGAATTGCTAGTAATGAAAATAAAGTAATTATAATTAAATCATTGTAGCCCTGAACAGATAATCGTAAAAGAAACGCACTTGCAAAATAGAACTCGGGAAACAACATACGCATGTAACGACAGATGTATGAGATAATAATTGTTATACAGATTATCGCGCTTAAATATTATGTAGATTATCTTGCTTCAGTATTGTCGGGTGACAACTTGCCATAACAGTTTTAGACATGTTACTTGCTTTTTTTATTGTTAGACCGTTTTGTTAGTAATTTAATTAAAGATAAGTTTACACCAGACACCTTTTGCGTCTTCCGTGGTTATTCTGCAAATTGCGTACATATTTTTGTACATGTTTGTCTAAAAAAATTTATGAAACATTTCTGTATGAAACTGCTTTGCAGTAGCGTTAATCGTATTTACTGGCCTCATCAGAAGCGGAATAACATCCTGTAAGTCTTCTAAGGGGAACAGCAAACAAGTACGTGCTAGCTTACGATATCTTCCCACACTGCATCTGTAATTACATTGATCATTAAGTAGCGTGAAAACTTAGCCTGTTACTCCTGGCGGAGAAGCGTAGAAAGCAGTTTGCATGGATCCGTACTTTCACGCCGTAGCTGTCCTCCGATTAGGCGCAGAGCGTTCGCTGTTGGCGTGATCTCCAGGAACGTAAAATGTAGCGTCACGTAATGTCCGTTGCAGAACGACCCGGAGCCAGCGGTGTGCACTAAATCTTCAGAAGCACTCGTTCTTTGTCGAGTGCTCGCGCCTCTCCTGGCTGTTTGGAGGCTCTCTCAACGCATTAACCTTTATGGTATTATACACAATTAACCCTAATGGCTTGGGCACATAGCTGTTACTGTATTTGAGCGTAACCGAGCGCATTTAGATAAGAGGTTAATGCGCAGCCTTCCGGACGTTTCGACTCTTCAAATCATAATTAGCTGTTAACTCTGACACGTATATTCCAACCGTAGCCTCGGTGCATGGCCGGCTGTATGTTCAATATCATTAATTTCTTATTCCTCGGTATCATCCGTGTTGGCAGACAGGGAAAACCTACACTTGGTAAGGCGGCCTTAGTCTGGTAATGCAGTAAGTGAAGCGCGCAAGTAAGCGTGACTGAAACGTCGCTTCCGCCAGTGATGTAATGATGATCCAGTTACGACATTAGTTGTGAGCAATGCAGGTTGCAGCGAGACTGAAATCGAAGGACCGTAGGCGTTGTGTTCTGTGGTAAATATTGAAAGGGGAAAAACTATAACAGAGTGAAACACACTACTGTCGGGATATGCGTCGTCCCATTGTAAAATATGATGATGAATCTCTGTCGATGGACAGCTCTTTAGTGACAGTACAGATTCAGTGCTTTAACCTATCAAAATATTGATCTCTTACCTGTCTACTACTTTCACGACTGGTGAAATGGTTGAAGCGAAGTGTCTACTAAGTATAAGTGAGTCACAGAAACTGATTTCGTTGTCTAATCTCAGACGACTACGTATTGCTAAGATAGACGCTCGCAAACTCACGTAAAAGTTGCAGTATCAAACCTTTTTGTGATTAGAAAAGAAAGCTTTGTCTACTGTACACTGTATTACGAAGAAGAAAAGTTAAAAATTCCACACTGCGTAAATTCTTAGAACAGAGTGAGACGATTCGATGACAGTTTCCATTGCCGAACCTCATTTAATAAGAGCAGACTAATGACAAAGTCAGCAAAAAGTTGCAAAGACTGATTGTTTGTTCGGCTCGTCAGCATCTCCCTGATAATATACTTCAATAACATGAGTCATAACCTTCTGCAGATATTTGATTTCTGCTTAGTAATTGGAAAGTTTCTGGATCAGAACGTGTCCAGAAGGATAACCGAGTTTCATATGACTAGAAAGGAATAGCTCCTTTTCTGGTAAATTTTTCGTATCTCTATCATACTTTCGACATTGCTTTACTGGATTTTTTTCGATTTTCAATCGTAAGATGGTCCCCACAAAAGGCAGCTTAGAAGGAATCTAGAAATCTCCACCAGTTCATCCCCTTTGTATCAGTGCCAAAACAGTAAACTTTTTGTGGCTAAAGAAACAAGCTGTTATTTCATAAAATATTAAGTAGTTGATGGTTTACCGAAAGCGAATGCTCAGAAGAGCAGATTTAAAACTGTTTTCCGTTCTCCGTCAAAACTAAACACGACTACCTATGGGAGATCAAGATCTAAATCTGATATTGAAAAAAAAAGACGAGAAATGCTAGTAACAAATAGAGACGAATTTCATCAAAACTATCGTTGTACACAGTTTAAATGATTAACACCACAAGTCTGAAGAAATTCAATCATTTACGCCAACCATAGGTACAGAATTATGCTTGCTGTGAATATGACAGCGTAAGAAAACGATGTGTAAGTCATTTTTTCTACGCCTTGGATTATGCAGAGACCATCAGAGGCCACAATCAACCATTAACGGCAAATGTGACAGTACCCGTTCATCAAAACTATCTATTAATAGTAATAATGTTAATAAATTTTTCAGACCGTTGTAACCCTGCCCGGTAACTTTCTGAAAGTCCCTAATTCACTGGGAGCGAGCTGTGTGGCATAATGGCGAAACAGAGAGGGAGAGAGAGAAAAAGAGAGAGAGAGGTGAGAGACTAGGCATGTGGCGAGCACCTGCTTTTTTCCCCATCCTAAGAACCGGCTCCCGTGCCATTAATGTGGAAGCGTGAATCCGTACCGCGGTGCAATTAAACATGCAGTACTTACATGAGTAAAGCCAGAGAGGAAAGCAACCAGAAGTGCCATGAAACATCCTACGAGCAGTCAGGACACGACCACCGTGCAATAGTGATTGAGCCAAAAACCCACACTCTCTCTACCATTAGCCTACTGCAAATCGGTACCGCTTTCCCTGCGTCTACGACCACAGATTCCAGCGAGAGCCGGAGGGTGCGAGGTCGACAGTTGGGCACCTCCCCCAGGGGGAAGCGCTACTGCCACCCTGCTCCGTCTATAAGCTCGTTAACTCGCCACCCGCGGCAGCCGCAAGCAGAAGGGTGGGTGTGAGCAAGCAACGAGTCACCACGGCTGTGCCGCGTCCCAACAAATAATAGAGATCCTGCCATCTAGTCAATACAGCACAAGGGAAAGCGACTGTTGCAGTCGGTGCAGCTGTTAGCAACTGACCACGGGGTACATAGGGGGTTGCGTCATGCTCGCAAATATTCTTATATACAAAACTGGAAGTCTCCATGATTTCAAACCTTAACAATGGAATCATTTGCATTCATTCATTACTTATGCAAGAACCAGTCTCATCAAGACTATGTCGTTTGTTCTATTAACACCTAGGATCCCTCGTTATATTTTTCCAGCATCGATTACCGAATGAGGTTGCGAATTGATGAAACACTGGACTCGCATGCGGAATAACGGCTGAAAACCCCATGTGCCCATCCATGTTTAGGTTTTTCGTGTTTTCCCTAAATCGCTTGCATACAAATGACGGGGGGAGGAGGGGGGATGTCTTGTTTAAAAAGGACGTAATCGAATTTCTCATCTTCCTCTCCCAATTCGGAGTTTCTGTTTCGTCATAGTTGGTCGTTCTCATTTTTCGAATATTTCACCAAAAACGACGTGGAATTTTCTTGTGCAGCCATTTTATGTTAATTGCTATTCTATGTTAAATGTTTCACTGAGGGTCAATTTTTCGTACTGAGGTACACTCTGCAACGTAGCTAGTTGTGTATGATCCACATTTAGAAGCCTGGATGGCACAATCTTAGCAATATCTCTAGCTGTATTTCACGCACACTGCGAATGTTGAGTAAATAGAGGACGATACCGGAGAAACGGCAGCAATGTGAGATTTATTGTCTCGAAAACATTTATTCTGCCAGAAGCTCGCTATCGAGTGGGTGGAAGACTCATGGTGACATTGTGCGATTTACCTTGCTAAATTAATCACGTGAAAAATCGTCGGCAGGACATTAGCACTGCTGTAAACAAATTTAATTTGACAGTACAAAAACATGCTCAAAAATGTTCTGTCAAATTGTTACGTAAGAGCTGTGCAAGCAAAAAGGGTTGAGTACGCCAGCAAATCTATCCACTTCGCTCAGGTGTGCTTAAGGGCACGTCAAATCATAACTCCTTTCTGCTGATGTGTCACATCTCCACGTTGACTCATGTTATTGCATTATAAGTGGCGTATTCGGAAAGCAGGATACGATCGGTTGCGAAATGGAAACCACTGTGAAAATCTCTAGTACGCCCGTTGATCTCATCACGTCGCTCTTTGCAGCTCTGTGCGCACGACGAGCACATAAAGATGGCCAGAAGATAGCGTCTTTCGCCAAGTACGAGGGCTTGGTGAGAACTTTTGCCTGACAATATGCAGCCCACATCACATAACTGTCGTGCGTTTCCTTCTTCAAGACAATTCTCAGCTGCATTCTGCAGGGGCAGTGAAGATGCTCCTGCAGCGTTTTCAATTCGAGGCATTTGATTACCCGCAATACTGCCCGTAATTGGCTCGCTCTGACTTTCCTGTCTGGTCACATAAACTAATGGCTATGAAGACAACATTTTCGCACATACAGCATGCTGTAGGCTATTGTAGAGAACTGGCGTAAAGCATGGCGGCTGCCTTCTATAAGGAGGCTGTTGGAAAGTTGGTATAACGCGGCGACAAACGTCTTATGTCGAATCGGTTCAAAAATGGTTCAAATGGTTCTCAGCACTATGGGACTTAACATCTGAGATCGTCAGTCTCCTAGAACTTAGAACTACTTAAACCTAAATAACCTAAGAACATCACACACTTCCATGCCCGAGGCAGGATTCAAACCTGCGACTCTAGCGGTCGCGCGGTTCCAGACTGAAGCGCCTAGAACCGCTCGGCCACAGTGGCCGGCTTATGTCGAATGGGCGACTATGTAGATAAGTAGCTTTAAGTTGTAGCTAACTGTTCCAAATAAAACATTTTTGATTTTTCACAGTGATTTCCATTTCGCAACCCATCAGACCTTACTTTCCGAATACGCCTAGTATTATTGCGTTAATCCCTCATGTCACGTCGCATTATAAGATATCCTTAACTAATGTTTGATTACTGCTGGGACCTTGTACAACTGACAGGATGGGTACAGTAGGAATATAGTTAATAAAAGGTTGTGTTTGGTAATGCTGAAACGCAATTAGCCTACAAGAGTAGTTAATTCATGTCCCAAGATAGATTATACTAAACACATCACACACAACAGCATACTAGTGTCAGGATTATTGACCGCACTGTCATTAAAACGTTAGATTTAATCACGTAAAACAAATGGATTCCCTTCCATTATACCAACATCGTTAAACTTTTACACAGTTCTGTGTACAACATGAGCCTCTGAAAACGGTTAATTAACGTTAGCCTCTAATACTACACATCATAGGTCCACGCTCTACGAGCACCTGCTAACAACGACCTTCTTGCATGGAGTGCAAAATGACCCCAGCTTAAACCCTACAGCAGTGTATCTATAATCACGTGTCAAAGAGGCTTACTTTTTTTTCCACTGATTTGGGTTTGGATACCGACTTGTCATGAAGAGAAGGAATAAGTAAATGAGTGTATAGAAAGTAAAGATATATAAATAATGTTCCATGTGTGGATACAGTCTACCCACAAGGGCTACTGTTCTGCAGCGCTCCAGATCGACCATTGTTGTCTTTTCAGGAGGATGAATAACGTTTTGTACAGTTGAGTTGATTCAAACACACGCGTAAGTAGACGCAGCAAACTCCATGGAGCTCGAGTTCGTTTCTGAGACTAGGCTGCGCTGCGTCGTAAGCAGAGAGGAATAGCGCCCTTCCTTAGCGCCTGAGCACCTCTTCGCAGAGTGATGGGCGTTGCGCGTGGGCCAGGACCTCGGGTGACTGTTTTTTGACTGTTTTTCTGCGGGCGCTGACGGCGGCGTCAATGGTGCTCGTAAAGCACTCACAGCCCGCTCCCTCCGCTCCACGGCCACCCAAAAAGTGCAGACTCACGCTCGCCAGCCCTCCCATCGGACGTAGTATATCGCCCTGCTGCCTGCAGCGGGGGGTCCTATAGTAACGCGGATTTAGTGCACTGCCGGACTTTGCCATCCATTGTCGATTCTTTCCGGTTCGGACGGCGGCCCTCGCCCTGAAATTTATGCCGGCTGTTTCCTTGTTAGCTGTCAGTGCTGCGGAAGAAGATACTTCGTCCATGTGATGCAAACGCACGCTTTCTTCCCCCGCTCTTACGGACGTCGGCTGTATCTACGGCTCCATCGTCAAGTCCCTGTTTGGGGCTGAGAGCCTATAATAACCGCATATACCGAGAGTTCCAGTAAACGCTGATCCTCCATAAGGTTTCAGTATCTTTCTTCTCTCTTCATTCATCACAATTTTTTTTTTCTCGTGTGGATACGAATACAAAAACACTCAGTGGTTTCTATGATTTCAATAACGAGCAGGGAAGACATTTGAAACACATAGATGTCTATTCTTGGTCATCATTTTATTAATACCGTGTCATAGAGACAGTATTCGTCCAGATAGTAAGTAGATTGCTCATAACACCGCTAAAAGGGTTGTAGTTCAGAATCTGTAACATTTAGCGTTTGTATATTTGCTTTACTAATTTGTTTATTTTTGGTTAGATATTAGAGAAGTGACTCCACTTAGTACGTAGCCTACTGCGTATAAGAGTGAAGGCCCTCGTGATCGGAGTCCATTTCAATAATACTCTTCTAGGTATGTGACCGCCCATCATAGACGATCTGATCAAAAGTATCTGGACACCTATTACTGGATGTTAATGTGACAACTCGCACTGCGCTGGCGAGACTTTCAGTGAGGTATCTGAAGGTCTGTGGAGGAATGGCAGTCCATTCTTCCTTAAGACCCGAAACCAGACAAGACAGAGACGTTGGATGCTGGGGTCTGGAGCGAAGCCGATGTTCTAACTCATCCTAAAGGTTTGAAATGGGTCAGGTCGGGATTACGGGCAGGTCAGCCAATTGCAGGAATGTTACTGTCTGCAAACAATTAATCGGCCTTGTCCTTTTAAAGGAAAGATCCCCGCATCTGACTTAAGCGTTTTAGGAATATTACGGGAAACATAACTCTGGATGGTCGGACGGGGCTTTGAACTGCCGCACTCCCGAATACACATCGCGATTGTACCTCGCCACATCCGAGACCCAGGACTGTACTGTGATGTGTCCCTCACCTCACCCCTCTCTCTCTCTCTCTCTCTCTCTCTCTCTCTCTCTCTCTCTCTCCGCATCCATGATCCATGCAGAACAGAGGCGAAACGTAATTCTTTGAGCAGTGTAGGTACTTTGTTAAACCACACGTAGATCGCCCGCAGCACGGAATCGGCAATCGAATAGATTAGCAACACCAACTGCCTAGCAAACGAGAAGTCAGTCCGCCTACAGCGGAGAAGCTTCCGTCCCTAACGAGAGACGCGGTTCCCCCAGTGTTGCCTTCTCGTTTCGTATGCGCGCAGCCCGTCGCAGCATTCCTGTGCGGATCTGCCGCTCGCTGCTACAAGACGCCCGTCAGCCCCTCTTGATTGGATACGTGGCTGCGAATGCGCAACTGGACTGGCTGCCGACGCCGCCGAAAGCAGGCTGCCCGGAATACTCAGTGCTCTTGCGCTATCGTCCTTTTTAAAGAATATACGAGCAAGACAGTCGGTTGCATGCAGGCGTGAAATACCTAATTATGAAAACAAAAGAATTGTAAGTAGCGTTTGCGACTGTTACCAAAGCCATCAATAGTGGTGGTGATAGATTTTCTGTTTCTTTAAGAGAAGAAAGGAAGCTAGAGTATACTCTCCCACCACCATCAACGTCATTAGAGAGCGAGCACTATGTCAGACTGGGTAATGACGGGGAGTGAATCGTCTACGACATTGTTCTTCAAGGAAGCATTACTGATTTCCCCACGATGTAATTTAGTTCAATCATTGGAGAATATAAGCGATATGGCTGGACTAGGATTTGAACCCCACTGTTGCTGAACACAAATCCACTGTCTTAGCCAATGTGAATGGTCATCAAACAACATACATCTCCGGCCAGATGAGAAACAAGTTCATACGGTTCCTAGTATAGAAGTATTCAACTGTACGCCTGTTGATTTGCTTCAGAGACGATATTCCTAGTACGCAATTGAAGATAGTATTACATTGCCTTGAATCCACTGTAAATCTGTTTCCGCTTTCCGTTATTTCCTATTATTGCTGATTATTTGCATTACTTTCATTATCTATACTTTTATCTCCCTAATTCCGATTTTCTCTTGCAGTGTGTTTTTAAATGTATAGACCCGTGTCCTTGTTGCTGTTATCCTGCAGACCTATTGTGGTACAACAGCAGATAAGGTGTTTTTACAAGCAACAGATGATAATTACAACCGCAGTTATCTGTGCATTCAAACAGTCTTTTTTTTTCAGAATACACAGACTCTCCCACAACTGATACCGATGACAGAACGTGCTGTATATCGAAATGACAAACTACTGTGTTTTTACAAATCGGTATTAGTATAATTATCTAGGCAGTGTACCGTAATTTGTTAAGATGTTTCGGATGCTTACGTTTTGTGTATCTGCTGTAGCCACCGTTTGCTTAAAGTTGTTTCGGCAATTATCGTTACCTTATACTCTTGTTACCGGCGCGAGGCAGTCAAAGAACTGACACAGAACTACATCAGAGCGTTCTCATCATTCCGCAGCAACACAAAAGTCTTTCATTGCCTTAGCAGGTACAGTTATGTTGGTTAAACTAATCGAAAAATTAAGTGTTTATCGATAAGAAAATATGGTAAGCATTAAATTTTATTTTTTGGAAAAATGAATGAAAGTACGAACAAACAGCCATATCTCTATTAGTACCTAGCAGGTAACGATCATGAAAATTCGTACGGACTCACGTTGCGTAGTAACGAGCTTAGCCTCCATCCATCGTTCATGGAATTTCAGGTCCAAGACTGGAAGCTTCTGTAGTTACTTTCAGAACACTGTTTTGACACACTAGTGAGCAAAAGCGTACGTTGATGTTCACTGGGTTTGAAATTTATGGTACACAACGAGGGGAATCCAAATTCGTACAAGTTCATCGAATTTGACAGCTCGTTCATTCTGATGATAGATGCTTTGATTTGTATAGTTTGACCAAACGAAATGTGTGATAAGGCAGCGTTGGATTCTGGGAACTAGTTGGACTCTAGTAAGCTTAATGGGTCTTTGTAAATTGGTATTTTTTTATTCTTTTGGAGCTCAGAAGCTTTTACTTTGTGGTCTATTCTTCACGTACTCAAAGAACACTGTACAGTGCAGTTCTCAACACGACGTACTGACTTGCTTTAGTCAGACTATAGTGAAAAACGAAGAAATTGGTGTGTAAATTAGCCACCGCGAAAGCATATTTTTGTACAAACTCCGCACACTAGCAACATGCGGGACAATGGCGGCCAAACTGTACCCACTTCAAGGGAGTGCGTTCAAGGACACTCGCCGTCGCTCGTGAAACCTAGAGTGTAAGTGAATGTAGGCAGTGCCGTCCACAAGAATAAGTCTTTAATGCAAATGGTGGCGGCGTCGCCGCGATGAATAAAAACCCATTCATTGCAGATGCGCCAGTAGGTGTCGACTAACTGCGCCCGCATGCAAAGTGGACGCACGCGTTTGCATTACCGTGGTTGTCCTCGGCAGCCGAAACGCTAACTCTATAGAGCACTATTAGGAAACTGCGCTGTTAGTATGTGGCTAGCTGGTAAGAAGAGTCTAGCAGCTTTGTGATGATGGATGAAAGACGCCACGTTAAGAAACTATCGGTTGTTTTCAAACGCTATTCTTCTGTTCTGACTCCTTATGTACTCTGATATTGCTTGGCCGCACCATGAACCAGATGTTTTGTGAGTAAGCCAAGTAAATTGTAAGTAGGCTGTTTAGGCTTTCTTATTGGTAACGCCACATAGCGCTCTGTATGAAAAATCACTGGCTGTGCTGTGCGCAGTCTGTGGCTAGTTTGCATTGTTGTCTGCCATTGTAGTGTCGGGCAGCGGCAGCTGGATGCTAACAGCGCGTAGCGTTGGGCAGTTGGAGGTGAGCCGCCAGCAGTGGTGGACGTGGGGAGAGAGATGGCGGAGTTTTGAAATTTGTAAGAATTGGTGTCATGAACTGATATATATATTATGACTATTGAGGTAAATACATTGTTTGTTCTCTATTAAAATCTTTCATTTGCTAACTATGCCTACCAGTAGTTAGTGCCTTCAGTAGTTTGAATCTTTTATTTAGCTGGTAGTAGTGGCGCTCGCTGTATTGCAGTAGCTTGAGTAACGAAGATTTTTGTGAGGTAAGTGATTTGTGAAACGTATAGGTTAATGTTAGTCAGGGCCATTCTTTCGTATGGATTTTTAAAAGTCAGATTGCGTTGCGCCAAAAATATTGTGTTTCAGTTTAAGCACAGTCTTGTATAATTTTTCTAAGGGGACGTTTCAAAATAAAAAAAAATGTATTCCACATTTCGTTCCACAGTGCCCTCCAAGAAATTTATGTTTTACCTCTTGTTTGATGGCAATTTTGACTGACATAAAATTGTTCGATATTTTCGAATGCGGTATCTCGACAGCTATACAATTTACTGGAAACAAATGAAAGTTTGTTCTTTATTCGAGATTCGGACCCGGATTTCTCGCTTGTCACAAGCGGTCGCCTTAACCATATCGTCTATCCAAGCAGGTGTTCAGGATTGTTGCGAATCTTCATATTTCCCAGTGTCTTCTTCCCTAAGTGATTACACAATTACGTTATTCCCGCTTAGGGGAAGACTTCTTTCTTTATTTTTCTCATCAGGTCTCCTTGGCTTCGGCATGAAATGCGATAGAGCGGTCTCTGTATTTGACAGTGTCTGTAACGTCAGATGCAGTGTTCCTTCGGACGTGCAAGTATGCCTCGAAATTCACAGACACTGTCAAATACAGACGCTGCAACTAATGCAGTTTTGACTGTAGTACCTACATTTTGTTGCAGCCTAATAGGTACAAGACTGCAAAGCGAAATTAGCAACAAATATCTACGGTTATATTGGCCAGAGTCCATCTATTCAGCTGGAAGCCAAGCCATAGTGTTCAGAGCCATTTGAACCATTTTTTTGTACCTCCCAGCATAAAGACACGTTTCACGCGGCCAGTTAACCGTGGCTGTCGTAATCTCCGTCGGGGTAAAGTTTACACTCTTGGTGGTCCGGAGGCGTTGCCTCGGAACGGGCGGTACAGCGGTTGTTGGTGGCTGGCCTGTGCTTCCCAGCTTCCACTCGAGAGTGAAGTGGCTGGAGGGTGGCGGCCTGGCATCTCAGAGCGGCGCGCGTGCCTCTCGGGCCGGCGTGGTCCTCGACTTCTGTCCAGCCACGGCCGCCTAATGGAACCAGTTTACTACCGAACAGCCCCGGGCTGCCTCAAATTGGACCACGTGATGCAGGGCTGCCCAAAGAACGGTCGGGACCCCCGTAGCTCGCTGCGCGGCGCGATGTGCACGCAGCTAGTTAGCGCGTCAAGAGGAGCATTGCACTGGCGGAATTGGAGCCACACTTGCCGCTGCTGCCGACGCCGGCACTGTCCGAGCCCATTAAGGGCGACCCTGTCCAGATGAT
The DNA here is from genome assembly GCF_023897955.1 of Schistocerca gregaria. NCBI lineage: Eukaryota > Metazoa > Arthropoda > Insecta > Orthoptera > Acrididae > Schistocerca > Schistocerca gregaria. The sequence goes on from NC_064923.1 coordinate 373,266,884, forward strand.
AGATGACAGACGCCGCCTAAAAACAATGTTATCGCCATTACCTTTTTACGTCTAAGCTCGCCGGCATATTGCGGAGCCATTTGCCCAGTGAGCTATGTTCATCATCTCCTTCAAAACAGGTTGCCGCCCGGTGTCCGCTGGACGATATACCGGGGAACAGGTGGGAACAACTCTACGAAATTGCTTCCGTTCTTTTATTTCTTGTTCTTAATTATACGCCCACTTTCTGACACTGTGCCGGTACGTAATTGTGGCGACACATGAAGGAACAATCAAAATGGCGCAAAGGAAAATAAAACCACAAGGACAAGCACTTTGTGTCCACAGTTTTTCGCGAAAAACCTTCACATACGCCCCTTCTAATTCGAGACTCATTGTCTGGTACCTGCGTCATAATTACGCAGGACAGGTTTCTGGTGTTTTTCCCAACGTCTTTAGCCGACGTGACAAGAAATTCATCCTATTATGCGGTCATACTATTGTAATACAGTCGGGAGTACGCAAATATGCTTGAGCAGCAGGAAAAACGGGAATCCCTTCCTCATGAGCTGTCAGCAACAAAGACGGCGAGGATTAAATGTACAGAAGAGGAACACCCATGTTATGTGCTAAAGCAAGAAAAGAAGAAAGATTCGAGTTTAATATCCTGTCACCAGTGGTGTTATTATGAACGCAGTTTTGGGCAGAGTTGTAGCGAGAAGTGACCTTGACCTTGCTGAGGTGGCCGTCTCGTTGTTTCCCCGACGTAGCAAAGGAAACACACGAAAAAATTAATGTAATAACCGAAGACTGATCCGAACTGTTCTTCTCTTAATACAAGTTCAATATTTTGCCGCTCTTGTTCGGTGAACCATGTGATGCGTAAATGATGTTGTAAATATTAAAATAGGAGAGTTCCTACAGACAATGGCATCTACGTAATTCATGGGAATACACGGACATCAAGATGTATCTCTGCATTGCGTCTTTGCTTCCTGTTACGTATTTCATTTATTTTTTAAAGAACTCACCAGTCTTAATAAATGCATTTTAATTGTTGTATGCGTGATTTGAGAAGATCTGTAGGTGCATGATCCGTGAAATTACTCATTATATTAAGCCTCTTTTACATCATTGAATAATCGTATCAAGCGAACCTACTGCGGCGCCTCTGTTATGGGTCTCACCAGTCTGTAGTGTTCCATTTTGCGTACCCATTAGCACCAAAACTGAATGTGTTCTGAGAGCTGTCTGCTTTGTATTTTGACACGCGAACGCTGAAAGTGAGGTAATGAGGAGCATCTTTAAACAAAAAGACAAATGTAGTAAAAGAATAAAACAACTTTCGGAGACAACAGATCATACAATGTAGGCTTTCACGGCCTATCAGCCCGGAAGTTTTAAGTGAAGAGACAAATGCCTCTGAACACTATGGGTCTTAACATCTGAGGTCATCAGTCCCCTACAACTTAATACTTCTTAAACCTAACTAACCTATTGACAGGACACACATCCATGCCCGAGGCAGGATTCGAACCTGCGACAGTAGCAGTAGCGCGGTTCCGGACTAAAGCGCCTAGAACCGTTCAGCCATAAGTGAAGAGACAATAGAGTTTAATAATAACTAAAACAATATTCATACTGAATGTATTTAACAGAAGTCGTAAGCTAATTTCACCTCATTGATGAAGAATAGAAAGAGTATCATCGAAACATGTGAAAACGTCAGTATCTGTTTGTCAGGAAAAATTTGTACTTACGAAGACATCATAGAATTCCAACAAAATGGATCAAATGGCTCTGAGCACTATGGGACTTAACTTCTAAGGTCATCAGTCCCCTAGAACTTAGAACTACTTAAGCCTAACTAACCTAAGGACATCACACACAACCATGCCCGAGGAAGGATTCGAACCTACGACCGTAGCGGTCGCGCGGTTCCAGACTGTAGCGCCTAGAACCGCTGGGCCATCCCAGCCGGCTAAGATTACAACATTTTTTTGATTTCAGTCTATTGGCGCATTTGTCAATGATAATCGGTTTTGTTTAGCCTTCGAACATCTTCAGATCTGTCAAAATAAATAAGAACGCATGTTGAAACTTCCTGGTAGACAAAAATTGAGTGCCGGACCGAGCCTCGTGATGGGAAAGGCAAAGGTCCTGAGTTCGAGTCTCGGTCCGACAAAGTTTAAATTCGCCAGGACGTTTCATAACAACGCACACACCGCTGCAGAGTGATATTTCATTCCAAAAGACGGTCGCAGGTTCGAATCCTGCCTCGGGTATAGATGTGTGTGATATCCGTAGGTTACTTAGGTTTAAGTAGTTCTAAGTTCCAGGGGACTGATGACCTCAGAATTAAGTCCCATAGTGCTCAGAGCCATTTGAACCTATTTGCTTTCAGATATCTTATCTCTCTTGTGGGAGAGCACTAGTAGGAGAAATATCAAGTTCTCGTGCAACATTCGCAACGAGCCACGAAAACAAACCAAAGAATAAAATAAAAACATTGTGAGTACTGGGCAGCGTCATTACGAAACATCAGTGCAAATAAAATGCTGAAGTTTATATTGACTTTGGAGCGGTCCTCTTCACGTTGACTAAATGGTAGATTCTGGTGATCGTCTTCACTAGATCCAGCGGTACTCGCCCTGAAGAGGAACGCTGGAAAGTATGTTGAAACCCAAGTATTTTGTTTTAATGTTTCATACTGACGCGGTCTCGTACTCAACACGCTGATACTGGCCGCGGAAGCCAACGAACGTAAAAGTCAAAAGCAGACAAAAGCATATAATCTGTTACTATGGGCGACCGCAGCGAGAACGTTAATTTATAACCGTTAGTCAACTACGCCACACTCCCCTTTTTTATGCACATGAGCGGTCTGCAGCATTTGAGGTTTTACTAACTCTTCCTTCGGTTCACCTCACTGATTACCGACGCAAATGACACGCTCGCGATTCACACTCGGACAGATGACCCACATGTGCCACGAGTAGTTTATTTCGAGTAGAAAGTCGCTACTGGACAGGTCGGTTGAGAGTCTGAGCGAGTTCATCGATGGATCACTGCGCCAGATGACGAGGGGCAATGAGAGCGTGACGGCGTCAGCACACTGGCGGGTAGCGCCAGTGGAGGTCGGAGGCGCGCCCTCCGCGCTGCCACTCTCTGGTGCGCGGCGTGCCGTGTTTGCGCGAGGCGAGCGAGCGCGCTTAGTCAACTGTTGCGGTCCGTGGGCGTCATTGACGGGCCCGGCCCATTCACATGCATATGAGCCGCGGCAGCACACACCTCCCAGTCACGCCGCTGCTCGCCACCAACACCAGCAGCAGCACAGCACAAGCACTCCCACTGATGAAGCCACCGGTCCAAAGTCCACAGCACGCCCACCACCGTAGCCCGAGGGAAAGCACCATCAAAGACGAGCACCGCACACACTTTCCGTTTTCAGTTGTACGCCACATAAAATGCGACGATTCTCTCGTAATGCACCCTGTTGCGTACCGTCAACAGCAAGCTGCTACCAATTCCAAATTCGATAATAAAACAGCTATTCGAAGCCTTTCTGTAAAAAAATCTCCTGCTATTTGCTGGCTGTTTCTTGCTTGTAAAAACCATGGTTAACTAATATTTGTGGACCGAGCGCGGTGTGGCTAGCACACTGGACTCGCATTCGGGAGGACGACGGTTCAATCCCGCGTCCGGCAATGTTGATTTAGATTTTCCGTGATTTACCTAAATCGCTCTAGACAAATGCTGTGATGGTCCCTTTGAAAAGGGCACGGCCGACTTCCTTCCCCGTCCTTCCCTCATCCAATGAGACCAATGTCTTCGCTGACTGGTCTCCTCCCCAAAACAACCCAACCCAACCCCAACTAATATTTGTCGGTTATTTTGCTGCCTCACTTACACAGTGTATTTTTGCAAGATATGACTAGCTTCGACCAAAGTTCATCATCTTGAGACCAGTGAAGTTGCGAATGGAATTAAGACATCAGAATACGCGCCCGATGGGTAAGTCCACACGGGTACGACAGGTTGCTTATGCAGCTACGTTGATCTGAAGATCATGAAGGTGTGGAACCTCTTGTGACGAATATGTCGGCATTAGTACAAATGTTAACGTTCACTAAATGTGTCTGTAGGTTACAACAGAATCGTAACAGAACTGTTATGTGGTGCATATTCCTGACGTACTGTCAGTGGGACAGTGGTCAATACAAGACTGAAAAAGTTTATTTTAGTCTATACTCGCATTTTATTTATTTTGCCTACTGGCTACCAGTTTCTCAACACCTTTAACCCACACTGACACAGATTCTGACTCATTTATTTTACGATGATTCCTGGTCCTGAGAACGAACGGCTTCGACGACAGGTAATGATTTACCCATATCTCTATTGTATACCTCTGCGATGTGAAATGGCCGATATGCGATGACGTCACGGCTATTAAAACTTTATAGCCCAGAAACTTTGTCGACTTCAGGTCCACGAACAAGGGCCACGGTTACCCAGCCGTTACCACGCTGCAGGGTATCATTGTTGCTTAGGGTAAAGTTCAGAACTCCACCCCAGAAAATTGTTGGACCATGCAGGACGACTTGTGCACCTACATAGTTCTCCGTATTAATAGCAGTATTGTCTATTGCTTTATAGACTGTTAGGCAGGTACGCCTACTCCTCCTATAATATCGTGGCATCTTCTGTGTGAGCGGTCCAATGCTGTTGCTCGGACAGCTGCACGAAGACTGGCGCCTATTTACCAGATTCATTACTTATATAGACAAAGCTGTTGCCTCCTTAAGCCCCCGGCTCTACCACATCAGGCCATCCTCTGGGACGCAGTCCTCGCGCTCACTTCCCAAATAGGTGTGCCAATGTGTAATGTCAAGCTTCATTTCGCTCAGCGTCCTTATGAAACCTAAATAACGATAAACGTGGTTTCTTTAGTAGGAATACAATGGGCATTCTGGGGCAAATATGTACGCTGGCCATTCCCCGGACTGCAGCAGGTGGAGGTAAGAGCAGCCAGATGATGTCGTTACACCCCGCCTCTCTCATAAGCCACGCCCGTTTCTTGGAAATAGTTCAATCAAACAGCTTCGAAGCCAACTCACATATATTAAGATCTCACATCCCCAGTATTTTACTGACCAATCACATTTTTCTACACCTTCTTAAGACACGCTACTTTCTTGCAAATTGGTCAGACACAGAGCTTCTAAGCTAACGGACACCTGTGTAGATCTCGCTGCAACAGCTGATTATTTTGCCAGTAATTAAAACGTAGCAGCTTGTGATCATGTACCTCAGCATTTGCAGCAACATAAGCTCTGTCAGCAGAAAACACACACACACACAACTGCGTCACGTTGCTGTGAATGCTGACAAAATGGGGGGCTGTGGGGTACACATTGATTCGCTGTTTCGTTTTAATGGCTGGTAAAATATTTGGCTATATAAATACGTCTGTGTTGGTTTAGAAGCTCTCTGACTGGCCTCTTTCCGAGAAAACGGAGTAGCTTAAGATGGAGTTGAAAAATGTGATAGCTCAGTAGAATACTGAGCTGTGACGGTGTAAGCGCTCTCTGTTTGGTCAATTTCCAAGAAAGAGCTATGGCTTAGAAGAGGAGTGGGGCATGATGAAGTCATCCTGCCACCGCCGGCGCTGCCATGTTCTCGCCTCCACTTGCCACAGTCCGAGGAGCAGCCGGTATTCATATTTGGCCCAGAATGTCCATCGCTTTCCTACCGTCTTTTCTTTGTTGCTGCAATTTATTGTTCTGCATACGCTCCCCTTTCGTAAAAGCTAAGTGTTGCGACTGTATGTGTAAGATTGTGTCTCCTACTCTGCGCTTCCGCAAAGTGACGGAGCGAGGATTGCGCTACGGTGCAACGGGACAGCGAGGCGGCCCGTGGGCTCATCTGCGGACGGTGGTCGCGTGTGGGGCGCGTGTGGCGCGTCTCCGTGTGAAGCAGGCAGGGGGCGGGACCTCCGGCCGGCTTCGAAATTAGCTCTTTAGGCGCGCGGCGGTCCTGTTTATAAATGACGGCGATCTACATAAATTTGGGCGCCGCAGCCGCCGTCATTGTGCGCGCCCTGATTTACGCCCTCACGTGCGGCCCTGTCACTGCGGCGTCTTTCAGTTCCTGGAAAACGACTCGGCCGCCATCCTTTCCGGAAAATGCAAATTTGCGGCACTGAACGGCTCGAGGGTAGATGTGTAAACGTCCAGCAACCGACTGTTGTTCCACTTCTCGAAATTGACCGTGGGAGGCGGCGCCGGCGCCGCGCTACCGCGCTGTACTGGCGTTGTTCAAATTTTAATTTACAACGGCACAGCAAGTAGCAATCGTGGCATTTGCAAATCTGAATGAGTGGGAACAAGATATGGCTTCTTAGTACCGACTCGAGATGCTTAGCGTGACTTCCGATTTTTCGTATTGTGGTCGCTTTCTTCAAAAATGGTTCAAATGGCTCTGAGCACTATGGGACTTAACTTCTGAGGTCATCAGTCCCCTAGAACTTGGAACTACTTAAACCTGACTAACCTAAGGACACGACACACACACGGTCGTGCGGTTCCAGACTGTAGCGCCTAGAACCGCTCTTCCACCCCGGCCGGCTCACTTTCTTCGAAAGAGCAAATTACCTTAGGAAAGATAAGGCCACGGCCGATTCCGTCATACATCGGTGACACCCTAGGGCTTCGTCGATAATGATTTCAATATCGATGGTACATTTTAACTGACTTCTTTCGGGGGTTAAGCAATAATTAGCTATTCCTTGCGTGTGTGGGCACAGTATTTTGTTTCTCACATGTTCAGTACTTCGGACAGAATCTGAAACCAGTGTATTGTAACTGCAATAAGAAGTTAGTGAAACAATGTCTGCAGCTCGTGGTCTTGCGGTAGCGTGCTCGCTTCCCGCGTACGGGGTCCCGGGTTCGATTCCCGGCGGGGTCAGGGATTTTCTCTGCCTCGTGAAGATTGGGTGTTGTGTGTATTTCACCATCATTTCGTCATCATTGACTTGCAAGTCGCCGAAGTGGATAGCCGGCACTGTAACTCAGCGTGTTAGGTGAGAGGGTTAACTGCTCTCTGTAATAAAAAAAAAAACTGAATTCATGGATCAACGACGAACTGAAACGGGTGTATTGCGACGTCCGCCCCAAGCAGATGCAACGAACGAAAACGAACAAAATGATATTAAAAAAACGTGGCGTTAACTAAAAAGGCCGAACTTCCCCGCATGGAGCCTCCCGGGCAACAATGCCATACGATCATTTCATTTCAGTGAAACAATGCTAAACACTACTTCACAGTACCGTAGACTATTAGCAGAATGAATACATGTGCCTCACTCCTAAGAGTTTTTACAATTAAATTTTAGATTTTTCATTACAGCTTTTACATTTTTATATTTAGAGTTCATGTTTCGATCACTCAGAACCATCTTCAGTTCTAAGTAGCTGTGTCAGTAAATCTGATATGTGGTTTTGAGTAGACAAGGCGGATTGCTGACGCAACTTAGATCTGAAGAAGAACCTGAGTCATCGAAACATGTAATTTAATTAAAAATTTGTAACTGATACGAAACAACAAATGAGAATTATCTTAAATAACAACGAAGTTGCTATTTCTCACAAGACAAATATGTCGTCTGTAGTGAGGGTGTGAAATTTTCATTCATTTACCTGTATAGATAGATCATGAAGCATTAAGCTCACTCTCGGCATCACCGTAAAGGTGTTGGGAAACGCGCTGAGGTTAGTCAGTAGCTACGGAAGTGTGGGGGCTTGTCTTTACAGCCACACAGCCGGTTCACTTCATAATTACCGACGACGTGCCGTAAGTGATGCGTGTCACCCTGGAGTCACGCACGCGCCACACGCGACCGCACGCTCCTCGTGTGACGCCGCTGTCACCTGGAGGCAGGTGTGTGCCGGGCTGACGCGTGGCGGCAGCGTGCTGGCACCCAGCCGTGCGCGTGGGCGGCGCCCGCTTTAAATGCTGTCTCCATGTTTACAAATAACGCCCATCTGCATACACTTATCCTGTACCTGGTAATTCTGGACATTGGCAGCGTCTGTGTATCTGATGCCATCACCATGTTTCAGTGCAAGTGGTTCTAGGCGCTTCAGTCCGGAATAGCGCTGCTGCTACGGTCGCAGCTTCGAATCCTGCCTCGGGCATGGATGTGTGTGATGTCCTTAGGTTAGTTAGGTTGAAGTATGTCTAAGTTCTAGGGGACTGATGACCTCCGCTGCTAAGTCCCATAGTGCTCAGAGCCATTTGAACCATTTTTCAATCATCTAACGCAAAAAACATCTCTATAAAGTCTCGCTGTCATTTGAAAACATCATAATTTGGGAACTATATGATATCAGCATCGTGGTTTGTTGTAAAACGTTTAGCAGCTCTCGAAACTTTTTTTCTGTTAGGCCAGAATTTCAATATTTGCTGTCCTCCTAGCTCGTAGAATATCTTGGAGATATTCGAGTTTTGCCATTATATTGATCAGCAGTGCGGCATCAACCGTTCCGATAGCTTCAGTTCACAAAGGGTAACACAACCACGACTGGTGCTGTAGCTATGCGATCCTCGACTTGACTCCACAAAAAGAAGTCTAATGGCTTGAGATCGGTAGAGTGCGAGGGCCATGAAGTGGGACAACCACGACACATCTACGAAACATGGTTCAAATGGCTCTGAGCACTATGGGACTTAACATATACGGTCATCAGTTCCCTAGAACTTAGAACTACTTAAACCTAACTAACCCAAGGACATCACACAACACCCAGTCATCACGAGGCAGAGAAAATCCCTGACCCCGCCGGGAATCGAACCCGGGAACCCAGGCGCACACATCTACGTCTCAGAGAGTGTGTCATTCAACAAATCCCACACGTTCAAATAATCAGCTGATAATCAGCTGGAAGACGATGGAGCACTGCAGCTCTTCACTTTGGGACGGCCGCTGTGACCGAGCGGTTCTAAGCGCTTCAGTCCGGAAGCGCGCTGCTGCTACGGTCGCAGCTTCGAATCCTGCCTCGGGCATGGATGTGTGTGATGTCCTTAGGTTAATTAGGTTTAAGTAGTTCTAAGTTCTAGGGGACTGATGACCTCAGATGTTAAGTCCCATAGTGCTTAGAGCCATTTCAACGATTTTTTTCTTCACTTTAAAGTTCTTGAACCAACTCATTATGCTTGTTTTTCCTGGTGGCGCTTTCCCATACTGGAGTCGATTATTCCATAATAGCGTTGTCACAGATTTGAATTCTGTGTACCAGATGACACACTGCAACTTCTGCTGATCTTTCGTCATTTTGATGCAGTTCAAGCCAAAGCTGTAACAAAGCACAAAGCAAAAATACTTCGAGAACTAATAACCGCTTTACAACTAACCACGGCTCTCTGTCTTTTACAGTTTCCAATTTATGAGGTTTTGAAAGGATAGCTGGACTCTGTGGACACTCTGTAATTTATTCTCTACAGGGTCGGGATAGAGGAAAGAAATTTTTTGGTGACGGCAATTTGTGGTACTAGCTTGGATTGCAATATCGTTTTTCTTTCTTTTTTTTAGTACTGCACAGTTGTGGTTGTAATCATTCACAAATGTAACAGGGAAATATTCCAGAATGAGACTCGAACACGGGACCTTTGCCTTTCACGGGCAAGTGCTCTACCGACACACAGTTTTAATCTGCCAGGAAGTTTGAGGAAAATATTATCACACTGCAGGCTCAGAATTTCCGACCGTTTTGTACTGATATAATGTCATATTACTGCGTCGTCATCGATTTCAACCCCACCCATCTATTCATATCATTTCCCTATATTTAATACAACCCAATGTAGTAAATCAGAATCCAAAGCACCAGTTCAACTGCCCTTAGAATTCTCTATATTTCACAGTCATATATAAAACATAATGAATGACGTTGCAATGATGTTAAACATTTACAAACAACTGATAATGCACCGAGGGAAGAATGTACTTTACTAGTCACACGCACCGAAGGTAGCGTTCTCATCTCTGGATGGATGCCTTCTATGTTTTACATACACAATTGATCGGAAGCCAGCGGTGTGGTGGGATTTTTTGCGTACATAATACAAACACAGCGTTCGTTGTTTGCTGCCACAGTGTAAAATACATCGCTGTCGTACCACTTTCAGATTATTGTATATGACGTTGACTAAAGAACCCACTCACTCGCTCGCTTAGAGATTGTCGAGGACTTTTTCATGTATTTATTGGACACTGTGGGTCCATATCTGAGTTTGTAGTACACTGTAGGCCAGTTTGACGTTTGTGGCATGTCGTCTTTATGGTGCTGGGATTTTAGTGCGCTAGTAGTGCACGTCCACGGCAGTGTATGGCTGCTGTTAGTAAAAGCAAACGGTTGCCAACTACAAGGGCGTCCACGGATTAAGTGACGGGACAAGTCAGCTGCAGGGAGCTGATCTGTTCGCGGCCGAGCATGCAGCGGACCAAGCCGGGATGTCGGCAGCTGACTCCGGCGCCAGGAATGCCACCTAACGCACCTCTCGTCACCAGCCGCCGCACAGGTTGCGCGACGAACGACCGCCACAGGAGAGGGCGGGGGAAAAAAGGAATGGGAGAGACGCCGGGGGAGCGCCGTGGAGCGGCGCCTGCAGCCGTTTGTCAGGCGGACCGGGGCCGGACGAGGGGCTGGCGCAGATAACGCTGCCGGAATCTGAGGAATGGCCTCTTAATTGGAAGGCCCTCCCCCAACAAACGACTCGGGAACACACCAGCGGCCGGTCACACGGTGTCACAGCGCTGCCGGGGACCCTCACCGAACGTATAAACTGTTTACCGTTCCGGGACAAAGGAGCCATTCAGCTGATTTACACTTTACTCTCTCCCCACACTGCTACAAACTACGCGACGGTCGTTCGGTCTGGCAGGAAGCTGAATGGGGACTAGTGTTGCTGCCAGAGGTCTATAATAATGCTTCCGTGTTGAGATCTCTCAACGGTTTTGTCCAACTAATATATAATCCTCGAGGATTCATAAAGGGAATGCGGAGCTCCTGAGATACCTTAGATATTTCGTGCCTTCAACTAGGCCGACAAGACGATGACAATGGACGCGGCCTGTAACAGTCATTGCTTTTTTGGTGAGAACAGGTAAGTATGCCATTGTCCAAATAACATCTACATCTACATTTATACTCCGCAAGCCACCCAACGGTGCCTGGCGGAGGGCACTTTACGTGCCACTGTCATTACCTCCCCTTCCGGTTCCAGTCGCGTATGGTTTGCGGGAAGAACGACTGCCGGAAAGCCTCGGTGCGCGCTCGAATCTCTCTAATTTTACATTCGTGATCTCCTCGGGAGGTATAAGTAGGGGTAAGCGATATATTCGATACCTCATCCAGAAACGCACCCTCTAGAAACCTGGACAGCAGCAGAGTCTGCCACTGGAGTTTGCTAAATATCTCCGTAACGCTATCACGCTTACTAAATAACCCTGTGACGAAACGCGCCGCTCTTCTTTTTATCTTCTCTATCTCCTCCGTCAACCCGTCCTGGGACGGATCCCACACTGATGAGCAATACTCAGATCGCGGTGCAATAACAAAGTAGGCACCTCGCACCGATACCACAGAAGATTACGATGTCTCGCTGCATTCCGCAAAGACGAATGGGTGGCGGTGGTCAAGCTACACCCTCTCTCCCAAGACCGCACCGCCACCGCACGAAAACCGATATACAGCCGTGCAGACGAATCTCTCAGTCCAGTTAGAGGCCTCCGATTTAGCAGAAAACACGCCTAGTTAGCAAACATGTTTTGCACATGTCTTGAAACGAACTAGATTTCAGAACTTTGTGATCTTTGTACTTCAAGAAAAGAATTAATGAAATTGTAAACAAAGTGATGCCTCAGCAGTGAAAAGCAACAGCCTTGTGGCAGTGGTAACACCGGTTCCCGGCAGATCACCGAAGTTAAGCGCTGTCGGTCTGGGCTAGCACTTGGATGGGTAACCATCCGGTCTGCCGAGTGGGGTGCACTCAGCCTTTGTGAGGCAAACGGAGGAGCTACTTGATTGAGAAATAGCGGCTCCGGTGTCGTAAACTGACCTACGGCCGGGAGAGCGGTGTGCTGACCACACTCCCCTCCTTATACTCATTCAGTAATGATGAGGATGACACGGCTACCGATCGGTACCGTTGGCCCTTCCAAGGCCTGTTTATGGCTTTTTCACTGTTTGGCCTTTTCTGCCCACATATGGAAACATTTCTATACTTCTTTCTTCCATTCAAAGGGCCAGATTTGCACCTGGTGGCCAAAACTGGAACTGATTTTGTTCTGCATTAAGGTATTAGAATATCTACCAAGTTTCGCTGCCATAGGTTGATTACAGCCCACACTGAACCTCTGTAATTAGATTCAGTTTTATTATAATCACCTGGCACCCTGACTCAGAAAATGGGTCAATTTACAGCAAGAAAAGTATCCGGACTGACAGTGCGATGCCTTTCAGCACGGCGACCGGTGTTGCGGTTTCCACTGACGTGATGGCAGAGATAGGCCATCCGACTGCAAAATTGGAGTGCCATTACGTCATCTTTTCATATTATTCCCGGTTCTCTGTAAAGCATCACCATCGAGGTATACGTGTGTGTAGGCACTGAGGGAATCAACGTTGTCAGATTTCATTCGTCGTCATAGGGGGACGTGGATGTGACTGTGTGGGGTGTAGATGGGTAGCCGGTGGTTTGTACAGCAGAAGCTATTTGTGACACTTTAAGACCGTTGGCTGTCAATAGATGTTCTGCTGAACGATCTAGCACATTACGCGAGTATCGTTGTAATTCTATGGTACTAGCACAAATGCTGATTTCTTGGCAAGACGCCTCTCTTTGTCCGTAAGCGCGCCGACCGCGCCAGAAGCGGTAGGTGGCGGGGGGTGCGTGTCTGACTGGGCAGCCGCGGAACCCGTGATTAGCACCGACCTAATGATAGCGCACTCTGCCTACCAAATGAAACGGCGCCTCATTAATAGCGGAACACATCTCTGTGCCCGCCGTGATGCAAACGATGTTTTTACTGCGTAACTCGACTCAGGAGAACACGGCAGGCGTAAGACAGAATCTGAGTAGTTCCCGGTAATTTTAAATTACCTCGAGCCGCTTTAGGGACAGTAAATAAGAATTACGTAAATGTGTTGGCTCAGTGGCAGTTTTTTGAGTGTTATTAGTTCCCACACCACTTGCTCATTTTACGTCTTTGGTTTGCCCGACAGGTGCAGCTGGGGCCACCGCCTTCGCTAATACCCAGAAATCTCCCTTTTCCGTTTCTCTTTGTGGCGTATTTTAAATTCAAATCAGAGTGTTTCGCGGCGGGGTTCCTTTACGTTTTATTTCCGAATGTGTTGCGTGCTTCCTTTCAAAATGTAGGTTGTCTTTCCTTGTAGACCTTGTGGAGAAGTTTCTCAAACACGGAACCTTTGTCAAGAAATTTTCCCAGCAGACCGTGGTGTAGAAGAGCATGCGTATAGATCTACGGAACAGACGTTATGCATCTTGCTCTATGATCACGTAACCGTCACTGCTGTTAGTATTTGTTTTAATGTGCCATACTGTTTACAAGAGGACGTTCATGGACGAGTCTCATACATTCTTAGATCACATGCTGACGTGTCTTACATATCCTTAGCTCGGATGCTGGTAAGTGAACCTGGAGACGTATTGAATAATTTTCAGTTTTTAGCTCCTTTGGTCTGAAAATTTGTCTTCAAAATGAGTGAAACGAATAAAACATGCGGTTTGTCATTAAGAAATTATGCAGATATCCTATTCTTACTGTCTCAGTGTAATAGTAAACATAGATTTCCATACCCGTAAAAACAAGTAACCTTGTTTGGTGTCAAAGTTATTCCATAGCTTTTTTTCAAAAAGTAGCTTTCTCTGCGTGATTCTATCATAGTCGCAGAGAACAGTCTCTGGGAGCTATATAAGGAAACTGCTAGTTCCTTAACAAGCCGGTCTAACATAAAGAAACACTCGATTACACTACCAGTTAACAGTCCGTAGGCAATAGTTCTCCGTACGTGGCTCAATGCTGAAGATGACGCAGTAGGAGAACCAAGTTTTAACCTGCAAGAGGACAATACATCTGAGCGTCTTCCTTCTAGGCACACTAACTTTATTTCCGCCAACCAGTTTTTAGAAGGTTCAAACAGTGAGCTGCGTAACATTTACACAATATTGTGCAAAAGTCTTCGTGGACCTTCAGCTTCCTCAGTTCGTGAAGCCGCCACACGACATATACTCCGGAATCCATCTAATGGCGTGTGGCCAAAGGCACTTTGACTTCGCCTTTTCGTGTTCCATTTCGCGAATAGTGCGCGTGAAGAATAACTATTGGCTAGCCCTCCGAGTGAACTCGAATCTCTCTAATTTTACCTCTCTCTCGATATACGCGTCGGAGAAAGCAATACTCTGACATTTCTAGGAATGTGTGCTCTTGGAATTCTAACAGTAAAACATGCCTCGATGCATGACGCCTCTCATGTAGAGCTCGACGCCATTTGCCAGACGCTTTCGCGCATAGTAAACGAACGCGTGACAAAAAGCGCAGCTCTTCTACACGTATATTGCCCGTGGCGTCACTTCAGCAGTACACACTCACGCATTGCAGCTATCTCTTCACCACCACCTCCTAATACTAGGAATGACCTCAAACTGAAAAAGCACACAAATTTAATACAGATTTATTACTCTAGAAAAGATTACTTGCTCATCTGCACTAAACATATCTCAAGATTTGCAACAAAATCGCAGCAAAAATTCACAGCGATCCTGGAAGGTACTTTTATATATACATTCCAGTTACGGTTCATAATTTTTTTTTTTGTACCAGTTTATTAATTTCGACCGTGTCAATGGCGTTGCCGCAGTGGTACGTCGCTTCCCGTCAGATAGCCGTAGTTAAACCCTGTCAGATAGCACTTAGATGGGTGACCGTCCGCGTCTTCGGAGAGCAATTAGCAAGAGAGATGCACTCAGCCCGTGTGACGCCAGTTGGGGAGCTTCCTCACTGAGAAGTAGCGTCTCCGGTCATGAACACTGACAAATACCGCGAGAGCGGTATGTAGACCACATGACCCTCCACGTCCGCATACAGTGATGCCTATCGACTGAGGATGACACGGTGGTCCGTCGGTATCATTGGGACTTCCGAGGCCTGTTCAGACTGAGAGAGAGAAGGGTATTAATTTCGGTCAGTAATGACCATACGCAGACCTGACTCGCCATTTCCTATCACACCGAGTCAACATATGTAAAAATGGTACAGTCATTTAATAAGCCATACAAACTTCGTCCCACTTATTAAAATGTAAGCGTCTTATAGTCAGTTCTAGCACAGATGTTGCCACTATGAAGCGCCTTATTCGAACTGTTGTTTTGTAATTTAGGTTCCTAGTATTTTACAATTTTAGTAGATCATTTCAAAAAATGGTTCAAGTCGCTCTGAGCACTATGGGACTTAATATCTGTGGTGATCAGTCCCCTAGAACTTAAACTACTTAAACCTAACTAACCTAAGGACAACATACACATCCATGCCCGAGGCAGGATTCGAACCTGCGACCGTAGCGGTCGCTCGCTTCCAGACTGAAACGGCTAGAACCGCACGGCCACTACCGGCCGGCAGTAAATCATTTGATGTAGGTAATAAAGTCAAAACCGACAGCATCACTCGCGTAAGTTGACCATAAAATACGTGATAAAAAAAATGGCAGATTGTTATTAGGTATGCTTAAGCTGTGCCGCATCAGTCTCCCCCGGACTCGTGTATTGAACCCAGGGCCTTGGCAGCAGGCTGCACTACATCCCGATCCAGCCGATCTCTTTCCCACCTACCGGATCCGCAACACGTGCGAGCGGCTCGCCCCGATAAGGAACTTATCCGGCCACTGCAGTCTTCGGATCTCGCGCAAAGCCGAGGCGATCACATCCCGCGGAGCCAATACGGCTCACGTAATATCTCAATACTCGATCGGGATGAGGGTGGACGGCGGAAGGGAATAGGAGTGAGACAAAAAAGGAAGAGAAAAAGGGCAAGTGCGCGGAGGGGCAGGTACCGGCGTGCATCAGCGACAATACGAGCGCGACCGATGGGGATGCCACGCTCCATTCTGCGCTGTCCGTGCGCGTTAGCGGGCACGCCCTGCCCGCCGCAAGAAGTGCCTGTAATGGCCGGCCTAGCGGCGCGCGAAATTGGAAGAGCCGCTTCTTATTTTTCGTTTCCAATTTCCTCCCGTGTTGGCTCCCACGTGGAGAGCGAGTCGGGGCGAGGGCGTGAGACCAGCAGCGCCTCCCTCTACACCGGCCACCGTGTTACGCCTTCTCCAGCCGGCCGCCCGTCGTCAGGAACGCCCCTCGCATCTCCCAGCGCGACTAGCCGGCTGTTCGTTTCTTCTTACAAGGGAACCTCCCCATCACAACCCCCTCAGATTTAGTTATAAGTTGGCACAGTGGATAGGCCTTGAGAAACTGAACACAGATCAGTCGAGAAAACAGGAAGAAGTTGTGTGGAACTATGAAAAAAATAAGCAAACTATACCAACTGAGTAGTCCATGCGCAATATAGGCAACATCAAGCATAATGTGAGCTCAGGAGTGCCGTGGTCCCGTGGTTAGCGTGAGCAGCTACGAACGAATGACAAGTCCGTAGTCGTCTTGAGCATCGGGATTGGGCTACCGCAGGGACACATTGCCCCCTTACGCTTCAGTGATACTGTACGCTGCTTAGGCTTAGATTTCATGAACGACATGCGACGCGCTACGACGCTCAATTATCGACGCATTCTTCTCCAAATTAGAGCCGGATTTGCAAATCAGCGCTTGCGATCCCTCAACACCGTTCAGCGGGCGTATTATGCCAATGTATACCTTGCGTCCCGCGTCCCGCATACCGCATGTCGCCCAAACGCTAGCCATTCCGAAACCTTGGCTCGTAGCATTATGGCAGCGCTGGGATACTTCGTCACCGCTGGTATGTTACTGAAGATCAGATACGTATCTCTTACCCTCCCCAAGGAAAAAGGTGGTCTCGGCCTAGTTAACGTCCATGATAGGGCCATTGCCCCCTATGTCTGCTGCGCCGTTGTCCTACGAGCCTCGCGAGTCTTCTTCTGGCGGCGCTGTGACCTGCTTCACTAAGAGCGCCCGTGTCATTACAAGACATCCCAGCGCCACTCTTTTATATAGGACGTTTCTATTTAGAACAAAGTTATTGCAGTGTAGCGCTCACGACACCACAAATGGCCACGACTCGACGCCTATATCACGCGACATGCTGCAACGCCGCCCCCTAAATGTGGTCGAACTAAAATATCCTGACGTACGGTGGTGCGTTTTGTCGAAAACTGTACACGATGCCATGCTTGATTCCGATGTTGTTTCCCAATAGTACGTAGTCGTTAATGGGAAGCTGGTAACAGAAGAACGTCTCTACAATATTCACATGGCAGAATCTCCCAATTGTGTGGGTTGCAATAAAGTAGATTCTGACGAGCATCGCCTCAGCTGTGGAGAGGCGGAACCGGTTTGGCACCTAGTGCGGCAGATGCTGGCTTATCTCTTGCAAGCTAGGCCGGAGCATATATCTGCACGCACGTTATTGTTTCCGGATGAGACAATTTACCCCACGACGCGAACCAAGTCACCTGGATACGTGGACATGCTGTCCATTACCTCTGTCGTGACGGACACAAGAATTTACTTGACTTCTGGCTCTATTTTCAAGAAAGACATCATGCTATTTCCGGGCATAGCAGATATCGACAATGTTTGTCAAACTACCTCTGGAGTGCTTTTCACAGCCCGCCGTGTAGCTGGAATGTTCCAGGCAGTGGTAGATGAGGTCAGAACGAACTGCAAACGATCGTATATTGAACAATCTTTATTAGTGGGCGCAGTCGCTGGGAAGCCTAGCTACAAAGCGGTGGCTTTATTTTCATGTTATTTATGTTTACTATCTTCTGTAGTGTCTTCATTCTGTTTTAGTTATCTACATAAATAAAAAATAAAAATTGAAAAAAAAATTAAAAATGGGGTCATTGGTTTTAGTCATCCCTCGAGTGAATAGTTAACTTTTTTTATTTTCGCAGAAGTTATGATCTGTCCGTTCGTTCATTGACTTCTCTACTCACTGCAATAAGTTTAGTGTCTGTGTTTTGCGACCGCAAAGCAAAACCTTGCGATTAGTAGACGAAAGGACGCGCCTCTCCAATGGGAACCGAAGGTCATAGGTCTGCCGGTTCCTCCACAGGAAAACACGTCTGATATATTCTATACGACAATGGTGACGGCATGTGCGTCACATGACAGGAATATGTTGTCGACCCACCTAACTTGTACACTTGGCGAATGGGTAATAAGATTCTTCTACCTTGCGCGGTTTAGGTTTTCTTGTGGATGTGATAACCACTCCCAAAAAGTGATGAAAACATGAAAGTCTGTCAGATAATAACTGTCTGAAACTAAACAATTAAGCTTCTCACTCGAGGGAAGACTTGAACCAAGGACCTCTCGTTGCGTAGCTGCTCACGCTAGCCACGGGACCACGGCGCTCCTGAGCTAACACTATCCTTGTTGTTGCCTGTCTCGCCATGGACTACTCAGTTTGTAAATTTTTTTTTCATAGTTCCACACAACTTCTTCCTATTCTCTCGACTGATCTATGTTCAGTTTTTCAAGGCCTATCCACTGTGCCAACTTATAACTAAATCTGAGGGGGGCGCGATGTGGAGGTTCCCTTGTTAGGTTCCTAAAATTACACCTTCTCCGCTTTCCTATAAACCCCTCCACCCCGACGTTCTTGTGGCAGCGACGAGCAATGGCGAGCACATACTGATCAGAACAGAATAAGTTTCTAAATGGTTGTTCAAAAAGAGCGCCGATTTTGAAACGGCTGGTAAATTTTTGTTCGTCGGTTGGTGACATTATTTTGATTCGTCTATGTTTGCAGCGACTTCCCGATTGTTGACTCAGTTGAATTTCCCGCGTTCAGAGTCTAACCAAGGGACAGTTCATCTTATGCACAACGTGTGCTAATCATGAAAACGTTCTGTCAGAATGAAGAAAGTTAAGAAGCAGCTATCAGGTGAGTTGGCACGATTCTAGGTCGTAATGAGGCACCGCGTGAATCAACATTTATCAGACATCAGACTTAGGAAAAAGTTTTGTGAGACGGGTTCAATAATAAACCATAAGTCCTCGGCGTCGCCGTTCTGGCCGAAGTAAGCACAACATTGCGGTGGTTGGTATCAGTGTGGCTGTTAGCGCAATGAAATCAATTCGTGGCCGTTCCCAACAATTGGGCTTAAATTGCTTTTCAGCACGGAGAGTTCTGCGGTATGAAGTCCATTACCACCCTTATAAAAGTGACGGATCACGAGAAGAGACGACAGTTTGTTGGCTGGGTACTGACAGAAGACAGAAGGGCGACAGCTTCGCAAACAAAATCATCTACAGTGATGAAGCATACTCCACTTAAATGGTTTTGTGAATAAGCGGTTCTAGGCGCTTCTGTCCGGAGCCGCGCGACTGCTATGGTCGCAGGCTCGTATCCCGCCTCGCGCATGGATGTGTGTGATGTCCTCAGGTTAGTTAGGTTTAAGCAGTTCTAAGTTCTAGGGAACTGACGATCTCAGATGTTAAGTCCCGCCGCGCGAGATTAGCCGAGCAGTCATGGACTGCGCGGCTGGTCCCCGTTGTAACGCCGACAAGTAATTCCTCTTCAAAACTCCTCATCTGTCGTCGCTCGGACGTAATGCGGGTAACATTGTCTGTCAGCGTTCTTTTTTCCTTCTTTTACCAGAACGAGCAACTTAATGCTGAGGTGAGGTTTCTCCCTGGCACGTAGTATACAAGAGTTGGTACGAAGTGAAAACTTAAATAGGGAATTTTTTTTTAATTAAAAGAGCTATGAACACTTCTTCATCTTCGATACTGTAAAACATATCACTTCTACTGTAACCTCTTTGGTTTGCATGTTTTCAAACATGGTAGTATGAACCAAAACAAGAACAGGAAGTCCAGTGAAAAAGAGGCCTAAAGCGCATATCTTAAGAGCAATGAGAACTTGTTCATCTTCTCTACTGTAAAACACATCTCTTCTACTGAAAAAGTGTTCATGACTCCTAAGGTATGCATTTTACAGCCCATGTTTACCACAGAAACATTTCTTCTTTCCAAAATGTACAAAGCAAAGAGCTTGCAGTTGAAGATATTTCTTTCATAGTAACGAAGGTGAAGAAGTGGTCATAATTATTTTACAGCACATGTTTGCCAAACTTTTTTTTTGTTCGAACGATCGTTGCTGACGACTCCTCCTGGGGCTACTTGTATAGAGAGTGAGATCGGTCGTGCCACGCTTCCCTAGGGTACTCCTGAAGATACCTATATATCGCCCTTCAGGACACTTAGTGGGTTCCATTTCTTAAAACGTCTGGGAGTCGTTCACATATCTGGGAACTATTCCATACGCTCGGACCTTCATTGTCTGCAATGGGGTATCCTTCCGCAGTGACCGTCACCGTCCACGGGATGTTATCCTAATGTTCTTCTGTTTCTGTTGAAGAGTCACATCTGCCTAAAATTGTCGTTCTCACGTGTAACGATCGCAGCAACGCCAATAATGAAGTCCAGTAGCCATAGCGGGCGTTCCCGCCACCTGTGTGGCACCCCGCCTCGGAACCCCACATTCTGCGTCTTTCACTCCTAATACCCCCGCGGACGAGAATTAAGCGTGCCCCTACGGCGGACGTGCGCCCTCGGGCGGCGCGCAGTACATTAAGCTGTATAATACGCCTGTCGAGGAAGCAGCGCGCGCCCTTTTCTCGTGTAACAGGCGAGATACATCATAAACGGCGATAAGTCAACGCTTACAAATGTAAATTAGTCGCATATATCGCGGCTATAAGTGGCCCCCGTGCTGCGTATATCACTTGATAGAATGTTCCCTAAGCGCCCGGCTATAAAGTTCTCTCATGCACACACACACACACACACACACACACACACACACACACACACACACAGGCACACACGGAATATTCGTCGCTTCTCTCGGTTGGCTCCACCCCAGCCCTGTGCGCACAACCTCAAACCCGCCCCGGAATACTACTTATTACCGCCACACGTCAGGCGATAAAGCACGTTAATTACTCGCCTTGTAATGCCCGGACACGGGGCTGAGTCTTCGGGGGGACTCATTGTCGCCGCTATTTATCCGGCGCGACGCTCCGCCGGCCGGCTGTGGGGACACCTGTGTCTACAGCACTTTTTGTGGGCCCGCCTCCGCTCTCCCCCGCTGGTGGCATGCGCGCCTCACCAGTTCTTGCGCTCGTTCTTCCGTCTAATTAATTTACTGCGTTACCGCCGTTTCGGTTACTCGTCCATCTACGTGCGTGTACTGTTCATCGTAGTACAAATGCACGGCACTCGTCCTCGTTGCCAGACAAGTCCGTGTTTACTGTTGCAGGCCGGACCACGCCTCCCTGACGCTAAGTACAAGCATGTCAGCTGCGCTATGCGTCACATACTGGTGGTGACTGTGATTGAGGAAGGCCCGTACCTGCTTATGCAAGGCTGGTTTCGAAGCGTCGGAGGAAATCGGTTGGAAATTATTAGCGAGCTATTCTCACTAGTATTATTTATTTATTTATTTCCACAGCTAGTTCTGTAGAACCAAATTGAGGAGCCAGTCCCCAAGGTCATGCAATGAGTCAGTACGTGAAATTGCATCAGAAAAGTTAATGACAAATAAAATAAAATTTACACCAACGCTATGCACACAGCAAGCGGCGGTGTACATATTGTTCCGCAGCTCGTGCTCGTGCGGTAGCGTTCTCGCTTCCCGCGCCCGGGTTCGCGGTTTCGATTCCCGGCGGGGGCAGGGATTTTCTCTGCCTCGTGATGGCTGGGTGTTGTGTGATGTCCTTAGGTTAGTTAGGTTTAAGTAGTTCTAAGTTCTAGGGGACTGATGACCATAGATGTTAAGTCCCATAGTGCTCAGAGCCGTTTGTGCAGATATTGACGTAATCAACAACATAACACAGGAATTTGCTTACTTTTGTCCCACGAATTCCCCAACTACATAGAAGCAGTGAACCAATGGGATATTTTTTTTATTTACACATGTGCTGGGATTACTGCAAATGTTTTTTTTTAAATTCTTTATGAGCTTTCTGAACATAGGTAGAGCAGAATACTGTACGCCTTTCTGTACAAGTGTCAAGGAGGCGCGATTGGATTTCTCGCTAGTATTAACTGAGTGAAAACTGCTAATTCTTGGGAATAAGCTCGTTTGTTAACAACAAACGATAGTAAAGAAAATATGCAGTGTGTAACGGGTACAAGTGCAGATATTTCTGTTGGTGAGGGGATAGTGCGCTGAACAACATTCCACCAGTATTTACGTCATTTTCAGACTAAAAATTATGGCTGTTTGTAGCAGTACGTTTTTAGGATGGTTAGTAAATCGAAGTATATGTGGCAAGAGCAAGTCATTAAAGCTTATTTTCCCCTGGGCAGAAGGTCAGGTGTTGAATTGCGGCGCGTGGACTCAAAACGGTTAGCCTATACTGACAGATGTAGTCTACTTACTGGAGCAGCTACGATTGTGCAGAAAACATCGGGTCTTAAAGTTAATGAAGTGTTTGTTGGAAGACTGTTTGATGCAGATGAAAACCAGCCAGTACACTGATGTATGTACATATTAAAGGTACCACATACAAAGATACCTGTAACGCCGCGTATACTGAGAGGCCAGCGTCACAATTCCCGGACTCCTGAACAGCAGACGACAAGAGATTCGTGAACTTACTCTATATATTGCTCGAAATACCCGTTTCTGAGCCCTAAATGCCATTTATGAATGGGAAGAGTTGTGACTCGTAGAGGATATGAAACGCTGGACGCCTACTGTATTTTGTGTTTGGGCACTGACAACGTCAACCACCCAGCAGTATCGTGTGCAGTAGCATGGTAGTATCTGCCATTGAAAGCGGTGTTTAATTTCGTTGTGTTTTGCTCTTGTGAAGTTGTTATGTTGAGCGTTAAATATTACTACACCATCATGGGCGTTATCCCCGACGCCTCCATAGACAAGGAAGCTCCCTATCTGCATCGAGAGCAGATGCTCAGTATGTAAGTGTGCACCAACAACTGCTTCATTGACGGCTACGAAGTAAAATGTGTTTGTCTACTACATGACTCGTTGTAATGTATGCCCATGTAATCTTACTGCATACATATATTTACGGAAAATACACTCAGTAATTCTGACATTTTCAGCTTATTCATTACATTTACATGAACTTCCTGTTTAACGGTAGCAAATACGCTATGAAACACATTGTCTCCGATCGGCACTATTATGGAATTGCTTGGAAGATGTTTAGATCCTCCGTCAGTTCCGTGATTAATGCAGGCATTTTCACCACTTTCCATAGGGAAAATGTTATTTCATTGTTCTTAACGAGCTTTCGATGAGCTTCTTTGCTTAATTTTGGTACGCACTCATAAAGCGGAGTCATAGCATTGCACAGGAAGTCTTTAGCATGGTATGTGCAATGAAGAAGAGTAGCTGGCGTCGAAGACTTAAATCATCACCAAGCCTGTGATAAGCAATTAAAATTCATTAATTTTTAAGTTTATAATACAATCTACCTTCAAAATATCATTCTTAATTCAATGCGAAAAATAATATCTCTGACATTGTGTCACCTTTCCTGTTCCAACATCTCACATCGCAGCCTTAGAGTCAAAATATCTGTGGAGTGAGCACAGATAGTACAATGCTATGTATGTTGCTAAACGGCTAAAACGGTCCCTGTATCACTTGCAGGTTGCCTCTCTAACGGCTTCCAGGGGTAAAAAAAAATAGTTTTCAGTATTTCGTAAAATTATTGACCGAACTGAAAAATGTAAAAGACGCGATACTCTTTAACAGTTATAACCTTTCGTTAAAGGTGTGACAGAGTGAGTCACGCATTGAAGTCAGAAACAGTATATTTGTCGAGGCAGTGCAACTCAAGGCGCGCAGCTTACCAGAGTATTTTCATTAGTATTTCAGAATGGCGTTTGAATGTGCTTTTTACGTGTGAATCCAATTCTTTAAGGAATAGGGGGTGCACATGCACCGGAACTATAATATTAAACGTATTGGCATTGTTTTTAAACATATATTTGTTAGAAACAGTAATTGCGATGCTATAGTTGCAAATCCAATACGTGAATACAATTAGATAAGTACCACACAATCACGTGGCGTTGGAGGCAACTTTTGATGACAAAAATCATGTTCCACGCATCTGGAAGCGCAGTTCATAGATATTCGTACTCTATAATCTGAACAACCGAACAGACATAGTAAAGAAATCTGAAGAATTTCCGAATTTGTTCAGTAGTGGAGGGCAGATTATCGGCAGAGCTTTGGCAGTGGCGAATGTGTGAATGGAGAACTTGAGCTGACAGCCTTCCACACATACATCTTGCAGATGCCACTCTTAGTGAAGAGATTCTCTCGTGTTCCGTGTCGTCTTAGGATAAATGCCTCATGCCATGCATCGGAAGCCATTCAGCAGACATCGTACTGTTCCACCGAACAAGACGATTGCCGTGCGACCTGCGATTACAATCAGTGAACTGAATAGAACAATTTCCCGATCGCCATGTTCGAGATACGAAGATAACACCGGAATTAAGCCGCGGTTTGTCGGCCAGTGGCATAAAGACACGACACGCTTCCCAGCCGTGGGGCCTGGTCACCTTAGCCTTCGCTCTTTATTGCACTACTTCCTCGTTCACTGCACCATCTCCATTAAACTGCAGCGGTGCACGTCTTTTGTTAACTACGAGACATTTCTGTCGACATGTAAGGCATAAATTGCAAGTGGTACGAAAAGAGTAACGTTCAAGACGACCGTAAACATTCGAAGACTGTTACTGACCGAGGTCACAATGGAGGCACGTTATCTGAGAAGTGCTATCTCTTGATTTCCAGATAGGCGAAGGTACATTGGCGAATTTAATGAAGCAGCACTGCTGCTTGGGAATTTAAACACACAGCTGCTGAAGCTAATTAGTGCCCTCTGGAAGGCTGGCAAGACGGCAAGCAGTGCTGCGTTCTTTTTTTTTTTCTCGAATGCCAATGATGAAGGTAATTGTCGTCTAAAACCTCAGCAAATGGCGAAGGAAAGAAATGATACTTAAATTACACAATTTTGTGCAATTTTGTCGGAAGTATCTGAAAAGATTCATGCTTTCTACATCCATCATATTAGCAAAATAATAATTCATTGCCAATACTCTCGTAATTGTTAGGAGGCTAATTAAAACTTCATTTCTGGCAGTATACGAAATGTTTCGCTCGGTTTCCATGAAGTATTTCCGGTGAATCTTGGAACTTTCTTCCCTCACTAGTCTCCAGTTATGCTACCGCTACTTAACTAACGACATTATTTTACACACACACCTCCTCAGAACTGTGTATATTATTGACCGTTAGGAAACAAAAGTTAACCTATTACTTAATCACATGTAGATGGATTCAAATCCCACTAGCACCTATGCCTTAAAAATATATTTCTGCAGTTATGTAACGCTACAATGGATTCACTAAGTAATACTATGTTGCTCAGTATTGCCTAGGATCGTCTGGCTCTCTTACTTATAAGCGTCGTTTTTCTTTTAAAAACATAATGTTCAGCACAGCCACGATCCGCACTTAGTAACACAATCATTGTTCTTTTCCTTACGAGAAGAAGTTTACAAGAGTTTTTCAATTTGTGTGATATGATAGAATGTAATACATCAGAACGGAATAACTGTACACCAACTACCATTTACTTACAATCCACAGATATAATTTTGGCTATGCTTGTTAATTCCAGCAAACGCAGCTACGTGTTGAACCGTTCATCATCTGTCTTCACCCGACTGTACTGGGGGTGAAAACTACTGTAACTTAGTTTATTCATTTCTGTGTCCCATAAAATCGCCACTTTTCCTAGTTGCATACTTGACTAGCCGCTGTCCAACGTCCACAGTGGATCAGCAGAGATTACATAAGTAAGTGTTGGGTCTGGTATGGTTTTATAAAACTTCCGCTCCGTTTCTTTCCTGACTTTTTTCTGTAAACTTTTTACGATAGTTCCACTTACGTAAATATATTTAAGTTTTGGTCCACGTCATGGTTATGTTCGTAAATGATGTCTCATCTTAGATATTTAAAATGTTTGATTTGCTCCAGGAATTTATAATTCAAAACTATTTTAGAACTCCCTGGTTGTGTGCCCTTTGTTTTTCTACAGACAATGTTAGGTTGTAAAATCTGAGGCTATCTGCTGCATCTTATAGACCCCCATCTGATGGCTGTCTTCATTCTCTGCAATCAGAATTAAATCCTTTTTTGTTCAACTTTTTGGGTCGCTGATCGTTAGGGGAATAACGGCAGAAATTTTTATTGGTGATAGACGTAGTACTGAACGACATGCCGTCAGTATTTACTTCATTTTAAGACGTAATGCTTAACAACTGTTGGGACTAGTATGTTTATAGGTTCATTAGTACGTCTGTCAAAAGCAAGACATTAATGCTTATTTTTCCCTGGGCAGCAGGTCGAGTGTTGAAGAATTGATACATGGACGTGAAACGGTTAGTCTATACTGACAGGTTTGGTCGACTTACTGGTTTAGTTAGGACCATGCAAAAAAAGTCAGGTACTGAATTATGAGGCGTGTCTGTGGGAAGACTATTGGACGCAGAAAAAAAGAAACTAACACAGCTGAAGTGGGTATGTATTAAGATACCAATGAACACAATATCTGCACTTATACCTAATACCATGAATACTGTAGAGTGTCGGAGAAATACGGAATCCTCTTCGTACTTCTTTGTTTGTGTTCATTGACTTTGTGTGATTATAGTTCCCGTAAGTATAACAATTTCCGTGTTTGTGTACAGGCTCTTAATGGCAGTTGTAAGTTGAGCCGGATAACCTTATTCATCTGTTCTATTTCGTAGCATTTCTTTGTTCACATTACCAAATGCCTTTTCAAAATCTGTAAAAGCAAGATGGGTTTACCTACTGAATTCTCGTGTCTTTTGTATTTGAAGTTACGGTAGACTACTTTCGTTGGTAGGATGTAGAAATCATTACCTGTATCTATTTCGTCATCCTCGAATCTCGATCTCCCATCTCGACTGTCGGCAAAGTTCACAACGAAATTCCCAGCGATACGAAGAATACCAACGGAAGCTTTGTATAAGAACAGATCCCGTTCGTCCATCAGTTGTGGAGTTCTGTGAGGAGCACTGCACTGAATAGGCAGCGGTTTTTAGGACCAGTCGCACGGATAGAGTTCTCTTCAAGCGGAGAGGCAGTCAATCAGAGGGCAGATACCGGCGCAAAACGTGACGCCCGTCGACGGGCCGATCACCCCTGGCCTGATGAGCTGGCGGAAACGAACGCAGCCGGAGCGCTTTTCTGCAGCATCGCCCACAGCGCCCGTTAACGAAGCAGCCACGCCGCAGCCGCTGCTATCGGCGGCCCATCTGTGGCCCGTAATGACTGGTGCGGGCCTCCTGCCGCCACGCCGTAATGTATGCGAGTTGCCGCCAGGAATGCGAGCCCTCGCCGCCCGCGATAATCGATGGGTCGACCGCGCGCACTTGCGACGCTCATCTGTCAGCAGTGTCAGGCGCAACCGCTGGTGCCGCCTAGGGTGAGTTCCGAAGGACGTCTCAGTGCACTGTGCAGAGCAGTTTACGCAGGAGAAGGACGAATTAAGCCACATATTAAACTTATGGTTATTGTTAGAGACGAGCAGCTCCAAATCTACGATTGGGACACCACCAGTAATGGTCCCGTCGTCACAGGTAAGTAGTTCAAATCTCTGACCTGGGCCAGTGCATAGTTGATCCTTGTCTGTTCGCACTGAGGCGAATTCGGGTTCAAGATGCGTGATGTACACCATGTTACCATTCTAATTTCCTCGCGATGAACAGCATCGATATTTTTAAGACGTGCGGGCCTTGCTGATCTGTAAACCGTGCATCCTCAGTCAAAGCGGTATCACATAAAAGCCCTATAGAACTGGAGCAGTCATGTTCGGTCTGCTTCCAATAATCTGTGGCTGAGACATTTTCACATAATCAGTGTCTTTACGTCTTTGACCTTGTATATATTTCAAGCTTCCATGTACATGCGCAAGATTACTGTACAGTTCACACTTTAAGCGCTTGGTCAAAGGTTCATAGAAACATTTTCATACTATTTATCGACCGTTCCGCTTTCGAATGGCACGTGGAAAAAAAATGAAAGTCTAAATCTGCTCTTGCAATCTCCGATTTTCCTTATATTATTTTTAAGTGATCGCGACTGATGGCCACGATCGCCAGTGGAGAAGATGGAGCTAGTTGCTGCATAGAAAGGTCTTGTCTCCTATGAATTCGATGCTCTATTGCCTCGATGGATGGTAATTTCGTACACGGGTTTGCATTCACAGTTTATTTTTCTCCTGGAACTCTCTCCAACCTTTTTTCGGTATGCAGGAGAAAAATAAAGTAGAGATGGAACCCGTATCCGAAACCGTCATCCACCGAGGCAGCAGAGCATCTCGTTCATAAAAGCAGCAGCAGCTAACTCCATCTAGTCCACTGGCAATAGTGGCAAGCAGTTGCGATCACAGAATTGCGAGACGTTCCGCTTGCGGTCCGTCAGCGTACAAAGTTATGATTGCTCTTGAAGGGGGTGGCCTAATGGCAGACGCTGGTATCTGTAACTTTGACACTGTTCCGGACACAGGCACCCTTCCTTGATTTGTTTCTCAAGGCATCTTCCATAAGTCCTTGAAGTTTGTCGTAACATTTCTGGAACACCCTGTGTATTTCAACAATAAAAACAAATCGATAAACTACTCTATACTTCGTGATGACTGCAATGCTATGTGTAGAAGGGCAGACAGGGTAAACGAAGCGAAACAGAAGCAGTTGTAAAAGTTGACTGCAGTGGCTAGGAGCTAAGTCTATAAGCTGCGCGAGGTCGTGTGACCACACCGCCGAGTAAGTTACCGGTATACTGAAAGCGAATGGCATATGAATCAGTAGCTTGTGGCTTTGTAAACAAAGAAAGCTAGTAAACCTGTAGGTGCGTTCCTGGAGAGAAAAACCCAGCGTAAAGAACTTTCTGGGAAGCAGATACCACAGACGTGACAAATTGGAGCCGGAGACGAGTGGCGGCTCTGCAAGCGGTGGCAGGCACGCCACAAAGGGCACGAGGCGGTCAGGATCCCGGGCATCGCCGGTGGCCACACGCCTCCAGCATCACAAGCGGCCAGAATCATGCTGCGTTGCAGCTCGCAGGCAGCGCTGCGAGTTCTCTAACTGCAGGCTGCAGAATATATATACAAAGCTGTGAGTTGCTGACCGCGTCGTATTGTGAGATAATGCACCAGTGTTTCAGACACTGTTGCAATTGGCCTACATCAGGGTATGTCACATACTCTGTAAGTATGTACGGCGATGAAAACAACAACACCTGCGGAGAAGTGATACTGGCGTTCCTCAATGAATCGTTCAGTGGGTGCGAGAGCGTTACAGAGTTGCTCCACAAACTCCAGTGGCAGATGTTACAAGAGAGGTGTTGTGGATCACGGAGAGGTTTACTGTTGAGTTTTCGAGAGACCACTTTCCTGGAAAATTCGGACAACGTGTTACGTTTTCTCATATACATCTTACGAAATGTACACGACGAGAAAATTCGAGAAATTAGATCTCATACAGAGGTTTATCGATACTCATACTTCCCACGAACCATTCGCGGGTGGAACAGGGGAGTACCTTGTGCCACACACCGTTAGGTGGCATGCGGATTAAGGCAGATGCTATAAGCCCTATGCTGTTGTAAATGTGTAGCAACTATTTAGGAGACAATCTGACAAGCCTCCAGATTGCCTGCAAATGTTACTGTCCTTTACCGTCCCGTAAAGTCATCATAAAATCGAAACGAACTGCAAAAAGGTTTAGATAAGATAGCGCGAAATGTGGCAATTGATACTCAACAATAAAAACCGTGAGTTCCTCCGCATGGTAGCTAAAAATATCCGTCAGCTTTCAGTCCGCTGATACGTGTCGATTAAACTAAATACCTAGCGATTAGAATTACGAACAAAACTTAGATATCACATAGAAGGTGTTATGGGAAGGAGAGTCTAAGATTGCATTTCATTGGCGGAAAATTACAAGATACAACAAATCAACATACACTGCGCTTGTCTATCCTCGTCTGGAGTATTGCTACGTGGTATTCTGTTGACGGAGAGCACTCATACAGTTCAAAGAAGGGCAGCTCTTTTTGTGTTATAGGGAATTATGGAGGACATGGTCACGGATGTGATATGCAAGTTGGAGTAGCAATGATTCAAAAAGTCGTCAGCGTACAAAGCTACCCTCTCTGCCGCTAAGGCAGACGCCGGCGCTTGTAACTTCGACGCGCTGTAGCGTCGTTGGATGATGTTTCCGGTCACGGGTTCCCATCCTCGGTTTGTTCCTCAGGATATCCTCTACAACCCCTCGAGGTCCGTCGCAATATTTCTGGGGCACCCTGAGTACCATATTACATTGTGGAATATCATCAAATTACTTAGGTTGGTACCGAACCATAAGGCTGGTAGCTACACTGCATTCATTTACTATACTTCAACGTACATGAACAATTTCTGGAAAGTTGTTTATAGAATTCACTTCCTTTCTACAGCTCTCCATTCAGATCGCAAGCTAGTCTGCGTCTGATTACCTCAATAAGTCTGCCTCGTTCTTAAGAAGTCAATGGAAATGTCTTCAGGCCGACAGCTGAAGGTCAGATAAGAAGTTAAAGCTAAAGTTTTCTGAGTGGCTAGGCACCTTCGTATTCCTCTCGAAATTCCTTGATCAAAACTCGACATATCGATCCCTTTCAATCGATTCGCCGTCATATTTACTGAAGTAATTTTTTTTCCTCGACGCCTCTAGTGTGCACGATTCATTCAGCAAACTGGGGACCCAAGAAGATTCTTGAGGAAAGTTGCAGGAAAGAGGTCGAGACTTGAGGTTTTCAGGGAAAAGGTTGATGAGAAATACGAAGCTGTCTAAACACCCAGAAAGTTTTACCTTCAGTGGGAGCGGGCGCGAGAGCCTGTGTACTTGCGTAAAGAAGTTTCTTTGCTTGACTGCGTACACCAGCCTGTTCACCATCGAGTCACAACGAATTTAATTATGTGACTGCCTCATCTAGAAGGAATTTCTCAAATATGAAACTCCATCCCACATAACACCTTCAGAACTTAATTTCTGTAATCTTCTGTTTTCTATATAAAGACATATATCTTCGTATCTGATGTAGGCTTTCCTTGTGAAGTCAACACTTAAGACACTGCTGCAATAATAAGAGGAATCAGGCTTGCGAACTATAGTAGTACCATTATTAAATAAATTTGAAATCCGTCTTTACAACTACTAAAAAGTATTTGCCTATTTTAACACAGCATATGGGTTCGTTTTATTTATTTAAAAGTCAGTGGAAGCATTGTTCTATTTGTCTAGCCAGGAGGACGAACATCGACGCTAATGGTCCAACACTTTGTCGTGTTTTATATAGAAAAAGCGTTTATTGGTGCAAACCAAAGTAAAATTAGGTCAAAACCAACAGAGCAGAAGGAACAAATATCTGAGAAACCTTGCAAGTAGATTACGCTTCCAGTTGTAAGCGATAATCAGACAAAGATACTACCACTGAGGATTATTAAATGAATAAAACGAAACGCGTATGGTAGAATAAATATGCACTTTTTTAGCAAGTGCAAAGATGAATTTCAAATATATTTGATAATTTTAAGATAACTATGGACACAAATGAAGGAGCTAATAGTGTGAAGCCATTTCTCTTCCGAATTGCGAAGGGAAGTGGAATAAATCTTCTATTATGTGTTTGCAGTAACAGGAGAGAAATGCGAAGCGTGACTTGTAGAGGTACAATTTTTATAGCTCGTAGAACAACGTAAACTGCTTGCTGAAACAGCATCAACGGTAACGAGGAGCGGTAGTGGCGAAATCAGGTCGCTTGGAAAGCTAAAAAACAGTGAAGGCGCGGGATCGTGAGCAGAATGACAGAGAACGTATCTGTCACTTGACATTAAGGCCTCCCTTATGATGACTGACACGTTCCTTCAGGAGCGAAAGCCTGCCTTTCCAGCATTCTGTACACTCACTTCTATTGCTCCGATATCGCGTCCACTGCGGCCTATGACGCCTTGCGACGGGTAGGCATATTTTCGTCTATTCGCAACGTCTCCCCCGCGCCTCCTGCGAGGAGCGCAGGAGCGTGGGCGTATTTGGACGGTCCGACGGCGAGCCTCGTCACTCGCACAACGGATGGCAACACTGACCAAGACAAATTGATTAAGCGCAAATGGCTGCACACGATCAGATCCAGCGTGGCAGAAAGCAGACAGCTTATCTGATTCACGAAGACGTTACCGCTCGCCGCTAGTCTGACTGTCACGGCCCTCGAGATACCGTCCCGTCCCGGCCGCGTTCTCGCACGCGCGGAAGAGTGTGATCATCTCGTCCTAGAACTGGGTATCGCACTCGTCGAATCTTCGTTAGAAGTTACGCCACAATGACCTTCAGCGTGTGATGACCTTCCACACATCCGAGTCTCACAGCGAATGCCCTCTTTTACTCAAGGTAAAGGTATTTCTCACGTAAATGTTCTCAGCCCGAAAGTAGCCTGAAAAAAAAAACTATCGATTCTCCACATCGAATCTCAGTACCGCTGGTTCTCTGGTGAGTCGAACGACCTGCACCATCGGAAAGGACAAAGCGATTTGTTTCCATGTAATACCTTCTTGCTTCCTTATTCGGTTTCAGTGATGTTCAAAAAAATGGCTCTGAGCACTATTGGACTTAACATCTGAGGTCATCAATCCCCTAGAACTTAGAACTACTTACACCTAACTAACCTAAGGACATCACACACATCCATGCCCGAGGCGGGATTCGTGCCTGCGACCGTAGCGGTCGCACGGTTCCAGACTGAAGCGCCTAACCGCTCGACCTCAACGGCCGGCTTCGGCGATGTGCCTAGAACCATTCAGAGTACTTTAAGTACTGCATTCTTTAACCTGAGGGAATTTGAATCACTGTAACCATAAAATATGGAGTGTTGAATACTTTAAGAGATACTTGCTATCTCGTCTTTAGATGACAGCGTACTTTCCGCGTTATTGAGGAAACGTTATTGCCCGTCTGTATCTACACATCCACTGTAGCGAAACTAAAAACCTGTGAAGAATCTATCGCTGAAAATGCCTTTCCAGGCACTATTAAATATTTATATTAGTCGTTTACGCAACTAAGAGGTCGAATTGATGTGACTGGTTTCAAATCAGAAATCTATAAAAGAGTGCATTCCACGAACTTACGTCCTCATCGTAAACGGAAATGTATTGCGCTTACCTCTTGATGCTGCTTATGGTTCGCTTATTATTCTGTAAACTATTCTCAGTCGTTTAATGTGAAGTGTAGAGAACTATGATGCCTGTAGCGGTTGTGTAAAAGCAGACTTCATGAAGTCATCGTTCACAGAACTGTTCGCTGCGTACAGTATACGAGCACTTTTCATACGACGATTGAGGCGCCTTATTACAATGCAGCATCTGTGAGGCAATAATTTTTGGACAATATCATTCCTAAAATGCACTAGCCCGCCCAGCGTTCATTTAAACCCAAAGGGACAGCTCTGGGACGAGTCAGAACGTCGACTGCCGGACGGTGTGGCCGAGCGGCTCTAGGCGCTTCAGTCTGGAACCGCGCGACCGCTATGGTCGCAGGTTCGAATCCTGCCTCGGGCATGTATGTGTGTGGTGTCCTTAGGTTAGTTAGGTTTAAGTAGTTCTCGGGAACTGATGACCTCAGATATTAAGTCCCATAATGCTCAGGACCATTTGAACCATTTGAAGAACGTCGACCTCACTCCAGACCCCAGCGCCCATCATACTTCCTTCTCTGATTCCGTCTGTTGGGGTAGAATGGGCTGCCATCCCTCCACAGATCTTCAGAAACCTTACTGAAAGTGTTCCCAGCAGATTTCAAGCCGTCATAAGGGTTAAAGATGGATACACCTCAGATTAGCGTCCATTAATACATGTCTGGATACATTTGATCAGATAGTGTACCTGTAAGCTACGTGTGCCCTCTCGCTTCTACTTGTAGTGTGAGCCTTTTCAGCTGTCGTATTGCGCAGAATCGTTCCTTAAACTATTCTACTGGGTGCGCAGTAGGGCTGTTCCTCGAGATTTTGTCGGCGGTGGTGCTGGCTCGTCGGACACGGTGGCCGGTGTCCCCCTCGTGGTGAGTGGCATGCGGCGCGGAGCGGCCCGGCAGGCGCCTCGCTTCCGGCCGCGGTCAGGCCACCGGCGCGCGGGATTGCTCTTGATGACTTGATGATGCCCCGCCATTCAAGTGGCGCAACCTCAAGGCCCCGCTCCGTCCGTCGACCGCGGAAGTCCCCCTCGTCCGTCAGCTGACGCCGCGTCGTCACCAGGGCCGGGCCGGCGTGTGGCGTGCCTCACACAGGCCACGCGCCCGTCGGGCATCAGACCGATACAGACATTGGTATTGGCTTATTCTATACACGTTAGGTGAAATTTAACTGCGGAGGAGAATGTTTCGCTGTAGTGAGCAAACAGATTCTGCAGATGGAATCTTCTCGGGATATCAGCCCAGTGGCATCATCGTCTTGTAGCAACGTTTCGGCGAGTTTCCTACTCGTCATCTTCAGCCGAAGCAGAGGTAGGAAACTCGTTGAAACATTGCTACAAGATTACGCTGCTACTAGGTTGCCATCCCGAGAAGATTTCGTCAATGTGATTCGACGAGAAGGTATACACTCCCACAAATAGACTTTGATTCGAGTATAGCCATCAGTTATACAGTGTGATTCCATGATGATGATACAAATATTTTGGGATCATGGAGAAGCATAAATGTATCAACCTGAGTCGAAAGTTCTAAGCGAAAGTCTTTCTGATATACGGAGTACACTTGCCGGTACTGTCGTTACGAAGATTGTAGGGTAGCCAAAATTCATAGGTGATAGTATGGACCAAAACAAGAAAACAAAGTCTAATAAACATCGGCTCTAAAATAAATATGAGCATTTATTCATCTTCGATACTGCGAAAATGTCTTCTACTGAACAAGTTCCCCCACCTCTTAAAGTATGCATTTTGGACCCTATATTTACTGGAACGTTTTTTTCTTTTAGCCCTCCAAAACTATGGATAAGGAAGAGCTTGTAGTAGAAAGGTGTGTTTCACAGAATCGAAGATGGGCAAGTGCTCATAGATCTTAAAGTATGCACATCAGCGCCTAAGTTTGCAATTTCTTCTGTTTTGATCCGTACTACCATCTCTGAAGGTTGCGTAATCTACAATCTTAGAAACAACAATACCAGTACATGTATTCCACTGTTAGAGGCATCAGAACGATTTTCGCTTACAACTTTGGACTCGGTCGTTTCTGGAGCAGGGCCCCAATACCTCAAACTGACACATTTACCTTCCCCCAGCATCCCTTTATAAACACTGCGTCGACCACCTGGCATAAGTACTGGCCGAAGGCAACTTTGTATATTGTGTTCACTATACTAGCTCCGAGCTTTTGTCGGGCGGTCGACGGAGGGTTTATGTGATCGTCTTTTTCCAAAATTTGTCTTTAACGTTAATTAAAGTAGTAAGACCTTTTAAATCATGATAATCACTCAAATTTGTGGCTATTTGTCATGTATACTGTTGGTACTGTCAGCTGACCATCATCTTTAGAACGATACCGGTCGGGTCATATTGCATGTGTATCAATACAGCTGTAGTAGTTTCTTATTAATATTAACTAGACTCAGCGTTTGAGAATAATATGGTCTATATTTCTTGTTATGACTTTTTTATGTCTTTACATTTTTGGAGTTTTAATCCCCCTTAAACTGGCGTAATACATTTATATCTTCATCAACGCTAGGTTTTTTTCGACTCCATTTGAGGGCTGCAACAGTCTTTTATCATCTTTACGGACGTCCCGATGCACGATAGCATTAGTTCGTCGCATGTCAGACAATCGAGGCTCTTTGCAGCGGCTACACATTCTGTTCAAGCCATAGGCATCTGGAACACGAGCATGGTCGTTCACACTGATGGTTAGACACTGGAGAGCTTTACGCACCATCAGCAGTGGCAATGGAATCGAGGCGGTCGCAGATAAACGCTAGGGGTCCCTCGTCTTTGTGGGCAGTCGGGAGAAGATCAGTTGGAAAACGCAGTAGATTACGTCTTAACATCCCGTTGGTAAGCGTTAGAGAACGAGCGAGAGCTCGGACTGGACAAGTGTGGAAAAATGACACTGACTTAGAGGGAGAGTAACGACCTCAGTTGGTTTAATAAATGATGAAAATCCGGATGCCGAATTGATCTTCTCTCCTTCCGAGTCCATTCTTTCAACGACTGAACCATTTCAATACGTGCGAGTTCAGTTGAGGAGCTGCGGATCAGAAAGACTTCTTCGATGCATTTAGAAGGGAGAAACTGGAGAGACGGTGTAATAGCCACAAGAAGCAACTTCCACAAGCACTGTACAGCGACTTTGGCCTGTTCTCATGGACTCAGAGAGCAGACGTTCTTGTCTGAGTAGTCTTTTAGGGAATGCCAATGTTTGCTTTGCCTTCTAATCAGTGTTCTTGGTTTCATCCTCAACGATGCATTACGCTACTAAAAGTGCATCTGCAACGTGCGTACCCAATTAGCAGATACAAGTTAACGGGAAAATAGTGAATATTATGATAACTATTGTAGCCTGTCCAACAACAACGCGTTTACAGAATATAGTATGTGTAGGTGGGTACATCTCCCTGTTGCTAAATTCAATTCCTACACATATGTATGAAACTCATGTTGCGTATATACATAGACAGCTACTAGATGAAGTACTTTTATTTTGCAAATTGTTTCGATACTTGAGAGCATCTTCAGGCCCAAAAACAGACCGGAACTGGTTGCGAAAGAAAATCAACCCACATAACAAGTGTCGATGTGCGTATAATTATGCGTTTCACACAGTACTTGTCAGCTATGGAGTACAGCTTTACAACATTATCTTGCATAACTGCTCGAGATACTGAGTAAAAAAAAAAATTACAAAAATTAGAACTGGTTGTGAGCAATTTATTGTAATGTAGAGAACTAAAGTAGCTGGATTTCTTACTTTGATGGGCTACAGTTTTTCTTTCTTGATTAGAAGCAATTCTGGATCACGAAGTGATGAGTTGTTACCTGTAATCTGTAGCGTCTTAATGCTGTTTGCATCAGTCTGTTTCTTTCGATGTGGCTGTTTCGTACATGGTATACTCTATTTCTTTCGATGTGGCTGTTTCGCAGATGGAATGTGACCTTTACCTGCCGTGTTGCTTTCCTCTGTGGAAGCAGGATGCACTACACAAAATAATAATTTCTACAGTCAACCCTTCTACAAGGCCATTGGCCTAAGAATGGTGCCGGTAGTGAGTTCACGCTTAAAAATATTCCCGAAACTGGTTAACGAACTCGCCGCAGCGCGGACTAGTCGCAGGAAGGGGGCGGCGTGGTGGGTGCGCCGGATCGCTATTCGAGGCAGGCGTCGCCCGTACGGCCGGTAGGCGGCGGGCGAGATGCGCGATGCGTGGCCTCCGTGCTGAATCGCAAACTCGCATCCCGTTGGAATGCCGTATGCTGCACGCTGCCGGGCAGGACCTTCTCGTCGCGTCCCGCTCACACTGGCTTCTCACTGTGACGTCAGCCGGCAGCCGCATTTGCAGGGCGGCTCGAAAACGCGACTGGAAAATTAGGGTGGCTGATGCACGCTGAATAATGGTACTCACTCGAGTCCATCTCTTCGACCTTCCCTCAAACAACATTCCCGTTTCCAGAAAATGATGCAACTAAGCTGCGTTGCACACGCCTTGAATCTGTTACTTCCCATTTGTGTCACCAACAGTAATGTCCTTCATCAGTAATGTTTTAATGATTTCCAGAAATGACTTCAACCAGTCGGCTTCCGCGTGGTAAAATTACTATTTTCCCCTCACCAGTTTCAAGTTGTCTAGCGATTCATCATGAGAACTATCTCATGATGAATCGCTAGCTCTTAGCAATTGTTCATGTCATTGCGGGGGTTCGTTGTGTGCCTGTGGCAATATACCGTAATAACTACGCACTATTCCGAGATACTGTAAAATTATATGGTCCATGGGATTATTTTTGGTGCACAAATCACATTGGCAAACATTGTTTATACATCGTACAATGTAAGCTTTCACGGCTGGTACTGATATCACTTAAAACTTCCGGGCTAATACGCCATGGTAGACTTATAAAACTCTCTCCTAACGTTTCCTGTCCAACTGCGGGAGTTATCTACAGAGGCAAAAGGGAGAATTGCCATCAGAATTCGAGGGATAGCCGAATAAATGGGCAGTGTAAAGGGCACCACAGTCCATCAAGCGACATCAGCTCTGGTAGTGCCAACATTCTCGACCGAAAGTAATCTCTCATCAATCTTACGTTGCAATCCAGAATGAGATTTTCGCTCTTCAGCGGACTGTGCGCTGATATGAAACTTCCTGGCAGATTAAAACTGTATGCCGGACCGAGACTCGAACTTAGCCTTTCGCGGGCAAGTGCTTTTTTTTAAAAAAAAATCTCATTTTGCTCTATATTAGTCGATGAATCTTTTCGTGGCGGACGTCCGAGGACAGCCGTTCAGGTTCTTTGTTGATCCGTTCACTCAGTTGTTTTATTACAGAGGACAGCTAACCTTCTGACCGAGCACGCTGAGCTACGGTGCCGGCATCAACTGAATTACCGAACACGACTCACGCGCCGTCGTCACAACTTTACTTCCGTCAGTACCTCGACTCCCACCTTCCACCTTACGTTGCAATGTTGGCATCAAATTTAACACATTCATCTTTTCTGTTAAAATTATTACGGTGTTTATAAATCTCAATAGCTGCTCCATATATACGTGCATGATAATGCGATGTTTTCGATATAACACTGATCTCAGGTAACTTCGTGGACTGATGGACTGTGGTGCCCTCCGAGTTCTGGTTGCAGTTCGCCATTTTACATCTGAAGATATCCCCCGCAGTTAGGAAGGAAACGTTAGGAGAAAGTTTTATATGCCAACCACGGCCTATTATCCCGGAAGTTTTAAGTGAAAAAATTGTTTATGTTCGTCACTTACATTAATGACACAATGCTGCACACACTTCGCCACTGCGTTCGAAAAACAAAATCGAAAGTGTAACTATAAAGATTATGCATTTGGTCATTTTCAGAGATGCACACTGATCTTGAATATACATGGTGTTTCGGCAGATATCAGCAGTTTCGGTTTTAGAAACTATAGATGGAGCCAGCCCAAAAAACAAAACAATACTGTGCATCAGACGTTTCGTACAACGACCAATGACAACGGAAAGCGTCGGTTTGTTTCCCGTGGAATTTCAGGTGCCTTTCGATAGAGCGGACCGAAATTGCTCTATTGCGATATTTGTTTTATCGATATGTATTAAGGGGAACAGTAAAATATGAGGAATAATCAGTACTCCAGCAGCGGCTGAGTAGCGGTGCTGTCAGAAGGTAGCAGTCAGCACGTGTCAGGCCGACACGCGGGTGGTTGCAGGAATGCTGGTTATTCTTCATGTCGTACTGTCCCTGTTAATACACATTGATAAAACTAATACTGCGCTAGACTGATTTGAGACCACTCTATAGAACGGGCATTTGAAACTACGATTTAACAGTCATTTTGTTTGTAACGGGAGACAAATCGACCCTTTCCTTTGCCACTGGATTGAAATTAACATTCCTTATTACCGTGTTGACATACGATGTTTACAAAGTTTGTGAAACTAGTCTTCAGAAGTTTTGGTACGCAAAATTAATTTAATTTCCCTATTGTTTATTAATTATAAATTAGGTATCAGATTTAGCACGTTGATGGCTACACTCAATAATGAAAATGACAAGTTACGTGAGCGTTTGGAAGCGTGGTGCGGGTAGACTCGTGTGTGTGTGTGTGTGTGTGTGTGTGTGTGTGTGTGTGTGCGTGCGTGTGTGCGCGCGCGCGTATGTGAGCGTTAGATTGGGGTGTTCAGTATATTTAACAGTAACGAACATGAAATAGCATACTAAACTAAGCGACTGAGCAATTTAGCTACTGCAGACTTCGCAGGCGCCATCGTGGTGTTCAGACCAATCATTCCGGTTGACGACTGCACGAACTCCGGTTGACGACTGCACGAACATTGGCGAAAATTAGGAATTAATATCTGCACTTGTGTGCGCTGTCAAAAAACTACACTGCAGTTAAAAACAATAATGGAATGTTTGGCCAAGGTAGTCTGCACATAACTGAATGACGACGTACTGATTATTACATGCAGCGTGAAACCAGAGAAATATGCGAATAAACCTTCATTTATTTGAGCTCATTCCGTCTGTCATTCGAA
Source organism: Schistocerca gregaria (assembly GCF_023897955.1). Lineage (NCBI taxonomy): Eukaryota > Metazoa > Arthropoda > Insecta > Orthoptera > Acrididae > Schistocerca > Schistocerca gregaria. The sequence continues at coordinate 373,307,502 of NC_064923.1, forward strand.
ATGTCATTTTACACTACTTTGAAGTGCTACACTGTCTAAAAGGAAAGTAATCCAAAGAGGACCGGTCGCAGCGATGGGGGTGAGACTATTGCGCTTCTCCGTTGCTCCGGCTAATGAATAGCGTTACCAGGTCCGCGGTAGCGCTGGCAGCCCGACTCCGGCATCCGAGGCGTTTGCCAGCTTTCGGGCAGAGCTGCGCGAATTCTTCCCACGGCCCAGCTGCACCGCCACATCCGCATTGCAGCGCCGCCCCTGCCCGCACGTGCCAGCCAGCAGAGCACCACGAGCCTTGCCATCGGCCTTGGTCTCCTACCACCGCCCGTCTTGTGTCTCCGTGTGTACCTCGTAGCTAAGTGATCAGCCACACAGTCTGTTGCTTCACTTTCTCATAGACCACAATAAGGTAAACATCCACGTAAGTCTCTAAAATAAGTCGCGACAATTTTCGTCGGCAAATATTGTGTGGTTTCTTTCACATTTCAACTGGACGATGGTCATGCTGCTCACAAGTAGAGCAACTTAAATTGTAGTCCTACTATACTGAATCACATACACTACTGGCCATTAAAATTGCTACACAAAGAAGAAATGCAGATGTTAAACGGGTATTCATTGGACAAATGTATTACACTAGAACTGACATGTGATTACGTTTTCACGCAATTTGGGTGCATAGATACTGACAAATCAGTACCCGGAAATTACCTCTGGCCGTAATAACGGCCTTGATACGCCTGGGCATTGAGTCAAACAGAGCTTGGATGGCGTGAACAGGTACAGCTGCCCATGCAGCTTCAACACGATACCACAGTTCATCAACAGTAGTGACTGGCGTATTGTGACGAGCCAGTTGCTCGGCCGGCATTGATCAGACGTTTTCAATTGGTGAGAGATCTGGAGAATGTGCTGGCCATGGCAGCAGTCGAAGATTTTCTGTATCCAGAAAAGCCCGTACAGGACCTACAACGTGCATTATCCTGCCGAAATGTAGGGTTTCGCAGGGATCGAATAAAGGATAGAGCCACGGGTCGTGACACATCTGAAATGTAAGGTGCACTGTTCAAAGTGCCGTCAATGCGAACAAGAAGTGACCGAGACGTGTAACGAATGGCACACCATACCGTCACGCCGGGTGATACGCCAGTATGGTGATCACGAATACACGCTTCCAATGTGCGTTCACCGTGATGACGCCAAACACGGACGCGACCATCAGCATCCTGTAAACAGAACCTGGATTCATCCGAAAAAATGAGGTTCTGACATTCGCGCACCCATGTTCGTCTTTGACTACACCAACGCATTCGCTCCTGTTTGTGATGCAGCATCAAGGGTAACTGCAGCCGTGGTCTCCGAGCTGATAGTCGATGCTGCTGCAAACGCCGGCGAACTGTTCGTGCAGATGATTGTTGTCTTGCAAACGTCCCCATATGTTGACCCAGGGATCGAGACGTGGGTGCACGATCCGTTACAGCCATGCGGATAAGATGCCTGTCATCTCGACCGCTAGTGATATGAGGCCGTTGGGATCCAGCACGGCGTTCCGTATTACCTTCCTGAACTCGCCGATTCCATATTCTGCTAACAGTCATGGGATCTCGACCAACGGGAGCAGCAATGTCGCGATACGATAAACCGCAATCGCGATAGACTATAATCCGACCTTTATCGAAGTGGAAACGTGATGGTACGCATTTCTCCTCCTTACACGATGCATCGCAACAACGTTTCAGCAGGCAACGCCGGTCAACTGTTGTTTGTGTATGAGAAATCGGTTGGAAACTTTCCTCTTCTCAGGACGTTGTAGGTGTCGCCACCGTCGCCAACCTTGTGTGAATGCCCTCAAAAGCTAATCATTTGCATATCACAGCATCTTCTTCCTGTAGGTTAAAGTTCGTGTCTGTAGCACGTCATCTTCGTGGTGTAGCAATTTTAATGGCCAGTAATGTATATAGTAGATGATCAGAAGTATCCGGACACTTTATTAGTGGGGGTTAATATTGTGTGTGGCCATCCTTCTCCTTTGTTGGCTTGAACCCTACGAGGGATACGTTTAATGAGGTTCCTGAATGTCAAAGAGGAAATGGCAGCCAATTCTTCCTGCCCAGAGTCGCGACCCCAACCCAATGGAACGCCTTTCGGACGAATTAGAATGTCGACTTCGCTCCAGCATCCAACATCGCTACTCTAATTTCGGCTCTTGACGAAGAATGGGCACAAGAGTAGTGATTTTGGACCTTGGGATCTGGAGTTACAGTTCTAACTCATCCCAAATGCGTTCCGTTCGGTTCAAGTCGGAACTCTGGGTGGGCCAGCCCATCCAGGAATGTTACTGTCGGCAAACCATTGCCTCACTGATCCTACTTTGTCACAGTTCCTCTACTGTACGCAGTGCACTATGCTATAAAATCTGTTCATATCCTTCCACATTTAGCGTTTTCTTAAGTGCAGTAAGAGGAACACACCCCAACCACGAAAACACGCCCTTACCGCAACATTACCTCATCACTACACCTCATCACATCACGTTTACATGAATAAAGAAGGAAAACAGGATAGTAAGGAACGTCAGAGCGTACAGTTCCATCGACACAACAGCCACAAGAAACGGCACGGAAGGAACAGAGACTTTGATAACGACCGTGATTCTTCCTTTAGTGGCAGAATAAAAATCGGCTCTTACGGAATAACGAGGGAATAATACAGGATTTTTTGGTTAAGTGTTGGAGAGTTCTGTTATAAAACCTGTTTTCTTTTCAGAAACGTTACTCACTCACATATCGTATATCATACTGTGAATTTATGCTCCAGCGACGAGCACATTAATACCGATACCCCAGCAAATATTATTTCATTTTTAGTCCTTAGTAATAAAACGAAATAGAATTACCCGTCTTAAAATTGCGGTGCACAGTTTTCACAAAAGGTGTCATGTTGTAAACAACAACCACAAGCTGCTATTGAGGTTTATTTTTATAATTCTTTAACTAGGTCCAACCTTCTTATTTTGTTGAATTTTTAAAATTTTCTTAGAGAATACCAGATTTTTACAGTTCTAAAAAAATTAATCCATAATTATTTATCACTGTGCGCATAGTTACCACTGGGGCGCGACACATCATCGTCATGTTTGGAATTTATCGTATCAGATCTCGATCATTCAGTGATAAGGCTTTTCTCCTTTTTCCATGAAATGTACAATAACACGTAATAAGAGGAACCATAAACTTGCAGTATATTAATAGTTATTTTCTCCGTTCTCTTTTTCACTTGTAACATATTCTGGGCGGTGATACACAATGTGTCACTGGAGCATTTGAAATTCATTCCAAGTTGCTTCCTTTGTTGCAAGGCACTAAAAATAAAACGTTATTGTAATGACGCAAAACGCACCGAATGCCGTGCTCGGAAGCCCATTTATCGTACGTCTTTTTTTCCGCAGCTGTCGCTCCCTGACAAGTGTGTCAACTACATGACAGCTGACATACAGCCGGGTGACTTGCGCCATAAGGCCAGACGAATACAGAAGTAGCCGGACGCCGGATTTGAAAGTTTAATCGTTTTATCAATTACATCGGAAAACGGACGTTTTTGCTTTTCCCGAGACCGTGCCCCACCCAAGGGAGAAAAACGAAAATCGTATGGGAGCTATAAGGAGAGCTGAGCGTTTATAGGGGCAGCCCCTCTCTAACATCCGCCGGATCGTGCAGGGCAGTGGAACAAAGGTGCACGCCGTCGTGGAAGACCAAAGACGGTTCCTCTCTGTCCAGAATCTGGAACCCACCTCTGTAATGAATGCGAGATAGAGATATCGCCGTAGAGTCAGTGGGGCCTCTTATTTTTCAACTGTAGATATTCCCTAATCTTTGAAACACTCATTACAGCCGTCGCAGTCGTCCCTTCCGATTACGAGAGGTCCTCGGCCAGAATAACAAGCAGTCGGCGGGTATGTCCGCTGTTCAACGGTTCGAAACGGCAGAGATGTCCTGCTCACAAATTGCCTTAACACTACTCGATACATGTAGTGCTTGCAACATATGTTCCTTTTCGACTGATATAATCGTTTTACAAACATTACATTACAATGTGAGAATTGTACTATCAGGTAAAGTTTTTACATATAGCATAAATGACGTTTGTTATGTGATGTGTGTTACTGGCTTCATTTTCATTGTATAACAGTATCGTGTAACATTATTGGCTATTATTTCAACACAAGTTCTATTACACAGGGTTCAAATGGCTCTGAGCACTATGGGACTCAACTGCTGAGGTCATAAGTCCCCTAGAACTTAGAACTACTTAAACCTAACTAACCGAAGGACATCACACACATCCATGCCCGAGGCACGATTCGAACCTGCGACCGTAGCAGTCGCGCGGTTCCGGACTGAGCGCCTAGAACCGCGAGACCACCGCGACCGGCGTAACCTAAGGAAATCACACACAGCCAGTTTGTGACGTTTTCGTGGGAAGACTGTTCGACGAAGATGCTTATACATATTAAGGTACTACATATAAAAATATCAGCACCTACATCCGTTATTATTTCGAGGACTGAACTAGAGTGGGGTTCAGAGTCCAAGCACAACTGATACCTTCGCTTGCAAAACCTAACGTTGATAACGGGATCATCCGTCGAATTAGTTGTTAAAACACTGCACACACTAACTTGACTGAACACTAAAAAATAAATCTTCGAAAACGTACGGCATGGACTCGACTAACGTCTGAAGCAGTGTTGGAGGGAACTGAAACCATGAATCCTGCAGGGCTGTCCATAAATCGGTAAGAGTACGAGGGGGGGGGTGAAGATCTCTTCTGAACAGCACGTTGCAAGGCACCCCAGATACACTCAATAAAGTTCATGTCTGGGGAGTTTGGTGACCAGCGGAATTGTTTAAAATCAGAAGAGTGTTTTGTGGAGCCACTCTGTAGCTGTTCTGGACGTGTAGGGTGTTGCATTGTTCTACTGGACTTGCCGAAGTCCGTCGGAATGCACAACGGACATGAATGGATGCAGGTGATGAGAAAGGATGCTTAGGTACGTGTCATCTATCAGAGTCGCTTATAGACGTACCAGAAGTGCCATATCACTCCAACTGCACACGCCGTACACCATTGCAGAGCCTTCACCAGCTTGAACAGTCCCCTGCTGACATGCAGGGTCCATGGATTCATGAGGTTGGCTCCATACCTGTACACTCGTAGACTCGTCCGATCCTGGCCGCGGTGGCCAAGCGGTTCTAGGCGATTCAGTCAGCAACCGCGCGGCCGCCGCTGCGGTCGCAGGTTCGAATCCTACCTCGGGCATGGATGTCTGTGATGTCCTTAGGTTAGTTAGGTTTAAGTAGTTCTAAGTTCTAGGGGACTGATGACTACAGCAGTTGAGTCCCATAGTGCTCAGAGCCATTTGAACCATTTTTTTGGTAAGTCCCATAGCGCTCAGAGCCATTTAAATTTGAACTCGTCCGACCAGGTAACATGTTTCCAGTCATCAACAGTCTAATGTCGGTGTTGCCGGGCCGAGGCGAGGCGTAAAGCTTTTCCTCGTGCAGTCATGAAGGATACACGAGTGGGCCTTCAGCTCCGAAAGTCCATTTCAATTATATTCGTTGAAAGGTTCGCTTGCTGGCACTTCTTGATAGCTCTACATTGAAATCTGCAGCAATTTGCGGAAGGGTTGCGCTTCGGCCACGTTGAACGATTCTCTTCAGCCATCCTTGGTCCCGTTCTTGCAGGATCTTTTTCCGGCCGCAGCAATGTCGGAGATAAGATGTTTTACCGGATTCTTCATATTCACAGTACAGTCGTGCAATGGTCGTACGGGAAAATCCCCACTTCGTCGGTACCTCAGAGATGCTGCGACCCATCGCTCGTGCGGCAACTATAAGACCTCGTTCAAACTCACTTAATTCTTGATAAATTGACATTGTAGCAGCAGTAACCGGTCTAACAACTGCGCCAGACATTTGTTGTGTCATATAAGCTTTGCCGACCGTAGCGCCTTATTCTGCATGTTTACTTCTCTGTGTTTGAATACGCAAGCACATAGCAGTTTCTTTGGCGCTTCGGTGTAGGTTCACGATACACACTGTATTAATCTTGTAAAAAAATCTGGAGATAGATTCCGCCGTCCGCGTGAAGAGGAGTCGTGCAAGCAGCGACCGCCTCTCTCTCTAGTTAACACTGGACTTAATCAATTAATTGTAAGCGACAGCAGCGGCCCGCCCGGTGGCAGAGACCGATGGGGACCCACCGGTGGCTCTTCCCCAGTGTTGGGCTCGGGCAATGTTTTGTTACGCTCTTGCGCCGCCGCGCTCAAAGCGAGTGTCAATCACAGCTAATAATTTATTTGGATGCTTACCATGATGAACGACCTGTCTTTACTAATCTCCAGTCTAATCTTTATATAACATCGACCCGATAAAAACCGCAGATAAAGACGGACGCCGCTGCGCCACCACTGCAGCAACAGTGGGAGTGTGTGGCGGCGGTCGGTCGCCGGCGCGAGAAATTAAAGCGAAAAATAAATAAATAAAAGGAGTCGATCGGAGGGGACGGGGGGGGGGGGGAGGAAGAGGGTGGCCCCAGGGAGTCGAGGAAGAAAGGGAGGAAAGAGGAGAAGAAAGAAAAAGAACGTTTCAATTTGCGTGAGTGCGGCGCGGCCGTGGAGGCTGGCTGGTCGGCCGGCGGCGGCCGCGGTCCATCTTCCCAGGAAGCAGCGCCGGAGGCGGCACAAAAACGCGGCCCTAACCGGCGTTTAGCTTCTTGCCTCGCATCGTTAATATCCGTAACAATGGGCTCGAATTACGGCGGCCGCGGAGGGCCCGCCGTCCAGGTGCGGCGCGGCGGGGCTCGGCGCGACCCGAGAGTTGCGACCAGACGGATCTATTAACAGCGCCGACAAACTCTCCGGTTACCGCGCCTCTCGGCTCTGTCCTTCTCGTTCTACAGTTTATACCCTCAACTACGGAACTAACTTTTCCATAATGCCTGTCAATGTGTCCTATCAATAGATGCCTTCTTTTAGTCAAACAGCCGCGCGGGATTGGCCGAGCGGTCTGAGGCGCTGCAGTCACGGACTGTGCGGCTGGTCCCGGCGGAGGTTCGAGGCCTCCCTCGGGCATGGGTGTGTGTGTTTGTCCTTAGGGTAATTTAGGTTAAGCAGTGTGTTAGCTTGTTTGTTCCAGATGTGTTTTGGCTTTTACTTTTTAAGATATCTTCAGTGGAATGTAGACTTTTGCATTTACCAAAGCTTTAAGCCAGTTTCTGACATCTTTTACATGCACATTTACCTTTCTATAATTCGCCCTGACTAACTACACACACACATACACACACACACACATACACACACACACACACACACACACACACAGAGAGAGAGAGAGAGAGAGAGAGAGAGAGAGAGAGAGAGAGAGAGAGAGAGAACAGAAATGAAAGGGCGTTCAATGTCTGCATATATTTCGTTAAGTTAGCAACATATACATAAACGAACCAAACAGGAATAGACAGTAAGTGAACACACGGTAGTTACCACTTTTAATCACACTCTTGTGTGAAATATGTACACGTAGTGACAGAAGAATAATAGTGTGCCACAGCAGTTAGCGCAAAGATCACGTAAATTGTGAAGAAAAAAGTTCGTAACATTGAAATGTGCTTACGTTTTGTTAAGTGAAGTTATAATGCAACGTCCAGCAGGTGTCCAAATGAGAGTAAACGCCGATTCCAACCAAAAACACAAATAACTGAAAGTAAATCACTTAGTTTCGTAAAAAAATAAGATGTGAACTGCTTTTTAATCCACAAATACCTCATATCAAAACGAAACTAAATCATTCTATATTCCACTGAAGATGCCTTAAAGCAAAAGGAAAAACGCACCACCGGCCGGAGTGGCCGTGCGGTTCTAGGCGCTGCAATCTGGAGCCGAGCGACCGCTACGGTCGCAGGTTCGAATCCTGCCTCGGGCATGGATGTGTGTGATGTCCTTAGGTTAGTTAGGTTTAATTAGTTCTAAGTTCTAGGCGACTCATGACCTCAGAAGTTAAGTCGCATAGTGCTCAGAACCCTTTGAACCAAAAACGCGCCTTGAACAAATAAAACACTCTGCAGCAAAAATGAGGAGTATTTTAAAATCTACAAAACGAGTAATTCTGAGCATAATGGCCACGAAAACAAACATGTTTAAGATTTATTTTTGTCCCTCGTCCCTTTGGTCTTATGCTAAACGTGCGGCGTGTATCTTGACGGTTTTGTAGATGACGTGCAGTGATACTGTTCAATTAGTGACCGATGAGGTGTGAGGTTCCAGAGGACTTCGGCCCACGGAGTGAATTCCGAATGAGCCGATGTTCCATAAGAAACGCTAGATTACGGCGCGTCCTCGTGAGACGAGCTGCGAGAAGACGGAGTGGCTGCGCTGGCGCCGGAGCCGCGTTAAGTCGCAGCCGGCGGGAAGACGGGAGCGGCGCGCGCCCCGGCCGCTATCTGCGTAATGAGATCGGCAGCACTTGATCGATCATGGCACTGACGTTCCAATGGTCGCCGCGGACCCTTTATAAGGCTCTAGCAGGCCGACTTATCTCCATTTTCGCGCGAGCTGCGGTGAATGGTTGCCACCCGGGCAACTGCGTCGCCTCGAAGTCAAGATAGCGCCCGGCAAGTCTTCTACATTTCAATCGTTTCCCCCCTCAGGAGCAGGCCGTATTCCAAACGCTCTGTGCAGTGGTGCTTCACGGGCAGCGTTCGTGCGCGCCTTTGACGTCTGTAATCCATACTAATAAACGACTAACCCCATTCATGGTACCCAATCCTAGAGACATATTGTCTCTCTAACAACTTCCAGGGGCAACAAATGGCTTCAAAATGGCTCTGAGCACTATGGGACTCAACTGCTGTGGTCATCAGTCCCCTAGAACTTGGAACTACTTAAACCTAACTAACCTAAGGACATCACACACAGCCATGTCCGAGCCAGGATTCAAACCTGCGACCGTAGCAGTCGCGTGGTTCCGGACTACGGGCCTAGAACCGCTAAACCACCGCAGCCGGCGGGCAACAAAAAGTTTAATTTACAATATTTAGAGTGATTATTGACCGAATCATTAAGATATGTCATCTCACGTTAAAGGTTTAACTCAGTAAAGCAAGTATTATGGGAAGAATTCCGACAGCGTAACTTCTCGCGAGCAAATTACCCAGCATTTATTCATCAAATATTTGAGAATGATAGCACCTGCTGACTTTATGCATAGTTTCAAGCCTTTGCGAAACTTTTTCTCTCTGACAACGGCACAAAATGATGAAAGGAATAGCCGGCCGGTGTGGCCGTGCGGTTCTAGGCGCTACAGTCTGGAACCGTGTGACCGCTGCGGTCGCAGGTTCGAATCCTGCCTCAGGCATGGGTGTGTGTCATGTCCTTGGGTTAGTTAGGTTTAAGTAGTTCTAAGTTCTAGGGGACTGATTGACCACAGATGTTAAGTCCCATAGTGCTCAGAGCCATTTGAACCATTTTGGTGAAAGGAATAACCTTGTTGCTTATTTCATTTTCGCTGCTTATGCTGCAAAATTGTTGCATCAGGCATGACGTTTTAACTTACTACTAAGTGGAGGATGCGCGTATTAAACGGTAACCATAAAAAATTACAGAAAAAAGTTGCACAGTATTAAGATGGACCATATCATGCACAAGGCTATACAGAAAAAAAGAAAATATGCTAATAGCGGAAACAGCCCAGAAACAAATTTCTTATTTTCATTGAAACATAACTTGACGTAAATCAAGAAAATTACACAGTAGCTGTAACTTTCTGATACTGGATGCACAATTACTTCCCTAAGATTTTGATTCATATAAAAACCCTAAGATTTTGATTCATTTAAAAGTAATGGTTGTGCCGTTGCTTCGTACAGATTTAGTTTTGTTGCCTGATTGAGATCTTCACTTACGAAAGATGGTATGAGGGCTTCGATAATCTTCGTGGTATTCAGTTTCTGTTACTGAAGGTATTGTTCAGCCGTTTCTCCAGTATTATCACTATGTATTTTTACAGTGTTGAGCAAGGCCATTCATTGGTCGCCTATGTCTAGGTTGAACTTTTAGATCACTTCTTATTAAACGAAGTAACAACTCACCGTGCACCCAACTGGCAAGCATTAAGGCTGATCTTAGACTCCGTATTGCGTTATCGTAACGCTTTCCCACCTGACCACGCAGAGCTCACTTACGTGACAAGTAGGCGAGTCCGCCAGTCATTCGTAGCTTGTGTTATTCTGAATTACGAAGCCAAGTGCCTTTGGAGGTGCGTAATGGAAGTACCAGTACAGGTTGTAGACGCATGGTTGACGACATATAGAAGACTGTGTCTGGCCGTGAGTCGTGCACGGATAGCCAAATAGTATAAGCAGGAAATTCGGCTTCGAGTCCCGGTCCGGCACAAATTTTCATTGTGCCATTCCATTCTATATTTGATGGTTGTCCATATTCGCAATTGCGAATATTTAATGCATAGAAGGTACATACCTTGGGCGCCTAACCTGATACGGGACTCCCTGCTATCTTTCCTTGCTCAAGGAATCTCAGCCTGCTCTCATCCCTTTCCCACTCTCCCTGTCCATATAGGACGACCATCTGTCATCTGTGGAGTGGGTAACCTTTCTGTGCTACCGGCTCGCATAGCGTTTGCAGTTCGAAACGATAAAACAACTCGTGGCCCGCGCCACAATCCCCATGGAGATCTGCCAGTGGATTACGTCTCACTCTTTCTCCTGAGGTCATAGAAGAGGCCAGGAGCAGATCACAGAGACGGCGAGTGCACCCCCCCCCCCCTCCCCCCACCAGCCACCTGTTGCACGAGCGGCGCGGCGAGGTACCTGCTGGTGCGTGTCTGCGGCGTGGGCGGGGTGCGGGGGCAGCGCGCGTCGCCGCAGGGGCCAGCACTGACAAATGGTGGGCCGCCCCCGCGCCGGCCATCCTAATGGCCAGTGATATTATTACGATGCTCCCGTCCGGCGCTGTTAGCAGAGCTCTCCGTGATGCCCCGCGGCCGGCCGGTAGCGGCCCAGATGGATGGAGTGGCCGCCCTGACAGGCGCGCGTCACGCGCCATTCGCGCTTCTACGCGCCGGGAAGAAGGACTGCGAGCCGCGCCGGACCCGTCACGAGAAGTAACATTTCACACAGTCCGATGCGTGGCAGGGAGAACTCTGTGCTTCGGGAAGTCACGCAGTATAAACAACTGACACGATGTTGCTGAAACGCGAACACTGAGGGAGCAAGATAAGAACAAGGGTGGAGGCTTTTGAGACGTGGACATGGAGAAGGATTGAAAGAATCAGTTCGATGGATAGAGTGAAAAATGAATAGTTCCTGAGAAGTGTCGGAGAACAAAGGCAATTTCTGGGTTAATAAAGAGGATACGAAACTGGATTGGACATACATTAAAAAAGGAGGAGGGGCTTATGATAACAGTGTTAGAGGTGTACGTGGAATGGGAGGCGAGAGAGGATGAGATCTCATATCTTGGATGCTTTGATAGATGGCGGGACAAGACATAGAGCAGCATCAAGAAAAAGTAATGCATCGCAGGAAATGGAGACCCAAAGGACCTGCTAATACAGCAGGAAACTGACGGTGCTGATACTGTGAGATTGTGTCCCACAGCTTGTAAATACTGAAAAAAAATTGTTCCGCTGCCAGGAGCTGCGAATAAATACTTCTTTATTGCAATTGCCATAGGTATTTTAACACATTTAAAACAGCATAAAAGTCATTGTTGTAAAGTAGTAAAATATGTTACACTGTCAATAAGTAAGCCGCCCGGAGTGGCCGAGCGGTTCTAGGTGCTACAGTCTGGAACCGCGCGACCGCTACGGTCGCAGGTTCGAATCCTGCCTCAGGCATGGATGTGTGTGATCTCATTAGGTTAGTTAGGCTTAAGTAGTTCTAAGTTCTAGGGGACTGATGACCTCAGAAGGTAAGTCCCATAGTGCTCAGAGTCATTTGAACCATTTGAATCAATAAGAAAATGTACCAAAGATTACTTATTTTACTATTTGAATTGCGATGGATTTCGACTACCTCACTCTGACTTCGTCTTAAGATACCTGATGACGGTCTGAGGACTGAAACAGACATTATTAAAGAAATACACTGGTGCGCAAAGGACGAAAGCAACTTTCAGATGATGTGCCATCTCCAGGTGACAGAGATCTGTGGAACTTAGACCATACACAGAGAGAACTGCTATAGTATAGTGCAGGAGGTAATGAGACGCTTCTATTCAAAGGCAATAATTACATTGAAGGAACATCAATTTGTGATGGCCCCCTGCACATTAGTAAAAGACGTTGTAGTAATCAGAGCGTGTGATCACCACGGACGGCAGTGCATGAGCTGCAAAGTGTTCCCATTCTGGACACATGGTTAGTTTGGAGTTCTTGTCGTAAGGCGTTCCATTCCTCCGCCAGCGCGCACTGGACTCGCATTCGGAGGGACGACGGTTAAATCCCGCGTCCGGCCATCCTGATTTAGGTTTCCCGTGATTTCCCTAAATCGCTCCACGGTAACGCCGGAACCATCCCGGCATTTGCCTAGAGCGATTTAGGGAAATCACGGGAAACCTAAATAAGGATGGCTGGACGCGGGATTTAACAGTCGTCCTCCCGAATGCGAGGCCATTGTGCTAGCCACTGCGCCACCTCGCTTTCTGTTGCAACCATCATTAGGGTGCCTTCTTGTAATGGCCGACTTCCTTTCCATCATTTCCGAGACCGATGACCTCACTGTTTGGTCTCTTCACCCAAACAACCCAACCCAACCCTCCGCCAGCGCGGTTGAGAACTGCTGGATGTCGCTGCATGTGCGCGTGGTGCCATACGTCTCCCCAACAGATCCCACTCGTGCTCGATGGAATGTAAGTCGCTGGAACGGACCGGCCAGTCCATTCACCGAATATCCCCTAGTTCTAAGTTCTAGGGGACTGATGTCCATAGATGTTAAGTCCCATAGTGCTCAGAGCCATTTGAACCATCAGAGCCACATATAGGCTGTTGATGCAGTCGGGCGTTGCCATCCATAAAATTGAACCCAGGGCCGGAAGCTCTTCTGAAAGAGTATATTGACCAGTGAGTGTGCCATGTTCAAAGATTTGGAGGTCAGTACGCACAAGCAACATTATGCCGGCCCACACCGTAACATCTAGGCTACCAAAACGATCATGTTCGACAGTGTTCCTGGGTGCGTTACGCGTTCGAGGCAGCAACCATCACCTACACACTTTCACTAACAACCCAAACTGACTCGAGATACGGTCCAAAATTTTTGTACAGTCGCTGTAGAAGAAGCTGTTTTTTCTAGTTGACATTGCTACAAGCCCAATGGGATGTATGATAAAATTCACCTTGTGATACACATATCCACTGCAGTGAAGATCTGTTAATTAAACTTGTGGTGCACATCTCCTTTGTAGTGCAAAGCTGTTGAAGTCGCTTCTTTGGTTTATTAATGAGCTTTCAGGCTGCAAATGCACACAGCCCACTCCAGTGGACGCTCCCTACAGGTGCCCTGCGCTGATTTTAAGTCTCAGGACTGATTGAAAAAGCCAGGAAGCTACCATTAACAGCTGTCCACCTCAGTGGACACGTGCACATCAGGGTTAACAGAAATATTTTCTAAATTTCTTGGGATTAAGGAACTCATAATATTTAATTAGCCCCACCGCAAATACGGTTATGATGCCGCAAATTTTAATAGCGCATTGATCCCGTGTTTGACTCAAGGTGTCCACATGCCTCACGGCACACCCAGGACGCCTAAGAAGGGGAAGGTGTACGTTTTCCGGTCGCCCGGTATCGACGCATCTTGTGCCCACAGAGCGACCTGGTATCTGCCCATCAAACTGGAGGGACGGCCGCCTTCTATTAAAGGAGACCGGACGGGGCCCGCAGCACCGGCATAAACGTCTTGTAATGTGAGGCCGATGCTCTTAAAAATAAATCTCTTCAGTTAGTTTTCTCCCCGAAAACACTCGAGATAAGGCGTTTCGCAGGGGGGAGGGAGGGGGGGGGGAGACGCGTCGCCGGCGAGATACACTTTTATGCACGCCGCGCTCCTGGAATGGAGCAATTTGTATTCGGATCAGAGGCCGGCGCCCGTAAACTGAAACACAGGTGGTTAGTGTCGCGCGCTCCGCGTATTTCATAACAGGTTGTCGCCGCGGCTTATCGTCGCGTCCATCGCCGGGACGCTGCCATCCGGCTTAGCGCAGCTTAAGCTTTCCTCGCTCGTTCCCCACTCGTCCGCGGTTACTTCTTTTCCTCTGCTACGTTGGACCGTCTCTAACAGCCCCCGCTCCCGAAGTCATTACATGCCCGAAACATGACTTTGAGCTTCCCATCCTTAAACATTCCTGATGTTCTCCTCACCCTGATTAGCAGATACCAGAAGCATCGACGTTTTGGTCGTGTCGTTGCAGTGTATCTTCCACGTCAGATTCCTGCCGATAAAATGTTTCCAGTCTCTCTACCTCGCCCCCCTCCACCCACCACTACTTATTCCGTTTAGCTTTTATACTGCGCACATGTTTTCATTCTATTATTACATCATTACATGATGGATTTCTTACATCACCTCCCTTTAATGATAAGTGTAGGAACTTGAAGTGATCCGTGAACACGAATAAGGCCTAGTGCAAAATCTGGGTTATGTTAGCCAATATTGTACCAACGTATTAGGATCATTCACGGACAAACAACCCATAGGCCGTAAAATAAACATCACTGAACAGATCGTAATGCCATTGCCTGCGGAAGAACGCACTGAAAGAGCGCTGAAGCCTCAGACTTGCCTGTGAAGTAAAATTGGCACACACCTATCTGATGACACAGTGAGTTCGTGCACGATCCAATTAGAGAAATGGAGGCTTCAAAAGAAGTCCAGAGGGGTGTAGTGCGTTTCCTTGCAGAAGAAGCAGTGCAGCAGGGAACGGAAAATCTTCGAGGAATGGCTCAAGTATACGGAGAGCACTGGATGTGTGTTGCAGTTCGGACGCTCAATCCGACCTCTGTGACGACGGCTATCATAGCAACTCGCTGTTCTTCAATACAGAGGGCATCCACCTGCTAGATAATGGTATCGATAATGCGGCGTGGCGTTCCAGATCGTGCGTCATCGGCCACTGACATCCGTCCTTCCTTGAATCGCTTGTGCCGCGCTTTGTCCCTAGCAACGGAAATGCAGTGCTCTTCGTACACTGGTGCCATTCCTCGATGAATTTCTATTCCCGAACTCCTTCCGCTCTCAAAAATGGTTCAAATGGCTCTGAGCACTATGGAACTTAACATCTGTGGTCATCAGTCCCCTAGAACTTAGAACTACTTAAACCTAACTAACCTAAGGACATCACACACATTCATGCCCGAGGCAGGATTCGAACCTGCGACCGTAGCAGTCGCGCGGTTCCGGACTGAGCGCCTAGAACGGCTAGACCACCGCGGCCGGCCCTTCCGCTCTCAGGAATCCTCCATTTCTCTGTTTTAAGGATGCCACATGCTCGCTCTGTCGTGACGTGGGTGTACGTCCATGTGCCTATAGCGGCAACGTTAGGGCCCCATCGCTCTCGTGATGACTGGGTGTTGTGTGATGTCCTTAGGTTAGTTAGGTTTAAGTAGTTCTAAGTTCTAGGGGACTGATGACCATAGATGTTAAGTCGCATAGTGTTCAGAGCCATTTGAACCATTTCTGAAAGGAAGATGGTTGCTGCGTGTCGCGTACTGCCCAGAGAGGGACGCGGAATACTTTGCGGTGTCGCCAGTGTTCTGTTTGTGTTCATTCCACGTCACCATCTCCAGCCTTTACATATGCCCACCATAGTAACTGATACGGAGGAGTAAAAGCTACATGGGGCCACTGTTTGTTCTTCTGACTCTCCATGCAAACATTTATGTGCTCGGAGATCGATGTCGGTTCTTGGCTGTAGTACTTACCATGTTTCTACGCGCATCTCGAAGCGAACACTGCAGACGGATGCTGTAGAATGACACTTTTTGCTGGAGTGTCACACGCTACACTGCCCTTTGCCAATGCATATCGCCCCTCCACCCACCTTCTTATGTTCACGTCACTCTATAACAGCAATGGAAGTTCTGTGGTTCAGATGGTTCAAATTGCTCTGAGCACTATGGGACTAAACTTCTGAGGTAATCAGTCCCCTAGAACTTAGAACTACTTAAACCTAACTAACATAAGGACATCAAACACATCCATGCCCGAGGCAGGATTCGAACCTGCGACCGTAGCGGTCGCGCAGTTCCAGACTGTTGCGTCTAGAACCGCTCGGCCACTCTGGCCGGCGGAAGTTCTGTGTTCACGTTTTCCGTCACAGCGTGGGTGTAATTGTATACAATTTTTTTCGTGTCTTTTCATTTCATTCTTTCCTATGCTATGTTATAGTGGCTGCTCACTGTTTCTCTCTATGTTGGCGTTAATATTTTAGAACCAAAATTTAATTTTCAGACAAGGAGAACCAGCAACTGGAGACTCCAACGCTAGCAAGTCACTAGTTGTGCACTTGAGAAACTGCGAATAATGCAGAAACTATGAGGCTACGTGTTGTGACCTATGCATTATAGATAAACACTAATAGCAGATTAGAAAAAAATGAAGACAGAAAATCTATCCTGAGGCACGTATTTAAAATTACAGAAGCCAGTATCGTGCGTCATATTATGGATGTGAGAGTTTGGGTGTGGGTTAGAAACAATGGCAAAACAGAATAAGTATACTATCCGCCACGCTCTCGCCAGATGTACCACGGATCAACGAAAGCAAACAGGTAACACTGCGTAAAGTAGTATCATGTATTATTTCTTAAGACACAACCTGCACTCGAAAAAGAGCTGATCTTTATATGGAAAATTGGTTCAAAAAATGAGATACAATTCTGAGAGCTAATTTTTTACTTCGTAAAGCATCGCCGTGAGTTTTTAAGGCGTGATCCAATATGGTGAAAGGGAAATTTTGATACAGTGCCGCTTTCTCGTGTTCACAGTGATTTGTGCGCCGGAAAGGACGTATCTTGAACATGGGCGCGGTGTAAGCAGATTGTGGGAAGAGGCGACGACAAAGCTTACGTCGCGACGCAGATTAATACCCGAGACGAAACTCGACACCTTCGGGTGGCAAGTCGACTCGGAGGGATTTCCAGCCTCTTCTCGAACGTTGCTAAGGCCTTCACGTGTGTGGCTCCGACGCCCTGGGGATAAGAAGTCCAGGCACGCCGCTAAGGCACACGAGGGCCACAATGTATTTAAAATACAGGGGTACTAAAAACGATATATCCGTTTCTATGTATCGTGAAGTCTCACATGTACAGTTATGATAGGTGCATGAATAGAGCCGTAGACACATCTAGTTGCTTTGTGCCGACCAGCTGGTTGGCTGGTTGGTTGATTTGCGGGGATTGAAGGGAACAGACTATCGGTCCCGTGACCACCAGTAGGCATTACGATCGTAGTGCCTAGACACAGTGACAAAGCAAGAATAGAGTTAACTCGTGGTCCTCGCTTTTATAAAAGATTTGTCGAATAATTTCGGGAGTGTAATTTGGGTCAGTGCAACACCACCATTTCAGGACTTGACCAGTATAGACAATAACGCTCGGAGAGTTTTCACACAGGTCGGCGTCGCGTAGCAGTGTTCGTGAGGTGCACAACGCAATCATGCGCGCTGCCTCCCGAGTAGACAACGCCGGTTGTCGGAAGTACAGACGCCTCGCTGGCAGCTTTACTGTACGCCGACGCGTCTCCAGGCAGGTCGTCATTTCTCGGCGCAGTGGCTGCTTTCTACCGTTACTCGTTTGTGGCGACGTGCTACGAAAGGCAATAGCCGAGCAGGGGGATTGTTCTCGGCGGCTTGTGATCAGCGGTAACTGGCTGCGCTCGCTGGCTGAACACAAATGATCAGACCGGCCACAGGGTAGTCTGGTCCGCACGCTGCAACGTCCTACTATGGAGACTGGCTATTGCTTCGCGCAGCATGTGGCGAAGTAACGGATACTGCAATTCGTAGACAATCTTCTTAATGAGGTACTCTCAGCGTGTATTCATGCACTTTAGACTGATGATTTATATCGTATTTGCTCACTCTCGACTACACTTGGTTAGCAATAACAAGGTATAAAATATACTCAGATAACAGGTTCTACATAAAGATAATTTATTCTGAGTACAGGTTACGTTGGAAAGTAGGCAGTGATCTCAGACGACACAAGGATTTTAAGCATTCTACAATTACTCAGACGATTTCCGTGATTCTAAATGATAAACTCGCAATCATGTATTGGAGGGTGACGTTGTGAATTTTTGTCACTGGTTAAAAATTTCAACGCTTCGTTGTTAGAAAGACTAGAGATTACAGAATGATTCTCAACTCTGGAAGGGAGTGTGTGCTGATTCAAAACTTCTAGGCGCGTTAAAACCGTTTGCCGCACCGGGATTCTAAGGGAGGAGACATGTATGCGTCGTGTTGTGGCTTGCGGAATATGGGTGCAGATGTAGACGGTGGAAAGCTAGTCGTGTCTGGATAGGCACTTTAGAGTATTTGACGGGCTTCAAGTACGGTCCAGCACATAGTTTGAATCTGTCACGAAGTCTCAAAAGTAGAGACGACAGCGTCCAGTCAATGGGACCAGAGTTTTCTACAATGTCCTCTATTAAATTCCAAAGAACGGATTAGTTTATATATTTTTTTTGTTTTGTTTTTGCTGCCACACGCCACTGTTGACAGACGCTAAGTGGGAAGCCTAAGAACTTTTATTCGAGGGAGTGAAGCCCATATTAACGTCCATGGTCAAATTTCACCTTTTTCTTCACAATTTCTTACTCCTCTGCCTTTCATATCCTCATCGTTCTACAACAATCTCAATATCGACGACAGATTGTTGTATAATCATCATGCCTTCTTCTTATTCTTCCTCTTCTTCTTCTTCTTACTTCTGATACTTGTAATAGAGATCCCCCTATGTCATTTTAACGTCAAAGTTAAATCGCGCACTTGCTTAACACTTCTTCGGATCACCGAGTGATGTTGCTGTCTTCTGTATTTAACTCATTTTCAATCTACCAACACAAATTGAACTACACCACAGCTATATACGTACTACATCATCTACATTTCATGGAAAGGGAGCAGTACTCATTCTCAGATAGAAATTACAAAAGATTGCTTTCCGCCAGCATTCATTAATGATGTGGACACCAACTTTTAGTAACCAGTCTCTGCGGCAGCGGAAATAAATTTCATCACTCTTCAACAGTGTACCTTTACGAAACATTATGTTCATTAATGAACTACCTAGCTCCTGAAAATCTTGCCGTTTTACTTTCAGAAGGATGGCCGAATATAGAAACTCAATGAAGCCAACAGCGTCACTGACACTTTTCCATTACTGCAGAGTCATGTTTCATATTCACACGTGTATAATTGGAATTGTAGACTTTGGCATGAAAGAACCTGCAGCGTTTCGGTTATTGTTGCAACCTTCATTAGAGTGCCTTCTTGTAATGTGTTGTTGAAGCTTTCTCGCCAGCTGTCACATACGAGGGACGTATTGGCACCCAGTGCCCTACCTCTGTATATCATTTAACATAATAACGAAGACGCACACTCATATTAAAAAAGGAAACCAGATGCTGCTTTATTTATGGCTGCATTAATCAGTCGCCACAACTCATATCGCTATGCTTTTCTTTGTATCTAACAGTTTTCTTTGTGTGTCAAGTTCCACTAAATGTTCTTCAAATGCGCCAAGCGACCGTCTTTCCGCTCGCCGTCCACCATTCATCCGTGTCCCATGAATTTGTGCACCCCCTGGCTCCATCGAGGCGGCGCTGTCAATATTTGTACGACCTGAGGAATTCGGATATCAGCGCGACCGTGGACACGAACTACCGAGGAATGCTTCTGTAAACGTGTCCCACCTTCCGCTGACTTCTTTATCAATACCGCACAGTACCGAATGCCGGCGACAGCTTTGTTCGGTGCACAGTAGTGGAGAGGATTTGTGATGTTACACCTCGGCTTCCCTCCGCTTTCCGCTAACAAATGACACCAAATGAAGTTGATACCATACCGTGTGGCTTTGAAAACATGTGACTCGATCCTACTTGCAAGTGTTAATCAAGCAGTCCTATTGAAAATTGATTAATCAAAGCTAATCATGGGGAAGCAGGTGAGCAAGAAGTGAAGTATCACAATCATGACAATGGAAAGCAATTTCGACTCTTACTTGCGATATATTCTGCATTCAGGAGTTACAAGGCAACAGAAAACAAATATTAATCTCTGAAATTGAGAGGAAAGAGTGCACTATTGTCAAGATCACAAGTTATCAAGCAACAGTTAAAATAAAAAGTTCCAAAAATGTAATCAATGAAGCCCAAATAAGGTTGAGACTAGCGAGGCAGAGAAATGCTAGCAATGTGGAACAACAGTGGAGCATAATAACGCGTTACCTGGCCTGTGGGTCATAGCATCTCGCCGCGATCTACCGACGGCGGCTGGCGGTTGTCCATGAAGTCCTCCGAGATAGACACGGACGTTACGTGTCGACTGCTCCCATTTTAAAATTATCCCAGCGAGGAAACATTAGTCTGTCAGCTTAGGTACTATTTTCTGTTCCCACCACAAACGGGCATACCTACAAAAATGTTTGTCTTACAAGCGAGTTCTAAGGGGACTCTTCAGATCTGTTAAGGGACATCCATTGTCCTGCCTTCTGTTTAACACAACCTTCGAAAAGATCATAAGAGATGCGGGCATTATTGCAAGGGGGTTATCCAGTACAAGTCAGTTCAGGTTCTGGAATATGTAGAACATGTTGATATAATTGCAAGAACACCAAGAGCAATGAACGAAGCCTTCACATGTCTTGAAAGACCTGCTAGGAAGATAAACCTGTAAAGAAATGACGGGAAAATGAAGTGCATTCGTGTAAATAAGAAATCTTATTCAAATGAACCCCCATTCGTAGCAACTGGTTCATGAAGTTAAACTTCGCGTGTAGTTTCACTTACCTTCGATCACAACTAAACTGTAAGAACAGTGTCAGCTCTGAAACACAAAAACGAGTATTGTCCACCAACAAGTGCTACCGTGACAAGGGAAACTAACGTTATGATGCATGGACTTTTAATAACTCCAGTGCTAACATATGGTGTTGGAACATGGACACAAAATCTGAGAAAAGCAACTGAGAGAAAAATCTTGAGACTAAATCTTGGCCCAATGGGAGAAAATGGTGACTGGAGGAGGAGATTCAGTTCTGAATTGTATGTTCTGTTTAATGAACCATACATTTTCAGCTACATTAAAGTAAAAGGCTGGAATGGGCAGAACATGTACTGAGAGCAAAGGACGGAATGACTCAGAAGACATTCAGCGCAGTGCGAGGAGGAGCCAAGAGATCTGGAAGACCAAAGCTAAGGTGAGAAGAATGTGTCAGAGAGAACATTAGCAAAACTGGAACTGAGCACTGGAGGAGATTAGTACAAAACAGTGAAAAATGGAATAATCTTCTACAGAAGGCCGGCCGCTGTGATCGAGCGGTTCTAGGCGCTTACTTCGGGAACCGAGCTGTTGCTACGGTGGCAGGTTCGAATACTGCCTGGCATGGCTGTGTGTGATTTCCTTAGGTTACGCCGGTCGCGGTGGCCTCGCGGTTCTAGGTGCTCAGTCCGGAACCGCGCGACTGCTACGGTCGCAGGTTCGAATCGTGCCTCGGGCATGGATGTGTGTGATGTCCTTAGGTTAGTTTGGTTTAAGTAGTTCTAAGTTCTAGGGGACTGATGACTATAGCTGTTAAGTCCCATAGTGCTCAGAGCCATTTGAACCATTTTGAACCTTAGGTTACTTAGGTTTAAATAGTTCTAAGTCTGGGGACTTATGACCTCAGATGTTAAGTCCCATAGTGCTTAGAGCCATTTGAATCATTTCTACAGATGGGTAAGGGTCACAAAGGGCTGTTACGCCCATCATGACGTCGGTTAATGTGACCTTAGCGTCCTTCTTCAAACCAAGGAGCTTGGCGACCACCAATGATTATAGTCGGAAAGAAATTGCCTTAAAATTTTCCTGGTCCAAAATTGCTCACGTACAGACCGAATAATGTTGAGTAATTTCTGCTTTTCAAGCAATTTTTCCACCCATACAGTGACAGATTTTCGATCCCCGTCGAGGTACTTTCCTCTAGTCAGTTATTATGAGCCGCTATTCTTCGCTTTCTTGGAAGCCAGTGCTGTTCAACCTCCTTTCCCTCTCCCCAAACCCAACTGAAGATAAGGTGGATAGATCACGTATCTAATGAGGAGGTATTGAATAGGATTGGGGAGAAGAGAAGTTTGTGGCACAACTTGACTAGAAGAAGGGATCGGTTGGTAGGACATGTTTTGAGGCATCAAGGGATCACAAATTTAGCATTGGAGGGCAGCGTGGAGGGTAAAAATCGTAGAGGGAGACCGAGAGATGAGTACACTAAGCAGATTCAGAAGGATGTAGGTTGCAGTAGGTACTGGGAGATGAAGCAGCTTGCGCAGGATAGAGTAGCATGGAGAGCTGCATCAAACCAGTCTCAGGACTGAAGACAACAACAACAACAAACCCAACCCATATTCACAACATTTATTTGTAGTCTTCATTGTTATTTCGTGCTGTTGCTTCGCGTTGATAACACCTTCCACAACGAATAGTCTCTGCAGATTTGAAATTTGATACGTCCTTATTCACTATTTCCCGTGAGGTGCTCACATTTCTCGACGATGATGCTTAGTTTCGTCATCAAGTACCCCGATACTATTTCCGGAGCAAAACGTATTCTTTAACGTCACACCGCCTTAATCAATCTCTCGACGCAGAAAGCAATTATGCCGCGTATTAACTGACAAAACTCTAGACGGCCGGACGCGCACGCGAGGATAGTCCCGCGCCGTAATTCGACGCCGACAGCCCCGCGAGACCTCCCGACAATCAATCCACGGCCATGTCGTCCTCAGCCGAACTGACCCACGGGCTGTCCGTGGCCGGCGATGATGCCCGCTGATGAACGGAAACCGCGATTAGTGTTGCTGCCGGCCGTGATTGATGGACGATAGTCGGGGTAATTGGACACCTGCGTGAAGAAAGAGGAATATTTCCCGTCGAACCGCCGACGGGCGTTATTAATGACCGTACTGAGTCGGGGTGAAGCCAGTAAATAGCTGCGGGCAGTGCAAGGAGATCACCACCGTCCGTAATTGAATGTGGGAGCTTTAGGAACGGGGATTGATGGTGTAATCGTCTTTCCATCTTGACGAAATTCAAAAAGTCGTGTCGTAGCGCAGTGGTAAGAGTATTCGAAAGGCTGAGCTATTCAATTTTTTAGTCATAATTTCAGTGTTCAGCACTGGAAACGCTAATAGGAACAATCTTAATTTACACGACCTCATTGGTGCACAGTGGACATTTTCTCTCTGCAGCGGAGTGTGCGCTGATAGGAAACTTCCTGGCATATTGAAACTGTGTGCCGGACCGAGACTCGAAATCGGGACCTTTGCCTTTCGCGGGCAAGTGACCTTAGCGTCCTTCTCCAAACCAAGAAGCTTGCGACCACCAATGATTACAATCGGAAAGACTGTAAAGCACTTGCCCGCGAAAGGCGAAGGTCCCGATTTCGAGTCTTAGTCCGTCACACAGTTTTAATCTGCCAGGAAGTTTAATAAATTAATAGTTCAAAGGATGTTAGGAGCAGCACTTAAAATACTGTCTCCAACCCTCCAGTTCTGTAAATGGCTTACATTTTCACATACTCAACTATTTGACTGCTGTATTCTATATAGGTACTACCTCTGCTACAATTCGCATAACTGTAGCTTCTAAAATGACGATCTTTAGAGTTTAGACCTTGTCACAAGATGCGTCCGACCGAAATGCCTCTTCTTCATCCAATGGTGCTCCAAAATTACAGTCTTGCTTCTATTTTCTGTAGGACACCATCATTTATAAACGCCCTTGTCTTTGCTTTTCTCAAAATCGTCCTATAGCATATCATCTCCGATGCTTGGAGTAGTACTTGGTCAGCGTCTCCGGAAGTACATCTGTCGTTCACAAATAAAAATACTTTGGGGCTTTTTTAGTCTTATTGTTGTGTTCTTTGAAGTGTGTGTCAACCGTGTCTTTCAAAATATTCTGACTCAGGCTCAGCAACCGGTCAATATTACCTCTTTCATTATCAGTTGTCGTTAAGTTAGAAAAAAACGAGGAACAATTTTGTCTATCGTTACGCATGTTGCAATTGCTTATGTTCTGTATTGTTTACATTGTTTCTACTTTTCTATCACCTGTTAATGCTCTTTTGTGCAAAACAGATGCAACCTGGCAAGATTTCCGTTTGTTGTTTTAATTTTAGACACCAGTGTATTAGATTTCATGCTTTCTGAACAAAACTTGAAAATTAAAACAAAATAATGAAGACAAGGAGATCAAATGATTTTTGTTTGTTTAAAAGTAAGAAATAAAATAGATTAGAGAAATATTTCACGTGCCTTTTGGTGTTGCAGACTGAGAATTTAAAGTTCACGATTTAGCTTAGAATCTTCGAATTTTAAAAAGTACTAGAGGATATTTCTCTGGTGCATCTCAGGTGCTGTTCGAGCATCATGAACGGCATGTCAAAGTATGTCTGATCCGTTTTACTTCATTTTAGACGAATAATTTCACAAAATAAATTGACCGCCATTTTCTCATTTTTTTTTATTTTCTACGCAGATAAATTCATCAGGGTATACTCTAGCAACGAGATATCAGACTTCATATTTTATGCACTCTCCTGCAAGTTTAGAGTTACTTAATTTTGACTTGTAATATGTCCCAACAGTAATTTCCATTACTTCCATCACGGATTTTGTAGACTTATGGTTTTCTTCAACGAGCTCCTTATCATCGGCATTTTCCAGCTTGTCTATAGTATCGCTTTTTGTCTTAATGCTGGTACTTTTATTTTACTGAATCCAAGTCTCAGAACGCACAGAAGTCTGGACCAGCAGGAAATGTGCATACGATGAGGGTGATAGTATTGATGATTCTAAGCAAAAAACTTTAAATGAACAAATTCTGTTTTCTTAACTGTATCCGACATACAACTGCCTGAAAATCATGGCCGTCAGTCCTTCTTCACCAGCAATCAATGCCAGTGCATCCAAAGCGAAGTTAGTATACGTAGTGTTGGCTTAACTGACCATTTCAATGCGCTGTATTATTGATGGCCGACTCATCGGTCTAACTGTTTTAGATAACCATCTTAATAGAGTACTGTGTCTTGATTTGCTTCAAAATGTGTTACCGAAATAGTTGGACAATATTCCTTTGGAATCACGACGTCGTACGTACATTCAGCAAGACGGAGCTCCAGCACACTCCATGTGGCCAGTGACACAGAACCTCACTGCAACGAATTCTGCAAGTTGTATCGGTCGCCGTGGAGTCATTTCTTGAACCAACGAGGTCACCCAATCTTATTCCCTAAGACTACTGATTGTGGTGTCGGTTTTAGAGCGAGTGTTACAAACGCAAAGTGGTCGCAAAGGAGGATCATCTCGCTCGTATTTTACATGCGTCTGCTCAAGTAAAGGACCGTGTGAATAATCTCAGATCAGCATCACAGCGGCTGTCTACGAGAGCTGCGAATTGCGCTGCAGTTGACGGTGAACTTTTTGAACACCTTTCGTCAGCAAATGTACACAATTAAACGAAGCATTAGATCACCGTGTTTCATTTACTATCACCTGCGTTTGTTGTGTTCACCACTGCTTTCATTAGTTTGCTTGGAAACTGTGAACAACAGGACATATGCTCATGTGACTTTCCTTGTTTGGAATCACTAATACTATCACCCCTCACAGCATGTAACTTTCCTCCCAACTGAAGGTGCCCATAACCGGGGGCAAGATGAGGTGGGAGGCACGGCAAAATAAATGTTTCGTAAGAAAATAAGTAGAGCGTGAAAAATGGAGAGAAAAATCCGAGGAATAACCACAAGTGAAAGGACAGCAAACGAAGACTAAAAAGTGAATGGAAGTGGTATCAGAATAGAACGTTTACGACGTCCAAACGGTAATGAGCTGGCTATGTAGCTAGATTGGAAGAAGAGTGATGGACAAAGAACGCCCTAAAATGGCGACCAAGAGAAAATAAAACAGTCGATGACCACTTCTCAGTTGTCTTGACTGCGTTGGATGGACTTCATAACAGTTTACTAATTTCGACTCTGTACCATTCACCAAGAAACCAGCATGTAGTAACAAAAATAACACCTCAGTCAGTGAGTGATCTAGCGTCCACCTTGGGCACTTGATTTCAAGTGGCCAAGATGAGCGCTGTATGAATGTTTGATGTGTTGCTTTCGTAAGTTGGTTCAAATGGCTCTGAGCACTATGGGACGTAACATCTGAGGTCACCAGTCCCCTAGAACTTAGAACTACTTAAACCCAACTAACCTAAGGACATCACACACATCCATGCCCGAGGCAGGATTCGAACCTGCGACCGCAGCAGTCACGCGGTTCTGGACTGAAGCGCCTGCGGCCGACCGGCCTTTCGTAAGTAGATACTGGTCTCATGCTGATTCATACGATTCGCAACTGATACATTGTTACAAAGTCCATCTAGTGAGATCACGACAGTTGTGAATAAAGTATTTTTCAAAGTAGATTCTCGCTCCAATTTGACAGTGTCAAATTTCATCAGTCTCAAGAGGTCTTCTTTCCAAATTGGATTTACCAAGGTAAATTAGAGTTTAGCGCCCCTTTGGCCTTAATATAATTAGAGTAGCTCACTTCGTCGAGGTTGTGGAAGGAGATCGGCCTTTCCCTGCTCCATTCGCAATGACACAGAAGCAAGCTGGTGCTCTTGCTGGAACAATAACACCCGCGGGTATATGGATTCAGGCGAGACTCTTCCAGCCAGCACCCGGACACCAGAGTGGCTGATCCAGTGCGAGTGGCCCGGGTTAGCCTGCTGCTCGGTGGGTTGTCCGACGCGGATGACACGACGCGGAGACCCTCCCGAGGTCGGTCGCCCCGCTGGACGCGCTACAGATGGCGCACGCGGCGCTACAAGATGTATTCGGCGGGCTCACCGCCCAGGCTGCCGTGTCTCGTAATAGCGGCCATCCGTCTGGGGGCCACCTCTTATCGCCAGATCCGGATGGACTCCCGCCCCCCCTGCGAGCCGGCGCGTTACGAAAGGGAAAGCGCCCGCCGCGTAATCACCATTTGTCTCCCTTTTTGTGCAGCCAGCCGTCTCAGATATAATAGACGGGCCACTGCTACAGAATTAGTCAAGACTCTCGTCCAATTTGGAAACCTTTCTTCCTCGCTCTTTCGAAACAGTCGTTTTTTCGGACTGTCTGGACAATGGCGTCAGCGCAACGGTTCTCTTACTCCTCATACTGATTTACGGAACCGTGCGGCTCGGTGATAAATTGCCAGATTTCGGATCCAAAGGTCACTGGTTCGTTTCTCCGTCAGTCATAGGATACAGGTACATATCTGTAAGTTATCACCTATTTCCCGTCTCGCAATGTTTGTTAATGTGATTCTAAATTGAATTACCGGTACTCTTGTAACTGGCTTCGTAATTCAGTACAAGGCAACAGCATACCTAGTTCACAGAGTGGTGCCAGCTAACACAGAAGCAAGTCGGTTTTACGCTGTACTGTGGCGCTCGACTCGAAAGTGAGGGCGTTCGAATTCTAGTGGTGGATAAAATTTACACTGCCGGTATTTGGCCGGCAAGGGGAGCGTAGATATTGGTGGTGTAGAGTTCCTGACCACCAGTCTTTGCGCCAGTGTCCTGAATTCATTCTAAATTGCTCTGCAGTGTCTCGGAAGTGAGGATATGTGACACTGCTGTGGACAGGGACGTTAAGTTCGATGGCACCCTTTCCTCGTCATCACCATACAGCACAAACATAACGCTACACTATACATGCATCCGTTACTCCAACCTACACTCCACAAATACAAATGCGCCACAACTCTCACACATCCGCAAGGGAAGGGACCAATGTGCGCGGAGGAAGAACACCCAACAGGCGGCTGGGCCGACCCCGTAGGATATGTCAGTTCAACATTGCCAAAAGGCGTTTACATTTTTTTTTACGTAATTCTACTTTCAGCTCATGCGCAGCTCCCCACGTAGGTATATGGCAATACATTTCGAATTCCAGCCGTGTTTAATTCGACCAACCCGCGCAGGTGGTTTCTAAACCTGGGAGGTAAGAGAGAATATATCGGCTGACGGTCTAGTCGCCTAGTAACACAACATATGAACGGTTAAAACACGAAGTAAAGTTCGCATACGTGATTCGTGAAACGTGGCTCAGATGACTTTCCCTCTCCTGCAACGTTAAAAGTTTGTGATAGTTATGAAACCCGATAACGCGAATAAAACAACACAAATTCCAGGATCTAAAATTATAACCTGCTATTGCAATAAATTAAAGGAAAACCCTCTGTTGGCCGACTGAGCTGTATGGGTCTCGGTTATAACGAAGGCACGGGCATAACACTCACAATAGAACCGTGCCTTGTGGAGCTGTTTGATGCTTTTGCCTTTTCTGGGGGGGGGGGGTTGACACTTTACGGTGACCATAAGAGTAGAAGAAATCAGTATTCGCAACATCAGTTGTGTCTTTTTTGCACACAGTTTTTTTGTAAACCCTCGTCGCCAGCTTTGTAAGGGCGTCGTCGCTACTGCTGTGGAGGCCGAGTTTGTGAGTTCATGAAACGGCTTCTGGTGCAGTGCTTTGCTAAGACAATTTCTTGCTGCTACTGGTACTCAAATATGCTTCAGATTCAGGTAACAGGATAGGAGAACAACACTCCAACAAATTAGTAACAAAGTCACACAAATGAGTTAAAGGTTTTTGTGTCTTCTTGAATGATTAAGTCTGTACCACTGCTTGTGATATAACACATAAAAGAACTTCAATGGCTATGTGCAAATAATCGTAGTTAGACTTTACAATACATAGCAAATGCAATTACAACAACTGTCTGTTCAGTTCTAAGAGTTCAATACACGACAGTCCGTTGTCATCTCGTCATTGGCGGATTGTGCTCTGCCAGCAATTGGCCGAGGCGAAGCTGATATCTTCAGCGCCGCTCGTGGCGCTGGTGGAACACCGGCAAGTGACGAGTTTCTATGGCAATGGCACCAGCTCGCATCTTTGAGCCTGTGTTTTGTCCGGACGACACAGCACCGTTAACGATAATTTAGGGGGAAACATGCCAAATGTTTACTGAAGGGGGAAATATAAGATGTAGGGTGCTAGCTAAGGAAAGCAGCTAAGTAAGGTATCTGGTGACCTGTTGTTAAGTCTTTCCTGGTGGATTCAGTCGGGAAGAACAAACGAAACCAAAGACGCAGCGGGCCGGAGTGGCCGTGCGGTTCTAGGCGCGACAGTCTGGGACCGCGAGACCTCTATGGTCGCAGGTTAGAATCCTGCCTCAGGCATGGATGTCTGTGATGTCCTGAGGTTAGTTAGGTTTAAGTAGTTCTATGTTCTAGGGGACTGATGACCTCAGCAGTTGAGTCCCATAGTGCTCAGAGCCATTTCAACCATTTTTGAACCAAAGACGCTCCTGCTGCTTTTTTAGGCGTCCAGTTTAAACACTACGATAATACTACGTCGGTCCTGAAACACATTTAGAAAATTTTCTAAGTGTGACTGCGTTCAAAAATGTTTATTACTGAATTTGGGGAATCACTGTAAGACGTTAAGTGTTCAACTATACTACACCCTCAGCACATTCTTGATATAATTGCGGACATTATTGACGGATGTAGTACAGAGAGGAGAAAATTTTGTTGGAACATATCTCTCACAATCAAGCGTTTGTCATCCCCCTTGATGAATTCTTTTCTGTTCTTCGAAAACGGAACAAATGCATCTCGCGGAAAGTGGTTCAGAGAACTGCTTACATAACTTCACTTCCGTTGGAGGGGTAGGCGCCCTGCCCTTATTCGAAAGAGGGTTGCAGTAATTATTTTGCTTCTCCAAATGTGTCAACAATAAGAAAGGGGGATGTGCTAAAAGTGAACGCGGGGTGCCTTCGGCTTTGGGGTACAGTGACCTGCCTTGTTTGGTTGTAAGACTCGTTGTTGGACGTAAACTTCGCACTTACTGCTCTCTTCAGTTTTCCAGCGAAGTTTTAGGGGGTACTAAGCTCCATTTGTCTCTCCGATTGTTTCCACACCACACACGGTAGTGCAACGCAAACTTTTCATTCCTCATATGATCTAATATGTCTATGAACGAAAATACGTCATAGTTGCATTCCTATAACGGAGAATGTCGTTCTTTATGGAGATTCACTCTAGTGTGACCTCTTGGTGGATAAAGGCAAGGGATTTTTTGCTATAGTTGTTCCCGCAACAGTGGTATTTATCCATTAGACAATATCCGTAGATATTTATAGAAAGTGAAAGGTAGTGGGGGACTTAAATCACGTAAACGGTAGCGAGGATAAGCGTATCAGGATCGTACAATACCAGAAACCATCCAGTTCGAATATTCAACGGACAGTTTATTTCCATCATCGTCATCATCATAATCATCATCTTGTTCTTTTTCTTCTTTCTATCACACAAGTCTCCCACCTCTATATCCATGCACACTTTATGAAAGGTACGCTACAAGTTAATGAAGCTCCCAATCATATTGATTGTATCTCACATCCTTGATGTAATTAGCCTAACCAAAAGTTGATGATGGATAAAAATATAGCTGTCTTTCTCAACTACTTCCATCGTCAGTGAGTGTCCCCTCTCACTAATTAATTTCCATCAGCGTTTCATTTAGACGATCTGCAATAAAAATTTTATTGCAGCTGCTATTTGTACTCTTAAATATCTAGTTTATGATCACGAAGCAGACTTCCAACCCAACCAAGAAAACCGTCCAGAGGGTACAGGTATTTGAACATCTGCTTTTTGCGAAGCTTTACTGGTGGTAAATTACGACAGTTACCCACAGAGAAATAAACAGTTCTGTGTAGAGATGTGTGTATTCACTTTATTTTTAGAGTGAATGTATACTCTAACCTTTTGCTTCGAATTACGATCTAATATTTTGCAGGCCTAATCAGTTATGCCATTCAAACACGTTATGGAAATCCTGTTGGTAAGGACGGACTAATCCATAACCTGCACGTACAGCAAGCCCAACTGCAGTACAGAGTGAGGGGGCGCAGTGGTCAGCACACTGGACTCGCATTCGGGAGGACGACGGTTCAATCCCGCGTGCTGCCATCCTGATTTAGGTTTTCCGTGATTTCCCTAAATCGCTCTAGGCAAATGCCGGGATGGCTCCTCTGAAAAGGGCACGACCGAATTCCTTCCAAGTCCTTCCCTGATCGGGACCGATGACCGTAGTATTCTGGTCCCTTTAATCCCACAAACCAACCAACCTTCCCTGGTCAGACCTCGCAGTTTGGTCTCTCCCCACAAACAACCCAATCCTAACTCCATTAAAATTCGATTTAAGTGGGCATGTAAGAAACGTATACCCAGTTCCCGCGGGATTTAGTATAGCGAGATACGGAAACCCTTAGATCAGGTTAACGGGTAAAGACCCCAATTACATCTGTACAGGAGATAAAGTCAATTGGTGCGGTGCAGTCAACAGACGAGGCAATGTATCTTCCTGGGAGTTAATGTAGAAAGGAACCACTGCCACGCGAGGAAGGGCAAAGGGAGTGAACCTCCAACAGAGAATCCGCGGAAGCGTTAGGTTTAGCAAACCAGTTGAAGGGGTGAAGAGCTTTCAACCGAAAAGTGAGCAGCGAAGAGCTTTCAACCGAAAAGTGAGCAGCGGAATGTTCATGAACGATCTACTCGGATAGCTGAAGCGACTCTGCGATGACAAAGTTGATGATGGGAGACTAGGGAAACGTAGTGGACTCTTGCGAAGCAAGCCCAGGCGTTTTGTAAGGGTACAGTCCATTATGGCTTACCGTGTCCAAGGGTGTCTCGGAGCAGGTGGTTGCGGCCTGCGGGCAGAGAGAAGGCGGCGAGAGGTAGGGTTCGCTAATTGCAGCGACGGCCAGGTACACGTGTATCCGCTTGTAAGTGGCGCCGCAGGCGCGCCTGCCCTATGCAAATGCGATAAGCTGCCTCTGCGCTGCCGCCATCGCTCACACGCAGAGTGAACCGTCCACGGCAACAGGTGCGCTGGTCGGCCAGCCACAGCGCTACCTGCTAGCCTTCGGCAGCCTCCTAAACGAAAACACGCCGCTGCCAGCGAGCGGAACATCGCGCGAGTAGCGCGGTTCATACTGCCGAGAATTTACATCTATATCAACATACAGACTCTGCAAACAATTTTGAATCGTTTGACTGAGGGCCTTTATTAGTGCACCACATTTCCAATTTTCTTCTCTTTCCAACAGCGTATTGTGTATGAGAATATGACTGCTTAAAGGCCTCTGTGTACGTCTTAATTATTGGAATGTTGTCTACGTAGTCCCTACGGGATCTATTTAGCATACGTTCGCGGGGTTGTTGGGACTTCCTTAACGAGTCTATCAGTTCAGCTTTTTCGCCTTTCGTTCTGACCTTATTGAACACATTCAGTATCCTCTGTTAATTCTATTTGGTGTAGGTCCCACACACTTGAGGAATAATCGAAGGCCGGCCGCTGTGACTGAATGACTCTAGGCGCTTCAGTCCGGAACCGCGCTGCTGCTACGGTCGCAGGTTCGAATCCTGCCTCGGGCATGGATGTGTGTGGTGTCCTTAGGTTAGTTAGGTTCAAGTAGTTCTAAGTCTAGAGGACTGATGATCTCAAATGTCCCACAGTGCTTACAGTCATCTGAATCGTTTTTTAAATAGTCGAAGAAGGCACGAACGAGTGTTTTGTGAGCAACCTTCTTTATACAATCAGTGTTAGCCCCTATTCACCTCCCATTAGAGATACTGCAACACTTTTGCACAGGGTGTAACGACTATAAGTGCAGTATGCTTTTAAGTTTTTATAACTTCAAGAGCTAGCCATGATGCTTGTTTTCCTCTGGGCAGCAGCTCAGGTGTTGAAGTGTGGACGCGAAATGATCAGTCTATACTAACAGGCGACGTCCTCCTAGTGGGGCATTTATGGCCGTGCAGATAACAGGACGTGAAGTTTGTGAGGTTTTTGCGGGAAGACTTCGGCAGAGGAAAAACATCCAACCCAGTGATGTACGTACGTACCACGTATAAAAACATCTGCACTTTTATACGCGTTATACCCTGTATTGTAATAGTTATTCGTGGGACTGCTCTCTGTCTTCTTGAAATGTTCAAATGTGTGTGAATTCCTAAGAGACCAAACTGCTGAGGTCATCGGTCCCTAGACGTACACACTACTTAAACTAACTTATGCTGAGAACAACACACATGCAACCATGCCCGAGAGGGAACTAGAACCTCTGGCGGGACGTTTCCTACAGTGGGTTTCCTAATTTCCTGAACTTCATTCGCAACTATTGCCATGGTTCACGAAGGAAGTCGAGCTACATCTACATCACACTCCGCAAGCCACCTAGTGGTGTGTGACGAAGGATACTTCTGGTACCATTAACTGACCCCCCTCACTCCGTTCCACTAGCGAACGGCGCGTGGGAACAATGATTGTCGGTAAGGCTCTATGCTAGGTTATACTGTGATTTGAATAGCACACTTTGGTTCTAGCTCATTCACGAGAACGTCCAGCACTTGTTTCACCCGTACGAGTTGCCATTCCAATTGTGATAAGCACTGTATGTAAATCCTGCCTTGTGCGCACTTCACAGCTTGGCGCCCCAAGCCGCAGCTTGTATCGCTTCAGTCTTAAACCGGCATGAGGACCCCTGGTGTCGAGCCAAGCTCTGAAGGTAGAAAGTTAGAGATGCTCTTTCGACCTTCAGTCCGACACACAGTTTCAGCATTTACTTCGGAGCGCAATCCAATCGTCAGTGATATGTTGGTTTTGTACGAACCGTGGTGAAGTCAAAGACATCTCCTGTCGCATCGTGATGATTGTACCAAACTTGTCATGTTCCATTCGCGCACTGGGCTACGAAAAAATGACTGTCTTTATACATCGCTATGCGCCCTCATCTCTTGTGGGCTTTTCTCAAGATACGCGACTGATGTAGTCTTCCTCGACAACCAGTACTCTAAATTTAGCCAACTGGGTTTGGAAGAAACAACGTCGCTTTTCTTCCACCTCTAAGTTAAATTTTCAGTCTCTGTGGAATTCCGTAGAAGACGTTATGTCATACTGTGACATTTCCAATTATTTCCTGAGAATGTTAGTAGGCTTACAAGTTTTTTGTTGTAGCTTCTTGGTATAATGCGAGTTGCTATATTTATATCTTCAGAAAAGACTTCCTAACCTCAGGTGTTAAAAAATTCCCCTGTTTCAAAGACGCTTTTCGTGCTTCGGTCAGACTACATTTATATCCTCTCAATTTCGGGCAGAGTTATGCCAGTTTAACTGTATTTTTCGTTATGTTGGAAACTGGCTCATGAGCATCCGTTACTGCAGTATATCTGCATGGTATCTCTTGTGGTTTGTCTTCATCATCTGTTTATTTGTCTGTATTTCCACTGTTCCTCACTTCACTCTACTCACCACGTCTGCGGTCAGAACCAAATGCTTGCAGATTTTGGTTCGTGATTCCTTTTGTTGTGCCGTCCTCTGCAATCTTTTTATCGCAGGTAACACAAATACTTCTAATGGCGAATAAGCGTTCCAAAACTGGATTTGATTATACGGTGCGCCGGGCTATAAACTGGACAATTTACACCACGCGGCGTTATATGGACCGTAAAACGGCCGTCTTAAAACGATAATGACAACTCGGAGGCACAAACGTAGATTTTTGCAATTTTCTTTTACACCTAAGTTCATTAGGCGTCTTACATCGGCAGCTATTAATTCTCTTTTCTGCGAACAAGTAATGTGCTTATTAGCAAAACGTTTGGTTTCCTTTTTTCTCGCGCTCCTGAATTATGGCCTTAGCTGAGATAATATTCGTTGCGCCTCATAAAGGTAAAGCTGAATTTGGATATAAACCGGACGCCGACGCTCAGTGCTGACAAAACATCACGCAAATCCTCCTCTGTCCACCTCAATCTGAGATCAGATCACAATTCATTTCGTCAGACACGTGCTTCTGGTGAAATCATCTCTTCGGATTAGCAAGATTCTTTTGTAAAACGTTTTCAGAGCTTCATCGTCGAGATTCGCAACTTCCGGTGTCGAGCGAAATATATGTCCATGTTAATCGTTAAGTAGTTGGAAACACAAGCTTCTGGTCCAAATTCGATCTCATTACGAAATTATTAAGGAACTCTTTTTTAGCCCGCATCTCGTGGTCGTGCGGTAGCGTTCTCGCTTCCCGCGCCCGGGTTCCCGGGTGCGATTCCCGGCGGGGTCAGGGATTTTCTCTGCCTCGTGATGGCTGTGTGTTATGTGTTGTCCTTAGGTTAGTTAGGTTTAAGTAGTTCTAAGTTCTAGGGGACTGATGACCATAGATGTTAAGTCCCATAGTGCTCACAGACATTTGAACTCTTTTTTATGTAAACATTCACATTTTATATACGTATGTGGAATAATTACACTTGCGGTCACTTCTAGGAATCTTATCTCTCACTGTTCACTTCTTTCCCCTCTGGAAATGTTTGTTTGTAACTTGGAAGAGAACACAAAATTGTTTTTCCAGAACATATTTCATTCCTGTAGAAACTTAGAAATCAATATTTTGTAGGAGGTTGTCAGAATCTGCACTTATTCCTAAATATTGCAAATCCCTACGAACTGACTGTCAGCTTTGGTTTTTGCTTGCATGGCATAGTGCAAACTTGTCTTCATTGTATTTACGAAGGTACCACGGGAGGCATATTAGTTTGCGTTTTTCTATGTTTGCCGTAATTAGGTTTGCGTGGGCGGTTCGTATATATCTGCAGGACATTCACGACGTCCCTCTACCGGCCGACTATTCGAGTTTCTTGTTTATCAAATTCTCATGGATGATAAACTTGTGACAATCCCTACTAACCTTCTTTTTACTAGTCCGATGAACGTCGTTGCTCCATTGCAATAAACTCCAATATTAATCTACAATAGATGATGCAATAATTTTGTGATGAGCTGCAGTTTTTCAGTACTCTACGAGTTAGTTGTCTGTTCCTGTTTGCCTTCTGTCTGTAGTTTCGTTACAGTTCCATTTCATATTCGTAGCCGTTGCTGCTCCTGACGCATATTCCTAGCGTCCTGATGTATATTCGTAGAATATAAATCATTTGTCAGGTCTCAATCTTCAAGTCGAATACTAGTATATCCTACGTTGAACGTTATTGTATCGAGTTGCTGTATTATAGAGACCCGCGAAAAGTAAACGTTTAATCATCGCTCATAACGTGGTAAATGAATTTTATGTCTTTTCAAAATTTATTTACCTCGTCAACAGTGACGGATTACAATGACAATGATATAAAATTTTCTTTCGTGTTTTCTTCACTCAAGTTTAATTTCTGGTCTTCGAATCAGCCTCAACTAGTTGTCACGTTATAGACAACAGCAAGCACTTATAACTGAATTTCACCCTCAATAGACTTTATCACTACATAAAAATGTTTCCCGATGGGGAAGTTTCCGGCAAAGTAATTGGCGAAATGTATAGCTCTTCCACGTGTGGCATAAAAATTTTCGTCACGTGTCTCCAGATATAAATTGCATCCTGATCTCGTGTTTATTCGGTGCGTTTCAGTAAATATATTCTCGTTATGTTGCAGGAACGACAGCGTTCCCCAAATGAAGTTTCGACAAACAGGTTTCACTGCAATATATATTCATGTATGCAATTTAAAACTAGTCCTTAACACCGAACTGGAGAATTTTGATGGGAAATGCCCCGTTGCCTGAGATCCTGTTGGTAAATATGCAAAAGGATAACGCATTGCCGAGCCGCAGCTTGACACGGGTTTTCTGCCACGTATGCCACAATGAAGTTACTAATTTCCATAATGTGCTCTGCGCGGCAGTTACTCATAATAGCGGCGAATGGAACAGAGTAAAGTATGGGAATTCCACGAGCACTATCTGCGGAGCTTGCTTCAAGCATTAGCGTAATAGTGAAGCGTCATTCCGCATTGCCATTGCTCTTACCCGATTTCTGAACAGAGGTGCAGATTGAGAAACCTGTCCCAAACCTAGGAAAAATAAATTAGTCATTCGCTTTTCGTAAGCCAGACTTATTATATCATATACTTAAAAACTAGTTTATAGGGTCGTAATACAGTAATACACTACAGTTTGCACATGCTGTATAATGGACCATAACTTCGTCCTCGATCCTTAAACTGCAGTATAATGTCAGATAAAAAGTAATTTTACGAAGCGGATACTTTTCGATCAAGATGAAATACATCCTTATTTCATTTCTTTTTCCTTTTGTTAAAAAGAGTCGTGGAAGCTACTCATATAGCTGGCGGCAGAAAAAGTCGCACTTTTAGTCGGGAAATGTCTAGAGTAAAACACCCTCGATGACTTAAATTCTTGGATTCAGATTCAGTAACTGTGGAGCCACATTAATTTAGGTTTCGCTTGACCTTCGGGGCGACGAGTGGCTCAGTTGTACCAACATCAGTCACTAAATCTATTATGCTCTCCAGGCGGAATGAACCAGATATGCGTTTCAATACAGACAGAACTCGAAAAACAGTCATGACGTTCTTAGGGATGCAAATCCAGTGCGTTAACCACTTCACCATTTCTCTTACTTGCATCGTATTCGTAACAGCGTCGAGACGTCACATCTCAGGGTATGTTTATATGTACTTCAGTACTTCCAAATGTCCCACTGACACATGTAGACCGAAACGTACTATCAAAATGGCTCACCCATAAAATGGTATGTTTTTATTCATTATCATCAGAAATCGCATTGCACTGTTTTATCAAAGTAAGTTAAAGGTAAATGCTGCCTTATTGTCACCACGGATGTAACCATTTATATCAGTAATAATACGCAAGTGCTAAATCTATGTCTAGCACGCTGGCATGTGGTGAACTATCTTAGCCCCGTTTGGATTCTTCTATGCATTTTAGTCAATAGCTATGCTTATACTTTTTTTCTGATTTCATGACCTCCCAATAGGTTGTCGTCTCGCTCTACAGGGGTTGGACAAAATACAGAAACACCACGAGAAGTGGACGCTCGAACATAAATATAGGCGCTAGACAGCCCAGTCCGCAGGTTGCGCTTTTCTATGACCACGAACGGCATCTGTGGAAAGTCCTCAATAAGATGCAAGGGTCAGTTATGTTCTCGTGTTCTGTGTAGCTGTGAACGCATCATGTCGGAGCTAAGTGTATTAGAATCTGAATGCTTCTGTAGCTGAGTTATCCGGAATATTTGGTGTTTCAACAGGCACCGTATCGAAGACTTATACCACTTACAAGGAAAGCCTAAGAACGTAATCCAGTAAGTTACAACGCCGACGAAACTGTGTGTCGAGTGATCGCGACAGATGGTCGTTGAAGATGCTTGTGAAGAAAAATAAGAGGAGGATATCTGCAAAAATCACTGCAGAACTGAACGTCGCACTCGGAACCCTGTCACCGAACTCTAGAGCGAGATGGGTTTCCAAAGCCACTCATCACTGATGCAAGTGCCCGTAACAGGAAAACACGGTCCCGAGGCCATAAAACCTGGGTTGTGGAGCAATGGAAAAAAGTCATTTGGTCATATGAATCTTGTTGCACACAGTTTCCAGCTTCTGGCCGAATGTACGCCCCAAGAGTGAAACTTGGCGGGGTTCGGTGATTTGGGCAGCCAAATTGTGGTATTCCATGGGCGCCATGAATAATCTGCAAGTAGCATTATTACCATTTTAACTGATCAGGTCCATGCCATGGTACAATTTTTCTAGCCCAGCGGTGACGCGGTATTCTAAGACAAGACTCCTGTTCCACAGCTCTCACCGTCGAGGACAGGTGTTGTGATGTGAGTAGGCTGTTTAGGTTTTTATGTTGGTAACACCACGTAGCGCTCAGTATGAAATCACTGACTGTGCTGTGTGCAGTCTGTGGAGGGTTGGCATTGTTGGAATATTCGTTAGTGTAGTGTTGGGCAGTTGGATGTGAACAGCGTATAGCGTAGTGCAGTTGGAGGTGAGCCGCCAGCAGTGGTGGATATGGGGAGAGAGAAGGCAGAATTTTGAGAGCGGACGATCTGAACGTGTGTCCGCCAGAAAAAGGAAACAAATGTCTGAGTTCGTTCAGTTTTGTTCAGCTGTTTGAAAATCAAATAACTTAGAGGTTTACCAGCACTGTGATTCATAATTTTTTCTAAGGCGATGTTTCATTGAGCACAGCGATGAAATTTCGCATTTCCACTATCCACCACGGTCATCAGATCTCAATATTATTCAGCCTTTGTTGTGTACTTTGGAGAGAGAGTTGTGTGACAGCTACCCATCTTCATCACTATTACTTGTGCTTGCCACTGTTCTGCAGGCACAATCGCCTAAGATTCACTTTAAAACCATGTAGAACTTTATTTATTCAGTCAGAGAGGACTGGAAGCTGTTTTGAATGCTAGCGGTTTTCCTACACCGTATTACGCATGGTAATACGTCATGTTTTTGGTGTTTCCACATTTTTGTGCACCCTCTCTATATGCTACCAGTGCTGTTTTTCTGGGGGAACGCTGAGGGATGCGCACCCCTAAACTTTTTCGTCGACAAAAAATTTTTTTACGAAGTCAAGGACTTGGAAGAGTGCCAAAGAGTTATTTCACGGACGTAAATTTTTTATTTCACTTTTTCGTGTTGGTAATTGCAATACGAACGATACCTGTTCAGTTTTTGGTGGGATAAGCGATGTCATTTACTGTTTGAAGCGTTTCGAAGCTGCGGCAACCGTTCTCAACAACGGAATCGCCGTCACCCAGTTCGACAAGCGTGTAGTGCCCTCGCCCGCTATTAGTGGGCGATCGTAGTGCTAAACGGATATGCGTAGGCTCAAACGCCGAGCTACCGATAGATGTCTCTACAGTCCCGCTGCCAAGGTGATACTGATGACGTCATGGCTAAAAGAAGACGGGTGGTACCCATGCTTCAGTTATAAGTAATTTTCGCTGCATTATATCCGATGTCGGAGTACCCTCAAAGAAAAGCACTGTATGCTACACATCCTTCGGTATTTACTGTGTCTCCCCTGAAACTGAAAAAAAAAATTGTATGGCCTTCTGTGGCATAAAATTCATGTTCATATCATAGATAATCTTCAGCAGGAATTTTTGGCGTGTTGTGTCACCTGCGGTTATAAGATCTTCAAATGACAGTTTCAGGGGAGTCTTAAAAAAACTTTTATCACGCAGGATTGTTAGTACTGATTTCGCAGTTGATATCCATTGGAGTCCAAATCGTTGCTGCGTTGAGCTGAGATTCACTAATCTTGCGGCACGCTGGCCAGTTCTAGGAGCCCCGAACGC
Organism: Schistocerca gregaria; assembly: GCF_023897955.1. NCBI lineage: Eukaryota > Metazoa > Arthropoda > Insecta > Orthoptera > Acrididae > Schistocerca > Schistocerca gregaria. The sequence goes on from NC_064923.1 coordinate 373,348,064, forward strand.
CGTCGCGTGCCGCCTGCGGATAAGGTCGCTTCCTGAGCGGTGATAGAAGCGCGTGGCGTGGCGTGGCGCTGCGCTTCCCGATAACACCGGAAGCAATTACTGGGCCAGCTGTCCGCCACTGCGTCGCCAGCCGACGCAACGCAGCGACGCTGCATCGGTGCAGGCATCAGTCCCCGGGCGGCAACTTCAGTTGGCCAGTCGTTGTTGAGTATTCTCCCACCATGAAACAGCTCACCATTAAAGCTTTATGAATTTGGGTTGCGTCTCAGAAGTAAAACAGGCAATTCAAATAATGGTTCATATGGCTCTGAGCACTGTGGGACTTAACATCTAAGGTCATTAGTCCCCTAGAACTTAGAACTACTTAAACCTAACATAAGGACATCACACACATCCACGCCCGAGGCAGGATTCGAACCTGCGACCGTAGCGCTCGCGCGGTTCCAGATTGTAGCGCCAAGAACCGCTCGGCCACCTCGGCCGGCTACAGGCAATTGTTAACACTTACCTTCCCTAAGTCGTTCCAGGCAAATGCTGGGATGGTTCTTTTGAAAGGGCACGGCCGACTTCCTTCCCCGTCCTTCTCTATTCCGATGAGAGGAGTAGGAGGATATTGGTGTTTAACGTCCCGTCGACAGCGAGGTCATTAGAGACGGAGTACAAGCTCGGATTTGGGAAGGATGGGGAAGGAAGTCGGCCGTGCCCCTTCAAAGGAACCATCCCAGCATTTGCCTGGAGTGATCTAGGTATTTCACGGAAAACCTAAATAGGATGTCCGACGCGGGATTGAACCGTCGTTCTCCCGAATGCGAGTCCAGTGTGCTAACCACTGCGCCACCTCGCTCGGTCAATCCGATAAGACCTATGATCTCACTGTCTGGTCTCCTTCCCCAAAAACAACCCAACCCCACTTATCTTTAACTGTCCTTATATCATCCTCAGTATTTACACTGAATTAGTGGTATTAACGGTCGTTCTATTATCTGCACTCGCATCGGGGGAGGTGACATGGTGGTTAAGATATTCTGGACAAAATGGGTCAAATGGCTCTGAGCACTATGAGACTTAACAGCGGAGGACATCAGTCCCCTAGAACTTTGAACTACTTAAACCTAACTAACCTAAGGACATCACACACACCCATTACCTGGGGCAGGATTCGAACCTGCGACCGTAGCGGTCGCGCGGTTCCAGACAGTAGCGCCTAGAACCGCTCGCCCACTGACCCGGCTCATATTCTGGAGAGATCAAATGTATCATTGCAGTATAGTAACCATTGTGCCATCTCTCTCGGTACGGGGGTAAAAGCAGCTATCAATGACGAAACTGGGCTCATATTCTCGAACCGAGTGGGGAGCGGGGAGAGGAGGGGCCACTGTTTTCGCTACGGGTACCGCATTCAAGAAGATAGAGTTCATGGCACCGTTTGGCCGTTACAGGTTTTCTGTGTTTTTCAATTAATCATGTCTGTCGAACGCCGGGGTCTGAGTATTTCCTTTCCCATCCGTAACTTGGGATAGTACCCCATCTCTGATAACATTGGTGTCGACAGGTAATCAACACTCTGTCTTCCACATCCTGGACATGCACACTCAAACTTTTTCATGTTTTCCCTACGTCACTGATACCGTGTTTCTTTGTAATAATCATTTATGACTGCTTCCCACCTTCCTGTTGAGCTCACTCGTTTTTCACGACCTAACTGTCCAATACAGTTTTAATCTTCCCGAAACTTCAATTACATTTAATGTTACAGGTGTTAATTACCCGCACCTCCTCTACGCTATCAGCATAAATGTTTGTTTGCCAAGATGTTCCCCGCTTTTTGCTACGTTGTGACTCTTAAATACACTGTTGCATTTTTTTCGAGTAGCTGCTTTGTGATACTCAATGGACACTGCTAGAACACACATCAAAGTCAGCAATGTACGATCACTGAATATGTTTTAAAAAGAGTAAGACTAAGATTTAATGTTCCACCGACATCGTTAGAGGTGGGTTACAAGCTCGGGCTACGGAAGAATATCGGCCGTGTCCTTCTTAAAGGAAATAATCCGGATATATGCCTCCAGAGACTTAGGGAAACGACGGATAGCCTAGATCCGAATGACCGCAAGCGCACGAGGATTTGATTCTCGGTCGCCCAGTATCTGAGCCTATTGTACTGATTACTGGTTGGTTCTGGTCTTATGCTTTCTTGAGACTCGTCAGTCTTCTGACTGGTTTGATGCAGCCTGCCACGAATTCTTCTCCTGTGCCAACCTCTTGAACTTTTTTGCATAAATTTCAGTCTTCCTCTTTCCCCGTAGTTCTAACCTCTACAGTTCCCTCAAGTACCATGAAATTTATTCCTCTATGTCTCAACACATGGCTTATTATCCTGTCTCTTCTTCTTGTCAATGTTTTCCACGTGCTCCTCTTCTCACTGACTCTGCGAAAAACTTCATTTCTTATCTGTCCATCTAATTTGCAACATTTATTCTGTAGTACCTGATTTTCTCTCCCTTTTCTGTTTTCTCACAGTCCATAATTCACTTCCATACATTGGTGTGGTACAAAGGTACGTTCGCAGGAATTTCTTTCTCAGATTCCTTGATAGAACATGTTACACCTTCAATATGCTTTCATTCTCAAGTTTACCAGAAACTGTACCATGAACAACCAGAAAAGTAACCCCAACTGCTGTGATTGTTGTTTTACACTGAAATCCGTGAACGAATACACCCAGCAGTTGGTTATTTTTTTTTCGAAGACTTACTTTTTCCTCTATGTCAGCGAAGTAGTATGTGGCAATTTCATTCGCACAACCTTGGAATTTCGCAGATCGTAAACAATACGAGTCTCTTTCTGATCCTAAACTTATGTTATATGAACTTCCTCGTATGCAGTCCTCATCTTTCTATCATTTCGGCGTAGAACCGCAATTATATAAATCAGATAAACTGCATTAAGCAAGGCAGACGACCGAAGTTATCTTTTCATTGCATTATATCGTGGTAGCACGCAGCCGAGCGAAGGATTTTAATTTATTCTCCTAATAGCCTTATTAGTGTTCAACGTTTATGCGTCCGTGTTCTTCTGAAAGACTTAGGCTGATGCTTCGCCCGCTGCGGAGAAGCGGCTAAGACAAAACGGGCGCAAAAATAAAACCAAAGAAGTGAAAGTATTCCGGATTTGGAGCGCCCTGTTGGCCCAAAGTGGCCGGGCATTAAATGCCGGCGAACGAGAACTGATATATTTGATTGTGGCCATAAAGCGGATTACGACTGCGCATAAGAAGTGCGTCGCCTGATGGAAGACGCAGCCGGTTCTCGGAGTCTGTCTGATGCGTGTGGTCGCCTCACAATCTACTGCAGAATGGGGGCATTGTGTGGTAGCGGAGCTGTCATCTTTTTTCCACACCTATTATCTATGTTTTTCCACACCTATTGTGTATATCCCAAGTAATCTTAAGAATACAAAGAAGAGGCTAAGGAAAGGATGTTGGCTGAAACTATGGAAGTAGTTCAGCTTCCAAGGCTCCTCATTTAAATTCCTCGGACACTTATGTCACACCTAGGTATCGTACCAGCCTTCTACGATCAGAACAGCGCGTCTCTGAATTCATTCGATATCCGTCATCATGCCTACTTTACAAGGACTCCAAACAATGGAAGAATATTCTATAATCGCTCCCACTAGCACATTGTGTTTTATTTCCTCGAACAAAATTAAGTCTTCCGTTGGCCTTTCCTAATATTGACTTCACGTGATCATCCTGTTTTGTATCGACTCTTAGTATTAATCCCAATTAGAATACTTGTATGATGTGACTTGCTCAATTTTGTAATTAGATACTGTCTGGGTTTTTTTCTCTTTAATAAGGCCATTATCCGACATCTAACCTCATTTGAACAGAGCTGCTGTTCATTACACTAAGTGAAAATTTTGTCCAAATCTTGCTGCACTTCCTTACGATCGTCCTGCGACGATCCTTTCCTGTAGGCAGCAGCGATGTTAACGAACCATCTTATAGTTGTTCTAATCCTGTGAGATATTCCGTGACGGAAGTGTATCCTTGTGATCGACGAAACGCGTCGTCTTCTGCATGTCCAGTCAGTAAAACACAATCTTCTGGGCAATGTATGCCTCCCACCAGGAATATGGAAGTAGCGGTAGTAGCAGAGCAGAGGGTTCGGATTCTACTGGAGGCATAGGGACATCAACAAATATCGAAACATTGGGATCAGTTCATTACATATACATCCACACTCTGCAAACTATTATGAACTGCCTGGCAGAGGGTACTTACCGGTACCAGTTCTTAGAGCTCCTTTCCGTCCCGTTCACATACGGAAGGCTGGAAGAATGATTGCATGCTGTTATTAGTTTTCCTTCCTCTAAGGGATCCCTGCGGCAACCAAACGAGGTTGCTGAATTATGTTCCTGTATTCGTCACTTAAAGCTGGACAAAACGTGCAAGATTGAAATTCTGAGAAAAATAGGGGTAAACTTGGGGAAGACGTCTAATATACGTATTGCATACAAGAAAAAAACTAATGTAAACTTCGTCCGAACAAACCGCAGAAGGCCCAATTGTACCGACCGGCCGCCGTGTCATCCTCAGCCCACAGGCGTCACTGGATGCGGATATGGAGGGGTATGTGGTCAGCACACCGCTCTCCCAGTCGTAGGTCAGTTTACGTGGCCAGAGCCGCTGCTTCTCAGTCAAGTGGCTCCTCAGTTTTCCTCACAAGGGCTGATTGCGCCTCGATTGCCAACAGCGCCGGCAGATCCAAGTGGTAGCCCAGCCCGACAGCGCTTAACTTCGGTGATCTGACGGGAACCGGCGTTAACACTGCGGTCAGGCCGTTGGAACAAGAAACAAGAGAGAACAATAATACTGGAAGACAGGGATGTAGCCGCCTTTTGTTCCTACTGCTTCATCTATACATCGAAGAAGCAATGACGGAAATTTAAAAAAAAAAAAAAATGGTGCAAGAGTAAGATTACAATTCAAGGTGGAAGGCCACCAACGATATGATTCGTTGATGACATTGCTATTCTCGGTGAAAGAGTATAAGAATTACAGGAAATGTTGAATGGAATGAAGAGTCTAATGAGTACAGAATATGGACTGAGAGTAAATCGGAAAAGACGAAAGTAATGAGAAGTAGGAGCAAGGAAGACATAAAAAGCAGACTAGCACTGGCAGAAAGGGCTTTCCTGGCAAGAGAACTAGTGTCGAACATATGCCTTCATTTGAGGAAGAAATTTCTGAGAATGTACGCTTGGAACACAGCATTGTATGGTAATAAAAAATGAACCCTTGGAAAATTAGATCAGAAGAGAGTGGAAGTCTTTGAGATGTGGTGCTACAGAAGAATGTTGAAAATTAGGTGGTTCTCCGGAGAGCAGGCGAGGAAAGAAATATATGGAAAACACTGATAACAAGAAGGGACAGGATGATTAGACATCTTTTATCATGGAATAACTTCACGGAACTAGAGGGAGCTGTAGAGGGTACAAACTTTAGAGGAAGGCAGAGATTGGGATACATCCAACAAGTAATTGAAGTAGAGTGCAAGTGCTACTCTGATACGAAAAGGTTGGCACAGGAGAGGAATTCGTGGCAGGTCGCAGTAAACCAGTCAGAAGGCTGATGACTCAAAAAAGTTTTAGGAACTTTGTAAGTAAGTTTCCTCGTGATGGATTGAGCCTGTCTTTAAGCGTCTGCCAGTCCCGTTTTCTCAGCATGTCGCTGGCACGCTCCCTTGACTCAAGCAAACCACTAACCACTATTACTGCCATTCTTTATAAGCATTCAGTGTGCCCTTTCAGTGGTGTTTCGTACGTGACGCACACACTTCAGCAACGTGCTAGGACGGGTCGCACTCGTCTTTGTAAGCGTTCTCGTTTATAGACTAGTTTCGTCCTCCTAGCATTCCGCCAATGAACGGTAGTCTGCCACCTGCGTTAGGTAGGACTGAGGCTATGTGATCCCTTTCCAAGAGAGATCGAAAAGTTTCTGTTTGTGGGCATTGGTGCAGCGTGTACTCAATCGAGTCCAGTATGAGTGTATAAGCACCGACATGTATGCAGGGGTTAGTGTTGACTTCGAACGGAAAGTTTTTGATCGCCCCTTGAATATCACTAAAAAATTATTACGAGTTAACCGATTCCAGTTGTGACTCCTTCATACTGTAGGATACTAGTTTTTTTTTCGTTTTATGCAGTGCACTATTTTAGTTTTCTGAACATTTAAAGGAAGTGCACCACTTCAGTATCTTATTAAGATCCTACTGATATTCGTACAGATTTTTTGATACGTTATTTCATTATAGATAACCACGTTATCTGCGGTAAGCGTGAGCTTCCTATTAATATCTCTGCTATGTCATTAATATACACACTTTGCTGTGGTACACATCTGCCTATGACTCTCTATCCAAGATGATATGCTGCCACCTCTAACAAACAATCCTCAACCCAGTTACAAATCACACTTCACACCCCATGCAGTTGCAGTTTTAGTAATAAGCGTAAGCCGCACGGGATTAGCCGAGCGGTCTAAGGCGCTGCAGTGATGGACTGTGCGGCTGGACCCGGCGGAGGTTCCAGTCCTCCCTAGGGCATGGGTGGGTGTGCTTGTGCTTAGGTTAAGTAGTGTGTAAGCTTAGGGGACTGATGACCTTAGCAGTTATGGCCCATAGGATTTCACACTCATTTGAACATTTAAGCGTAAACGTGGTACTGAGTCAAATCCTTTTCGGAAACTGATCTAAAGACAATCCTCCACAAGACTGCATTGAACCGTGGCTTTCAAGAAGTGCATGATCTCTGCTGTGTTTAGGAGTGGACGTTGAGTCGGTCAGTGTAAAACAGAAAACTCTCTATCTAAGATAAAAATCTACGACAGTTTAGGCCAGCGTATGAGTAAGCAGGAGGTCTGGTTTCGAATATCGTTGTGGCAAAGATTTTTAATTATAGCTGTAGACGATTTGCTACACCACTTTCGAGAGTTGTTGGACAGAACGAAATTTTAACGCCCGCGGCTTTTAGTGAGTGGTCGCTCTTTGCTTTTTAGTGCGGTAGGCGTGCGCCGTAAAGGTTACCCAATCGATGGCATCGTTCCCAGTGTATCCGCCCGAGGGCACGGAACTGTGTCGTGCCTAAAGAAGACAGATCGTCGTGCGGCGGGGCGAGGTGGGGGTCGGCTTGGCATAGAGCGACCATCAGCTAATGGAATGGCGTGGCCTGCGCCAATATCCTGAGAGCCGGCCGTGGCTATAGAGGGCCGGCGGCGGCGGCGGTGGCGTGCGCTGCCCGCCGGGGCGCCACGCCCGCTGCCTACCGACTGTACCGGCAGACGCCCGCAGGTAGACAGCGCCAGAAAAAAACACGCGCCTCCCGGCTTTGTTTTGCTGCCCTGCCGGCTATAACACGCCATGTCCGAAAGTGGTTTTTAAAACTTATAATTATTTATTCCTCGGCCATATCGAGCTCTTCTCACGGTGAGCTTGCCGTGTGTGCCGCACGAAAGTCTCTCCCTCGCTGTGGCGGCGAGCGCGCCAGTTTTTACACGCGTGGCGGACGACTCCTCGCGCCGCCGCACGGCAGGCACGGCCGCCGCCGCCGCACGCTGCGCTCCGACTGGGCTGTCCGCGCCGACCTGCTGTAATTCTTGTCCCGGCCGCAATTAAGGCAGCTCTGCCGCTCCCAGTCTCCAATTAAGGAAACCTAGCCCCGTGCGCTAAGATATGTTTATAAGTGCGGCTTCTGCGCGCCCGTGTGTGTGTCAGTGTTTCAGGGAGAATCGAGAGAAACACAGAAATGGCGGCGGTGTCCTCATTTTACCAGCGTCTGCCTCCGTACAAAGTGGAAATCATAAAAAGGGCAGATTAAGCCGTAACACACATCCCGCTTAGGAATTCCTTTTGTTCTACATCTACATCTACATTTATACTCCGCAAGCCACCTAACGGTGTGTGGCGGAGGGCACTTTACGTGCCACTGTCGTTACCTCCCTTTCCTGTTCCACTCGCGTATGGTTCGCGGGAAGAACGACTGCCGGAAAGCCTCCATGCGCGCTCGAATCTCTCTAATTTTACATTCCTGATTTCCTCGGGAGGTATAAGTAGGGGGAAGTAATATATTCGACACCTCATCCGGAACCTCTCGAAACCTGGACAGCAAGCTACACCGCGATGAAGAGCGCCTCTCATGCAGAGTATGCCATTTGAGTTTGATAAACATCTCCGTAACTCTATCACGCTTACCAAATAACCCTGTGACGAAACGCGCCGCTCTTCTTTGGATCTTTATCTCCTCTGTCAACCCGACCTGGTACGGATCCCATACTGATGAGCAATACTTAAGTATAGGTCGAACGAGTGTTTTTTGAGACACCTCCTTTGTTGATGGACTACATTTTCTAAGGACTCTCCCAATGAATCTCAATCTGGCACCCACCTTTCCAACAATTAATTTTATATGATCATTCCACTTCAAATCGTCCGTACCCATACTGCCAGATATTTTACAGAAGTAACTGCTACCAGTGTTTGTTCCGCTATCATATAATCATACAATAAAAGATCCTTGTTTCTTTGTATTCGAAATACATTACATTTCATTTTACATTCGGTATATGGCAGGAGAAATGACATACAAGCCCATTCACATTAAAATATAACACATTTCATATAGCTGTCACATATCGTGAAAGTGGGATAAGTCGCCACTCTAAGGGAAATTGAGTTTCCACCATACGCTACTTATTGATAGAAGCAAGGCACTTCAACATTTTCAGTCTACAAGGGGTATTCAAAAAGTAATGCAACACATCTTTTTTCTGAAAGCTGGTTGATTTTATCCAGGTTTCCAATACACCATATTATTCCCCACTGTTTTCGCTACAAAATATTTTTCAACACAATCTCCGTTCAATGCGACGGCCTTACGGCACCTTACAGTGAGCTGCCGTATGCCAGAGTGATAGTACCTTACTGGTCGACGTAGGAGCCAACAAGCCGCCGGGATTAGCCCGGCGGTCCAGGGCGCTGCAGTCATGGACTGTGCGGCTGGTGCCGGCGGAGGATCGAGTCGTCCCTCGGGCATGTGTGTTTGTGTTTGTCCTTAGGATAATTCAGGCTAAGTAGTGTGTAAGCTTAGGGACTGGCGACCTTAGCAGTTAAGTCCCATAAGACTTCACACACATTTGAACATTTTTTTGGAGCCAACGAGTGCGTCAGACCTAGCAACAGAGACCTCCAGTTCGGCAGCGACGTGTTTGATTGTGATACACTGATCTCCTCGAATGAGAGTGTCCGCACGTTCCAGCACTGCAGGAGTCACAGCTGCGTGCGGCCGGCCGGCACGCGGAAGATCGGACAGGTTGGCACGAACTTGTTGCGATGGTGATAGACGCCTCGCCCAAGAACTCACCGAGCTTTTGTTCACTGCCGCTTCTCCGTGAACATTCTGCAGGCACCTATGAATATCTGTGAAGGTCTGGTTGTCCGCTAAAAGAAATTCCATGACAGCCCTTTGTTAGGAATGCACCTCCCTTACCGACGCCGTTTCGAAGGATACGTATGGCGTCACCATTTGTCGGAACTTAGGGGTTGAAGTAGGAACATTTCACGATGTTTTTTTTTTTTTTTTTTTTGACCGCAATTAGCCGAGGAAAACATATGTGTTGTATTAATCATTGAACGACCCTTGTACGTATTTTAAAGTATCACATCCAATATTTTTAAAGAACAGATTACAATATATAGAATATAGGCTATACGAAGTTTTATGAACGCTTCCGTAGTGGCCGTTTTTCTCTACCTATGGGGGTATCGTGGCCAGCACCGTCGCAACAGGATCCCATGTTTGTTTTTCTGATCTCCGGACGCATTTTCTAACCACCTTGATGCCCTAGTATTGAAACAATGCCAAGCTGCTGAAGCAGACGTTTTGCTGTCGGATTTTTTGCATTAGGCCAAATATAACAGAACAGACACAGTTTTAAATAACATAAATTAATTAATTCAAAATCGTCACAATGGTATAGAATGACAGATGGCAGCTTCGCATATAAAAGAGTTTAGAAGTAAATCTGTAGTACTGAGTGTGGCGTACGGAAGTAGCTACCTCGTAATGAGGTAGAAAATATGGCCACTTTTCGCGGCGAGTACTGCTACCAGTTTTCCCAATGGGACGGCATACCGGCGTTAGTGGTTCACATAAGAAACTATCATGGCAAAAGAAACAACACCAAACTCCATACATAGCCCAAAAGACGTTGTTTGAACATTAACATCGCGATCGGAATAGAAAATTTTTGTGTTAACTAACAGGACTGCGATTGTCTACATCCCACTGACGATGTCATCATTTCAGATTTTGTCATTTATTGCAAGTAGGTAAATGGCTCTATATATTCTATGGACTATGAGTCATTCTCTGGTTTTTACAACTGTAGACTTGACTGCTAGTTATATATGTGGTATGTTAGTTTTGTCAGTGTCGATAAGGGTATCTACGGTTATAGAAGTTTTACCGGCCACGGTACTTCTTATATCAAATTAGCGCATTTAGTCCAATTTCGTTGCTGTATTCAGAACCTTTTTCATGCTAGCATAGCACTAGAGAGCGCTTCGATCGGCGGTGTTGTGTAAGAAGCGCCCGATGCAACGCTGACAATTGAGTCTAACACAACATGTCTCCCCGTCTATTTAAGGCAAGAAGAAATCGAGATGATTACTCGGAAAATGGTGTGCATCAATCTACACAATTCACAGAAATATTAGTTACAAAAGAAATGAAATGATATACACGGAATATTGTAAATAATACTTTCCAGCATTACAGGATCTGTGTGAAATCGTTCGGAATTTTCACGCTGCCTGTTTAGTGAATTTACCGATGAGCAGCGAACAGATATTGACAGGCATGACTTACGGTGCCGCAAGTTATTAGTTGTTCGCTGATCCACTGACAAACTCATTTTCATCCGCAGCACGATCGTCTAGTTACCCTTGTTGCACCAGGCTAATCGTAGGTTTCTGAAGCACTACCCTCTATAATTATTACTCATCCCCCGCCAATAAGGTTGGCATGCAAATACCCAAAGTGGCACACTCTGATTGGGGCTGCTGCTTGGGCTTGGGAAATATAGAAGTATATCATCACAGGAGATTTCGACGTAGATCTGAAGGGCTAACAACGTACCAAAATTTTAGGTAAATACTAAATGAATTTTAATTACCATTTCTTGAATATATCAAGTTGTCGAGAGGGGCCCAGAGAGACAAGATAAAGAGCAAAAGTGCTCCCACCAACGGCGACCTATAATTAACTTATGTGGCCCTGGCTAACCTTTTGACTGGACAAACAGTACTGTTGTCGGCATTGTGAAAATCTTTTCCGCCACAAATTCTAATACCTGTTATCTTACGTTCTCTAAACCTTTGATTACTTGGCCTCCAGTAGCATAAATGTCGACGGGCCCTTAAATATTTATGTATGGAATGCGACATTTTTTAAAAAAATATGTATATCAGCAGTTTTTCCTTGGATGATTCGTCAATTACCATCATAACAACCCAAATTACTTGCGTGTAATCTTTATTTTTTATTTCACTTGCCGTGGTCTCGTGAGCCTTGTGGGACCACGTTGGTTTCTTCTCAATCAAATCTGCTTTCTGCTGGTGACGGTATTTATAGACCACTTGTCGATAGAACATACCGATGCGCCCATCTAATTTAACAAAAATCTTCGTTTGTTCAAAACAAAAACTAAGTGACAAATTTTTAAGCATATAATATTACTATAGAGGTGAAGGTAGTTCCACTCTTGTCTTTGCTTAATATCACAGTATAAACGATTATTAATGTAAAGGCATTCGATGCCTGAGGACGGTACAGTGGCCTTCAGTTCTACTGGCATTTTTGAGTATTTGAAAAATAACAAGTTGTGTTGCCGTTTTTTTTCACATTATAAATGTCTGAGTGGTCTGATTCTGGGGTTTAATGGAAGAAATATCCTCCTCTCACCAATAGGACAATGAAAAAAGTACAAAATACTCTTAATTTTCAGCTCAGTTGTTACTTACCTCCTCTATAAAATAAAAAGGTGCTGCAAATGAGATACGCCTGGAATAACTATAGAAGAAAATAGAAGACTATCACGGCTGTCATTAAATTACTACCAAAATGCCAGCCGCGAGCTTAAGCAGTAAAATAGTGGTGTAAGTACTACAAATACCTCTTAATCGAGTGACACAGTTGACGATGTTTTAACATACAGGGTGGTAGAGCTATAAGTGCACATATTTCTGTTGATGACTGATGACAGTATACATCACTAATTACTTCTTTTGCAAAACTAATAATATAGCTATTACGAGTGGTATGTTTTTAGGTTGGTTAGTACCTCTAAGTAGAAATGGCACAAGTAAGGCATTAATGATCATTTTCCCTGGGCAGCAAGTCAGGAATTGGCGCGTGGTCGCAAAACGGATTGTCCTTACTGACAGCTGCAGTCTACTTCGCGGCGCATTACGACCATGCAGAAAACATCAGCTAATAAATTATGTGATGTGTTTGAAACAGAGTCGTGCGTCATTTTGAGGATGAGGGGCTGGAAGACAAGAAGCTATTGGCACTGAAGTCAGCTGATCCTCCTTTCATTTACTGAGAGCATTCCATGCTCCGAATTAAACACTGTTCTCAAACGTGTAGACTCCTCACCCGGTGAGAGCATCCGTCCGTGTGCAATTCTTACGACGCACATGCCTCTCTGTACCACGTTTTCTAAGAGAGTACTCTTTTTTTATACAAGTGCATAGGACTGGTATTTCTCATCTGCTTAAGATGTGACGGCAGCGTTAAACGTCTCTCAAGCTTTTACTCTGTTCCCAGTGAACTTCACGTGTTGCCTAACACCATTTGGAGCAATTGCCTTTCTCAAGCACTGTCTGTTTCCTAATGTGTTTTCGTGATTTGAGAAATTTATTTTAATTACAGTCGTAAGTTAATCAAAAAGGGGAGTTATGTCCGCCATCTTTCTCTGAGTCGTGCAAAATTTTTTTCTGTGCGTTGCCGTATTTTCACTTGTTGCACGTATTTTCCGAGGTGGAGATATAGGAGCAGCCCATCATTTGTCTAAACGAATGTGGAAAACCGCCCAAAATCCACACTCAGTTCATCTGGTGCACCAGACCAACGGCCATTATTACTCTTCCCTCCCGGTATGGCTTACGTACATGTCACGCTACGATGTGATTTTTTAAGTATACGACTGTTTTGTTAATATTGTGTTTCTTGATTCACTTACTGTATCATCTGTTTGCTTTTGACTGTAAAATATAAGTTTGCGGACGCTAATGACCGCGCTGTAGTACGTCCTTCTGTCAAACAGTAAAAGACGAAACGTGTCTGGTTAAGGTAAAAGAAGAATAAATTAGCAGTTTTCTGCAGACAGTATTTCTTAAGAACACCGTTGCCAGGCGTAAAGGAAGGCGGACGCACAACCGAAAATATGACTAGTGCCTTTTCAAAGGTACTCACAAAAATTGGCGGCCCTGACATTCGTCACAGGTGAAGTCCGGCAGTCAGCGGCCACCGTCGATGAAGGAGCAAGCCGCTTCTTCGACCGGCGCTGCCGCAAAACAACGGCGGAGCGGAAATTACAGCCGGCCGCTACAAGAGCCCATCTCTTGCCGGCGCGCCGATTGCACTTACTTTGTGGCTTGCGGTGGCCGGCGGCGTCTGCGACGTGTCGGCATTCGGCGCCCACCGTAACAGAGCGAGCCACCTCGGGACCGGCCGAATTGTCAATAAGGGGTCCGCAGTCTATCGAGACGTGCCGCTGCCCGCCAAGGCTCTGGCTACGCGTTTATTTCCAGTTGCCTGCCTCTATAACATCTCTGTGCTCCCCTGTCTCTTGGGCCTGTGGTTGTTTGTTTTGTGCTACTGCCACAGACTAGATTATTAGCTACACCGGAGTAGCGCAACGGCACAAGAATTTCGCCAGCCTGCGGCTTGGCTCTGAAAGTGATACGAGTAGTGAAAATGAACGGTACTTTTCGGGAGTTCACATCGAGATCGACACTCACCCCAAATCTGAGTGGCAGGTAAAAAACTGAAATGATCGTATGGCACTGCTGGCTGGGAGGTCCCATCATGGGAAGTTCGGCCGCCGAACGAAAGTCTGATTTCAGTCGACATCAGATTGGGTGACTCTGGTGCCGGTGATGAGGATGAAATGATGTTGAGGACAGCACAACGCCGGCCGGGAATCGAACCCGGGCCCGCTGCATGGAAGGCAAGCACGTTATCATCCTGCTAAGTAGGCGGACCGAGTGCCAGATGTCTTGCCTTCACAGATCTGGGATTCCGATATAGGTCTTTTCACATTCACAGTATCAACATGCGCTGTCTGTTCGTGTATTAGGAATGACAAAATGGTTCAAATGGCTCTGAGCACTATGCGACTTAACTTCTGAGGTCATCAGTCGCCTAGAACTTAGAACTAATTAAACCTAACTAACCTAAGGACATCACACACATCCATGCCCGAGGCAGGATTCGAACCTGCGACGTAGCGGTCTCTCGGTTCCAGACTGTAGCGCCTAGAACCGCACGGCCACTCCGGACGGCTATTAGGAATGACTCTCAGTAACTGTCTATGGAAATGGAGCAAGAGGTGCAGTACTAAGACACTTCACTTTTAATTGAGGGCGATGGTTGTTCAAACCTCCACCAGATCATCCAGATTTAGGTTTTCTCTGATTATCCTAAATCGTTCAAGAGAAATTCCATCCTTCCCCAACCCCAGTTTGTGTTCCGTCTGTAACGACATAACTGTGCACGGTAAGTTCACTCTTCCTTTATTTCTAAGAGCACATGTGACACTTGACTGAAATAAGTCCTCAATAAAATCTTGAGCGATCACTTGACCACAACGTTGGCAAAGTCAGTGTTGCAGCACACCATTTGTAGTGTTGCAGTACCAATTATTGTTCGATTTTAGTCATACGTCAACACCCCACCATGGCGAACATTTCTTGTGTCTAACAGGATGAAAGTATAAAGAGCAATAAGGACCGTTGGATTACATTTGACATGTTATTTCAAGTTTATATATATATATATATATATATATATATATATATATATATATATATATGTAATGTTATACAATCTTACACCCCTCCCCCCCCCCCCTCGGACTCAACGTGTCAATCACTCAAATGAGTCCATTTTTGGACTGTGCACGTTTCAACAATTTGAAATCAGGCTGTGGTGTACTACAGAACGAACGAATCTTGTGAATGTGAACTACGTTTTTTTTTCTTTTTTTATCAAGCAGTTTACAATATGTGACACATGTTAACTACGAATCAAGAACAGCATTAGGACCTCTGATGACAAAAATTAATGTAATAGACATGCATTATGAAACTCAGTAGTTTATTTTTCTCTGTAGTAATTCAGCATTGGGCATGTAACATTAAATGTAAAATTGGAAATTCCAGAAGAACCTCACTGTTTTGTACGAGACTTCAAGCCACGCTACTTCATTACACTGTGCATAATGCGACTACCCATCTTCGTGCGGGTAGCACTAAATCTCAAGGTCGGACGACTTACCGACACGGAGTCGTAGTGAATTATATACAAAACCTTCCTCACGTATCAGTCTACCTGTTAGTAAAAACCATATCAAAATCCTTTCAGTAGTTCCCGAAAGTAGCCTTCGCATGCTGGCAGACAGGGTGCGGGACTCATAATTTGTAATACGTATACCTCAGATGGTTTTCGTTCATTCGATTCTTTCAATTAAATATAGACAAAACAAGGCGTAAGCAACTTTTCTGCCTTAACATTCCGCTGGCAGGATCGGTATGATATTGCAAGTTTCTGTATCTGACTTCTCTGTCCTGCTACGTGAAGCACCCGTATTGAAGAAAGCATATACCGTGCGTTTCCAGGCAGTTATGCTGCATATATAAAGAAATAACACGTCATTCACACTACAACAGCGTAACATAGCGCGTACAGTTTGTTACCAAATCTTTTCTCTGCAAATACTATTCGTAGCACTACCTGTTATCTGAGACAGGCAATTTCTTTAAAAGGAAGTTATTCCAACAGGTGGCCTTTTCGAAAGGGTCTCGTAAGAAGAGGTGCTCCACGTCCACTACGTTTCCAACTTCCGGACATGCTTCAGGAACGCCGTGCCTTCGACTTTCTGCGCTGTACATCACTCGCTGAACTCTTCCCGCCGCCGTGGCGGGGTTAAAAATAGAGAGAGCGTCGGTCCCTTTTGAGTTACGAGACAGCTCGCGCTCATGTGTGGCGTGACGGAGCCGCCGCGAGAGTGAGTGGAGAGCCCGAAGCTGGTTTTTTCGTGCGGCTGCCGGCGGCCAGCCTGCTCCCTCGCCTTACCTGCACACCTGCCAACTGTCTCTCGGCCCACCGTTCGAAATAAACAACCCCCGCGCGCGCGGGGGCGGTGGCGTGTGTTTTAGGGGCGGCGCTGACACCTTTAAGGAATGGCAGCGCCTTCCGGGGTGGGCGTCAGCAGAGCGTGCTCGCCGTCACTCATCACCTCCGCGGGGGTATATTTGGTCTCCCACCCCTCGCCGTCTGGAGCCGCTTCGGGGGTGTCGTATGGCGATCCGCGACATCTTCCAGAAGTAAAACTCACACTAAATATTATTTTGCACGGTAGCCAAGTTCATGTATTTTGGCAGATTCAGCACCCCACGCACAGTGGGTTCATCAGCAACAACCTATCTTAGCCTGTCGGACCTGTCGGTCTGGCGCTGAAAAGAAGACGAACTCCGTGTAGTGGATTTGTGGACACGCAGTTCACTACTCGTTTGCTGACGGCGAGAAAAATGCCAGTGGTTTCTTTGCACTTTCTTAGTGAACGACATTGTGCATTTGTGGGCAATCCAATATACAGACAATTTTTCTCTAATTTTTCTTTGTAAGGTCTTTCTCAACCCACCCAGAAGCTGTGGTGTATCTACAATGAGAAGTTGATCCGCAAATTTTCCACTCTCAGTACCGGTTATCGGAATGTTGTTCTCCGAAAAACTACGTGGCGATAGCTCCAACGAGTGTGGCGAATTACCACTCCGCAATCCTCGTCACGTCGGTTTCCTGCTACTTTCGGTGATGAAACTTGTCTCATTGATGTGCTTTTTACCTTTATTTCCATGTTCACAACTCTTTCCTTGGGGACGGGAACGGGACACGGTGGCCAGGCCTCGGGTTGCGACCCCTGTCCACTTTCCCCATACGCCTCCAGTTAGGCGCCAGGAAGGTTCCTTTGAAAAGAAAAATAGCGTAGTCGTCATCGCAAGCAGGATAACTGATTTAGAATCCCAATCTGGTAAAATAAAAAATATATAAAAGGAATAAAGTGCACGCCTAGAAACCGAAAGATCGCGAGATCGAATCCCAATCAGACTATGGAATATTGCAGTTTGCTTTTAACCTAGTCTCCTCCTCTCAATTCCATGAAAATTTGACAATACTCTCCTGTCTGCGGTGTGATTATTGCGGTACGTAAGGGACTTGCTGATCACCTGAGTAATGTGCAGTTAAAAAACTTGCACCAAGCTGTTGGGCAATATAAAAATATTATTATTGGTGGTGGTGTTATTTTAACCTTACGCTGAGAAGGTAATTTTTGTTAACAGTGTGTGTATGCTCTATTCAACATATACTGGTAATTAAGTGTAAAACACAACTAAATTCACTGAAATGAAATGAAGTGATCGATGGGGATTAAATATGCATCTACCTCTATACTCATTTGTGTCGATAGGATTTCGGTAGAAATGAAACATCTCAGTTTGGCCATGGGTGAATGAAGAAGCCGGTAGTAGCCATGACGAAATGCCTAACATGGTATTCAGCAGTGTTTGGTATTGGGTTCAACGGTAACATGAAGGTAGCTGAAATTGGAGAATGATTCAGCGGAATCTGTTCGCAGTTTCAGATTTCTTAGTGTCTCGTTTTTTTCGCGATAACAACCACAGTCGAGTAAGGAGGTAAGCCCTTCAACAGTTAACACCGACTTCTTCTTCCATCATTGGCTAAACTGGACTATCATCTAGTTTGAATCAACGTTCTGACGAGCCTTTAGTAAGTAAGAATGAAAGTTTGGTATAGTGACTGTAGTCGCACACATCGCGTGTTACAACTAACAGCTGTACACATTCCACGTTGTGTAAATTTAATGAGATATTTAATAACATGATACGTATTATTTACTTTAAGCAGGGTTAGTCAGAAATTTGCCTAAATGAGAGTGAAAAATATTTTAAGCCCAGAGATCTTACGTTATAATTACACCTCGTCTCTTGCTACAAGGGACTAGTAGAGAATGATATTCTCTCATGCTCAGAGCAGTCAAGCTGCTTGGGAGCACGTTTCCAAGGAAATAATCCGTCCCGAGTTTGCTATGTTCTCCGTAGACCATCTACACTGTGCGTCCGACTAAATCCGTATACTGCCATTTATGCCATAAAATGATCTAAATGAGTGTCGACTGATTACCTTAACAACTAGCGATGGTAGTCAGTCCACCCAGAAGACGAATTAGAATGAATCCCAAAGAGGCAGCTGTCTATAATGTGACGTATGAAGAAACAGGAGTAGTACCACAATGAACACAAATGTTGTGATGTGAAACGCTTCTTGCTGAATGTGTTTTCGTACATCAAGAGCAATGGAATTATTTAGCGTTCCTAATAACCTCAACTGCATCTCTACGGAAATGGCACTAATCAAGAAGAAAACTTACTATGTTTGACTGTGCCCGAACAAAGCAGCTTATACGTTGGTACAGAGAGTGACAAATTAACTAGTTTGAAAGTAACTTCCAAAAAGGGTAGTATCGTGTTACAGACAGCTATAGGAGAAGAATACCTTCGCCAGGAAGACCTGCTGACTTACGTTCTTGGCTAAAATAAATAAATAAATAAAATAATAATAATAATGGCTCTGAGCACTATAGGACTTAACATCTGAGGTCATCAGTCCCCTAGAACTTAAAACTACTTAAACCTAACTAATCTAAGGACATCACACACATCCAGGCCCGAGGCAGGATTCGAACCTGCGACCGTAGTGGTCGCGCGGTTCCAGACTGAAGCGCCTAAAACCGCTCGGCCACAGCGGCCGGCGTTCTTGACTGATATCTCGTTTCGTAAGTGACAAGATAGATCGTATTGTTGAGAATTTTAAAACTAACGTAGCCAGCATGTGCCATACTGTCCTGATGCTACATGTCCAATCGAGGACGGTCCGTTGGCGTGCGTGACAGAAGCCTGGAATGGAACGTGCGACAGGGGCAGCGGCTCCTCCCTCCGCTCCGGTTAGGACAGCCGGGCAGCTGATTTCCAGGACCGCGTGAGATGCAGTTACGGGCGGGCCGGACCAGCCGGCCGGCAGGAAGCGGCTATTTAGCAAACAGAGGAGGTCAGACGACCCCCGTGACGTCACCAGCGCCCGTGAGAGAGCCGCTGCGCGCTGCCCGCTGGCAGCTGGGTGTTGTCACAGGCGGGCGGATGCGCCGTTGCGCCCGTACGAGGCAGCGGGCTCCAGCAGCTGGAATAGGGCGGCCGGCCCCCGACCTTCTCGATCGCTGGTGCTACTGCTGCTACGACAGGAATAAAACTCCATGTCCCCTGTGCCACAGTATCGAATAATTTTCTACAGTAGATATTATCCAGAAAGCGGCTCGTTCTAACCCTACCTTACTTAACGGGACATTGTCAAACCGTACTCAGAATTGTGAAATGGATCTCTGGCGTCAGAGTACTATTCCCACTGTCCTCTCCTCCAGAGGCGGCATACTAGTTAAGGAGGGTAGGACGTCAAACGGGCCGACTTGGAGCAGGAGAGGCACCACAGTACATTTTATTTTCTACTGTCTATACTTTTACAAATAAATTCATAAAAATTTGTCAGCATGACCAGGAAGGATTCAGGATTCACACTCATAGCAGTGGAAGTGCAGAAACACGACAAAATAAATTTTGTTTAGATATGAAAATTCATCATTATTTCCATCTACTGTTGGCTGCATTTGTTGCTATAGGTTCATATTTCTTCACAAGTAAGTGTGATTCTTTGATGAATTTTACACAGCATACAAACCATAGTTACAGGTGTATGAAACTCTAGAATTTTCCAAATCTGTTAAAAACTGTGGTAAAAATTGAGATAATTAACTACAAAATTTGATTTTCTTCTTAACATAAAGTTTAGAACGTAACATCTCAGTCATTGTTTCATAAATTAAATAGATTCTAGAGTTTCAGTCACCTGTAAGTATGGTTTGTACGCTGTGCAAAATTCATCGAACATTCTCTCTTACTTATAAAGAAAAGTGTACCTATAGCAACAAATGCAGCCAATAGTAAGTGAAAAAATGATGAAATTTCACAAGTAAAAAAAAATTGTTATGTTTTTGAACTTCCGCTGCTACGAGTGTGAATCCTGAATCCTTCCTGGTCATGCTGACAAAGTTTTATGAAATTACTTGTAAAAGTATAAACAGTGGAAATTAAAAAGTCCTGTGGTGTCTCTCCTACTCCAAGTCGGCCCGTTTGACGTCCTACCCCCCTTAATACACCATACTACTATCCGAATGTAGACTGTCCATGATTTCCCTAAATTTCTTCGCCTGATTGCTTCGATGATTCCATCATCAAAGCGGAGGCAGATTCTTCCGATTATCTTCCATTAACAGAGCTATTGTTCCGTCTCTAATGTTCTCGATGTCCACATTGCCCATTCAAAAGTTCTGAGAGTGATTTTATTCCTGGCATAAAAGCAGCGTCAGTACAGTAACTATGGTAGCAGCCAGAGCTAACAACTGTAAACAATACATCTGTCATCGACATGGTAGACGTGAACAGACTGTGTTAAGTAGTGGACGTGCGGCCATAGTGTGTCAATGTTGTTGCGTCACAAATTGTAGTAGAGCAACTTGTCTAAATCAAGTGTTCAAGACGTTCTCCAGAATGTGTTCAGTCAAATGCGGACACCACAAAATCCTCAAGGACATCCCAGGGCCGTGCGGGATTAACCGAGATCATGCAGGTAGCTCAGCGTGTTCGGTCAGAGCGTTAGCTGCACCTTGTAATAAAAAGAAATTGAGTTAATCGAGCAACAACGGACTTAAACGGATGTCTTACGACCTCCGCCCCGAGCAGATGCAACGAACAAAAGCGAAATAATGAGACTTTCAAAAAAAGCAGTCTAAGGCGCTGCAGTCATGGACTGTGCGGCTGATCCCGGCAGTGGTTCGAGTCCTCCCTCGGGCATGGGTGAGTGGGTTTGTCCTTAGGATAATTAAGGTTGAGTAGTATGTAAGCTTAGGGACTGATGTCCTTAGCAGTTACGTCCCATATGATTTTACACACATGTGAACATTTGATTTTTTGAGATCCCAAGAGAAGGGTCCAAATGTTGATCATAGAAATGAAATAAAAATATGACGCTGCTTACCAACGCAGAAGATGTTTTCTTAAACATTCTAAAAATGGCTATGAGCACTATGGGACTCTCAACATCTGTGGTCATAAGTCCCCTAGAACTTAGAACTACTTAAACTTAACTAACCTAATGACATCACACACATCCATGCCCGAGGCAGGACTCGAACCTGCGACCGTAGCGGTCACGCCGTTCCAAACTGAAGCGACTAGAACCGCACGGCCACACCGGCCGGCCCTTAACCATTCTTCTGAGGGACACGCTACTACACAACAACCCGATATACTCTACTACATATCAGCTCGTCACGTGCCTTGTTGGTTGCGTGTTTACCAAACCTCATTTCAGAAGATGCGTTGTTCGATCCGCTGTTGGCGATACAGGTTTACTCCCTAACTGACCTGTACCAGTGCTTTGTTTAATTTATCAGTAGCAGTGCTTTAAGCGTGTGACAAAAATCAATTTCCACAATATCCTTTACGTTCGCTATAACTGACATGGTGTTCCATTTATCAGGTTGCAGAAAGGCCAGTAAATATTACCTCTAACAGGACAATGGTCAAAGCTCTGTGATGTTCAAACCCGTCTTCAGGTTGATGCGTCACATCTGCTAAACACTTGCTGGTGTTCAAGGTGTCAGTCAACTGCCCTAACATTAGAACTTTTTCAGTGTGAGGGTACCGTCACTAACATCTAAGTATTTCTTTCGTTTCTGACCAGAACTCTTCAGTTTTACGTGAAAGCAGAAAACATATCTTTCACAAGAACAAAAATTCCACTTTTATTCAAGAAGTATCATTTAAGAGAAGAAAAGTTGCAATCTTCCACTGGTTTCTGTCTTTGGAATAATATTCACAATAATAATGGAGCTCTCTTTGGAAGTCTTGTACTTGGGACAAAAACTTCAAATACTGCGAACACTGAATACATATACCTTGAAGACCGGGCACTCGCGACAAATGACTGCATTTATGGAGCTTTGGTGATAGTTTTGACTTGCCCGTCGCCGCTACGGCCGCTGTGTGAACTGAGCGTCAGAGCCACCAGAACCCATGCCACGGTCAGAACTTACAGTTTCCTTTTAGCTGAAATGAAATTATTTATTGAGACAGAGGATACCGCAAAACACTCGTTCAGGTACTTAACTTACTACAAAAACGACTGAAAAACAATGCGTTCTAATCTCATGCCAGGTAAAACAGAGTAGATCTCTTCTTTCTGTGTCGAAAATCGTATAGAACCTCAGTGACTTCTCTCCCTCTGCTTACACCAGAGCCGTGTACACTCACAGGGCAAAGAAATGTGTGCCAAGTCTTTCTTATATAGAAGTACCAATAACGTGCACCCCTTTTATCTCGTGTACGGTTCAATACATCGAAATGAAGATATCGGCAAATGGCAGTAGGCGGAGGGGGACGTAATTTTGTTGCATGTGTAAGTACTCTTGACGTTTGTATCAACCGAGATATTGAAGCAACTACGGTTTTTTTAATGTAACGATATACATTATTAACGAATTTCGAATTAGGAAAATGTCCGAAGCTCTTGGTTGGGCGGTAGCGTTCTCGCTTCCCGCGCCCGGGTTTCCGGGTTCGATTCCCAGCGGGGTTAGGGATTTTTCTCTGCCTCGTGATGACTGAGTGTTGTGTGCTGTCCTTAGGTTAGTGAAGTTTAAGTAGTTCTAAGTTCTAGGGGACTGATGACCATAGCTGTTAAGTCCCATAGTGCTCAGAACCAGAGTATTAGGAAAAGGAGTACAGTGATATAACACTCGTCAATGTTGGTCTTCAAAACTTTTGTGAAAAGTATCCGAGAAATTTTCTCCAACGTTACACTCCGACGTTACATGCACCAAGAAGAAGGCCTTCGCCACAAACATAAAACATATTTCCTCTTGGCCCCACTTTATACGAAATAAATACAGAAGCAGCTACGATTGTTGTGGATTGAACTATCTGTTAACTTCTGGCATACCAGAAGCGGCTTAGTAAAACAGTTTCAAATGTATGATATTCACATTTAAATGTGCAGCTTTTACGGAAACAAGTAAATCGTCCCGACAGGCTGGTATGAGAACACCGCTAAGTTGTGTTTACACAGCAATAGCCGATACTGGCCATCTTGCGTTTCAGTTTTAGCTCATTTCTCACTTAGTATTTTTTTTTTTTTTTTTTTTTTTTTGAAACGCTCCTGCGTGAGTGTTAAAACCATTCAGTGTGTCGGTTGATTCAAGAGTTAAGAGTACTACCCATGCAACATAGTTAGGCAAAATTGGACAAAAATCTTGTTTCGATATCTTGAAAAGCTCGCGAAATGAAAACGGTGCCGTTTTTAGGTGATTCGGCCACTGTAAGACTAAAGCGGTGCCAGCCTAAAAGGTAGAATGTTTATCCCAACTGTCGCAAGTAGCCAGCGCTCCCCGGCGTCAGTGGCTGTAACCCGCACGTAGACGACCATCCGACTCCTGAGGCCGGCGGCTCTGTAAACACAGCGCGGCCCTGGCCGCAGCTCCATACGAGGGGCCTGTCCGCAGTGGATTCTGCGCCTGCCGCCCTCATCCATCAGCGGCGAGGGCCGCCCGCCACCCCATTAATCAGATCCCGCGGTTACCTGTCCACCGAGCCCTAGTAACGAGACGCGTGTGTCGGCGAGCACAATTAGCTGCTAATTATTAGATTACTCTGCGGCCATTGTCCCGTGCACCTAATTACTCGCGCAACAAAGCGCCGCTGGAGCGGGGTGGCCACCAATTAGCCATTCTCGAGACGCTCGAGTTCGCCCAGAACCGGGCTGCACGCGCGCCCGATGAGAGCTGCGCTGAAATACGAGCGCTCCGGGAGCGACGGCGGCCGGCCGGCCGGCCGGAGGCGGACAAAGGCGCCAGCGACGCTTCCAGCGTTAGCGACGGCGGAGGCTCACGCCCATCCAGCGCTCTCCCCGCCTCCCATACCCGTCGCGAGCTTATAACGGCTCCTCTGCTGCTCTCCGCTGCTAAGGGCATTCAGCGTTCGATTCTAATTGTATCTTACGCTAAAAATAACGGGTAGGTCGCAATGTTTTAAGATACCTTTTACGTTGTTGATCTGCCAATCCTCAGTTCCTTTTAATATTATGATAACGACTCCTATGTTAAGATAGTCTGAATGAAACCAAATACATGCAATATTTGTCTTGACAGATGCGTTTCTCCTCAATTTATTAATACATCATCAGTCTCCTGAAGTACAAGAAATTTTTATTTGTACGCAGCACTTCCAGCTTACGCATTCCATAGTGTAACTGTAAGCTACAGGCCGACCGTTGTTGCCGAGCTGTTCTAGGTGCTTCAGTCAGGAACCGCGTGACCGCTACGGCCGCAGGTTCCAATCCTGGTTCAAATGGCTCTAAGCACTATGGGACTTAACATCTGAGGTCATCAGTCGCCTAGACTTCGAACTACTTAAACGTAACTAACCTAAGGACATCACACACATCCATGCCCGAGGCAGGATTCGAACCTGCGACCGTAGCAGCAGCGGAGTTCCGGACTGAAGCGCCAAGAACCGCTCGGTCACAGCGACCGGCTTCGAATCCTTCCTTGGGCTTGGATGTGTGTGATGTCCTTAGGTTAGTTAGGTTTAAGTAGTTCTAAGTTCTAGGGGTCTGATGACCTCAGATGTTAAGTCCCATACTGCTCAGAGCCTTTTTCTTTCTTTTTTGTAAGCTACAAACAGTTCTTATCTGGGCACCTTCTGATCGATATATATTTTGTTACTGTGTTTGTTTTGATAATGTTCTACATGTTCTCTTGCTGTATTCCTGGTGACGTTAACTTGTCTATTTTACTTAGCTTTGCCAAACGTGGGGTACATTTTGTGATGTTTATTGACAAGGTTGTATTTGTTTGTGTGGTCATACACATCGCAAAATATATCCCACAGTTGGCTCATATGGTTCAGATGGCTCTAAGCACTATGGGACTTAACTTCTGAGGTCATCTGTCTCCTAGATCTTAGAACTACTTAAACCTAACTAACCCGAGGACACCACACACATCCATGCCCGAGGAAGGATTCGAACCTGTGAGCGTAGCGGTCGCGCGGTTTCAGACTGTAGCGCCTAGAACAACTCGGCAACAAGGGTGGCCTGTAGCTTACGGTTACACTACGGAACACATAAGCTGGAAGTGCTGCGTACAAATCAGTTGAGTGATGATGTGTTAATAAATTGCCTGCCCACAGCTGGCAATACTACATAAAATAAACCAGTTAACGTGGTGAAAGCGCGCGCGCGCGCGCGTTTGTGTGTGTGTGTGTGTGTGTGTGTGTGTGTGTGTGTGTGTAGTTCGTGTCCTGAGCTGAAAATTCTGTTTAGTGCTACAGACAGAACAGTAGCTTCATCTGCAGCACAGGAAGAACAAACGTAGAAGAATACCAACACACAGAGTAACAAAATACACACCGAACAAAAGGTGCTTAGGTCAGGGCTGTTTGTAACTTACATGTATTATAGCAGTAAGTTGAAAGATTTGCATACAGTTGAAAATGAAAATGAATTTTAGGCCACTAATTATGCCATTATAAAATTAGCCTAAACATGTATGGTTAAAATAAATATTGTCTTTATTTAGTTGCATACAGTCGGTCGTAAGCTACATATCATTAAATCAATACCTTTAAGATAAGTATGAGAACGGGAACCATAGCACATTATAATTATCTCTTGCATCATTGATTTCCACGAAACTTCTTCGTAGATATCCAATTATTGTTGTTGAGCCATCTCTGTTTCTGTATACTGTAACGTGAAACTGATCTTCTGGTTGTTTAATGAATTAACTTCTTCCGTTTCCATCAAATACATTAATTAGTGGTTTTGGACACAGAGCTAAACATGACTGACCGAGGCAAATTCCAGTTCATAGCTTTCCAGCTGAACTCAACCTAAAATTTAACGTAATTGCCCACCAAAGCTAACTCGCTCATAAGAGATAATTATACAACGCAAACATTTTACATCGAGGGCTTAGAAAAGTTAATTTTTAGAAATAACTGATCCACATCGGGATGCGAATAAAAGATAAAAACTATGGTTTCGAGCCAAATGATAATACAACAGTACAGATAAATACATACAATGTTTGACAGTAACATAGGCATGAAAATAGTAGGTCTATACGTTACGTGCAATATGGCGCATGTACAGTTTTAATGTCCGACAGATGACGCTCAGAGTGTGTCAGGAAAAAGAAAACAGCGGTAACTATCGGCTGTGTGACTCGCGGAAACATCCCTGCACGTAAGCATCGCATTTACCAAGCAATAAAGAGTGTTGTAGGGGGCTTACGTATTGATTTGGTAAGTTCTATGGGACCAAAATACTCAGGCCATCGGTTCCTAGGCTCACACACTACTTAATCTAACCGAAACTAACTCACGCTAAGGATAACACACACACACATGCCTATCCGAGGACTCGACCCTCCGACGAGGGCAGCCGCGTGAACCGTGGCAAGGCGCCTCAGACTGAACACTACCCCGCGTGGATATATCTTTGCCTCACGCTTGTCACAGTAGGTACTATGGGTAGTCGAGCGCCCGATGAACCAGAGAGTAGTCTTGTGCGGAGGCACCGAGTAAGTAAGTTGGTTGGCTGCTACGCGAGCATAGCGGATTTCGGCAGGACGGCCGATCGCGGTTACAATTGCTTAACCACTGTGTGAGTCACCCAACACCATGGGTCTGGCCTCCAGAAAATACGTAAATGGCATTAAATGAGTGATTTGTTGATGTGTTCATTTGTGCACCGTGATTACGCGACAACCGCGCCGGACACCCACGATTTGGATTGCTGTGAGGATTGTGCAGTCAGTGCCACATTAAGAATATTGGCGTGTGACGACATTAATAGGCGACCTGTGATAAGTTAACCGTTATTACTTTGTCAGTCTAAGGGGATAAGTGCCTCATTCGCGCTGTTTAGACAATAGATACAGAACATTAACAACAAGGTATTTACCGATTATTGATAGCTGACATCGTAATTAGTTTTGTTGGATTTGATAGGAAACTAACTCCCGTCCAAATATTAACCGATCAGCCTTTTTCAGTTGCACGTTGTCAAACTATTCTAAACTGTTAGACTATAATCCACTAGCCAATAACGGTAGGTTTAAAAAGGGAGTGTTTCAGTGCTCAGCACAGGAATTCCTCGCGATAGTTGAGGACGTTTCCATGTAAAACTTTATTTATTCGTATACTCGGCTTCATCGTGTTTTGTTAGCTCTTTAAGTGACAAAAGATTTTCTCCTGTATAACAATGTCAGTATATACTCTTTGGGAATAGGAATGGATGAACCTGCTGAATTTATTACGTATTTTTAAGTCTATCGTAAGGAACAGGGTGGTAAATATTCATTCCAATGTATCAAGAAAAAAGCTGTTATACATGGTAATTTACTTAGTTTACAACTAATGTACTTACTTAACAGAGTCACTTAAAGGGTTAATTCTTTAATTCTTTGTTTACATATTTTCTGGCTCAAATGGCTCTCAGCACCATAGTGCATAGTTCTGAGGTCACCAGTCCCCTAGAACTTACAACTACTTATACTTAACTGACCTAAGGACATCACACACATCCAAGCCCGAGGCAGGATTCGAACCTACGACCATAGCGATCGAGCGGTTCCAAACTGTAGCGCCTAGAACCGCTCGGTCACCCCGGCCGGCTTACACGATCTGTCTGTAAGCTGTACACTAAAAATGGTTCAAATGGTTCTGAGCACTATGGGACTTAACATCTATAGTCATCAGTCCCCTAGAACTTAGAACTACTTAAACCTAACTAACCTAAGGACAACACACAACACCCAGCCATCACGAGGTAGAGAAAATCCCCGACCCCGCCAGGTATAGAACCCGGGAACCCGGGCTCGGGAAGCGAGAACGCTACCGCACGACCACGAGATGCGTGCTAGCTGTACACTTTCTTGTTTTATGACCGAGAACCTTTGGCTCGCAAGGTCCCAGAGGACTACATAAATAAATAAAAAGAACATTACAAATTATATGAAATATCTGATGGCTATTCTGAGATTGGAATAGCGAGTGACATACGCCTCAGAGTGAAAAAGAGAAAGAAGAACAAGATGAATAATACGGAGAAGATGATTTAATAGTCCTCCGCCTGGTACGGAACAGCAGTCTGAGCAAGAGATTTGGACTGGAAGTTCCTCAAAGTGTTTCATTCAACATACCCGTGCATCTCTGGGTAATGGTACTTCTCGAGTGTAACGCAAACGTATGCTAGCTGAGTAACTCGGGCCGAATGATGTACTTCAGAATGTCTGCGTTTAGCCTCGGAAATGAAGACGCTCCGCAGGTCTGTCTTATCGCGAGGACGTAATAAACAGGCGGCAAAGTGGACAGCACAAATCGCGCAGAAGAAATAGTAGCCGGCGGGAGTCGGTAGAGAGGAGTCGCGTGGGCGGGCAGCGCGGCGCAGTGCGCATGCGTGGCTCGCCTCGGCTGGGCTCTGCGCGGCGTGGCGTGGGCGGCCCATTCACCTGTCTGGCTGTGCGGGGCCCGCGATACCATCGCCACGTGCGCCGAGCGCGCCAAGGCCGACCACGGAAACCGCCGCCGCTCGAATTTGCATCGGCTCGCCTGGCCTGGCCATCAGCATCCTGTTCTGCTGATACCAGAGCCGCGGACTCGCCTCGCCTCGCCTCGCCTCGCCTCGGTTTCCGGTGCTAAACCTCCGCCGTCTCCTTGCCACCTGTGCGCTTTACACTGCGGTGAGGAGCAGCAGTGTTACAGAACATCCAGCAGGACATCTAGATGATAATAATCCCGCTTTCTGCCTGTCGACTCTCCACAGCGTCGTGCATCCCTTGCGCCTACATTTGTCCCGCCACCTTCGTTGTTTAGCTGATGATACTGGATACTTCAGGAAGATTACACAGTCCTCCACCCTCCATCGAATTTAAATTAAAAACTCCTCCCGAACAGGCCCTGAAGGTCCGTAGCTACCGACCGGCCGCCGTGTCATCCTCACCGACAGACGTCACTGGAAGCGGGCATGGAGGGGCATGTAATCATAATTAAATCGACACCCTAGATGCAAACAGGTGTTGGCAAATGGTTCTAATGGCTCTGAGCACTATGGGACTTAACAGCTGTGGTCATCAGTCCCCTAGAACTTAGAACTACTTAAACCTAACTAACCTAAGGACATCACACACATCCATGCCCGAGGCAGGATTCGAACCTGCGACCGTAGCAGTCGCACGGTTCCGGACTGCGCGCCTAGAACCGCGAGACCACCGCGGCCGGCAAACAGGTGTTGATATACACCATTTTGGACATGTTGAAAATGTGTGCCCGACCGGGACTCGGACATGTTGAAAATGTGTGCCCGACCGGGACTCGAACCCGGGATCTCTTGCTTACATGGCAGACACTCTATCCATCTAACATGTTGAAAAACATTTTCAACATGTCCAAAATGAGGTATATCAACGCCTGTTTGCAGCTAGGGTGCCGATTTAATTATCATTTCATTCTAGAGAAGCTGCACGGTCATCAATGGTATCTGTTCTTTCGGGAACAGATACTACCTTCATATATGGAGGGACATGTGGTCAGCACACTGCTCTCCAGGCCGTATGTCAGCTGTCGGTTTACGAGAACGGGGCCGCTACTTCTCAATCAAGTAGCTCCTCAGTTTGCCTCACAAGTGCTGAGTGCGTCCCTCTTGGCAGCAGCGCTCGGCAGACCAGATGGTCGCCCATCCAAGTGCTAACCTAGCCCGACAGCGCTTAAGTGCGGTAATCTGACGGGAACTGGTCTTACTATTGCGGCAGAGCCGTTGGCTCCACCGAATTTAGCCAACTGAAAAAAGATAAAAGGGCGTCTTGGTTCCGCTGAGGCTGCCTGTTATTTAAATTTATTCGTCACTATTGTCGATTATAAGGTAGCACGTTACAGCTGATCGCATATCCACGGCACGGTCAGTATTCAGGGATGTGAAAGGAATGATCATGAGAAGCAAAAAAAAAAAAAAATAGTAAACAGCAGCTCTAAAGCGCGTACCTTTAGAGCTAAGAGCACTTGTTCAGTAAAAGAGCTATGTTTCAGTAGAGAACATCGACAAGCGTTCGTAGTTCTTAAGGTATGTATTTTAGAACTGGCGTTTCTTGGATGCATTTTTTCAACTATACTGCCACCTTTCAAGATATGGAAAGCGTAGAATTTGCAGCAGAAGAGATCCGTTTCGCTGCAGAGAAAACGAAGACGTGGACATAGCTCTTACTCCAGGTCTCGTACATAGCCGTCGACCCCCTCCTCACCCACTGTAGTACGGCACACGGAATTCTCATATAACCATGTGAAAGTGGTAGAAGAGTCCTGCTTGTAATGTTGTCAGCTCGACCATCACACTGGCTTGACTGCGGGTTATGTCATCAAAGCGCTAATCTTTCATGTCAGTTTCTGCACTTTGTCGTTTTGTGGTAGGTTCTTGTTGACAACACCAAGTCTCCAGTCTCCTCAACCGTGATGATTTTTTTTTTTTTTTTTTTTTTTTGTCAGGCCGTGCGGGATAAACTTTGCACACTCTTATGCTTTCTTCAAAACATTCTGGAGAATTGAACACTTGATTCTGAGATGTTGCTCCATACTGACTTGCGTCACAACACTGCTGACAACCGATAACCACAAGTACACTGCTTAGGACTGCCTGCGCAGAACAGTCTATTCGAATGGTTATGACTGTTTACAGTTGTTAGTTCAACCTGCCGCCAAAGTTACTGCGCTGATGTCCCTTATACATAAGGAATAAATTCAGTCTCGGAATCTTTTGCGCGGAAGATGTAAATCGTAATAGTAGATGCTACATGCGGTCATAAATAAAGAAGAAACACTGAATCATGCCCAAATGCTTCATCGAACCAGTCAACTCTAGAACGCATTGCGAAACCATAAGACTTTATTCTGCCTCTATAACAAAATCGAATGTACAATACACGTAAGCTCACTGGACAAAATATTAGTCGGATTATTGAAAAAACACACGTGTGGCTTTCTAGCGCTGTTGATGGTGTAGAATTGTTGGATATGTACCAAACGCTTCTGTAGAATCCGCGCAGTAATAGGAGTAAACGTGTAGCCACGACAGAATGGCCGAAGGAAGGAAGGAAAACTAGGATTTAACACTGAGGACATTAGAGACGGAGCACAAGCTCGGACTGTCTAAAGGAAGGAAATCGGCCGTGGCCTTTCAAGGCAACCATCGTTGCGTTTGCCTGGAGTGATTTAAGGAAATCACGGAAACTAAAATCTGGTTGGCAGGGCGCAGATTTGAACCTTCATCTTCTCGAATGTCAGTCCAGTATGCTAAACGTTGCGCCAACTCTCTCGGCGTGGCCGACAGGTACTACCGTGTTTGGACGTGCCCGTGGCTCCATTCTTCAGACTGTATGTTTCTGTGACGGACCTACTACTTGACGTTACCGTGAACATGTAATGGGATCTCTTTTGCAATATTCTCAGTGACCAAATGTTATCCTTGCATGTAGACACGTATACAACGGACACTCTAGTGTCGCGCGGGATTAGCCGCGCGGTCTTGGGCGCTGCAGTCATGGACTGTGCGGTTGGTCCCTGCGGAGGTTCGAGTCCTCCCTCGGGCATGGGTGTGTGTGTTTATCCTTAGGATGATTTAGGTTAAGTAGTGTGTAAGCATAGGGACTGATGACCTCAGCAGTTAAGTCCCGTAAGACTTCACACACATTTGATTTTTGACACTCTCGTCTTTAAAGACGACAACAGCCACGTTCACGGTGCTGCAGACGTTCCTGATTTGACGAACACTCAGGCATTCTACAGTACCTCACTGGCCCACTAAACCAATCTTAATGTCAAAGTAAATATTTAGGACTACGTAGCGATCAACACCCCCACGATTTTGTAGCTCTAGGGATAATGCAGGTACATAGAAGAAAGGGAGAAAAGTGGTCAGCAAGGCTGAGTGCCATGCGGGAGATCCGGGTTCGATTCCCAGAACTGCCAGGGATTTTTCCTTGGTGGTTGGACTGGTACGGGATGCAGTGAGCCTCATGGAGCCAACCGAGGAGTTATTCGCCCACTCAGCAGCGGTTCGAAGGTCTAGAATCCCGACGCCGACCGGGAAAATAGTCCGCTGTTCACATGCCCTCAATACCCCATCCGATGATGTCATCGGCAGAGAATGACATGGCGCGGAATTTTACTTTCCTTGTACGTGACAGACTTACTTGCCAGAGAACTTTAAAAAAAAAAAAAGAAAGAAAGAAGCAAAGCTTCTGTACATTCTTGTAACATTGTTGGAGTGATGGAATGGTGAGGCACGAACATTGTAGGAAGAGAGCTCACTTAGAAGAGTGACTGCGACAGCAAGTAGCAGGGCGTGGCGGGTCGAGGAACCAGGAAACGGCATTCAGAACACGGTCGCTGGCGGCGGCGCGTCGCCAGCAGGTGGAAACGCAGCACAGGACGCACCCCAGCCGGGGCGGGGCGCTTTCCCAGGCAGTAGCATCGCTGCCAACGGCAATGGCGCGCCGCACCAGCCATTAGCCTGCGCCCAGAGGTGTTACAAATTAGCGGAGCGACCGCGCACCAGCTTTCTCGCGGCTCACCCCGCCGTCTGCCACTCACTCCGACATTTTCAGAATTTTCTCTAGCGGCACACGCTGCAACCGCTCGTATCCGATTTCGAACGCTTTCGCCGGTACTGGTCATTCTGTCCGTGTCCGGCGAAAGGGGTCACTCGAATCGACGGTCACTCGTCTCCCAGCTTTCGTGAGACGCGGAAGACGCGAGTACAAGTGTGCTCTCTACAGAAGTGGAATTCGTGAACAGTGTCCGCCGTTCCTGTCGTTATTAAGATTTTCCGCACAAAAACAAGGCTAAAGTGCCGTTGTAGACTACATTTGCTATGTGAGATTGCAGGTTTGTAAGAAACAGCTCTCGACTACAACACAGATAAAAGTGGCACTACGTTTCACCATCATACCTAGACCGTCCCTGATCTGGATGGACATGCATTATGTAATGGCCTCAGGTGACGCTCAAAACCTTCCGTGCGCTGGCCGTTGATAGCTACAACGCCCTTCGGGTAACTCCGGCTGTTGGTACGCAAAATTGTCTCTTCAGTCGCTTTAAGATCGAGGACAGACGAAACATCAGGATTGGACAGGATCTCAGACCACAAAGTACCTGAGAACGCCATCTTGTTCTGACACCGAAGTAATGTGCC
The DNA here is from genome assembly GCF_023897955.1 of Schistocerca gregaria. Classification (NCBI taxonomy): domain Eukaryota; kingdom Metazoa; phylum Arthropoda; class Insecta; order Orthoptera; family Acrididae; genus Schistocerca; species Schistocerca gregaria. Next base: position 373,381,841 of record NC_064923.1, read on the forward strand.
ACATGCACACTTACACTCGGGGAGACATTTTTCCGAGTTTACTTGTCTGCAAGAGTGACTGTCTCCACGGGTACTAAGTCACCACATGTGAAACCCTCTTCCTCACCTCTCCATGTGACGGTGTTGTGAGATTTGGTATTTCATTCAATATCTTGATCAGTAACTTTATCTCACCACTATTCTCTGACAGGTGCGACTTCTCTCAGGTTTGAAACCGACTGTCATTGACAAGGTTTGACATTCGTCTCCGGTCCCTGTCGGTTAGGATCTTTCTACGACCATGTTACTAGACTGCTAATGGTACAACATTCCTTGTAGCCCCTTGATTAATCAACGTTAATACACGAACAAATCTGGAAACTTTGTTCAAGTTGTGGTTATCGGGATGCCCAACAAGGTGTGTGTTTCATGGAAAACCCTCTTTTCATGGCTGCACTCACATACGATAGGTCTTTTTGTCATTCGTAGGGACCGAAAAACGTAGCATCAATTATTCGAAATTCGCATATATTTTATTTGTTTGTCAATGATTAGACACGCAAATTTAAAAGGTTGTGACGCTACGTAAATGAAGACAAAGACATTATTACTTCTTTGAAACTAGCTGTTAAAAAATTGCTGCTAGAGAACTATTTGACCAGAATGTTTGCTTTTGCAAAAACTTCAACAACTTTTTCTTCCGAAATGGCCTTTGTTTTCTTCGTTTGGCTGTATTTAAGCTTTCAAAAATGATTGTTTTATTGATAAGCAGCAGCATTTTACAGCCATTTAAGCGAACGCGCTCCGATATACGGTGTTTTCCCGCCCAATTTGAAGATTAAATAATTTGCTGACTACTAATTTCTACATTTAACGGGTATTCATAGCTCTGTGACCCATGCTACACAACGCTACAGATAGAAGTGTCAAGGCATTCAGCGCAGAAGTAGAACCGGACGTACGGTAACTCCATTTTAACGTTAGGGGTAGAATTTGTTTTCCAGTCGCCATAGCGAAGAGGGCGGGCGCGGTAGGCCAGTCACAGATGATCGCGAGCATAAACTGACTAGAATTTTGACCGCCACAGGGGAAGAAGTGCGGAGAACCAAACCCTGCCTCCACTTCGCTGGGCAGCAGCCTATAGCAGATCTGACACATTATCACATTATGACGTAATCGAAACCCGTGATGGACCAGGATTAGACGCTTCACTTATTTCAAAATATGAAAATAAAACAACGGGCAACGCACAACACAAAGCATAATGGGACCGCTACATCGCAATAGCTTGTTAAAGTTAGCAGGATATTGTTAACGACGTAGTTCAGGCCCGACATCTAGCAGTATTTGGTGCAACTACAGTTCAGAACATCCATCAACTAACTTTGCACATTAAAACTTTCCCCTTTATACTACCTTTTAAACTTTAGCTAACAAACAGACGTACACGTTTCTTTCCTACAAAATGCTGGCTGAGTACTAAGTTGCATCTTAAACAAACTATTCAGCAGTCCACAACTGGCATGGCGCCAGATCATTGAGCGCATTGATACGTATTCGCGTTCGTACACTTTGTTTTGCAGGTAGGTTCTTGCGCACATTATCTATCCAAGCTGGACTTGGGCACGTGATGTGCAATGCCAGTAACCGCTTACATTTTCGATACTGTATGCAAAAAATAAAGTTGTTTTGAACTATCTGTGGTGAATAGCTCATCTGGATACAATTCGCTACGAAAAGGCGTCTATTAACCAATTTTAAATTTTCGCATTTTGACGCAGAATTCACATCTATTTCACATTTATCGCAAAATGCGATTTTTTTCCGGTCCCTAGTCATTCTTCTTGCTGTGCTGATTCCGACTTGTATTATGGTGCAGTGTCCCATGACGGCCTCGTACGAGTTCTGCACCACGTACCGCTCTCCACTGCGACCAGTATGCTGTTTTAAGGGGTGGCTAATCTCTTGTCCGGTGAGCTTACCGACCGCCCAGATTTCCCGCAGACGCGGACACCTCGCCGAGCCCGGGGAGCCGTGCGTGGAGTGGAGTAGCAGTAGGAGTACGTGCCGGCGACCCACGAGGCGGCGGGCGACGGACTGCCTAATGAGGTGCGTGTAGGCGGCGTGACCGGCAGTACACCATCTCGTGACAGGTGCTCGCTCGCTGTTCGCCCCAGCGGGGCCGCACGAAGTCCTCGTATGCGCCGGCTGCGACCGCAGTCGCGCAGGAATGCCCGCAGTATTCCTAGGAAACTAGGGGCTCCTGACTCGCACTGCAGCACGACTGCAGACAAACTCTCACACGCTCCCTCTGAGTGATATATCTCGTACACGGCCAGTCCCTGCGTTTCCGCTGAAGCCAACTGCTGCCCGATAATGGCCGACAGCAGGGAGCGGAGAACAAGCCAGACATCAGCGTAAAACTGTGAGCCGAACCGGGATTCCAACCACGAACCTGCCTCTCGCGGACAGCGCTTTTTCGACGTAGATTCTCAGTCCCGAATGTTTAACCAGCCATTTACCCCTTTGAATGTATTAAGACCCACCCGTAGACATTTTTGTTCGCTGGAAGTCTGTTTGAAGAGATCAGCCTCTTAGTGATAGTACGTAAGATCACTTCCTTAACGAAGAAAGTAATATTCATCTGCCAGGAATGATACTGTGAGATGCCCAGTCGATATGTATAAAATAATGGGTTTTAGGTTATTGGTGCGTGTTGGTAAAGTTCTCATTCGATTGTAGCTAATTCACTTTTTTCAAAACTGATTCGACTAACTTCAACTATGCTGAAACGAAAAACTTTTCTGGAGATCAGGGGGATATCTATAAAGCCTTAACATGAATAGGTATTTTATGGAAACAAAATTGGAATGACTGATGAGTAAACAACAATAAACAATTATGGTTCAAATGGCTCTGAGCACTATGGGACTTAACATCTGAGGTCATCAGTCCCCTAGAACTTAGAACTACTTAAACCTAACTAACCTAAGGACATCACACACATCCATGCCCGACGCAGGATTAAAAAAAATATGGTTCAAATGGCACTGAGCACTATGGGACTTAACATCTATGGTCATCAGTCCCCTAGAACTTAGAACTACTTAAACCTAACTAACCTAAGGACATCACAGAACACCCAGCCATCACGAGGCAGAGAAAATCCCTGACCCCGTCGGGAATCGAACCCGGGAACCCGGGCGTGGGAAGCGAGAACGCTACCGCACGACTACGAGATGCGGGCGCAGGATTCGAACCTGCGACCGTAGCAGTCGCGCGGTTCCGGACTGAGCGCCTAGAACCGCGAGACCACCGCGGCCGGCAGTAAACAATTAATTGAAAGTTATTTCGTGTTATTTTTGTCCATCAGTCACTTGAACTACGAAAATCACCGAATTCCCTAGTACTATGCGGCTGATCCCGGCGGAGGTTAGAGTCCTCCCTCGGGCATGTGTGTGTGTTCGTCCTTAGGTTAATTTAGGTTAAGCAGTGTGTAAGCTTAGGGACTGATGACCTTAGCAGTTAAGTCCCATAAGATTTCACACAAATTTGAACATTTTGAATTTGAAATTCTCATGTATCGTCTGAACAAATTATTAATTTACTGTGTGCACAACGTGAAATGCTGAAACGTTCTTCCCTAAGACAGGAAACTGTAATTCAGTGTGCTAATAGTTGGGTGGAAAAAATTTGCTTAAGTGAAACGAAGTACTTCTTAATGTAACGAACTGATTTTTTTCTGCAGACATGAAAATTCCGATGTAAAGCTCTCGGGCTTCCAAGCGGGTGCCAGTGTTAAAAATACTGCGCCTTTTCCAAGTGTTTCACACTCATCATTATCTGGCAAAATCAGAAACCCGAGAGCCTTTCATCAGTAGTATACCCCGGGAAAGTCTAAATTCACACATGACAGTTCGGATAAAACTATCATTATACACATGAAATAACGAGACAAAACACGACAGATAATGTTGACAGGCAAGTGGAATGGTAACAGGTAATACATTTAAAAGCACTCATCATAATTACATCGATTATCGCCAAGTGAAGACTGTAGTGTAAACTAAGATCTTAAAGTTGACACAGATCTGAATTTCCAGTGTAGTTACTAAATTTCGTCTGTTAGTTTTCCATTTATTCACGGGAAAGAGACATGGCAGAGTACCAGTTACGCTAGCAACACTTCTCACTTAAGTATAACTCTTATTTATATCAAGATACTTGTTTCACTTCTGATCGCTGCAAAATGGTGAAACCTATGACGTATTTCATAGTATTTGAGGCAACGAGACAATGAAAGTAATAAAGCAGAACTATTTTGCAAAAAAGGAACTAGCGTACTTCTAGTGGTATGTAGTGGCCGCGTATTCTAAATACCGACTCATGTCTGTCACTAGATTTCTTAATAATGTTTGCCGTGCTATTTGTTGAGCTCATTAGTGAGCACATTACTTTCTGCTATAAAGTTTGGTTAAGTCAGTGTTCACAAAATTATACCGGTTTAAAATGTCTAGCCATTATCAATAGCCCAGAAAGGTTGAGTGTGGTTATACTGACGGAAATGAACTTTATCCCTCTTAATTTGTCAGCTATAATTCAACAGTCGCCTGGCGTTTGTTTACGTGTCTATATTCGCCTTGAAGTTGCATTTAGAAATCACGGTATTGTCGTAGCAATCTGTCGTCGCAGCACACACCCTGCACACAAAACTGGATACCTGTTATTTTGAACGGTATCTGACGCACACTTGAGAGGAAATTACACTTATCGCCTCCCGTTATGTCGCGACTTTGTGCCTGGGGCGGGGCGGAGGTTTCCTGTGACCTTCGCCACCCACACAGGACGAACAATAGCGCCGGCGTCTCGAGTGCTGTTAGCTCAGAGCAGCAGCTTTCGCGGTCATCCGCTGTAACTGGTTTGCCTCGACATTGTGTGGTCGCGATCTGCATACCGCTCTCTTCAGCCTCCAGTACGCTTCTCACGTCTGTTAAATACCTCTCAATGCGGAAGACGTTGCAGAAACTACTTAAAAACATCAGTTAAATTTAATACGATTTCGTGAGAGAACACAAGAAACTTTTAGAGAAACAGCGACATCGGTTACACAGACTGCAAGCTGTTTTGACTATATGTCTGGGTCTGGAGGCCGCACAAACGCTCAGAAACCCTTGCAGACAGCGTAACCACAGTCGTGACTGATCATCTTCGGAATTAAGAATTCGCTTCACCTATATTTAATCTCGCTATTATCAGATCACAATCGGTTTTGAGGCACTGAAAAGCACTTCCTCAGGTGACTTGTAACTAATTCATAACAACTAAGTAGCCCCAACATGAAATTGAACATTCATGGCCAGACCAAACCATTTAGGCCTCTATTACCGAGGATGTGGCTTTCAGTGCCACGAAACCGGTTTTGATATGATAGTAACAAGATTAAATGTAGTTAAGCCGCTTCCTAATCTCCAATTCAACTATGATTGCAGAAGAACAACAGATAATCCACTAAAAAGAAAAATAGACAAGAGAGCAAGTTTTCCTGGAATGGCTGTGTGTGTGTGTGTGTGTGTGTGTGTGTGTGTGTGTGTGTGTGTGGACGTGCGTGTGTGTGCGTGCGTGTGTGTGTGTGTGTGTGTGCGTGTGCGTGTGTGTGTGTGTGTGCGTGGAGATGCTGAAACAATGTTTTCCGGAGAGAAAAAGCTTTGTAATCTCTGTCGCATGCCGTACGCACTCATCGACAGACGAACATCGACAATGTTAATTTGGTTGCTGAAAAAAATTGTAGACTGAACACTTAGCCTGAAAACTTATTTAGTAAACAGGAAAATTACTTGATATCTCAGCGTGACTGAAAGGGGCAATATTTTCGTTATTTAGTCGATTTACAATTCTGCCACCGAGCGTATTTACATCACATGTAGCTCCCGATAAAGACGACGAGGTTAATCGAAACATGAACTCATCAGTTCTGATGAGCAACCAAATACATTTCACCTAGAAACATTATTCATTCACTGGAAAGGTTCGTTATTTTGTTAGAAGACAAAATGGTTCAAATGGCTCTGACCACTATGGGACTTAACATCTGAGGACATCAGTCCCTTAGAACTTAGAACTACTTAAAACTAACTAACCTAAGGACATCACACACATCCATGCCCGAGGCTGGATTCGAACATTCGACCGCAGCAGTCACTCGTTTCGAAACTGAAGCGCCTAGAACCGCTCGTGCACAGCGGCCGGTGTTAGAAGACAGTTCTAGTTCATTATATGTACAGGTTGTTTCAAAGTCTTTGCGTCAAACGTCTATGGGCGATAGATCATGCCAGGAGGAACAACTTTATCAGCGAGAAACATGTTTGCTGACACTTTCTGTAGATACTAGAAATCCTTATGTATTTTTTTTGTATTGGCAAGGTGGCCCTGAGAGACGGAAGCGTGTAGGCTCTCTGCAGCATGCGTACGCCTTGAGTGTTGCCTATAATCTAGTCACCTGCTCGCAGCAAAGTTGGAGCGTTTGATTCGCTTCTAAAATATCTTTCTCCGCTTAGACTCATTCTTAAGGTTCTTTTGTTAGAAATAACGTAACATTACGTCGCCCCAGGGCCGGAATTTACTAAAGGGCGGCTAGCGTCGCTGGGGAATGTTGGCGAACATTTTGTCTCTTACGAAGGATGTTCCCCATGGGACTATCACTCCTAGGCTTTTGAAGTAGCCTTTATATAACTTGGTAGACAACATGGGAAGCCTCACGAGGCTGTTAGAGAGTGATGCTGTTGTGTATGGGGACGTAGCAAAGGAAAAAGCGCAGGAAGACTAGCAGATCGACCTCAGCGCAAGGTCTGATAATTGATCTCTAGCAGTAAGTGAGGTAGCGCAATCGTTAGCACACTGGACACACATTCGGGAGAATGACGGTTCAAATCCAGTTCAGGCCATCCTGATTTAGAATTACCGTGATTTCCCTAAATCGGTCAAGGCAAATGCCTGGATGATTCCATTGAAAGGGCTCGGCCTAAATAACAGAACAAGTTTTATATGAGTTGGAAGAACTATTAAAGCGATCGAGAATGAGATTTTCACTCTGCAGCTGAGTGTGCACTGATATGAAACTTCCTGGCAGATTAAAACTGTGTACAGGGCCGAGACTCGAACTCGGGACCTTTGCCTTTCACGGGCAAGTGCTCTTGCTCTGGCCCGGCACACAGTTTTATTAAAGCGATGTTTGATATTTTTTGTTTTGCGTTTTTTGAGGAAATTGCGTTTTCTAATGTTATTTGATAAATACGTATTGTTTTCATTATTTTGCTACATCGTCCCTCTGTTTCACGTTACAAACGAACAGGTTTAGAATAAAACCTGAATTAAACACTGACAAGCTCAATTTTGCTATAAATACTTTTTATTTTTAAGTAATATACAGGAGGAGGACTATGTAGAACAAAAAAGGTTCGTAGGTCACTCGGTTCCTTATACATCCTCACTCAGTTTCTAGACAGTTCTCCGCTTCCGATTTCTTGAGGAATCTTGTGAGACGCCGATCGCCTCCTTAAAGAAAGGTAACGATCGACAGGTTGCTACATACCTAACGTACAGGCGACGCTGGTAGGATCTTAGCGTAGCATATGGTAGTTTTCTTAATAGCTCTGGTCAGCTGACTTACTCACTTACGGCAGTCTACGGTAGCCTTCGGTAGTTTTATAACCATAGTTACACGTCATCTACAACCACCGAGTTGGTGTCCATACGGGCGATGTTATTGCAGCGTGTAGCCGGGGCGAACTGTTCTCCACTGCTAGATGAAGGTGAACTGGAACGAACTTTAACATCACTCACAGCAGTTCTGAGCAAGCTAAACTGTTCTCGTCAGACGTGGTCTCACTTCAGAAGTGTTGTGATCCCTCGGCAGCGGCAGAGCACCCTCTTGACCCCCCAACATCTAATGTACATGTGACGCGGATACGATCTCAGCCGACCAGAGCTATTATCAAAACTACCGTATGCTACATACACTTATGAAAGTCTACGGTAGCCTACGGTAGTTTTATAACTCTAGTTACACGTCATGTATAACCACCGAGTTGATGTCCATCTGTGCGACGTTATTGCAGCGTGTAGCCGGGGCGCACTGTTCTACACTGCTAGATGAAGGTGAACTGAAACAAGCTTCAACATCACTCACAGCAGTTCTGAGCAAGCTACATTGTTCTCGTCAGACATAACGTGGCCTCACTTCAGAAGAGTTGTGATCCCTCGGCCGTGGCAGAACGCCCTCTTGACCCCCCCAACTGCGCCGAGTGTTCCTCGACAAAGACATCGAGTTGTTCCTCCCGTGCCGGCCAGTAAAACGTTACGAGGCGCGGCGCGGTGGGCTGGCAGCCAGCTAAACCGACCCGTGTAGTGGCCGGGTCGGTGGCTGGTGCGGGCGGCTCGTCCCCCGCCGCTCGATGCGGCCCGACAGCGGCGTCGGTGGTCCGCGCCCGGCCGGCCGACGCCGGCGCTGCCCATGTCGATGGCATCGGGCCGCGTCTCTATTAGGCAGCTCCATCCATCATGCGCGCCGGCCCGCTTTGTCCTCCGGAGACAATCGGTATTTGTGACGGTCGGCAAGTGGCAGGTCCGCACTCCGCCGCTCCCTGCTTCTTCGCCTTCGTTTTGTGCCCTCGGCGGACCTGACTGTCAGATAAAAATCCCACCAGCGATACCACGAGTTTTCCAGCATCTGCGCCCGAGCGTCGCTGGAACACCTGCAAAATTTACATGCTTGTGACACGTGGCGACAAAAAGAATCGGGCTGGTGTGAGATCTAGTCTCTGACAGCGAAGTGTCGCGCTTCCGCCGAGACGTCTGGAAACACGACTTTTACAAGGAGTCCGACGGCGAGAGGCAACAGGACACGTGTGAAATACGTTAAAAAAGCAAAACGAAGGCGATCAGTAGCGTGACCATGCTGGCAAAGATAAACTGCTGGAGAACTTCAAAAATTAAGTTACCCATTACATGCACAGATGGTGGTAATATCGCGTACGCGAGGTATAAAAGGTCAGTGCATTGGCAGAGCTGTCTATGTACTCTGGTGCGTTCGTGTAAAACGTTTTACGACGTAAATCGACAGCGGTATGGTAGCTGGAGCTAGAGGCATCGGACATACCATTTCGGAAATCGTTAGTGAATTCAGTATTCCGAGAACCACAGTGTCAAGACTGCGCCGAGAACATCCTATTTCACGCACTACCTCTCACCAAGGGTCGGCCGATGTAGCCGAGCGGTTCTAGGCGCTACAGTCTGCAACCGCGCGACCGCTGCGGTCGCAGGTTCGAATCCTGCCTCGGGCAACGGTGTGTGTGATGTCCTTAGGTTAGTTAGGTTTAAGTAGTTCTAAGTTGTAGGGGACTGATGACCTCAGAAGTTAAGTCCCATAGTGCTCAGAGCCATTTGAACCATTTTTTCTCTCCAAGGACAAAGCAGTAGCCGACGTCCTTCACTGAACGACCGAGAGCTGCGGGGTTTGTGTAGAGCTGTCAGCGATAACAAACAAGCAACACTCCGTCAAATAACTGTGGAGACCATTGGGGATGTACGACAAACTTATGCGTTTGGACAGTGCGGCGAAATTGGACGTTAATGAGCTATGACAGCGGACGACCGACGCGCGTGCCTTTGCTAACAGCAGGACATCGCCTGCGGCGAATCTCTCGGGCTCGTGACCACGTCGGCTGGACTAATGAAAAACATGCCAGAGAGCAGCCGCTTCCGAAAGGACTAGATCATTAGAGCTGAAGCGCATGCTCGCATTGGCGAAGTGTGGGGAAATAAATAGGCTGTGCTCCTCCAGAGAAACCACCGTGACATGAGGCAGTTTACGGAAATCATGGAAACCCTACATAGGGATGGATGGACCGGGGTGTGAACAGCCGCGCTGCCGAATATGAGTTGACTGTCTCGCGACTGCGCCACCTTTCTCAGTAGCTGCTTGTCAATACACAGAATGGCAGCTATTGTAAGTTAAGAGGCGATACAGCCGCGCCGAGAAGAGGTCAGAGATGTAAACGAGGTCTGGCAGTTTGCAAGTCCCGACTGGCCGACCGACAGACGCGGAGAGTAGCGTATCGGTCCTGTTCGCCGACAAACTAGCGTCGTTAGTGATTTTGCTCCTGTACAAGCGCTACCCGTGCCTCCTTTCTCTCTGCGCGCTTGTGCACGTCACAAATTAGACGTGCTAATTGGCAGAGCCGACATCACGACGGCGGCGCATGTGCACGGCAGGAAGAAGAGTGCGCCCTTCTCCGGCGTGTCGCAGCGGAAAAGCGGCCGCGCCGGCGTTCTCAATTACGGGCGCGGGGGTTGTGTTCGCCGGCGGGCGGTCACGATGGCGCGAGGCGCTCCAGCCGTATCTTGGGCCCGACTGGCAGCGCGGGTTGACAAAACACGGCCCAGGCGCCCTGCGACGAGCGACTACAAGCCCCAGGCCCTCTAGCGCAGTGCTTCCCGACCATTCTTAGACCATTACCCCTGAGCGCAATCAGACATTAGCTTGTACCGCCGCTCTCCACTCCCCCCGCCATCCCTTCCTCCACCCCCTCCACCCCGTGGCTACCGACATTATCACCACCTTTAGCACCTAACTAAACTGTAGAATGAAATACTTTTATTTTTAAAATGATGAAGTATGAATGGTATTTTGTTTGTGTGTGTGTGTGGGGGGGGGGGGGGGGGGGTGAGGTGTTAGAATGAATGAAGAAGGAATTTCTGGTGCACCTCCTTCTCAGACACGAAAGACAACTATACACATGGAGGGCAGACACTTGTTACTAAACACACATACTTCCTCTGCATTACTCCTCAATGTTGCTGCCCTTCCTTGACCTGCACACTGCAACCCCATTTAAAATCATCCAAGTTAAAATGTGTGCACTATACTTACTGTTGGTAAATCATTAGACTGCGGCGCTCCTTAATTCTGAACTGGCAGCAATTGGGAACCCTTTGGATTATTAATGCTTCGTGTCTGACCAAGGCCGCTAATAATAGTAATAATAATAGTCTGTACAGCACTATGGTAGCCCTTATGTACGTCCGGTCCTGATGTCTATTAATTCGTTTACCTTTTTCGAAACGAGTAATGAAGCAATTTCTGGACTACTGCATGCACTATATACAACTTGGAGAAGAAATTTTCTTGAGATATTTAGCTTTTGTTACGTATATGTGACACTTTTATCATCGTCGGTGTACCGAATAGAGCACAACATATGTGTGTGTAGAGCGTGGACTGCCGGCCGGAGTGGCTAAGCGGTTCTAGGCGCTACACTCTGTAACCGCGCGACCGCTACGGTCGCAGGTTCGAATCCTGCCTCGGGCCTGGATGTGTGTTAGGTTTAAGTAGTTTTAAGTTCTATGGGACTGATGACCTCAGCTGTTAAGTCCCATAGTGCTCAGAGCACAATTTCTTCCGACGACACAGACTTTCCGCCTCCATTTATACTGGCTGGTCCACCTCTGGTGACATCTAGTGGTCAGTTCTGCATTACATGGGCTATCCGAAAACTTTTGATCGGGTAGTGTGTGTTGCCCTCTGAGAGCGAAATCCGTGGTCAGCGTAATTATGTCAAGACTGCTCTCGGTCCATTCCCCTTGTACGAGCCGCGCGCTGCCAATGCGGCCAGCGGGAGAAGGCGCCTTCCCGTACGGGAGGTCAGGGCTGGCGGCACGCTGTGACGGTGGCACCGGGGGACATTTTACGGCCGCGCGGGCCGCACGACCGATGCGCTGCGCGCTTCTCCCCGGCTGCGGCTGCGGCTGCGTCCCACGACCCGGCCAGCCCATCTTTGTTTATGGCCGGTGCTGCTCCTCCGCTGCACCGGGGACTCGTCATCGTCGGCACGGCTCTCGCCGCAGCCGCAGCGCAGACGTGACGCAAAAATGCCGGCGCGCCCCCCGTATATATATAAGGAATTATTTGTGTCCCCGCACACGGCCGGCTGCCTCCTCAGCGGATCGAGCGACACGACGGCGATAAAATCTGAACTGGCATGCGGCTGGCGCACGACGTATGAGCCGGGCCGCACACGTCGCCGCCTGCGACAGAGGCCGCAGCAGCCCGCCGGTCCAGGGGCGCTCCTGCCCTCCTCGTGACCACTGCAGTGACTCGTACTGGCGTAACGAGGGATAAACGTCCTACACAACTAAAAAAACGTTCCTACCGTCAAAACGTCTTTAAAATTTACTGCAGTGCACTTTCCTACACCTGCAGCACGCTATATACGTACACGACATCTTGCAGGTGAGCAGGCAGATTCCATCTTTCTAGATTCCCGAAAGCGTGTATAAAAACATAGCGCGCCGGCCGCGGTGGTATAGCGGTTCAGGTGCTCAGTCCGGAACCGCGCGACTGCTACGGTCGCAGGTTCGATCCTTCCTCGGGAATGGATGTGTGTGATGTCCTTAGGTTAGTTAGGTTTAAGTAGTTCTAAGTTCTAGGGGACTGGTGACCACAGATGTTAAGTCCCACAGTGCTCAGAGCCATTTGAACCATTTGAAAAATATAGCGGCATAGCTCAGCGCGTTCGGTCAGAGGGTTAGTCGTCCTCTGTAACAATAGACTTAGTAACTGATCAACGATGAACTTGAATATGTGAAATGATAATTAAATGGACACCCGAGCTGCAAACAGCCGTTGATATATTTCATTGAGGACATGTTGAAAATGTGTACCCCGACCGGGACTCGAACCCGGGATCTCCTGCTTACATTTCCTATCATTTTCATCAGTATACCATGTAAGAGCAGCTTTCCTGCCTGCACGGAAAGTTGCGTAGCTCGGACGGTAGAATTAATCGACCTTTTCCCCCGACCCTTTCTGGGCGCAAACTTCATTGGGAGCATTTTATAGGATACCTTTTCGAAAGGCATTCGACACAGTGCCGCATTGAGGACTGCTCAGTATTTTGCAATTAGCATTTCATAAAATAATCTTCAATACCGTTCCAACTTCAAACATTACACAACTACACATACACACAAACACACACACACACACACACACACACACACACACACACCAAACAACGTGATACAGTGGTTAGGGACACAAATCTCACACTCGGATGGAGCAGATGTTCAAATCACCGGCCAGATTTAAATTGTCCATGTTTTTCCAAACTCTCCTAATACTGAAGGAATGCTTCGTTACAAAGCCTCGATATCGAAGGGACGTTAAGCCCTAAATCTTACACATACACACACACCACCCCGTCTTTCGACTGCAATTTCAATTTAACTCTTTTTTCAGAACTATTCCCCCCCACTGCCCTCCCCCTTCCTTCTGATCAAAACACATTGAAGTCGTTCCCGTTCTTAACTAATAACTATTCCATCCTTAATGGACTGCATTGTGAAGGCAGTCACTGATAATAGCTGGAATGGAACTATTTTTTGTGTCAGTTACCAATTTATTTTTCGTGCTACGCTTTACAAAGGCTAGTACCATCGGCATCAGGTGAAAAATCAGTGCGGTTAGTACAGCTTACAAACTTCCTTAGACAGTTAAAAAGCTAGATGTCGCTTAGCGATGGTGCTTAAAACCATACGCAAAAGTATTTTGCATTTTCAGCGGTATTAGTGCAAAGAGAATGCTGCATATTTCTGGTGGTTGCATGTGCTCGTTACTGTACATTTTTTTTTTACTCTCGTCAAAGATGATTCCTACTTTTTATCAGTGAAAATGAATGGCAGAGTTAGATAATCTCTCCAAGGCCTCTGATAGGTACGCGGATTGAGCCGTTACAGACGTTTTAGTATACGCAGTAAGGGTACCTAGTTCATACTTTAAGAATATTTAATGTGGTAAACGATAAGTCAACGAATTCATAGGTTTCATCATTATAACGGGACAACATAAAATCAAATTCACACAGTGTTGCTATAAACCGTTAAATGTGGGCAACAAGGTTTCAAAGACTTAAGCCAATGTATGCAGCTACCTTTCACTTGTTCGAGGTCCGACGCGATACGCGAACAGGTACTGGTTGTATTAATATGGCGTAGCAAAGGTAAGTCTCGAAACTCAAGTAAACAGATTCGAGTTTTTTTTTCCCCCTATCACATGGTCCGCAGCGCGTGGTCGTGCGGTAGCGTTCTTGCTTCCCGCGCCCGGGGTTCCCGGGTTCGATTCCCGGCGGGGTCAGGGATTTTTCTCTGCCTCGTGATGACTGGGTGTTGTGAGATGTCCTTAGGTTAGTTACGTTTAAGTAGTTCTAAGTTATAGGGGACTGATGACCATAGATGTTAAGTCCCATAGTGCTCAGAGCCATTTGAACCAGCCATTTCAATCACATGAATGAATTTCTGTGTGCGTAAGGGTTACTATAAAACACGAAAAGTCTTCCCAGCGTGTTAGTCTTCAACAGGCTGCGAAACTTTTAAGTAACGAGGAGCTTAAAATAAAACGTGACCCGTCTAAGAACGAGCTTGGTAGCGGCCTGTCTCCGGTAACTGTTCGTGAGTTACAACTGTTTTCGAATGCAAAAATTTCCCTTGCCTTTCAGCGCCAGACGGTCGGTGGGACACTGATGGATAGGTGAACTGGCTTACCTATAATTATACGCTGGTTGACTTGACGTAGCCTGTGTGCGCTGCAAGTCAGGTTGGTTACCTGCGTGTTTCTCTCTGGCAGTAATGGGCGTGTACTTTTTCATTCGAGCCGAAGTATTTTCTACCTTTGGACTCTTAATGAATCTCGCGGAAAAGGAAAGAATAAGATAAGGTAGTTATTCTTGACGACCATTTTTCACGAAGTACTTTTCGAATGAGTCTTTATTAATGAATTAGACGGGAAATTCAACTGGCAGAATTTGCTGTCTTTGTTCAGAAAAGGCGAACTCTCTTTTTCTGCATTGATTTGGTCGCGTTGTCATGACAGCGAATTGCCCTGTTGGTAGAAAGTGAAGTAATAAGGTACTATCATTACTCCAGACTACTAAACGAAAAGATTACGCTGTCATTCAGACCGTTCTGGTGGCGAAGAGAAAAGCTAGCACTTACAGCTAGATCTGACGAAATTGTTTTAAATGAAATACCTCAACTGAACAGTAGATTCGTAACCAACGAGCCTGTGTCATTTTATTACGAGCCTCATTATACCATTTCTTGCTGGCTTTTTCTTCGGTTATATATCTTTCAAATTTCGCCGCGCTTTCCTAATGGGTACGTTTGTCGTACGTCCCACATTGATCTCTGCGGTTATTTCATCGAGTGTTGCTTGTCTGTTAACACTGACAACTCTACGCAAACGCCGCTGCTCTCGGTCGTTAAGTGAAGGCCATCGGCCACTGCATTGTCTGTGGTGAGAGGTAATGCCTGAAACTTGGTATTTCGGCAAACTATTGACAATGAGGATATTGGAATACTGAATTACCTCACGATTCCCTAAATAGAATGTCCCATGCATCTAGTTCCAGCTGTCATACCACGTTCAAAGTCTGTTAGTTTCCGTCGTGCGGCAATAATCACGCCGGAAACTTTTTCCCATGAATCACCGGAGTGCAAATGACAGCTCCGCCAAGCCGGCCGGTGTGGCCGAGCGGTTCTAGCTGCTTCAGTCTGGAACCGCGCGACCGCTACGGTCAGAGGTTCGAATCCTGCCTCGGGCATGGGTGTTTGTGATGTCCCATAGTGCTCAATGCCAGTTTTGAACAGCTCCGCCAACGCACTGCCCTTCTATACCTTGTGTACGCGATACTACCGCCATCTGTATATGAGCGTAACATTATCCCATGACTTTTGACACCTCTGTGTTTCTTTCCGAGATGATAATTAAAACTTATCATTGGTACCTGATGCCAATTACCTGCCATAAGATACTGTAAGGTTTGTTGATTATTAGGTTTAAATGTTTGGCACTCTTATTTATTTAGAGAGATAACGCTTGGTCACTAGTATCGAAGCGGAGAATAATTGCAACGTTGCAGTACGATGAACTGCCGAAGACGACGATCGCTCCTATGTGAGGTGGGCACACGATGCAAACGGCGCCGTCGCCGGCGCCTGCCCGAGAGGCGGAATGCAGCCGTCGGAATGCCGTATACGGGCGCCACGGCGCCGCCGCGGCAGGCGCTGACTGACGGCTTGGTGCGCGCGTGGCCGCCTTGTACTCGTAGCTGAGACTTCCTGCTGCACAGCGACTTGTATGGGCAGCAGCCCCCCCCCCCCCCCCCCTCCCCCGGTACTCGTACGACGCCACACATGTCACGGGGCCGCGCGTTACTGGCTGGACGCTATCTGCATAACTCCCTTACTGCTAACGCCCGTATTCGGTGTGGAGTCAGAGAGGCCTCTCATCAGCATTTGCTGCACAGCTCCGTGTAAAATATCGCTGCCAATTTTAGACCTATTTCATAACGGCCGCGTCGTAAGGTTCTCCTTAGACGGCATCTTTATATCACCGAAACTTATTCTCCGCTCTCTCCTCATGTTATGAGCTTGTTTTCATTGTTCAGTTAGCAAAGTCTGTTCATTCCCACCTCCTGAATATTGTTTTCAAATGTCTGCTACAATATCGCTTTTTTCTGACCCTCTTGGCCACCCGGAGTGGCCGAGCGGTTCTAGACACTTCATTCTGGAACCGCGCGACCGCTACGGTCGCAGGTTCGAATCCTGCCTCGGGCATGGATGTGTGTTATGTCCTTAGGTTAGTTAGGTTTAAGTAGTTCTACGTTCTAGGGGACTGATGACCTCAGATGTTAAGTCCCATAGTGCTCAGAGCCATTTGTACCTTTTTTTATCCTCTTAATTCGTCTGAATTCTATCCTGTGTAGTTTACTTCATAGAATTGCGTACGAAGTGTGTTCAAAAAGGATCGGGCATTTTGTTTTTTAGGAAATAATTTTATTTATTCGTCTATATCACTGTGGTCATCTGCAAAGTATGGTGTCATGTATCGATATCACCCCACTGGTGTCGTACGGATGGTAACGCAATTGCAAGTTTCAGTTACACTTCTACAAGCCCGCCCGGGTGGCCGTGCGGTCTAACGCACGGCTTTCCGGGAGGGAAGGAGCGCCTGGTCTCCGGCACGAATTCACCCGGTGGATTTGTGTCGAGGTCCGGTGAACCGGCCAGTCTGTGGATGGTTTTAGGCGTTTTTCCATCTGCCTCGGCGAATGCGGGTTAGTTCCCCTTATTCCGCCTCAGTTACACCATGTCGGCGATTGGTGCGCTAACAAGTTCTCGACGTACGCGTACACCATCATTACTCTACCGCGCAAACATGGGGGTTACTTTCGCCTGGTGTGAGACGTTCCCTGGGAGTCCACCTGGGGCCGAACAGCACAATAACCCTGGGTTCGGTCTGGGGCGAAGGAGGAGTGAAGTGGACTGCGGTAGTCGTCGTGGGGATGTGGACCACTGCGGCTGCGGCGGGGACGGAGCCTCTCTGTCGTTTCTAGGTCCCCGGCTAAGATACAATACAATACAATAGACTCCTACAGCGGTCGCGCCAGGTGAGGCGGACACAGTGCTGTGCGCCCAATAAGACACACCTCCAGTGGCTCCGTACGACGATCGCCACCGCCGCTACGATACAGGACGGCCGGCAGCAGGTTCAAATGGTTCAAATGGCTCTGAGCACTATGAAACTTAACATCTGAGGTCATCAGTCCCTTAGACTTAGAACTACTTAAACCTAACTAACCTAAGGACATCACACATATCCATGCTCGAGGCAGGACTCGAACCTGCGACCGTAGCAGCAGCGCGGTTCCCGACTGAAGCTCCTAGAACCGCTCGGCCACAACGCGGCCGGCCCGGCAGCAGGAACTCAACCCAATTGCACTCCGTGCCAAATCGCCACGTAACGTTACGCCATCTGGTCATGACTAACACGATAGTCTGTGCTTTGTACAGGGAGACTCTTCCTTATTAACACTGATGAGCTGGACTCTGTTTCTTGCTGCATCATCTGTAATGAGTCTTCGCTGGCTTCGAAAAATACAAGTTAAATAAATCTGCTTCTGTTCAGCTTTCCCACGACGGCAGTTACTGCAGCGCTCTGTAGGCCAACTCTCCTTACTGTTGCGTCGTACAAAACATAAAACAGCCCCCATTAGGTATTATAGTTATGGCAGCACTTATGCCAGTCCCCGAAACACTTTTGGAACACGATCTTCAAATTGTTTCTTAGCTCTCTCAGCGATGGGCTTTTAATCCCATGTATGCTTGTCAAACTACCGCCCCTTAAGGTCCTTTTTATTTTTGGAAACACAAAAGAGCCACACAGTGCCGTATCTGGCGAATGTGGACGCCGCACATAATTACATTGTTGTTTCTCATCAAAAATTGACTAAAATGCGATGAACTGTTAGTAGAGACACTAACGTGGTCCAAAAACTATGAACTGTTACGCCACAAATCCGGGCGTTTTTTTTTTCAGATTGTTTCCCGCAACGACGTTTGAAGTTGTAGGCAGTATTCCTTACTGATCGTTTGCCCTTTTGGCAAGTAGTTAACTATGCTGTTAAAATCTACCGCACTTGTCGAACTCTTATCGATCTTAGCGATTTCGTCACCTTGTAATAAAATAAATAAATAATATCAAATCGTAGCGTAACATATTTAATCTTCTCTACAACTGACAACAGAGTAAACATCCATTATGACTACCAGTATACAGGAATCTTTCAGTTATGTTTACTAACACAAAAACGAAAAACCGCACGAATCGGACTAATACAACCCGCGACATCACAAAATTCGCGATACATTTTGAACACACCTCGTATGTTCTATAGGATAGAATGCAGATTAGAATTTAACAAAACTCAGAATGCGGAAGGTGAGATGCCGTGTTCTTTTTAAGGAAACCACCGTGGCATTTACCATGAACCATGTAGGAAAATCAGGAAGAACCTATCAGGATTTGCAGACAGGGGTTTGAATCCTGTTCCTATCGAAAGCAAATCCAATGTAACCATTTAACCACCATGCCCGAAGTGCCTATCGTATATTTCGGACGAAATGCGCAACCGTTCGAAATTCGCCTAAGTAGTACAGGTAACTGCTCAAAAAAACTATACGAGTTTGCCACAATGTGAGAGCAGCCGTCCCTGATTCGTTGCACGGATGCATTTAATTACTCTGCCTAGCGAGCTACCATCCATTACGCACTCAGTCCGAGCAAGTACACCTTCACGTCGAGGACACCAGTGAGTGATTCACTTATTCCGCTCGTACCTGCCAAGGTTAAGGAAAGGAATCCTGTATGATATGTGCATAAAAATGTGCCAAGTCATTTCCCGTAACGACTAAAATTGCCATGAATGCGTTCATGCGTGCTACTTGCCGGAAAGCGGTTTCTGTACGAAGCACTTAACGAACAAGAACAGAAGATCAGACGTCATGTGGATGAACAATAGCGTCATCGCAGCTACCGTTTCTTCGAATCAAAGCTGCTGCTCGAAGTGTGTGGAGAGATGCGTTCTCTGGATCAAGACAGTCCGATTTTTCGACCTGTTTCGTCTCATTATTCTTTTTTCCCCACTAACCACTGTAGATGAATATTGGTGTACTAGCTGCAATAACGAGGTGGTGAACGAAATGAATGATCTAATGAGTACACAATGTGGATTGACAGTAAACTGAAGAACGGCTTGAGTGACGAGGAGTAACTGAAATGAGATTAGCTATAAATTAAAGTCAAATTTGGAGACCAAGTGCTATCAGAAGAGGACGAATTTTACTACCTTGGAAACACGATAACACTGACGGACGAAGCAAGAACTACTAAGAAAGCAGATTATCACAGGCAAAGAGGGCATTCCCTACCAAAAAAAGTCTAGTAGCGTGAAACATCGGCCTTATTGTTAGGAAGAAATTTCTGATAATGTTCGTTTGTAGTAGACCATTGTATGGAAGTAAATTATGGATTGCGCGAAAATCCGGAAAAGAAGACAACTGAAGCGTTGGTGAGGCAGCTGTAGACGGAAGATGGAGATTGGAACACATAGGGGAGACGGTTGTAATTAGTGGATACTGCACCCAGGAAAACATGATGTTTTTTGATCGGAACTTAAGGTCAATGATTGGTTTTAGAATCACTTGAAGGAAGACGCACTAGACATGGCTACAAACAGTTTCCACAATTTTCTATAGTTTTTGTTGTTACTAGACATGAGATTGTGCTTAGTGCAGCACTTAATATTTCGAGTTTTAGATATTTAAATATATCAAATATATTTTTTAATTCTTCAGTTACAGAATTTTACGCCAAGTAAAACTGCACATAATTTGAAAACTACATACGAATATAACGTACGGTAAACCCACATTTCGTCGGTCGTGAACCATCTTGTACGTTGAAACAGATGTAAGCTTTTTTACCGTGCAACACTGGATATCTGATGATAATTACCTGTGTTTCTCCAATGTCTTAACAGTTTTACCTGTCTTGAAAATGGAAATTTGTATTAGTTTCAAATAGCTTCCATTCCAAAATCTGACTTTTAACCGGTGTTTGATAATACTCCTGCACAATTTGATTTCATTTGCTGGTTATCGTGTGTAGTAGAGTAATACAGTAACAGATAGAAGACCAAATACTTTACTGATAAAATTTTGTCGATCGCAAAACTTTCAAATTTCAGTACAATATTTGTTCCTAGGTACACGACCATGTTGTACCTTGGAACACATTTTTACAATTGGATACACGTTAATTTTCCTGAATAATTTCTGTAATTTCAGAAAAAATATTATTACTATGTAGTATTCCGCCTAATAGCAGGTCCGTGTCATCGCACAAAGAATTTCTGATTCTAGTGTCTTCAATTTTTTCCTTCAGTCTGTTTTATCTCCTTCCTCGTTCTGCAGTTCCTCCTACGTCGTGTGAGTCCCTCGTGTCCAACTGTGTGCCCGATTCAGTTGGCCGTCCTCTGAAGAATCATATTCAGAATAGTTCTCTTCTCTCCAGCCCTTCTCCACACATCGTTGTTCGTCACCCGATCTGTCCACTTGGTTTTCTCTATTTTTCTCCAGCACCACATTTCAGAACTTTCCAGGTAGTTTTTCTCTATTTTTCTCGTCGTCCACGTCTCTGCTCCGTACAGTGCAATGCTCTAGGTGTAGTAATTCACCGATTTCTTCCTGAATTCCAAGCTCAACATTCTGGTCAGCAACACACATAAAAAGTGAATACCACCATTTAAAAATGGAACAGGAAAATTTGTTAAATTTTTTATCTGAAAAGTGTTCCAAGCTAAAAAAAGTCCCCCGTATAACCATAACTGAGAAAGGGCTACTCTGGACTGAAGAAGTTGGCACAGGAGAGAAAATTATGGCGAACCACATTAAGCCAGTCAGACACTCCCTCCCTCCCTCTCTCCAAACTTCCTCCCCCACAAAGTTGCCGATAACAGCACCTCAATTGCATGAGGGATTCTCGATGAGAAGGGCAGCGAAAAGGATAAAAATGGTTCAAATGACTCTGAGCACTATGGAACTTAACTTCTGAGGTCATCAGTCCCCTAGAACTTAGACCTACTTAAACCTAACTAACCTAAGGACATCACACACATCCATGCCCGAGGCAGGATTCGAACCTGGAACAGTAGCGGTCGCGCGGTTACAGACTGAAGCGCCTAAAACCGCTCGGCCACACTGGCCGGCCCGAAAAGGATACGCGGGGATTAAGCCACCTCGGCTGCCGACGAGGAGCTGCACGGTGTCCGCGCTGTCACACTGCATTCGCGCCACGTCTCGCTGCCGGATTGGGGAGCGCGGCGGACAAGACGCGATGCGGCCGATGATGTCTGGAGGGTTCGGCGCCGTCCGGCGTGTATCAGTTGGCCCGGGCGCGCGCGTGCGCCGCTAGGCCAGCTGCCGAGATGTCACGGCGCGATGCGCAAATTCCTGAAGCGCCGCCAGCCTGCCGCGGTCGTGTCGTGTCGGCCTTAACCGCGCCACCCCCTCCCCCTGCCGTCGCGACGCTATCGTCGGTGCTGCCCGGGGGCGCCCTGACTTCTAACGCCCGCATCCCTCCGTAGTCTAGTGGCCAGCGTCGCCGGTTGCTGACGCGGAGGTCTCTGTTGATGGTCCCAGAAGCGTCGTCAGGAGGGGATAGGGGTAGGGGAGGGGGAGGGGAAGGCAAGAGGGACAATTCGCCTCCTCCTAGAGTCTGTGGTAGACTTCTTATTAGTGACAGACTTCTCTTCGACGAGGGGTGTCCAGAAAATAAGTTCCTATCGGTCGCGAAATGAAAACCCTATGAAGCTTCGCATAGAAGTGTTGGGCAGTGTCTCCAGTACGCCCATCGGTCGCGGCACGTTGCAATATGCAGTTCTGAACGCACAGTCAGCACATAAAGATGCTTATAATGTATACATCTACATACATACTCCGCAATCTACCATACGGAGGGTACCCCGTACCACAACTAGCACCTTCTCTCCCTGTTCCACTCCCAAACACAACGAGGGAAAAATGACTGCCTGTATGACTCTGTACGAGCCCTAATCTCTCTTATCTTATCTTTGTGGTCTTTCCGCGAAATGTAAGTTGGCGGCCGTAAAATTGTACAGCAGTCAGCCTCAAATGCTGGTTCTCTAAATTTCCTCAGTAGCGATTCACGAAAAGAACGTCTCCTTTCCTCTAGAGACTCCCACCCCAGTTCCTGAAGCATTTCCGTAACTCTCGCGTGATGATCAAACCTACTAGTAACAAATCTAGCAGCCCGCCTCTGAATTGCTTCTATGTCCTCCCTCAATCCGACCTGATAGGGATCCCAAACGCTCGAGCAGTACTCAAGAATAGGTCGTATTAGTGTTTTATAAGCGGTCTCCGTCACAGATAACCACATCTTCCCAAAATTCTACCAATAAACCGAAGACGACTATCCGCCTTCCCCACAACTGCCATTACATGCTTGTCCCACTTCATATTGCTCTGCAATATATGGTCTCCCGTCAAGTACGGATGCCCGCCAAGAGATTTCGCCTGATTTCACGCAACCCCATACAAAGTAACTGCATTTACTTCTACAGGACAAATTTCAGCCGCACAATGCAGGGGCAATGTAGACGTTCCTGTGCGTTTTCGATGGGAAGTGTTTGATCAGCAACCATGCAGCCCGGACGTGGCTTCTTCCGATTTTCGTCTTTGCTCACATGAACGAAGACACTATTTTGACGCAGTCAACGAGCTGGGGGTCAGCTTAGAGAATTGGCGGAAACAACAGGCGGCTGTATTCTGTGACGAGGGTATTGGAAATTTGGTATGTGCACTACGACAAACGTCTAAGTCGAAGTGGTGACTATGTAAAGAAGTAGCCGGAAGGGTAGCTAACTGTTACAAATAAAACATTTCTGACTTTCACTATGGTTTCCATTTCGCGACGGACCGGAACTTACTTTTTGGACAACCATCGTAATTCTAGTAATTTGTGTCTCATTCTACCTACTCCGAATACTTATTGACAATGAAAACTTCTTATCATAAACCAGTGCTATGGTGTGAGAATTATTAAAACGTTGTTGGCCTCCTCCTTTTAAACATTACAGCGATGAACTTGTTACCGTCTGAAACTAGGGCATAAAGTAACAGAAAAATTAGAAAGGCGTGTAGCACGTGGATATCAAGCTGATGGAGAAACACGGGTGGTTCTCAGCGGTAGACGCACAGTAAATATTCTTGGAGGAGTATGAGCGATCCGGCGATTTGATTTCGCAATTAGGAGGCCATTAATTGGGACGAGTAGCTCAGCGGAGTCGCGTGATTAATGAGAGCGGCGGCCGTGTCCGCTATTAGGCGGCAGCTGAGACGCTAGGCCGGATTCCGCCGACGGCGGTGGCACTGCTCGCTCGCGAGGGGCAGGCGAGATGCGCCGATAGCGGCGCCCCGGACCACACACGAGCTGGCCTGGCCTAGCCGCCAACGGCAGTGCGAACCCGCGCATGACTTGCACCTAGAATCGCCTGTCCGCACCGCTCCTGCAGGCCCCACTTCCCACTGCTCTCTTCCTGCTGCACACGGTGCTCTTTTGGTTTGCGGTAATCTGCTTACACTTCGTCTCAGCGTTCATATTCTGGAACGATTCTGTTAGACCTTGGCTTCTATGAGACGATGATAAAGTCGACTTGCACGTGTTTTTTCTTCTTACATCACTGGGGAACATTAGTACCCCTTAGAGAGATCGTTAGAGATGTAACTCCACTTGTCCAATGGACTGAAAGGCATTCGGGCTTCAATTACTGTGATCAAAGCTGTCTAAATCGCTTAATATATTTCCTTATTTACTCTACTGGCCATTAAAATTGCTACACCAAGAAGAAATGCAGATGATAAATGGGTATTCATTGGATAAATATATTATACTTGAACTGACATGTGATTACTTTTTCGCTCAATTTGGGTGCATAGATCCTGAGAAATCAGTACCCAGAACCACCAGCTCTGGCCGTAATAACGGCCTTGATACGCCTGGGCATTGAGTCAGAGCTTGGATGGCGTGTACAGTTTCAGCGGACCATACAGCGTCAACACGATACCACAGTTCATTGAGAATAGTGACTGGAGTATTGTGACGAGCCTGTTGCTCGGCCACCATTGACCAGATGTTTTAAATTGGTGAGAGATCTGGAGAATGTGCTGGCCAGGACAGCAGTCGAACATTTTCTGTATCCAGAAAAGCCCGTACAGGGCCTGCAACACGCGGTCGTGCATTATCCTGCTGAAATGTAGGGTTTCGCAGGGATCGAATGAAGGATAGAGCCACGGGTCGTAACACATCTGAAATGTAACGTCCAATGTTCAACGTGCCGTCAGTGCGATCAAGCGGTGACAGAGACGTGTAACCAATGGCACCCCATACCATCACGCCGGGTGATACGCCACTATGGCGATGACGAATACATGCTTCCAATGTGCGTTCACCGCGCTGTCGTCAAACACGGATGCGACCATCATGATGCTGTAAACAGAACCTGGAATCACCCGAAAATGACGTTTTGCCATTCGTGCACCCAGGTTCGTCGTTGAGTACACCATCGCAGGCGGTCTTGTCTGTAATGCAGCGTCAAGGGTAACCACAGCCATGGTCCCCCGAGCTGATAGCCCATACCGCTGCAAACGTAGTTGAACTGTTCGTGCAGATGGTTGTTGTCTTGCAAACGTCCCCATTAGCTGACTCAGGGATGGAGACGTGGCTGCACGATCCGTTACAGCCATTCGGATAAGATGCCTGTCATCTCGACTGCTAGTGATACGAGGCCGCTGGGATCCAGCACGGCGTTCTGTATTACCCTCCCGAACCCACCGATTCCATATTCTGCTAACAGCCATTGGATCTCGACCAACGCAAGTAGCATTGTCGCGATACGATAACCGCAATCGCGATAGGCTACAATGCGACCTTTATCAAAGTCGGAAACGTGATGGTACGCATTTCTCCTCCTTCCACGAGGCATCACAACAACGTTTCACGAGGCAACGCCGGTCAACTGCTGTTTCTATATGAGAAATCGATTGGAAACTTTCCTCATGCCAGCACGATGTAGGTGTCGCCACCGGCGCCAACCTTGTGTGAATGCTCTGAAAAGCTAATCATTTGCATATCACAGTATCTTCTTCCCGTCGGTTAAATTTCACGTCTGTAGCACGTCATCTTCGTGGTGTAGCAATTTTAATTTGCAGTAGTGTACGTTTTCTCTCGTAGTACGACAATGAAAATTCAGAATCTCATCGTCCGTGGTTTCAGTAAAAGTCGTATAGTTTCCCTAGGCAAGCGCTGGTGTTCCGTCCTCTGATCGCTTAAGGCACAGAAATCGCACTGATATACACACACGTAACGTGGACATCCCTACTGTCTCACTCAGAGACGAATGTAATGAAATACGTTCGTTGATACACTTAGGGGTGGATGATTTGCTGACTTGCATATTATCAGACAAATTTTCAAGACTGGTCAATATTCTCAAATTTCACTTTTTGTGTAACTCTTTCACATAATTTGAGAACGTTTGTTGCCCCAAGAACCAAATTAGACAGTAATTTCATAAAACTATATGTATCTTTAGCTATTAATATATATCTGTTCGACGTTTTTAAATAGAATATTTTAAGAGCAAAATGGTAACTATATATATATATATATATATATATATATATATATATATATATATATATATATATATATATATATATATATATGTATGTATATATGACGTGAATATGAAAGCCACGATTCTAGATCAACGATATGAAATTTGTACACGAAAAGAGAAACCGTGAAAGATGTGTATATCCTCTTTTTAATTTTGACGCTAAATATTTGGAACTCCTTGTATGCTCATAAGTTTCATCGGTATTCCTGTTCTCAAAATTATTAGTGAGCTATTAGAGAAGTATATCATCCTTTAAAAGACAGAATCGTAATTTTACTGTGGAATCTTGCGTTAACAGTAGCAATATGTGTCAGAGCTGCTACCATCTGTTTCGCGTATTTCTCCTCCCCAATAATCAAAACAATGTAAAGTGTTTTTGAGGAATGTTCTCTGCAGTTAGCTTACTGCATGAGTCTACCTCCAGCCTTCAGTATTTGTTTATTTATTTATACTTCTCACAAAAGTACTATTTTGATATCTTAAAGAAAAAAACTGAACAGTAAGCATGTCGGCAACAGCAAACACATGATAACAAAATTAACTTTCTAATTAAATTATTATATACTTACGTAATTATATGACTTATTGGTGAACGGCTTTTTCATGGCTAAGAAGGCGCCACTCATGCTGAGCATGCTCCCGTTAAATAACTAAAAGTTATCTCTACTGGGCAGCTTGTGTCAAAATATACAAATACGACAAAGAAATAAAAGTCATAGCTGCAATATCTGATAGCTGCAAAGCATCACTTGTTCAACAACCTATACTAAACCATTCGTCTAGTATCGTACGATACATACTAGTAGCAATATAGACTGGAACCCCAGTCTAAAACCTTATCTGCACAAAGCAGGCACAATACATTTATATAAAATCTTAAACTATCTTCTTCACTGCTGTCATATGTTTCCATATCACATATCAACACAGACCTCTCACAGTTGTACGAAATACATGAATAGGTGTAACATTTGGTAATGGGGCTTCTGCTGCCAGACGTGACAATAGCGTTGTTACAAACATGTTCATTTGAAACAGGATACTGCCTATCGATTGTAAAACGACCTGTGTCGCAGAATCCAACGTATGGTGTTTTACAGTGACTTGTGTATTAAATACTCGTCAAAAGTCATGTGATATCTGATGAAGTGAAATGATCATATGGCATCGTTGGCCGGGAGGCCCCAATCAGGGAAGTTCGGCCGCCTAGTGCAAGTCTTGTTTCAGTCGACGCCACATTGGGCGACTTGCGCGCCGGTGATGAGAATGAATTGATGATGGGGACGACACAGTAACCAGTCCCCGAGCAGAGAAAATCTGCAACCCGGCCGGGAATCGAATACGGGTCCTCTTGCATGGGAGGCGAGCACGGTACCACCCAACTGAGCAGGCGGACTATCTGATAAAACCAACGCACAGTATTGGAGTGCCTGTGTTATTCTGATTACCACGCAAAGTTCCAGACACTGCGGAGACTACAGCCGTTATGAAATACATGAAATGAATTCGCAATTTCGAATAAGGACAACCATCAGCTGTAGAATGGAATGACAACATTGAGGTTTGGGTGTGGCCGTAGGTCGTGCACAGATAGCCAAATGGTAAGGCAACCGCTCGCGATAAGCGGAAAATCTGGATTCGAATCCCAGTCCTGCACAAATTTTCATTGTCGTCATTCTAGTCTACAGCTGATGGTTGTCCTTATTCGCAATTGTGAATTTATTTCATGTTAAAACCGCGTATCTGAAAATAAATGGAAGTAAACATCTAGTCGTTGCAAAAATATTTGCTCACACTGGCTGAATACTACAAACTTCAGGAAAAGTCGCTACAGCTAAACAGTCACTTAAGTGGTATGCTCATAATGCTGCACCAACGCATTATTTAATTAGCACTGTCGCAGTGACGTCGCAAGCAGATAACAACTCCAGAGCAACTGCCGATAACTCGATGTGGCCGCCGCGATCGGTCCACCATCTGACTGGAGATCAGCCGTTGATAGTGGGGCGGAGCGAGCGCAAATGTGGCCGTCGCTGCTGGAAACCGTTTAAGCGGCGCTCAGCTGTGACGGCGTGGGGCTGCGATTTATGCGACTCATTATAATTGTTCGGCGGAGGCACACACGCAGCAAGGCCAGCCGGTGCCGGCCGCCGCTGCCAGGTGCTCTCTTGCAACTGCCAGATTTTTAACAGCCTACCCGCTGAACACGCGGGCGACGGTCTTTTTATCCGTAATTAATTTTGCCTTTTTTTCCACAGCCACATACCACGGGTTCCCCTCTCCCCGTCCCTCTCCACACAATCCTCTTACGCCCAGCATCCTTCCCTCTCACTCCCTTGCGCTCCATTCTGTGGAGATGTCCTCAGACGTTACTCCTATAATTCAATTGGCGCGACAGGCAAACAAGTCCCGTATTTCCACGGCCAATTTCCCGAGTCGTACACCAAGGAGAACGGGCTTCGAGCGCAAAGTTTTATGTCGCTTCGCCCAACATTTCTTCCTCTCTCTGTGTCATGTGTTTCTTTCCTACTGTCCTTCG
Organism: Schistocerca gregaria; assembly: GCF_023897955.1. NCBI lineage: Eukaryota > Metazoa > Arthropoda > Insecta > Orthoptera > Acrididae > Schistocerca > Schistocerca gregaria. The sequence goes on from NC_064923.1 coordinate 373,410,509, forward strand.
ACTTCTCGTAAGAAATATCGCGCGTGAAAGGCAATTTGTTTAGAGGAAATTTTGTTCTTCTTTCTTTTTTACTCCGCCCTTATTGAGAGACGCAGGTGTTCCATAATTGTGCGATCACGTGCCCCGCGAACAGTCTTATGATACATACAGTATTTCCGGTCTTACACGGTATAGTTGGACAGTGTCCCACTTCTCCACTTCTGTGAAAAAGAACAGTGTACGTAGACAGCACATTCCCAACTCGAGCAAAGTAGCCGTTATACAGAAAATTTCCTATTTTTCGGGGTGCACATTGCCCATTCATAGTTCGACGACGTTTGAACAAAAGAATAATCAAACGTTAAGTATTCTGTTATAGTTAGAAGGAATCTTTTCGTTTAGAACACAGTATTGTGCTTAAGAGCCATTTCTTTACCCTCAGAAGAGGATGCCGATTGCAGTCCGCTCCGTGATAATCGGGAACGTACTGCCTGTACAAATTACTCTGTGTATTCCTGGGTAGAGGAAGAGAGCGAAGAAGAAGTGATCGACGATTTCGTTATGGTGAATGTGAAATTTTAGGGGACTTAACTACTGAGGTCATCAGTCCCGTTATGGTGAACACCTAGCTACTGAATGCGTTGATATCTTATAGGATTATGTAGGAGAAAATACATTTGACTATACTGATGTTTTGACTCTCCACAAAAAAAGATACCAGGCGCCAAGGAAAAAGTGAATAATAAAGAGAAACATAAAAAAATGTACTGTTATTTCTCGAAAGCTAACTGATAGCAAGTGTATCGAAATACAGTGAGTTTGCAAATGGAACATGTTTCATGTGTAGAAAATAGCAGCTTCCGGTAAAAACAAGAGCATTTTAAATTACTGGTGTATTTCGATTACCCGTGCAGTCTCAGGCAAGTGTTAACCAGGAAAATCGAGAGTTTGCTGCTTATCCAATTTAATGTCTGCTGCAAAGTACTATATAAACTGCGGAATACATGGCGTGGACAAAACTGTCGAACACCAGAAACGTTACACATTATCATGCCTATCACGGTGCCGGAAACCCTTTGACATCCAAGACAGCTTCCAGTCGTCACCTAATGGCTAAATGCAGGTTCTCCATGCTTTTAAAGGGAACCTTAGACCATTCTTCCTCCAAAATAGTGGCAAGTTCAGATAACGAAGCTGGAGATGAAGAGCGAACACGTATCTTTCTCTCCGAAATAGACTATGAAGGATCTATAATATTGAGATCTGGTGACTGTGGTGTCCAAGTGAGACCCGACAATTCATCCTCGTACTCATAAAACCAGTCCTGGGAAATGAAGGCACTGTCGGCTTGGAACACAGCATGACCACTGGGGAACAACTATTGAATCATGGGACGGGCCTGATCAGCAAAAATCGTTATTATCCATTGGCAGTAATGCGATCTTACGGGTTAACCATTGAGGCCATGACATACCACGATATGGCTGCTCAAATCGTCTCCGAGTCCCCGCCGTGTTTCACTCGTGGGACGTAAACGCGGCCAGTAGTTGGAAACAGTGTAAACAAGACTCATTCGACCAAATAAATTTCTTCCATTGCCCCGTAGTCCAGGTTTTCAAAATGGTTAAAATGGCTCTGAGCACTATGGGACTCAACTGCTGTGGTCATTAGTCCCCTAGAACTTAGAACTACTTAAACCTAGCTAACCTAAGGACATTACACACATCCATGCCCGAGGCAGGATTCGAACCTGCGACCGTAGCAGTCGCACGGTTCCGGACTGCGCGCCTAGAACCGCGAGACCACCGCGGCCGGCTAGTCCAGGTTTCGGTATTCTGTTTTCAAGTTGCGGACATTTGCATCACTGCCGTGTGGGTTTGGAATTACAGGGCGCTTTGCGTTTCCCTGCTTGCGGAGCTGCCTATGTGTTGTTACAGTGCTGACAGAGCTCTCTACATTCAGTTTCGCAGAGACATTTTCAGCTGAAGTCCTCTTATTTTTCGTCACAATCCTCTTCAATCAGCGTCCTTCACGCTCAATTAACACAAACTTCCGTCCTCGTCGTGAGTTATGGGATGTTCTTTTCACTTTCCCTGTATGAGGTATAAATCTTTCATACGGTACCTCTTGAGACACCAAAACTTCATCTACTTTGGTTACGGAAGTACACGCGTTAGGAGCACCAACAAATTGTCCACGTTCGAATGCGCTGAGCTCCGACATGATGCACTCAAAACTACACAAAACACTGTTACGACCAGGACTGCCACTTGCAACGTGTTGAGGACGTTGCAAAGGTGTCGTTCGTGGTCAAATACAACAGCATCTCCGTTTGTGTTCAAGCATGAGTTTCTCGTGATGTCTTCGTATTTTTGTCCACTGTCTACGGCTACAGACGCGAAAAAGGCAGAAGGATAGGACTACCACGAAGAAGATGGTACGACCAGCTTCAAATTTCGGAACAGGCGAATGTCTATAACGCGAAAATTTGCAGAATGATGGTGGGTTGTTTTCGAAGCTATATGATGGCGAGCATTTACAACCGCATTGTGATTCACTTATCATTTCCTTGAAGCGCTCTCCTGTATGCTGCAGTAGATAAAAAAGAATTTGTGCATTTCTATTCTATTTACATAAAAAATGTTAGTTCCAAAGATCGTTGCAGAGCTGGACCGCAAGCTGAGCGGCGTTCTGCCGAAAGGGAACACCTCGCAGACAATGGCGCGGTGCTGAAGCGCGTCGCAAGAGCTCTCTTCCAGCTTTTATTTACCAAAGCTGTTAGCGCTGATCACTAGACCCGCTCGCTCTTTCTCTTTTTCTCTGTGTGCCCATGCGAGGCTCTCTTAATCCCCTGGCTTGGCTTGTGTTGGCTCACACAGTGTTTTCTTCTTCTCTTTGCAGAAGTCCTTCACGCTCATCCTGCAAGCCGTCGACTTGGACAACTCCACGCAGCCCGGTAAGTTTTATTACGGCTTATGCTCCCCTCTGACTTACTGTGCGATAAAATATAAAGCTGCACAATTACGAAACACGGATGTGAGCCCAACATCGTGCGAGGAGTCATGTGTCTACAGTTCGTGCCCCGAGCACACACATTGCTCCGTACGATATTGGGCGACGTTTGCTTGCTTTTACACTGTCTGCGTGTGCGTGTGAGTGAGTGAGTGTGGTGAATTATACATTCCGTGCTCGACTTGCGCTCGTACGATCTGAATTTTACGCTGTGAACCGCTCGTAAATCAGCCATCGGAGCAGCACAACGGGGTACGAGTAATTCGCCACGCTTCTCTTGCAGTCGCAGCGCTTGGATAACGAGATATGCTCACACTCGCACCTAAGACATTGTAGTCGCGATATTTCGGGAAATGCTTTGCAAATGGAGGGTGACCCTTGATAAGGAAACTGTGCAGTATAAATTACTATTTGTGTGAGTAATCCCGTCAATGGCGCAAACGTTGCGTAGTTACGCAGAGGACACGTTGTTTGTGTTCCTTTTTCTTCTCTATTAGAACTGATAAATCTAATCACAAATGCCAGTTAAATATGAGCTTAATTTTTGTACAAAATCTTTATTGAATCGGCACAAATGGTTGTAAGGTTGCTGTCCGAATATCGATGTGTGCATACGAGAAGGGTGACAATGTCGGTAAACTGTGCGAATAAGTGGCTCTGAGCACTATGGGACTAAACTGCTGTGGTCATCAGTCCCCTAGAACTTAGAACTACTTAAACCTAACTAACCTAAGGACATCACACACATCCATGCCCGAGGCAGGATTCGAACCTGCGACCGTAGCAGTCGCACGGTTCCGGACTGCGCGGCTAGAACCGCGAGACCACCGCGGCCGGCGAGAATAAGTGAAACTGCATTTCTGCCCGCATACATGGGTTTGTTTGCCCTGTGTGTAGTGCCGCTAGCAGTAGCAGTCGGTTGGTAGAATCATTGAAGACCTGCCACACTAAATGGCTGTACGAGACAATCGCGAGACTTTAATTTTGAAATATTTCGGCCGAGGATAACAAGAAAATTTTCTGAAATAGAGTAGTCGGTAGCCGGAAATTATCCAAGGTTTAATTAAACTGCTGATCAGATGGTGCAGTTAAAGGCAGTGGCATATGGTGATCTGTGTAGTTTAATTACTGTGGAGACACGTCGAGTAAGGTAGTCAAATTCAGTTCCGTAGCTCATCCCGCTTTAGGGAAAGAACAGATCCACGACACGGCGAACAACTAAAATGTAGCACCTGGAAAGTTCTATGGCGAACGGCAAGACCATTTCCCGCTATATCAGGCACAGGACCCATCAAGTAGAGAAATTCGTATTTCGGATTGACTGATAACCACCGCGTATCCGCGTTAGCGCGGAATGCTAACTCTTAAAAAAAAAAAGTCTTCATTTTGTTCTGTGTCCACCGTTTTTTTAAATGAAGTTGTAACCTTGCAGATAAGTTTCGTCCAAGTTACTGTCTATGTATTTGTGGTTTTTCTGTGTGCGGGATCTTAATGCCTTCCGTTCGTTCGCCATAAGCGTACCACTTATCATACTTTCTTAAATGATGTATTTTGACGGCTTTATATTTAGTTGTGCTCCGTTTTCTGTTTACTGAGAACTACACTTCATTTGCTCACTGTCATATAGGAGTTCGCGCATCAGTGTTCCTTTCTAAGGCTTTAGTTGAGATTCTTTCCTTCTTTTGTTTGTGACAGTGTTTCCACATGTGCGAAACTTATTATCACTACTCGACTTTTCTGATAGCAAATATCGCATTACAGTAATTTAATACTGTTGTATCTTTCTTCTGGAAGATTATTCTGATAGATTATTATACTCCGTGTTATTCATTTTTCTCGACATGCAATTACGCTTATTTTATGTTAGGTTATGCCCAATCATACTCCTCTCAGACTTGTGATAATTAACAGAATGCTACCTGCAGATCATGTTCGTCATCTTGTATCAAGGCGAGATCCTCAGTGAACAGCAAACAAATGAGGAAAACGCTGTTTGTAACGTTCAAGTCCCAGGGAACTAAGTTCTTCCATAGGTGGACTACATAGCCAGTTTACATATCGAATAATTTTGAGGAGACCATAAAGTGTAGCAAGTCTCTTCTTAGTATACTACGGTAGATACGAAATGGGATAGAAATTCTTGTCCGTCAATTTTAGATATCCTGTACAGTGAATTGGGTAAGGACGCCTGAAAACATTTCCAGAAATGAGTGTTTTTTTTTCTGTTAGGCTTAAAAGCTTCTTCATGTCTGAGTTCAGTTACCGAGTCCCTTCGCACTGGTTTTCTCGCTACGGTAATTACTCAGGTGCGTACAGTGCAAATAATGCGCATCGCGTGACGTCCGCAACTCTCGAGAGAACGAACATAAAGCGCCCGTGCACTTTAAGCTGCGGTAATTTGCCCGGCCTTCGTACTATGAGAGCGTTTCATTTACGGAGGAATTCTGCCTCGCTTATTTCATTTCTTCTGTTGTCTCTGGGGTCTTTTTAGTTCCCGCAAAGCAATTAAGGGATCGGGCAAGTGACAGCGCACACTTTTCCGACGAAGAAACACTGGCCACCTTAACCAGCAGCGAAGAGTAGGTGGACAAAATACACGGTTGTCGCGTCCAGCATCTGTTGCGCTGTACATGCAGGGGACATTTGGTGGAGGGGGGGAGGGGGGCAAGGAACAGGAGCGCGGAGGGTGAGAGGGGTGAAGAAAGAACGCAAAGAGCTACTCTCAGCGCTGGAGGAGATAATCGCAAGATACTCTGCGTATTTCTGCTACAAAGCAGCCGTTGGGAGTTGAACGTTTATGTTACGAAAGTTTTGTAACTATTTATTTGTCCATTAATAACATACAGTCGTTCCGTATGCTTGCCAGTAGTCTCAGAATTACTATCAGGCTTCATTAATGAACACCAGATCTAAACTATAGAATAAACGATGCACTGAAATTTTCGCTTCTTCTTGACAATTTAACGTAGTGTGCTGGAGCGAGAGCCTAAACTGAGGTTTAGAAAACCCGGTACTGTATTTCAACGGAGTAGTAGTGATTGGACGGCAGCTCAGTGTCTGAAAAAGACGTGCTCACCTGAGTGCTTAAATAGGCACGTAGCTGAATAGGGTGAACATCAAATGTTCATTTCAGCTTATAATAAGCAAAACGATTCCGCTGGACTGTGCAGACGTATCTCGTTACACGTCCGCGACCCAGGACGCCCAGCGAAATTCTCTGGAAATGTATCGAAGGTTAATTTGCAGAGCTGTTCGAGTAGGTGGCTAACGCCCGTTCGAACGCCATGGTCAGGGCAGTGGATCGCTGCAGAGCAGGAATGCAGGGCTTGACGTGCTCTACGAATAGGACGGCAAGTAGACGCGAGGCAAAAAGCGGCGGAACCAGATCTAAACTATAGAATAAACGATGCACTGAAATTTTCGCTTCTTCTTGACAATTTAACGTAGTGTGCTGGAGCGAGAGCCTAAACTGAGGTTTAGAAAACCCGGTACTGTATTTCAACGAAGTAGTAGTGGTTGGACGGCAGCTCAGTGTCTGAAACAGACGTGCTCACCTGAATGCTTAAATAGGCACGTAGCTGAATAGGGTGAACATCAAATGTTCATTTCAGCTTATAATAAGCAAAACGATTCCGCTGGACTGTGCAGACGTATCTCGTTACACGTCCGCGACCCAGGACGCCCAGCGAAATTCTCTGGAAATGTATCGAAGGTTAATTTGCAGAGCTGTTCGAGTAGGTGGCTAACGCCCGTTCGGAACGCCATGGTCAGGGCAGTGGATCGCTGCAGAGCAGGAATGCAGGGCTTGACGTGCTCTACGAATAGGACGGCAAGTAGACGCGAGGCAAAAAGCGGCGGAACCAGATCTAAACTATAGAATAAACGATGCACTGAAATTTTCGCTTCTTCTTGACAATTTAACGTAGTGTGCTGGAGCGAGAGCCTAAACTGAGGTTTAGAAAACCCGGTACTGTATTTCAACGAAGTAGTAGTGGTTGGACGGCAGCTCAGTGTCTGAAACAGACGTGCTCACCTGAATGCTTAAATAGGCACGTAGCTGAATAGGGTGAACATCAAATGTTCATTTCAGCTTATAATAAGCAAAACGATTCCGCTGGACTGTGCAGACGTATCTCGTTACACGTCCGCGACCCAGGACGCCCAGCGAAATTCTCTGGAAATGTATCGAAGGTTAATTTGCAGAGCTGTTCGAGTAGGTGGCTAACGCCCGTTCGAACGCCATGGTCAGGGCAGTGGATCGCTGCAGAGCAGGAATGCAGGGCTTGACGTGCTCTACGAATAGGACGGCAAGTAGACGCGAGGCAAAAAGCGGCGGAACTGCGTCTCACTCCGCAGCATGCCGATACGCGTGCAGGGCTTAGAAAGGTGCGCAGATCGTTTGCTTCCTGTGGCAAGAAGGCTTTGAAAATACCGAACAGCTTTCAGCTCTGGAGGCAGCACGATGCAAAGTATTTCTCGTGCATTCCGTTTATCTCCCACTCCATTTTTCATTGGAGTAACGCTACATTGTCTCACTAGTGTCATTTGACAAGAAACGACCACTGGACACGCTGTCAGGGATTGAATTCCTCAGAAAGGCCGAGCGCTGTGGTGAAGGCGGCCGGACCGTTGAGAAACGTCCTCATACCGAGGAATGCAGCGAGCATTTTCGAAGGCTTGACTACTGCAGTAATCCACGTTAAACTGTAGGCCACCTTTCACCAATTGGATAATTGGGACGCGCAAATCGCTGAAGTGCCACCAATTAAAAGACTTGCGCCTGGGCATTAAGCTCGGTACAATTATTATTGCGTCCATAAAATTCCAGTTTTTTTACTCTGTAAATGCAACATTTTATCGTAGGTCTTGCTGAAACAGCTAGTGTTGCTGTATTGGATCGTGTTGGTTTAAACAATAAATTACCACGCTGGTTACATGATTTCATCGGTAGCATGATGCTGTGGGAGTTCACATCAATATTCTACGTGAGTCTCTCTCTCTCTCTCTCTCTCTCTCTCTCTCTCTCTCTCTCTCTCTCTCTCTCTCTCTCTCTCTGTGTGTGTGTGTGTGTGTGTGTGTGTGTGTGTGTGTGTGTGTGTGTGTGTGTGTGTGTGTGTGTGTGCGGTTCTGTGTCTGGACAAGTAGAAAATACTAATCTTGAAATTTTAAATACCGACTTTAGAGAATAATAATATTTTGTAGATCTCCTCACACATATTGGCTCCTTTTCGTAAGTGGCAACCCTCTCATCGGCTGAGTTGTTCATGCATGCCCCCACCCCCCACCCCAATTCACCCACCGCCTAACTGTTTCAATCTGGCGCGACCGCTACGGTCGCAGGTTCGAATCCTGCCTCGGGCATGGATGTGTGTGATGCCCTTAGGTTAGTTAGGTTTAAGTAGTTCTAAGTTCTATGGGACTGATGACCTCAGAAGTTAAGTCGCATAGTGCTCAGAGCCATTTGATTTGTTTCAATCTGCCAGTATCTTCTACCCACATCCCACATTACAAAATTCACTTACTTCGCTGCTCCAGTATACACCGCTAGTCAAAAGTATGCCGACTATTAGTGATGTGATTGTGCAGCGGAAACGCGACACAACAATCGCAGCTAAATCAAGACCAGGCAGACGCCACTTACTGTCGGATGTGGACCGTTGAGCATCACGGTGGGTGGTTGTACAAAATCTCATGAAGTCAGAGGAAGGAATTACTCCCGAGTTCCAAAGTGTTACCAGTAGTCCACTCGACTATGCATACGGAGTTTAAATAAATAAGGTACAATGATGGAGCGTCTCCTTGTAGGTCACAGATTTCTATAGTCAGTGGTAACCGACGCTTGATGTTGTGTAAAAAGCGAGACATTGTATGACTGGACAGCACACTACTGTAAACGATTTATTTGGAGGGGTGAATCACGCTGTACTGTTTGGCAATCCGTTGGAAGCGTGTGGGTTTGGCGGAAGCCTGGAGAACGTTACCTGCCGTCATGTGTCGGGGCAACAATGAATTACGGAAGAGTTGGCACTTTGTTAAATTTGGAGGGATATGGACACATTTTACAGCGTTTTGTACTGGGATAGGATGACTGCGTTGACATGACAATGTACCCTGTCTTAAAGCAGCATCTGCGAGGCCATGGGTTTTGGAGAACAACGTTCCTGAAATTGACTGACCTGTCCAGAGTCGTGACCTGAATGCCATGGGGCACCTGTGGGACGAGTTACGACGTCGATTCCAGACACCAGTGCCCGACATCAGTATCTTCTCTAGTATCGCCTCTTGAAGAACTGCTTGACGTTCCTACACACACACACAACTCGTTGAGTGCCCCTAGCAGAGTTCAAGCTGTCATATACACAACTGGTGGACACACCCCATTATAATGTCCACTAAAAGGTGCAGGAAAGGATACCGCAAAGAAAGTCACGTCCTAGAAGATGATTCAAGAACGAATCTGTCGCTCTGCAGAGAAGTCTGCTTCCGAACTCTATTCCCGATCTGGGACTCAGATTTATTATCCGAAACTAGTGAAAGTAGTGATGTCGGACCGTGGAGTCTGGAGCAAAATCGACGTTCTAACTCGAAGGTGTGTTTTCTCAATTCCGGGCATGGCTGATGAATGTGAACAGTTTTTACAGCTAGTTTTCTTTTTGCCTCGTGGATACGCGGAAACGTTCGAGCATACAACGCATGCTCACGCCTTTGTTCGCCCACAAGGTCTCGCTCCGAGCGCCAATTGCGAAGCTCCAACTGTGGCCCCTCCTTCTCTCCTCGCCTCTGGCTTCCTTTTTTCCGGCCGAGCTTGTGCGATCTCATGTCCAGCCGCCTCCTAGTCGCCGCCGTCCGATTGGGATGGCCGGCCGTGGGATGTTTGGCAAATGTGCGGACGGCTGCCCCTCCTCTCTTCCAGCCCCCCCCCCCCTCCACCAACCCCCACCCAGTGCGTGCGGCCTATTAGCATATAATGGCTCACCGCCGCCACGCGACATCTCCCGCGGCGGCCGCGAATCTGCGCTGTAGTTTGCCACACTGCCCCCTCCTGTCCCGCTGTTCTTCTCTGGCTGAACGGCTATCTGTACTCGGCCTCGGCTGGACCATTGGTTCAAAACTTCCTGCGTCCATTACCCCAGAAAGAGGTAAAATGTCATCCATTACCCTAAACAAAATGTAGGACCAAATTAAACATAAACCTGCAAAAAAAATTTGCCACTCCTATCTTTAAAGTAACAAACTATTATTAATACTAAGCAATTGAAACTCGTTTTTTATGTTTCTCGCTGAACAAAAAATGAATGGCTATTGATGGTATTTGGTTCTGCTTATTTTTAAAAGCTCTTTTTTGTGTGTGGTATGGAGTCCAGCATTGCACATAGGAAGTAATAAAACAGGTTCCTTCAGCTCTGGAATTTTGTTTTCATTGCTACCGTAGTTTTCAAAAATGGTTCAAATGGGTCTGAGCGCTATGGGACTTAACATCTGAGGTCACCAGTCCCCTAGAACTTAGAACTACTTAAACCTAACTAACCCAAGTACATCACACACATCCATGCCCGAGGCAGGACTCGAACCTGCGCCTAGAACCGCCCGGCCACCCCGGCCGGCTAAAAACTGTTCACATACATCAGCGATCCCCGGAATTGAGAAAACACACCTTCAATTTTGCTCCAGACCGCAGTGTCCAACATCACTACTTTCTCTAGTTTCGGATAGTAAATCTGTGTCCCTGATCTGGAATCGAGCTCGGAAGCAGACTTCACTGCAGAACGACAGCTTCAATCATCATCTAGGACGTGACATTCTCTGCGATATCCTTTCCTACACCTTTAAGTGGACATTATAATAGGGTGTGTCCACTAGTGGTGTTTATGACAGCTTGAACTCTGCTAGGGGCACTCACCAAGTTGTGTGTGTGTGGGAACGGCAACCATTTCTTCAAGAGGCGATACTAGAGAAGATACTGATGTTGGGCACTAGTGTATTTTTTCTATTGGCTTTCAGACCCATTCAACCGTCTCACTAGTATAATGTCGTTATGACGATACGAATGTTAAGGACAACACTACAACCAGTCCTCAAGTGGAGAAACTTCCCGACCCGGCTCGAGTCGAACCCAGACCCCTTTGTTTAGCAATATGTGACTGTGCAGGTACCGAGGAGGACTGCTACCATAGTTGAAAATCTACTTCGTCACCTGCAATTCGTGCTGATTTAATCGGCACTCATAGGAGTTCTACCAGTAATAATAGCTACTAACGAGAGACCGTTCGCTAGAACAAAGCCAATTGTGTTGGATAAAAATCGGTTTATAATCTACTGCCTTCGCAAGATCCAAGAAATTGCACTTCGATTCAAATTTCACTGCCTGAAAATCTTCCTTTATCCCTTGAAACTTGTCTAGAACCCAGGCGAATTACCAAAATCTGAAAAAGTATTTACTATTGGAATTTATTGCTAATGGCTAGCAACTACTACGAGTGGATGGACAGCCAAAGCAAGCAGAAGTAAAGCTGACGTTGAGTGCTGTTGGTGAACTAAATAAATGAAGCTTTCAATGTGTATGAAACTCAAAATTAACAAACGGTTCGTCTTAACAAATTTTACTCGTGACGGTGAGGCGTGATCTGAGGATGTTTCATCGGCTAATAGGGAGGCGTGTGTTGCAAATTACTCGGAGATACGACAAGCAAATAAATGGGTTAGAGGACAGATTAGATCGGAGAGAACAATGGTGTTTTATATGAATGCGTGGTATCTGTTCTTTCGGACATGTCCGAAAGAATAAGTACCACGCGAAATCCGCAGCTGTGGTACTTAATACGCAAATTGAAGGTGGAGGGGGAAGAAACGATAGGAAAGAGAAGGAACTAATGATATCAGCTGCATCGGGACTTTATGCAGATTCAGCGGCGACGGGTGAAAATGGCTGCCGAATCGGAACACGATCATCTGGGAGGCGGAAATAAAGAGATATTGCAATTCGTATTTGAAAAAAGATCAGATTCCAAAACAATTAAGAGGTGACGATACGACATTTCCTTATTTGCTACCGGTTTCGATCATACGATCACCTTCAAGTACCATAAAATTATTTACGAGAGCCACCACGGTAACGATCGTACCGCAGCGTCAAATAAAATAAACCCCGTCCCACGTTGCTGTTATCGGTAGTAAAATGTAGACCAACGTAAAATGTTCTGACGCAGTTAATCCTCATATTCTGTCATAATCATGTTCCACCTTTCATGACTCTTTGCACCGATCTTCCACCTTAGCCCAGGAAGCTTTCACTTTTTGGTTGTGATTTACATTCCTCTCCACTGTCCATTTGGATCTGCTGGTTACTATGCTCTTTTTGTTGGTTAGGAATACTCGGAATACCTCTTGCAGAACTAAATGCCTGAATTTGGAACGTCCTCTATGGTTTCTAGTGGAACCTAAAATTCCTTCAGGTGTGATTCCACATTGGTGATCCATTTGTGCTTGGAGGGTTTCCCTCTACCTGTCGTGTTTATGATCCTGTTCATGAGTCTGCAGGGCTTCATCCGTGTCAAATGTCAACAGACCAATAGCTTTTCCCTCGTGATTATGTCTTCCGGGAGATGGTACAGCTCACTGTTGTGTCTCATCCCGTAGGTGCCATCCTCTTCTGCCATAGACCGTAGTATTCTTCCTAGGATTTTCCGTTCCTTCAGCTCCAGTTTCCCGAATGGTCCTTTCCGGTCCCTCAAGAGGCATTTGGAGGCCTTACTACAGAGGTTGTAGTGTTCGAGTTGAAGATTCTTGGAAAGCTGCTTGGAGAAGTAAATGCTGTCGCACGAGTGGTAGACCTTCTTCAACTATACAGGGTGTTACAAAAAGGTAAGGCAAAACTTTCAGGTAACATTCCTCACACACAAATAAAGAAAAAATGTTATGTGGACATGTGTCCGGAAACGCTTAATTTCCATCTTAGAGCTCATTTTAGTTTCTTCCACCTACGCTCAATGGAGCACGTTATCATGATTTCATACGGGATACTCTACCTGTGCTGCTAGAACATGTGCCTTTACAAGTACGACACATGTGGTTCATGCACGATGGAGCTCCTGCACATTTCAGTCGAAGTGTTCGGACGCTTCTCAGCAGCAGATTCGGTGACCGATGGATTGGTAGAGGCGGACCAATTCCATGGCCTTCACGCTCTCCTGACCTCAACCTTCTTGACTTTCATTTATGGGGGCATTTGAAAGCTCTTGTCTACGCAACCCCGGTACCAAACGTAGAGACTCCTCGTGCTCGTATTGTGGACGGCTGTGATACAATACGCCATTCTCCAGGGCTGCATCAGCGCATCAGTGATTCCATGCGACGGAGGGTGGATGCATGTATCCTCGCTAACGGAGAACATTTTGAACATTTCCTGTAACAAAGTGTTTGAAGTCACGCTGGTACGTTCTGTTGCTGTGTGTTTCCATTCCATGATTAATGTGATTTGAAGAGAAGTAATAAAATGAGCTCTAACATGGAAAGTAAGCGTTTCCGGATACATGTCCTCATAACATATTTTCTTTCTTTGTGTGTGAGGAATGAATCCTGAAAGTTTAGCCGTACCTTATTGTAACACCCTGTATATTGAATATACTGATTATGACAGTACACGAAGACTGATTAACTGTTTAGTACATTTTACTATTGACTGCATAATGTATTTTACTGTTGCCGCAGGATGGATTTTATTTGGTTTGAAGCTATAGTAAGAACCTTGCCACGTAATCTGTTGTAAATAATTTTGACACCTGAAGTTGTGATCATCGAAACAAGAGCCGTTGCAAATATTTATTTCATCAACAGCTGTTGGTAATTTTGGACTATGAATTTCTTCAAATTATAGAATGAATGCTTCGGAATGCTTCGATGAAAAACTGAGTCCGCAGAGTCTCGTCCCCTGCATCACCTCTTTCAATGTGGCCAGAAGACGTGTTGACACAAGCGGGGCAGCATGTGGATCAGGAGCAACAGGTTGCCTTAGTCTGTGTTATGGGGGGGTGGGGTGGGGGGGGGGTGGGGGGAGTCAGCCGGCGGTGGGCAATAAATCGGAACTGGGAAGAGGCGGAGAGGCGCGCCGTGGAGCGGCAGCCGGCGCCACATGCTGCGACCGGGGATCGAAGCCCGCTCCCCGCTTGGCGCTGCCGCCAGGCGTTTCCCACGGCCGGCTCCGCCAGGAATGTCGCTCCCATTGTGCGCGCCGGGCTGGCAGACACCTGCTCGGCCGCCTGCGCCAGGGCCGGACAGATAAATCCACGACACGACACCCGGCGCTGGCCTTCATCAAGATAATTCAATTCCCCTTATTTATGTCTCTAAATCGCCGAGAGGGCGCTCCGTTCCGCCCACCGCGTACGCTTCGCTCTGTACCGAGGACGAGACGTGTTGAATTCACCAAGCTGAGATGAGCCTTCATGTCTCTACGTTGATCTCGTAGATAACCGCATCGCAAAATGGGCGTAGAAATTGTATCGCCTAAGCGCGTGGTCTTCATCTGGATTTGATAATGCCCCAGGTGTCTGTAGAATCAAACCATCTACAGGCTTGTCTCAGAGTGCAGAGCCAGTTATCTACAACGTCTATTTTTTTTTTCTCCAGGCCCCATCAGTCGTGAAATTAATACCACAGTGAAAATCCTCTGAAGCTTTGCATAGATGTGTTGTGCAGTGTCTCTAGTACGCCCATCGATCACGTCACGTCATACTTTTCAGTTTGGGGCACACAATGTGCACGCAAAGCTGCCTAGAACAATAGAATCTTCCGCCAAGTTTGAAGTGTGCGCTGTTATTCGATTTCTTCATGCTGAGGGGTTGCGTCTGATTTCATAACGTAACTGTCACGCGTGACAGCAAAGTACGACAAAGGTGCTGGAAAATTAAGGAGGACGTACAGGTGTTCATGACGCAGGCCGTCGGGGAAGGAAGCGATGGGAAAAACCGTCTACGATGGGCAATTCAGAGCAAGCGAAGAGGACTATTGCTCTCAGGCACTGTCCATCATGACAATTCTTGGCCATACACCGCAGCTGCAACGAAGACACGCCTGCAGCGTTTTTAATGGGGAATGTTTGATCATCCACCACACAACCTGGCTTTCCTCACATGAACCGATGGCTGTTAGAGAAACAGTTTGCCATAGACAACGAACTGCAGACCTTTATAGAGAATTGACGAGGGTGCTCGAAAGTTGGTTTAATGCTGTGACAAGTTTATAAGCTGGAACGGCGATTGTG
The DNA here is from genome assembly GCF_023897955.1 of Schistocerca gregaria. NCBI lineage: Eukaryota > Metazoa > Arthropoda > Insecta > Orthoptera > Acrididae > Schistocerca > Schistocerca gregaria. The sequence goes on from NC_064923.1 coordinate 373,425,759, forward strand.
TTGAGAAGTATCTGGAAGGTGTAGCTACATGTTGCAAATCTCCATTTCACGAAATGGAAAAAAGTTGCCCTCGTATAAAAAGTGAAGCTCTTAGAACTTTTCCAGTTGATTAAAATCCTCCTATGTACCATCACAGTCGTTTGATACTAACACCCATTGTCACACGATGTAGAGTGCTTGCGGCAAGCATGATTGGCTTTCCTGTAACTTCATTTGTTACAAAGATATGAAGTACGTCTTTGTTAAATTGTACCTAACACGTTTGATTTGCCAATCATTTTCAAGCTAAAGCTCCGTCTCTAATAAACTGTCTCGCTCTCGACTACCACCTCACAATTCAGCACTAATGAGTTCGGAACGAAATGAAGATACTGTACAGGCCGAGCTTCCGAACAACCGTTTTCTCAACCCAGACAGAGAGACCTGTAACTTGAAATGGAACCCAAATTTGAATCGGAACACTTTAAAAAAAATCATGAATAAATTTACGAGGGTCACTACTCTTAATGAAGAAAAAAGGAGTGCTCCTTAAGTAAATGCAGAGTTACTAGATATTGAACAACTGTTTCCTGTTTTAGTTGTACGGTTCTGTATCAAGTCACTTTTAAGTACGCGTCCGTTGATATACATACCTGGGCTGATTAACGATTATTCCCCTTTTCTAAGACAGAGAAAGATGGAGAAGTTACATGTCACCCCCACCCGTTTCTCTCATTATAAAGAACTGATTGAGGTTAATGTGTAGGTCCGACTGCTCACGCGAGAACGTTTAGGCAGTACGAACGGAAGGTCCAGAGCCAAAAAAAGAAAACGCAGCCATAAAAACCAAGTCGTTAATGCAACGTGAGTTGCTCACCGGACCGGTCGCCCTGCAGCGCATTAATAATTAGTGTCGCGTATTACTTATCGTCTATTATGGCGACTTAAGTGCAATTGATAAATTGGTGGCTTCGATAAGTGGCTCACATTTGACAGACCCTCCCATCAGAATTAAATTACGGTAAATAGTGTATATCCCACGCCTGAGCAAATGGCCTTCTCTAGTAGACGTAACGAAGTTGCCATTTTTCAATAGCGCCGCTTCTGCCCGGTGAGCAAGTGCCGCTAGACTAGTCGGGAGCGACTTGCGGAAAGAGAAGAATGTGCCGACGAAATTAATGGAGGTGCTCGTACGCCTCGTATCTCGTGGCCGGTGACAAACATCCGCGCAGAACTCGCCGTCTGAAATGTAGTTGTTGGCAAACGAGAAGAAAGGCAGCTCGAATGACCCTTGTAAGGTATAAGCATCCCGTTTAAATAAAACCTTGCGGAACAGGTTATAATTTTCTTCACATTTGGTCGTAGCTCTTTTGCGCAAGAATTGTCTCCAGACAGGTTTTCCTAACAAACGGGGAGCTGCGCGATTTGCGAACGATAAGTTTTGGATTAAGCATGAGAAGCATTTAACATATTCAGGGAAAAAGATCTGCCAGTGAATCTCTCATGCAAATCATAACACATGTATCCTCGAGTACAACATAAAGGGAAACAACAAGTCGCTTACCTCACTTCCTGCTCCTCCGCGCGTAATGTATAACTTCATTACCCTTCTTGCCGCATCTTGCCGAAAGTTCACTATTCTGTTGAGATTTTTCAACAGACGAATTTCCTGTTGAATTACACAGTATCGAGGGACAATTTACCGTTTCTTTCTTACGTACCACTTAGGTACTCTTCCATATTTTCGCTTGGAAATAATGTTCTTCACTTTTTTTATACCACGCCTGGCCGAAGTGCATGATATAGTGGTCTATTCACTCGCATTCAATCTCGAATATGATTTCGCAATATTTATTTGTTATCGTTTCATGGGTAAGGTGTTTTCGATTATTGAGTGGTATATTTTCGGATAGCAGATCTATCAAGAGTGCTTTCAAATTAATTCACCTATTTGTCCCAGTAGTTGAACTGGCTGTAGAAGAACTGACAAGGCTCATACTTTGTATGGGAAAAATATGTTTAATAATATCAACCAGGAAACAGTATGAAGATTTATTACCCCTCAGCAGATAACTCCTATTGCAACGTCTGAAATCAGCATCTATAGAAACTTCAGACAACATCCACCACCCAAGACAAGTACCTAATGAATAAGCATCCGAATGTTTTGGAATATTAACCCACATTTCATTCCCCAAAGTTTCAGCTGTGCATCAGAGATGCTTTTTTAACAGTGACGCATCCTACGCTGCAGAGATCGAACAATTTCGAACAAGACTCTGCTATGTCAAAGATATTAATGACTGTCAATAATCACTGCACATAGTCACGAACAGTAAACGTACACTGAAACATTAAGCTCTGGTACAGAGAGTTGAGCTTTCGAATATAAAAATACAAGTAAAGAGACAGAGGCTGTAGTCACACTTTTTAACGAAATTTCACAGTCAGTCGTATAGAAATGGATACAATACCAAGAAATCATAATTTTACAGTGAATTAAATATGCCAGATCAAAATATAATCGCAGATAGTAAGTAAAATTTTAACATGCATGAGCCTATGCTCGAAAATGTTCTGCTTTTGATCTCATAGCAGGCAAGATCAGTGACTTTCTTTCTGCAGCTCTGAAGACGTGCTCCCTATTAACGATAACTGTACGTGAACCACTACTCAAAAATGTTAATATAAACATTACGCTACTGATTGATCATTCGAGACCCCCACGTCAAGTGCACATTTCGTTCAACAAACCCCTTCCTTATAGACATCCCCGTAGCGATTTTTCACATAGCAAATATTGCGACCAATGATTGGTTCACCTCATTGGTCCAGCAGTGTACATATTAAAATATTTGTTACAGGTGTTGTAGAGAGATGTGACTTTTTCTGTATGGCACATTAAATATTCGCTTGAAGTATGGTTTCTTATCTTCTCATTACTGAGTGCTTTCCCTTACAGCGTAATTGTAAAAGCAGGTATGTTTTCTCGATAGTCTTCTCCGCAAAGACCGCTACGATCCCATTTCCCTCCTCATGTTATTTACAATAGTTAAACTACTTTTTACAGTGCTAAGTATTTGCGTAACAAATTAGGTGAATCTTGCTCGATATGTCTCGGTTAAATGCCTGCTTCAATGTTATTATACTTGCTAATTACATGTTCTCACCCTGGCTACACGCACCAGATCCAAACTCCTCGTAACTTGGTGGATTTTACTACTGCTGCCAGCAGAGAAGAGTGGAGAGTGACATTAACAACAGAAAATTGCTCATCTACAAAGTGTATTTCCATGCAGAAAAAACTGCCCAAAATATGAATGTGGTGAAATTATTTCTTTGGATCGCGGTAATGAGTTGAAGTCACACGTTAATATTCCTTTATGTATTCCAATTTTATTCTTGTGTCAACATAAAATGAACTTAGACAATTTTACTGGGGCCTAAATCGGTAAAACAGAACCTGGAACACGTAAGACTGGTTGCTTATAGATAATTTGAGCAGTTTCTGAAAAAAACACTTCATTACAGATTAACACGCTAAAAAATTTCAGAAATACTGCTTGAAAGAGATTCTATAATATTATGGACAAGTGATGTCTTCTGAAGGAATGAATTTATAAGTCCCCTGGTGTACGTTATTTGACGTGGTAGAACTAGCTGATGATAACTTAAGTGTTCTTTAAAAAAGCAGATATTTTTGCTTTTGAAATCTGTATTACTGGTACAAGATGTAGTTTATGATTTAGTCAGTAGGTCTACAAGAAAATGGTACTGAATTACTGAAAATAAACTGTTGTTTTGGAGTGTTAGAAAAATTCAAGTTGTACTGGCAGGTAATACAGAACTTTTTGTATTTATTGAGACATAAATGGAAAATTATAGTAGTTAAAATCTGATAAATGATGGAAGGGAACTTACCAACTGATGTATATCATTATTTTGCACAGTACTTAACCACAAGGGCATTCAACAATCGATATGTTTCAAGCACATCCAATGAGAAAATAATGTAGAATTCAATCTTACACTATCCCTTTTGTTCCACCTACAATGTTCAAAAGTTCTGTAATTTCCTATGAGCTGCGTATGTCTAATATTCAACACTGAATCTTTCGACCTCACACTTAGATAACATAGGATAAAGAAATAACCAATGACAGTGTTTGATTGTGTTTCCAAGTTTGCAGTGTTGTCAGGTTTCTCCTCCCCACCCTTACTGTACTGACAAGTTTGTGACAGAGAAAATTCAAAATAATCCACTTTTACTAAACTGAAACGGCGAGAATGAATAACCCACCATCTACAGTTTTTCCACAATCTTGAACTTTATTCCTCTCAGGAAACCTATAATCTGTAAACTGAAGAGCAATAACCATTTGTTGTGGGTGGGAATGGTATTTCCGGGAAGAACGCTACAATTGGCGTTAAGTCTGACTAAGAATCAATTTTCTCTCTAACAATGCAGTGCAGCGTGCTGTAATTTATGTCGATTATGTTCGTACGCTTTTCTTGCGTTAGTTTGATTGGTTAATAATTTTTGTACTCCCAGTAGTGGAAAATTAACACTCTGCAAACGTCACTGTACGTGTGTCATCGCCGTGTTGTGGAACTGTCGTTATAGCTTTGTGAAATTGCCTGTACGCGTTCCTTGTGTCGTATCTGCGTAGACAGAATAGGTATTCTCCCCATGGCTCTTCAGTTTGTAAGCAGACTGCAGCAACATTGCATCAGTGCAGAGTGAGCCAGAAATTCTGATAGACGACTGATGGGGACTTAGCATCACATATTATAGGCATCTGTGCTATTATAGCATGCAGCAGAGGGGGGCCGGGGGCAAATTATTAGCATGTGTATAGCCTATGTATGAACATTATTCTTTTCCCTCTAAATGTCTAGGCTTAGTTCACAGGGTGTAATGCGTTTAAGAGCAGATGTTTTTATATCTGGTACCCATTTCAGTTCGGCAGTTTTTTTTTCTCTGCATTTAACAGTCTTCCCCCAAACATGTTCCGTAATTTACTACCCGACGTTTTCTGCACCGTCGTAACTGCACCGCTAAGCAAACTACGCCTGTCAGTATAGACTGACCCTTTTGGGTCCAGGTGTCCAAAGTTCAACAGCTGACCTGCCGCCCAGGGGAAAATAAGCGTTAATGGCTTGCTTTTGCCATATGTTCTTGGAGGTCCTACCCAGCCTAAAAACATATGACTTGTAAGAGCTGTAATTATTGGTCTGAAAATGACATAAATACTGATGTAATGTTGTTCGGTATACTATCCTCCATCACCAATAGAAATAGCTGCACTTATACGCGTTACAATCAGCATAATGACTGTGCTGAACCAGGAAATACTGTTGTGTCGGCAGGTCGCACCAGGGTGATCGAGGAGGCGACGTTCTCCGGCATCATCGTGCCCAGCAGCGCGTGGCACACGCTCAACTACGACGGCAACAACTCGCGCATCACGTACCGCGTGCGCGTCCAGTGCGACTTGCACTACTTCAACCTGACGTGCACCAAGTTCTGCCGGCCGCGAGACGACAAATTCGGCCACTACCGCTGCGACGTCAACGGCGACAAGCAGTGCATCGACGGCTGGCAGGGCCCAAACTGCGAGTCCGGTAAGTGCCACGGAGGGCGCCCACAACCTCTCTGCACACTTCACTTCCATCCATTTACTCGGTCATCATCATCTTCAACCATTTGACGACTTCTATTACTGGGTGAAAAGTCTTCTCTATCTTGCTACTACTTAATTTTTATTTGATCTAATTAATGCACTACTGTGCTTAGAAAGGATTATGCCTTGAGCAAATACAATTTTGTGAACGAAGAAACACATGACATAGGTGTAATATCCTACAATATTTATTACTTTACAAACCAGTTTTCAGCTGTTACGCAATCGTCAGGTGCGAACATCAATATACGTAGCTGCAAAATTTTTGTGGGGACAGAGATTTAAACTAGTGTATCTGCTATGAAAGTATGATAAGGGAACTTTTCGTGACTCACACTTGAAACCGATGTCCGCCATGTTAGTTGCCCCAAACATCAGCTTCTGGTGGAAGTGTTTTGATAAAAATGATGCCTGTTTGCGTCGTTTACGGGTGTACTAATCATTCTGATTATATTCTGAAGTGTAAAGAAAACACAGTTCATTCATAAGAAGAGTTGTTCAGCAAATATATTCTTTTATTTAAGGGGGGTAGGAAGTCAAACGGGCCGACTTGCAGCAGGAGAGGCACCACAGGACATTTTAATTTCCACTGTCTATACTTTTACAAATAAATTTATAAAACTTTGTCAGCATGACCAGCAAGGATTCAGGATTCACACTCATAGCAGTGGACGTTCACAAACATGACAAAATAATTTTGTTTTACATGTGAAATTTCATCATTTTTTCAGTTACTGTTGTCACAATTTGATGCTGTAAGTACACTTTTCTTCATAAGTAGGAGAGACTCTTCAATGAATTTTTCACAGCATACAAACCATACTTACTGGTGTATGAAACTGTAGAATATATTTAATTTATTAAAAAATAAATGAGCTTTTACATTTTAAACTCCATGTTTAGAAAATAAACTCAAATTTTATAAATAATTATCTCAATTTTTACTACAGTTTTTAATAGATTTGGAAAATTCTAGAGTTTCGTACACCTGTAACTATGCTTCGTATGCTGTGCAAAATCTCTCCTAGTTGTGAAGAAAAGTGTACCTATAGGAAAAAATGCAGCCAATAATAAGTGAAAAACTGACGAAATTTCAGATATAAGAAAAAAAAAATTTCTGGCGTTTTTGAACTTCCCATTGCTGTGGGTGTGAATCCCGAATCCTTCCTGGTCATTCTGAAAAAGTTTCGTATATTTATTTGCAAAAGTATAGACAGTGGAAATTAAAATGCCCTGTAGTGCCTCTCCTGCTCCAAGTCTGCCCGTTTGACGTCCTACCTCGCTTAAGAGAATTTCGGTTGCCCTGTTTACTTATACTGTAGTGGTTTTAATCCCGTCATTTGACTTTATATTTCCTATCGATCCAACTCGAAAAGCTCTCTTGAGGAACACTGTGAGAACGAAAGATTGGAAACCGACAAAATATGGCAAAATATGTTCTCAGCATTTTCGAGAAGAGCACATAGACCGAACGTCAGTTTGGTCAGTCCGCATTAATCAAAATACTAGATTATGAAAGAAGCGTTTTCAGATCACATACTTCCCTTCTTGGTTACTCGAAACTTATAACAAAAGAAAGTTACACCACCATAGAAGCAAAATTTGTCGTATTACTGGATAAAACATGCATTTAAGAACAGAAAAATTCTGAAAATACTTTCCCGACACTGTGTTATTCACCAAAGCACTGTAACATTATCTAATCGTATTTAAAACAGCTGTTGCAGACACACGACAGAAATTAAGAACAAGAAGCAATCGTTAACAGTAATCTGCCAATGGTTTGGTAAATCTACTGTGGTGGCGCCGGCTTCAAAGCAACGTACAACGTAAACGTGTGACGCCATCTCCCAACATTATATATCCATATTGTCCAAAGAGTTTCTTAGTTGCTTTCCAAAGATGGCAATTGTTAATGTTTGACTAAGGACTAAAACTAGAGGATCTCTTTCAATAAAATAATGAAAAAATCCCAAATCAAACATTAACAAAATTATTGAAATAATCCTTCTCGTTTTAGTCCTAAATCAAACATCAACAACTGCCACTTTTGGAAATCAAATGAAATATTCTATAGATACACCAGTTTTCAATCTTTGATCCCACAAAAATTTTGCAGCCACACATATTTATCTTTGTACCTGATGATGTCGAAACATTCGAAAACCAGTTTGTAAACCTATAAATATTACAGAATATTATACTAGTATTGTGCTATTTTTTATTCATAATGTTTAAAATATTCTACAAGGAACCACGGAACAATGAAATAAAGCAAATGAAATTTTCTTCTTTCTAACCTGCACATGTTTCACCGAAACTTCACCACCACTATTTACTTTGCAGTAGAATAACAAATGAAATATTGCATGATAATAGAAATAGTTTTGAGATTGTGGTAACTACACTAAAATAGATTTAACAAAATACCTTAAATAGCACATTCTGTTGTTCATGCACCAGTGCTTCATCTGCACGTACAGCCAATTCTTTACTGAAGGTTGTCATCTCTAACAATGAATTCTCTACCGTACATTTCTTAGGAGAATCAACATAATTAGACCTAAAATGAAACTATGGTCTGTTACACCCTTACCAATTTATTTCTGAATTTCTACTGTCAACACTGCGATGTTTAATTGTGTTTATCGTTAGTTTTTAGATTATTGTTACTGTTTTCAAAAAATATTTGATTTTGTTGGTTATGAGAAAGTGTTACTCGTAACGGATTTTCTGCGTTCGTGATTGTGGGTGTGTTTCTCTCTCTCACTTTTTCTCTCTCTGTCTCTCTCTGCAACGCAGAAGTTCGTGTATTTGTTTCAGTTGTTCTTGGGCGTGTACTAACGTCAATCCCATGTTATTGTCCGTTGATAAAGTTAACGAAAATTAAGCGATTTGTTTGTGCCTAACTCAGTCGCGATGGCGAAACTTAGCGAAGGAAAGTGTAACTTGGGGAAGTGGAGTGGGTCTAAAATGCAAATGATCTGTCTGCTTTAACTCGGCGAGATCGATAAAGGAAATTGAAACTTATTTTCAGTTTCGTATAAGAACAGACGTGGTCTGCTTTCCGTAACTCTGAAAGTCCTGCAAAGAAGACGGTTTTTTCCTTTTAACGGCAATGAATTTCGCACTTCTTTAGTAAGTTACTGCTAAAACGAGATCAATATTCATGCAATTTGAGGAGTTCCTGCAGTGTCACATATACAAAACATTCTTAAATTCAGATATACTTGACTCCAAAGTACAGTTTTTTAGATAGAAAACTACTCTTAAGATTTATTCTTGTATACAGATGGCATGTTTGAAATTCAGTTGCCCTCAGCCTGCCTCTAAAAGGTGACAGTAATCGATTCCTTGTAAACTAGGCCGCTATAATTGGCGACGCTGTATTTTGAATGGCCATGAATGGTGTACATTGCAGCAATAAAGGCATTAAAGAGGTTGGAATATAAATACCGGCAGATTGGTGCTGTAGCTCCACATTGCTGTAAACAACAGTTTAACAAGCTCTTGTGTTCAACCAAGCGGAACGGTGTCCCTCGTTATTCAGTATATCTAGTCAAGCTCTGCCAACCCCACGGGTAGAAACGGTCTCCTTAACTACAGCAAAGAACATTTTTAATGACACAGTCCTTCAGCAGAAGACTGTTCTTTAGAAGACTTTTCTATGTACCTCAGCCATTGATACTCCGCAGAGGTTCATACGTACATCAATGGATAAAACATCATTTTTTACCGGGCGGTATAAAAGAAGTACAACGTGCGCACCATGTATTTCTTATTAAAGCTTTTATCAATGCTGATGGCAGTAATATAACGAAGGTCTTTGATACACTTGCTCCTGGTTTTACCGTTGGTAAAATGTAATTTCATCTATTAAATGAAAAGCGCTAGCTACCTTCAATAGCTACAGAATATATTTTGTGATTCTGAAACACCCATCATCATAAGTCCCACGAGGACGATGTTCTACGTCGTCTACCTCGATAAACGCGAAAACGTCGAAACATATTACGAAAAACAAATAGCTGTCATTATGACAGTTTTTCATAAAAAGTTTTTATTGAAAGAAACAATCTTTGTATGATCCAATAAGCATTACTTAAAAAGAATTAACTTCATGTGGAGTTGTTTGAAGCAGGGTGACACCATCAGGATTTAGGCAAATTTTATTAGAGGAAAAACTATCCGGATGTCAACATGCAACAATGCCCACTAACATCACTGTAACAGACCCCATACATACGAATAAATGGAGCAAGGCATTTCAGTGCGAGATGATGTGCATGTAGAGAACCTAATCACTTTACTATCTCGCATAGTCCCTCACAACTCTAGACAACCTCTCACACTTGGATAGTAGAATTTCCATACATTCATGGCACAATGGAGCTACTTGATTAACACTATGTGGAAAGTTGTAGTTGGAATTATTGCTCAGAGACATGACAGGTGGACTAAAGCTATATGTTGCACTCTGTTGATGGTACATGCTATTCTAAAAAGCAAAATTGTGTTGTTACATTTCAGCTCAAATTAACAAAACTGTTCTATGTGATTTTATGCTGTCATGTTGAGATTATTCGAACGAATTGTTTCATCTAGCCAGCAAGTTAGATGCACAGTTCGATCAGATACTAATAAAAATTTCGCAATTTTCATTAACGCAATAAAATCGAATTTTTCTGCAGTTGTAGCAATACATGTTAGCCACCTCGCAGGCAGTGCAGAAATCTCTTCAGTATAATGCTCTGGTTGGCAACGTAGCCTGCTTCTTAAAAAGCCAGTTCATCTTGATAGCTGATCTCCGGTTAAGTAGACTAACAATCACATTGCGAGAACTGTTGGCTATTGGAAAATTATTTAGAGCTACGCAATGCTGTACTTCGAATTTCATCTGTGCAATTGCAAGAATGTGCACTACAAATAGGAGTCTGACCGCATTGGTGCTATGCGTGAAGTTCGAAGTAAGACTATCGCAGAAGTCACGAACTTGTTTCAGCCAAACACTTTCGTCATCAAATGAACCAGAGTCCTTTTTTTTTTTTTTTGTCAAAGGCTGTCGGTCTTACGGCTGCAGTGGACGTACTACCTTTTGGATACACATACTGTCATCCTCTCGTGGTCGTTTCATTACCCATGCGACCTGTACGAAGTTTCTGTTGGCTCAGTTACCTAAGAGCTCTGAAAACATCAGCACATTGCAAACAGCGACATCATTGTGGATCTGATAAGGAAAAGACTGCGTAAAAGACTGAGTGACGCTTGTCAACGTTACCAGTTTATCTTACATATGAGTCTGGGAGAAGTACCAGGAAAGGACGCTTACTGGTTACCAGCTCAACTGCATCGAAATCGGAAAAACGTCTAAGATAGGACGAATCGTCTTGCTTCATAAATTAGTTCAGCATACGCTTTGACCTAAAGCACAGCAAAAAAAAAAAATGTCAGAATGACTCTATCTATACCCAGATCCTCCCTAATACAAGTACGATATCTAAACTATTGTGTCATTTTGCTTGGTGTGAACATGGAGAAATGTACATAAGTTGAGAAAATAGTTGTTTGAATTTAATCGACCTCATGAATGTTTATTGGTTTGCAATTAAATGGACGCTGACCTTTTAGTATGTGTTATGGACCTCAAACATTATTAATTCTAATAGTTCTACATCTTGGCCTAATAATGCTTAATAGCATGTTTTGTTTCTTAAGCAATTATTAAGCGCTTGATTCTTGGCTGCCATTTCTTACTATTTCAACATTTCATCTTTCAGCGGTCTGCAAGGCTGGTTGTCATCCCATCCACGGCAAGTGCGATCATCCTGGAGGTTGCGAGTAAGTACACGATTTATACGTATATATTGCAACTCTTAAACAACCCTATCGAGTTATGTGGCACCAGATAATGCAGATATATTTCACCACAGATTTTGCAACTTTATGCCCGGAATTTCAGTGCGATGGCGTTTTAAACAACTGGAATTGCTGCGCCATTCTTGCTATAACACCCCCTTTGTAGAGCGGACACACATTATTACTTTTTTTCGATATTCCACTTCGTTTATTTCATGTTGCCCTCTTTAAAAAGTAAATTAGCGTTGCAGTTTCATAACCGCTTTTATCTGAAAAAGATGGCTACAGGCAGCGATAGAAGCAACGAGGATAGAGGACCTGCAATAAATGGTGTAGTTCTAAGTTAAAGAATGGGGCACCCCCTCTTCTCGGTTGAGCGTGCCACTGGCTTTTGCCTTTCCAACAAAAGAGAACCGTCAAGCTGGCAGTTTACATTCCACGGCCATAAAAATAAATCTTTTCCTCCGGCCGAAATACGGTACAGAATTTTAAACCGGCAGTAAAATAAAACGAATTTGCCCTCAAACACACTGAGGGGCTTCAATATTTTGGATACTATTAACATTTGGTTACAGGATGCCATTAAGTGAACAAAAGGCAGTTATTAAATTATGAGTTGTTTTAACCGCTTCGTTTGGAAGCGATTGTTTAATTACTTGAACGACATTTATGGCGTTCCTCAGACCCACGAAGTTGACTCCATTCTGTTACATGGTATTGTTTGCATAATGTGAAAGACGCCCTATATTATTCTAAATTTCGGATGCTTGCTACTTGTAAATATCTCGTTTACGCGTCACTCTTCAAAGCATAGTTGAAGTGGGTTGGACATCGTTAAATGCACAAATGGGTGGAAAAAAGAGGTTTGGAAGTAATAGTAGTCTTAGAAAGACTTAGTTAAGGAAATAAGACGTGCAAATCGTTGCCAAGTTATTCGCCCACGACTCAGGTTTAAGCCGACCGGGCGATGCTTGCAACGCTGTGCACAGATTTGCCATTGCGAGAATTTCGTCACATATTCGAAATTCTTTAGGTGCTCGTACAAATTGGTAACGTGTAGACTAGGGCACATGAATGATTTACACTCGAGAGTAATCGTTACACACTTTTCATTAGTAGTTCCTGAAGTCTCTTCTGAAGCACGTTACAACCAGTACTCCAGACCAGAACCCGTTACCTTCATGGTTACTAAAACGATCAGCGTTGAGGGTTGTAAGATTCCAAAATCACCTATCTTGTAGTCCGCCCTTCCATTGTTGGAACACCACGAAGTGTTCTGAAACAGAAATGTTTTCTACATCGTCGAATTATTATCCACAACTATGTAGAGGAGCCATTGAAATTTATAAGAAAACAGGATAATTTTAATAGGAAAGAGGAGGCAATGAAACTTAGCGATATATGGGCAGTAGCTCTGCAGAATCGTTAGACAATTTTATCTTTGACAAGACGACAGTCGATGGTTAAGTTTTATCTTTGACAAGGATTATCTCTGCTCATCAGGTGTTACTTCGACCCCCTTTCCTATAGAATATATGTCGCTCTCGACGTCCGACCGGTCAATCGGCCAGACTCAGCGTGAAACGTACCCTTAGAAAATTATGCATTACTGTGCTGGTAAACCTCTATGTTATTTGATTTTCAAACCGCTGAGCAAAACTGAACGTACGCAAACATTTCTCTCTTTACTTATTCTGATGAACACTAAACTGACACACAATATTTTTAGCGAAACTTAATCCGACTTTCAATAATCCTTACAAAAGAATGTCCTTGACTAACAATAACCTATAAAAATGGTTCAAATGGCTCTGAGCACTATGGGACTTAACTTCTGAGGTCATCAGTCCCCTAGAACTTAGAACTACGTAAACCTAACTAACCTAAGGACATCACACACATCCGTGCCCGAGGCAGGATTCGAACCGGCGACCGTAGCGGTCGCGCGGTATCAGACTGTAGCGCCTAGAACCGCTCGGACATCGGCCGGCAATAACCTATACCTTTCATGACTCAATTACTTCACAAAAACCTTCGTTACTCGAACTACTGCAATATGGCGAGCAATAGTACTGCCAGCTAAATAATAAATTCTAACTTCTGAAGGCACCAACTACTGATAGGCATAGTTAGCAAATGAAAGATTTTGATGGAAAACAAACAATGTATTTACCTTAATAGTGTTCAAAAGTCATAATATATATATATATATATATATATATATATATATATATATATATATATATATATATATATCAATTCATGTCATCCAGTCTTACAAATTTCGTTTTTTTCTGACGGACACACGTCCAGATCGTCCGCTCTCAAAACTCTGCCATCTCTCTTCCCACATCCACCACTGCTGGCGGTTCACATCCAACTGCTCAACAGTACAACAGCGAATATTGCAACAATGCCAACCAACCACAGACTGCACACAGCACAGTCAGTGATTTTCATACAGAGCGCTACGTGGCGTTACCAACATAAAAACCTAAACAGCCTACTTACAAGCGGAGGGGCGCCTCTGAGGTGCTCTACGAAACGTCAGGAACAGAAAGGTTTACCAGCAGCTATGTTATCCGGTCGTGAAAGCCTTCATTCTATGATCAGTGACGTAACGGTTGTGGACAATGACATTGCTGAAACGGACCATCCTGCTCAGAGTCCTGACTTGTGGGATGAGCTAGAACGTCAGTTCTCTCCAAATACTAGCGTCGAATATCACTACCGTCTTTGGCTTCGGCTCTTGAGTAATCATGGGCTGCCATTCTTCCACATGTATCCGCAGCAAACCCTTCACAAAGGCAAAACGGGTATTTACCGCAAATTGACGTCCACTTGTGGTGTCCGGATAGTTTTGATCAGATAGCGTTTATTCATAATGTACGACAATTGTACACTGCCGCCTCCACTACTCCACTGACTAAATGGCGAATCTGTAGAGCTCTGATCTGCTTATTCGATCTCTGAAATGGACAGGCCCTCCATCACAGAGATTCGAGTAACCGCAGCAGCACTCTAGAGCCACAGCATAAGAGAGATTTAGCATCCTCGGCGAGTGGGAAGCGAGAGGAACGCACCTCGGGAACGGTTGTGAGTCCATTACCACTGGTGCTCTCACGTACAGATATTTTCTCGCATATTGGAGGCGCACTGCCACACTAGATCAGATTTCTGGCCTAAGAGCGCCGTTCTGCCTCAACGGCAAGTCCAATATCTCAACGAAAAGCTTGTAAGTGTCCGGGGAGAGCAAACGAATGGCGCGACACTCGGAGCTCGCCGCGTATTTACAGTGTGGGAGCGCGGTGCGGCGTGGCACACGCAGAAACCCGCGACGCGCCGTGTTACGCCGGCGGCTATCGCGCCCTCATCGCCCGCGGACGCACCGTGTCTTCCGCTGCGAGTGCCGAGAGCCGGCGCGGCCATTAATAACGGCAGACCATTGCACCCACTGCGAGGATTAACAGGTGCGTAGCGAGACTGCCGCAGCCACAGAAAAGGCCCACAGCGCTCGCAGTCACCGTGAATGGCGTATTCGATTCACACTGGGCGTCAACGAACCTGAACAGAGGGCCACGTCACCGTCAGATAGTGGTGTGTTCGCTCGAGACGGAATGTCATCATCACGAAATTTCGCATAGCCCAGCAGCAAGCCGCGTATGTGAGGTTATAAGATACCATCCACATTAACCATCATTTACGGCTACAAGGTGTGTTTTTATACGATGTCTGTATCTTCACATTACAGTGTTCCTGAGACATGCATGCATGCATCCGGATTGACGTCAGCTGTTTGTGACAGACAAAAATTTGTGCCTGACCGGAATTCGTATTCGAACACACATTTTTCTCAACCAACCTGTATACTTTCAAACACTTATCCTTATTATCCATTTCCACTCTTAGTTTGGCTGTGAATATTCGGACAAATGTCCGTTGTATTTTTTATAGTGTGTCTTTTTTCGGCTCTGCTCAAACAGTTCACGGAAAAAACACATAAAGCCATCCTACAATGTTTGGAAGACAATAGATAGAGCCTTTCTAGCTTATCCATTGTGCTTCATTGCTAAGTACTAAATAAAGGCGAAACAACTGCGTTTTGCTCACTAAATTCCTTATTCTTTTACAAGATAAAATACCAAAATACCCAAACTTAAGAAGGGAATACATACAGCCTTTCTAGATTATCCATTGTGTTTTACTGCTAGTAGTCAGTAAAGATAAAAATAACCGCATTTTTCTCATCAAAATCTTTCTTGGTTAAAATACTAAGATAATCGAACTTTCGATTGCGTTGCAGTGGCCTTCCTCGGGATGTAGAGTGTGTGCCCTGAGGAACACTGCTGCAACTCAGCCGAAACGTTGGTTATTTTGGTGTTTAAGCGTTTTGAAGTATTTTATAAAAAGACGTGGCAGTGCACTGGGAGGAATTTTAATGAGACTGACATTGCCCGAAGAGGTCTACTTGTCTAAAATTGTATCTTTATCCATCCATAGTGCTATTAACTGATAAAAAAGGTCCACCACTTAATTTTTTCATGAATTTGTATTTCTATTTATGTACAATGCAGGCTTATTTTTCGCCCACGTAGTTTAAAACCTAAGTCTTTTTCACTTATAGATATCGTGGAAAAACACTCATGTGAAAAATATGCAACTCTTCACTGAACCTTCACAATATGTTACGTAAACGAAACAAACAATAAAACAAACACTGAGGTAACACAAAAGCTCGAAATCCACTCCATAACATAAGAGAACGCTGCAAGAGTTCGAAAAAGTTTTTCACAGATCGTTAGCCGTCACAAGATTTTTTGACCTGCTATTTAATGAAGTGACGTGTTTCGAAGTACAAAGGTCGTCTTCTGGCTACAGTTGTTATCCACAGACACTTAACAAAACTGGACACAGATTGTTTAAAGTTGTTCTGTACAATCTCGGCACTTTCTGTTGTTATCTTGCACAGAAAGAGAACTAAAACCTAATATGAGTGATAATTCACTTTGTTTGTCGATCAGTGGTTAAAATGACGAATTTCACATAATAACTCACTCCGTTCATGTTAAATGACAGTTTGCATGTGCAGTATTCAGTTGCCTCCATTGAATGGCTTTTTAGATCTTACTAACCACTATTCATAAACTTGCACGAGACCCGTAAAATACGACATTAGAATCAACCATGCCGTCCACTAGCGACAAGATGATGGTGAAACCAACGCACGGTCAGCCAGTGTGGTCGAGCGGTTCTAGGCGCTTCAGTCTGGAACCGTGCGACCACTACGGTCGCAGGTTCGAATCCTGCCTCGGGCCTGGATGTGTGTGATGCCCTTAGGTTAGTTAGGTTTAAGTAGTTCTAAGTTCTAGGGGACTGATGGCCTGAGATGTTAAGTCCCATAGTGCTCAGAGCCATTTGAACCAAACCAACGCACGTTTTGATTTAATTGTCGATATGTCGATCCTGATTCAGTTCCGATGTTAGCAGACGACAAGACAGTACTCCCACCAGCGTCAACCTCAAGATGTTCTTCCCAAAAAACCCTTCCGTTCGGTTGACGGCTTGTGCGAATGCCGCCATTTGAAGTACAGTGTGGAATATTATTAAGTTCCGTTCCGTTTCAACAAGTCGGCCGACCGCTTAGCCGTTTGCTTTACGCATCAGACGTGGGAATAGCTTACCGCTAACGAGACAAGCCACTGCAAAAACTGCCCAACATAGTTGCCGTGACGACACTCGTTAATAACATTTCACCCGATTCAGAGCGGGCAATTAGGAACATTTGCATTCCCCCCAGCGCGCGTAATGCGTGTCATCAACGCCACCGTTGTCCTCCGTGACGCCTCATATGTGCCACATTAAAAAGCCCATTATTACCCAGCGGTATCTCACTACAATCTGAAATTGATTTACCGCCGTATTAACGAGTGAGCTTATCTGGCGACGGCTACCGTCTGGCACCCCTTCCCGCGCCTGAGATGACGCTGGCGGAATATTAACCGAGTTTCGCTCGGGGCGGTAATTACAAACGGCGAGTCGGCTCTGCCGTACTGCGAGCCATCCGCGACCGCGCTGCGCTCTTGGTCAGAGAGCTGCTGAAATAAAACGGCAATTAAACCTCAGCGTTGATTAATGAAGTCGTTTCAAAGAAGAAAAACTTTGTTTTCCTTTTCGTAGACGGGCGGCCGGCCCCGAGACGCGGACGTAAACGATGAATATCTTTTCACGGGCGCTACCATCGAGCTTTTCTTATTTTTCCGCCTTTGTTTCAGTTTATATGCATGGCTCCGCGTAATGGTTTTAATTGTTCCTCGCGGCGATCTATAGATGCTATCGACGCTGTAAGGAAAACGAGATCTTAAGTAGAATGCGAGAAGATACTTTCGCCAGCATCCTAGATTGCGTAATATTTTTTCTGGTGATTCGTCCACGACAAAGATCGTCTTCTCATGACTCTAAAAATCTGTCGATCTTAAAAATGTCCAGTTTATGAAACGTTTCCAATGTGACCCATTACCACGGAAATTCGTAGGAAAAAATGTAGTTATAATCATGTACGATTATGAGTTTATCCCTCGAGCCATGTCGTCATTATGCATGGAGAATATACATCATAAGAGAATAGAAGCTTTGGAAATGTGGTGCTACAGGGGAGTGCTGAAGATTAGATGGGTGGATCACATAAATAATGAGGAGGTATTGAATAGAATTGCGGAGAAGGGGAGTCTGTAGGACAACTTGACTAGAAGAAGGGATCGGTTGGTAGGACATGTTCTGAGACATCGAGGGGTCACCAATTGGAGGGCAGCGTGGAGAGATGAATACACTAAGCAGATTCAGAAGGTTGTAGGCTGCAGTAGGTACTGGGAGATGAAGAAGCTTGCACAGGATAGAGTAGCACGGAGAGCTGCATCAAACCAGTCTCAGGACGGAAGACCACAACAACAACAACAACATTGCACATAAGTTTTTCGAAAGTAAAATCATATACTAATATAAATTACGTTATGCAAATGGGCATGTTCGCACATATAATACGTTATTTAAAAACTCTTGGCTTGTTCCGTTGTGGCAAAAACTTGGAAACTTTCGTCCGTATGTAGTTGTGAGTCGCAGACTGAGTTTTGTCTAGATTTACCCATTATCGCTAGTTAAGTAACAGGTTAGAAAAAAAATCCACACACACACACACACACACACACACACACACACACACACACTCCCCGACTACTACGACTTTCGGAAATACAAAATTTTAATTCTGATACTTTTGTCAATATACTGTCAAGATACAATATTCATCTTTAGATCATTGTCATTTAAAATCCAGCATTAAATTTCACGTGAAAATTTTATTTTCGACCCTAATCGTTTGCCAAGTTGGCAGTCTTGGAGAGTTTCACATCATTCCAGTCTTAATGTAACTACTTCGTGTATATTATATTATTTGTCGTTAACGTTAACTCATTAAATTAGTTCATTATATCAAGAAAAATGGAAACCGTATCTAAGCTAATTCATGTTTTAGGTACTTCCAGAGATAGTAGATGAGGCTCGCAACTTTATCTACCGTTGTTTCATAAGTAACTATCTAGCAAATGTGTAGAAGAGAGGTAGGCATATTAAAATGAAGTAACGACGTGTACTTTCAGTTCTGTTTGGGTTCAAATGGCTCCAAGCACTACGGGACTTAACATCCGAGGTCATCAGTCCCCTAGACTTACAACCACTTAAATATAAGTAACCTAAGAACATCACATACATCCATGACCGAGGCAGGATTCGAACCTGCGACCGTAGCAGCAGTGCGGTTCCGGATTGAAGTGCCTAGAACCGCTCGGCCTGTGCTTTCAGTCTCGGGCATTTCTGGTTGGGTACAATAACAGAAAAAAATTATCTTACTTCAGGGTTTCTAGACAAATAAACAAACAGTACGGGTATGATTTAAACAAACACCAAGATATCGTTAAGGCTAGCAGCGAATGAGAACTGTAGACAGAAGTAAGTTTAACACTTTCACTACCAGCCATGTAAATCTTACCGTATTTTAAAATGCCAACCTTTTTTATGGTTTCTCAATATTTATTAAGAAGACTAGCCAGCAATGAAGACCTGTCGACCCGTCAATATACGTCCCGTCCCATCTTTTGATGGGATTGGCAGTCAAAGTGTTAAGTAGTACAGCATTTCAAGGTATTTGTTTTAGATTAGAACACTGTCAACATTTTTTCTGATGCTGCAGTCAAACGTAATACACTCTGGGGGGGGGGGGGGGGGTGATTTTAATGAGAGGTGGTTGTAAGAAGTTACTGAGCATACATGAAGTAACAACCATACTTAGAAATTGGCATTCATTCTACAAATATTTTTAAATGGGAAATGATTTCGAAGTGCATGATTTCAGCTAGATTCTTCTCGCAACCATTTCTAGGAGTGTGGATGTTTAGATGAAGTAGAGGCTGGACTGGGAGGGATTGCCACGAAGCATTGTATAGCCCAACTGTCAACGGTGATGGAGCACCCACAGTGGTGGAAACAAAGTTGTGTAGGAGAGACGACCGTGCGCGCACAGTACTCGCACTGCCTCTGTCTCCGGCGGGGTTATTGGCAGGCTGTGCCTGCATTAGGATGCAGGCTCGGTGCCGCGCCGTCGGCCCAGGAATGCGGGAGTCGTTTCCCATGTCAGGCGCGCAGAGACGCACGAAAACCTTGCGATGTCTCACGCGCCAGGGTTAAGGTCGCCTGCCGCCATCTTCCTTGCCGGGTGGATGCGCGCGCAGCAGCCCAAGTCGCCTTCTGCTCATCAGCTGATCGCGCTCCGCCATCTTGCAACCGTATTTACGCTACTTGGTTATGCAGACCTTGTCGGAAAATATGGTCACGACCAGAATAAGCTCCTGGGGCGCCGCTAGCTTTGTACTTCGCGATTAAATCGGAATTTTGTATAAGTATATTTCTACTTCATATTCAGTGGAAGCAGACACCAGATTCAGGATGAGCGCCTTTGCCAACTACATGTTTTGAAATTCTAAAACGTGTTTTGAAGACAAATTTCAGGAAACATGGTTTAAAGCTGCCATAATGCGTCGAGAGAATATTATCTGCTAGATTCACAAGTACAATATTTTTATGGCAATTACTGGTTCTAGTATATTTTACAAACCCTATTTGGAACCACTATATCCACAGCAGTAGATGCAATTAAGAAACATGTTATGTGGTATGCTGTATCAAAGTTGTACTCTGTAGGAACACACTGGAGTTTGTTTCCGTTATTCGCCTAGGAATAATGAACTGTGATGTACTATATATTGTTTATTTACCTGCAACTACTGTCACAGTAATCATAATAGCTCTTGATGAACAGCTAGTAACTGCCTCAGTGTTGAACCTCAAAAAATAATCCTCCATCTTGAACGACTCTTGTTTCAACAGGGCGTGCAACTTTTCATTTGCTGGATAAGATGTTCTACGTTTTTTTTTTTTTTTTTTTTTTTTTTTTTTTTTTTTTTTTTTGCATCAGCTCTCAGATTTAGGTTTGAGCCATATTATCCTCATGGGGAAACCTACAGATGAAAATAGCTCTACTACATAAAAATTATAGCGTTCATTGTGATTTAAACGTTCCAAAATCAAAGGTATATTTACGTTTGCGATATTCATCGTTAATTTCCCTTCTAGCACATTAATATGTTTCAAAGAAAGAAGACTCAACCAATCAGCACAGATATATCTTTCAGTTTAAGGAGACATGGACTTCACTGACGTTTCTATCTACTATCAAGGTTAAGATAAATATATACTGATATTGTTTTTGAATGCCATCAATTAATGCACCAGAGCACCTTCGATACGCCCGCATACTTCATCGCCGTAGCTTCATTTAAGTAAAGCCAGTCTTGTTTCTGTCGCCAAAGTAGATTTACTTCCTGCTCAATAACGAGAGAATAGACCAATAAATTTCCTTCCTGTCAGCAACATGATATATTGTTCTTTTGTCACGATATGGATCTCAGCTCCATTGGCTGGTCTGTCGGATACAGTCCTAGCTTCAGTCTCAGGCTGTATTATTAATTATTACCCTTCCAATAAATATTGTGCTTGCAGCTGTGTTGCAGTCTAGTCTATTTGAAATGCACGAAAAAGCCTTTGCCATGATCGCGAAGGTAGCCGATTGTCCTGTCAACATTCATGTACATGCCTGAACGAGGTGGCCCTATATTCCAGCACCTGTAAAAATTCTCAAAAGCCCTTAGTAGTGGCGTATGATTACATATTACTTCTTTTCTACACAGGGACATATTGTTAATAAGCTTTCAGTGCAGCATCTCTAATATTTAGATGTCTCATGCATACATAATACCATCCCACAGTTATGCAGATATATATTTTGCGAATGTTCAGAAATCTGATTGTAGGACTTGTTCGTAATGATGAAACTACCAGAGCTTAGAAATCGATTGTAATAAATGGACATCATTGGAATTAATTTCAAAATAAAGAGTACCAATAGTTATCCTACGCAACAATTTTACCGGTTATTAGTCTGGATGATGAGGAAGAACTTAATTAAGTTTTCAGCCTTACGTTAGACCATTATCAAGTATATCTGAAACTGCCAAATGTTAATACGTAATGTGATCGTCATATAGTTTTTTTTAATAATAGGAGATGGGACACAATGCTTATCCTCATGTATGTACACTCTAAGTGTAGACATAATATACGTCTTACGGTGCTGTAGAGAAGCAAGGTGAACGTAACTTTGTTCCTCTTTTACGGATATTTCTGTAGATACAGAAAAATCTGCTCACCTAAAAAAGCCAAGAAAAATATGCTTAATGAGCATTACGCATCGAGCAGCACCAATTTCTTGAATATCTGCCGTCCAGTTATTGACAAAATCTTTTAAACATTATTCGTAACTCGGCTGCAGTAGTTAATTTCTTGTGAACATATTTTTGTAAGCAATAGACGATGCAGCCAAGCTATGTGAGAGATCCCTCAGTTGTTCCTGGCGGTTCTAATTTTACTCGTTAGAGGTCGTACCTTTACGCCGAAGGTCACTTTTGCATGTTTTTCTTGAATAATTCGAAACCTACGATCTCTAGCGTGGTCGTATCGCAGTAAAAATTTGACTACATTAAATTTCCCACAAAAAGGCGCAGTTCATTTTTTCTATAGGTCTAATAGCTTGCACATAGCGAGCGAGAGTATGGAAATCTCGCACTTGGTTTTTGATGACGTTGCAGATTACATAGCATCTATCTGTAGGGGAGCTAAATCACACTGTATATGAGCACTTCCTCTCATCTCGTATTATAGAAAACAAATAATATCTATATGCCAGTCATACTATTATTATTCACGTATAGGCCCAATAGGACTACGCGAGGTGCAATGTCACTTTTGATGGTTGGCCTTCCTTTGCATCCAAATTTGTTTCATCCTTTCAGAATGAAGTCTCTTCCTTTCATCAGACCGCAGCGTTCCAGTCAAATTTCCCCCTGACCAACTTTCCAATCACATATATTTTCTCTGAATGTTTTTCTATCTGTAATTTCTGCCTGAGTTATACCGGCTACTTTATGATAGTCCTTAAACGCAGCGATCCACTTAATTGGCTCAGTTTTGATCTTACTTCAGTTTTCATAGAGTTCTACTATTTGTTTTGTCAACCTAGTGAGTGCCATTCTGAGGTCATCAGTCCCCTAGAACTTAGAACTACTTAAACCTAACTAACCTAAGAACACCACACACATGCATGCCCGAGGCAGGATTCGAGCCTGCGACCGTAGCAGTCGCGCGGTCCCGTACTGAAGCGCATAGAACTGCTCGGCCACCGAGGCCGGCTCTCTTCGTTTTCTCATATCACCATGTTCGTCTGTGTATTCTTCTAATTTCTTGTTACTTCTCAGCCAATAAGTTTCTACATCAATAACTGTGGGGCCCAGCATATTAAATTTGGCAGTTTCAGATACTCTTGATAATGGCCTAATACAAAGGCCAAATCTGCTCGTGTGAACGTAATAAAGTTCTACAAAAAAGCATCTGGAGCAGCGGTTCATTAGTTTTAGAAGCTTTTCTGCCACGGATGTTGTAAAACACCGGCAACTAAGGGGAGCGTAGGTGGCTCCGACAGCAGCCCATTTACGAGGATTAGCGAAAGACTGGCCTATTATCTTTAGGCGAAGCCTCCTGAAGTCGAGAACAGGCAGTCTATCACAGTATAGAACAATGCTAGCACACATGGGCGTCAAAGAAATGGTAGGTTACAGAGCACGTCTTTCGTTTTTCGAGGTGTAAAGAGACAAGAAGACGAGGAAACTTTCAGAAGACGTTCCCAACCGTCATGTCTCTAAATCTACATCTACATTTATATTCCGCAAGCCACCCAACGGTGTGGCGGAGGGCAGTTTACGTGCCACTCTCATTACCTCTCTTTTCTGCTCCAGTCGCGTATGGTTCGCAGGAAGAACGACTGCCGGAAAGCCTCCGGCGCGCTCGAATCTCTCTAATTTTACATTCGTGATCTCCTCTGGAGGTATAAGTAGGGGGAAGCAGTATATTCGATACCTCATCCAGAAACGCACTCTCTCGAAACCTGGACAGCAAGATACACCGCGATGCAGAGCGCCTCTCTTGCAGAGTCTGCAACTTGAGTTTGCTAAACATCTCCGTAACGCTATCACGGTTACCAAATAACCCTGTGAGGAAACACGCCGCTCTTCTTTGGATCTTCTCTATCTCCTCCGTCAACCCGATCTGGTACGGATCCCACACTGATGAGCAATATTCAAGTATAGGCCGAACGAGTGTTTTGTAAGCCACCTCCTTTGTTATGGACTACATTTTCTAAGGACATTCCCAATGAATCTCAACCTGGTACCCGCCTTACCAACAATTAATTTTATATGATCATTCCACTTCAGATCGTTCCGCACGCATACTCCCAGATATTTTACAGAAGTAACTGCTACCAGTGTTTGTTCCGCTATCATATAATCATACAATTAAGGGTCCTTCTTTCTATTTATTCGCAATACATTATATTTGTCTATGTTAAGGGTCAGTTGCCACTCCCTGCGCCAAGTGCCTATCCGGCGCAGATCTTCCTGCATTTCGCTACAATTTTCTAATGCTGCAACTTCTCTGTATACTACAGCATCATCCGCGAAAAGCCGCACGGAACTTCCGACACTATCTACTAGGTCATTTATATATATTGTGAAAATCAATGGTCCCATAACACTCCCCTTTGGCACGCTAGAGGTTACTTTAACGTCTGTATACGTCTCTCCATTGGGAACAACACGCTGTGTTCTGTCTGATAAAAACTCTTCAACCCAGCCACACAGCTGGTCTGATATTCCGTAGGCTCTTACTTTGTTTATCAGGCGACAGTGCGGAACTGTATCGAACGCCTTCCGGAAGTCAAGGAAAGTAAGCATCTACATGGGAGCCTGTATCTAATATTTTCTGGGTCTCATGACAAAGCTAGTTGGGTCCCACACGATCGCTGTTTCTGGAATCCATGTTGATTCCTACAGAGTAGAGTCTGGGTTTCCAGAAACGACATGATACGCGAGCAAAAAACATGTTCTAAAATTTTACAACAGAGATATAGGTCTATATTTTTGCGCATCTGCTCGACGACCCTTCTTGAAGACTCTAAGAGCGACCTCAGAGGCGGAGGGAGCGCAGAGTGCCGGTGCGGTATATTATTATGCAGCGTGACAGCGGGCCGCTCCGGGAGACGGACGGGCGCCTCAGACGGCCCGAGGTTCTCAGGCCGATGGCGACGGCGATGGCCGGCCCAGATAGCCGGCGAACAATGAGCTGTCAGCCGCCCCGCCCAGCGCCTCGAGGCACGCAACCTGCGACGCCGCCCGCAGGTGTCCGAGACGTGTAGGCGGGCCGTCACCGGCGGCTGTCAACACCGCGCTAACACCACAAACAGACGCCTACTCCCACGCCCTACTTACTCTTCTAACAAGGGGACCTTCCGAACTAGCATTCGTCGATTTCCTTCATACTTCCCGGACAGTTTCCTGTGCAGTATTGCGCAGTTCCTAACAATAAAAGAAGACCTCGTACAAATAGTATTTGGCGATTAGAAGACGTCCGAGCGCTTGTAAGTAGTTTATTAACGTACTCCTCGGTAGTTCAGTGAAAAAAAAGTTCTTATCGTAATACTTTTCGTTAAGTCACTAGATCGAATCTCACTGATAGCACCTTTACAGCCTTTATTTCAGTTGTACAGGGTGAAAAGTAAACCAACAAACTCTGGTAGGTTGTAGGGTACATCTAAACAAATATTGTCCCCTAATGTCATTTTTTCCTATGAGGATTATTTAAACCGGTGGAGGCCGTATTACGCTCTTCACTTGTTAGAGGCCGTATTACGATATTCAGTTGTTAGAGGGCGTATTACGCTCTTTAGTTGTAGACAACTGCTGTCCACCAGTGCAGTAGTGCATTGCCTCTGTTTACTAATGGAGCGATACACCTGGAGTGAGTACACTGACATGCTTGGTGATTACTACGTAGCGCACCACAACGGACGAGCTGCGCAGCGGGTTTATCAACAACAATATCCTAATCGCCGTATCCCGCATCATGCGACCTTTGCTGCTGTGTACCAACGTCTACGTGAGACAGGGTCTTTTAGCAGATTACCTGGACAGGGATGCAGTCGCACGGTAAGAACGCTGCAGTTTGACGAATCTGTCTTGCAGCATGTGGAGCGGGATCCATCAATCAGCATTCGTGCAAACGCACGTAACATGGCGACGAATGTAAGAACAGTCCTTCGAGAGCAATTGTTACGTCCATTTCACTTACAGCGTGTCCACAACCTGGAACCAGTTGATTATCCACCCAGAGCACAGTTTTTGCAGTGGTACCTGGAACAGTGTGAAATGCATCCTACATTTCCATCCTCTATGTTGTTTACCGATGAAGCAACGTTCGGGCGTGATGGAGTCTTCAACATGCACAATTCGCACGTTTGGAGTGAGGATAACCCACATGCCACAGTTACTAGCGCTCACCAAGTGCGGTTCTTCGTTAATGTGTGGGTCGGTGTTGCTGAGGACTGTTTAATTGGGCCGTATCTGCAACCTAGGCCATTAA
The DNA here is from genome assembly GCF_023897955.1 of Schistocerca gregaria. Lineage (NCBI taxonomy): Eukaryota > Metazoa > Arthropoda > Insecta > Orthoptera > Acrididae > Schistocerca > Schistocerca gregaria. The sequence continues at coordinate 373,452,413 of NC_064923.1, forward strand.
ATGGTAGGTACTATCACAATTTTCTCGCTCAGAGCATTGCCAGAATTGCTGGAAGACTTCCTGCTCCCTACAAGACAACGCATGTGGTTCCAACATCACGGGGCGCCGGCACTTTTCAGTCGTCGTGTGCGTCGATTCCTGGACCGACGGTTCCCAGAAACGTGGATTGGCAGAGGTGGTCCTGTACCAAGGCCTGCTCGATCCCCAGATATGTCTCCTATGGACTTTTTGTGTGGGGAGAGATGCGCAACCTTGTTCACGCAACTCATGTTGCATCAGAAGAGGATATGGTTGTCCGGATAGTAGCAGCAGCAGGAACAATACAGGATACTCCTGGGGTTTTTGCCCGTGTCAGGCAGAACATGATCCGACGGTGCAACCTTTGTTTACGTGTCAGTGGAGGAATTTTTGAAAATCCACTGTAATTGAAATTGGGTTGTGTGTTTCCCCTACAACCTCCCAGAATTTGTCGGTTTAAATACTTTTAAATACTTTTCACCCTGTATACAGGGCGAGTCAAAAGTCCTTGGACACCTCCACAAGTTGGAAGATTAAAGGAAAAATTGAAATGTGATGATGGGAACATAGGTTTGATGTGGGGCTGAAACTTTTGGAGTAAATGTCATTCATGGCCACCATCTTGAACTCCGCCATTTTGAATTCAAGTCATTTTTTTGAGTGGGAAGGGGGATGTATGACGTCAAATAACACTCGTTTGAGCTCTGGAATTTAATGGTGTAATTTGTTTTTGTCTATCTTGTACAGTTTAGATGTTATTAATGTTTAAAGTTGGGAAATTACCTTCATACCGACTGCTACAACACATGTTCTACGTGTTGTCCATCCCGTGCAATGCACAACTGTAGCCGCCGCAACCACATTAATAACTTCTAAACTGTTGTTTCTTCCATTGTACCACAGTGGTGTACGTGATATCTAACGGTCTGGAGGAAGGTCATTTAAGAATTGCCAGGTCTTGAGGGTAGAGGGAGTGATGCAGCTTCCTTCATTATCGATTGGTTTCTTCATAGTGTCGCGATTCACTCAGTGATATGTTAGTGATGGTGTGCAACCACGGGGTCAGTGCGGATTTTAGTGTACCCGAATAAATCTCATTGATTTGTTCAGACGGATGTCTAATTTCGTTGAAAGAAGCAGAAAAACAAATAATCTGCCGAGACAAAAGAGAAAATGCACCTGACAACTCTTAGTAGGACACTGTGTGTGTGTGTGTGTGTGTGTGTGTGTGTGCTTGTGTGTGTGTGTGTGTGTGTGTGTGAGAGAGAGAGTGAGTGAGTGAGTGAGTGTGTGCGTACGATGCTACTGTCTCAGCCACTGAACTCCAGGGCCTTTTCTTATTTATTGACTTCTGCTGCAGTGATACGTAATTCTGGAGCCTATAACAAGAAAACGACCACAAAAAATTGCGTCTAAGGAGCCGCGCTGGGACAAGGTCCTGGCCTCTTCCCACGGAGGCGGCAGTGGAGTGAAAGCGGCGAGAAAACCGACTAAGTTGGGTCTAGTGTTAAGAATAGGCGATGCTTATTTACGTCGCGTCATGGCCTTCGCGGCGCAGTCGAGAAGAAATGAGGCGTGCGTGCCGTTCTGGCCACTGTGGTTGCCTGGAGGTGGGGGTGCCGTCGCCCACAATAGCGGGCTGCCCCGCCAGTCCAGTTCGGCGCGTCCCACGCTTCCGTGGCACGTACGCGGCGCATCACGTAGAGCCGCCGGCCGGCCTCCGCGCTCTGCGGCGACGCAAGTGCCAGGGGCCGCGCGTGCGCGCCTACCGATAGGCCACCCGCAACGCACACTGCTCCGGTGGCGCTGCTGTCACGTCAGAAAACTACGGTACGGAAGGCTTTCCCCGCTCCTCTAGCTCTCGTTAAAAATGTCAGACAGCGGGTCTCTTAGGGTATGTTCTCAGTAACCGAAATCATTTTCATAAGAATAATAACGTTACTCGTAATAATCATATACACTTTGTGACCAAAGGTGTCCAGACACCTGGCTGAAAATGACTTAAAAGTTCTCGGCGCCCTCCATCGATAATGCTGGAATTCAGTTGGCCCACCCTTAGCCTTGATGACAGCTTCCACTGTCGCAGGCATACGTTTAATCAGGTTTTGGAAGGTTTCTTGGCGAATGGCAGCCCGTTCTTCACGGAGTGCTGCACTGAGGATAGGTATCGATGTCGGTCGGTGTGCCGGTCGGAGTGGCCGAGCGGTTCTAGGCGCTACAGTCTGGAACCGCACGACCGCTACGGCCGCAGGTTCGAATCCTGCCTCGTTCATGGATGTGTGTGATGTCCTTAGGTTAGTTAGTTTTTGTTAGAAATGTACATTAGATTTGTGGCCGTAAGGGTCACATTCTGTTATTTACAATTTACGTTTTAGTGTATAAGGGAACCACATGCGGGAAACTCCAACGCCAAGTCACGCAATTCCATTTGCATTTACTTGTCCGAGCGATTCGCGTGTGGTACTCAACGGTTCGTGTATTATTCTATGCAGCAAAAGCAATTTCACTGTTGTCCGATACTGACGCGCGCCATTACATTCAACAACAACGCAGTTCTCGTTTTGTTGTCCGTTTACGGTACGACTAATACGGAGCTACACGGAAGAGAAACCAGGGAGTATCAGCCTTACCGGTACAGTGACACGCGCAACACAGTCTGAGTGAAGGAATGAAACGACGAAGGCTTATGATAGAACATCTTTATGCCAAAATGGTTCAGCCTTAAGGAAGGTACATTATTTATGTATAAGTTGCTTCCCAAGGTCGGAAGAGATAGATAAAAGGGGCGGAATCTGATATGTTCTTTAGTAATAGTTTACCATCAAAGGGAAACTTATCTGTATCATAGTGGAAGTGTGATTCATAGAAGCATAATTTCTTAACTTGTGAAACAATGGTTCTCAAACAAATCTTTAATGGCAAACTTAACTGTAAGCAGTAATGAGTGCTTGGTGATACTGTTGATCGATGAAAGCAAATATATAAAAGTACGCGATTATAAGATAATTACAACATGCCAATCAGAAGGTCATGTTTTAAAGCCTTATATACGTACAGCGTTTTCGATTTTATTCATATAATGAAAACGCGTGACGCGTGGGTGTAGTTATACGTTACAGTGACCTTATTTTATACTGAAATTTGGCGTGCTATATATATGGGGAAATGGAGTGATTAGGAGGCAAATTATATTGACGGTTGCCTCCGTACGAATTCAGTAATCATTGCTTAATTGTTGCAAGTGAAGTGACAGGAAGCTTACAAGCCCTCGCCATCTCTGGAAGCATTTCTGTTGCCGTCGAAACAAAAGAAGTCAGTAGCGGCACAATAGTAAAGCTCTGCAAGCAGATGCTAATGACACTCAGGTGAAAAATTAAACGAAGCAACAACTTCCTCGTAATTCTTTCCAAAGCCGCTCCTAACTCTTCTAGTTCGGCTCAAACGGATACGCCACCAGCCAGAGTCTTACGAACGGCCCATAGCGTATGCGGCGAACGGAGCCTCTCAATACTATATTCACGGTACCAGTTCCAGCGCAACGCCAGCCACAGAGCTAGCGTCTTTCGTGAAACACTGAAAGCCTTTCTCTCCCTGGCTCAGATATATTGAAGTCAGTGAAATTTTGGTTTTATTAAGTTGCTGTGTTACAATAATTGTACCTCACTTTTCTGCGTGAGGCTTTTCAGAACTCCCAACGTCGATTCCTTTGCGAGGTCATGCATCCCAATAAATGCCATCATCCTTTGTCATACACATACTTCAACAGACTTTTGTGTACTGACGTCGAACAACAGTATCTGAATTGTTGAAGTCAATGCACCGCTGTTACATTGGTAGGCTTCACTTTGAGTTAGTTGATAGCTCTGTGAACAGACGTCACTAACAAAACAGCTTGAAGGTTGTTTTTTTCCTCATTTGACTGGCTAATTTGTCATTTTTAGCCTCTTACAAGTTGCGCGAGTCCGCCTAACTCCGAGGAACCATAGCTGCCCGAAACAAACCCTTGCGCCCACATGCACCACTGTCCGTGTCTGCCTCGTAGATTTCTGTTACTGTTTTTACTTTTTCGTTGAAGCAACTGTTTACTTGCTCGAGCAGTCGAAAAATAAATTGTGTCAAAACAGTATAAAACTACACCCAATGGATGAAAAGGGCAAAATGCACGCCCTAGATAGAACAACCCGCCCTTCTCCATCAGAGAAGGGAATGAAAAGAGCAAAAAAAGCCCTCAGGAGCTCAGTTCGTCAGTGCACATGACGATGGCGACACGTCTGATCGCCGAAAAATTGTGCCCGTTGGACACTATTGACCGGCAGTACACCCGTGGACAGTTCGAGTAACAAATACGCAGGGAGAAACTGAAGAATCACAACTTTTTACTTACTTAAAATAAAACAACAGTTGCGTGAAATGGAAATAAGAATTAATTATTCAGTAGTTTAGAAGGAAAAGATACACGAGATTGGATAGATGGTAGGTGTTTGAACCTCACCATAATATCCGAGGGTGAATACCTCGATATTTGTCATCGATCGTTGAACCCACTAGCTTCATTATATGTTAGTTGTAGAATAGTTGGATTAATCTGTGTGTAGCTTGTTGGGTACAATATATCGAGAACTAAAATTATACACACAAGTTTATAATGCCTTAGAGACAATACACCGATACTGGTGTCTGGAGATCATAATCGGCTAGTATTTGTCTTTTTCCTCTTCTTCCATGCTATGAATTGACTCATTTTGCTGCATATCGATTTGCCTCTGTATGGCTTAAAGCGTAGGTACTTTTAGTAAAGATGTTTTATGGATTTCATGTGCTAATTTGTTTGTACGCATCCACTAATCAAGATTCCTAATGGCTTCGTATGTTTAAGATTCAGTGATTATGTTGTGGTGTGTCTCTGATGTTCCCGTGATTCCCGCAAAAGAGGACTGTGTGTTCTGTGGGATACCTAATTCGCTATATCAACGACTTAGTATCTGACTGAAACTTATGTGGTTTAAGTCCGTATCCAGTTAAGAAGTGCACCACGCTGAGTTAGGATCGCCATGTTTCACACATAACTGCTCCGAAATGTCGTAGAAAAAAGTATAGGCCCTTCGTCCCTGATCACTGACGTTCCATTCACTTTTCCAGGTATCCATTCACCAGAGTTTAAGGCGATACTTGTTGTTAATAGATACATTGAATACCAGTCTGGAACGCTAAATGTGGCAGTTTCTTCGGACATATTTCCGACTCCGCTTCTAGATCCGCTAGAACTTGTATGCCACCTGCGAAAGTCCAAAGCGCGGATCGCAACGTTCTCTGTGACGGGAGGCCGCCTTTCCGATAAGGGACCCATCGCAACGCCGGTCGCTATCCCTGCAACGTTTGTAAAACACTTTGCCCCTTATCCCTCGCCCTGGTAGCCCCAACAACGCCGAACACGGTGTGAGACCACGGGACAGATGACTGTCCCGTGCGCCGGGAGCTGTTTGTCTACGAGGGCGTCGCACTGCTGAGCGCTGCTGCAGCGGTGGATGCTCGCACGCCCTTCGGAGATCGGCGCGGCCGCGTACCGAGCGCGCGACCCCGACACGGCGCGCGCGGTAAATCATGTCCGCAGAACGAACGAGGCTGGCTGGGGCGGAGCGCACAATAGTTGTTAGCAGCGCGCAAATAACAGCCGCAGATGAAGCTATCGCCGGCGCACAATGGCTTGCGGTGGCCGGCCCGCGCTACGTGACCGCGCCGACCAGATTAATAGCAACAGCCCCTACCTGCTCACGCAACGCACCCGACCTCTGATTGCGTCTCTCTCCGTTCCTCTCTGCCCCTCGCGCGCACATACGAGCTCACTCTCCAAAGGAGGCCTTCCGTCAAATGACAGAAATCAAACATTCGGAACATGACTTTGTGGCTCTCGGCATGTACGAAAGGAGATCGTAAGGTGCCTTCAGTTGCCGCTTCGGGAAAGAGTACACAGAAGTAGGAGGACCAGCAGAGCGTCTTTTTGTTTGTTTCTTTCTTTATTTAAGGTACGAGGGGAATTCGGAAAGTAAGGTCCGACGGGGTGCTAAATGGAAACCACAGTGAAAATCCGATGAAGCTTTGCAAAAATGTGTTAAGCAGTGCCTCTGGTGTGCTCTTTTCAGTTCTGAGCTCACAGAGAGCAAGTAAAAATGCTTAGAACAATAGTGTCTCCCGCCAAGTATGACGGCCTGGTGTGAGATTGCGCCTGATGTCATGCAACCCACATAACATAACTGTCATACGCTTCCTTCTGCATGACAATTCTCGGCCGCACTCTGAAGGGGCAATGAAGATGCTCCTGCAGCGTTTTCGCTGGGAAGTGTTTGGTCACCCACAATAGAGCCCGTTATTAACTCTCCCTGAGTTTCATCTCTGCTCATAGGAACAAATTGAAGATAGAAACACGTGTCCAGAAACGTCATCCAATGATGCTACCAGGCGCTTTTGCCTCTGTTAGGCAAATGCTCTACGAATCGATCTATCCAAGTACTACTCACGACCCCTCCTCATAGCTGTACCTTCGCCAGAACTGCGTGTCCTACTTTCCAAACTTCACACAACCTCTCCTGCGGAACTAGCAAAACTAGCACTCGTGAAAGAAATATTGCTTCACCTACATGGGTACTCCGCAGGACGCCTTGTGTTGTGTGGCGGAGAATATTTTGAGCACTATTGTCACTTCTCTCCTTTTCGTTCCAGCTGCAAATGACACACGGAGAGAACAATTATTGGCATACCCCTGTGAGAGTACAAGCCACTCTTTTATTACCTTCTTGGTCGTTTTGCGAGATGTAGTAGCAGAAATAAATGTGTTGGTTGATAAACTTCTCTCGGGCTTCCAGCAACTTCCAGTGATTTAAAATCCGTGAGCTTGCGATCGAGTCCTCATCCGCCATTGCCAAGCGATTGCTATCGTGTGATTGTTGCTGCCGTCCCTATATAACCAAGTTGTCTCCCGTGATGTCGCTGGTGCTGACAGCGGCACAATGTGTTATAACGTTTTCGTTGCACATCTGCCGCGAAACCATGAATTAATATAATTTATTGGTTGACTCTTCTAGGAACAATGGAATTTTACATTTTAAAACTGGAGCACACTATCTGATTGAAAACACTCTTTTATTCACAAATGTATTGACTCCATTTGGTAAATTTAGAATAGTTGCACGGTTTCCACTCTAAAGTCTGCAGAAAATAAAAACGATAGAGAACCGAGCAATATGAAGTGCAAGTTTGAGAAAGAAGAGTAAAACGGGCGTTCCTACAGTCAACAACAAATACCGAAAGTGAATGGAACAAGCTGGTTTGCAAACAAAAAATCCAGCGTACACGGTCGACGATCTGCATTGCCGAGCAGATGTTTTCAATGATGCAAAAATAAACTAGATTAAGAAAACGAACAAAATACAGGTACTGTCCAAAGATCTGTCAGCACGGATCGTTTATGCTAAAATACTTAGAAAATATCCCTGAAAAATTTCCAAACTTTTTGTTCACCTTACGTGTTCTGGAAAAAGTTATTATTCCGGATTCAGTGACAAGAATTTTCTCCCTTAATCTCTGTCGTATTTGTAGAGCGACAGTGCTTGTCCCTCAAGTGCCAAGCGGCAGGACTTACAGCCTTCTAAAATCTTTACAATGCAAGATTGGCTAGACTTCTCATTACCGAACTACGCGGCAACTCCACTGTCCGCGAGTACTTTGTTCTCCGCCATCACTGGAGCCGTCGTCGTGTTGCTTTTCCGTTTTTGTTTCTAGCTGCCCTTACCATTGGCAGATTCGGAGTCACGGCCGAGGCGTCCAAAGGTAATCAATTCTCAACGGTGCTCCTTCTGCAGCGCGACTGCGTGACAGACGCGCGTTTGCGCCGATCTGTCTTCGGCGAATTCCTTTCAAGTCGCATTTTCTTTTGTGAAGTGAGAAGTGGCGTACCAAGGCGATGTAGAGGGAACAAACGGCACGACAGTCGAGAACTTCACTCCAACGAATACGAATTCCACGTAACAGAAAATTTACTACACTAATAACGAAATGCAGAAAGGACAAAAATATGTGAGTTCCTAAGAGACCAAACTGCTGAGGTCATCGGTCCCTAGTCTTACACACTACTTAAACTAACTTATTCTAAGAACAACACACACACACATGCCCGAGGAAGGACTCGAACCTCCGGAGGGAGGGGCTGCGCAGTCCGTGAAATAGCGCCTGAGACCGCTCGGCCACTCCGCGCGGCAGAAAGGACGCTTTAAGTAACATAGTGGTTTGCTATGCAGTTTTAAGTACTAAGTCATTTTTATTTGTGCAATGCCCAATTTTGAGCTTTTTCTGTTACTTTAGTTTTGGAGTGTGTTTCATGAATGTATAGTACGTATTAACAATTTGACATATCAGAATCTTGCTCTTGACTGTGTGTATCAACATGAATGTGAACAGAAGGAAGATACACAGATTTTTTCGCCAATGAATGAGATTAGCCATTTTTTCGTAACAGTCTGTAAGACTATGACTTTTAATATTTTATTAAAGTCATTATAATTTTTGAGCCCCTTAAAAGCTAACCACTATCATTACGAACGTCGTAAATCGTTACTCCATCAATATGGCCGCCATATTGTGTCAAATACACCAGAATATCACAAAATGCAGAGACAATCTAAAATTCCTTATACGCGTCGTTCGGACAGGACTAAATCTAGAAGAATGAAACACATTTCGTTTACTCCCAATTTCTTCTTCTGTGTTTCTCCCGCTGTTCGTTTATCGCTACCAGATTATGCTATACTTGTCACAGACAGTTTTAGAAACTTCTCTTCTGTATGCGTTAAAACTTAAATTCCGCTAAATTTCTTTTCTATTACAAAGCTTTCTTTCTCTGCGTCAATATGCTTCTGATATTTCCTCCTACTTCAGTTGTATTGTATAATTTTGCTTCCTCTATAGCAGAACTCTTCACTTCTTTATTGAGCCTTTAGCGACATCAGCGTGTAGCAAACCGTATTCTGTACGAGTCATCACTTTATTTTATTTTTTTTAACCATAGTCCGGATTATGTGCTGTTTAGGAAGCCTACTTCATTTAATTTTTGAAAAATCATGATTTGGTTGAAGGACTTGTGCATCTGCCTAAGGTATAAATTAGGTACTTACCGTATTTTATAATTTTGATATGGTTAAGGATAACGTATATCTGGATAAAATGATCACGATTGAATACATGTCCTGTAAATAATAATGTTTTTTAGACCTGACGACGTCTGTTGTTTGACATAAACCGGTAATTTTAATAAATTAACCTACAGTAATGGTGCCAATTACTGATTTTTCGAAAAATATTACAAATCCGTATGTCATCCTCTCGTTAAAATTTATCTACATCTACATCTACACTCTGCAAGCCATATTATGGTGTAGTGATAGTATGGTGGATCATACTTTCTGTGGCACGACATTTTTCTGCAACAATCGCGAGCAGTGTGGGGGGATTGTTGGCACTTGTTGGTAAACATCCCATTTATGTGTCCTCGAATCTCTCTAATTTCATGGTCTATTCGTGGGATATTTGTACGGGAAAGCACTATATCGGATGAGTTTTCTAGGAAAGTATCAGCAGTAAATTACACCATGATGCATAGTTAGCCTATCTTGTAAGATGTGCTACTGGGGGTGGATCAGCATATGCGTCACTCTTTCACGCTTATTAAACTCTATATTCTTTATGTAAAGGTGAACAAAATTTATTGGAAATCTTGCAAATAATTTTCTAAAAGTTACGGCAATATTGCTCTTCGCGTCGAACGTAAGCAGTAATGTACAAATTACCGCATTTACGTTCAAATGCTTTCGTATGAGCTTACTGTCTTTAAATGAAATTATCGATACCCACCGCTATTATGGGCCTCAGAACGTGCATCAGACTTGATTATGTCACACTCCTTCGTCGATATACTAAACTTCTTAATGTTTTCCTCGGCCGTCCGTACTTTCAGCTAAAAGCGTTATGCGTTCTACTAACTGAACATTAACATATTTTCCCTAGAAAGGTTCGGTTCGCGCAGCTGATAAGGTCTCCACTTACGCGTGTGCATATGAGTGAGTGTGTGTGTGTGTCTCGCGATACAAGGGGGCACGTGTCTCGCTGCACTTGCTGCGGCGTGAGACAGTCGTAGTAAGGCGATGGCCTTCCGCGCACGGGAGCTCGGTTTTGCCAGAGCACAAAAACGGTGCCTATCCTGTGCTCGCTATTGGCCGTGACTACTGTGCGAACGTGCCCGCTGGCAGGCGCGGTGCGACCAATGGATGCCTCGCCGCCTTCGCCGTGGAGAATCACATCAGCCGCCAGGTCCGCTCCGCCGTGCGCGCGCTGTCCGCTTCGCTGCCCTACTCTACTCCCTCCAATTTCCCCCACACCCCAAACCCCGCCCCGCCGACCATCGACCATCTATCGCCCCTCCCCCCTTCCTCCCCCCCCCCCCCCCCCGTCCGGAAATCCTTCGAGCCACGACCCTCTGTTCCTGCCTGAAAGAGCTGGCCGACAGAATCAACGTAATTAAAAGTTTTGAGTCACCGGACACTCATTGTCGTCAACGAGCTGCCTCCGCCTTTTGTCCTTGTTCACGGCGCCGTTTTCAGGAACTTTGACTCGGTGCGGATTCGGCCCTTTTTATCCGACGTCATTCGTTCTGGGACGTTCACTTTCGTTGTCATCCGAACGGATGTTCACTTGTTTCCGTTCTCGTAACTAGGTTCAAGTGGCCTCGTTTGGATTGGCCCAGTTAGCGTGGGACCAGTAAACCCCGATTCTCTAAAGAATCAAATTCGCGTCGTTATACAACTCCAAACATCTCATAACTTTATAACTGAGTTAACGCGTTAAGTATTTCATGTTCTGCATGTACACGAGAAATAGCTCAGAAAAGATTTGAAAATATATTTAACGTTTGTTGTAAGTCGGTAAGTGCTTTCATAATGAAACAATAATTTGAATATAGTCTCGGTAGTTTATGCTCCTTTTTAAGCAAAAGCTAATTTTTCATGTGTACCAATGTTTCTAATGTAATATCTCCTTAACATTGTGTCGTACAATGATATACTTTTGCAGGAACGTTCAGTGAACTATGTAGATACTGCCGGAAAACTGTGTTGGGAACAGGGTCGCTAGTAAAGAAGTATTAAATTAAAACGTCGTGCCTGAAATTTTACTCCGTGAACAGCGAAAGTGTAGTAAGTGATAAACTTTTTTTTTCTTTCATCACTTTGTGGGGAGTGTCAGCTACATGAAGTTTCGTAAATGCTTGAAATTACATATCAGATTTGTTGGAAATCGCTAAGTGGTCTCATTCTCAAATGCTGAATGAATAAAATTCGGACATTTGCGCCGTCAGTTACGCTGCCTCAACACAAACAAAAGGTTTGTAAATTTACTAGTTATCATATGGTGTTAAACTTTTAAAATAAGATTGGACGTCTTAATGAGTGGATTATGAGAGCATTTTAGATTTTTAAATTCGGGCAATAATTATGCGAAATATTGAAAATCTTATTTTTGGTGCCCCTGGAATCCGTTAAATAGGCACCCTACAACTGCTTCTGGGTTCTGGGAACTGAAATAGCCGCTTAGTGATTCAGATGTCAGTAGCAGAGCTATAAAGCACGAAAGTTTGATAGGTACACGGTACCAGAGAAACACAGCACACTGCCTCGCTGTAGCAAGAAGCTACTAACTGTACAAATTGTAAGTTTCAGAAAAAAGTACACATTTGCTACAAAGGCTAGTTTCCACGAGCGTATCCAGAATCTGGCTGGCAGAGGTTAGGCGGGGAGGACTGTCAAGTCAAGTCATACTAATTTCGCGGTAAATGACGAAATAGTTTTGAGATTTCATGACTGATCCCTCCAGGTGCATTTTCCACTAGTCAGTGTCCATTGTAATTTGATTTTTTATCTAAAGAGGGATAGGGGGGGGGGGGGAAGGGCGGGGCGGGGAGGGAGGAGGGTATCTGCCCTCTCCTGCCCTTCGCTTGTCTGTTGAAAAAAGAAAGAGGCTCGTTCATGTTGTAAAGTATAACGGGATGTAATTTAGTTTCTATAAAACCTAAATTGTCATCAGTTACTTCTATACAGGGTGAATTAGCTGCCCCTACCGATAGGTTTTATGCAACCCACAACGCCTTCAAAAACCACACACAAGACTTTTATGCTCTCGCACTTGCTACACACAAACTATTATTCCTACAAAAAAAACGAACAAGAACTTTTTGTAAGAAATTTACTGTAATCAAATTTTTCCCTAGGACAAGTTTTAGCCAAAACCTGTAGTTTTCGAATTATTCAAGACAAACGTACAAAAGTGACCATCAAACGCGTTTTTCTTGAATAAATGGAAAATTGTGCTTTACCAGTACAAAATTTAACTACATTAAATGTGCTATAAGAAGCTTCTATTCATTTTATCTGTGTAACTAACAGTTTGCACATAGCGAGTGTGAGAATATGAAAATCTCACGCATCATTTTTGAAGATATTGTGGGTTGCATAAAAGCCAGTGGTAGGGGCAGCTGAATCACGCTATATATTGATTACAGTTATCGAAATCCTCATGTTATCTTTGCATAACCCTCACTAATCTTGAAAATACCCCTAAAACTTCGAACGTTTCTAGCTTCCTAATTGAAACTGATAGAAATCTTTTTTAAATTAGTTTGTACTAAGTCGTTTTAAATACGCCAGCTACATGATACAAAAACGTAATGTACATGTAAAAAAATTGTAGCTCGTTGCTGTAACTCTAAGAATTCTGAACCATTACTTAGACTGGACTGAATACACAACTTAGATCTGTAGCAACGTGAGAGCATCACTTCATTCATTACAGCAATATCAAAAAGGTATTTTCTCTCAAGCTTAAAAAAAGAAGAAGAACGAAGGAAGATTAGTTTTTAACGTCGCGATAACATCGAGGCCATTAGAGACTGTCAAAATTAAAAAGAAAGTCGTAGAATCACTAATACTCCCCATACATGATTATGAGGCTTATATTGTTAAAGAACTTTTTTTTATGAGAACTCACATTAGCTGGAACTGGCTTCGAATGCTTGCGCGCAGTACATTTGTGAAGTTCGCTATTTCGACAGTATGATTCCTGATTACCGGAACAAATATCGTGGCCGAGAAGCGTAGATGGAACCTTACCCTGTTTGTTGCTCTATCATCTTCTCAATCATTGCACTCCCTTTAGCTATTACACGGCCGTCTGTCTGAACAGCGCTGTAGAAAACAGGCGTTCTCACCAAAGTGGAAATCTCTCTTACATCACTGCGTAACACACGCACCTTCTCAAAATGACTTTCTGACCAGGAAGGTAACTGTGGAATCATCTTACATAAAAAGTCTGAGAAATTAAATTCCTTTCAAACTTCAAAAGGCAGCAATGGACCACATTCTGTCACGACAGTTATATCTGCCAAATATTTGACTGCAGCTCACTCTTGTCAACACCTCGTCTCCGACTACTTTTGTCTGCCCCTTAACATAGAGTCCCCTACTGACATTCTGTTCATTCTTTATAGCTATTTTCGCAGTGATTTCCACTCTTTCATTATCACTGTTCTCGATGATAATACTAAAAATGGCTTCAAATGTACTAAACTGATTAATATTGTTATTCTTAGTGCCTTTTATTATTATTGATGCCAACTGATGTTATTACTCACTGTCATTATTTCTGTTAGTAATTTGACTTTTCTCATAATAATTTTTCAGATAAACGTAATTAAACCACAGTTATGCGTAGAGCTTGAGAATGTTTTTGTAATATTTTTCGGTAAATGTTGTTCCTCGTCCAGTATACGAGAGGATCTAATCTGGTCAGGCCAAATAAACAATTAGTTTTATTATTTTTCTATGTAGATAAAAAATGTTCATTACTCCGCGGAAAGAGTAACGTTTCTTAGGTTTACCAAACCAAACAAAAATTCCTTTCACTTATTATTATTTGTCAGAGAAAAACGCCTCGTGTCAGACACTGTAGAGCGGCAGCCCTCTCATTCCACCTCGAAACGAAAGTAAACTTCTTTGGTCAGAGTTCACTTCGGTGTACCAGATAATTATTGTGAGGCCGTTGTTTCCACACAGACTGGAGTAAACTACCGGCAAAATGTTAGGGGGTCCGCCTCCTGTGTGTTTCGCGGGATCGCTCGTTACAAAACCGAGACGCAGTTTGGTGCACTTGTTGACATTTAGACGGCGCCCGTCGTTATGATCCCCGCCGCCGTCAACCGCAGGCTGGCGGTTCAATTACCCGCCTCTAAATTACCCAGCGACAAGCAGCACTCTAGCGTCGTGCGCGGCTCTGCCGTGGGAAGCAACGAACCCAGGCTCCGGGCATGCGGGCACTTTCTCCTCCCGCCGCTTAGTCGCATCATCGTTCTACCGTGAACCCGGCATCCTGATATTGCCCTCGGGCAGACAGGACATAACGAGACGCTGTCTGACTAAGTCTCTAGCCAGAGAGGCTGTTTTATCCAACAGCCTATTAACTAGACATGCGAGACTTAGTCGTCAGTGATGGTAATAAGTGGGCGTTGAGTGAAGTTCAAACTTCCGTCTAAATATCTATCGACGATCTCTTTCCGTTGTCGACGGCTTAGTCAGTGAGCTATCAGCCCAAGTCTACGACTCAAACACGCACTTAAAGGGTGGAATTTACCAAAGCATTTCCTTGTGCCATCTGTCATCCATTCCCGCATCTCCCTTTCATTTTCATTACATTCGTAATTACCTTATAACAAAGGTAAAGATGCCGTCAGCCCGAAGGCTTCTCTCAACAGAACAGTGCTTTACTAAGCACGAATCTTTTGCAGTTGGCGTACTTTTGCTATTCTCTGACTTTTGAACTGACATAGCCAGCCAGTTACAGGGGGAGATGAGTTGAACTTGGATTCTAAACCACTGAGCAACTTCGCATTTTTTTCACAATAACAAGTCGTTGTAGGCGTGACTAAGGCGATATAAGTAAATGAAAAAATTTTTACGATCGAGTCTGGGCCGAACCACAGACCTTTCTAGTTGTAGTACGGCACTTACCTCTGAGCCACCGAATCACAGAAATTAAAGCTTAGCACATTTTCATATAAATTATCTGCCAATATTTGGTGGTAAGGCAGAGTACACAAGTCCATAAGTATGACATACTACAGCCGAACAACAACCAGAGCATCTTTTCGTGGGGCATATCGCAGAATCTGTAAACATGTAAACATAAGTACTGTAGCACTGATCATAGTAATTATGCTTACCTTTTCACCGATTGTGTGATATGTCATAAAATTAAATGATCTCGTTGTTGTTTGGATGTCGTCCGAAATATTCGTAGTACTATCCACTCGAAAATGGCTACACAGGGTGTCAAAAAAAGGTCTGAAAGGCAGCAGAAAAAAGTCCAGACTCGAAAATGCATACCTCAAGAACTATGAGCACATGTTCGTCTTCACTACTGTGAAATCCGTCTACTGCAAGCACTTCGCTGTTACAAACGAGCTACAGAATGAAGAAACAAATGACGACGCAATCCTTTGTTATTGTCCACAGATACAACATGCAGTCAACAGCTGTTAGTTTTGTTACTGTAAACCGCATTCACAGTCCTGTGTAATTGCAAGGATACATCAGTGGGACCAGATTATGTTATGATAAGTTTGTGAAATTCCTCTACATTGTAATTTCATCTTTGCATTTACCAGCTTAATTGAAGCCTATTATTCTACATGATTCCTTATGGTCTTCAGTTGTGGTTACGGTTGCTTCCATTTGCTGGACCATAGCAGATCATGTCTGCTGTTTTCTGTCCGGAATAATAGGCTTATATTACTCTGATAAGTGCAAAGATAAAATTACAATGTATAAGCATTTCACAATGTTATTACAACACAATTTGGTTCTATTAGAAGTAATGTTTGTCTGGTCTTACCCAGAGCTGTGAATTCGGTTTACAGTAAGAACACTAACAGATGAGCCAGCCGCGGTGGTCTCGTGGTTCTAGGCGCGCAGTCCGGAACCGTGCTACTGCTAAGGTTGCAGGTTCGAATCCTGCCTCGGGCATGGATGTGAGTGATGTCCTTAGGTTAGTTAGGTTTAAGTAGTTCTGAGTTCTAGGGGACTAATGACGACAGCAGTTGAGTCCCATAGTGCTCAGAGCCATTTGAACCATTTTTGAACTAACAGATGTTTACTGTATCCACTTTAGAGCGCATGTTTACTGTTCGTTTTTATTTTGTATTATCACCTCTTAAGACATTGGTTGTTTCTCTAATACCCGTTATCCAAGGTAAGTCAGGAGAAAATCTACATGATACAAGGGGTGATAGTGATTCTAAACATATATCTTCATGTGGACGTTTCCTTATTTCGATTGATTTCCAACATAGGACACATTTAATGTACTCTGTTGTTTAATTTCTGTATTATTCAAACATTTCCATTGTTTACAATGCACCATGCTTGTGTAGAGGAAGCTGAGAGGAACACTTTGATGCAGGAAACTTGTGGTCTCCAAGTGGGAAACTTCCTCAACTTGGGCTACAAAAACTTCCTAAGCTACAACGCATGCGCGTCGCGCAAATCTACATGAAACACGTACATTCATAAACTCTTCAGTGGTCCAAAACAAGGCCCTTAGAATAACTGCAGACGCTCCCTGGTATCGGTCCTACGAAGACATCACACACGACCTTAACATCCCCGTCATCTCATCCCACATCAAAAACAGGACTATCAAATTCTAGAACACATCAGAAACTTCGCCCCTTGAAATCATCTCATCATTAGGCCACGACGCTTTCGACATCAATTACAAACACTCCAAACTCACAACCGCCCACCAATTTAGGCACTAATGCACAAATAACACACTATTAAAACACATTCATACTAATCAAAGAAACACTATGCATGTCCAAAAAACCATCATATTTCACAACCCCTAGCTGAGACAGAAAGCAGGAAAAAATCTACTGGACCCTCGCACTATATGGACCTTAGCCGAAAATGCTGTCTTCATCGTCGCGCGAGATTTTAAATATTCTTGCGCAAACTAGTGCTAGAGTAAAAATGAACAGGAACTTTTTTGTAGGTTATTTAACGCAGCTTAATTTTGTGCTGTGACACATTTTCGCTGGAGGGTGCGATTTTCCAGTTATTCAAGAAAATGGTACAAAAGTGACTTTAAATGTGTTATGTCTTGGAAACCATTCAGAAGAGGGTATAAGTCCATTTCAAGTTTTTTGTTCAGAATCATTAGTGCTATCCTCCTGAATCACCCCGTATGGCTGTAATCAGCCATTAGTAGTCCTAAATACTGTTTCATGCAAATGTACATCTCCGCCAGAAGCACCTTCTTTCAATAAATTTCAAAATATTGTGGAACCGGATCTCAAAAAACAACGAATTTACATCTTAATTTTTCATCTACCTACGGATGGCAGCGTATCCAGTCGCCGACGTGTCGAGCTAAACCCTGAACAAGAATTCTCTCTGTTTAGGTCGACAGAAGAGCCTATATTTATAAGGCTCGTTTGTGCACCTGTCGGTTGTTTGATTTGCACCTCGCTGGCCTCAGGTGGTGCAGGTAGAGCGGTCATCCGCGAGACCCAGAATTCTCGTGCGTGCTGGCGCTGCCAGCTGAGGGTCGGTGCGAGCGAGGCCAGTGGCCCGAGGCACTGCCCCAGGCTTCCCACGAGCAACAGGCGCACACTGCCAACACCCAGCGCTCATTTCCCGAGGTTTCGACCTCTTGGCCGCGCACAGAACGGCACTTCCCCAACACGTCGATACGAAAAGACGGACGGCTGCTGTTGGCTTCACAGCCCGCTTCGAGTGCAGACAGCGAACACGTCTGCTACTGTTACTCAGATCCCCTCAACAAGGTGATCGATCCCGGCATTTACGACTCGCCACAGCACTTACCATTTCATCCATTATGCCTCATACGAATATTTTATCACAATACCAAAACCAACACATTTGTTCGCTCGACCATTCGTCGTATTCAATGTGGTTACTATACTGAGAAGGCACAAAATTATGACCACTGCCCACTACGAGATTTAATGACGTGTGGCACCGTAGCAGGCATGTGACGCAGTTTTATAACGGAGCAGAGAGGAATAGGGAATCACTGTAGCGACAATACGGACCACAAATGATCAAATCTACTGATTTAAGCAACTTTAACAACGGGCGGATTGTTTTGGCCTGGTGCCTGGGAACGAGCGAAGCTGGTCGGCTGCTCGCGTGCTACCGTCGTGAGCGTCTGTGGTTGAAGAATGCTGAAACCACAAGTAGGTGAAAAAGTGCTGGACGTCCTCATAGCAGAACGTGGAAGTCGGGGGATTTTCAGCTCTGTAAAGTAGCATAGACGGTGATCGGTGCCAGATCTGACGACAGAGTACTACTGCAGCCATAACTGTGTTAAGAGTACGCCGTCCACCGCCCATTATTGAACATGGGGCTCCGTAGCAAACCATCCGTAAATGTTCCCTCATTGACCCAACGACAATTACAACTGCAGTAGGCGCGGACTCTCGAGATTTGACTGTGGAACGATGGACATTTGACGTCGGGTGGAATGAATCACTTTTTTTTTACACCTGGTCGACGGTTTAACCAGACGTTCAGGCATCCACACGAGCAGCTTCTCGAAACACGTACCGGGCTGACACAGGCTGGAGAGGGCAGTATTTCACTTCGGGAGAAATTCGGCTGGGCTTCCATGGTACCTGTGGTAGAAATGGAAGGTAACATGGCATCCCTTCATGCTTGGTGTCTTCCACGACGGCGATGGCATTTTTCAGGAGCACAACCGTCGGTGTTACGAGTCCAGAATAGTGCCACATTGTTTTCTAAGTACCATAGTGAACTTACAATAATATGTTGATCACCAAATCCGCTTGATCTAAATCCTACGAAACCCATCAGGCATGTTGTCGGTGACATCTAGTGGCGTATACAGGGTGATCAAAAAGTCAATATAAATTTGAAAACTTAATAAACCACAGAATAATGTAGACAGAGGTAAAAATTGACACACATGCTTGGAATGACATGAGATTTTATTAGAACCAAAAGAAACACTCCATATTGTTAGACGCGTGAAAGATCTCTTGCGCTCGTCGTTTGGTGATGATCGTGTGCTCAGCCGCCACTTTCGCCATGCTTGGCCTTCCAGGTCCCCAGACGTCAGTCCGTGCGATTATTGGCTTTGGGGTGACCTGAAGTCGCAAGTGTATCGTGATCGACCGACATCTCTAGGGATGCTGAAATACAATATCCAACACCAATGCCTCACCATAACTCCGGACATGCTTTACAGTGCTGTTGACAACATTATTCCTCGACTACAGCTATTGTTGAGGAATGATGGTGGACATATTGAGCATTTACTGAAAGAACAGCATCTTTGCTTGGTCCTACTTTGTTATGCTAATTATTGCTATTTTGATCAGATGAAGCTCAATCTATCGGACATTTTTTGAACGTTTTTATTTCTTTGGTTCTAATAAAACCCCATGTTTTTCCAAGCATGTGTGTCAATTTGTACCTCTCTATCTACATTATTCCGTGATTTATTCAGTTTTCAAATGTATATTGACTTTTTGATCACCTGGTATATCCGAGAATTTACCAAGGGCTTGACGAATCCATGCCACGCAGAATCGTTGCCGTTTTGTACTCTAAATGTGGACCCACATGCTATTAAGAATTTGCTCGTAATTACTTGGCTGATCAGTGTTTCTCCTCTTTAGTGCGAGCGCAACAATAATCTCTACTACACGGTTTAACCAAAAAGGTGCTACGTACTTCCATTTTGTTTGTAGCAGTACGCACCACCTTTTTGTTTTTATTTTAATAGTAAGTACGCAGTAGTCTTGAATCACTAATCTTTTTAATTTTAGATGTACTATTTCTGCAAAGCCCTTTCTTACTAGTGAAAGATAACCAGTTTAGCACTTTTTCTGGTTCTGTAAAAAGGTATTTGTGCTCTTTATTACTAGGTAAAAATAAGGTAATATCCGTGGCGCTCAATCCGTGAACGAGCTTCTGGCCTGACTGCAGAGAGTGCAGCCGTTCGTTCGCGCTGCAGTAGGAGGGTGAGGGTGGCGAGTTGATCACGCCAGCCGTCTTTTACCCCAGAGAAACATCCCCCGCACTCATCTGACAGCAAGTTGAGTGGACCGAGACAATCCTGGACGAACTGGAACGAGGAAAATTGCCCGCTGCTGCCCTGAACCTGGAGCCTAACGCTCTACTCGCTACAATACCACGGCCTCTGCACTGATCAAAGAGTGTGCTATTTGCCTTTCCACAAATTTTAGGCCACGGACGCAGGCCTGAAGAAACGGCAGGGGAACAGAAAGGGAGATGCGAGAGTAGCGCTTCCCCGCGCGGCGCCGCGGCGGGAACAAGATGGAGGTGTCGATACCTGTCCGGGCGAGCAGTGTGGGCGATGAACACGTCGGCGCGAGCGCACGCCGCGCTCCGCACGTGACATCATTGTCTGCGCGCCAGCCACGCGGCGCCGTCACGCCGGCACGCCACGCGCACTCCACTCCACCACCCCACAGACCGGCCCACACCAGCCCGCTGCTGGAATCGCAGGCGCGACACTGCCAACACACAGGGCTGTCGCTTTCTATGCTTGCCATGAAGAAGCCGTCGAAATAAGACGCGCCTTATTGTGAATGGGAGCAATAGTGGAACACATGTCACAATTTTCATTTTCCCGTGTACATCGAACCCAGGACCGAGACATGTATGGTCGTGAGTCGTATCTGGATAGCTCAGCCGATAACAGCATTATCTATGAAAGGCGAGGCTCCGGATTCGAGTTCCCCTCCCCAATACAGCTCTAGTATGTCAAGTAGTTTCACAACAGCGGACATTCCAGTATTGAGTTTATATTTCATTCTAGTTTACACTTTGGCGTGGGATGTGGTGCCACAAGCAACTGTGCAACTCAGGTGTCGACATAATCTTTATTCGGATGGGATGAGGAGGTGGAGAAAGTAATATCACTTCGCATTCATTGCTACGTCGGAAAGTCTTTCCATCTCCGTGATGAATTCTGGACAACCAAATCTTCATTAATCCCACCCTCGTAGCGAGGTCGCTAACGTACGCCAGTGTGGTGGCGCTCGGATAGGAGGTACGCCGGTTCGAATCCCGGTCTTGGAAAGGTTTCACTGTCAGAATTTAGCTGGCGAGGAGGGGAGAGGTGATGGAGTACCTGATCACCAGTCTCTGTGCCAATGGATTAAATTCCAGACCTCTTCGCAGTTTCGAATGAACTGAGGGCATGTGACAGTGTTGATGGTGGTAAGCTCGTGGGATGGGGACTGCAAGGTTCGGCAGCCCCCTTGGTGCTATGTGAGAGGAGCAATCCACGTGTTTCGATCTCTCCCTTCCCCCATAACAACATAAATCCAATAATACACTGTACGAGCACTCATCACGGTCATCGACTCGACATACGTATATAATCACTTGACATATTGTAGGAAGACAATGGAAAAACATTTCCACTAGGGCCTTGCCTGTAATGGTGGTGCGCCGGCCGGAGCGGCCGAGCGGTTGTAGGCGCTACAGTCTGCAACCGCGTGACCGCTACGGTCGCAGCTTCGAATCCTGCCTCGGGCATGGAAGTGTCTTATGTCCTTAGGTTAGTTAGGTTTAAGCAGTTCTAAGTTTTAGGGGACTGATGACCTCAGAAGTTAAGTCCCATAGTGCTCAGAGCCATTTGACCCCTCTTGTAAAGGTGGTGCAGGTTTCCTGCTCCCCTATGCTCGTTCCCTGAGTGTGGGGCTACTTTGACTTGATACCTTAATTGCTATGTATTAAACTGGAATCGTCATATGGTGGAAACTTAGGTAACCAGGCTGTTAAAAGCCAAGGGACGAATGATTGACAAAAGTGGTGTTAGGATTGAGTCCTAGGGCCAGATAAAAGAAAAATGTGATTGGGCACAGCCCAAGGCTTTTAAAAGACGATCTAACGAGTCCTTTGAAGACTCTCATGCTGTTGATTTTATCTTTGTCGTTCTTCAAAGGAAGTTGCGCATGTATCACGAACCAAGAGTGCAGCCACTGTCCAACTGAAATACAGTGTGTGGAGCTGTCTGAACAAGGAAAATAAGTTCGGGCTCTGCACTGTCGCTGATAAAGCAATTTCTGTTCAGATTACTGCCTACGAATGGTGTAGATTATCAAAAGAATACCGAAAAACTTAGAAGGTTTGTACAGGGAGTCATGAGGGAGAGTTTGAAACAGGAATCTATGTCCAGAAATGTCGCCCGACGACGCTGCAGAAGATCGAAATTACAGAGACTAATGCTTACCCATAAACCTACTCTTGAGCGGAAAACGAGTTCGAGCGCTGACGAACGCTGACGAACCACATAGTGTGTTGATATAAAAAAGCGGAGACGCCGTCAGCGCCATTTAACATCATAAATTCTTTAGGGTCTGATGCAAGAAGTTTCGCTCGCAAATCCATAAACGTAACATAATCATCACTCGCGGATTAGGCCTCTGGCCTGTTCCCGATAACTGGCTTTTGCCCACAAGGCAGTACGAGGAAGCGATATATGGGATATGTGATCAGCGTGCCGTTAATCCCTCCAGCCATTTTTGCCAGAAGATGAAAGCTGATGGTTCCGCTGCTTCTTTCTTCAAGCAGTTCCTCACACGGCCTCTCGAGGCTGATGGGCCCCATTCCAGACCTCCCTACTCCAGAGAGAAATTTGAAGAGGTCCCGGGAACCGAACTCGTGTCCTTCCTCACCGACGGCAGCGACTGCGGAGGCAGTCCGTCAGCATACAGACTCACCTTTCCTACCCAAAGAGTGGCCTAATCGTAGATGTAGACCTCCATAATTTCCACTGCGTAGCGTTACTGGATGAAATTTTCGAAAATCTACAACCCCTCGACGTTTGTTGATATCATTTTGCACTATACAAAAGACTTGAGATCATACTTGTACCGGATAGCGTCCGAGACCAGCACTCTTGGTGTTTTTGTGCAACCCACCAGCTAAGGTCACCACGACACCCATAACTGCAGGTTAGGTTGGAGTGGAATTACAGTTTTCCATTCATCATTACAAAGACGGTGTTTACGTGCAGTCAGGGGCGTTTACGGTTTCTGAAGAACAGAAGCAGGTGCAACTGCCTATATGTCGTCAGCCCAGACCGACGCAGTTACACCAACCAATTAATCTTCGTTGAAGACGAGCGGTCTATGGCGCTGCAGTCATGGACTGTGTGGCTGGTCTCGGCGGAGGTTCGACTCCTCCCTCGGGCGTGGGTGTGTGTGTTTGTCCTTAGGATAATTTAGGTTAAGTAATGTGTAAGCTTAGGGACTGATGGATGATCTTAGCAGTTAAGTCTCACATGATTTCACACATTTTTTACGTTGCTCGACATCGCAGCGAACAGAGACCTGCTGGCTCCTAAGAACGCGCCAAGGACATCACAGCATCACAGGGAAGTTAGATAGCACGCACCGGAAATCGGGTATGATGATATTAGCTGGCCCAACCCGTGCATCTCCGACACCGGGGAGCACGCCTCACCTCCGTGCGGCGCCTGTTGGGGTGCTGGGGACGGACCAGAGGGGCGCATAGTTTACACTATGACGGCCGGTAGGTGGGTTTACGAGGCCGTTAAGTCACGGCGCCGTCGATGGTATCGGGGGTCCGGCGAGCGCGCACCGCCCGCGGTTATCGCTACCGGCTCTGCTTCCATTACACGGTCCAGCGCTCGCCGCCCAGAGTCAACAGACCGCGACACGCCAGGTGAGACACCGGCTTTTGTTCGGCCCTTTCGGAGCCACGGCCCTCGGGATTGTCGCGTTCCCTCTCCTCTGAACATGAGGCTATTTATGAAGAAAAAAAGAAAAGAAAAAGAAAATGACTACGGAAAAAACTGGGGAAGAAGGGCACACAAATCAGGTATTGTACTGATATAGCTGAACACCAGCGTAATTAATCAGTTTGATTGTGTGAGTGCGGTACGTTAGAACTTCCGTTCATTATCAGACTGCAATGTTTATTTTAAAAATAGACAAAAAACAAGAGAAAGAACCTTATCTTCTGGGAAGCAAGGTTAGACAATTTTGACTTACCACTACTGGTCAGGACAAAGAAATTTCTTGAACAAAGTATATCTCCAGCTGGCGATCCGCTGCCATTCCACGTCGCAGTTTTATCTGTTCTCGTTCAGTATAATGCGTCAGATTCAGTATATGTGTGTGTGTGTGAAATCTTATGGGACTTAACTGCTAAGGTCATCAGTCCCTAAGCTTACACACTACTTAACCTAAATTATGCTAAGGACAAACACACACACCCATGCCCGAGGTAGGACTCGAACCTTCGCTGGGACCAGCCGTACAGTCCACGACTGATGACCATAGATGTTAAGTCCCATAGTGCTCAGAGCCAAGACACTGTCCATTCCGTTGAGCTGCTCTTCCAAGTCCTTTGCTGTCTCTGACGGAACTACAATGTCATCGGCGAACCTCAAAGGTTTTATTTCTTCTCCATGGATTTTAATACCTACTCCGAATATATGTTATCAAATGTTTATGTAAAACACAGACTTTTTGAGATGAAGTACTCGTATCATTTATGCCACAGTGAATTATGGTATCGAAGGGGTTGCTTGATACTGCTTCGCTTGCTTTCTGTGACTTTCAGAAACCTTCTCTGGACTTATTGGATCATTAAAAGGTTGGTTTTTCGTGTGTTTTCTCGTGCAATCGCCGGTTTGGAGGTAGCTCGATGTCGCGCATGCGCGGACTGCAGCTGTAGTGAGACGTCTGCGGAGGCGGCGCTGCAGCGGGCAGCGCAGCAGCAGCGCGCAGCTGTCGCCGCCGAGCCAGCTGCAGCACGCAGGCCGCGTTAAGCCACTCTGACCGCCGCAGGTCACACTCGCGTCGACGCCCACCCGCCCCTCCCCACTGGCACAGCTTCATCACTGCGCGAGCCAACCGGCCATCGCACAGCGAGGAGCAAGTGTACAGTCCAGAACGTGGGGGCGCTCATTACGTGCTTTGCTGTACTGAGAGAACAAGAACGAATTGCTCGGATTGAAAAGAGTGTAAAACAAGGATTCAGCCTTTCTGCTCTACTGCTCAATCTGTACATCGAAAGAGTAATGATGGAAATGAAAGAAATATGCCGAAGTGGCATTAAAATTCATGTTGAAATTATACCACTGATAAGAAGAATTACAGAACCTGCTCAATGGGATGGCAGTCTAATGGGCACAGAATATGGGCTGATAGACAGTTTGTTTTAAGATGTCGGGTTGAGCGTAAGTATCTCTTGACGAATGACAGCACAGTCAGTTGTCGAAATACTGTGCAGGATGATGACTCTACAACCTGGCTTGGCAAGGAAACGACAACGTTTGCTGTACTTACACTAAAAATTAAACTCCTCCCGCACAGGCCATGAAGGCCCAAAGGTACCGCTTGGCTGCCGTGTCATCCTCAGCCCACAGGCGTCCCTGGATACGGATGTGGAGGGACATGTGGTCAGCACACCGCTCTCCCAGCCGTATGTCAGTTTCCGAGACCGGAGCCGCAGCTTCTCAATCAAGTAGCTCCTCAGTTCGCTTCACAAGAGCTTAGTGCACCCCGCTTGCCAACAGCTTTCGTCAGACTGGATGGTCACCCATCCAAGTGCTAGCCCAGCGCGAGAGCGCTTAACTTCAGTGATCTGACGGGAACCCGTGTTACCACTGCGGCCATGCCGTTGGCGTACTTACACTACCTCATCATGTCACTAGAGGTGAAACCCTCCCCCCACACGCACGCACTACAAAATGAGGCGGGGAGTATTGTGTTGGGAGTAGCGAAGTAGTAACAGTAGGCTATGTCGGTCAGAAGAGCTCATTGACTAATAAAGTACAGTAGTCATTGGATGTCATCCGATTAACGAGTCCATTAGGCACATATCAGCTTTTATAAAACTGCCCAAGTCGACTGTTGGTGATGTGGCTGTGAAAGGGAAACCTGAAGGTCAACAAAGCAGACCTCATGTAATGACAGGCAGGGACCGTCGACCTTCGGCGGCGGGTAGTTCCAAAAAATAAGGGGGGAGAATCACAGGTGATTTGCAAAACTTCAGCCAACTGACAGTGACTGTGCACAGGGAGTTAAAAATGATGTGTTACAATGGCCGAGCAGCTCTTCGTATGTCACACATTTTTATAGCCAATGCTAAGCGACACATGAGCAGGTATAAAGAGCAACACCACAGGACAGTGGATTTGGAAAATGAATCACGCGTTGGAAAATGAATGTGGCAATGCGATGTGAAAATTTGGGTTTGCCATTGGCTCGAGAAGGTTACCTGCTATCATGTGCAGCACCAACAGTGAAGTGAATTACAGTGATGCCGTTACGGTACGGAGGTGTTTTTCGTGGTTAGGGGAAGTTTACTTATGCTGTTTAAGAAAAATGTAGGATATCAACACATTGTGTACTACGTACCATAGAGGAACAGTCTGGTGTGCATGATTACTTATCAGAATCTCAGTTCATCCTGTGATAATCAGCATTTGTTACGCAATGGTTAGTCGAAAATAACTTTTTTGATGTTACTGAGCAACAGTCATACAATAACTTTTAAATGAACCACCACCATTTGACTGTATTGTTGTTTATTTAATTTCTACCCAGTTTTCTGTTTTTTTTATGGCATTTTCAAGTGATTAAGTTTACATTAACATATATGGCACGACGTCAAGCTCAAAATTAGCTAAAAATTAAGAAAAATATTCGCTCCCCAAGAAATGACGATTTTACATCTGGCATTTCGTGGGGAGCGAATATTTTTCTTAATTTTTGGTCAATTTTGAGCTTGATGTCCTGCAGTATATGTTAATGACATAAAGTCAATCACTTGAAAATGTCATAAAAGCCCGAAATCTACGTCGTAATTAAATAAACAACAATACAGTCAAATGGCGGTGTGTTCACTTGAAAATAACTTTCTCGAAATGGATCGCCCTGCCCAGTTTCCCGACCTGAACACAATGGAACACCTCCGGGATGAGTTACAACGTCGACCTCGCTCTAGACACCAGCGTTGATCATCACGACCTTCTCTAGTTTTGGTTCTTGAAACAGAATGCGCTGCCTCTCCTCCACAGTCATTGAGGCACTCCATTGTAAGGTCCTCGTATTATAGTCTACTAATAGATGTCCGGATATTTTTGATCAGTTAACGTACTTTATTAGGTAAATGTACTCATTTACGTAGCCGTGGCTAGGAAAAATGCGTGATCAGTATCGCCGATACGTGCAGAAATCAAAAGCACGAGAAATGTGAGCAACTAAGAGGTGCCGGTCGTTGGTGGCCGAGCGGTTCTAGGCGCTTCAGTCTGGAACCGCGTTACCGCTACGGTCGCAGGTTCGAATCCTGCCTCGGGCAGTGTGGTCTTTAGGTTAGTTTGGTTTCAGTAGTTCTAAGTTCTAGGGGACTGATGACCTGAGATGTTAAGTCCCATAGTGCTCAGAGCCATTTGAACCATTTTTTAACTAAGAGGGACAGAACTTTCTGGAGCTAACATGAGTTGTGTTGCTTTCGTAGGTGCCGTCCCGGCTGGCAAGGCGAGTACTGCGACCAGTGCATGCCGTACCCTGGCTGCAAGCACGGCTACTGCAACGGCTCCTCCTGGCAGTGCATCTGCGACACCAACTGGGGAGGCATCCTCTGCGACCAAGGTCAGTAACCTCCTGCGCCCGTCTGCTTACGCTCGCTGTCTGCCCTCGTCCAGTTGTTTGCTGCTACTTTTGTAGGGCACGTGAACTGCAAATATTGTTGTTTCAGCATCCAGTACGGGGAATGGTTTCATGAAGGTCTCCGTTATAGCCAGTCCTGTGCAAATTATCCCATCTATGCGTAACTACTACAACCTACACCCATATAAACTCGCTTATTATAGTCAAACCCTGGTCTCTCTCTACAAAAAAGTCACCTCCCATCCTGAAACACACACAAACACACACACACACACACACACACACACCTTTTAGTCACATTTTGCAATGACGCCCTTTTATCCCCGATTGGGTTCCGCATCTCTTCACTAGTTACCCGATATATCCATCTAATCTTCTTGTAACACCGCACTTCTAAAGCCTCTGTTCTCTACGTGTCTATAGTGTTTGTCTACATTTAGCTTCCATGTAGGGATACTACCACAGACGTCTTCTTAACACTTCAGTTTACATTCAACTAGCGTTATATAGACAAAGATTCCTCGTGAATGTTTACCAGTGGAAATCATATTAAACAGTCCTAAGGTACTTCAGATCATTCTTCACATACAGACAGAAAAAAAAAATCGGCGGGGGTTCAGTTTATAAATATATATTACTAGATGTTGACATATTCCTCTTTTTCAGAAAAGTTTGTCTTGCTATTACGAGTTTGCATTTTGTATCCTCTTTACTTCTCCCCTCGTCAGTAACTGTGCTGCCCAAGTAGGGAATTTCACACTTTTAGTGTCTCATTTCCTAACTAATGGTTCCAGCACCACCTGACTCAGTTCCACATCACTCCATTACACTTGTTTATTTCTTTTATTGATGTACATCTTATAACTTTGTAAGGCGTAAGGCATACTGCAATTATAAAATTATGGTCAAGACAGTGTTCGAGCTCTTCATGACTTTGAATCATGGAGAAGATCGCAGCAGATTGGTCGAAACGTCCACTGATAAAGAAATATGAAAACGAAAATGACGTCCTATAACAACTCATCAGCGACAGTGACCACGAAACCCTGCGTACTTAAGTTAAACATGGAATAACGTAACAAAAACTCCTTACGCGATCATGACCGAATCATTCACAAAAATAATTAAAGGAAACCGTCGTAGTAAATACAGGGTGATCAAAAAGTCAGTATAAATTTGAAAACTGAATAAATCACTGAATAATGTAGATAGAGAGGAACGAATTGACACGCATGCTTGGAATGACATGGGGTTTTATTATAACAACAACAAAAATACAAAAGTTAAAAAAATGTCCGACAGATGGCGCTTCATCTGATTAGAATAGCAATAATTAGCATAACAAAGTAAGACAAAGCAAAGATGATGTTCTTTACAGGCACAAAACCAGAATCACGCATTTCCTCGAAGAAAAAAGGCCCGATAGCGGTAGATGTGGTAAATCCAACCCATACCATGACTTTCTCGTCGTGCAACGGAGTTTCCACGACAGTTCTAGGACTTTCGGTAGCCCAAATTCTGCAATTGTGGGCGTTGACAGACCCTCGGAGCGTGAAATGAGCTTCATCGGTCCACAACACGTTACTCAACCAATCGTCATCTTCCACCATCTTTTGAAACGCCCACACCGCAAATGCCCTCCGCGTCACTAAATCCCCAGGTAACAGTTCACGATGCCGATGGATTTGTACGGATAGCATCGGAGGGTCAGCCAAAGTGCCAACCAAACAGTAGTGTATGGAATGCCGGTGCTACGTGCGACTGCTCTAGCTCTGACTTCTCCGTGCATAGACGAACCCGCCACAGTCTCCATTTCTTCCTGAACTGTCACAGCAGCATTACGCCTTGCGCTCGGCTGGCCACTATGGGATCTATCGTCTGAACAACCCGTAGCTTCGAACTTCGAAATCACTCTCGCCACAGCTGCATTTGTCAACGGACCTTTACCCGTTCGAATCCCCTTCCTATGGCGATAGGGTCGTAACGCTGAACTAGCACATTCCCCATTCTCATAATACAGCTTCAATAAAAGCGCCTTTTCAGGTAACGTCAACATGCTGCGACTGCTGGCGCATTTGATTCTCTCTCTCATTACAGCTCCGTTCATACACGATTGTCATGCGCAATCATTGACGTTTTGCTGTCCAGCGCCATCTGTCGGATATTTTGTGAACTTTGTTTTTTTTTTTTTTGTTCTAATAAAACCCCATGTCATTGCATGCATGTGTGTTAATTTTTACCTCTCTATCTACATTATTCCGTGGTTTATTAAGTTTTCAAATTTATACTGACTGTGATCACCCGGTATATTCACTGTGTACAACATGTGTTGGCAGTGCAGCTGGTACCCAGTTAGGACGATAGCCACATCCTAGCCACACAATCTCGTATACTTGGCAGAAACATAACAATCAGTGTTGGCTGGGTGTTGACGTTCGAATGGCGGAATCTGGAAGTTAAATACAGCCGGCGAGCATGTGCAGAGGACTTAAAATAGCGAAACCACCCACTGGCCTCGCCAGTGAAGGCTTCATTCAGAGCACTGCTGCCGCTCCGTCTCTGATCGAGTGTGAGCTGAGACGTTTGGAGTCGTCCGGGCCCTGCAGCTGGAGTCTCCGGCCTGTCGCTCCGTTCGGTCGGAGAGCGCGATGTGATTAGCGGCGAACAGACGCGCCCCGGAAGTGGAGTGAGCGCCAGACGGCGGAGAGGGCGCGCGCCAGATGCGGCCGCGGAGTCGGGCCCGGCCCGGCCCATAAAACACTCGCAGCTGCGGGAGACGGGCGGCGCGTGCCGCTCCCTCGCGGGGCCACGGGCTCTCGGCCGCTTTTTAGTCCGTGCGCCATGCGCAGCTATCACTGCCGCCACCCTTATCGAGAGGCGGAGTGCTGCCGCTCACACAGCCACCTGGTGCCGTTATCCACAAGCATTAGTCGGCGCTTCCCACAGCTCTCCACTGAGCCACTTCCCTGCTACAGACCACATGGTCTTTTATTTTCGTTCTTTTTTTTTAATTTGGCTCTTAGATACACACATGTCATTTGGCGACGACTATTTTCAGCCACAGGGTCTCCCAGGAGGAATGGTCAACATTCAAGTATACGACTGTAACGATTATTTCAAGCTTACGTGCTTGTAAGCCGTATTCCGAATCAATGGTTCAAATGGCTCTGAGCACTATGGGACTTAACTGCTGCGGCCATCAGTCCCCTAGAACGTAACTAACCTAAGGACATCACACACATCCATGCCCGAGGCAGGATTCGAACCACCGACTGTAGCGGTCACGCGGTTCCAGACTGTGGCGCCTAGAACCGCTCGGCCACCCCGGCCGCCTACTCCGAATCGTTCCTGTTGCATCCTTGAATGTTGACCGTTACTCCCGTACAAATTGCGTCCGCAGCTCGTGGTCTCGCGGTCGCGTTCTCGCTTCCCGAGCACGGGGTCCCGGATTCGATTCCCAACGGGATCGGGGATTTTCACCTGCCTCGACATGACTGGGTGTTTGTGTTGTGCTCATCATTTCATCATCATTCATGAAAGTGGCGAGAATGGGCTGAGAAAAGGTTGGGAATTTGTACGGACGCTGATAACCGCGCAGTTGACCGCCCCACATACCAAACATCATCATCCCATGTACATGTTGCGTGTTTCAAAATTCATGTTATGCATTCTAGAGGTTGCAGAGGGGACTTAGTAGATCAAGTCTTAAATAGGAATCCATGTAAAGATTGCATTCCTATTTACTGCGATTTTGCAGTAGCAGTTCGACATGACGATCACGAAGTTCGGTGCACACAATTATCTCCGCAGTAAGTTCGCATAAACTCTGTCTAACATGTGTAGTGTATGGTTAATCACTTCTGCCGCAGCCATGATCCCTCCTACCAGACCTTTCTCCGACTGGGCAGGGACTCATAAACAAGATCATGACGTGCTCCAATTAACCTTCAGTTTGATGCTGTGTGAGTACATTTGATCGAGACAGGGGAAACGAAATCTTCCTATGAGATGGTTAAGGCCAGTTAACTACTCAAAGCTCGCCCACAATGTCCCCTCTTGGTGTCAACAAGATGTTTAAACTCCGTTTCTTGTGTACCCAGTGGTGAATGATTACATATTTTATTTAAATACATTTGCTGTTGCCTAAATATGTTATTTATGGAAATTTGGTATTTGAAGTGACTTTGAGTTCAACGGACATAGGGAAATTATTCGATCATTTCATATAATTGGAAACAAGCTTGCCTCGTTCTTTAACATTAGTGTTATTATTATCATTGTAAATTTTTGATTTTTCCGGCAGCAGCCACTCGTATTTTTATATCTGCACAACTTTACAACGTTGTACGAGTCTAGCGAATCGTTGATCAATGGCAACAATATAAACTTACCCCGCTGATACAAACAAAAACGAACGAGACGTGTGCCGTCTTTCAGAACATTATAGTGACAGTCCAGCACATTATTCTCCTGTATAATTATCTGAAGCTATCACATCTGCTGCTCAAGAATTAAAGGGGAGTTTTCTGTGTTTTTACGGCTGTTATTGACGGTAAAGCTTACGTACAGTAAAGTCGACCGTATAACGAAAAATTTCCGTCCGCCGTCTTAATAGCGCGATAAATTTTTTGGCCACGAAATTCCCGGCGAGCGTGCACGATTGATGTTGTTTCGGTAAGTGCAACGCTTCTCTTAACGGAAGAATGATACGCTAATTACCTCGTTTATAAAATCCCTGACTGCGCCGGTACGGGTTCTGTGGCCAGGCGGCTGCGCAGCGGCAATTTACATACTTGTGTGTGGCGACTGGTTACAGGCAGGTCTCTCCACCGTTCCCGTGGCGCTGTCTCGCAATTAGACGAGTCAGCTCAGGAGCACGACATTCAACTCTGGCAACTGGGACAGGGTACAATTCCTGCAAATTATCGGTAACGTGCTCACTTGCAAAGAATTGACATGAACACCGTCGGTGTGAAATATTGAGTAACTGTGTCCCGCGGCGACACAGATACCACATTACCCCCTGATAACTTGCTTCTCGTTTACCTGTTAATTAGTTAATTAAAAGTAAGAGTCTCATGTTGGTCGCTGTCGTGATAAAATAGCACAGTCCCCTGTGGAGTTCATGTTTAATTATGTAACTGTGTAGCTCCATCCTGAAGGTACACTGAATGAAACTGGATGAGCAAATTAAATAAGGCACTAAGTTGTCTTCGCACCACAGAGACAAGAAATAACGCTGTCTTGAGTCTTGTCGAACTGCAGAAAAGTAGCAATGAAATTCTTACAGTGGTCACTACATCATTGGCTAACAAAGACATGCTAACAAGAAATGTTAGCAGTATGAATGTTAAAGTGTAAAAGAAATCGTGTCTCAGCAGTAGCGATTGGAGAATACGAGTACTTCTCTCGACGCAAGACTGCTTGCTGTAGTCACGCAAGTATCAGCGTCAGATTATTGATATTCGATTACTGTTTGTTAGACAAATATTTCATTTTGCTTTTTACGTGCCTATAACAGTCAATTTGTGGTTACGAACAAGGTTTCGCTGAATTTTTTTATGTTACTGCAGTTTCATACGTAATAATGAGTGCGTGGATATTCCTAATTTCATTAAATGCGCCAATGTAATGGTTCCTACATCATGGGGCAAATTGCGATAGTTACAAAATTTTTAAAAAAGTTTTGGTTTATAGATAAGTGGAGAAATTAGGAAAATTTTTAAGTCTCCTAGTAGTGGACCTATGGCAGTGAATGCGACACTGTTACTCGCTATGCTCATGCCAGTTTTCCGCTTCACGTACAGTGGTATCCAACTTCTGCATCTTCCCAAATTGCAGTTACATATCTGATGTAACACCAGATACTAGATACTTGTCTCCATCTACATATCGACCGTTTGGAAGTTCCAACTGATAAAATCGAAGAAAATGAGCTGTTAGTGTGACAAGGCTCAATTTGACTTTTTCTGCAAGTAGAACGCACTCGTGGTGCGGTCTGTGGAGAAATAGCCGAGTTAGAAGATCTCAGAAGATCCAACTAATATAATTTTGTTTGATTAGTAGGGATGACAAGGTTCTATTTGAAAGATGGAACTATTTTTTTTTGCCGAATTATCTTTCTTGTAATTATTACATTTCATTAATCAAATCTTATCATTCTTTAAAAAAATAGGGTTAACACGGGGAAATTGTCTGTCATGAAATTAGTTCAGTTTTGGCAGAAAAACAAACAAAGAAAAGGAAATGTGGTCTTCCAAACTGACTGAAGAATCAAGTGTAGAGGTAAGAGACAGGTGGAAACGCTTAAGGACTACAAAGAATATTTACAAAAACGATGCAGTAAAAGTGAAACATAACTGTGTTAACATTTCCCATACCTCATTCTTTGTAAAACTGCTGCTGCAAACAACCCCTGAAAGCCACAACAAATTGTCATCTTATCATGCTAATCTGTAATCGATTCGTCGTAGCTGATCAGATTTTAAGACTCCAACATTCGCTACGATATAACATCAAAAGCAACGCTATTACTTTGTAAAGTTCAATTAATGTGTCTTTCCTCACATTATGTTTCAATGTACGTTATATAGGTCCATAGGATTGCCTGGACCTGGCCAGTTTTAACTCCGCGTCATCTGAATTGGGGCACTTGAAACTGCACGTTATATATTTAAACTCTGTTACTGTTTCAATTATTTGTCCGTCTATAGTAGTTACGACCCTTATGGGTTCCAATCCTTGAAATGCTGTCACTTTAGTATTTACCTGAAATTTTTCTCATTCCGCATTTAGTGGCAATTAGGCTCAATCTACATAACGCAATTCCTATCTTTAATTCATATTCTACTTTTGTAAGCTGATTATCAGGAAATAGCGTCCTCATGAAGTTAGAATTATCACTTCTTAATGTATCTTTTAATATAATCAATCATTTATGAGTGATACTGTCAATAGGAACACTGAACATGGTTGGAGGCACTGCGATATGGACAGAGTCTGTCCCATTCCTTACAATAGTTAATTATTTTAGAATAATGACTGAATTGCCGTAACCAGATCTGCTGGAACTCCCATGTACTTTTTTGATTCTCTTTGAATATCCCGCTTTACTTTGTCAAAGACTTTCTTATAATCGATAGAAACATAATAAGTTGGCTGTCAAAATTCTCTTCTTTTCTCAGCTGCTTGTGCCAAAATGAGAAGACAACCAGAACAAAACCCTGCTATACCCCTAACATATGTGCTTTAGCTATTGGCGTTAATCTCTTATTTATAATTTTAATTAGATGATAGCTATAATTTATTCCATTCCATCCTGGACGTCTGGTACAGCGAATTATTTCAGATTGAAACACAGCCTAGGCTGCATTTATTTTCAACAACGTGCTTCGCCATTTTGGGGCATCATCAGATTGTGCATCCATCATAGAGCCATAAGGAATGACTAGTGCACCTTAAGTACACCAACAGATGCCGCTGTAGTGGCCTACAAAAACATAAACGTGTTGTCAGCTATGCACGGAGCAATATGTACATTTACCGCCCACACAGATATGGATGTGTTTCTCTGACGGTGTCTGCCGGTTTGAAATTAGATTATCTAACTACTCAGGAAAATTCCAAGATCGGACGGCTGGACTTAAATACGCGCACCACCAGCAGTTCATACACCGCCTTTGGCTGGCGCCCAGCAACTTTTACCGATCACCTCCACGACAACAAAAAAGGACAGGAACGATCATTCCTTAACTTTATAGGTAAAAATTTTAACTCTCGCTCGCCGGTCGAAGAGAGGTGTAGAGTTGCAGAGAATTAATCCGCGTCCGCCAGTAAAAGTTACCTATCAAATGGCTCAATTGTTTCACGTGAACATCACTACGCTTGTCTAGATACTGTTCTCGATCGCATTTGGGACTTTGTGCAACGCCACGGCAGTTTCGAGGTCAGACGAAAACAGCGATTCAAAATAATGTGACTTCAGCAACTAACAATATCACCCCCCCCCCTCCCACCCATTTAGGAAGCATTTTGTCTTCTACAGCCCATCCTTCCAATCGTCTATGTAACAAACCAAGTGTTCTCTTCGTGGAAAATACACTACTGGCCATTAAAGTTGCTACACCAATAAGAAATGTAGATAATAAACGGGTATTCATTGGACAAATGTATTATACTAGAACTGACACGTGATTACATTTTCACGCAATTTGGGTGCATAGATCTTGAGAAATCAGTACCCAGAACAACCACCTCTGACCGTAATAACGGCCTTGATACACCTGGGCATTGAGTCAAACAGAGCTTGGATGGCGTGAACAGGTACAGCTGCCCATGCAGCTTCAACACGATACCACAGTTCATCAAGAGTAGTGACTTGCGTATTGTGACGAGTCAACTGCATGGCCACCATTGACCAGAAGTTTCCAACTGGTGAGAGATCTGGAGAATGTGCTGGTCAGGGCAGCAGTCGAACTTTTTCTGTATCCGGAAAGGCCCGTACAGGACCTGCAACATGCGGTCGTGCATTATCCTGCTGAAATGTAGGGTTTCGCAGGGATCGAATGAAGGGTAGAGCCACGGGTCGTAACACATCTGAAATGTAACGTCCACTGTTCATAGTGCCGTCAATGCGAACAAGAGGTGACCGAGACGTGTAACCGATGACACCCCATCCATCACGCCGGGTGATACGCCAGTATGGCGATGACGAATACACGCTTCCCAGTGTGCGTCCACCGCGATGTCGCCAAACACGGATGCGACCAACAGGATGCTGTAAACAGAACCTGGATTCATCCGAAAAAAGTGACGTTTTGCCACTCGTGCACCCAGGTTCGTCGTTGAGTTCACCATCGCAGGCGCTCCTGTTTGTGATGCAGCGTCAAGAGTAACCACGGCCATGGTCTCCGGGCTGATAGTCCATGCTGCTGCAAACGTCGTCGAACTGTTCATGCAGATGGTTGTTGTCTTGCAAAAGTCCCCATCTGTTGACTCAGGGATCGGGACGTGGCTGCACGATCCGTTACAGCCATGCGGATAAGATGCCTGTCATCTCGACTGCTAGTGATACGAGGCCATTGGGATCCAGCACAGCGTTCCGTATTACCTTCCTGAACCCACCGATTTCACATTCTGCTAACAGTCTTCCGACCTTTATCAGAGTAGGAAACGTGATGGTACGCATTTCTCCTCCTTACACGAGGCATCACAACAACGTTTCACCAGGCAAACGCCGGTCAGCTGCTGTTTGCGTATGGGAAATCGGTTGGCAACCTTCCTCATGTTCAGCACCTTGTAGGTGTCGCCACCGGCGCCAACTTTGTGTAGATGCTCTGAAAAACTAATAATTTGCATATCACAGCATCTTCTTCCTGTCGGTTAAATTTCGCGTCTGTAGCACGTCATCTTCGTGGTGCAGCAATTTTAATGGCCATTAGTGCAAAAGAAACTTGTCAGACGCTGAAGACTCGTGCCTGTAACTTTGCTGAACCCCTGTCAATGTTTGCGATGCAGTCTGCGACACACGTAAGTCCGGCCGCGCTGCCGTGGGCAGCCCCTGCGCTTGGAGCAGTGGGCAGCCACGGCCAACTAAGGCTCCCTCGCCACGGATGGACTGCCAGTGATCGATGTCCTCGCGCCAGCGACACGGCGCGCTTCGTTTCACGACTCATTTGCATCCTCTTGACACCTCTGCCCCGCCAGTGACGCGCCATTAATTCCCCAGTAATATGCAGCCAGCGTGCGAGCCGCCGACCTAATGGAGCGGTATTTAGTTGCGTGTCCAACAATGTATTTAACACTCAGATCGGGCCGCAGATCGCATCGCAAGAGTGACAGGGTTGACCGTGTTATTAGGGGACCATTAGGCGGCGGATGCTGCGTTTTTTGAAGGACCGAGTTGCGTAACGTTTGTGACGTTAACGTCCTCAATTTATCTCTGTCTTAATTGGACGCTATTTGCCGGACAACTAAGATTTTTTGGTCACACATCGGAAACTCATTATTAGCAACGAAACTGTAGCTAACGGTTTACCTGATTATTTAACAGATTAACACTCTTGATAACTGAAAGTTTTAACTTTAAATACAAATAGTTGTATTCGAGAAATAATTATAGTTCAGAGACACTGTAGCATTTGCTTCTTCTCCATTAAGGGCGTACACGTTTCTAAATAACTACTAAATTAGTTGACGCATTGTTTTTGATTCCAGTCATTCCCACGGTTATTAACGTTGAGTTACAATTTTCCATATAATCTTTCCTGTTGTTTGTCCATGGTATTTCTAACCGGCAGTGCGTTTCTAGATATTTTCTACAGATATTGCAACACTAGAACGTCATCAGTGTCCTACTAAACAAATAGAAAAAGAAGAAAAGGATCATACCAAATTAACATAATCGCTCGAGCAAATCTTTGTTTCATATTCATCAGTTGTTATCCATATGTGCCATAAATCGTTATTGCACTGTTTGTTTTCCTATTAAACTGTACATTTTTCGTATTGATATGTTGTATGGCATTATTGGCCGGGAGACGTCTTCTGGCGTTATTCGGCCGTCTAGAGCAAGTCTTTACTAGGTAATTTGAGCAAGGATGATAATGAAATGATGATGAGGGCAACACGACCCCAGTCCCTGAGCGGACAAAGTCTCCAACCCGGATGGGAATCGAACCCTGGCCCCACCATGGCATTCAGCAGCAGTGACCTCTCAGCTACGGAGGAGGACATTTGTCGTATTATGCATCTATCTGTTGTAATATGTGTATAACTATTATGATTTAACCGCTATAACGTATCATTTCCACTACCGGTGCTCACCAGTGCTGCTTCCTGAACCGAATTGCCTACTTCTTCAATGACGTTCTTGTATCTTTTTCCTGCGTCTAGCTGTACTCAAACAGTAATTACGTATGTTTCTTTAGAAATAGCTTCTGCATAATACAGCTTCCGTACAATGAATATTCTTTCTACCTGATCTTATTTTTAGATGTTAATGAGATATTGAGAGGTGATCACAGCTAAGATGTAGTCTGGGGTCTCTGACATTCAGCGGACTCCATATCACCCAACAAGATCACCACCATCAGTTCTTTTTATGCAACTTCACCATACTCATATACTGCTGCAGTACGTTACATATCCCACTATGTGGCAATGATATTTTTAGCCATCAGTTTATCTAACTGATTAACGACTAAACTTCTTTAGTTTTTCGCGGTTAACATTGAGTGTAAACGTCCATTACACCAAAATTTTGACTAATATCCGTCTTTAGTTTCAATAGAACATGCACAACACAATCCTTTTGAAAAGCCTTGTGAACAACACTGTACCGCAAATCAAGTTGATACTTGACATATTTCATTGCAGAATATGTACTAACGTAAATCAGAGCTATATCTATGACAGACGGAGAACTTTCAGCCTTGCCATTTTTATCCTCGCTAATTTCCCTCTTTAATTTCAGTCAGTTATGAAAAACAAATCATCGTCAGATTATCGATTTCTGCGCATAATCACCATCTTTAAATCTGTCAGGCGAAAGGAAACTATAGATAACTTCTGGACAATCTACAACTTGCTAACATATTATAGATTAAAGAAAAGGCTCTAATTTCGTATACAGTGTGTTTGTTTTAATTCATGCTTCGTATGAAAAAATTTATCCAGATAGCTGTATTAATACGGGCCACACCCTAACCCCCCCCCCCCCCACCCCCCGTGGGACAATTTTTTGTTTTCACATGGGAACACTCTTTTTTTATTGGAGATTGTGGTTCTACGCCAAAAAATACCTAGAGATTATAAGAACTTTTTTTCAGTCATAGCAGACCGCGCTGTAATCGACAGAATTGATTTTTTTCGGGTTTTACAATTACGAACAGACTCATTTGAGTCTATATTACATTTCTGATAAAAATTAAACTTTTTGTTATAAACAATTACGATTATTTGAAATATATAATTTCGTTCTGCCGATTCGATTTCACAGTAAAAGTTTACGTTTAGACATTTAAAAGTCTGGCAAATAAGCTACTTGCAACGAAACATAGTTTTCCGTTCCCTTTGGGGTTGATTTCAGTCAGCCCACATGCCATAAGGATGCTTGATTTCTGATAGTCCCCTGAATCTCACCACTGGGGCCACAGTACTAACTACCACGAATGGAAAAATTGTTTCAGACTATCCCCTAAAAAGAGGAAAATAAAACGTTAACCCCCGTGGGGGATGGGGAGGGGAGGGGGATTAGGCGGTGGTCAGTTTCAGCACAGACAGAGGTCTCCTATGAACACATTAACTTTTCATCGGGAACATTATTTTCACACAACGAGTATTTTTCGAGATATTTTGTTTTTCCAAGTGTACAGGAAACGTAAGCATAGAATTTCATGAAACATACCCGATCTAAACAGAAAAAGCCCTTATTCACCTAATATGGTGGACGCAAAACGATTAGTCTATACTGACAGGCGATGTCCGCTTAGTAGTGCAGTACGACCGTGCAGAAAATAATAGTTTGTAAGGTTTGTGTCGTATTTGTGGGAAGACTGTTAGAAGCAGAAAAAAATCAACACACTAATGTTCGTACATATTGAGGTATCTGATATAAAAATATCTGCACTTATGCACCTTACACCATGTATATTATTAATTGTCAACTGCGACCGTTTTGTTGTGAGCTGCAAATGAGAAGACGGCGGCAGGTGTACGCGAATAAAGCCGTCCGTCCCGAGGGTGTCAGCAGCGACGAAAAATTTGGGTGTACGCCCGCATCGCCTCATAGAACGACACCGACAGGGTGGCATGATGGATGGCCGGCTAGGCCCTCGCGACGCCTCCATCCATCAGCCAGCAGACACTAAGGATGACCGCCATTACTGCCGCCGCCTCTTCCCGCTCGCAGGGGTGGCCACCCTCGCACGAGCATCTTGCGCGTGTCGCCTGCTATACTGAGCGCGACCTTTCTCTCCACAGGGCAGAAGCAGCAATACTTTTATTCGTTACTACTAAGACAGTCCTACAGGAAGTCCTTGACACCTGGCATCGCTTTTGACAGCCCTCAATTGCGAAACGCAAACAGTTGTAGGTGAAAACAATAGGCGTCTATAGAGCTACGAAGAGGTTTTCTCTTAGAGCTGTGCACAAAATCACGTTGTAGACATGTAGGCATCCACACAGCATACAGAAACTGTGCGGGACCATCTCACACTGAGTCACCTGCAGGAGTACATATAAGGTTTCGTTTCTAAATAGAAAATTGCAAAATGAATACCCGGGCAATGCCGGGTTTCTAAGCTAGTAATGAAATTGAGTAAAAATAATAAACGTTCAACCAGCACTGCTTGCGTAAGGTCATCAGTTCGAAAATGTGTGGATAACGGCGAGGTATATAATATAATTAGTTCTTACGTTCTGGGCGATTGCTTTTTGTCTAAGTACGAGGCGTATTCCGAAAGTAATGTCCGATTGGTGGTGAAATGGAAACCACAGTAAAAATCAAACGTGTTTTATTTGCAATAGTTAGCCACACCTTCCAGCACTGTCTCTGCATAGTCTCGGCTCCGTCTGATACATTTGTCGTAGCGTTGTACCAACTTTCCAATACCCTCGTCATAGAAGGCAGCCGCCTGCACTTTTCGCCGATTCTCTACGCCGATCTGCAGTTCGTTGTCTGTGCCAAAACATTGACTTCATAGCCAGCGGTTCTTGTCAGCAGAGAGGAGAATCAGAGGGAGAAAAGTTTGAGCGGCACAGAGGGCGTTCAAACATTTTCCATTGAAAACTGTCATGGAGAAGGATATGCATGACAGTCATGTTATGTGGGCTGCATCATATCAGGCGAATACTCCCACGGGCACTCATATTTGGCGGGAGGCACTGTCTTTTAGGCAACTTTACGGGCTCACTGTGCGCTCAGAACTGAAAAGACAGACGTGACGCGATCAATGGGCACTGTCCAACACACCTATGCAAAGTTTTATCGGATTTTCACTGTGGTTTCCATTTCGCGACCGATCGGGCCTTACTTTCGGGATACGCCACATATTGGACTCGTGGTGTCGTCTATCACTCGAGAAATCTACTTTCCTTTCTGTATCCCAGTAACTTATATCCGAGCGGGATAGCGCAGTGGTTAACACCACTGGACTTGCATTCGGGAGCACGACGGTTCAAATCCGCATCCTGCCATCCTGATTCAGGTTTTCCTTGATTTCCCTAAGTCACTTAAGGCAAATGCCGGGATGCTTCCTTTGAAAGGGCAAGGCCACTTTCCTTCCCTATCCTTCCGTAATCCGAGCTTGTGCTCCTTCTCTAATGACCTCGTTGTGGACGGGACGTTAAACATCAATATCCTTCTCCTCCTCTAATTTCGGAGCCATCTGAAAGTGATAAATAACAAAAAGCAATAAAAGAGTGACAGAAGGCTGGCAAAAACGCGCGGGGCCGACGATGACGTCTCTCGCGACATGAGGCAGTATCGGCCAACAATGAGAACGGCTGTTGTCGGATCACCGCGTGCTCGGCTGGCGAGTTGTTCGTGGCGGAGGGAAAGCGGATAATGGCCAGCCAGGGGCAATGTTGCGGTAGCCGCCGCAGGATTACAACGCCACAAAGCACCGCAGGGCCCTATGCGCTCACTTTTTTTGGCGCGCCGGTCGCATCGCGCGCTTCGAGTGGCCCATCTGTTGCTCCCACGGGGCGATACCGCTCAGCCCCCTGGCGCTTAAAAAAGTCGCCGCACAATAGGCGCTCTGATTGTCGCGGCCTCTTCGCACAGCGGCGACGCACCATTTCACCGCAATCGCATTACGTCTCTATTAACTCCTGACTAACGTCCCGGAAGGCAGTCTGCACGGCGTGGAGCGATACTGTTGCCGACATCTGGGGAGCTCCATGTCGTCTAGCTCACATAGCCACTTGAGTAAAGCACTGGGTGTGTGCTCGTGTGCCTCTGCCACTAAATTTTAGTCTGCAAGCTACCACACGGTGTGTAGTGGTGAGTACAGTCACGGCCCTGCCTACCTCTCCTAATCGCTGATGATGCCCCGACAGGCCGACGATGTAAGTATACCTTCGTGAAAGCCCAAGCTCTTGGAAGTGCACTGTCGTGATCATTATGGCATATCTATATTACTATGCGACTATCCTGGAACCAAGTTGCAGGTTGTCTATCCAACGATTTTCAGGGTCGATAAAATTTGATTTTCATTATTTCACGTAATTGTCGCAATTAAAAAATTAAGTTGCTGTTATAACTATATAAGTTAAAAAGTTTCACATAATAAGAAAAGTATTACTGTTAGAAACTGTGTGTTCGTCTGGCCGTAGTGTAACTGACGGCGCGCAAATGCCGCAACTTTATTCATCCAGTATTTCAGAATGAGAACACTTAGCGACTTCCATCAAACTTTACACATAATTTCAAACCTTTACGAAACTTTTCCTAGCTGACACTTTTCACAAAATGACGAAAGGAGAAAAGTTTATAGCTTACTACATTTTCGCTGCTGTATGCAGTAAAAACTTCAGCGTTATGGCTTTTTAATTTTTTATGCCTTTACTACTGACTCTATTCGCAACACTGTTTGCGAGCAGAATCCACGTGTGCCACTGAGTATACTTGCAAATACGCAGTTCAGGTAATGCCACGCCATAAACATTTAGATGCTTAAACCCACCGGGTGCGCCCACACACAGAGGTCCAGTGTGGGCTGTAATCATTGCATAGCAGCGAAACTCGGTAGATATTCTAAGGAGCTAATGTGGAACTGATTTATGCAGGAAGAAAATTAGTTAAAATTTTGGCCACCGAGTGCAAATCTGGCGCTGTGAATGCAAAAAAGACGTATAAAATTGTTTCCGTATGTAATGAATCAGGAACGGGCCATGAGCAGAAAAGACCAAACAAATGAGAAAGACTTATAGCTGATTTTATTGTTAACCGTCGCTTACACAGTTTGTCCAGTATGGGCCCCGGAGACGCCGACGAGATGCTGCGTCCGTAAAACGACGTGATCAACAGATGATCGCAGCAGTTTCGGTGGAATCTGAGGAACTGTTCCTGTATACTGGCATTCAGGTCAGCTAGAGACCGAACGTGTCCCTCTTAAAGACGTTCTTCTACGGTAGATATCCCCAGAGCCAAAACTCGCACGATTCAGACCAGGTGATCCTGCAGGCCATGTATCTGGAAAACGTTTGGAGATAACACGTTCATGAAAGCTTGCATTAAGCAGACATTTCACTGGGTGAGCGACATGAGGT
Organism: Schistocerca gregaria; assembly: GCF_023897955.1. NCBI lineage: Eukaryota > Metazoa > Arthropoda > Insecta > Orthoptera > Acrididae > Schistocerca > Schistocerca gregaria. The sequence goes on from NC_064923.1 coordinate 373,496,520, forward strand.
GTTGCATTTCTCCATGTTTTTTCTGTCTCTTCCTTAACTACAGATTCACCTTTTAATGCCAGCTTTGTAGGTCGACTACCAAGCTTACCACTGGCGTAATAACGGAACCGTGACGTTTACGGTTACCTAAGACGCTTTAATGAAGAAAAGAAAATATATTTATTATGTAAAAATGTGAATGGATGAAAATGGGGAAGAAATGGCTTTAAATGTTTATGTTATTTGTTCTTTCAGTACGAACTTTGTTGTAGAACCCCTTATTTACGTGTGGTAATAAAAATTCATTTAGACAGAATTAAGCACATTTAAAATTACGTGAACCTTAGCAACCCTCTCATGCTGATAAATTCAAACTAACTGATTAATAACATTTATTTGAAACTTATTTAAATTAATTTTTTTACGTATTTCGGCCTTGGCACACATTTTCTAGATGCATCGGGTTCTTAAATATTTAATGAATTCTTTCCCAGCGTTAGCTATGGAACACAAGACTGTCTCTGTTAGCATAAAATGGTTAAATATTGCCAAGCCGACTTGAACGTTTAATTATCCTTGGCAAAACAGACTTCACTATACGTTTAAGTTATTTGCTTTAGAAATGGAAAGAACCAACAGATTAACAACTTCAAAGTTAATTATCCGCCTATGAAATCACAAATGTAAAACCAGTAATAAATTCAGTCAGCCTCAGGATCGCTGTAAAAGAAAAATATTTCGTTATTCACTGCTAATTTTACCTGCTCCCGATTTACGGGTTTGGTTAATTTTATGGTGGAACAATTTTTTAAATGTGCCGCCGCTGCAGATTGTTCGGTCGCGGCACAGCCCAGCAACACCAACGATAATAGCTAAAAAATATTACAATCGTAAATACATCGAGAATATTATTACAGAAAATATTACAATAATAACCAACGTCCTCTACACAAAATTAAATAACATTTTTTGTTAAACAGTTACAGTACATACGAATTGCTTCATAGCGGCGTACATAGTACAATTAAATGTCGTTTCATTTGATTAATAGTGTGTGCGCTGCCAGGAAACGTTACAACGCCTAGTGGTCATCTCCAGTACTCGGTGTGTAGTAGCACACATTTCGCACCTTTCATGGTTTTGCGACTAGCTCGTCCTTTGAGTGCGCCCCGCTATCTGTAAGTTGTTTCTTGTTTGTGATTATACATCGAAGAGAACATCCGGTTCGTTTGTCCTAAGGGTTAGTTGTCTTAAAAATAACGTTTTGTGTGTCGCAAGATCAGATTTTGTACTAAATAAGGTAGTTTCTGTCTCTAACGACCGACAAGAAAGTGTCGAATCACCTTCTCTTCTTAGCAGCAGAATTACAGTTTCATCATGCTTCCGGCCTGAACAATGACATGCTACATCACCTGCAGTACGAATTGCACTTTTTTTTCTGAAAATACTTTTGCTTATGTTAATTTTCACGTACTCGATTGTATTTTACGGATAAGCTGCCACGAAGCCGTTCTTCATAACCTGGAGGCAGGTTTGGACTTGGAAACCAATCTTGTTTCCTGTGGACAATATGCCGCCATCAACGTAGAAAAATGTTGATGATAACGGGTAGTGCCCCTTCTGGATGCTATCGTGGGCACTTCCTTACTCTGGTAACGGTATGTTGGGTAGAGAAAGTATTTATCTGCCTGTGAAATTTACAAATCTGGAGTTTAGTGATGGTATTGGTCAGGCTCCATATCAAGTAATACTACTCTATTCTCAGTATCGGGGAATAATATTTCCGTCTTGGAAAATGCAAAAGTAAAAAGATACGCAAATAAACCCAACGCCATTTCGTCAAATGTTATCTAGGTAATTGTAGGTGTCATAAAATACCAGCAACACTGCGTCTCATCAATAAATTCCATTCGATTGCAATGGATTTGCCACAGTTAACATGTACGTTCTTTCTTCCATCTGCTTTCTCGGAGCGCAAGGCGTTCTTATTTTTTTATTTTGACATTGAAGTAACCAGTTGACACTTTTTCCTCCTTGCGTGCTAGCAGTAATAGCAGTCTATTAGGACACGACAATTTTCTCCTCCGTTCCGGTCTCTGCCCGCTACAGTCGCAGATAAATGGAAAGATGACGGGTGGAACACAGCCACTCCGTTTGCTGCTGTAATTTCTTTCTCCATTATTTGATAGTCAATACAGAATGAACGCCCCCTTTGCCTAGCGATACCAGGGCAGAAAATTACCGTGCAGGAGGCAGTAAGGGAGGTGCTCTGCGTCGTCTCGGCGAGACAAGTCAGATCCTCCAGTTAAAGTTCGACAGCTCCACCATCGAAGGTTGCCAGCAAGCCAAGAACGGAAGCACGCGAAGCCCGGCGTAATTACGCTGATTAGACCTGATCATTTCTCTGTGCGCATCTGCTGGGAAGTGTCAATATTTTCGGATAACATCTGGGGACCACTTCAAGCTGTTGACCAAGAAGCGTGACGTGCAATGAACGTTGCTTCAAGTTAGAAGCAAGCTGCCTTAATAATTGGTTACGATCTGAAGCGACTTGTCTCCATTGCGGGGGAAAACTGGCAATTAAAGTGTCACCTGCGGAGCTTCAGAGATCGGACCGTTGTGATGGTCGACTACATTAAGCACACTACTGCTCTGGCATCTCGGACTACCTGGCGCTGATGCATGAGCGACGAAAATACTGACTTATTCACAAAGCAACCCGCGAACTGTGTTCATTATTTCAATCAATGCTGGTCATGCCAGAGATTTACCAAAGGTCCACTTTCCATTGAAAAGTTGTCGCTACAGGGAGCACTGGCAAAACGACAAGTTCTTTATCAACAAAAATGGTTCAAATGGCTCTGAGCACTATGAGACTTAACTTCTGAGGTCATCAGTCCCCTAGAACTTAGAACTACTTAAACCTAACTAACCTAAGAACATCACACACATCTATGCCCGAGGCAGTATTCGAACCCGCGACCGCAGCGGTCGCGCGGTTCCAGACTGTAGCGCCTAGAACCGCTCGGCAGCCCCGGCCGGCCCGTATCAACAGATGAACTTATTTTTACAGACATGAGATAAACAAGTGGTGCAAATCATAGCATATCTGGTAACAGCCAAGACATTACAATTTCATCATCATGAGTCGTTTGACATTCATTGCTCCCTCAAGGTCTCCTCAAGACTTTTTCCATGTATTAAGCTATATGCATCTGCGCTCCACTTGGATTATTTCTGACAACCTCGATCTATCTTCCATTGCAACGTCGTTTGGGCCTTACCTCATCTTTTAGAACGCACCAAAGGACTTCATGGGTTCATTTATCACCCATTAATTGGATTACACCTCCCGCCCACCAGAAGTTCATTTTATTGACAGTCATAATTGCATCTTCCATTCTAGTCTATTTCCTGAATCATTTATTTCTTTGCCTGTCTCTTCTAATAATGCCCAATATACTTTGTTCACTTTGTTTGAGTAGCCCTCTGAGCAGTGTAATCGTCTGCGTCGGGATGTAGTACAGTCTTGCTGTACGGCGGTTTTCATTTCTTTTCGACTCCACAAAGAATTAGAAGCTCTAATGGCTGATCATTTTCATCTGTTCGTTCGTTTAAATCAGGTACTTCTACCCTGGTACATCTAGACAGATTCTGCACGAGCCTATCGCTCTTGAATTCTACATCTACGTCTACATTTATACTCCGCATGCCATCCAACGGTGCGTGGCGGAGGGCACTTTCCGCGCCACTGTCATTACCTCCCTTTCCTGCTCCAGTAGCGTATGGTTCGCGGGAAGAACGACTGCCGGAAAGCCTACGTGCGCGCTCAAATCTCTCTAATTTTACATTCGTAATCTCCTCGAGAGGTATAAGTAGGAGGAAGCAATATATTCGATACCTCATCCAGAAACGCACCTTCTCGAAACCTGGACAGCAAGCTACACCACGATGCAGAGCGACTCTCTTGCAGAGTCTGCCACTTGAATTTGTTAAACATCTCCGTAACGCTATCACGCTTACCAAATAACCCTGTGACGAAACGCGCCGCTCTTCTTCGGATCTTCTCTATCTCCTCTGTCAACCCGACCTGGTACGGATCCCACACTGATGAGCAATACTCAAGTGTAGGTCGAACGAGTGTTTTGTAAGCCACCTCCTTTGTTGATGGACTACATTTTCTAAGGACTCTCCCAATGAATCTCAACCTGGCATTGTATAAGAATCACTCACTGTACGACGATTACTCTGTCCACATGAAGGTACATGGCATCAGTGTTTTAGACGACATCCGGCATGTCGAGAGGTTTCTGCGTGTCTTGCGTCACTCTGATAAACTTTCGTGAATTGTGTATGGTGTTGTTCGGGATCGCCGCGCAACCCCACGATTTCTGGACGTGGTTTCATCATGGTGTCGCCACCTGTTGAAGACACTTACCACAGCACACCTCGAACACCCGACACGTCGTGCAGTTCCCGTGCTCGTGCCGAGTGTCCGGGCCATCACAAGTAGTCCTCGGTCAGACTCAGATAGATTGCACGCCTTCCCCATCTAGACACGGGCCGCACGCTCATTGATACTACATGAACCGAGCGTGTTGCTGACTGGAAATCAAACCTCGCCATGTGACGCTGCTATCGCATGGTTTTTTTTATATCGATAGTAGGCCGGTGGTCATAATGCTGTGGCTAATCAGTGTAGTTCTTTCAGACTCAATGAGCCGTATAGAGAGCCTAGCAACTCTGTAGCCCGCCCTCCAACAGAAGCAGATTCCTGAGAAACTGACACTATGAGCAGGATGAAATTACCTACATAAGAGTTGAAAACGGCACTTTTACAGTGCCAAATACATTACACATATGAAGGCCACTTGCAACAGTGGCCGAAACAATACTTTTACAGGCAATATGACATACGTGGAAATGTTTTATTGCAGACTTCCAGGTAGGCTAGGAATTTATCCTGGACCATCGAGAGCTATAACTTGTACCCCCGAGAACGGGAGCCAGCGGCCTACGAGAGTGCCCATGCGAGCTTGTGGCAGACCTTTAGCTGAGCGCCACTGGAGGGCAGCGACCAGGTGAGCGGCAAATTTTTCGGCGTGGCGATCGTCCGAACGGTAGCTGGCGGGCGTCAGGCGCCCGTGCGGTAAACCGCAGCGGCGCAGAAGGGCACCCGCTGCTCCTGACCGCCGCGCCCAGACCGCTCTGGCCTTTCTGCCAAGGGCGCCACTCACTCGCCTCTGCTCTGCGCTTCTTTCCCACAGTCGCCAGCCGCTACGTGTCCGCCTTACACCTCTACGTGGTGCAGCGCTGCCCTACAGACACCACTGCACCCAACAGAGTTAAATTCTTCTTATAGATGGGATGGACACATATATTACCTTAGCAAAAGTATGCAGACGCCCCGACGTAATGAGGAATCGACCACTATATGTCACAAGAGGCGGATCAGCCAGCATTAAAGAAAGTAGATACTACTCTGTTCTTAGTACAGAAGTAGTAACAGCAGAAAGCTCAGTGACTTCGAACGTGGACTGGTAATTGGACGTCACCTGAGAGATGACTCCACGAGGGACATACCAACTTTGTAAAGCTTCCCAAGTAAACTGTTGGTGATGTGATAGTGAAACTGAAATGCAAAGGAACAGTCACAGCTAAACCAAGATCGGACAGACATCATGTACTGATGGATAGGGACCGTCGAGCATTACGATGGCTGGTTCTAAAATCTCTCACGTAATCAGCGAAAAGAATCACTCATGAGTACGAAAGTGCTACCATCAGTTCAGTTAGCATAATGACTGTGGAATGGGAAGCAGTGGTCGATCAGCTCTACAGTGGTCACTCAGCTCCTCAACAGTCACACTTTTCTATAGTAAATGTTAGACGGCGATTGAGGTGGTGTAATCAACGACTCCATTTGACAGTAAATGACTGGAAACGAGTGATTTAGAGTGACGTACCATACTATACCCTGTTGCAATCCAGGTGAAGGGTTGAGGTTTGACGAGTGTCTAGAGAACACCGACCTGCCACCATGTGTAGTGCCAACAGTGAAGTACGGAGGAGGTGGTCTTAGGACAGGTTTTTTTGTAGTGAGTGTGGGACTACGGACAATATCGCTAGCTCACATGTTGCGCTAAATGTCATCCCGGAGTTCGCGATTAGCATGCCGTCTGCGAAGATTCCGGCAGGGAACGAAAAGATGCGTGACGGAGGATTCTCACTGCAAACACAGTGACTGACACGGTCTCACAAATTTTCAACTGGGTTGAGATACTGGGAATCGGAGACAAATTAAAGTAGAGCGCTTCCATATGTCTACAAGGTGCAGTCACATTAGAGAATGAAGGTAAAATCTTCTAGGATGGTAGGCTGCATCATGTTACACTAAAATCTCGTCTATGAATTTACGTGTCGGCGCATCTAATCTTCTAGTGTTCGTGGTTAGTTTAACACCATAAGATCCGAAAGAATATCCCATCAGAGGGGCCGAAACGTCGATCACGTAGAAGAAGTAACGATTCTACAGATAGAAACACTATATATTTAACCACACTGTTAGCCTTGAAGGACATGCAAGTGAAAGATGTACCCTGCAATTGTAATACTTAGTGGTTCTTTTGAATACAAAAATATTGTATCCTATACGTAAAGTTCTATCTTTTTTCACCTGGGAAATACAGTCTTTTGAAATGGAATTACTCTTTTCTAAACACGCCGTACGTAGCCAATATATCTGATCTGTAGATCTTAACTAAAGAAGCTGTCACTCCAGCTCGTGGTAGCGTCACAAAACACTTGTTCGTGGGCAGAGATGCATTCGCCATCAGCTAAGACTGGCATAAATCTCATACATTTCTGATTATACTTTCCCGGCGATTCAGTTTTCTTGGCCGAGCAGCAGAGCACAAAACACCGATTTATAGAGACACTGAGAGATGTTCAGACGCCAGAAAAATTCTTTGCTAGCTCACCATCAAATGGAAGACCTGTGTCATAAATACCAATGCTTCTCGCAAGAATGCTACCACGCAACTACGGAGACAAATGGTGGGAGACATCTCGGACGGCGTTCGTAGTATGTGCATTTGCTCAGTATAAAGGTGCTGTCAGCAAAAGGGTAAAGAAGTTCGCTGCGAGCTACGCAGCTTCACAATTTTTTTTTCCGAGCAGGCAAGCCGGAGGCGGGTATTAGAGAGCGATACGTCTTCAACGCCCCGAGCAGACGACAGCTGCGTGCAAGAACAAGCACTCTCGTATAATTCTAACTGGTTTAATAACAGTGTTTGCATTTATTGCTGTTAAATCTCGGGCCGTATTGGCTCTTAAACGGCGGCTGAACAATGTCGGCACTTGTTCCGACCGCAGCGCGGCTGCCCGTTTTGCAGCGCAATAAACGCTTTGCTAATACGATGTGAGGGGCCCCATTTACGACCCGGCAGTCCCTCTTGCTCCCGTATTAACAGCGCAACCAGTCCCTCCGTCTCGCTCTCCCACCGCACCCCTCCCTTACGTGCTAATCTCCGCGTCGGCGGAGTTGGCTAAGCGCTACCGGCTTGCAGAGCGATCCGCCCGCCGATGACCGCCTCGCGTGATTAAGCCTTCCGGTAGCCGGAGCACGAGTTTCGCTAATGCAGAAACGACGTGTTCTGCACATCGTAATCGAACTCTCTGCAGGTCGCGGGAGCACCGAGATGGACTCAGCTGGCGTAATTCCGGTTCGCCCCTCCTTTTCTCCTCCTCCTAGTCCCTAGCGGAACTCCTTTTTTCCCACTTTTCTTGACCCGACCCCTCGCGGCGAGAGTCCACGAGGGAGCCGGTCAGCATCGCGATCGACAGACCGAGCAATCGAATTATGCCAGGATGATATTCGTTGCACGAAATTGCTTCCAATTGCACGTGATGGCGGTTGTGTATACCGCAAAGCCCCGCGTCTGCCCTCGCCCGGCGATGAATACGGCTTCTGTTTTTGCTGCTCGACGGATAGCCATTTTCGATTGGGAATAGCTAGGGACGCCATCGCAACAGCAACAACAGCGGGAGGGCGCCGCTGTGATTAGCCAGCCGCGAGCGCGTGCGATCTTGGCATTCTCTCTTGGGCTGCGTGTCCCGTGACCAGCGTGCCGCAGTCGCCGCCCAAATTTGGCCACGTTCGCGAGTGCGGCACGAGTAATTTGGGACCATAGTGGTCTGTAGCAGCAGCAGCAGCAACCTCCCTCCCTCCCTCTCTCTCTCTCTCTCTCTCAGTCCCTCTCCCTCTCTCGCGTGATGCTCGGGTCCGCCACAAATCCACAGCTAATTCGAGCCACGAACGCGCGCACGATTATTAACTGGAGGATCATTATTTCGAGAGAAAACTTCCCTGCCCCTTTACCCTTGCTCCGAGTAACCCCGCTGTGCCGGTAAGGTTGGGCCGGGGAGGTGGGGAGCAGCGGCGCGCGTCCGGCTCCTTCTGGGCGAGCCCTGGCGGCGGCGGAAACAAAACAAAATCGGTGTTGGAGCCAGTGCGAGGTCGGCGGCGCTCGCCGTTCCCGAGGCGGACCCCAGCGCGGGCCGGAGAACAAGCTGCGGCTTCCGTACTCTGCTCCCACGTTCTTCACTCCGTATTTAAGTCCCGTGCTTAACATTTGCCAGACATTACCTCTCGTACGAGGGTACATCAAAAAGTTATGCCTTCCGTATCGTAGACTACAAAATTTAATAATGAACACATAACAGGGAATTAGTACATATCGTAGCCTAAACTATACTCTACACAGCGCCACCGTTCCACATGCAGTGCAGTTGTACACATGTACGCCAGCGTTGTATCCTGGCATCAAACCTAGCTGGGAAAAATTCCAGGTTTGCTTCTTGACCCATTTTTCGCAGAATGATTTTAAAGCTGTTGACTGTAAACTCTAATGCGTCTGTCTCCTCGAAGTACTTCATCAGCGCATCCTTCAAATGGCTCTGAGCACTGTGGGACTTAACATCTGAGGTCATCAGTCCCCTAGAACCTAGAACTACTTAAACCTAACTAACCTAAGAACATCACACACATCCATGCCCGAGGCAGGATTCGAACCTGCGACCGTAACGGTAGAGCGGTTCCAGACTGTAGCGCCTTGAACCGCTTGGCCACCCCGGCCGGCTTAGCGCATCCTTGATTGGTATCTGTAACAGGTGTCGTAGGCCGCCAGCTGCAGTATTATCTACAATGTCTGTTTCTCCGTTACCAAGCTCTTTCACTCAACGCCGGACATCACCGATGTCCATTACAGTGTCACCTTCATGGATGAGATTAAAATAGCTTTAAAATCATGGGACAAAAAGCAAAACTCTGATTTTTTTTTCGAATTGGTTTTCGAGCCTGGGTTCAACGACGGTGCAAATGTTTACAAATGTTTGGTGACTATGTTCATTGGCAGTGTTGTGTAGACAACATTTCAGGCCATGATCTGCACCAAATCCTCTATTATATGTTCATTATTACTTTTTGGTTCACCCTCATAGTACAACTCCATGAACTGAGCTATTGCTTTGAAACCCAGTTTCCTGCATAGGCCTCGTAGTCTTAGGATCAATTTTCGGCAACTAGAATATTAATTCTTCAAGTTACTTACTCAGTCAGAGGAATTTTCTAGAAAGAGAATACGTAGCCATTCAGGATGAAAAAAACTACGCACTCCTATTACCGATATATTTACGCAGTTGTGCTCATTCCTTGCCTCGAAACGGGACAATAATATTTTATCATCGTGCTTACACTGTCGCTATTTTGCATTATAAGAGAGGTATATTTTTCTCTAACTAAAGAGTAAAATTTAGTCTTCACCTTCGAATGATAATGTCAAAGGAGAACCATCAACAAACTTCAGAATTCGGCCCAGTTATGATGCAAATTTCAAATTCGCAGTTATTCGTCTGTATGTAATAGAGGTTCTTCCAAAACATAGTTTTCAAGAAGTGCTGCGTCTCCAGAAAATGAATGGTAGCCAGGGTAGTGTAATTTGCGAGTAGACAGACGAAAATACTGTATATTTACAGCAGTACTGCGCAAAAAAACAATCTTGCTTATCTCCTGCACTTCACGAGCTGTATACATATTTATTCTAAATGTTATTTAACATAACAACTCCTGAAATTTAGTAGATGAAATTGTTATTTTCCACAGGACTGCTGCAGCATCCACACTGCAGTCGATGTTTTTAACGGCGTTTAGATTTAAATGCGTATTACACCAACTTAAGATGGGCGGAAGCTCGAAGCGCATCTTGGTATATATATAAAAATACGCAAAAAGGAGCTGGTTGCTGAATTTCTTTAAGTAGTGTAATCCACAGTAACGCAGCTTCATAGCCAGTAAAATGGTGTCGACATTTTTCCCATTGTTGTGTACAAAGAGTGATCAGGAAGAAAGGTACATGCTTTGGAGGGTGGTAAAACTGATGATTCTGAAAAAAAAAACTTCAAATGAATGTCCTTATCTTAACCGTGCCCGATATACAGCTGTCTGAAAGTCACAGTCGTGGAGTTTTTTCTTGGCCACCGAAGTCACCCGATCTTACTGCATTAAATTACCCGTACTGTTGTAAGATTGGCTTAAGAGCGAAGTCTACAAGCGCGGAATGGACGCAGAGGAAGAACTTCTCGCTCGTATTTTACATGCTTTTGCTCAAATAAAGGATCGTGAGAAACAGCTCAGATCAGCAACATAGCAGCTGTCTACGACAGCTACAAAATGAAATGCAGTTGACGGTGAACTTATCGAACACCTTTTGGGAGAATATGTACATAATTAAACGAAACATGAGATCACAGTGTTTCATTTACTATCACCTGCATTTGCCCCTTTCCCCACTGCTTTTATTAGTTTCCTCGGAAACTGTTAAGAGCAGGACGTATGTCCATGTGACTTTTTTTTGCTCAGTATCACTAATATTACCACCCCTCAAAACATGTACCTCTCCTCTCCTGTGTGTTCGTTGTGACGTCGACAGCGGACCTTTGGTTCCGACCAGTCAATGACGCCATCTACGACATGGAAACTGAGATGAGCTCGCCACTGAAATGCTGCCGCTTCTCTCGTTTCAGACCTGAACACTTGCGGGACGCTGGATCCGTGCCAGAACGGAGGCACCTGCGAGAACACGGCGCCGGACCAGTACCGCTGCACTTGCCCTGAGGGCTTCTCCGGCCTCAACTGTGAAGTCGTGGACAACCCGTGCGCCACCGAGCCCTGCGCCAACGGCGGAACGTGCCAGGAGAGTGCCAGCGGACAAGTCAACTGCACGTGCGCGCCCGGCTGGACGGGACCCACCTGCCTCGTCAGTGAGTACCAGCTTCCTACTTAGCTGCTTCCTACAACAATACCAACGAGTCAAATGGCTCTGAGCACTATGGGACTTAACATCTGATGTCATCAGTCCCCTAAATGTGGGCAAAGCAGATGGGTGTAAGGCCTCCCGTCTGCAGCGCCACGACGCTGCGAGCTACCGCTACCGGTAGCTCTTTGCGACGTACTGCTAATTTCCTAAACGACCTTCGATGCAGCATGTATCAGGCATTGAGCTAATAAGAACAGATTTCTAGGTAAGTGTAAATATTTAAGGAGTGTGAAAGAAATTCGAGAAAAGGTCACACAGACAGTGTAGCTCATGCTGAACTGGCACTGCAGTCAGGCACTGCGGTACCTCGCGGGTCCCATCATTTTCATGAGAAATCACACCAGGCGCCAATTATCTATGGAACGGATAACATTCATGCCTCCTAATAACTTTCCTTCTATGTGCTGCTTAAGCCGTTTGGGTTATATGACAATTTCGATATTCTGTTAGCTGACGTTGTCTTCTGAATTTTAATCATAGTTGTATGCAGCGGCTCTTAAACTAATTAGCCTATACGCGAAACGACTCGTCCAGCCGTGGATACATGGTGCTACCGGTGCGAAGCCTGAGAGGACCGTTAGTTTCTACTAAAGCAAGCAGTCACCAATCCGAAGAGCTTGTCCCCCTTCTAACAGCCGTGTACCGCAAGTCTTTAGAGGAACGGAAGGTTCCAAATGATTGGAAAAGAGCACAGATAGTCCCAGTTTTCAAGAAGGGTCGTCGAGCAGATGCGCAAAACTATAGACCTATATCTCTGACGTCGATCTGTTGTAGAATTTGAGAACATGTTTTTTGCTCGCCTATCATGTCATTTCTAGAAACCCAGAATCTACTCTGTAGCGATCAACATGGATTCCGGAAACAGTGATCGTGTGAGACCCAACTCGCTTTATTTGTTCATGAGACCCAGAAAATATTAGATACAGGCTCCCAGGTAGATGCCATTTTCCTGGACTTCCGGAAGGCGTTCGATAAAGATCCGCACTGTCGCCCGATAAACAAAGTAAGAGCTTACAGAATATCAGACCAGCTGTGTGACTGGATTGAAGAATTTTTAGCAAACAGAAGACAGCATGTTGTCTCAATGGAGAGACGTCTACAGACGTTAAAGTAACCTCTGGCGTGCCACAGGGAAGGGTTATGGGAACATTGCTTTTCACAACATATATAAATGACCTAGTAGATAGTGTTGGAAGTTCTATGCGGCTTTTCGCGGATGATGCTGTATTATACAGAGAAGTTGCAGCATTACAAAAGTGTAGCGAAATGCAGAAAGATCTGCAGCGGATAGGCACTTGGTGCAGGAAGTGGCAACGGATCCTTACCATAGACAAATGTAATGTATTGCGAATACATAGAAAGAAGGATCCTTTATTGTATGATTATATGATAGCGGAACAAACACTGGTAGCAGTTACTTCTGTAAAATATCTGGGAGTATGCGTACGGAACGATTTGAAGTGGAATGATCATATAAAATTAATTGTTGGTAAGGCGGGTACCAGGTTGAGATTCATTGGGAGAGTCCCTAGAAAATGTAGTCCATCAACAAAGGAGGTGGCTCACAAAACACTCGTTTGACCTATACTTGAGTATTGCTCATCAGTGTGGGATCCGTACCAGATCGGGTTGACGGAGGAGATAGAGAAGATCCAAAGAAGAGCGGCGCGTTTCGTCTCAGGGTTATTTGGTAAGCGGGATAGTGTTACGGAGATGTTTAGCAAACTCAAGTGGCAGACTCTGCAAGAGAGGCGCTCTGCATCGCGGTGTAGCTTGCTGTCCAGGTTTCGAGAGGGTGCGTTTCTGGATGAGGTATCGAATATATTTCTTCCCCCTACTAATACCTCCCGTAGGCGACTGGAACAGGAAAGGGAGGTAATGACAGTGGCACGTAAAGTGGCCTCCGCCACACACCGTTGGGTGGCTTGCGGAGTATAAATGTAGATGTAGATGTACATATGGTCCTGTTGGAAGATTTCATTGCCTTCCTGTCAGTTTTGAAATGACTTACCCAGCCATTTGCAAGGGGACTTAACTGTTTAACATGGATTCCGAACCATGGTGCAACTCGGCATTTTCACATCTGCAAACATTCCCAGAAGGAAAAGAAGTGATAAATGACTGATAAAAATCCTATGATTGACCAGGGATGCTACCTGTGACCACTGGATGAGTAGTCTGGACTGTACCGCTGAGCCACCGAGCCACAACTATGAAACGAATAATTCGTTCCAGAGATTGCCTGGGAGGCGGTCTGTTTTCTGGAAGAAGCGGCGATCTTCAAGCAGAGAGAGTCCGCCGGGGCTGGGGCCTATCTGCCGCAGATCTGCCCACTCGGTCCCGCCCCGGCCGACCCCAGTGGCCGGCTGAAGGCCTCCTGTCCTCCCCTCGCAGCTTCTGCTACAACAATGAAGTGGGGGGCGGGGGAGGGGCTACCAGCCCCTCGACGGTAATGAAGCCGAGCGGATAAGCGCTGCCCCAGGGCCTATCGAGATCCTCAGAGGAAGGCGCGGGGTGAGGAACGGCCGGAGGAAAACAAAGGGGCGAGCAGAATTACGAAGAACCGAGCCGCGCCGGTGTAGACGAAGAGAGAATGAAAGAGAGGCCAGGTAATTGCTAGTTGCGCTGATTTACTGTTCTGGAACTACCTCCGCCGGTGGAGGAGCCGCTCGTGAGAGCTGGACCGCAAGATGATGGGGAATTACTGTGCTTCGCCTCGCCTCGCGTCGGCATTCCTGCGCAGGCGCAGCGCACCGCACCGCTCTGGCTGCCGAACCAGCGTGCGCGACCTGCCGCATACGACTCACCCCACGGCTCAATTCTGACACTCCACGGGGGTGTCTTGTGCTGAATGCGCGCGTCCGCTTCGACCTACTGGATATTTTTCCTTGTATACCCTGACCTTTTGTGGGCCGCGGGGCGCAGTTTAACACTGGCTTCCCTATCCATCGTCATCATCTCCATCTTCGCCTCCTCCCCGAATTTCTGCGTTCTTTCACTGAAGGTCTTTCTCCTTTCTTCTGACAGGGTATCCTTGCACTTTATACATTATGTTTTCTGCAATTCGCTGATGATATTGACCTTCGTTCGAACAACTACTTTATTTCAAGTTACTCCTTTATATGGTCAAGTAGAAGGTACGCGATCTGTAATTGTTTGTGTTTACTGAATTCATAAAAAATATTTTGTCCGACTTGATCGCAATTTACTATTTTTATTGATTACTCGTTCAAAACGGCTCTGAGCACTATGGGAGTTAACTTCTGAGGTCATCAGTCCCCTAGAACTTACAACTACTTAAACCTAACTAACCTAAGGACATCACACACATCCATGCCCGAGGCAGGATTTGAACCTGCGACCGTAGCGGTCGCGCGGTTCCAGACTGAAGAGGCTAGAACCGCTCTGCCACTCCGGCCGGCGATTAGTAGTTTCTGCTAAAGTTTTTGGCCACGTTCATATCACAAGATAAAAAAAATTCTGCATATAATCACCAACCGGTAGGACACATTGTCATAAATTTTGTGCCGGCTTCATAGTTCAGTCTTCTTATACCACTCTATGAAACATTAATGTAAAATCGTCCATGACCAAGAGATCGTTGCATCCACTGTGTAATAACATTATATCAGATAATCTCCACAAGGGCAGAGTGAGACCACAATTAATACTAAGTCACCAGAAAACACATAATACAGTACTTTCACAGTGAATATGCTATACAACTGAGTGAAAATTACGTATTGCTTTATGGTAATAGACTTTTAATTGTGATCTCACTCTACCTAGGTGGAGGTTATCTGATATAATGTTTTAACGCAGTGGATGTCACGATCTTCCAGTTACGGGTGATTTCATATGAATGTTTCAACGAGGTGTATAATAAGATTGAGCTATGCATTTTGCACAAGATTAATGACGATATGTTCCACCAGTTTGTGACTGTACGAAGAAAAAATGTTTTTCTTATCTTGTGATCTAAGATACCTAACAGTTTCAGCCGAAACTGGTAATCAATAAATATAATAAATTGCGATCTTGACCAATAAAGAATTTTTTCTGCCTCCAGGAACTGTAAATTTTATTTTACATTTTCTTTCGAACGCACTTAGCTTCACCAATACCATCTTTTTTTATTTCCGCAACTCATTCTGTCTCAGCTTTAAACTCGTCCGTATAGTGGAAATCCACTCTCTTTCATTTATTCGTGTAATGTTTCCTTAGACTTTTCGGTATTGTCTTGAGTATCTGCTTGTCTATGAGGATCTTCCCATTATCCGTGAAATATCTTTTCTTTTTTATGGCCTTAAAATCTTCCTTGAGGTTTTTCTTTCTTTCTTGTTCAACATAAGGCATTTTGAATGATGCAGACTTCTCTCGTCTTCGCACTGAGCAATAGTAATTCCACTCTTTATAACCTCGCGTATGATTGGTAAAAGTCGGATAGTACGGCATACAGATGAACAGCAAGGTTCGCAGCTCGTGGTCTACTGTCTAGCATTGCTCTCTCTGGATCACGGGGTCCCGCGTTCGATTCCCGGCCGGGTTGGGGATTTCCTCTGCCCGCGGGCTGGATGTTTGTGTTGTCGTCATCATTTCATCATCATCGTCATTCATGACAGAGTCTAGATTGGACTGTGAAAAGAATTGGATCGTGTGATTATTGGGACTTTATAAGGTAGCTGATGACCACGCAGTTGTGCTCCCCATAAACCAAATATCATCATCATCATCACCACCATGAAGAACAAGAAATTTAGCGAGCTTTAAATATGGGAGGAGGCGTAAACTTTCGTCGCTGTTAGTGGAACTCGAATCCGTTGAATTAACCAAAAGAATGTGTGAAACATCCCGACTAAACTCAATGAAAAACTTACTTGTCGGTCAATGGAAGATATGTCAAAATTGTCGAACTGTAAATCTATGAGCGAGGTGCATAAGAAGACGCACAAAACATACAAAGGACAGCCGTTCTGGCCACAGAGAGCCAGTCGGGCCCAACCGAACGCCGTCTCATCCTCAGCCGAAGGCGTCATTTGAACGCGGTAAGGCGTGGGCGGGGAGAGGGGGGTTGTCGGGTTAGTAGACCTTGGAGCCGCCACTTCTCATTCAAGAAAATGGATTCCGTTCCAGTCCTCTCACAAAGGGAAAATCCCTCGCAGTACCGGGAATGGAGCCCGTGTCCCTCACACGGCAACCATGCCAGGCTGACCACTCAGTTTCGGAGGCGGACATGTAACAAAAACTGAGTTGGAATAAGATAACAATCTCATAACGCCATAGTGTTCAACAAATTTTATGCATTTATAGCTCAATAAAGTCACACAGATCATTATGTAGCAGCCAAAAAAGATTTCAGCGAGCTTAAGCAAACCTGTGTTTGTAAAAGGACCACTCAGGATTAAAAATTCTTTGAAAAATTGCCGAAAACCATGTAAAACTGTTTAGCATGTTGACATCCTATTTCTTCAGGGAAATAAAAATTTCGTTATTTTGATTTCTTTCGCCAGTCTATTGCTGGGTTTTGAAGACTACAGCAATATTATAATCACAAAATTTCGTGCTGATGTTTCCTGTCTCTATTGGTGGAAAAGCGCAAAAAACAAGATTTTGCTTGAATTACGCAATGTATATAAATTGCCACCACGCTACTACCACTTGTGTGGGGGCTTCGTTGGAGATTTCCTTTGTAATGATACTGCCATAGTCTATATTTGCTTATTTCTTATCTTCTATTTTCGCCACTTGATATTATTCGCCAGTTTTGCAGTGGCAGAAAAATTAGAAAAAAATCGCGCGAATTGTCACAGGCCCAAAATACTAACTTTATACAAAAGAGGTTGCGCTGTTTGAACAGGTAACTCACGTTTGAAGGCAATATTCAGAGGCGTTTTCTGTAGGCGGAAGCCAGACGGCGAAGCGGCCGCCGAAACCGGAATGGTGCAGACATAAACAAGAGTAGCGACAGCATGCACAATGGCAGCTGTTAATTATCGCCAGCAGACAACGACGGTAACTGCGACGTAACTTTTCTCCGTCGTCTGAAAACCTGAGCGCAGAATTCCTCAGTGGGGAGGAAGTAAAGTCGCTTTCTTCGAAGCCTGCCTGCATGCGAGCCACAGTGGAAGGCGGTAACCGGGCATGCCACTGCCACGGAATCCAATTAATTTAACCCTCTCGCTTGTCCGGAGGAAATAACAGGCTTGGCGGTTCGGGGCCCGGTGGGCGTGCGGAGGAGGGATAGTGGGTCCGTTGGTGCGGGCCCCGGGGCTGGGGGTCGGGGGAATCACCGCCTGCAGCGCTGCCACCGCTCCGCACGCTCACATCTCGCCGATCCAAGTCGGCAGCACTGCGCCTCTCCCGTCGCCGCAGACGTCCCCTGTCAGCAGTGGCGCGAGAACCCCAAATTTTCACGGAAGAAAGGGAAACTCACTTTGTTCCTTGGAAATATAGGAGAGTATGATAGAAAATTTCTCAGTCTGGGACAAATTTTGCGTTGATATCCATGAAAAATACAGCATAAACAGGAGCCATCAGAATCAGAACGACGCATGAAGCAGAAAGGTTCGGCATAAAGCGCCAAGAGTTCTTGATCGACGGGTGAAATTGTCAAAAGTTTGAACCACAGGAGAGAGCAAAGGGAACGCTGAAAAAATCTGAACTGGCTGACGCTGGAGGATAGGCGTAAGGCCGGTATTACACTATCATATTTCTTTGTTAAAGATTTGATCAGATATTCCGTCAAATATATTTGATAAAGACATTTGACGATGCGCTAGAAGGGGTATTACACTGTCATCATATTTTTCGTCCAAGTTCAAGATGGCTGACAACAACAACTTGTTATTAACCGCAGCAGTTGCATGTACCACAATTGCACTGTATGCACGCCCGGAAGAGAAGCGGGGGGAAAAAAGGAAACATACCTTGGTGAAGCCGTGGGTTTTACGACGACACGATAAAAGCATTCAACAAAACTTGTTAAGTGAGCTTATGGTGGAAGACGTCAGGTCGTACACCAATTACTTAAAAATTAGATGAGCATACATTTCTGTATGTGCTCAATGAAGTGTATCCTCATATCACAACGCACAATATTCACTTAAGAACTGCTACATCTGCAGAAAACAGGCTCACTATAACACTCCGATTCCTTGCTACAGGAGAGGGTTAGGTTAGGTTAGGTCAGGTCAGGTCAGGTCTCCAATCTTCGTAATCTATTTTTGTATTCGGCGTGCTCACGTTGTAAAGCGCCTCATCAGCTTCATACATCTCTATTAATTTTGTAATTGTCGGCACACACCAATTGTATTTACCGGCAATGTTTATAAAAACACTACAGACGACAGAATGCAGCGATGCTAGCACTTCATGTGGTAACATGTCACATTGCAGTGAACAGAAGACAAGCGACTTCCTTGATCAAATCTGCAGCGAGGCCCTAGATTTGATCAAATATTGGACGACATTTGACAAAGTTGCCAATTACACCATCAAATATCTTTGACAAAGATATTGGACAAAGAAATTCGACAGTGTAATACCAGCCTAATACCAACACGCGAGAAAGTCTACGTACAAAGTTTCTAGAACAGGCATTAAGTGTATTGCTCATTTGGGAATGCGTTGACGACATAAGACTAAAGTTGGGAGACCGGGTCGTGAGTCGGATAGTTCAGTCGGGTGCTTCGGAAGACCTATCATGTTTTAACTTTGAAACTAAGCTTTCCTTTTTTTGGTTTGACGAGGAGCCTTGGTTGTTTCTTTTATTGAAGAGGAGTATTTTACGTTACGCCGTAACAAAATACAGTCTGTAGCGTGAGAATCTACCATGGAAGGCACTATTAGAGAGAGAAAGAAAGGCTACAAGGGGAGATTGTAACCCCCTCCTTTCCTCTCTCCAAAAAACAAAGTCGTTAGTACTTGCCCACGAAATTCAGAGGTCCCAGACCCGAGTGCCGGCCCGGCAAACAATTTTATTTGCCAGGAAGTTTCATATCAGCGCATATTCCGCTGCAGAGTGAAAATTCATTATGGATCAAAATTAGGCTAATTACAGCGCGCAAAGAGGCATTCTTTCCACGAGCCCTCGTATACAAATGGAACGGGAATAAACCCTATGAGGTGCAATGGCAATGGCAATGGCAATCGCCCACATTAGAGACTAACGGTGTAAATTTCTGCGACACTTCACTGTTTATATCTATATAAATTTCAAATTCAAACAAAATTAAAGCTAATGTCTCAGTGCAGTATGTGTTATGTTTAAAGAATGCCTACTGTTTTGACCAAGCTGTCTATATTGGAATAATGTGAATCGGTTAAAGTTAGTCATAATGCAATCTCTCAACAGAGCTGCCATACATAAATATAATTGCTTACAAACATGTAGGAAATGGCATTTCATCGGATATGTTAATCTAATGAACGATCCGAAATTCAGCTACAAACTGTCTCACTACATCGAACTAACTACACTGGAATGTTGACTATTTTTCCCACCGATAAGTAATCGCATTGTTCAGTTGAAATGTAGCCTGTGTAACTTGCGAAACTCTTGACTCCGTGTTTTCAAAATATCATGTACTGAAGCTCCCAATAAGCAGGTCTCTGTGAAGCAGGTAGACGAGAGATTAGAAGTACAGTATATAAAAGATGCGACAACGGACGACTGCAAAATGAACAAAGAAAATGAATGTTTCCAGTTTCGCTGCGTTGATGATGAACCGATGGGTTATTATGAGGGAGAAAAAAACCAGTACAGTGAAAATCGTTGACAAAATTATGCGATTTCTTTTGTGTTGCCAACACAATACATCAACCGAATACCGTGCATTTAATCGTGTTTACAATAACAATCTTAAAAAGTATAATGTCAATATAATTACGTGACTTTAGGAAAGCGATACTGCAGATAGACTACCTTGAACTCAAAAGCTGCTCTCGGTTCCTCACACCTTTCGGTAGTTTCATCGCGTATAAATAAGCTACGTCTTTGCACTGTGTTCGCGACGTTTCGGACGTTTTCCATATACGCCAGAACAGTATTAAATTTGGAGTTCTTCGCCTAAGAAACCAATTGGTTATGAGAGCCACCAATTTCAGTGAATACTATGACCCCTTCGTGGGTATATAATGCAACAACCACCAAGTCTATAGAGACAATGTTGGTACCACTACGCCGTCGAGGCATCTGTAAAAGCTTCTACTTCCATACTGAAACTAAGCAGTTTCACTCTCCCAAAGCTGAATGATAACGAAAATTTGGAAGAATCAATCTGTCAATTCCTTAAAATAATATGCCCAGCCATTTAAAAACATACAATGCAGTTGTGTGTGCTCCTTCTTTGGATTGTTATAGGCCACTGACTTACTCTCACAAGGAGCATAAACACAGAAATTGCTAAGTAACATGTTTACTTACTGATACCCCATTTCTGGACTTGTTTATTATAAATCGTACCAAGAACTATGTGTTTGTAATAGATTGCCGTTTATATTTTATTGTTGTATTACCTCTGGAGGTAATAACTCTGAACTATCAATTTTTTTGTCACATGTATAAGAAAGGAAAGACTTCAAACAAAGACATATCTAGTTTATTTCATTTTCTTGCAGATATAGATGAATGTGCCTCAGCACCATGCCAGAATAGTGGAACATGTGTTGACCAGGTGAATAGTTTCATGTGCCTGTGTCCACCTGGATGGGAAGGAGATGCATGTCAGTTTGGTGAGTTGACATATATTTGTATGTAATTATGAAGTATTATAGTTATGTTTAAAAAGTTGTGTGTAAATAAAATCTTATGGTATTGCAGTTTATTGCTGTACTACACTACCACTACTTGGTTTATAATTTTTGTAGGGTTTCAGTTGTACAAAAGTCAGACCTACCAAATATAATACATTATTATTAATAAAGCAATTTTTAATCAGAAACTCCTTAGAGCTAGATAATGCACACTTTTTTGCCAAGATAGTATAAGAAAAATTTTGGAAAGGTAGTTTTCACACACATGACTAGGTTAAAATTTTTGAATTATTAGTAGGTAGTCTACTTATATATTTATTTATCGTTCACTCTTTCTGTAATGTAAGTAAGTATTTCAAATATATGTTGACAAATCCCAGGAATCTTTCTTCCAATGCTATAAGCTCTAAAGTTCCGGACTATGCCTGTTTATAAAAGGTGTCCATAAATATCGAGTGACAAGTTGTGGACTTAAAATTTATCAGTTAATTACACTTTATCTTCACATGGTCCTTAAAAAGTGAAGAATCAAAAGGTTGAGTGTACTGAAAGATACCTATATGGTTCACAGATGCAGACGAATGCCAACAGGACCCTGATCCATGCAAGAATGCTGTATCATGTCACAATGTTGTTGGAAGTTATCGTTGCAAATGCAGGAAAGGATGGGAAGGACAAAACTGTGACTTAAACATTAATGATTGTGTCGGCCAGTGTCAACATGGAGCAACTTGCATAGATCTTGTCAATGACTACCACTGTGCCTGCCAGCCAGGCTTTACAGGTAAATCATTCACAACATTAAGTTAGCATGCTTTAATAATGGAAAATAATATAGAAGAAGCTGTGTAAGGGGTCAAGATTCAGTAATAAGAATTTGTTTCCTTGTTACAACAGTCTGTATCTCTTCGACACAGAATCTACATTTTGAGGAGCAATTAAGATGCCAAAAACATTTTAATTTCTATTTATAACCTTTATTCTTTTGTGTTAATTATTTACTCTTTTTTTTCCTGTAGCAAGTAAATATATTGAGAGGATGTATTTTCTATTGTAATTACTATTTCACAGGACGTGATTGCCACACAAACATCAATGAATGTGAGAGTAATCCTTGTAAAAATGGTGGAGAATGCTCAGATCAGGTGAATGGGTATCGCTGCATTTGCCCTGTTGGCTACACTGGAGATCAGTGTGAGGTAGGTGCAGTAGCAACCGTGAAGTTACTAAATGGTCTTGTGCTCCTTATTACAATTCATTTGGCATTATTCAATGTGCCTCATGTAAACTACTATTGTGTAGCAAATCTTATGCTTCTGGAGAGAATGCAAATAAAATTGTAATTTTCAGATTCAACCAGCTCACTGCACACCAAACCCTTGCCAAAATTCTGCCCCGTGTTTCAATACTCAAGCAGATTACTATTGCCATTGTCCTGAGAACTGGGAAGGAAAAAACTGCAGTACACCTAGAATACAGTGTAACAATCCTCCTTGCAACAGTAAGTACCACATTTTAACACCTCTCATACCATTTATTAGTATTTTTTTGCTATTAATAACTTTTACTTAAGTATGTTTTGTTATGCACAACATTTCCTAAGAAATAGTGGCCTCCGACACCAACTATATCAAATGCATAATTTGCTCTCTGTGTAACATGTCACACTTCATAATTTAGTACTGGAACTGCATTAACTTTCCTGTTGATTAAGTGATTTCTACAATATAAAGGCCTTTATAATTATCAGCACAACCCTTAAAATAAACATTGTCTTTGCTGTTTATCCCAGTGTACGAGGTAATTTGAAACAGGTGTTCCACATCTATTGCCCATGCATGTACTACAGCTCTGGTGTTATTGAAGAGGCAGCAGGGAGTCTGGTGGCTCCCTGCTGTGAAGAGAAATGAGCTAAAGCCAGTAACAAATATACCAAAAAGAATGTTGCCCCAGGTTCCGAAAGAGCCATTCTGAACGCTTTAAAAGTTTGAGCCTCTGTTAGAATCTCATTACCTATAATTGCCCATGTTTGCACCATTAAAAGTTGTATTATATTTTGCATTGTGTGAGTGGTTAAAAATTATCTGTACTGGTATTCTAGTTTTCTCAATACAATTTTTACTTTTATACCTCAACTACACTGTATGGTCATCAGTTTCGGGCATTCATTGACACATATTTAGTACATGAAATTGGTTGTGGCACATTAGACTAACTAGGCACCATTCTTCTTTGCTTAGAACATCATACAATAAAACTACATGTTCAACAACAAAAATTTGTATGTTACAGATGTCGACAGCTGCATGGTGCAAACTGGAAATGCATCTTCTACCAGCCCAGGAATTTGTGGTGACCATGGAGTATGTGTCAGTCTTCCAGAAGGTGGTTTCAAATGCAACTGTGATCCTGGATTCACAGGAAAATACTGCCATGAGAGTGAGTTTATATGTATGTTATATGTCAGTATACCACATTTCATTTATCGTACACATTTTTATTCCTCGTTATCTCAATTTTTAACAGATATAAATGACTGCAAAGTTAATCCATGTCAGAATGGTGGCACTTGTGTGGATAAAGTCAACTCCTTTCAGTGCATTTGTAAAGAAGGATGGGAAGGAGACATTTGTGAAAGAAGTAAGTTGTATTTTAATTAGAAACCTGTAGAAGGCTCTTGCACAGAAGCACTAGGTTGTAGACTAACTAGTGTTCAGCATCACAGGCACATATATTTTATGATTGCCACTATTTACCATTCCAGATAAGAACGAATGTAGTCCCAGTCCTTGTCATAACAACGGAAGTTGTTTAGATCGAATGGCAGACTTTGAATGCATCTGCAGAGATGGGTGGAAGGGCAAAACCTGCAACCTAAAGGACAGTCATTGTGATCATACAACGTGTCGTAATGGTGGAACATGTCAGGATCTTGGTGATACTTATATATGTCACTGCACCTCAGACTGGGAAGGGACAACGTGTCACATTGGTGAGTAAATATTACTTCATGCATGTTAAGTCGGTATCACAGCTAGCATAAACAATTCCACTGATATAACAAAAACTTCAAGAATGGTGATGGTAGAGTTGTGCATTATTCTGCAAATGAATTGTACTTGGTTTTCAATTAATTTTTTACATAATTAAATTTTAGTTTTTTTCTAAATTTTGTTTTTTGGTGATTTACAGCAAAGTCAAGTGCATGCAAATCAAATCCTTGCCAGAATGGTGCCACCTGTGTAAATACCGGAGATGCATACAAATGCATCTGCAAGGATGGCTTTGAGGGAAAACATTGTCAACATGACATCAATGACTGTCATCCGCCCCCTTGTTACAATGGTGGCAAATGTGTTGATGGAGTAAACTGGTTCCTTTGTGAATGTGCAGAGGGATTCACTGGACCTGATTGTAGAATTAATGTTAATGACTGTGCTTCAAACCCGTGCAGTTTTGGAAGCACGTGTGTGGACGGTATTGGTGAATTTCGGTGCATCTGTCCACCAGGACGTACTGGACTGCGCTGTGAACATGGTAAGTAAACTTATTAACAGATACTGTCATTTCTAGATATAATTCTTTATTTTTATTTACTTACGTGCGGGAATTATTTTTGTTTGTAAATAAATTACACAGCCTTGCATAAAGCAAAAGGTAGACATGTAAGACATGGTCTTTTTATAGCTGTGCTGCCAAGATTGATTCAGATACTTAGTGTAAGTGCTAGTTGAAGCTCTCCCCAAAATTACCCAACAAGTGTTAATATCTGAAAACTTCTATTTCTTATCATTGCAAAGACCGAGCACCATGAGGAACTATGTTTTCAGACCATCGTCTCAGAATCCCTCTGCACCAAGGAAATTCCCTCCTTGTCTGTCCCAGGAACCTGATGTCCAGACATTGTTCAGTTATAGGCCAAATACAACTATTTCATGTAGTATACGCTTCTAGACTATTGTAGATGCTGTGTGTAACAACATGTGTACTTTCTTTAGTGGCTGATCATCTCTCTGCTCTTGGAGAGTGTCAATGGGAAGGACGAAAGTACACCAGGAATACGACATGGCTTGATGAATGCAATACATGCATTTGCTCCAGTAGTGGACCAGTTTGTACACAGATTTGGTGTGGATTAGGAAACTGCCTTGGGCAGCCCAACTTAACACATGGAGCTGTTATTTGTCAGTCGAATCAGGTATGTGGCTCACTTAAAAAAACTTATTATTTTTGAAATTTGTCTGTATACTGTTGCTGAGAAGAACTAACTTAGATGTACAAATCATGGGCTGTGCCCCATTCTCTTGTATTAATAACCATGTTAGATTATTTTGCTGTTCTTCACACCTCAGCCAACCACACGCAAGCATAATAGTTGTCTTTAGAACATTAAGGTTATTATCACTTCATGTATTTTTGTTACTCTTCAGTTCATAATAGTACTTTCCAAATGTTCATTGCTGTTTGTTTTATCTGTACTCCAACAACTATCTGTACATAACAATTACCATGGTTCTCTGATAGTAACCTCTTGTATTCATTATAATGCTACAACACATTCAAGTTACTTTGTTCACGACCTTTGAGTCTCATCATACGCTGTACTTTCTTGTTCAGTGTTATGGCTAAATTCAACTGGATTGCCATTCACAGTTACCTCTATGGTTCCTCCAAGTCTGCTGTAGTTACAACACATTGATTCATATTACTTTACTACAACATTATACTTAATATGAGTTATGTTTCATAAGTCTGTATTTATTTAACTACTCTACTATAGCTGTAACTCACAATTCTTATTAGCTCTCAATTTGTGTCATCCTCAAAACATGGCTCATGACTGACCTTTAACACATTATATATTATTAGAAATTACAGAAGGAAAATAAGTGATGTATTGTCTTAATTGTTTGGATTGTTTGTGCAGTGTCAAAAGTAATCCAATATCCATCCTAGTAGTTCGAGTATTCGAAGTTTCCTATGTGACAGTCCTCTTGTAGGTATTAAGCTTTTACTTTTCCAGCAGCACAGGATATTTTATTTTTCAGTTTTTCCTTCACAATCATGATACAATTTTGTACCACAAACTAATGTTATGACCACCATCATTTGAAAATTGCTTACAATAATGAATTCTAGGCTGAAAATAATAAATAAAACTCAGCCAACCACTATGCTGCAGATGATTGAAGGGTAACACAGTGGTACAGTCTTTATTTATATACCATTATTTGGAAAAGGATAGATTGCTATTCACCATAAAGATGACGTATTGAGTTGCAGACAGGTACAACAAAAAGACTCTTACCTCCAGCATACACGACTGTCATTTCTGGCATCTTGGACGGGAATTATTTATTTACTTTTTTAGTCATTCATCCAGGACTGATCTTATGATACCATTTGATTTTTCATCATAAAAGAATGAAAATAATTAGCTCCAAAAATATTCATAGACACAGTATACAGGGTGTACATAAAGCCCGGGAACACTTCCAATTATTTATTGCACAAGAACGAAACATTGTACAGGTATCATATATACGTCATTTTGAAGAGAAATCCTGAAAGTTTCTTTTTTTTTCATATATACTGCCACAGCATAGTTTGGTAATTTGCCGATAGTCATCACTAGTCACAAACATGGCGAATTTGACTATGCTACAGAAGAGGACAGCTGTTTCATGAAATGGTCTCCCTGATCACCATATCCCACTCTGTGTGACTTTTTTTCTGTGGGGACACATCTGGTGTATGTACCGCCTCTACCATGTGATGAAGCAGAGTTCGGGAAGAGAATATGGGAAGTGACTGCCACTGTCGACGATGTCTTGCTGGGTCGGGTATGGCAAGAATTCGATTACCATACTGACATCTGCTGGGTCACTCATGGTTCAAATATCAAATGTTTGTAAAGAAAACTTTCAGAGTTTCTTTTCAAAATGCAAATGTATGACATCTGCACAGTGTTTAGTCTTTGTGCAAAAAATAATTGAAAGTGTTCCCTTTACTTACACCCTGTATATAAGTATTCTTTATGAAAATATGCCCCTGCATTAACTCCATGCCCATAAACATTCCAGTATTCCCCATGCACATCTCCACGTCTCCCCCCCCCCCCCCCCCCCCCCCCCCCGGTCTAACTGAAAAACTGAGTCAGCACCCCCATGATGCACGACGAGATATTGAACTCAGGAGAATGACAAGACATTATTATCATGTACTAAAGATTTTTATCAAAACAGGACATATTTGTCACAGGGAATTATCTGTGATCCTGTCTGTACAAAATACAATTATTTTTCTGACTTTCAATTGCTGTTTTTTATTTCAAAATGACTGGTTTTGGCAAAGTCACCCATCTTCCGACCTGTTAAACAACAAAATAAATTACAATTGGATTCAATCCTGTGTTTACGAAGCTTAAATACTATAAAATGCTTTGTAAGCTTCGTAAACATAGGATTAGAGCCCAGTAGTTATTTATTTTGTTGTTTAACGGGTCTGGAGATGGCAAATATCGCCTGAAACTGGTCATTCTGAAATAAGAAACACTGATAAATGGGCAGAAAGAGACGACAGATTTCATGATATCATTTTCTTGCAAAAATATTACAGTTGTAATGTGGCAAGGTGTTCTAGTTATCCCATTTCATTATTAAGTACTACTCTGTGTAATCTTTGACTGTGTAATATGCATTCTTTATGAATAATGTTTTAATTGGCTTCATTAGAGGATGTATTTTCACAGTTTTTCATCTCCTTGGGCAATTTATTATACAATTTTATTCCCTGATAGAAAATGCTCTTTTAAGTCTTTTGTTTATTTCTCCGTGGTAACTGTGATTCCAAACTGTCTCTTGTCCAGGATTAGGTATAGAACTATTATTATAATATTTAGTAATGTTTTCCATGATATACACAACAGATTTGTAAATGTACTCATTGTAAAGATACCCAATTTTTTAAACAATTCTTTAAATGATTGAGTATACCATATGAGAGGAGGCATGTAACTAAACTGCTATATGTATGCAGTGTGTTCATGATATCATTAACTTACACTATAAGCATTTTAAAGTAGAAATGAAATATTGTAACCAGTCTATATGTCAATAAAAATGAGACACCTGTTTTGTAAAAATTTTTCCATACTGTAAAACCATCCTTACTTAACAAAAATAATAACATTAGATTAATATTTTCATAGGTTTGTGTTCCTACACCACGAGAGGCATGTTTAACTCCTCCATGTGCCCCATGGGGTGAATGCCGCAATTTGGAAAGCGGTAAACGTGTTGGTCCACCATCGCTGCCAGCACCACCAGGATGCTGGCCCAATCAAGCAGTACTAAGTAACACATGTGCCCGGCTGACTCTGCTACTGGATCGATCACAGCTGCCTCAGGGGGTTACAGTGGAAGGGCTGTGTTGTGATTTACGACGACTACTGGCTGCTGGTCATGCTGCTACAATTACAGCTGCACATTCCACACCACAACTTGTTCTACTTTGTGACCTCAAACAGGGATACAATGACACAATTGAGGTCACTTTGGTGAGTCTATTGCTCAATTTTAAAAAAGAATTGTCACACCTGTAATATTAGAAACTTTTCTTTTATGATTCAGTTTTTACTGGAAATTAATCTATAAATGTTTAATACGTAATTTTGACAAATTATAGCTAGCAGCGAGCTGTTATGTGCAACAATAATTGTCTTTCATGTAAACAGATAGGAAGAAATTATGAAATTGGCATGTAGTTAAAGTTATTTTTAAAAATGTTCTCTACTGAATTCCTGTTCAAGCAGCCTGAAACTGCATTTTTCTTCTTTTCCTTGTGTCATTCTGTGCTTGAAGTTTGTATTATAATTGTAACTGCGTAGTACTGAATAGTAAGTGCTTCCTCACAAGCATTATGTTGTGTGAAGCAGCACTACTGCACCAGCTACATTAATTTTTTCCTTTATTCAACTGTCTTTAGTGCTAGCCTAATTTGCCTTAAACAGATGATTCACAACATCTGTCCTGGATATAATTCCATTAAAAATAGATCTTTATACATGATGTAAGTGGAATCACCTTCCTTATAAACACATTACTATATCCTTGAATCAGGACAGACTGTTACTGTGAGTAAATGTTTATGATGTCAATGCATGTCATATACCATCTCCTCACTAACACCCTAAATGCACAATTATTTCACCCTCTTTATAATGTGCTTAATTTTCTTTTAATCATAACTTTTTATCCCCCCCCCCCCCCCCCCCCCTCTGCAAGAGGCACATCCATCTTCTTATGGAGATACTTCAGTCGAGTATTATAAGAACTCTCCTCTGATTCTCACCAACAACACAAAAAGAGCCTCTAATGTATGAACTGCATAGAAAAAAAGGTTTAAGTGAGTGTTAATAACGTTTAGAATCAAATGAAATGTGCAGAGAGTTCAACTGTTGTCATGAAATACATAGTTTGAATAGGTGACATTGGATTAAAAATATATCGGTTGTACAGGATTCTCTCATTTAGACATCTCTTCCCGGCCTTAGGGTACACTGAGCTACATTTACCTGTCTGTTACATTTCAATTGAAATCGAGCCCATTCGAGTTACGTATATTCTTACATTTTTATTCACATGTCCACTAATGTTTGTATACGGATACTGAAATTCAATTTCCAGGACAGCCAGTTTGGAAGATAAATATTTTCAGTTATGAATATTTCACCAAACAATGGTAGAAGAATCCGTCAACTTGTATTTTCATAGTGTGACATAATATCATTCCTCAGTCAATATACAATGTCACATATCCTATTAAGGCAACTATCTAAGCCTATAACAAATATTTTGTGTGTATTATAGCCTTTCATTTTGTTGTTCTATTTGCTTTTTGTTTTATTTTGATGTTAATAGGTACCTACAACATTAATCAAATTGTTTTTCTCTCTTTTTTTCTTTAGTCATCACCTTCACCATACTCAGGCATTGAAGAGAATCGAGCAGTAACTGAAGGAATAAGAGTCTTGGGTGAGCTAATAAGCCGCAAACAGACCAATCTCTCAGCTCTGACATCAATAGTTGAGGTGAAGGTTGAAACAGCACTAGTGAGTGAAGAAAAACCTGGTATGTATTCTCAAAGTTACGGTATATGTTTCTGTATTTATCTTTTTTTTCTGAGCAACTTCAATCTTTCAGAATGCTATTACACAATGTCTCACCTCTGAGGAAGTAATTTTGTTCAGCTTAGTAATTACTCAATTGAGAGTAGCAGATGTTATTCTAATTTAAAAATTCTTTCTTTGAAAATACAGCTGCACTATCCTGTTTTGATTTTCATCAGCTACACATCTTCCAGCATTCAGACCGTTACACATACACACACTGAAAGCATATGAATAATTTCACTAAAACTGGTATTAGGCAATTAGTGTAAAAGTTGTTATTTCCAATTTATTTTCAGTAAATCAAAACTTTATGTACGTAATTTAACTTTTAATGTCAGTTAAGTGCTCATTTAATATAAGAAAAGCATTTGTGTATTATGTCATTTATATGAAAATATAACATTAATATATCTTCCATTTTCCAACAGGTAATGGATACATGATTGCTCTAATCTGTGTTATTTTCGCCATCCTGTGTTTTGCGGGAGTTGCTGGTTTTTTTTATTGGCACCACTTACTCCGTCGCCGCCAGTCAGGAGCAGGGAACAATGGTGGTGTTATGGGCAATGGATCCTCTTGTCACCACCTTCATCATCACAGCCATCACGATGATGAAAAATCTAACAATCTCCAAAATGAGGAAAATTTAAGAAGATATGCAAATCCGCTTAAGGATGAGGGGAAGGCAGCAGGAACTGTAAGCAGTACTGGTGATGGAAACACACTGGATCTACCCCCACGCATCAGTGTTGTACGTCCACTTTCTGCAGCAACACTAGTGTCGTCTGATGGTCCATCAGAGGCACTTGAAATGGTTTCTGATACTGATGCTACAGAAATGGCTTCACCTGGTAAAGCTGGAAGCTCTTCAGCAGCCTCAGCTGGCCAAAGTGAACAATTACAGCGAACACCAAGATCTGCTTCAACACATCGCAATAGCCAGATCTTATTATACAAAGCCCAGAACCCAGATGTACGGAAAAACACTGCAGCAACTTTTGATGATGTAGGCACACACAAAGACTTTGCCAAAAGGATTATAAACCTCAAGGCACAGCCACCAGTCCAGAGGACGTTGCATTCTTCACAGATTGACAGGAGTGGTGATGTGTTAACAGTGATTGTGTAGTATCAGTGTTCTGTCGCAGAAGGATTGGTGTCATAGAATGTACATGTGGGTTTAAAGCTTAACAAAAACATGGTGATAAAAATAAAACTGAATCCAATAAATTGACAGCTTATTTTGTGCATTGGGAATAAGTGCAATGCTGACTTGTTTGTAACAGACTTTAACATTCTCTTGTATATCATAATATTGTTAATGAGGAACAATTGGTGAGTGGAGATGCAAAAAGAAAGGCAATATTTTACTGTTTTGCATCTGAACTGATAATTGCTGATTGTTCAGAAGGTGTAAATATGGAACTGAACAGGGAAAAAAACTGTTGACTGTCATGTGTATAGAATAGTAATATGTTAAAGACTGTGTCATGAGAAACAGTATTAAAATTAAGAACAGTCTGATTAGGTGACATAGTTTTCAAGGCCTTTCAGACGTGGATGAAAATTTTGCACAAGAGGAATTACAAGGTTAGAATGGATGAGGTGGATCAAAGATAGAGATTTAACAATTTGTTCAAAAGAAACATGTGCTATGAATTAGTTTTTTTGCCATAGCTTGATACTCAGTTGGACATTGTAGATACATTGCTGACTGCCCAAACAAATTTTATTGTTTTTTTTTTTAATTTTTGTTTTCTTTAACTAAGTTAACTGTGCTTCTGTGTTGTTCATGTTTAAGCTTCACTGTCAAATTTCCTGGCAACAAAAAAGCATTGATGTTGAGTAGCTATTCAAATTTCTTTATGTTAAAAGTACCATGGAATAAAAATAATGTAGAATAATTTGCACTGTTTTAACTTTCTTCAGATGTATGGTAAATATACTTTTTGCACACCATGACTATGCTTCTAATGTTTTTGTCAAAAGTTAAGTTTCCTTAAAAAATCATCTTTAGCATAATCAGAAATAGTATTCCCATTCGAAAATAGGTTATACAACAGATGTATCAGTTTGAATTGTCCTGCAACAGCATTTACCTGCACACTGTTAAATAACTTACAATACTACCACAATTTTTTGTAACTTGTAAAATTATTGAACTTATGCACATGGCATCAGTACACCAGAAAGTGCCTCACAATTCTTGCACAAACATTACACATATAAGTTTAACAGAAAATCTCATATTAATAAATACAGAACTTTTGTGCAGTCTGTGTTCCTTTATAGATAAGGTCTGTAGTGTACTTCTTGAAAACATCCGTATTAAGTTAACTCATTGTAGTCTGGAAATGTTATAGTACTCACTTGAACATATTTCATTGTAAAAAAAAAAGAAATAGTGTAGCTAACACTGACAATACTGTGTCTTCACACTACTGAAACCAAATTTGTTTTGTATTTGTCACAAAAGATTTGAGTTTATATTATATAAGGAAAACAATGAAATTGTAATGTATAAGGATTTGATCAGCACTTAAAAATGGAATAAGTGTACTATATTTTGAATTTCATTAATGTCAAATTCCACATGTTCTGTCAAGTTTTTATTTTAATAATGAAACAATAACTCATTTTAATTTATGGCTCTGCTACTTCAACTATGATTTTCTCTCCTTTTATCATTTGCTGTTAACAATATCTGAAATTTAATTTTTTATGACAACTTACCTGGTTCTTTAATCATCCTCCTTTAAAAAAAACTCACATTGAATTCTGTGATCATTATTAAAATACTTTTCTGTGAAAATGTTAGCATATTTTCCAGCCTGTAGATATAGATGTACATAACATACGTTTATTGAAACTGATGTTTATAATGTATATGAAGTAATTACTATTTATACACTGCTAAATAATTCATATGGAATTGTTTACAGATATACAAAAGCAGGCATGATTTATGCAGTACTGTCGTAAGGCACAGGAACACGCATGTTTCATGCCTGCCTGGATGACTCTGTGACATGAGTGTACTTAGTGAACAGTTTAAATGTTTAAAAATAGAAGGTTGTGATTTGTATATTGTAAATTTCTTAGAAATATATTGCAGTAATGTACCTGTATATTTTAGTATAGAACATTTATTCAGTCACATAAGCTTTCAAACCTGTTCCATTCCACAGTGATGGAAAAAGTGCCTAAGCACTGTGCCTTTTGTATTATGGCTTTCATTTATTTTTAAAATTTATAAATAAGAATATTTGTACATTACTACACATGTCATTTCATACAGCAGTACTGCCTTTTGAGCACTGCTCCAGAATAGTTGTTCCACATAGGCACAGAAAGAAAATGAAGGGAAAAGGCAGATTTATAACTTAAATATATTTACACTATATTTTTAAGATTGCCTGTATTATTCGCATGTTTCTGTGTATATGAAAATGAGCAAGAGTGTGAGCATGTTTGTAGTACAATATGTGTAATGCATATTTATACATTAACACATATTTTGATAATATCTCTATAGCCTGTAAATACATTAATCTGTTGATTGACTGAAGAACAGATTCCACTGAGAAAAACAAAAGCATGTGTGAATGACTGACCAAAGCTTGCCATTGTTGTTTACTAGAGCAGATGCGAGGCTGTAATGACACTCTAAATTATTGAATAACATAGATACACTTTAGACATGATACGCAATAAGTAGGGACATTCTAAACCTTAGAAAGGTCATCTGATAATACGGAAAGACAAGGACAATGTAAGGTTAATATTTTGAGCCACTCTATTATCCTTTCAACAGTTTTCTTCTGTAAGTTTAAAATGAAGCACAGTCATGATTTTATTGCTCTTAATAAAGGCTTTCAGAGAGATTGGATATCATTCATAAATGTGTCATAAATTATAACTGAGCATGATTGTCCAGTTTGTGTTGTATATCTAATAGACCTGTTAAATTTTAGTTGCTACAAAGATGTGTCCAAAAAACTCTGAATGAATACTGCTCATTAATATGTGTAACACCTGAGTGTTGTAGATGATCTGCTTTTGAATGTCAGATGAATAAAGATGTTGAACATATGCTGTTATTGCAAATAACTAATTGTACCTAATATTCATTCATTGATTCATTTATCCATCATATTCCACAGAGCCTATACAGAAGGAGACATTCAAGGATTTGGAACAAGTCAAGATGTACATTAACAAAACACATGCAGATCATAGAAACTTGATACATACACTGTACAAACAAAAAACTATTACTATATTGCTTAACACTATTCGTGCTAAATTTAACCAAGTGAATTACAAAGAAAGCCGATTCTTCCCCAATTATATTAATAACTATACAATAATTGGCAATATATACTGTTTTCTCCTGAACAGACAAGACACCCATGAAAATTCATAATCTACTTTAAAATCAAGAATCAACAAGCTCTTAAGCAGAAACTAGTTCACATGTTAATATTCATAATATACAGATGAGCAAATAAACAAAGTACTGTAAAGTGGTAACATAGCTATCAAATCAGGAGTACACCTTGCTGCAGATATTAACATAAGGATAATATGATTTCATAATGCCACGTAGTACTTTCACTTGATCAGCTTAGTTTCCAGAGAATGTTTGTCTTACTGGATACATTTTTTAGGAATACCGTTCCATGACAATGCAGACGTAAGAGTGAAATTCTGAGATACAATTTTCCTTAGGCTGCCAATGTGTACATAAAACTGTCATCAAATTGTTTGATCACATTTTGGGGCATTATGGTGGTGGACTGTTCCACCGAATGTGCAGATCTTTAGTGGAATGTCATAAGAGGGCCTGTGAGTGCATATGATTTATCACCAGACATCGTTCAGCTGTGGCAGATGATGCCAGTCATGCAAGATGTTCTATTTAAAGATTTACCATTAACATCATCACCATATGACCAAGCAAAAACATCACAATGTTTAAGGTATTGGACTCACTTTTGAAAGGAGTAGGGTGTAAATTTCAATCCAGGTATAGCATTTTAGTGCTAACCTAGCATCATTTCCCA
Organism: Schistocerca gregaria; assembly: GCF_023897955.1. Classification (NCBI taxonomy): domain Eukaryota; kingdom Metazoa; phylum Arthropoda; class Insecta; order Orthoptera; family Acrididae; genus Schistocerca; species Schistocerca gregaria. Next base: position 373,531,865 of record NC_064923.1, read on the forward strand.
ATGGTCCTTTTGGAAAGATACACCCACATTCCTTCTTCTTGTACAACTGATCATGTCTACAATGATCTCATCATAAATAAGACATTAAACACTAGAGAGAAGGTCTCTGATAATATGCCTTTGCATGAATTTTTGTTGTCCAACACAGTATTGTTGAGAGATCTGTTACACTGTCTGTTGCATTTATGAACTGTTGTGGTAAAATAAGTAAACTGAGAATTCAGCAAATAATTCAGGTAAGATTCTTACCACCACAGTGGACAACTACAAAAACTATTTCAAATTAATCAGGAATGGAAATCAGCATGAAGACCAAAATGCCATTTTCATGTGGAATGCTCCACTGCAACCTGCAGTGAAGAATTATGCTGGTCATTTTCAGAAAAGAAGTGTTTACAATTATTCTCCTCCGGTATTAGCAAAAAGAATTGAAATTCTCTTAACTTGGAACCTATTTTATAGTTGTGTAGAAAGGGTGACACTATTGGTATGTGCACTTTCCAATCTGCCACTGTTTAAATCATGTCCTGGTTATATTTTTTGTCCATGAAAGACATTTTTAAATACATCACTTTAGTGTGAACTTTCTGGTGAAGAAATGTTATGTTTCCTACAGAATTCCATGACTGAACTGGAAATCAACCACTGATGAAGACGAGGATTTTGTACCAGAGACAAGTGAAGATGAAACTGAAGACATTGTGAAGGAGGAGGGATTGGTGGAGGAGGATTCAGCTGTTGATCTACCAGCAAGTCAATAAAACACCTCACCCATCACAGCAGGCCCAGCTGAAGGCCTCTACAAGGATCATCACTAGGGGAGGAACCAAGTGGGATAAAGCCAATTTTTCATCTTCTGGATGGTCGACTGTGAACACTTTAAAGGAGAGATGATGTCTCATTACTTACGCTTGCCAATGGTTAGACAATTCTGTCAACAGTACTTTCTGTCTTATTTTTGACTAAGCAATGCTAACTCTCATGAACAAATATATTAAATTAAATGCTTGAAAGGTATAAAAAATAATGAGTAAATGGAACAACTGATAGCCATCATAATGCTCAGAGTGTCATCTGTACAAAAGGTATGACTGCAGATAACCTCTGGTCATCTTATTGTGGGCTTACTTTCATTAAGGACAATACGCCAAGGAACAGATTTTAGGAGCTTCTCAGATTTTTTTGTTTCAATGAAAAATTGACCTGAGCCGAATACCTGCCAGGCAACAAATTTGCTCTTGTATCTGAAATATCAGGAAATCTCATGGAAAGCAGCATTCATTCTTACACACTGGAGAAAACATAACCACAGGCAAGCAACTATCACTGTACAAAACAGGATACAGGTTCACTCAATTAATGTCCAAGAAACCTGACAAATACGATCTCAGATAGTGACTAAGTCTGTATGTAATGCTTTCCAATACCTCAGAAAAGAGGTGATGCATATAGAGAAGCAACCATTTGGAGAGTACATTGTTCTACATCTCATGGAGACACTTCTAAATTGCAGAAGAAACATAATGACAGAAAACTTCTTCATATCTCTTCAACTTGCTATGAAGATGTCCCATCAGTGAACCAGATCCAACACAAAATCTCTGCTAAGGTAAAGAGGACAATGTTGAAATACACCCCATCACCATCCTGCACCAGACTGGCAACCCAGATTGCACTACAATTGTGTACCAAGGAAGGAAGAATAAAAATGTTATTCTTTTGAATATGTTGTTCCTACTTACATACTAAAGATCTGTACAAGTAAACAGGGTTATTCAATAAACTTCTTTAAATCCTTATAGGGGTATAAGCCTTTGACAATCATGTTGTCTGGTTGTGCCAGCCTGTAGCCACCCCCACAGGTAATTTCTACGAACTTTTGGTGCTATTCTTCTAAATTCTCTGGCCTGGTACAACCCACAATGATTATCTCATTAATATTTTTCACATTCAGAACCAGCCTCAGACTCTGTCTGCCTTTGCTATTGCCAGTTGCAGACTGCTATACACAGAATAGGACGGCTCTATTACATCCCATTCGATCATCTTCCTGATTTCCTTTGTTACCACTTCCTTCTTCGTCCAAGGGATGGGATATATAGTGTGATGGTATGTTTCATGTGGGTACACCTCTGTGTTTTATACATACCTTTTTATAGTTCATGGTTTTTCAGAAAATACTTTTTTGTGCATTCTAAGTAAAAGCATTGACTATGTCTGTCACTGCATATCTAGACACTCCGACTCAACTATCTTTTTCCAGATTGGCTCTTTTGTGGTAATTACCTTATTGTTTTGACTGAGATGTGAAGTACAATACCCCTTAGTAGGTAGATTACTGCTTAGAAATAATATTTAGGTCCAGTATACTAAATATGGATACTCTGGCTGTACTAGGCATATATCTCCTCTGTGGCACTTAATTCCAGCACGATTGTTTTTCCTACAGTGTCTACAGTACTGGTTCCAGACGAGAGGTTGATAGTTGCGTTCCTCCCTCTGGTGAAATTCCACCCCAGGATTCAGGCCACTGATGAATTTTTTATCAGCAAGAACATGCAGTTAAAGGCTCAATTTCTCATTAAAAGGTCAACCTGCACCTATGTTTTTACCACCTGCGATATGGCACTAATAACCCTTACTACTCTAAATCCTTGAACTGGAAATGATGGTATTTTGTATACCCAACATAATTCTTTGTGTAAATCATAACTTAAAGCTTGTTGTTGCTCCTGTGTCCAAGATCACAGTCTACAGTACATTACCTATTTTTGCATGCACTGCAGCTTGCACTATAGATTTACCTGTCTTATTACAAGTTTCCAGCTCAGAGCATAGTTCACTGTGCATATCCTTGCCATTGTTGTGATGCAAAGTGTTTACAGAGGTTATAGAGTTGCCTTCATTTTTCTCCTTAACCACTACCAGAAGGCATGAGGTGGTTAAAGGCATGCTCAGATCGAGTTGGCTTCATCCACTATCTCTACTATCCTAATTTGTTGGTCGTGATGCTACTGCAACATATGACTTGTTTCTTTCCTGCACATTTTGGTGCTCAAAATTACTGCTGAATTGAATGTCTCTCTCAGGTGGTCCCCAGTTTTGATTTGGGTGATCCGCCTGTTGGTTAGCCCAGTTTCTGGCATGAAATTGAGTTTTTTTAAGCTGTTGGAAGTTGGGATTGTTGTGTCTCAAGATGCCTCCACGTCCCTTCCTATTGTTTCCTTGCTGATTATTGATGTACCTGCTCCCATTTGAGTTCATGTATGCCACATTCTGTTGTGGTTGCTTATAACCACAGTTATTATGGTCACTATTGTTATGGTAATCGTTCCTTTACCATTACCATTACCATTTTTATTAATGTTACTTCTGCCATTCTCCAGAGGGGAGGGTAACTATCGTTACTTGAGGTAACCTTTCTTCTATCTTCATGGATCAAACCTAGTGAATCCACAATGGCAAGAAATCTTTACAAGTCATCTTCAGGGGTGTTAACTAACTGCTCTCTGATGGGAATTGGTAATTTTGCTTTTAATATTTTTAACACCTCTCTTATTGTCATGAGTTTATACCAGTTATGAGTTTTACTAATATAACTCTCTATGTGTTTTCTCATTCTACTTAACTTCGAGTTGTACAGGTAGGATTGTACACCTCTTGTTTTAGATGTTCTTGGATACAAGTACTCTAGCATTTTGCTAAGAAAATTTTCTTAAATTCTTTGAGTGTTTTATATCTGTTCCCTGTCTCTATTTCCCATAGTGTGGATTCGCCTGTATGTGAAGTTGCAAACTGTATGTTGCTCCATCCAAACCTAGGGCATAACATGCCTAACACTTCTAATGAAAACCTCTTTCTGTTATATAAACAACACATATACAGAACAGTACCTAACTCACAATAATAAAATATACCATGGGGTATCAAAGTGCTTTCCTGACCTATCAGCACAGAAAAAAGGAAACACACACTAGTGCCCTTACCTTAGTTGCATTTAGTGATATGTCCAGGTTGCATGTTATGAATCCTTGTCCACGTATATAATTCTTTGTCATTATAATTTGCTCTCAATGCAAATAAGTTTTTGGGACTTTAAAAATCCACTCAAGCACAGCTGATGACATGTGGGCACAGATTCGAGCCGCACATTAGGGTGCCACTCATATTCTCTCTCTCTCTCTCTCTCTCTCTCTCTCTCTCTCTCTCTCTCTCTTCTTTGGTAGTACATTGTTTTGATTTTAATGTAAGTTGTGGTTGGGGTTGTTGAGAAAAAAGTAAAGAATATTTAACACACTGTTGTCGTTGCATATCTTCTGCATGCTCATAAATGCAGCTTACATACATGCCGACAATGATCAAGGTTGCTACACAGGCACAAATATTAGTAAAATTGCATACAGTTTTGCTTGTAATGGTTTAATTACATTATTTAAATTTGTGGCTAGCTCAAATATAATCAGAGGTAGCTTGAAAGAAATAAATTTAATTGCAAACTCAAAGATATCGTGAAGTAAGCTTACTGCTGTTAAATCTATCCATGCAATAATGTAAAAATTCTGATAAAATGAACTTCACAAATATTAATGCTTGAAAATCATTATCAATATTCAAAGTATTTACAATGTTAGCTTGAAGGTGAAGCCTGATATTTAATTAACCATTATGTAACAGCCACCTGTGTGCCATTATGACAAAAAAAAAAAAAAAGCTAGACGGGCAATCTTCTATACAATTCATTTTAAATAATTATTTTTCACTTAAATATTTCCATGGGGAGCGACAGGTGTTGAATAAGATCAGCAGAAACGGACTTTTTACCATATATTATAAAAGAAAACTGCACCAGAACAGTTAAGTGGCTTAATTCTTCAACGGCAGAGACAAAAGTAGTATTCCATCTTTGAACCAAGTCTTATCTTTAACCTTAATGAGATTAGATGTCCATGGTTACAAACAATTGTATAGTTACTCTCTGATATTAAACTAGACATTTTATTAACATTTTAACAAAAAATTCATATTGACGAGTTCTAGGTTTTATAGTTATTTGATGTATTAGCTATGGTTTTGACTGACAGAAATACACTCAGTTATGTGCTTTCTTTACAGTTCACATTTACTTGTCTGGTATAGGTTTAGTCTAATTTTATAGGGCTTTCAAAGAGACAGCACAAGATAAAACATGATATCCCAGATAAGGTAAAGAGGCCAATGCTGAAATACACTCCATCACCACCCTGTACCAGACTGGCAACACAGATTGCACCACAGTTGCATACCAAGGTTAGAACAATAAAAATTTTATTCTTCTGAGTACATTGCATGCTGAAACAGCAATAAGCAAACAAGGAAAGAAGAAATTGAAACCATATCATTCTACAGTGCGACAATATGGGGTGGACATGATTGATCAAATGGCTCATAAATATATTAACAAAATTTGCATGAAGAAGATGACCAATGCACAACTTCTACATCATCTTCGACATGGTATCAATAAATCATTACATCGCTACAAAATAGTAATGAACAGGAAAATGGAAAGGAAGAAGTTGATACTTAAGCTGGAGAATGAACTCAAGGATATGAAAGAGCAGGTAGGTGAATAGACAAAATCTAGAAAGCGGAAGAAGTTCCAAACTGGCCCGTGAAAAAGCAAAAACATCAGTGACACCTGCTTGAAGTGCCTCAAAGCCATGTGCAAAAAATTTGCATGTAAAATAGAATTTAGCAGATACCAGTGACTTGAGTAAAGATCACAACAAAGCCTAGTGTAGGACACATGTAAGTATAATATGGACCATGTCTACCAAATGTGTTTAGAAGGTTCTAGAAATAGTTAATATATGAAAGTCTGCAGTTTAGGAAACTCATTAACATGAGCAATGGTAAATCAGTATGATATTTTTTGCTATATTAACTATCAGGTTAAAGAATTATTTTTATAACTGCTAAAAGGTAGGGATTAGAATACACTAAAATAACATACTTGTTCAAATCAAACGTGAAAAATTTTCTGCTATTTTAGGAACACCACTGTTCTAGTGTTAACAATGGTAGGTTCAGATCTACTTGAAAATGGCCTCAGTGTGAAGGATGAGACTGGTCAAGGACTTAAGTGAAGAAAATATCAGTAACTGTGACAATGTTTCATTAAAATTTTCAGGCTGATTCCACACTTTGCTATGCATCATCAAAGTTAATGCCTTGTTTGAAATTTCCATTATCATCCATCTTCAAATTCTGTACACTGTTTGAAGTTGTGCAACCACCCTCTCCTTCCCTTGAAATCACTGTAATCTATTCCATAGATACCATAGTACGTCACTATCATGCAGATCTGTAAATTTACCAAACAGACTTGAAATGCGCAGAGACTACTTTTTGTAACAAGTGTGCCTTGACCTACCTTGAATAGCCATAGTTTTTCTTATGTGCTATGGATGATAATTATGTTTAGTACCCACTCCCTAGACAATGATTGTACTTTGGGGGGGGGGGGGCAGCATTTGTGGCTCCCTGTCCAACAAGGGTGATGAACTACATGGCTCCACATCTGTTTCAGTATCACTTTCACTTGTCACCATTGTACTGCTCATGTACGTTGTCTGCATAGTCAAGCATAAATGACACCACACAGTCCACTGACTCATGTTGCAGAAATGTAATGTTTCATCTGCCACTTCTTTCTCACTCTGCAAAATTCCTTGGATTCCTTTCTGATGAAATTTCAGCTTTGGCAACTGTTGTTGTAGATGTAATGCAATGTTTGCTTTGTTTATTGCTGCCATTGCACTGCTTTCTATCAACACCACTAGCACTGTAGCACTGTTGTGAATTTCTTGTCAACTAAGCAGTTCAACTACACTCTGTAGCCTCATCCTCATCGGATACCTCCAGTCACATGCCCTGTTGCCATTAACAGCCAATATTGTGGTTGCATGGCAAACAATATGTGGGGCATCAAATGCCATAAACTTTATTGGCCTTTTGTGAACTCACACTCAAGGGATTCCTTGTATGTAAAGAGCGAGCTAATCAACACAGTACTAACAGTATTATAATAGTGTGGAAAGGAGTACCTTGTAGACAGTGTGCAAAATAGTTCCTGGCCTTGGTGTATGCTTATTTAAAGCAGCCAAGGAACCAAAGGATGTGTCCATCTAAGTCACACCTCCTGGCAGCTTCTGCTGCCACACAGCTCAGTGTCCATGATGTGTCCTATGCGGAGGTGACTAATTGATTTCATCTGCATCGATGCCCACTGGAGGGATATCCTCATCACTATTTGCTGGAGATATGGTACCTTAACTTCATGCTTTAGAAGTGATGATACTAATAGCCTCATAAAAACGCTACACTCCTCTTACAGAGAAAATAATTAAGGATGATATGAAAAATTCCATACAGGTAATTGAAGTAATACATGCACACTTGAAAGCCGTGTGGCTGAGAAGTATGTTGTCATCCGTGAGAGTTCGCTGCCACAGGCGAGGCCTATTTAAACCTTGTCACTTTATGCTCCTGCTTAGTTATCATGTTATTACAGCTTGCATACGTTTGCCTGATCTTCTTAGTGAACATAAATCTGCACTAACATTCTTGGTTGTGTTGTGTGTCCAAGTTACAACATTCATCATACACATTTCATTTAAATAACTGTATGCTCTATTATAAGCAGTACATACACTCATCTGATTCCAGATAGATATAATTTTTTTCAGAAACAGTTTAGTCTAAATGAGTTTTCACAAGTTCTGTGAATTTGATAGTTGACTTTTGAAAATTATTTTCAATACCTTTGGAGTAATTTATATAAATTTATATGTGCCCATCCTGACTTTGTCTTTTGCAGAAGTTGGTAAATATTGGAGCTATTCATGTATACTGTTCAATTGTACATACACTCCCAGCTTACTTAAAAAATGGCAATAAAACTGTAAATAATTATGAAAAATGTTTAACTCTGGACTATTCAAATGGTCCCTGGCTTTTCTTGCAAAGCTGTCATTTGAAATAATCTCTTGAGCATTGTTAGTTTTTCAGTTTTGTTGCTTTTTCCATGCTATACTAAACCACCTGACTGAAGTTTAGTTTCTTGTTCTTATTTTAACTAAGTGTGAAAAGTTAGGTGACCATTCTCTCACCTTCAAATTACTGGCAAGCAGAATTGATAGTTGTCCACAATTACAGGTACTGACTTGTCCATAATGTCTCATTATTGATTATAAATGATTACAACTCATATCAAAGAGTAAAATGTGTTACAATATATAAAGCTTACATCACCATACAGAACAACATAGTAAATCATCACGATATGCTAGATGGCAAAGCATGAACTACATTGTACTAATTTGCAATGTTTTATATGAGAGAAAGAGCACAAAGGTGTATCTGAAAGAGTTAAACATCAAAGCAAGCTTGAAAACCTTAAGAAGTGCACTGACATGAGATAGACAATTGTACTGGAAACCCTATTTTTGATGATCTTAAAGTTAATTAAAGGAATACAAAATAAAATTGCAAAAATCACACTAAGTGACCAAGATTATCACTAAACTGAATTTAAATGAACAGCTATCAGACTGTGGGAGTATTTTGGTTGTCTGCCTGTTTCTCTTAGGGATCTAAATAGTTTCATGCTAAGGTGTTTCAACTAAAGGTTGTTAGATGAACTTAGTTAATAATGTAAAGCAAATAACTTCTTATAATTTTTTTGCAATTTTCAAGTAATGTACAGCAGACTGGAGAGAAGTAAGACATGTAACTAATACTAGTGTCACTTTGTAAAACATAAAATCTAGAATAATAAAACTATTACACTGAATGTATTCTCCAAATATTTGAAAATACTCATGATTTTATGTCAGTAATCTGTTATTTTTCGTGTTTTAAAAACACTGTACAGTCATTAGAAACTGGCAGCACTTAATTTTCTTGTCAAAAATATGTGTGACTTTGGGGCCTCTGACAACATGGGGCCCATAGTATGTGCTACATGTGCCATACGTATAAACAGCCTCTGATAGAAGTAATCTGAGAGTTAGTGTGTTTCCTGATAAACTGTTGTGGCAAAACATTCGAAAAGCTGTTCAACGTATTTGTTAACTGAAGGGCCTGGAACCCTTTTATGAGGACTTCATCCTTTTTATTTCTGATGCTTCTGATGTTTGATGGAACACACTAAACACATTTCCTTTATTATCTTGGGTTCTGTCCAAGTTGCAGTATTCTGTTGTGTTAGTGGCTGTTTTAGCTGTAAATATTTATTCTACAGCTCTGTCTTTTGGATCGGTTTACCCTTAAAAAGTTCTAAAGAGCATACTGTAAATCACTGTGATATGACAGGGACTGATGTGATCAGACCGGATGCTTCTGGCAATGAGCTGTTCAAGAAGCCTCCTGCCAGAAGCATTCAGATGCAAACCACAGTGTGCATGACAAGACCAAGAGAGGGGTAATGCCTCAGTCACACCCTTGCGTAAATGTCCTTCTCTCATGAGTGATTTTCCAAGCTCTGCATTAATACATTCCACAGACTGCTACAACATTGTAGCCAAAGTTTATCACACCATTTGAGGAGGACACAACCTTCACACTAGTATGAGAATCATTCTCAGTAATGTGCCTCATGCCATCCTCAATTGTGTAATTAAGTTTATGATCCAAACTGTTACCTGTAACCCAGTGTAACTACATGATTGTCTTTCCCAAGATCCTTACTGAAAGAGCCTAAATCACAGGTCATATTGCTTCAGCCCTCCACTTGGCTAAAAAAATACTACCTTTCCATTAGGAATGTGGAACGCACTCAACAACTGTGATATGACTTTCAAGTGATGGAGAGCAGCAATCAGTCATCCTTCCCTCTCAGGCTTTATTAAAGCAAATCTAGATTTCAGATAGTAACTAGCCTTTATCAATGCTAAAAAATACAAGACGTACAATAATATAAGAAAATTACAACTAACGGCATAACTTAATTGCTTGTACATTAGATTACATGTCTGTATTTAAGAGTTTTAATACATGCCCTAGTACACTCCTGTTGTTCAGGTTCCTGTCACAGTTCATTCAAGACTACTGCATAATGAAGGCAGGCTTTGTGATGAACACGTCGGTTGGGTGTATGGCACACTTTGTATGAACTATGTGAGGCGTAACATTCATAGTGAAGCAGTTATGTTCTCTAATAAAGCCTAAAATTTTCTTAGGAATAACACAAAATTAAAAACAAGTAAATTATTGACATTGCTCTCTGACTTACTGTGACATTCAACAGTTAAAATTAGAAGATGTAAAAAATTGCCTGATTCACTCTCTGTGATCCAATTGTTTCGTTATTCTTTACAAAGCACATAGGTAGTGGTGGCGAAATGGGAAGGAGGCCAGAAATTTGGTTTGGGGAACATATATTGGAAAGAAAAGATGCCCTGGAGAAATCAAGTATGGGTGCTCATTTACTTACAGCAAAACATAAGTCACTGATTTTGATGTCTAATATGAGGTTACTGCATAAATGTAACAAGGGCGAGTTCCTCAACCTCTTAAAAGAGGAAGAGATCATTTTCCATCAAAGAAATGTTGGTTGCAACTTGATTAATGATAAGATCATTATGAAAAATGCACAATTTTGGTAATTATTTGAAAACTGCTTGCTTGAAGTGGCAAAGTGATCAGTACTCTCTACATCCATTAAGGAGTGGCAAACCATACCAGCTACCTGTCTTATTAATATTTTGTGCCATCTATTAACAGTTCAGTAAGTAAGAGGAACAACATACCTTGTCATCATGATTAAATAAAGACAAAAATAGCTCAAAAGAAAAAAAAAATTTAAATCAAGTCAAATCTAAAGGTTGCAGGATATATCATGTGTCTCCTATTGTTTTTTAAATATTTTAGAAATTTTTATGATTCTGATGTTACCTATAAATTTTTAAATAATAACAAAACTTTTTTTGGAAATATTTTAGAATTCTTTTGTGTTTCTGATGTTACCTATGCATTTTTAAGTAATAACAAAACAACTGGCCCACAAGTAGTGAATCTGCCATGTTAATTGTTGAATGTCACAGTAAGTCGGACAGCAAAGTTAATATTTTGCTCAGAAACCTCAAAGTAAGGAAGCTGGACAGATTTATGGACAACGACATGGCACTGTTAAAGGCAAACAAAAACAAAACAATGATGTGTTTATTGAAACCTGGAACATACAATCACTCTACAGGGTGGAGGCCCTGAGATCAGTGCTAGATCAGCTCAATAAAACCAAGGCAGGCATTATTGCCCTACAGGAAAAGTGATGGGCTAGACACAGAATGCTGGATATGGGAAGCTGGATAATTTTCTACCATGGTCCAAAGAGCCACCATGAATTTGGTACAGGGTTCATGGTAGGACAAAAATTTAAGCACTTAGGGAGTGGATTCACTGGAATAACATCTAGAGTCTCACATATGCGATTGAAGACCCAATTCTCAAACTACTCATTGATCAATGTACATGCACCCATAGAAGTATCAGATGACCAGGATAAAGACACCTTCTTTGAGAGCCTCAAGAGAACTTATGACAGATGCCCTGTGTATGACACTAAAATAATTATTGAAGACTTCAGTGCACAAATTGGTAAAGAAGACTATTACCTCCCAGCAATAGGAAAGCACAGCCTCCATGAAAACACAAATGACAATGGCCACAGAGTCATTCAGTTTGTACTGTTTTTACTGGCTGTAGGCAGCATTATGTTCCCACACAAAAGGGTTCATAAAGCAACATGGTGTAGCCATGATAAGTGTACCTTCAACAAAATTGATCATGTAATTATTGATGGCAGGCATTTCTTAAATTTACTAGATGTACATACTTACAGAGGAGTCAATGTAGATTCAGACAACTACCTTGTAATTTCAAAACTAAGAGCTTGAATATCCAATGCAAGTAAAGTCAAAGGAATACCTCAAAGTAAGTAAATGGTATTGAAGCTAAAAAATGAAGACATCTCTCAAATGTACTCTGAGAAGGTTGCTGAGAATCTTGCACCCTTTGTGTAAGTGACCATTTGAATCAGGAATGGAACGCTTGCAGGGATGCAGTCATTAAGGCAGCAGAAGTAGTGCTAGGGAAAGAAAGAAAACAACCAAGGAATTTCTGGTTTGAAGTAAAATGTAAGAGAATAAGTCAGGAGAAAAATCTGGCATGCAGGAAAATGCTTGAGAAATCATATACTCACCAAGCAGTAAGAAATTAACAAGATAAAAGGAAAGAAGAGAAGAAACTGCATTGGATAAGGCAAAGGGAATGTAAAGGAAGCAGATTGAAGAAGTGGTGACAATTGGAAAAACAAATGATGTTAGAAAATTTCATCAGAAAATTAATAGTGAAAAAAGAGCATTTAAGCTGCACACCAGCCTGTGTAAAAGTGAAAATGGGACACTACTAACCAGTGATCAAGATGTATTGGAGGATTGGGTAGAGCATTTCAGTGAATTGTTGGATGCTTCAGAGTCCGCTATTGAAGATATCCCAGTCCCTCCAGAAGACGATGCCATAGTACCTCCCCAAGGAGAAGTGAACAAAGCAATTGCCCAACTGGAAAACAATAAAGCACCAGGGACTGACATTATAACATCTGAACTATTGAAAGCTCGAGGAGTTGAGCCAAATCGTAGGGCCCACAAGATTGTGTGCCTCATCTGGAAAAAGGAAGAGTTGACAGAAGATTGGAATGTAGGGATAGTGTGTCTGGTGCATAAGAAAGGAGATTTATTTGAATGCAGCAACTACAGAGGCATAACACTCTTAAATATTATATATAAAGTGCTATCAAATATCCTGTTTAGTAGACTTTCATCTACAGCAGAAGACATTATTGTAAACTATCAATATGAGTTCATATCAGGAAAGTCAACTATAAACCATATATTTGCTCTCCGACAAATAGTAGAAAAGACTAATGAATTCAATGCTGGAATGCACCATCTTTTCATTGTCTTTAAATCTGCATATAACACAACAAACTGGACCAAACTTTATGAGAAAATGTGAGAATTCTGAGTGCCTGGAAAATTGGTGCATTTAATAGAGGTCACCTTAAAGCTTCCCTGGTGCACTGTGCGAGTGCAGTCCAGGCTGTCACCTCAGTTTCCCATGCAAACTGGGTTAAGGCAAGGAGATGGGCTTTCCTGCCTACTTCTCAACTTGGCACTTGAAAAAGTAGTACCCGAATTGGGTATTCAGACAAGAGGTACTATCTACTATAAGTCTGTATAATTGCTGGGATATGCAGATGACTTTGATTCAATGAGTAGAACACTTAGAGATCTACAAAGTGCATTTTCAACTCTAAAACTGAGGGCAAAGAAGATGGGCCCGAGAATTAAATGATGGAAAGATGAAGTTGGCACTAACCAACCCTTATAGCCCACAATAACCCTTGATGGAATGACATTTGACTGAGTGTAATGTTTCACCTATCTGGGATCAAAGCTAGGAGCAAATGGCACCACCTTTACTGGAATTATGGCTCACATAAGCGCTTCTAACTGATGCTACTTTGGAATGCTGTGACATTTTAAGTCCAAGCTTCTGTCATGAGAGACTAAGTGCCGACTTTACAAAACGCTGATATGCCCAGTACTTTTTTATGGCTCAGAAACATGGGCAGTTGCAAAGCAGAGTGAAAACAAACTGAGGTCACAAGAAGCAAGTATATTGAGGAGGATTTTGACCTGTATATGAAAATGGGACCTGGAGAAGGCGAAGGAATGATGAAATTTATGACTGCTATAAGGAAGATGATGTGGTCTAATTAATAAAGCTGTGTAGACTAAGATGAGCTGGACACATAATGCAACTCGATGAGACAGATCCCACGAGGAAAGCCAGCTGCAGTGAACATGGAGGAAGAAGAGCAAAAGGACATGGAGTGATGAGGCTGGAGTTGGTTGGTGTAACAGGAGATCCACAGTGAAGTCCAGAGAGGAATGGCAGAAAATTATTGAGGAGGCCAACTGCCACCCTGGGATGCGGTGTCAATGGAAGAAGAAAAAGAAGAAGAGGAAGAAGAAGGAGGAGGAGGAGGAGGAGGAGGAGGAGGAGTGAATAGCAATGAAATTTTAAATTTCAGTCTGAATTTATATTGCAAAAATAGGCAGATATCAGTAATTTAGGTCTGTTTATTGACATATATAATACCATAATATGTATTCAGGTTAGAACTTGTGAGGGCAATGTCTTCAATCTCTCAGTTACAAACAGGCCTTGAGCTTTTGATTTCAGTTAACATAGAGCAGGAAATCTGTGATTATAAGACCATAACTGCCTACGGGTACTTATTCAGTTCTGTAAACAATGAACAAAACTTGAGAGTTTTGTGACTGGATTGAAAGACATCTTGCAAACTGAACAAAGCGTGTCATTCTTCACGCAGAGTTTTCAGGCATAAAAGAAGCTTCATCCTACCCATTATTGTTTGACCATTATTGTCCACAATACTGTATATTTAAATGGCCAAGTGGATAATGTCGGTGACTCCATAAAAGTGTTTGCAGATGATGCTTTTGTTATAGAAAAATTGCAAAGCTAGGAAATTGTCATGAAATGCAAGAACCATTGCACTTGTTGCAAGGAGTGGCAGTTGGCTCTCAACATGAAAAAATGTAATGTAAATAAAATAAGAAAGAGGCAAACATTCATTCACATTGGATCAATAACAGAAAACAGCTTTCACACACTAGCCTTTTTCTAGCAAAGGTACATACATTCACACACAACCATGCAGACACCCAAATGCACACTCCAGGAGTCACAGAAAGACTAATTATTGATCCCCAATAACTGAAAGCAGTTGCTTGACCTGATGGAGGTGAGGAGGAAGTAGGAAAGGACTTAAGGAAGGGGTTGTATAAAGGAGGCAGATCTTTGGACAGGTGGCTCTGTGGTTGGATAATAACATAAAAAGACTACAAAGGGGAGAGGAAATAGAGATATAGGGAGAGGGAAAAGGGAGGGGAGAGGGGAGCAAGAAAGAGAGAAAGGTAAAGATGAAGAGGGTGAAGGGAGAGGGGTGAGAAGGGAGAGGGGTTGAATAGGGAGCTAGGAGGGGGGGGGGGGGGAGAAAGAGAGAGAGAGAGAGAAAGAGAGAGAGAGAGAGAGAGAGAGAGAGAGAGAGAGAGAGAGAGAGAATGCCTGGGGGGAGGGGGGGTATGAAGAGCGGTGGAAATGGCAGTGCACAATCTGAATGGAGAAGGAATGGTGTGGACAGAAGAGAGAAGGAAAAGATAAGGGGAGGAAGTGAAAACAGGTAGTGGAGGTTTAGGCCAGGGGAACTGCAAGAGTTCAGGATATGCTGGAGGGATAATATACACTTCTTTCACATGTGGCCCTGCCTTTAATTGGGTAGGAAATGGTTGTGATTGGACAGCATTTGGAGGCAGTATGTCTTCAACCTGGGCCAACCACAAGGGAATCATCCATGGGGTGCATGAGTTAGAATAGGATTGGAATAGGGATGGATAAGGACTTTTTGTAGGTTTGGTGGGATGGCAGAAAACTACTTTGGGGAATGTGGGCAGCATTTTGGGTCAAATATCTCATCTTGGGGGTGGCAAAAGGGAGCTGAAGCAATGGCAGATGATGTGGTTGAGCTTTGCAAGGCAGGGTGATACTGGGTAATGAGAGAAGTGCTGGTCAGTGAATAACTGAAAGGTTTGTTGGTGTCAGAGGAGCAGATGGTGTGGGAAATTTGTTTATGAATAAGTTGGATAGAGTATTGTCTGTCAGTAAAGCCTCTGGAAAGGTTATCAGCATATTTCAGTAGTTACTGCTTTCCATTGCAGATGCAGCATCCACCAATGCTAAAGCTGTATGGAAGAGATTTCTTGATCTGTCAAATTGGAGGCATTGTTGATGATTAGTGTACTCAGTATAGACATACCTATTTTTTTGAGGATTTTGTGAGGTGAAGATCGACATTTAAGAAGTTGGCTATAAGTTGAGAAGAACCAGTTGAAGCAGATTTGGGAATAGGTGTAAATGTTATGGAGGAAATAGAAAAGGTTGTCCATGCCATGAAACCAAATCATGGAAATGTCATCAATGAATCTGAACCACACACAAGGCTTTAGCTGTTGATTGGATAGGAAGGGCTCTCTCAGATACCCCATAAATAAATTGGCACAGGATAGTGCCATGCAAGTACCCATGTCAATACCATAGATTTGTTTGTAGATTTGGCCTACAAAAGTGAAATAACTGCGGGTCAGGATTTAGTTGTCTTAGAGAATTATGAAAGAGGTGGTGAGTTTGTTATCAGGAGTATGTTTGGGAAGGCAGTGATCCATGGAAACAAGGCCATGGGCACGTGGGAGACCATGGGCATGGGGGAGACCATGGGCATGGGGGATGTTGGTGTACGGGGATGTCACATCCGCAGTTACCAACAAGGAGACAGGAACTGTGTAGATGTGATGGAGGAATGGCAGTGAAATTCCTACATAGAATCCACTGAACTTCCTGCACAGCTCTCTATGCATTAAAAATGGGGGATGTTGGTGTACGAGGATGTCACATCCACAGTTACCAACAAGGAGACAGGAACTGTGCAGATGTGATGGAGGAATGGCAGTGAACTTCCTACACAGAATCCACTAAACTTCCTACACAGCTCTCTATGCGTTAAAAATTTTGTCCATAAGTTTTCAGTTGCTCCTTTTTCCCAACAACCATCCAACTATTAAGCCCCACTCATTCTACATTTGCTGATTCTGAATACTCTTGTTTGCACTTGCAGAACTCTAGTCACATGCCATCTTTCTAAAATCTTGTCCGGCACATGGTATCCCGCCCATTGGCCTTCCATTAAAACTGGCATCTCAGATTGTCACCCGTCGTACCACAATTCCATCAGTCCCTCATCCTTATCAATCTCATTCTTCATCATCATATAATCCAAGCTCAAATCATACCTGACAGCCTCTATTCCTTTCATAAAATCTTTTACTCAATGACCCCAACTTCCTGAGTACCATTATTGCAGTAGAAACTCTTGCCCTTCAACAGTTGGAACATCATTCTCAGCACTACCTAAAGAAGCTACCCAGCCACTCCTGTCTTATGGCTGAATGACCACTCTGAGAAGATGTTTTGCTTGTGGGGCACTCAACTGTGTGGTCATCAGCACCTGCTAACTACTTTGATTCAACCCCAGTCAACCTCTCTACTCCTCGACCACAGTTTGCAGACTTACTTTGCCTTTCACATCCCCAAAACTTTGTCCACCCTCCATGAAACACACATCTCCTGAACACCCATCCTGTAACATTGTTGTCAATCTTTCTACAAAAACTCTGACCCCTCCAGAATCGTTAGTACTTTCTAAAGGGCTCACCTTTAGCCCCAAACCTAATTTTAACCATTCTGGATTTGTAAAGGACCTTTCTTCCTTTACTTTTTCTTTACCGTGAAAAAATTTCTTTGCCACATGTCCCACTGATGACAGCTAACCAAAACCCTATATGGAACCTTGTTTAAAACAGTCCCAACCTCCCTCCAACTGTTATCCTCCTCCCCTTCAACCCACTCAAACCATGCAGGAATTCCTCACTTCTAACCTAGCCTCACCAAGAGATGAATACACTAAGCAGATTCAGAAGGATGTTGGCTGTGGTAGGTACTGGGAGATGAAGAAGCTTGCACATGATAGAGTAGCATGGAGAGCTGCATCAAACCAGTCTCAGGACTGAAAGACCACAACAACAACAACAACAACAACAACAACCTAGCCTCACCTTTCTTTCCTAAATCCCTCACCGCTAAGTCCATTATCACTCCTATGGAACACAATGCTATCTGTAACTCAAAAATCAATCCAGATCTCATAATCCTTTCCAAAGACATAGGCACCATCACAGTGATCATGAATTATGCTGACCGTGCGGTTGTAGGTCTCTGCCATCTTCTGCCAACTCTGTACTCATGAATCCATCCCAAAAGTCCAATATGACCTCAAGCAGTTCCTCAAGGCTTAGGACATCGTGAAATGTGACACATGAATCCATCTCCCTCCTCACACCAGCAACTCTCTCCATTCCTAGTCTGTGTTCATCATTAGAATAAAGCTGGTGTGAACATTACACATGTATTCTTCTGTGTTTGCTTGAATCTCATTGGATTTCATTTCCTGTGGAGTGGAAGCCAAGCTGTGTCCAGTACAATCAAATACAATCATAAGGATATGTTTTATGGTCTATTACATACACACATACTGAGCTATAATGTGGGCAACAGCTGTACCAGAGCATTCAACTTGGACAACACTGGCCAGCCAGCTGGTCCAACTAATCTGCAATGAAGTGAGCAATTGCAGTTCTGACATAAAAAGAGATGAGCAGAGAAACAATATAGCTTTGAATGTCATTTAATTTTTAAAGAGAATGAAACAATATTTGGCAAAACTCCAGCCCTACCACACACTTCTTACATGACCAGCTAGGAAAGCATAGAATGCTCGCATTCTCACCTAACATAGTATTCTAATTACAAACAAGAGTGATGAAAATTCAAATCAAACAATGGAAAATCCAGGATGGAATGTAACAATATTGTGAAAAGGAAAGTTGCTACTCACTATATACCAGATATGCTGAGTCACAGATAGGCACAACAAAAAGACTGTCACAGATAATAGCTTTTGGCCAGTAAGGCCTTCATCATAATTAGATGGCCAACAACACTCACACAAACACAACTCACACACACATGACTCAGATTAGATTAGATTAGATTAATACTTGTTCCATAGATCATGAATACGACACTTCGTAATGATGTGGAACGTGTCAGGTTAATGAAAGATGTCTGTACAAGATATTACATTACACAAAATATTGCATGATACCAATGCTTAAGTTAGTTTTTTTTTCCCTCCCTTAATTTATATCTAAAAATTCAGCCAATGAGTAGAAGGAGTTGTCATCTAGAAATTCTTTTAATTTATTTTTAAATGTTGGTTGACTATCTGTCAAGCTTTTGATGCTGTTTGGTAGGTGACCAAAGACTTTTGTGGCAGCATAATTTACCCCCTTCTGTGCCAAAGTCAGATTTAACCCTGCATAGTGAAGATCATCCTTTCTCCTGGTGTTATAGCTATGGACACTGCTATTACTTTTGAACTGGGCTGGATTATTAACAACAAATTTCATAAGTGAATATATATACTGTGAGGTTACTGTGAGGATCCCTAGATCCTTAAATAGATGTCTGCAAAATGACCGTGGGTGGGCTCCAGCAATTATTCTGATTACACATTTTTGAGCAATGAATACTTTTCTACTCAACGATGAATTACCCTAGAATATGATACCATACGAAAGCAGTGAATGAAAGTAGGCATAGTAAGCTAATTTACTGAGATTCTTATCACCAAAATTTGCAATAACTCTAATAGCATACGTAGCTGAACTCAGACGTTTCAGCAGACCATCAATGTGTTGCTTCCAGTTTAACCTCTCATCAACGGACACACCTACAAATTTTGAAAATTCTACCTTAGCTACAGACTTCTGTTCAAAGTCTATATTTATTACTGGAGTTGTGCCATTTACTGTACGGAACTGTATATACTGTGTTTTATCAAAATTTAAAGAGAGTCCGTTTGCTGAGAATCACTTAATAATTTTGTGAAAAACATCATTTACAATTACATCACTTTGTTCTTGGTTTTTGGATGTTATTACTATACTTGTATCATCAGCAAAAAGAACTAACTTTGCATCTTCATCAATGTGGAATGGTAAGTCATTAATGTATATCAAGAACAGTAAAGGACCTAAGACCGAACCCTGTGGGACCCCGTGCTTGATAGCACCCCAGTTTGAGGAATCAGCTGTTGTATTAACATTACATGAACCACTTATTTCAACTTTCTGCATTCTTCCAGTTAAGTATGAATTAAACCATTTGTGCACTGCCCCCTCAAACCACAATGATTTAGCTTATCTAAAAGAATTCCATGATTTACACAGTCAAATGCCTTTGAGAGATCACAAAAAATACCAATGGGTGATGTCCGATTATTCAGAGCATTTAATATTTGATCAGTGAAAGCGTATATAGCATTTTCTGTTGAAAAGCCTTTCTGAAAACCAAACTGACATTTTGTTAGTACTTTATTTTTACATATATGGGAGGCTACTCTTGAATACATTACTTTCTCAAAAAATTTTGATAGAGCTGTCAGAAGAGAGATTGGGAGATAGTTGTTGACATCCGACGTATCCCCCTTTTTATGCAATGGTTTTACAATGGCATATTTCTGTCTATTGGGGAAAACACCCTGCTCCAAAGAGGTATTACATACGTGGCTGAGAATCCTACTTATCTGTGGGGAACAAGCCTTAAGTATCTTGCTGGAAATGCCATCAATTCCGTAAGAGCTTTTACTTTTCAGTGAGTTTATTATTTATTTCAGAGGGAGAGGTTCGTGGAAATACAGTTGTTTCAAACTGCACAGGTATGGCCTCTTCTATTAGAAGCCTTGCCTCTTCTAGTGAAGATCTAGATCCTACTTTGTCCACAACATTTAAAAAATGATTATTGAAAATATTTCCAATTTCAGATTGTTTGTTAGTACACTTGTCATTCAGTTTTATGGCTCTAAAGTCTTCCTGTGCTCTTGGTTGCCCTGTTTCCCTTTCAATAATATTCCAAATTGCTTTAATTTTATTATCAGAGTTACTGATCTCAGACATGATACACATGCTTCTGGACTTTTTAATAACTTTTCTTAGTACCGCACAATAGTTTTTATAATATTGAATAATTTCGGGGTCAGTACTCCCTCTTGCTGTTAGATACAGTTCTCTTTTACGGTTGCAAGATATTCTTATTCCTTTAGTTAGCCAAGGTTTTTTATATGTTTTCTTGGAATTATGTTTCACTGTTTTCTTGGGAAAACAATTTTCAAATACCCTTAAAAATGTATCGTGAAATAAGTTATATTTCAAATTTGCATCGGGTTCCTTATACACTTCATCCCAGTCTAGCTCCTTTAGTCTTTCCCTAAAGTTTGCAGTATTTATATTGTTAATTGAACACACTGCTTTAAAATTCTGATTCATGAGTCGTTAGTGTGAGTTGTGTTTGTGTGAGTGTATAAATGTGTGTGTGTGCTGCTTAATTATGATGAAGGCCTTACTGGCTGAAAGCTATTATTTGTGAAGGTCTTTTTGTTGTGATTATCTGTGCAATTCAGCATCTCCATTATATGGTAAGCAGCAACTTTTCTTTTCACAGTGATGAAAATACCTAACTTAAACACAGGGTAATTTTTCTGAGTGTGCCATGTGTGATGCAAAAGCATACTGCAGGGATTTCTCCGTATTTTTGAATACTGAAGCCAATGAAGGTATCAATTACAATCAGTTGTCTGGTAACCTTGTAGCTCCTTCCTTATCTGAATCCAAGAAATATAATCCAGTTTTGGAACTGTCATATGCTACGTTGATCACATGTCCATCAACAACAGAATCTACGAAGCCACCCAGGAGCCACATTTTCTTCTTTTATAATGTGCCTTTCGATATCCCTCCACTGTTCTGCATTAATGTGTGAAAAAGCTGTGTGCGTTTGTTGCAGTATGTCTGGCTGCTTAACAGTCTTGTTATTTCTCATGACAAATCCCTTAACATGACTCCAGATCAGCTCTGTTGCATTCATATTGCAATGGTACACTGATACATGTAAAAAAAGCAGCATTTGTATGGTGTGCTCAATGCTGAGAAAATGACTGTTTTTCATGTTTTTATAACATTCCCCTCCTCCATTCTTCCATGAAGCATCAATCTTGCAGCAACACAGACAGGCATATTGTAGGTGCCACCACAACAGAGCCGTATCTGTTGAGAGGCTAGACAAACATGTGGTACCTGAAGAGGGGCAGCACCCTTTTCAGTAGCTGCAGGGGCAACAGTCTGGATAATTGACTTATCTGGCCTTGTAACATCAACCAAAATGATGTGCTGGTACTGCAAACAGCTGACAGCAAGGGGAAAGTACAATGATAATTTTTCCTGAGGGGTGAATCTCTACTGTATGGTTTAATGATGATGGCATTCTCTTGGATAAAATATTCTGGAGGTAGAATAGTCCCCTATTCAGATCTCTGGGCAGGGACTCCTCCAGAGAACGTCGTTATCAGGAGAAACAAATCTGGCATTCTACGGATCGGAGCATGGAATGTCAGATCCCTTAATCGGATGGGTAGGTTGGAAAATTTAAAAAGGGAAATGGGATGTTAACGTTATATATAGTGGGAATTAGTGAAGTTCGGTGGCAAGAGAAACAGGACTTCTTGTCAGTTGAATACAGGGTTATTAATACAAAATCAGATAGGGGTGATGCAGAAGTCGGTTTCATAATGAGTAAAAAAAAAAAAAAAAAAAAAAAAAAAAAAAAAAAAAAAAAAAAAAAGGGGGGGGGGGGGGGATGTGGATAAGCTACTATGAACAGCATAGTGAACAGATTATTGTAGCCAAGATAGACATGAAGCCTAAACCCATTACAATAATACAAGTTTATATGCCAACTAGTTCCACAAATGAGGAAATGAGGAGGAGATTGAGGAAATGTATGATGAGGTAAAAGAAATTATTCACATAGTTATGGGAGCCAAAAATTTAATAGTTATGGGGGACTGGAATTTGATAGTGGGAAAAGGAAGAGAAAGAAAAGCAGTAGGTGAATATGGACTGGGGGAAAGGAATGAAAGAGGGAGCCACCTGGTAGAATTATGCACAGAGCATAAAATTAATCATAGCTAACATATTGTTTAAGAATCATGGGAGAGATTGAATACATCAAAGAGACCTGGAGGCACTGGAAGGTTTCAGATTGATTATATACTGGTTAGACAGAGTTTTAGAAACCAGATTTTAAATTGCAACTCATTTCCAGGTGCAGATGTGGACTCTGACCACAATTTATTTGTTATGAACTGCAGATTAAAACTGAAGAAACTACAAAAAGGCAGGAATTTAAGGAGATGGAATCTGGATAAACTGAAAGAACCAGAGGTTGTAGAGGGTTTCAGAGGGAACTTTGGAAATTATTGACAAGAAAAGGGGAAAGGAATACTGTAGAAGAAAAATGGGTAGCTTTAAGAGATGAAATAGTGAAGGCAGCAGAGGATCAAGTAGGTACAAAGATGAGGGTTAGTAGAAATCCTTGAGCAACACAAGAGATATTGAATTTAATCACTGAAAGGATAAAATATAAAAATGCAATAAATGAAACAGGTGAAAGAGAAAGTAAATGACAGAAAAATGAGATCAACACAAAGTCCAAAATGGCTACGCCAGAATGGCTGGAGGACAGATGCAAGGATGTAGAAGCATGTATCACTAGTGGTAAGATAGATACTGCCTACAGGAAAAGAGAGACCTTTTGAGAAAAGAGAACCATCTGTATGAATATCAAGAGCACAGATGGAAAATCAGTCCTAAGCAAAGAAGGAAAAGCACAGATTAGATTAGATTAGATTGGTACTTGTTCCATAGTTCATGAATACAACACTTCATAATAATGAGGAATGTGTCAGGTTAATAAAAGATGTCTATAGAAGATACTACATTACACAAAATATTACATGACACTTAACATTTTTTATTTTTTTATTCATTAATCTATTTATTTTTTGGGTGGGGGGTGGGGAAATTACCCACTTATTATATCCAAAAATTCATCTAATGAGTAGAAGGAGTTGTCATTCAGAAATTCTTTTAATTTCCTTTTAAATGCTATATGGTTATCTGTCAGACTTTTGATGCTATTAGATAAGTGACCAAAGATTTTTGTGGCAGCATAATTTACCCCTTTCTGAGCCAAAGTTAGATTTAACCTTGAGTAGTGAAGATCATCCTTTCTCCTAGTGTTGTAGCCATGAATTCGTTCCAATTGTCAATAACAAATTTCAGAAGTGAGTATATATATATATATTGTGACACTACAGTGAAGATCCCTAGCTCTTTAAATAAGTGCCTGCAGGATGATCTTGGATGAGCTGCAGCGATTATTCTGATTACACACTTTTGTGCAATGAACACTCTTTTACTGAATGATGAGTTACCCCAGAATATGATGCCATATGAAAGCAGAGAATGAAAATAGGTGAGGTAAGTTAATTTACTGAGATGTATATCGCCAAAATTTGCAATGACCCTAATAGCATAAGTAGCTGAACTCAAACGTTTCAGCAGACCTTCAGTGTGTTTTTTCTAGTTCAACCCCTCACCAATGCATACACCTAGAAATTTTGAATACTCTACCTTAGCTACCAATTTCTGATTGAAGTCTATATTTATTAATGGTGTCATTCGATTTACTGTGTGGAACTGTATATACTGCATTTTGCCAAAGTTTGATGAGAGCTCATTTGCAGAGAACCACTCAATGATTTTCTGAAAAATATCGTTTACAATTTCATCAGTTAATTCTTGTCTGTTGGGTGTGATAGCTATACTTGTATCATCAGCAAAAAGTATCAGCTTTGCATCTTCATGAATATAAAATGGCAAGTCATTAACATATATTAAGAACAGCAGCATCCCATTCTTGATTGTTCCCCAGTTAGAGAAATCACCAGTTTTTTGCATATTGTGTGAACTGCTTATTTCAATTTTCTGCACTCTTCCTGTTTGGTAGGATTTAAACTATTTGATGCTGTCTCATTCATACCACAGCACTTGAGCTTATCTAGAAGTATCCCATGATTTAACAATCAAAAGCCTTTGAGAGATCACAAAAAATCCCAATGGGTGACTTACAGTTACTCAGAGCATTTAATATTTCATTAGTGATAGTATATATAGCATTTTCTGTTGAAAACCTTTCTGGAAACCAAACTGACATTTTGTTAAAACTTTATTTTTACAAAGGTGTGAAGCTACTGTACAATATATTACTTTTTCAAGATCTTTGGATAAGGCAGTCAGAAGAGAGATTGGGCAGTAGCTGTTGACATCACACGTATCCCCTTTTTTATGCAGTGATTTAACAATGGCATAATTCAGTCTATCTGGGAAAATACCCTGCTTCAAAGAGCTATTACATATCTGGCTAAGAATCCCACTTATCTCTTGGGAACAAGCTTTTATTATCCTGTTGGAAATGCCATCAGTTCCATGTGAGCTTTTATTCTTGAAAGAGTTTATTATCTTCCTAATTTCAGAAGGAGAGGTGGGTGGAATTTCAATTGTATCAAATTGTGTGGGTGAGGCCTCTTCCATTAACTGCCTTTTTTCTTCTAATGAACATTTAGATCCTATTTTCTCTACATCATTTAAAAAGTGATTATTCAAAATGTTTTTGACTTCCGGCTTGTTGTTTGTCAAGTTTCCATTCGCTCTGATGGTAATGCCATCATCCTGTACTCTTGGTTGCCCTGTCTCCCTTGTAATAATATTCCAAATTGTTTTGATTTTGTTATCAGAGGTATTAATCTCAGACATGATGCATATGCTTCTGGACTTTTTAATAATATTTCTTAATGTAGCACTGTCTTTTTTATAATATTTGGCTGTTTCTGGGTCATTACTCTTTCCTGTTGTTAGATACAGTTCCCTTTTTTGGTTTCAAGATATTTTTATTTCTTTAGTAACCCAAGGTTTTTTGCATGGTTTCTTATAATTAGATTTAACAACTTTCTTGGGGAAACAGTTTTCAAATTCTCTTACAAGTGTATCATAAAATAAGTTATATTTTAAATTAGCATCGAGTTCCTTGTACACCTCATCCCAGTCTAACTGCTGAAGATTTTCCCTGAAATTTCTAATTGTTGAGTCATTAATTGAATGCACAACTTTGGAGGGTAGTTTTGAATTACTGAAAGGAGCTATGTCATATACTGTAACTAGCTGAGCACCATGATCAGAAAGGCCATTCTCAACAGGACAAGAATTTATGTTTTTAAACGCCAGGTCTTTCTTCCTATTACACTCTTTCAGTGAATCAACACTGAAGTCCCCACAAATAATAATTTGCTTTCCCCTATCTGACACATAGCACAACAAGGCATCCAAATTTTCCAGGAATAAATGAAAGTTTCCTGAAGGGGACCTATATACTGTTACAATTATAAAAGAGCCCTCCTTCAGTTTAAGTTGACAGGGACATGCATCTATATGTTGCTCTAGACAAAACTTTTTTGTACCTAAGCTTTTTACACAGTGATAACTTTTGACATATATGGCAACTCCTCCTCTCACCTTATTCCATCTACTCATATGTGCAGCTACTTTGTAACCACTGATATTTACCTTTTTCATATCAGACACAACGTGATGCTCAGACAGGCATAGTATATCTAGTACATTATAAGATTCAATGTCATCTAAACAAACCAGGAGCTCATCTACTTTATTCTTCAATCCCAGAATATTTTGGTGAAAAATGGTAACATTATTTTTTACTTTACTGTTGTGAGAATCTTGTGAGTTTTGGACATCTTTAGTACCTGCCTGCCTGAACTTCTCATTGGACACTGATATTAGTCTAAAAAAGAGGTACATCCATGAGTACTAGTGTCTCCCCTGATGGATTTCGCTAACAACCCTGGCAGTTTACCCTTCCCTTTCCTATTGAGGTGTAGGCCATGCCTTGTGAAATCCCCCCTATCAATAGCCTCGACAGGAACGAGTCCAATGTCTGACAGAGTGGCTGCCTACGCAACTGATCCAACTCCATATTTACCCTCCTGACAGAGCAGTTCAACTGGGACACTCATGCTGCATGAAAGCAGGCACTACCCCAACATTGGTATAGGACGTTGCAGAGGCTATTTTCACCAGTTCACACTCAATACTGTAGCCCTGATCCCTATCAATACTGTTTCCCACTCCACTCACTATCATCACATGCTCCTGCTTTGAGAAATCCTTGCACAAGGAACCTATATCCTCTACCACCTGGCTAAGACATGCACTTGGCTTGAAAAAGTTTGTGACCTGGTACCTATCACCTAATTTTTCCTGCGAAACCTGGCCCACACCTGTTGCTACCTAGCAACAGAACATTCCTCTTACTTTCTACTTTTTTTTTTTTTTTTTTGAAACAGTTGGCTTCCTAGTGAGATTCTATTGCATCTTAACTACATCTATTTCTACAGGAGCCTCTTCCTTACTTAAATGTGGTAGCAAAGCAAATCTATTGGTTGTGCCAATTGTCAGACACTGTTCTCTTTCTGTGGCCCTTGTTCGCAGCTACCACTTCCCACCATTGCTTACCTCTCTCCCCACTTAACCTCTTCAGTTCTTCCCTCACTCTGGAAAAATCAGCCTGAAGGGCTCTAATTTTCTCCTCCTGTTCAGCCATAATCATATCTCTTGAGCAAACTCTGCAAAAGAATGGAAGAGTCTCATTTGCTTCCTCAATTCCCACACCGCTACAATTTCCCCAATGAAACCACCTGTCACAACACCTGCACAAAACCCCTGAACTAACTTTCCTACTGCAGCTCACACACTTAGTATCCATGGTAGTTTGTAAATTAGTTAAGGTAGAAGGAGTATATAGAGAGTCAGTACATGGAAGATGTACTTGCTGGTAATATTATGGAAAGGGAAGATATTTTAGAGGAAGATGAGAAGGGAGATATGATACTGTGTGAAAAGTTTGACAAAGCACTGAAAGAATTAAGCTGTTTGGCCCTGGGAGCACATAACATCCCATTAGAGCTAATGATAGCCTTGTGGGCGTCAGCCATGACAAAACTCTTCCATCTGGTGAGAAAGATGTATGAGACAGGCAAAATACCTGCAGACTTCAAGAAGAATATAATAATACCAATTCCAAAGAATTCCAGTTCCAAAGAAAGCAGGTGCTGACAGACAAACTATCAATTTAATAAGTCATGCCTGCAAAATACTAACACAAATCTTTTACAGAAGAATGGAAAAACTAGTATATCTTGACCTCGGAGAGGATGAGTATGGATTCTGGGGAAATGTAGGGACATGTGAGGCAATACCAATGCTACAACTTCTCATAGGAGATGTGTTAAGGAAAGACAAACCTATGTTTATAGCATTTGCAGCCTTAGAGACAGTTTTTGACAATGTGGACTGGAAAACTCTCTTTCAAATTCTAAAGGTGGCAAGAGTAAAATACAGGGGGTGAAAGGCTATTTTCAATTTCTACAGAAACCAGATGGCAATTATAAGAGTGGAGGGGCATGAAAGGAAAGCAGTGGTTGAGAAGGGAGTGAGACAAGGTTGTAGCCTATTTCTGTTGTTATTCAGTCTGTATATCAAGAAGCAGTAAAAGAAACAAAAGAAAAAATTGGAGTAGAAATTAAAGTCCAGGGAGAAGAAATAAAAGCTTTGAGATTTGCTGATGACATTGTAATTCTAAATGGCTCTGAGCACTAACTTGGAACTACTTAAACCTAACTAACCTAAGGTCTAGAGATGGGTAGTTCATGAACAAATGGGCACAAAGGAACAGTTCACCAAGATGAACAAAAGGACTGAGGAATGAATTTCAAGGAACGATCGGTTCATAGTTCACTTCGGTCGTGGCGGTCTACTTATAGTTCCCGGGAACGAGGAACAATTGGTTCATTGTTCACTTCAGTCACAGTGATCTACTTATAGTTCCCGGGAATGAGGAATGATCGGTTCATAGTTCACTTCCGTCGCGGCGGCCACTTCGGCAGTTCTTGTTCCTGCCTCGGTCGCGTGCTCGTCTCAGTCTTGGTATCCCTCGGCCGCACTCATCGTTCTTCGCATGACCACCTGTCTCAGTTCTACTGCTGACTGCTCCTAGTTAGTTCAGTATCCAGTTGTTCGTTTCATTCAATGCACTCACCCATTTAACATGTGTTCCAAACTGTTCTTCCACTTGGGCTATTCAGCCTGCATGACCGGTAATCAAAAAGTATTTCATAGTTAAGTAAATTACATAAAAATCACATTGTATGAAATAGGTACGCCTTTTCAGGTAACAAAAGGGCATATCAGCTCACTTCATTATATCGATGAACAGCAGAAGACATACTTATAACAAGGCAAGTTTTTTTTATTATTTATATATTTTTTGGTTTCATCGACTTGATTTAGCAACTAACTTTCAAAAATTTGCTTAACTGCTAGTGTAAGAAAAATTATATAAAACAATTTTTGTGTATCTTTCATGTACAAAATATTACATTTAGGAAGGCTCTAATTATTTTTAAGTTTGGTTGTTTCTAATTCGATTTACCTGCTAGTTTAGTTTCTTTGAAAAAAAAAAAAAATTGTGGGTTGTGGGTCATTTTGGCTCAGCAGCAAAAGCGGTGCTTCTCCATTTGAAAAGACATAGATTGCCATAAAATCGCATTTACTTATTATCTCAAAAACATTTGTTCAGAAGGAGCTTCGAAACCAAAAACTTTATTACTGCGAACTTAATTATGATTATTATTGCTGCATTAACTTTAATAATGCAACATAAAAATCTAATTTTTACTAAGCATGTGATGCAATTATGATGAGAAAACCACATTTTATTTTATGCTTCCATGAAGTCTACTTTGTCTACAAACTCATAGAGACAACGTGAAGTATATATAGGGTGTAAACGATTATTGTTTACAACGTAGCATAGCTACATAGTGGAAGTCGAAATGAAGAATTTTATACAAGAC
This sequence comes from Schistocerca gregaria, assembly GCF_023897955.1. Lineage (NCBI taxonomy): Eukaryota > Metazoa > Arthropoda > Insecta > Orthoptera > Acrididae > Schistocerca > Schistocerca gregaria. The sequence continues at coordinate 373,561,551 of NC_064923.1, forward strand.
ACTTGTGGTCTATTAAGTTGGGAAACAGCCACCAACAGGTTTACAAGACTACATGTGCTACAGCCCATGCGCATTGCATGAGATTTTCATTTTCTCTTCTCCAGCTCTCTACACATTGTCATCGATTGTTTTGCCATTGGTACTTGCATTAGCTTGTTATTTCTTCACTGCTTAATTATTACATGTTTGTCTGTTTGCTATATCTGCTCGTAACGGGCAACACATTGTCCGTAATTGGTGAGCAGTCTTTACTCGGGACCAGTTTTCCATGCGCCACCCTATATTATTTCCCTGCGATCAGCCACACAGTGCTACAGTTGGCTAAATTACAGGTTCTGCAGAATCACAGAAATTACTTCTAAAAGTGTGTAAGAATTCTGTAATCAATAAAAACTCTATGCTCCAGGAGGGAGGCAAGTGCCCCCTCTTGGGGCTCTCCATCCTTCAGTCACCTACACTACTAGTTATCAGTTTTTCACAAGAACCATATGCCTAGCACAAATGAATGGTGAATGAGTGAAAATGAACAGTTCCCAAAAAAGAACTATCAGCAGTGAACCAGTTCCCAAGGATGAACGAGTTTGCTCATCTCTAGTAAGGACATCACACACATCCATGCCCGAGGCAAGATTTGAACCAGCGAGCATAGGGGACGCACGGTTTCAGATTAAAGCGTCTAGAACCGCTCGGCCACTGCACCCAGCCATTACAATTCGGTCAGAGAAAGCAAAGAACATGGAAGAGCAGCTGAATGGAATGGACAGTATCTTGAAGGAGGATACAAAATGAACATCAATGAAAGCAAAACAAGGATAATGGAATGTAGTCAAATTAAATCAGGCGATGCTGAGTGAATTAGATTAGGAAATGAGAAACATAAAGTAGTAAAAGAGTTTTGCTATTTGGGAAGCAAAATAACTGAAGATGGTCGAAGTAGGGAGGATATAAAATGTAGATTGGCAATGACAAGAAAAGCATTTCTGAAGAAGAGAAATTTGTTAACATTGAGTATCGATTTAAGTGTCACGAAGTCCTTTCTAAAAGTATTTGTATGGAAGTGAAACATGGAGGATAAACAGTTTGGACAAGAAGAGAATAGAAGCTTTTGAGATGTGATGCCATGGAAGAAAGCTGAAGATTAGATGCGTAGATCATGTAACTAATGAGGAGGCACTAAACAGAATTGGAGAGAAGAGAAATTTGTGGTACAGCCTGACTAAAAGAAGGGATCAGTTGGTAGGACACATTCTGAGGCATCAAGTGATCACTAATTTAGTACTGGAGGGAAGTATGGGGGGTAAAAATCATACAGAGAGACCAAGACATGAATAGAGTAAGCAGATTCAGAGGGATGTAGGCTGCAGTAGTTTGGAGGTGAATAGGCTGAAGACGATAACAACAACAACAACAACATAAGACATATCACTCTGGTTTGTGTGAGACTACATCTGTGGTATAAAACAATGGACACAGTCCAAATAAAGAGTATTTGGTTTTCAATTTTGTCCTAAAAATTAAATTGTTATACTTTCTTAATTTAAGTAACCTTTACTAAAAATCTTTCATAATATACTGATAATTAAGAATCTATATTTGAAATGAAAACAAGAATTTTACAAGCGATATGCAATTAGAAGCAAAAAGACGTGCATTTTTCATAAAAAATAATGATAAATTTTACTATGATGAGATGCAGGTATTTCAGATTCAATGAAAAAAAAAAACATTAAGAACAACATATTTGTCAGCACTTTTTAACCATGTTCCACACACGTTTCACTATGGGGCAGGGAGCAGCCTCAACTACTTCCAAACTGCATATTAACAACATGACAATCAGAGCACAACAGTACATAGACCATGACTGTACAGGATTTTTGGAATAAAAACTACATAGCTAAAGTGTGATTAAGAAAAATGTTGATGGCTGTTAATATCATAGAATATCTTAAAGTTTCATTTAACATAACTTAGTAGTAAGATATCTAATACACAAGTAGGACCTACTTCCAAGAGAGTAACAATACCAATGTACATGTGCTATGGCTTCTGACCAATCATCATATTCAAGTTTGTTTACATCAGTTTATTCTTATGATGAAAGGAGCATTCCTTTTTCCTTCTCTCCAAACTTCACAACCCCAACCCCACAGGTCTCCCTACTGCTTGTCGCATTGTGGTTGGGTTCAAAGCTCCCAAAAAGTGAACATCTGCCTCTGTTGATCAATGCCTCCAAACTACTGCCTGTAACCTCTCATACTACAATCAAGACACTGCTCCCTTCCTTCATTACCTCTTCAGAGTTCTTGTCCCATTATCACCAGACTCTGTTGGTCACAGTGGATGTGATGTCATTGTACTTGTGGCCGTGGTACATGACCTTTCCCAACATCTTTCCTAATCCCTCTAGCCAACCACATCCTGATTCACATTATTTCTGTTCTGATGACCAAATCCACAAACAGACCTGTGGTACTGCTACGGGTACTCACATTACTCACATGGCACCATCGTATGCCAACTTCCTTATGGGCCATCTGAGGGAATCCTACCTATCCAGTTAACATCTAAATCTTCTTGTCTGGTTCAGATTCATTGAAGACATTTTCATGATCAGTGCTCATAGCAAGGACAATCTTTGGTCTTGCCTCCAGAACCTTTAAATTTAATTCCACCCAAACAGGTGTTGGAAGGACGAATGGTACTGACTGAGATCCATCTCATCCTCAGGTGACAGGCATCACAGGATGCAGATATTTTGTGACTGAAGCCACTACTTCTCAGTCACATAGCTCCTCAATTGAACTACAAGGGCTGAGAACACCCTGTTTGCAGATCCAGATCGCCACTCATCTACCTGCTAGCCAAGCCCAACAGCACTTAACTTCGGTGATCTGGTGGAAACCAATTTTACTACTGAGGCAAGGCTATTGGCCCATAACCTCTAAAATTTTTCCCAAATCTACTTCGCTTGGCTCATTCTCATCTTATTGAGCCAACTTCCTATATGGCTCCATACATATGTCTTCCATATCAAGTGCACCAATCACCAACAGTACTTCCACTACGACAGCTGTCACCTGTTCCACATAAAAAAGTCTCTTCCTTACAGCTTCAGCATCTGTGGATGCTGCGACTGCAGTGGAAAGCAGGAGCTGTGAAAATAAACTGTTAATAAATGTCATGTGACTAGGGCCTCCTGTCGGGTAGACCATTTGCCAGGTGCAAGTCTTTCAATTTGATGCCACTTCAGTGACTTGTGCATTGATGGGGATGAAATGATGATGATTAGGACAACACAACACCCAGTCTCTCATCAGAGAAAATCTCTGACCCAGCCGGGAATCGAACCCGGACCCTTAGGATTGACATTCTGTTGCGCTAACCACTCAGCTTCCGGGGGCGGACAATAAACTGATAACCTTATCAGAGCCTCTACTGACAGACATAATCCTGTTCAGCTCATCCATAAACAAATCATCTGTGTCACCTACTACTCTGACACTCATAGACATGTCAACAAGTCACTGACCAGCACTCCTCTTATCACCCAGTATCACCGTAGCCTTGGAAAGTTCAACCACAGCCTCCACCAAGGCTTCCACTACCTCTCATCATGCACTCAGATGAGCGATATCCTACCCAAAATCCTACCAACATCTCCCAAAATAGTATTTTGCCACCCACCCAACCTACAGAATAACTGTCCCTATTACAATGCTGCTTCTAGTCCTGCACCCTAAGGATCATTCCCTTGTGGTTGGGTCAGGTGAAAGACTTGCCCCTTGCACCTACCCGACACCTGCAGTCCAATCATAGGCACTATCTGTCCAGTTGTAGACAGGGCATTGTGTGAAAGCATCCATGTTATATATCAGCTATGTTGCAACTACCGTACAACATTCTATGTGGGAATGACCAATCGTCAAATGTTCTCACTGCCTCACTTTATCTTTTCCTCCTTTTTTTTTCAGTGTACAACACTCCTTCACCATCCAGATTGTGCACTGTGTTCTCCCACCACTCTTCCACTCCCCCTGTTTCAGGCACTTTCAATAGCACTCTCTCTCTCTCTCTCTCTCTCTCTCTCTCTCTCTCTCTCTCTTCCTCCCTCCCTCTTCCTCCCCACCCCCTCCTCTACCTGCTTTTAAATCCCTCCTCCCCCCTCTCTCTCCTTCCCTCCTCACACTCTTCCTACATCTCATTTTGCTCTACCTTGTGTACTCTTTTTGTCTTATGGTGTGATCACAGAGTCAATCTGTCCAGAGTTCTGCCACATACTAGTGTGCATTTGGGTGTCTGTGTAGCTGTGTACAGGAACGTGTGTGGATCTGGTATAACAAGAGCTAGTGCTTGAAAGCAGTGTTAATGCTCTTTTCTGTTATGGGTTTCTATGCTCCATGCATCGATCCACTATAACTCAATGGTTGCCTTTCCCTTATTTTATGTATTGCTTCAGTCAGAAATTTCCATCATTGAAATATATTATACATAAACTGGTCGAAACATACATAAATGTTTGATTTCATGATTGCTGAACTGTCACATTGATTGAATATCTGAAAGCATGCATGCAGAGCAATTTAAATTGTAACTATTACAGAGAACAAATCATAGAAAAGGCAAATACCAGACTGAGATTAACTGGAAGAATCGCCATGAAGTACACTGCCCCCCTCCACCTCAATTCCCGCAAAAAAATAAAAATAAAAAAAACATGAATCAATACTTGAGTACTATTCTTCAGTCTGGCACCCTTACAAGGTGTCAGGGATCCTTACAAAGGAGGATTGAGGAGAAGAGATTTAAAGATCAGCAGCATGTTTTGTCAGGGCTTTGTTTAGTAAACATGGTGACCTGTAAATGCAGCTTTAGATACAGAAGCCGATGTAAATGTAATGTATACAGTGTGGAGAAAATAAGATAGGACACCCCAAATGCATGCAAAATGAATAAATATATTGATAAACAGTTTTCATTAAGTTTTAATGGACAATCTGGTTAATTTTGTCAAGTATACAAGTAACTTTCAACATTTACAGCTGTAAAATTGTGACACCTGCATTTCGCTTTTAATCAGTCTAAATATTTTTCTACAGCACTGGAAAGAGTTTGTGAAAATGACTTCAATAACTCTGCTGTCACAGCAATCATGTGAAGCAACTTAAACACATGTTTTACATTTTTTTATGGTCCAGACTTAAAAACCTAAAAACTTAGGAAAATTCAGAATCGAGGAAAATGTTGAAACCCCCAAAGTACAAGCAAAAACACATGTAATTGGCATATATGACTAAAAATCATAATCCTCTCCAACAGATTGTATAAATTCTGTATAACTGAAGGAAATGAAATGTACAATACAATGTTTATACTGTAATTTGTGGTAATGAATGTCATTAGTTCGTAAAAAATCTCAGATGTGTAAAAGCAAGTAAAAACTCATCTAAAAATTTAAATTGGTATCTGGGTGCAAGGCAATCACACTGTTTTCTGACATACTATGACCACAAATTATATATCAAAACACATGTCCTTGAGAGATCTTTCCTTTGTGCTCACCCAGAAAAAAGCAAAAATTGATGAACGTGGTAAATTAAACCAAAAATTGAGAAGTACTGTAAAAGGTGAGGAATCTAACATTTGGGTGTGTGTGTTTTTCTTCCATAGCCAATGGCAGTGCAGCATACTCTGGTGATACAAGCACAGTGACCCGTTGTGTATTGCTTGTAAACTTTTCCTTGTTAATTGTACTGGTCGGTTGAAGTGGAGTATTTTGCAATATTGCCAATGCACACCGTTAGCACTTTGAACTCAGCATTCACTGTAGTGTAAACGCAGCAGGTTTTGTGAAAGCGTGCATATACATATAAGTTTTCCTTCACATGTGGTAGCTTATTATTCAGACCTTTGAGTCTTGTTTGGAGCTAGCTGCCTGTAATAACTCCCTTCTCTGAATGGGCATTTAAAACTAAGTAGGCTTTAGTACTTAGCATGTTGATGTTGTATTGTTGCATGTGTTACCTGACCTAAACTATGATAATGCTGACTTATTGTACTTTACTATGTATAAATACTGTCCCTCTAAATATGTGTGTGTGTCTCACTGTCAGGAAGGTCAAAAAAATACGAAATATACATTGGTCACATTTATTCACACTTGATGTAAGTAACCTCAGTTGTGATGTAAGAGTGGTCACAATGCTGAGAAGGTGTACCTACTGGGAAGTCTTCCAGCATTACTAGTTTACATGTGTCGTACTGCGTGGAAAGGGTCCAAAACAGAACTCTGTAATTATTGTGTACATTCAGGCAATTGTGAAGATACATCAACATGTGAGAGTACTACCAAGCCAGTATCTTGCCAGTAGGAAGAAAGAGAATGGTAGACTCACTGGGAGATGTGAATGGATCACTGTATTGTGCATTACCTGCATTTGATGACATTAATATATCTTTTATGAACAAATTCAATTTTGATACATGTTTTAGGTAGATTAAATAGTAAGATTTCGTTAACTATTTTTACTAGCTTATTTACTGCAGATATAAGTGACATAGTATTTTATTAGTCAACACTGTCATATTTATATCACAAGTCAAACACAGGTTACAAATGAAAGTAATGTGAATTTGCTTGAAGACAGATTGTTTTAAAATTATATGAAATGTCTATGGCATTCCTGAGTATCACTGCAATATAGCAGTGGCCTATTTTCTTCAAGTCTATTAAACATTTGTAGAGAATAGCTCTAATTTATAAAAAGAATCTTCTATGTAGCCAGTCTGCACAAAAATTGATGGATGTTATTGTTATACCATTGTGTGTACTGCTTCTGATCTTTTTGTTAAGAACGAACTTTCATTTTGGTGCTGGTGGAATATTTAATCTTATCAGCGCACATGGAACATTTGATACATAGTTAGACTCGGAGAGATTGTGGAACAAAACTGGTTCTTACTCAGTGAATTAAAATAAATAAATAAATAAATAAATAAATAAATTTAAAAAAATAAAAATAAAAATCGTCATATGTGGTAGAAATAGATAGTTATTTATTTGAGCTTTTTTTCTAATTTGTTTGTGAGGGACAGTGAGAATGCAAATGAAAAGCATGAATATGTACATTTTTACAGAGTCATTTCCTTTCAATGCCATATTTTGAGAGTGATTCCATTCCATTTAAAAATTACACACACATCTTTGCCTAAAACAATTATAATATAAAATTCACATTCCAGAATAATTCCATGATTAAGTCAGGAAATAATTTCTTAGTTCACTACAAAAGTGAGCATTCTTTGCTGCAAAATGTTACTGTCCTCCCCTGGATATTAGTATGAAAACAATAAATAAATAGAAATTGGAGAAATATATGCTCTTTAAACATTCTCTTTTGATCATTCATTTTCTTCCACCACTACAAAATTTAAATGACATTTGTGTGTTTTGGGAAAGCAAATATTCTTTATGCCATCATAATATGAAACAAGCTACTGCACAATATATAGTCCTGAAAAGATGAACTGAAATTTTTATCCTGTGATCTGTAGACTCTGTATGTAACTGAGATTAAAAAGAACCATGTTAACATACACAATATTATTTTTTAAAATTTCTGTTTGTCTACTCCAAAACCAGCTATTCTCATTTTTTATACACTCCTGGAAATTGAAATAAGAACACCGTGAATTCATTGTCCCAGGAAGGCGAAACTTTATTGACACATTCCTGGGGTCAGATACATCACATGATCACACTGACAGAACCACAGGCACATAGACACAGGCAACAGAGCATGCACAATGTCGGCACTATTACAGTGTATATCCACCTTTCGCAGCAATGCAGGCTGCTATTCTCCCATGGAGACGATCGTAGAGATACTGGATGTAGTCCTGTGGAACGGCTTGCCATGCCATTTCCACCTGGCGCCTCAGTTGGACCAGCATTGGTGCTGGACGTGCAGACCACGTGAGACGACGCTTCATCCAGTCCCAAACATGCTCAATGGGGGACAGATCCGGAGATCTTGCTAGCCAGGGTAGTTGACTTACACCTTCTAGAGCACATTGGGTGGCACGGGATACATGCGGACGTGCAGTGTTCTGTTGGAACAGCAAGTTCCCTTGCCGGTCTAGGAATGGTAGAACGATGGGTTCGATGACGGTTTGGATGTACCGTGCACTGTTCAGTGTCCCCTCGACGATCACCAGAGGTGTACAGCCAGTGTAGGAGATCGCTCCCCACACCATGATGCTGGGTGTTGGCCCTGTGTGCCTCGGTCATATGCAGTCCTGATTGTGGTGCTCACCTGCACGGCGCCAAACACGCATACGACCATCATTGGCACCAAGGCAGAAGCGACTCTCATCGCTGAAGACGACACATCTCCATTCCTCCCTCCATTCACGCCTGTCGCGACACCACTGGAGGCGGGCTGCACGATGTTGGGGCGTGAGCGGAAAACGGCCTAACGGTGTGCGGGACCGTAGCCCAGCTTCATCGAGACAGTTGCGAATGGTCCTCACCGATACACCAGGAGCAACAGTGTCCCTAATTTGCTGGGAAGTGGCGGTGCGGTCCCCTACGGCACTGCGTAGGATGCTACGGTCTTGGCGTGCATCCGTGCATCACTGTGGTCCGGTCCCAGGTCGATGGGCACGTGCACCTTCCGCCGACCACTGGCGACAACATCGATGTACTGTGGAGACCTCACGCCCCACGTGTTGAGCAATTCGGCAGTACGTCCACCCGGCCTCCCGCATGCCCACTATACGCTCTCGCTCAAAGTCCGTCAACTGCACATACGGTTCACGTCCACACTGTCGCGCCATGCTACCAGTGTTAAAGACTGCGATGGAGCTCCGTATGCCACGGCAAACTGGCTGACACTGACGGAGGCGGTGCACAAATGCTGCGCAGCTAGCGCCATTTGACGGCCAACACCACGGTTCCTAGTGTGTCCGCTGTGCCGTGCGTGTGATCATTGCTTGTACAGCCCTCTCGCAGTGTCCGGAGCAAGTATGGTGGGTCTGACACACCGGTGTCAATGTGTTCTTTTTTCCGTTTCCAGGAGTGTATTTATCTTGGTCACATATTCCTCTTTCTTTGTAATATGGTTGTGTTCAAGGAGTCCTTATCCTCTTTTTAATTCCTACGTAGAGTAGTTGATATTTTTAGCTATGTTACACATAAAGTCTGTTGAACTTATATTGTTTAATGTTATTACTACTGATAAAGTAAAGCATCTGTACTAATTTTAGAAACACTACATTTTTACTGGAATATTTTCAGTGAATTTGATGTTTCTGTTGAAATAACACATGCACATTTTCCAAGAAGAATGATTGTTTAATGTTAATAAAGCTGTATGCTGGTATCTGATTTTTGTGAGTATATTTCTTAAGTATGGAGAGAGACCAACTTTTCAGATACACCTGACTAATAAAATACTCAATAAGTGTCTGGTAAAGCAGTTAGTTACAGCAAATAGTGCAAGTTGGAGTGAAGTACCTTTAGTACTGGGAATATGATATAAAAGTAGCTGAATGTTTAAAGCTTGCTATTCTTTTTCTCTGTTAATAGGGCAGAAAAGGAAATTGAATCCTACATCCTTGTTCCTTAAAACTCATATGTATTATGAGTAGTTGATATTTTTAGCTAAGTTATTTATAAGTATCTGCTGCACTTCCTTTGTCTAATATTTTAACACCAATTGTTTTCTAAGTGAGCTACAACATGATTATCTGTGTTTTCGTTTCTGTTTATCGACAGGCCAGTGCCTGAAACACTGCTCTTCATTTGTGGTGCACTATAGGTTACTGTTGTAGCATGAAGTTTATATCCAGTTTTTTTATATTTTTATGTATTCATTGTGTTGTGTACTCCCTTTGGGTTGACATTGTTGGGAATTGAGGTATTCCCACATCTGTTTACTTCAGAAGATAGTGAGTACAAGATCTTAGTACTTCTTGGAAGATGTGTTTGAAGAAATCAGTTAGAAGCAGCCTTGTCACATTTCAAAGTTGATTCTCCTGCCTTATTGCTCAGGGGATGGTGCAGGCACTGTTCTTTTAATACTACCAATTTGTTTCATACTAGTTTTTCTTTTGAAACTCAAATTTGTTTCTTGCATAGTTTTGCTGTATGCCATGCTTTAACAGCTAGCAATTATCTGAATATAATTCTTTACTAAGAATATATAATTCTCTACTGAATGTAATTCTTTACTGAATGTAATTCTTTACTAAAACTAAAACTCCTTATCTATCTTTACATTACTTTTGTATTTCTGGACAGCTTCATGTTGACATTTTGTTAGTTTCAATTTCTGTGCTCTATTTAGCAGTTCAGCACCTTGCCATAAACTGATTTCATACATTAGACTGATGGAAGTAGCTGGTTGGCTGTTACTGATACTGCTTCAATAATTTATACCAATGAAAATTAAATAAATAAAGCCTGTTGTGATTACAATGTTCCTCTGTCCCAGCAATCCATTACATTTTTAACAATCTGTCTGCCATCATAACACATTAAATTCCATGGAGGACTGCCACAAAAACGAACAGGCCATCGCACATTTGTTCACTGAATATGCCCTGTTAATTGTGATGCAGCACATGGAAAAGTGAGTAGCTTATGTTGGTGGTAGTTGGTAGAGGCATAATATGTTCTGGATTCTGTTGACAGGCTCTGAGCGTAACTACTGTAAGTAAAATTAATGAAGGGAGTCTCAGGTATAATTAAATAAATTAAAACCTATGGGTAAAATATTCTGGAGGTAAAATAGTCCCCCATTCGGATCTCCGGGCAGGGACTACTCAAGAGGATGTCGTTATCAGGAGAAAGAAAACTGGCATTCTACAGATCGGAGTGTGGAATTTAATAGTCATGGGTGACTGGAATTTGGAAGTAGGAAAAGGGAAAGAAGGAAATGTAGTAGGTGAATATGGATTGGGGCTAAGAAATGAAAGAGGAAGCCGCCTGGTAGAATTTTGCACAGAGCACAACTTAATCATAGCTAACACTTGGTTTAAGAATCATGAAAGAAGGTTGTACACATGGAAGAACCCTGGAGATACTAAAAGGTATCAGATAGATTATAAAATGATAAGACAGAGATTTAGGAACCAGGTTTTAAATTGTAAGAGATTTCCAGGGGCAAATGTGGGCTCTGACCACAATCTATTGGTTATGAACTGTAGATTAAAACTGAAGAAACTGCAAAAAGGTGGGAATTTAAGGAGATGGGACCTGGATAAACTGAAAGAACCAGAGGTTGTACAGAATTTCAGAGAGAGCATAAGGGAACAACTGACAGGAATGCAGGAAAGAAGTACAGTAGAAGAAGGATGGGTAGCTCTGAGGGATGAAATAGTGAAAGCAGCAGAGGATCACGTAGGTAAAAATATGAGGGCTAGCAGAACTCCTTGGGTAACAGAAGAAATATTGAACTTAATTGATGAAAGGAGAAAATATAAAAATGCAGTAAATGAAGCAGGCAAAAAGGAATATAGATGTCTTAAAAATGAGATAGACAGGAAGTGCAAAATGGCTAAGCAGGGATGGCTAGAGGACAAATGTAAGGATGTAGAGGCTTATCTCACTAGGGGTAAGATACAGGGTGTTTCAAAAATGACCGGTATATTTGAAACGGCAATACAAACTAAACGAGCAGCGATAGAAATACACCATTTGTTGCAATATGCTTGGGACAACAGTACATTTTCAGGCAGACAAACTTTCGAAATCACAGTAGTTACAATTGTCAACAACAGATGGCGCTGCGGTCTGGGAAACTCTATAGTACAATATTTTCCACATATCCACCATGCGTAGCAATAATATGGCGTAGTCTCTGAATGAAATTACCCGAAACCTTTAACAACGTGTCTGGCGGAATGGCTTCACATGCAGATGAGATGTACTGCTTCAGCTGTTCAATTGTTTCTGGATTCTGGCAGTACACCTGGTCTTTCAAGTGTCCCCACAGAAAGAAGTCACAAGGGTTCATGTCTGGCGAATAGGGAGGCCAATCCACGCCGCCTCCTGTATGTCTTGGATAGCCCGAATCAATCACATGATCATCGATATATTCATTCAGGAAATTAAAGACGTCGGCCGTGCGATGTGGCCGGGCACCATCTTGCATAAACCACGAGGTGTACGCAGTATCGTCTAAGGCAGTTTGTACCGCCACAAATTCACGAAGAATGTACAGATAGCATGATGCAGTAATCGTTTCGGATCTGAAAAATGGGCCAATGATTCCTTTGGAAGAAATGACGGCCCAGACCAGTACTTTTTGAGGATGCAGGGACGATGGGACTGCAACTTGGGGCTTTTCGGTTCCCCATATGCGCCAGTTCTGTTTATTGACGAAGCCGTCCAGGTAAAAATAAGCTTCGCCAGTAAACCAAATGCTGTCCACATGCATATCGCCGTCATCAATCCCGTGCACTATATTGTTAGCGAATTTTTCAAAGAGATACTTTATTGTATCACTTTTCGGTCCTTTGCTTACATAAAACCTCCGTTGAAAACTTCGTCTTGTTGCAACAACACTGTGTTCTAGGCGGTGGAATTCCAACACCAGAAAAATCCTCTGTTCTAAGGAATAAACCATGTTGTCCACAGCACACTTGCACATTGTGAACAGCACACGCTTACAGCAGAAAGACGACGTAGAGATGGCGCACCCACAGACTGCGTTGTCTTCTATATCTTTCACATCACTTACAGCGCCATCTGTTGTTGAAAATTGTAACTACTGTAATTACAGCAGAAAGACGACGTACAGAATGGCGCACCCACAGACTGCGTTGTCTTCTATATCTTTCACATCACTTACAGCGCCATCTGTTGTTGAAAATTGTAACTACTGTAATTTCGAAAGTTTGTCCGCCTGAAAATGTACTGTTGTCCCAAGCATATTGCAACAAACGGTGTATTTCTATTGCAGCTCGTTTAGTTTGTATTGCCGTTTCAAATATACCGGTCATTTTTGAAACACCCTGTAGATACTGCCTACAGGAAAATTAAAGAGATCTTTGGAGAAAAGAGAACCATTTGTATGAATATCAAGAGCTCAGATGGAAACACAGTTCTAAGCAAAGAAGGGAAAGCAGAAAGGTGGAAGGAGTATATAGAAGGTCTATACAAGGGCGATGTAATTGAGGACAATATTATGGAAATGGAAGAGAATGTAGATGAAGATGAAATGGGAGATACGATACTGCGTGAAGAGTTTGACAGAGCACTGAAAGACCTGAGTCGAAACAAGGCCCCAGGAGTAGACAGCCTTCCATCAGAACTACTGATGGCCTTGGGAGAGCCAGTCCTGACAAAACTCTACCATCTGGTGAGCAAGATGTATGAGACAGGCGAAGTACCCTCAGACTTCAAGAAGAATATAATAATTCCAATCTCAAAGAAAGCAGGTGTTGACAGATGTGAAAATTACAGAACTATCAGTTTAATAAGTCACAGCTGCAAAATACTAATGCAAATTCTTTTCAGTCGAATGGAAAAACTGGTGGAAGCCGACACGTGAAGCAATACTGACCTTACGACTTATTTTACAAGAAAGATTAAGGAAAGGCAAACTACGTTTCTAGCATTTGTAGACTTAGAGAAAGCTTTTGAGAATGTTGACGGGAATACTCTCTTTCAAATTCTAAAGATGGCAGGGGTAAAATACAGGGACCGAAAGGCTATTTACAATTTGTACAGAAACCCAATGGCAATTATAAGATTCAAGGGGTATGAAAGGGAGGCAGTGGTTGGGAAGGTAGTGAGACAGGGTTGTAGCCTCTCCCTGATGTTATTCAATCTGTATATTGAGCAAGCAGTAAAGGAAACAAAAGAAAAATTCGGAGTAGGTTTAAAATCTATGGAGAAGAAATAAAAACTTAGAGGTTCACCGATGACATTGTAATTCTATCAGAGACAGCAAAGGACTTGGAAGAGCAGTTGAACGGAATGGACAGTGTCTTGAAAGGAGGATATAAGATGAACATCAACAAAAGCAAAACGAGGATAATGGAATGTGGTCGAATTAAGTCGGGCGATGCTGAGGGAATTAGATTAGTAAATGAAACACTTAAAGTAGTAAAGGAGTCTTGCTTTTTGGGGAGCACAAAAACTGATGATGGTCGAATTAGAGAGGATATAAAATGTAGATTGGCAATGGCAAGAAAAGTGTTTCTGAAGAAGAGAAATTTGTTAACATCGAGTATAAATTTAAGTGTCAGGAAGTCGTTTCTGAAAGTATTTGTATGGAGTGTAGCCATGTATGGAAGTGAAACATGGACGATAAATAGTTTGGACAAGAAGAGAATAGAAGCTTTTGAAATGTGGTGCTACAGAAGAATGTTGAAGATTAGGTGGGTAGATCATGTAACTAATGAGGAGGTATTGAATAGGATTGGGGAGAAGAGGAGTATTTGGCACAACTTAACAAAAAGAAGGGACCGGTTAGCAGGACATGTTCTGAGGCATCAAGGGATTACAAATTTAGCATTGGAGGGCAGCGTGGAGGGTAAAAATCATAGAGGGAGACCAAGAGATGAATACACTAAGCAGATTCAAAAGGATGTGGGTTGCAGTAAGTACTGAGAGATGAAGAAGTTTGCACAGGATAGGGTAGCATGGAGAGTTGCATCAAACCAGTCTCAGGACTGAAGACCACAACAACAACAACAACAATGTGGAAGCCAAAGTACTCCATTTGCTACACACCGATCACATCAGCCCTACTCTGGAAGAAGCTGCCAAGTAAGCTATCTGTTTATCACTCTATATGCTAGAAACCATGCCATACAACTATTGGCTGCTAGAGGAAAGCAGAAACCATGCCATACAACTATTGGCTGCTAGAGGAAAGCAAACATCTGAGATTACAAACATTGGAGGTGTTGTAATCCAGCAGTTTTAACCATATTTTACAGATTTTGGTTTATTTCAGCAAGTAGGCTGCAAATTTTTGCTATTTTTGGAGTGAACATAAAATGAAAGAAACCTCAACACTGTATGTTCTAGGGTATAATTTGTGGCAGTAGTGTGTTGGGAAATGGCTCAATCATCTCATATGTCATTTATGTACCCTACAGTATTACTAATGACAAAATTCAACTTTTTTCCTAATATGTCTATTAAACTGCATACACATTGAGCTTGAATCACATTTTCAAAACATGTTTGTGGCTCTTTGATGTAGACAACATTCGGAAATGTGTTTTGAAACATGGGAACATCTATCCATAGCAGTGCCAGTACAGGTCAAAGGAAATAATGTTTCACCCCAGAACAGCATGTCACTGCTGCATGGCACTAATGTACATTTATATGCTCCATTTTGTTATGTGTTGTATAGATTTGTGTTTTTTGTTTTCCCATACTGTTGCTCTGATGATGTACCAGGCTCAGGGCTGCTTGTGGAATACGTGAAGCAAACTGTGCAAGAACAGCAATGACAAAACAAGATGCTCTGCACAGAACAGCTGTTGCATTTGGTATAATAATGGCAACAAAGACTGCATAGAAAAGAATATAAGATCATTTATCATAGTTTGCTTTGAAATGTGAAATAAATATTCAAGTCTTTGGAATGAAATTCATGTTCCCTAAAAATGGTGATACCAAATTTGTCAGAAATTCAAAATAGTTAGATTATATCTGAGTGAAATTGCGGGAACTTGAGATGTCTTACATATTCAGTTCCCATATGTAGCAAGTTTTTCCCATCGGTTTTTCTGTGGTATATTTTTCGTCACCAATGATGATGATTGTATGCAAACCAGCAAATCGATTTCACATAACAACTAATTTGAGTTATCAACCATAACCAACTACTACAGAAACTCTCCTTCATCAAAATAATATCATGGTTTTAAAACCAATTATGAAATTCTTTGATACAAGCAACCTCTTCCTCTAAAACTTTGTAACACTGATAAATGGCTGTTTGACCACAATCTAAGACTGTGGTATGACCTTCAGGCCACAAACCATGGTAAAGAAATAAAAAAGGAAAAAAAAACACGCGATTCATTTTGTTTGTGTAAAGCTTCGAGTATTAATAATGCAACAGCACATAATACAGTTTCCACATATTATACATGACATGACAGACAATATGAAAACAATACAACAAATAGCATTACAGACCATGCAAATACACTAAGAAATGTTCACTGCCAGTATGTACAGAAACAGAGACAAGGAACAAAGTTGGAAACAGATGTGAAACACTGCAGGGAACAATGTGTCCAATTGAAACATGTTTCCAGTGACAGTGTGGACATGGCTTTATATGAATTTTGAAATTTCTTGTTTGATTATGGATTTGCAACTTGGTTATGTCAGTTGATGTTATGAGTGTTGATAAAATTGCTACCTATGAGGAGAAGAATGATATTCTCACACTACTTTATAATCCAGTACTTTAGGAATTATGAATGTTTCGTAGGCTGTAGACTAATTACATAATGGCTAAACGAACTGTGTTAGTGTGGTGTGGTGGCTGCACTGGCTGTTAGGTAACATAACAAGTTGCGCCAGCCAGCAGCCAGTAAAAGCTCACTAACTGGATTCTGACCAAGAATTTCTTTCGAGACATAGTGTTTGTTGAATGATAGTGGTACTGATGCCGAATACATTGGATATACATGCAAAAAGATGAGACTGAGTTGTAAGTGGCACAAGAAAAGGTGGGAGCTGGGCCCCTTTGTCACATGGGCACATATGGTTCAACAAGCTGCCATAAGATTTGAAAACTTATAAACCAAAGCTATTCCAAAGGCAGTTAAAAGCCTTCTCAGCAAATAAATGTTTATATTCACTCAGTGAATTCTAATCT
Source organism: Schistocerca gregaria (assembly GCF_023897955.1). NCBI lineage: Eukaryota > Metazoa > Arthropoda > Insecta > Orthoptera > Acrididae > Schistocerca > Schistocerca gregaria. The sequence continues at coordinate 373,578,416 of NC_064923.1, forward strand.
ACTTGCTCTCTCTTGTGACATGTAATATAATTATAATATTAAGACAAATTTATGTACCACTGCTGTCTGAAAGTGCTATTTACAGTAATCTACTCAACCTATGTTTGACATTTGCAAAAGACATCAGCTTGATGGCCTACATGCAAAAACTGTAAATAAATAAACATATTGGCTCGGTACAGAACACACTGCATTGACTGTCATCTTTTTCCATTGGTGCTGTAAGCTAGCAGTTGTATCATAATTTCACAGTGAAACTAAACATTGCAAGTTGTTTTGGAAATGCTGATCGTGGATTATGTCAGCATTTCTTCTCTCACATCTCCTCTCTCAGCAACAGCTTTCAATATTCTGCCACCATCTGCAGTGCGAACCGTCTGTCTTTGGTGCCACTTATAACTCGTTCAGGCACATCAAATGTCGATAGGAAGAAAACGGGATGCTATCAAGTGAGATGTCCTGTAAGAATATAGAATCGAGGTAAAATTACTAGGAAGAAGCATAAAATAAGGTAATTTTTAGCATTGATCTTATGGGTTTTTCACAGGGGTTATGAATTTATGGAGTAGAATCACACACACACAAAAAAAACCATAAAACTGTAGAATGTGAAATTGAAGTTTTGCTGTATACAGATGGGCAATGGTACTGGTTCCAGAATAACCTTCTGAATGAGGGCCTGATATTCAACCACAAGATGGTATTCTTTGTTTGGGTACTAAGAAAATCAGCAATGCGTAGGAGGACACTGAAGACCAGATTATACTGTCAATCAGAAGGTGGTTAATAATTTTCCTCAGTTACCTCATCTTGGGTGGTGACAAGCTGTAGGGAGGCTGTTGAACTGAAACATTATCCGTGAGCAAAATTTTGTACTTTATCTTATTGGTCACTCCAACCTATTGGTCAGTACCTCCAGATATCATCCTAAGACCTCCAACAGGGTCCCCTTCCCCCTGCTCTGTGACTAAATGAGAAGTATCAAACGCTGATTGCTCTGTCTCTGCAGTGTTGTTGTTGTTGTCGTCTTCAGTCCTGAGACTGGTTTGATGCAGCTCTCCATGCTACTCTATCCTGTGCAAGCTGCTTCATCTCCCAGTACCTACTGCAACCTACATCCTTCTGAATCTGCTTAGTGTATTCATCTCTTGGTCTCCCTCTACGATTTTTACCCTCCACGCTGCCCTCCAATGCTAAATTTGTGATCCCTTGATGCCTCAAAACATGTCCTACCAACCGATCCCTTCTTCTAGTCAAGTTGTGCCACAAACTTCTCTTCTCCCCAATCCTATTCAATACCTCCTCATTAGTTACGTGATCTACCCATCTAATCTTCAGCATTCTTCTGTAGCACCACATTTCGAAAGCTTCTATTCTCTTCTGGTCCAAACTAGTTATCGTCCACGTTTCACTTCCATACATGGCTACACTCCAAACAAATACTTTCAGAAACGACTTCCTGATACATAAATCTATATTCGATGTTAACAAATTTCTCTTCTTGAGAAATGCTTTCCTTGCCATTGCCAGTCTACATTTTATATCCTCTCTACTTCGACCATCATAAGTTATTTTACTTCCTAAATAGCAAAACTCCTTTACTACTTTAAGTGTCTCATTTCCTAATCTAATTCCCTCAGCATCACCCGATTTAATTTGACTACATTCCATTATCCTTGTTTTGCTTTTGTTGATGTTCATCTTATATCCTCCTTTCAAGACACTGTCCATTCCGTTCAAATGCTCTTCCAAGTCCTTTGCCGTCTCTGACAGAATTACAATGTCATCGGCGAACCTCAAAGTTTTTATTTCTTCTCCATGAATTTTAATACCTACTCCAAACTTTTCTTTTGTTTCCTTTACTGCTTGCTCAATATACAGATTGAATAACATCGGGGAGAGGCTACAACCCTGTCTCACTCCTTTCCCAACCACTGCTTCCCTTTCATGCCCCTCGACTCTTATGACTGCCATCTGGTTTCTGTACAAATTGTAAATAGCCTTTCGCTCCCTGTATTTTACCCCTGCCACCTTCAGAATTTGAAAGAGAGTATTCCAGTCAACATTGTCAAAATCTTTCTCTAAGTCTACAAATGCAAGAAACGTAGGTTTGCCTTTTCTTAATCTTTCTTCTAAGATAAGTCGTAAGGTCAGTATTGCCTCACATGTTCCAACATTTCGACGGAATCCAAACTGATCCTCCCCGAGGTCCGCATCTACCAGTTTTTCCATTCGTCTGTAAAGAATTCGCATTGGTATTTTGCAGCTGTGACTTATTAAACTGATAGTTCGGTAATTTTCACATCTGTCAGCACCTGCTTTCTTTTGGATTGGAATTATTATATTCTTCTTGAAGTCTGAGGGTATTTCACCTGTCTCATACATCTTGCTCACCAGCTGGTAGAGTTTTGTCATGACTGGCTCTCCCAAGGCTGTCAGTAGTTCTAATGGAATGTTGTCTACTCCGGGGGCCTTGTTTCGACTCAGGTCTTTCAGTGCTCTGTCAAACTCTTCACGCAGTATCTTACCTCCCATTTCATCTTCATCTACATCCTCTTCCATTTCCATAATATTGTCCTCAAGTACATCACCCTTGTATAAACCTTCTATATACTCCTTCCACCTTTCTGCCTTCCCTTCTTTGCTTAGAACTGGATTGCCATCTGAGCTCTTGATATTCATACACGTGGTTCTCTTCTCTCCAAAGGTCTCTTTAATTTTCCTGTAGGCAGTATCTATCTTACCCCTAGTGAGATAAGCTTCTACATCCTTACATTTGTCCTCTAGCCATCCCTGCTTAGCCATTTTGCACTTCCTGTCGATCTCATTTTTGAGATGTTTGTATTCCTTTTTGCCTGCTTCATTTACTGCATTTTTATATTTTCTCCTTTCATCAATTAAATTCAATATTTCTTCTGTTACCCAAGGATTTCTAGCAACCCTCGTCTTTTTACCTACTTTATCCTCTGCTGCCTTCACTACTTCATCCCTCAGAGCTACCCATTCTTCTTCAACTGTGTTTCTTTCCCCCATTGCTGCCAATTGTTCCCTTATGCTCTCCTTGAAACTCTGTACAACCTCTGGTTCTTTCAGCTTATCCAGATCCCATGTCCTTAAATTCCCACCTTTTTGCAGTTTCTTCAGTTTTAACCTACAGGTCATAACCAATAGATTGTGGTCAGAGTCCACATCTGCCCCTGGAAATGTCCTACAATTTAAAACCTGATTCCTAAATCTCTGTCTTACCATTATATAATCTATCTGATACCTTTTAGTATCTCCAGGATTCTTCCATGTATACAACCTTCTTTTATGATTCTTGAACCAAGTGTTAGCTATGATTAAGTTATGCTCTGTGCAAAATTCTACCAGACGGCTTCCTCTTTCATTTCTTAGCCCCAATCCATAATCACCTACTATGTTTCCTTCTCTCCCTTGTCCTACTGACGAATTCCAGTCACCCATGACTATTAAATTTTCGTCTCCCTTCACTACCTGAATAATTTCTTTTATCTCATCATACATTTCATCAATTTCTTCATCATCTGCAGAGCTAGTTGGCATATAAACTTGTACTACTGTCGTAGGCATGGGCTTTGTGTCTATCTTGGCCACAATAATGCTTGTAGTTGCTTACCCGCATTCCTATTTTCCTATTCATTATTAAACCTACTCCTGCATTACCCCTATTTGATTTTGTATTTATAACCCTGTATTCACCTGACCAAAAGTCTTGTTCCTCCTGCCACCAAACTTCACTAATTCCCACTGTATCTAACTTTAACCTATCCATTTCCCTTTTTAAATTTTCTAACCTACCTGCCCGATTAAGGGATCTGACATTCTACGCTCCGATCCGTAGAATGCCAGTTTTCTTTCTCCTGATAATGACGTCCTCCTGAGTAGTCCCCGCCCGGAGATCCGAATGGGGGACTATTTTACCTCCGGAATATTTTACCCAAGAGGACGTCATCATCATTTAATCATACAGTAAAGCTGCATGTCCTCGGGATAAATTACGGCTGTAGTTTCCCCTTGCTTTCAGCTGTTCGCAGTACCAGCACAGCTAGGCCGTTTTGGTTAATGTTGCAAGGCCAGATCAGTCAATCATCCAGACTGTTGCCCCTGCAACTACTGAAAAGGCTGCTTCCCCTCTTCAGGAACCACATGTTTGTCTGGCCTCTCAACAGATACCCCTCCGTTGTGGTTGCACCTACGGTACGGCCATCTGTATCGCTGAGGCACGCAAGCCTCCCCACCAACGGCAAGGTCCATGGTTCTGCAGTATACATCCCATAATGACACTCATGTTCACACAAAAGATATTTCTCACCCAGCCTAAATTTGAACGTGTTGACCTTATCTACATAACATACATAATGCAATACACATCCATTTCATTTGATCGAACTGCACCCCAGGAGCACCTCAGTACTCAACTCTTCTATTATTGTAAACTCCATAAGTCAAGACATTCCCTGAATGCTAATATGCAACCAGACCTTTCCACAAAAGGTAATGGCTTTCCATTTACCATTCAACATGATATATGTGACTCTGTGCAACGGGCAGCTTACAGGCATGAGAAAATTTACTGTATTATCTTGAATCCACTGATGACACGTTACTTACTGAGTCCAATAACATGCACACTGGTTCATGGTTCATAGTATTGTGCATGAGAATAGATCAACCCGTGAAAGTGCCCTGCAATGCCGCTTTTTAATAACCCTGCAGGCATTGTCTTTTCTCATATTTCTCCCATTGTGCCAAGAAAACCCACACCAAGTGCCCTGCCTGGTGGCACTGGAAACATGTCCCCACATCATCCGACATGATTAAGAAGGTTATACTGCGCAGTCACCTTTTCCACCCTTAGGTTAGAAATAAATGACACCTGATCATGCTACTTGTCACTGAAAAAACTGAATCCACAACCAGTCCTCTGGGAACATCTCTTCTCAGTGTTATTTATGGCTTCTGAATCTGAAACATTAAAGACCAAAACCATACGGTGATTTGGATATCCTTAATACACTACAACATTAAGATTTCTTTAAGACCCTGAACCTGGTAAAAATATCAGCTCACAAGATCATTGTAAAATCAGCTAGACAATTTTCCTTCTAGCAGTCTCCTTCAGAACACATTCAATGATTCACTATCTTCAAGGGTTTCTGACACTATTCTATTTAATTTAGCATGAGTCAGGGTGTAAATAACCTCAAGTATCATTGAGTCAGTGACTCGCAAGGTGGCTGCTTTGTGCTCCATGCTCACTATAAGCCACATCAAATCTATCACTTCTTCATTATTATTATTAATGGATACATTCACAATTCCCTGTACCACAGGTCGAAGTGGGATAGGCAACTTGTTAAATAACCCCCAACTGTCTAGCTGACCCTGCCTTATAGGCTTGGATGTTTGCTGCTGATTGACCTGCCCAGGAACAGAACCCTCTTCCTGTTATACATTTATCACTAGTTCAACAAGCTATTTTGAATTGTAAACAGATAACATTATGACATAATTCCTCAGTTTCTGAATTCTGTTTGGGATCAGGGTTCATTAAATTGAAGTCTTTGACATAACTCCCCAAGTGATTAAGCTGCATTCAGATTCTAAATGTCTGAGTGTAGGTAGGAACACAGCCCTGTAGGAACTCAATGTTAGTTTGCGCACCCACAAGATGGCTGCTGCAAATAGAGAAAGCATTACTTACTGTGTGCACAGTGTCAGTTGTAACAGCAAGGCTGCAGTAGTCCAGTACTCATCACAATTGTTGATTCAGCTTGACCATGCTATCCTCAGTTTCCCCACCCCTTACAGGTAACTTGTATTGCAATTGGACTTTGGAAGATAGGATGTTCCTGAGACTCCTCTCTGATCCATAAATATCCAAGTAATTCCCTGAAATAAAAAACTGAAGTACACTGCAAAATTATCCCTCCCTACCACTCCTCATGATCAGAACACTGCCATTCAAATGTAACCATGCTCTGTTATCACTGAAGTGATAGGGAACTTGTTGGGCAATGGTACTGTTCTGGATAAATTAATTTGTATTTCCATAATCAATAATTTATTATCTCTTCAGCAAAACAATCTCTTAACAGCAAAGGGTAACAATTAGGTAAGCAAAAACTGAATCCAAAAACAATTAAGTACAATTTTCAAAACTTTAAAGTATAGAACAGTTATAAAAGCATGTAGCATAAACTAATTCAACTCAGCGAGACATTAGCAATTTGCAATCAGGTCAAGTGATAATAGGAACAACAACAGCAACAGAAATAATAATCTTGAACAACTAAATTAGCGGCCTAGTGCAATCAGGTTGTTACACAACAGTTCACTAGAATACAAGAAGACCCACCGAAAATATGTCTTTATAACAATCCAAATACGCTGTTGCCGGTAGACACACTACATTTTTTAATGCAATTCAGTTAAGTCTGTTTTTTATAGTAAGTGAGACCTCTTAAAATGTCCCAAACAACACTGAACATAGATACAGCTGAGGCCCGCTATGAATATGAAAGTAATTTTAAATTTTAAAACAGTCTGCCATCAGGAAACACCATAATGTACTAACAGCTATGTCTCGAGGTCATCACCAAAGATTTTCACAAATAGTTTTAGCAAAAAAATTTGACATTGACGGCTGTGAATAACTAAGCTTAATACCAGACATTCAGATTATTCATAAAGTTACAAAATTAACTGCCAGTGCTGCTAGATATTATAGCAAAGGATTATTTGCAAGCATGGCACATTAGTAGCCAGCAATACAGGTGCTAAATACATCAGCTTAAGGCCACTGGGACAGAAGTGTGAGACAAATAAACTTGCAACTTGATAGTAGCACAAGAGGTGAGCAAACAACTTATACTAAAGTGCATGCATGAAATTAACTGTCCAGCTGTTTTATAAAGGGTTCTGTACCTCAATCAGTAAAAAAAGAACCCTTACCGGATCACACTTTTTGTCCATCTGCCTGTCTGTCTGTTGAAACTTTTTTCTCAGAAATATGTTGACATTTAAAGTTGAAATTTATGTGACATGTTAAGGTCTACAGTAACTTCGTGATGTAAAAAAGTGAAGCTTTCAAGACAATGTAGTCAAAAGATATAGCCATTTGTGTCACATATTTTGATACTCGGAAAGATTAGATTAGAGATTAGATTAATACTTGTTCCATAGATCATGAATACGACACTTCGTAATGATGTGGAACGTGTCAGGTTAATAAAAGATGTCTGTACAAGAAATTACATTACACAAAATATTGCATGACACTAATTATTAAGTTTTTTGTTTTTTTTTTTTTTTTTTTTTTTTTTTTTTTTTTTACTTAGTTTATATCTAAAAATTCAGCCAATGAGTAGAAGGAGTTGTCATCTAGAAATTCTTTTAATTTATTTTTAAATGTTAGTTGGCTATCTGTCAGGCTTTTGATGCTGTTTGGTAGGTGCCCAAAGACTTTTGTGGCAGCATAATTTACCCCTTTCTGTGCCAAAGTCAGATTTAACCCTGCATAGTGAAGATCATCCTTTCTCCTGGTGTTATAGGTATGCACACTGCTATTACTTTTGAATTGGGTTGGATTATTATCAACAAATTTCATAAGGGAATATATATACTGAGGTTACTGTGAGGATCCCTAGATCCTTAAATAGATGTCTGCAGGATGACCGTGGGTGGGCTCCAGCAATTATTCTGATTACACGTTTTTGTGCAATGAATACTTTTCTACTCAACGATGAATTACCCCAGAATATAATGCCATACGAAAGCAGTGAATGAAAGTAGGCATAGTAAGCTAATTTACTGAGATTCTTATCACCAAAATTTGCAATAACCCTAATAGCATACGTAGCTGAACTCAGACGTTTCAGCAGACCATCAATGTGTTGCTTCCAGTTTAACCTCTCATCAATGGACACACCTAAAAATTTTGAAAATTCTACCTTAGCTACAGACTTCTGTTCAAATTCTATATTTATTACTGGAGTTGTGCCATTTACTGTACGGAACTCTATATACTGTGTTTTATCAAAATTTACAGAGAGTCCGTTTGCTCAGAACCACTTAATAATTTTGTGAAAAACATCATTTACAATTACATCACTTAGTTCTTGGTTTTTGGATGTTATTACTAAACTTGTATCATCAGCAAAAAGAACTAACTTTGCATCTTCATCAATGTGGAATGGTAAGTCATTAACGTATATCAAGAACAGTAAAGGACCTAAGACCGAACCCTGTGGGACCCCGTGATTGATAGCACCCCAGTTTGAGGAATCAGCTGTTGTTTTAACATTACACGAACCATTTATTTCAACTTTCTGCATTCTTCCAGTTAAGTATGAATTAAACCATTTGTGCACTGCCCCACTCAAACCATAATGATTTAGCTTATCTAAAAGAAACTCAGATATCAAAACCTACAGGGTACTTATCACTGATTTATAATCATGAAATTTAGCAAGAAGCAAGGTTTCACTCTATAACCAAAGGAAAGTATCCGAAAATTGTTAATTTGTAGTTATATCACATGAAAAAAATTATTGTCAATTGTTAGCAGACTGCCTGTTATTGTTGGGGTATTAGGAGACGAACTCAGTTCTGTGAGATATCGCATAATATCTGCTTTGTTATCCCTAGAATAAAGAGACTTCCAATATTGGGGTTTGTTGCTCTGTAATTGGGTAATTCTTGGACTTTTACATCTTCAAGTTGTGCTGCTGTGAATTCATCATAAGCAGTCTGTCTAGAGATGGCATTCATGCACGACTAAGGTTGCCACAAGTTTCCATTTTTCCCTGACAAGTTAAGATGTAAGTTGACAATCTGTCTTTGGAGCTAACATACAAGAAACAATAGTGCAAAGGAGGAAATAACTAAAAAAAAACTTGCAAGCAGATGGAGTTCCCTGATGTGAGCAAAAATCTTAAGTACTAACATCAACATCTTTTGTAATGAACTCTTTTTAGATGGAGAAAGCAACCCAAATGATTTGTGTATTTTTTAAGACCACTTATACTATTTCATTTCAATAAAACGAAACACATTTGGTGACAAAAATACGCATTTCCTTGGAGTTGCATGACAGATTTAAAATATCTTCACTGATTTCAGAAATAACCTCAGAAAAAAGTAGACCTCTTGACACAAGTGTATAAGGCGGGGAAGAATTGCGTAAACCAACATGGTAGGTGACCATCAATAAAATGTTGGTTCTACTACGTTCATTATTGTCAGTTATTAGCCACGGTGTTATATCCAATATTTTACACTTATTTTGTGATTTTTCTTTTGAGAAATATATGAGTATATAGTGTACAACCTGCCAGCAACTGACACAATTTTTTTTCTTCTAATCATCCATACTTTCTAACATATAAACTACTTTTTAAGTGCCAAAATGTACTAGAACAAATAAAATGTCTATAAAACACCACACTGTATAACATACTTGCGGTGAGACAGTCACAATTCCTGAAATCCATTGCCCATGGCCTCTGTCCAGCTGAGGAGCAATGCAGTCCTGGATCCATGGAAGCACCATGAAAATCCACTTACGATGAAAATTACACCACACTCAAACAGACCCAGCTTGTGGGCAAATCGGTGAGACTAGATGTGATGGGTAGGGCCTGCACATTACTGCAAACTGAAAGGCTTCAGATTGGCAGGCACAATCCATTAAAGATATTATCAGAAACAGCCTGCAGTTTTGGCCCATAGTGAAAATCCACTCATGTAGCCAGCTATTCGTGAGCCACAGACATTATGTTGATGAAATGAGACCATGGTGATCAAAAGATAACTTGTTCAAATACTCTGAGAGTTAATAATAATGAGGATAGGTGGCAACTCACAGTAAAGATGATTGCTGAACCACAGACAGTCATGTAGAAAGACAATCAAATTCTCACAACTAAATATTCAGCCATAGCTTTTGTCAGAAAATGAGAGTACACACACGTTCACACAGTCACTTGGACACAACCCACGCACACATGACTGCCGTCTCTGGCTACTGCATCTACAGTCTCTGAGAATCAGATCCAAACAAATGACTCGAGGCTCCCTGCTTTAATCAGGCTAGCAGCAAGAAGTGGTGGTAGCACTGACTGCAAGCTGTAGGGAGTGGTAGGAAGGGGACGAGCAGTAGTAATGAGGGAGTAGGTAAGCGGCACAGGTACTCAGCTGCACCCAGCCAATGATGATGCAGGACACCTCAGTAAACAAACCATTTCATGTAGTGAGACAAGAATGAGATATTTTTTATTTTTATTTTATTTTATTTTCTTTTTTTAATACATGATATGTTTGAAATTCCCTGATTTCCAGAACCCATGGCAACCCTGATGACAAATAATTGGTGACAATGTTGCCTGTACCTGTAAGGTGAGGTACATCCATTGAAAATTGAGCAATGTAATTGAGGTGTTGGTAACATTTTTGGGATAAGTCTTTTGACAGCTTAAGGATGAAGTCAACTGCTAGTGGCCTGCGGTTTGTGTAGCTAATTAAAGATCAGCCTTCAACATCACTTTCAAAGGGATGGAATGCCTTGTATACTGTAAGTTCATGATCATAACATGATCATTTGTGTTCTGAGATAATAATCTGAGGAGTTGTTGTATGCCTGCCACCTCTTGTTGAAGGACAGCGCCAGTTGCAAAGCCACTCAGGTCTGCAGTTATTGATAACTGTGCATGCAGGATTGGGTGTGGCAGAGTTGTCACCTGAGTAGGACAGTCTTTTAATTTTTTGAAGGCTGTCACCATATCAGTAGTCTACTGAAGCTTCTGTTTGCTGTTAGTGTTTTTGCCTTCTAGTGTTTCCATCAGTGGGACCTGTAAGGTGGCTGCTTGCAGCAGGTGGCACCAGTAAAGATTTATGATACCTAGGAAATAGTGTAATTCATGGCAGTCTTGGGGAGGAGGTAGTTGATGGGAATGAGTTATGTTCATTGTAGTGCTGGGCAGATGCCAGCAGCAGAAACTATGTGACCCAGAAAAGTATTTTTGCTTTGTCGTAGTTGACTTTTTTGTCCTTGATAATGAACCGTCCATGGTAAGGATACCAAGAACTTGTTGCAAATGAGCTTTGTGGGTGTTGTTATCTTGCAACAAAATGAGAACCTAATCCAAGTACGCATAACAGAAGGGCAGCTAAAAAGAGGATGCTATCTAAGAATCATTGCCACATCTGTGCTGCAGTTTTGAGGATGTATAAGATACAGAAATTTTCAAACAAGTCAAACAGTTTCATAATTGCTATCTTCCGAATGTTACCTGTGTGTATCACTATTTGGTGAAAGCCCTGTTTACAGTCCAACATGCTAAAGACAGATGTGCCTGTGCATGTGGGTAAAGCCCCGTATGTCGGGTATTGGGTAACTGTTGGTGATAGGAGGCACATTAAGGATTCTGCAGTCACCAAGTAAGTACAGGGCACCACGTTTTTTCAGTGCTAGCTTGATGGGTGAAACTCATGGGCTGTCTGAGGGTTGAACTATTCCAGCTTTTAAAAGTTCATCAACTGCTTCCTTTGTCACTTGAAGTTTATCAAGTGGTAGCCAACATGATCTGTGCTGAACCAAGAGCCCATGTTGTGGTAAGGTTTCAGTGCACTGTAACATTTATGACTGCACATTGGGAGAAAGTCACATTTGGATGGGATGTTAGAGGCTGCATATGCGGAGTGGGTAGAGGAAGGGTGGGGTGTGCTTGTATGAGAAGCATGTTACTATCTCATTGGTATGGAAAGGTAGCGTAGATGGTGGCAATTGCTGTGACATGGGTGGAGGTGTGGTGAGACTATGTGGTATATACATCAAGGAGTCACTGGCGGTGGCTGGTGCTTGCTGCAGGTTGTGCAGATGAAGTCATGGTGTGGTGAGTTCATCAGAAATTGCTTGTATCACCTGTTGAAACATTTTGCTGTCCATTTGGAGGCAGAGAGGTTCTAAGTGTTCTTCAATGTAATGAAACTGGTTTTTTGAATTTGTTCAAGTGTAGCAACATAGCTAAGAAGGTGATGACAATGTTCATCTGTATCAGTAATATGTCACTTGTTACAGAAGGGTGTGTAGATGTTGCATTGCTTTTGAGGGAGGCCTTGGCTGATGATGCCAAAGACTATGCAGCCAGTGTCACGTGGATGAACATGCCTTTGTCTAAGTATGAAGTAGCCTCTAATAACAGAAGAAATCATCTCCAAGAATGGGTTCAGTGACTTCTGCTATTTGAAAGTTACATAGAAAAGTACTTCAAAGCTTAGGTTCAATGTGCACACTTCATCTGGTATTCCTAATAGGTGGTGCATATTGTAAATCCTCAACACTTGCAACAAGGCCACTTGTGTGGGTGTTGTAGCACAATGTGCCTGTTGCAAGCTGTGTGCATTATTTTCGACAGTTACAGGATGAACAACAGTTTCAGATGGCATTGCTGAATTGTGCATGATACCACCGGCAGTGTGAGGTTGTAGCTTGATGAGCATGGTTGCCTGTTGTTTGTTGTGTTGTCCTGGCTGGATGGAGGTCATTTTTCCATGCAGGGGCTGTTACATCATGGTTGGCAGTCATCAGGTGTGATTGGCTTGGTTTGGCAGGTACAGGAAGCTGTGCACAGTGAGACTGGTGATGCTGGCTGCATGCAATGGCATTGTTATTGACTAAATTGGGGCATTACCAGTGTTGCACAATATTGAAAATTATGACCACCAATTTAATTTTACGATTGGCTCACACACTCATTGATGGTCATGGTGACTTGAACTTGGGGTGGGAGTTTTGCTACCCAAAATGTTCAGTCAGATATTAATCACAGTTTGATTGAAATTATAGTCAAGGACATAGTTGAGATGGCATTTTGTTCATTAAATGTTCAATATATATTATATGTTGTAATGATTTTTCTGGTGTCCTAGAGAGACATTGCAGCAGGGATGATCTTGCTGTGAAATATTTATTTTCTGCCAGTGGCAACAAGATGATCATGTTAATGTTCTCCCAGGTTGGTTAGGAGCATGATGAAGATAGCTGCCTCATTCATGTTGTTATGGGTGGTAGTGATGCTGTCCACCATGATGAACCTTATGAAGGGTTGGTCCAAGTGAAATGGTGTAAGCTTTTGCTGGATGACAAATCACAAAGAGTTGAAATTTGTTGCATCTGTTGCCATGGAAGTATGTGATGCGATAATGCAGTTGAATGTCCATTGCTGTATATGGTGCGGTTGGTAATGTGAGCAAACTGTGTGAATGCATGGGCAGCTGTGATGACACCAGTTTGAAATATGGTTCATGTGGCAACATAGAACTGTCATTTATGGTTGGTGGTTGTGCATAGAAGAGATCAAATGGTAAATCTTTCATTTGTACCTAAAGCGAAGGGGTGGCAGCTCCAGAGTCACACATAAGTCCACTGTAGGACACCATTGTTTGGTATTAATATGGTTTGTTGATTCTCTGCAGTTATGAGTGCCATCGTCACTTTTCACTAGGACATTTAATTGAAATATTGATTATGGAGCACTGTATGAGAGAGTGTTGCACTCATGGGCAGACATTGTGAATCGTGATGCAGAACAACTGCAAGTTGCCTCCTTTGTTGTTGCACAATATCCAGTTGAGGGCACATTTGCACAATTTGCAGTCACTGTCAATGTAGTCCTGTGTGGTATGAGATGCTGTGATAGTTTTCACTATATTTATGCAATAGCAAGAAGTGTCCACATTTAAAGGAGGCATAAACTGAACTATCTCCCCATGCACCAGGGTCAAAGATTATACACTGTGAATAGAAATCTCTCATTAGTAACATTAATTTGCATTTATGTCCCACATCTGACTCCACCAACAGCTTCATGGGATTTAATTCCAAAATTAGTAAAGATCTCAGAATGGTGTTGTGAGATAGCAAGTTGGAAGTATTTCACCTGTTCTGACTTCTACTCATGTTGTTGTTGTTGTTGTTGTTGTGGTCTTCAGTCCTGAGACTGGTTTGATGCAGCTCTCCATGTTAATCTATCCTGTGCAAGCTCTTTCATCTCCCAGTACCTACTGCAACCTACATCCTTCTGAATCTGCTTAGTGTATTCATCTCTTGGTCTCCGTCTACGATTTTTACCCTCCACGCTGCCCTCCAATGCTAAATTTGTGATCCCTTGATGCTTCAGGACATGTCCTACCAACCGATCCCTTCTTCTAGTCAAGTTGTACCACAAACTTCTCTTCTCCCCAAATCCTATTCAATACCTCCTCATTAGTTACGTGATCTATCTACCTAATCTTCAACATTCTTCTGTAGCACCACATTTCAAAAGCTTCTATTCTCTTCTTGTACAACTATTTATCGTCCATGTTTCACTTCCATACATGGCTACACTCCATACAATTACTTTCAGGAGCGACTTCCTGACATTTAAATCTACACTCAATGTCAACAAATTTTTCTTCTTCAGAGACGCATTCCCTGCCATTGCCAGTCTACATTTTACATCCTGTCTACGTCAACCATCATCAGTTATTTTGCTCCCCAGATAGCAAAACTCCTTTACTACTTTAAGTCTCATTTCCTAATCTAATTCCCTCAGCATCACCTGACTTAATTCAACTACATTCCATTATCCTCGTTTTGCTTTTGTTGATGTTCATCTTACACCCTCCTTTCAAGACACTGTCCATTCCATTTAACTGCTCTTCCAAGTCCTTTGCTGTCTCTGACAGAATTACAATGTCATCGGCGAACCTCAAAGTTTTTATTTCTTCTCCATGGATTTTAATACCTACTCCGAACTTTTCTTTTGTTTCATTTATTGCTTGCTCAATATACAGATTGAATAACATCGGGATAAGCTACAACCCTGTCTCACTCCCTTCCCAGTGACTACTTCCCTTTAATACCCCTCGACTCTTATAACTGCCATCTGCTTCCTGTACAAATTGTAAATAGCTTTTCGCTCCCTGTATTTTACCCCTGCCACCTTTAGAATTTGGAAGAGAGTATTCCAGTCAACACTGTCAAAAGCTTTCTCTAAGTCTACAAATGCTAGAAACGTAGGTTTGCCTTTCTTTAATCTTTCTTCTAATATAAGTCATAGGGTCAGTATTGCTCTCGTGTTCCAACATTTCTATGGATTTCAAACTTCAACTAATTTTTATTCTTTTCCCCCCTTTGCTTGTTTCTCACATCTCGTTAATTTTCTAAGTAGTATACATGTGGAAGGTTTACAAATATTCCAAATGTCATTTAAATTGTTTCCCACTTACACTCAGTATTCAGAGTAATATTTCTTATTTTCTGATCCTAATGCTGCACTTACTTCTACCGGGAAGTCAGTTAATTAAAAAATATACCTAAATGGAAATTCTACCTCAGTATGTAATAAGAAAAATCTTGTGAGCTAATATGTATTTCTGAGTGTAATGCCACCAATAGTTACAAAGACTGGCAGTTCAAATTTGAAGCAACATATTTCAAAGTCTATGAAACTAATTAATTTATGAGATAATTAGTATTCTTTCTCAGAAGTAGCTATAATTTCTATTGCAATTTTTAGCTCTATGCTTATTACATTCCAACTGCCACCATCATACTTTTGTTAAATTAAATTTTATGCACAATATGGTGTACTTCAGTAATTAACTAAGTTATTACTTAAGATTTTTACATATTTTACCAAAGTCAGGAATCAAACCTGGGTCTCCTACTCATTAGGTAGATGTGCTAACAACTATGCCACCCTGTCACTATGGCTTTGCATAACTGCACAGACTACACTAGCATGGCTCCCTCCTGTAGACTGCATATATACATCATAGACGTTTGAGACTTGAAAAGGTCTCTGGAACAATATAGTTTCATTCAATTTCTCAAACGAATGTGTAGTTACCAAAATAATATTTTGTTCATAGGCCTGTCTTTTAAATTGTCAGCTGTCACTCTAGGTCTGCAGTATTCACCCAGTCCCGGTCGAGCTAATACACTTGTAACATGTGTGTCAAGTCTGCTTCCAGTGTTCACTCACACAATGGGTACGGGCAATGTGTTCATGGGAATATGTGTGTTGGCATATGAGAAAACTCAAAAGTGACGATGTCTGAAAACTGTCAAGTAAAGTCTGTAACTCAAGTTAATGAATATTTAGACTAAATTGTGTTGTGGTTGGTAGGAAAAAGATTGCCAAGAGAAGTGACTTACGTCAAGGACTTATACTGAAGCACTACATTCATAATCTCAGTGGTGGGATCATTTTGAGTTTACAGTAGTACTTATATCTGTGAAATTAAACATATCTTTGCTTAATTTTCATTAATCTTCTGTTTTATAAATCAACATAGTGAGTTAAGTCTTCTTATTGCTACCCTTTTGTCTCAAGACCACCAGCCAGAAAGGTTTTGCATATTTCTGTATGATTTTCAGTCAGATCTTGACAAGATCTCAAAATGAAGCAAATATTGGCAACTTGTTTTAAACGTTCAAAAATGTAAAATTGTGCACTTTACAAAATGAAAAAAGTAGAATCTTATGACTACAATATCAGTGAGTCACTGTTGCAATTAGCCAACTCATACAAATACCTGAGTATAATGGTTTGAAGGGATATAAAATGGAATGATCACATAATTTCAGTCATGTGTAAAGCAGGTGTTAGACGTTGGTTTATTGGTAGAATGCTGGGGAAATACAATTAGTCTACAAAAGAGATTTCTTACAAATCACTTGTGTTACCAGTTCTAGAATGTAGTTCAAGTGTGTGGGATCCATACCAAATAGGACTAACAGGGGATATTGAACACATACGGAGAAGGGCAGCATGACTGGTCATAGGTTTGTTTGATCTGTGGGAGAGTGTCATAGAGATACTTAAGGAACAAAACTGGCTGAAGATAGACGTAAACTATCCTGGGAAAGTCTCCTAAAAAGCTTCCGAAACTGGCTTTGAAGGACTGCTCTAGGAATATACTAAAAAATTTACTCCCAAAGGGATTGTGAGGATAAGATTAGAATAATTGCAGCATGCTCAGAGGCATTAAAACAATCAGTCTTCTCACATCCCATATGTGAATGGAAGGGGAAGAAATGCTAATACTTGGTACAATGGGATGTATCCCTGCTATGCAATTCATGGTGGTTTGCAGAGTATAGATGTACGTCTAAATGTAGATTTGTTCTCTGTAAATTAGTTTCAATAATAAGCATAAAAACTTAAATATATATTAATTTATTGTCAAAGTAATCCATTTCTTCTTGTAATATCAAAAGTTAGCATTTATATGTTCCAGGTAATTAAACTACTGGAAGAGGATGGTTTGGTGACAAAATTTTCACACACCATCAGTATGCTATTGAATGTTGAACCTGCAGTCTAATTTTTCTTTCACAAAGTCTGATTATCATTGCTTCTGTTAAGTAAATCATTTATTACATTGCCATTTAATAAAATAATGGTTGTACATCACCAGATGTTCCCACTCTACAATGACAACATCTGAGTCTAACTTTTAGAAGAATTTGAAAAATTCAGGTAAACAAGTCTTTAGTGGACATAAAAAGATTTCACCGAGAAGATTAATGTAAAATTATACCTATCTGTGATCTTCTTATGCTTCTGCTATTGCCAGTGTGATGTTTCCCACCCTTTGAACAATAAACATTCAAAATTTCACTTTTACTTATTCATTCCTCATTTTGTGGGACACATCATAACTGTGACAATGTGGAAGGACATTTTTTAACTTGTTATATGCACAGTCCATAAACTTTACAGTTGTAAGTTTTCTTGCATTTGCTTCATGTTTCACAAAAACTGTTGAATACTAAAGAAAATTAGCTGCCAGAAAATAAAGAACCAAAACATATAACAAATAATTAGAAAAAAATCATTATACTATCAGAAGTGTTTCTATAAAGGAACAAAAATTTGGACCGTTATCTACATTGCATCATAATACAGAAGGTAAGGGCAACATTGTTTATTTCCTTTTCATGCCCTTAGCAGGTAGATTTGTAGACTACTTGTGGACATTCATGGCCACATTTCTTACGGTATTTTAGATTTTTTTGGTAATTAGTTTTAACAATAGTAAAGACCTAATATCTACAAGATAGTTGACTTTGTGTTGTCAATGCAAAAAATGGTGCAGCGCTTCTTCATTCTATCATCTCAGTAATGTCGTCTTTCTACAATGTTCTTGCTCAACAATATTGTAATTTCCATATTAAAATTAAATTAAAATATATGATTTTACACATTTGATTTTAGTCATCTTACATGTTACAGTGAAAATAGGAAAGTTTCAGAAATGGAAATTGAAACAAGAGTTGAAACAGAACCCACTGCTGGTGACAGCGAATTCACTATGTAGCAAACAAGCTTGTTGAAACCTCACCCTTGATTGATTTTGTCAAAGTGAGGAAATCAGTCCAAATCCCTGTCCCCCACAATATCCAACTAGAAAAATATTTAGTAGATTAACATGTATGATAAAGGAAATGTCCACCAAAAATGATGAATTTCTAAATGAAATGTCCTCTCAACTAACAACATTAACAAACACTATATCAAATTTAACATTGTAACAAAATGCTATGTCAACTGATGTGGCTGATATGTTAGTTTGGGTTAAAAAATAAAATAAAATAAAACAATGCAAGGAGCAGTACACATGGCTGCGGTGTGGAGAACTGGACCAGGAAAACATGCAAGGGAAGCAATATTCATAGTTGAATACAATGATTTTATTTCGGGCCAGATTACCTTTGAGAAATAACAACTTATTCTTAAAGGAAAATAATTTTACTTGCCTCTCCCTCCCCCCCCCCTCCCCCCAAAAAAATAATTAACCAAACAGCTGATAATATTTATCTCTACATAATTAAAATTCATGCTACAGGCACTGAAATACCAAATATGGTTAATAAACAATGGTATAATAAATGAATACAACTACAACCAAGTAGTCTCCTTCACCCAGAATTGTGATAGTAATAATGACAAGAAATTTCCACTCAAATCAATCAGATCTTAAAAGATTAATTTTTAATCCCAAAGCAATTAAATTTTGACTGCAAATATCTTATGCCAAAACTGGCAATAATATTAATAATAATGAAACATTACTCAAAACAGTGAAATGTTAGATAGTTAAATTTACACCTCCAAGGCAATTAAATTTGCCATAAGTTCCTTTCACCCAAAATGGCAATAATAATAATAATAATAATAATAATAATTTAAATCCAAATAGGGGTGTTTTACAGGACATGCTTCCTGCAACCACTCTAGAAGGAAAACAAAGACAGAGGATGAGATGGTCAGATGAAGTTAACAGACACCTCATGTTCTGTTATTACCAAGCAACAAACTTAGGAACCAACACAACTGGATACAGATCACAAGTATACACAACATTTATTACCAGATACCCTGAATTAAAATTTTTAACAGAACAACAACTAGCTGATCAGATTCGTGTAATAATCAGAAATAACAGGATACCCCAGTCAGAATTAAAAAACATCAAACAACAAGTACAACAAATACTGGAACAAAATAATGTGCAATCAGAAGAAGAAGAAAATACAGTAATGGACTCAAACATCCCAGAGCAAACAAACAAAGAACAACATGCATCAATTAAACAATCAGAGGAAAACGAAATCTTAAGACAGCCACCAGAACAAGCACAAATAGAACATGAAGTGACACACATGTTAGATATAGAAGAAAAATTTCAGCTGACATATATAGAATACAAAGACACAAATGCAGACATTAGACCATTCTTGCATGGACCACCAAATAACCCACAAGTTGAAACAACAATAACAACTATCAACACAATCATACTCAACAAAATAAATGAAAATACAACTATGGAAGAGTTACAACTACTGGTTTACGTAGGAGCACTCACTACACTAAATATACACACTAGAAGGAAAACAAAGACAGAGGATGAGATGGTCAGATGAAGTTAACCGACACCTCATGTTCTGTTGTTACCAAGCAACAAACTTAGTAACCAACACAACTGGATACAGATCACAAGTATACACAACATTTATTACCAGATACCCTGAATTAAAATTTTTAACAGAACAACAACTAGCTGATCAGATTCTTGTAATAATCAGAAATAACAGAATACCCCAGTCAGAATTAAAAAACATCAAACAACAAGTACAACAAATACTGGAACAAAATAATGTGCAATCAGAAGAAGAAGAAAATACAGTAATGGACTCAAACATCCCAGAGCAAACAAACAAAGAACAACATGCATCAATTAAACAATCAGAGGAAAACGAAATCTTAAGACAGCCACCAGAACAAGCACAAATAGAACATGAAGTGACACACATGTTAGATATAGAAGAAAAATTTCAGCTGACATATATAGAATACAAAGACACAAATGCAGACATTAGACCATTCTTGCATGGACCACCAAATAACCCACAAGTTGAAACAACAATAACAACTATCAACACAATCATACTCAACAAAATAAATGAAAATACAACTATGGAAGAGTTACAACTACTGGTTTACGTAGGAGCACTCACTACACTAAATATACACAGTAGGCAGAGATCAGAACCAACCAACACACAGAAGAAACCCACAAAACCAGCACGGCAATACAGGCTACAGATCAGAATAGAAAAACTGAGAAAAGACATCGGACAGTTAACACAATTTATAAGAAATGAAATATCAGACAAAAAACGAAAAAGGTTAGGTAAAATCTCACAAAAAGAAGTGATAGAGCAATTAGATGAAAAGAAGCAGAAAATACAAGCATTGGCCAAACAACTTAGAAGATACAAAAAAAAGTGAAAATAGAAGGAAACAAAACCAAACATTCAACACAAACCAAAAGAAATTATACCAGACAGTAGATAACACACACATTAAAATAGACAAACCACCAAACATAAAAGACATGGAACACTTCTGAAGCAACATATGGTCAAACCCGGTATAACATAACAGACACGCATGATGGATACAAGCAGAAACAGACTCATACAAGATGATACCACAAATGCCTGAAGTGATAATTTTGCAACATGAAGTCACCCGAGCAATTAATTCTACGCACAATTGGAAAGAGCCTGGAAATGATAAAATAGCAAAATTCTGGCTAAAGAAGTTCACCTCAACACATTCACATCTAACTAAATTATTTAACAATTACATTGCAGACCCATACACATTGCCTGATACACTTACACAAGGAATAACTTATCTGAAACCTAAAGATCAAGCAGACACAGGAAACCCAGCAAATTATTGCCCCATAACATGCCTACCAACAATATACAAAATATTAACTTCAGTCACTACACAGACATTAATGACACGTACAACACAGAACAAAATTATAAATGAAGAACAAAAAGGCTGCTGCAAAGGAGCACGAGGATGTAAAGAGCAACTGATAATAGATACAGAGGTGACATATCAAACTAAAGCTAAACAAAGGTCGCTGCACTACGCATACATTGATTACCAAAAAGCTTTTAATAGTGTACCTCACTCATGGTTACTACAGATACTGGAAATATACAAAGTAGATCCTAAATTAACACAGTTCCTAAACATAGTAATGAAAAATTGGAAAACCACACTTAATATCCAAACAAATTCAAATAATATCACATCACAGCCAATACAGATTAAGCGTAGAATATACCAAGGAGATTCATTAAGTCCTTTCTGGTTCTGCCTTGCTCTGAACCCACTATCCAACATGCTAAATAATACAAATTATGGATATAATATTACTGGAACATACTCAGACAAAATAACACATTTGCTATACATGGATGATCTAAAACTACTGGTAGCAACAAATCAGCAACTCAACCAATTACTAAAGATAACAGAAGTATTCAGCAACGATATAAATATGGCTTTTGGAACAGACAAATGTAAGAAAAATAGCATAGTCAAGGGAAAACACACTAAACAAGAAGATTACATATTGGATAACCACAGCGACTGTATAGAAGCAATGGAAAAAACAGATGCCTATAAATATAGAGGATACAGACAAAAAATAGGAATAGATAATACAAATATTAAAGAAGAACTAAAAGAAAAATATAGACAAAGACTAACAAAAGAAACAAGTCAAAGGCTATAAATATTTATGCTATACCAATATTGACCTACTCATTTGGAGTAGTGAAATGGAGTAACACAGACCTAGAAGCTCTCAATACACTTACATTACCAAAATGCCACAAATATAGAATACATCACATACATTCAGCAACAGAAAGATCCACATTAAGCAGAAAGGAAGGAGGAAGAGGATTTATCGACATAAAAAACCTACATTATGGACAGGTAGACAATTTAAGAATATTCTTTATAGAACGAGAGAAACCAGCAAAATACACAAAGCAATCACTCATATAAATACATCAGCTACACCATTACAATTTCATAACCACTTATACAAGCCTTTAGATCACACAACATCAACAGATACAAAGAAAGTAAATTGGAAAAAGAAAACACTACATGGCAAGCACCCGTATCATCTAACACAGCCACACATCGATCAAGACGCATCCAACACATAGCTAAGAAAAGGCAACATATACAGTGAGACGGAAGGATTCATGATTGCAATACAGGATCAAACAATAAACACCAGATATTACTGCAAGAATGTTATTAAAGATCCCAATACCACAACAGATAAATGCAGACTTTGCAAACAAGAAATAGAAACAGTAGATCACATCACAAGCGGATGTACAATACTATCAAATGCAGAATACCCCAGAAGACATGACAATGTAGCAAAAATAATAGATCAACAACTTGCCATACAACATAAACTAATAAAACATCGCATTCCCACATACAAGTATGCACCACAAAATGTACTGGAGGATGATGAATACAAACTATACTGGAACAGAACCATTATAACAGATAAAACAACACCACATAACAAACCTAACATCATACTCACCAATAAAAAGAAGAAATTAACACAACTAATCAAAATATCCATACCCAATACAACAAATATACAGAAGAAAACAGGAGAAAAAATTTAAAAATATATATCCAATGAGCTGAGGAAGTCAAAGACAAGTGGCATCAGGATAAAGTTGACATTATACCAATTATACTATCAACCACAGGAGTCATATCACACAATACCCACCAGTATATCAACGCAATACAGCTACATCCAAACGTATATATACAGCTACAGAAATCTGTTATTATTGATACATGTTCAATTACCCGAAAGTTCCTAAATGCAATGTAATATATACCGTACAGTTAAAAGGAAGTCACGCTTGATCAAGGTCCGTGTCACTTTCCATTTTTAACCAGACATAACATCTGAGAAAGGAAAGAATAATAATAATAATAATAATAATAATAATAATAATAATAATAATAATAATAAGGTAAGAAAATTTTACTAAAATGGTCAATCTTGAATAGTTAACAATTTTGTCCACAAGCCTAATTTTGACAGTAGATAACCCTCAACCAAATTAGTGATGATTTGTTTATTTATTTACACAAATTGGCCAACAAAGTACCATGTTACAAATTCTATTTCATGTTCACTTTTTTCTTTCTCTTCTCTTGGGCTGCTCTTCTGCCTGCTGCCACTTTTGCCAGATGTTCAGCTGTTAGTTTCCTGTTGGCCTTTGGTTTTGGAATTCAGTTATTGTCAAGTTCACCAAGGTCTTACTTTATTCCTTGCAACCAAGAGTTGGGTGTTTTCCTCTGTTGAATCATATTGAAGATTTTTTTCATGAATCTGCCAACATCCATTATCATCAGATGAGCAAACATCATCAGCCTTCTCTTTCTCATTTCTGTTGTGACTGGTTTAATAAATTGGTAGATATTCTCATAGCTCATCTTTACCCTTTTTTACTAATTTTTTGTGTCCACCAAGAATTTCCTCAGAATTACTTTTCCTTCTTCTTCTCAAGCTCATCTTTAAGTCCTTTGTTCTTGAGGAAGAGTGTTTCTGCTGCATATTGAACTTCTGTTCTTGTCACTGTATTGTAGTGTAATAACTTCGCATTTCGAAATAGGCATTTTTTGTTGTACAGCTTCTGTGATAAAATGTGTGCCCTCCTAAGTTTACCTACTTGAAGTTTGACAGCTTATTTTCCTGTGCCAGTATCCACTATTGTTTCTCCCAAATATTTAAAGTGTTTGACCCTTTCAATACATCCAATAATTGTGTGCAATTCTTTGATTTCCTTGTATTTGTTAGACATGGATACAGTTTTTTTCTTGTGATAGCTGTATACTAAATTTAGCTGCATGCTTTGCTGAGATTTCTATTTGTTTAATTGCATCTGCTATATTTGTGGATAGGAGAACAATATCATCTGCAAGAGCTAGTGCACGTATTGTAAGGCCTTTATCTGATCCTCCAAAAGAAATTCCCCAGTTACTTTTTGTTGTGGGCTTTCCCCCAATATCTCCCTCATAATCTTTTCCAAAGTGATGTTGAATAGAATTGGGGAGAGTCTATCCTATTTGGATTTTAAAAGGTTAAAAATTTCAAGTCAAAATTTGACTTTGGACTTGTTATCTGTCAGTGTTTGATTTAGTATCTCTCTAGTTTTTCTGTCAATTCCAAATTCCTCCAAAGTTCTAATGATGCTGTCTCTGTCTATGTAGTCATAAGCTTTTCTAAAATCAATAAACATCATAACTTGGGGTTGGCCAGTATGTGTTCCAATTACGTTTTTAAGGTTAATACTTTGCTCTGAACACCTCAACCCGTTTCTAAATCCACCTTGGTATTCTCCTATCAGTGCATCGAGAACTGGTTCAATCCTGTTTAGTACTATCTTGGAAAAGGCCTTGTATGGAACGGACAGAAGGGAAACCCTCTGTAATTGTTTACATCTGATCTGTCACCCTTTCCGTGAAGTGGATGTGTAAGTGCCGTCCTCCAATCTTATGGGATCTTCTCGGTTATCCAAATTTCCTAAATAATTGTACTGAGGTGTACTGCTACTTTTTCCTCACCTAGTTTCAAAAGGTTAACTGTGATTCCATCTTCACCAGAAGATGTGTTGTTCTTGAGGGATCCTATAGCTTGCCGGACTTCATTTAGAGTTGGTGGATATGATTCTGCAGGGTTTTCTTCTGGAGTTTTGAATTCCAGTTTCTGTGGAGGCACTTTACCGTTCATTTACATCTGCATACACACTCTGCAATCCACCATACGGTGCATAGCGGAGGGTACCTCATACCACAACTAGCATCTTCTCTCCTTGTTACACTCACAAACAGAATGAGGAAAAACTGACTACCTATATGCCTCTGTACGAGCCTTAATCTCTCTTATCTTTTCTTTGTGGTCTTTCCGTGAAACATAAGTTGGTGGCAGTAAAATTGTACTGCAGTCAGCCTCAAATTCTGGTTCTCTAAATTTCCTCAGTAGTGATTCATGAAAAGGACGGCTCCTTCCCTCTAGAGGCTCCCACCCGAGCTCCTGAAGCATTTCCGTAACACTCGCATGATGATCAAACCTACCAGTAACAAATCTAGTAGCCCGCCTCTGAATTGCTTCTATGTCCTCCCTCAATCCGACCGGATAGGGATCCCAAACGCTCAAGCACTACTCAAGAATAGGTCGTATTAGTGTTTTATAAGCGGTCTCCTTTGCAGCTGAACCATATCTTCCCAAAATTCTACCAATGAACCGAAGATGACTATCCGCCTTCCCCACAACTGCCATTACATGCTTGTCCCACTTCATATCACTCTGCAATGTTAAGCCCAAATATTTTATTGACGTGACTGTGTCAAGCATTACACTACAAATGGAGTATTCAAACATTAAAGGATTCTTTTTCCAATTCATCTGCTTTAATTTACATTTATCTATATTTAGAGTTAGCTGCCATTCTGTAAAGAATCACAAATCCTGTCCAAGTCGTCTTGTATCCTCCTACAGTCACTCAACGGCGACACCTTCCCGTACACCACAGCATCATCCGAAAACAGCCGCACATTGCTATCCACCCTATCCAAAAGATCATTTATGTAGATAGAAAACAACAGCGGACCTATCACACTTCCCTGGGGCACTCCAGATGATACCCTCACCTCCGATGAACACTCACCATTGAGGACAACGTACTGGGTTCTATTACTTAGTAAGTCTTGGAGTGACTCACATATTTGGGAACCAATCTCATATGCTCGTACCTTAGTTAGCAGTCTGCAGTGGGGCACCAACCCAAACGCTTTCCGGCAGTCAAGGAATACGGAATCCGTCTGATACACTTCATCCATGGTTCGCAAGATATCGTGTGAAAAAAAGGTGAGTTGTGTTTCGCAGGAGCGATGCTTTCTAGAGCTGTGCTGATTCATGGACAGCAACTTCTCTGTCTCAAGGAAATTCATTATATTCAAACTGAGTATATGTTTGAGAATCCTGCAACAAACCGATGTTAAGGATATTGGTCTGTAATTTTGAGGATCCGTCCTTCTACCCTTCTTATATACAGGCGTCACGTGCGCTTTTTTCCAGTCGCTCGGGACTTTACGTTGAGCAAGAGATTCACGATAAATACAAGCTAAATAAGGAGCCAATGCAGTAGAGTACTATCCGTAAAACCAAATTGGAATCCCATCAGGACCTGGCGATTTATTTATTTTCAACTCATTCAGCTGCTTCAGAACCCCAGTGATGTCTATGACTATGTCGTCCATACGGGAATCTGTACGAGACTTAAATGGCGGTATGTCTGTACTATCCTCCTGCGTGAAAGATTTCTCAAACGCTAAATTTAAAATTTCAGCTTTCGTTTTGCTGTCTTCCGTTGCCAGGCCAGACTGATTAGTGAGTGACTGGATGGAAGCCTTCGACCAGCTTATTGATTTTACATAAGACCAGAATTTCCTTGGGTTTTCAGGAAAATCTTTTGCTAAGGTATGACGGTGGTAGTGGTTGAATGCTTCACGCATCGCTCTTTTTACAGCAGCACGAATCTCTACTAACTTTGACTGTCCTCATTCTCCCAATCATTCTTGCACCACAAGTGCAACTGTCTTTGCTTCTTGAGCATTCTCCGAATCGCACTGTTAAACCACGGTGGGTCTCTTCCGCCCATAACCCACTTTTTCAGCACATACTTGTCCAATGCGTGATTTACAATGTGTTTAAATTTTTTCCATAATTCTTCCATGTCCATCATACCGGAAGTAAATGAAGTTGATTCATTTACTAAGTGGGATGCTAACAACTGCTTATCTGCTCTTTCTAGTAAGAATACTCTCCTAGCCTTCTTGAGCGACTTTTTAACTTTCGTAACCATAGTCATAATGACAACATCATGAGCACTAATCCCTGTCTCAACACTGACATCGTTGATGAGGTGTGGTCTGTTCATGGCTACCAGATCTAAAATATTTCCATTAAGTGCTGGCTGTCGATTTAGCTGCTCAAGACAGTGTTCGTATAGTGTGTTCAAAAGTAATTCACACGACGGCTTGTCTGTACAACCTGTAATGAATCCATAGACATCCCAGTCTATACTAGGTAGAAGGTCTTCCAAATAGTATGCTAAAATGTTGCAGTTTTCTTGGTCATTTGTATCTAATTTCCCTAATTTGTCACAAAAATTTAAGCTGGGTGGTTCATACCCTTTCAGATGTCTTTTCAAAGATTGGTAATAGTCTCTGGATTTATTTTGAGTGAAGTACACTTGTATTTGTTGAAGGGATAGTCTTTCATACAGTCTCTTTTCATTACTGATTGTGTAGGAGGCTATTTTTTTACCTTCTCTGAACCTTTCCAGGTTGTCTTGTGTCAGATTCAATTTAAATTTTTGCCAAAGCTCTTGCCTGTTTCCCAAAGCTTCATTGCACTTTTCATTCCACCAGATATTCTTCTGTTTAGTTTTACCTGGAAGAGATTCTTCTTCAGCTTTCATTATTTGAGACTTCATTTCATTCCATGTCTCGCCTTGCAATTTTGATTTGAAGTAATTTTGAATATCTGCCACAGTATCCCTAGTTTCAAAATGTTTTCTCATTGGTTTATTATTATTTTTTCCTGAATTTCAGATGAATTTAATTTTTGATTCAACAAGATAGTGATCCATATCTATTTTGGCTCCTTTCTGTACCTTAATATT
Source organism: Schistocerca gregaria (assembly GCF_023897955.1). NCBI lineage: Eukaryota > Metazoa > Arthropoda > Insecta > Orthoptera > Acrididae > Schistocerca > Schistocerca gregaria. The sequence goes on from NC_064923.1 coordinate 373,606,611, forward strand.
TTAAATTGTCTTAAATTTTCTTCTAGAAATGGCTATGTGGTCAATTTGGAACTCTTTAAGGAGTTGATTTGGTGCTTTCCAAGTCTTCATCTTCTTGGGATGTTTCTTTAAGTGTGTAGTCATAATTTTGAGGTTGAGGATTTGGCAGAGTTCCATAGATCTTATTCCATTATTGTTTATCCTCTTATGTGCTGGGTGTTCTCCAATGATGTTTTTGTATTTCTTCTCCTTGCCAAGGTGTGCATTAAAATTCCCAAGCAGAATGATGACATTTTTCTTTGGAATCTTCTGAATTGTGTCTTCTAGTTCTTCGCAGAAAGTCTGTACTTTGTTCGGATTTTTTTACTGTCAATATTTGTTGGTGCATGAGTATTCACTATCATATACATTTTGTTTTTACATTTGATCGCCAGTGTTGAGAGCCTGTTGGATGTAGAGCTGAAGTTTGTTACAGACTCTGTTATATTTCTTCTAACAATAAAGGCTGTACCTAACAGAGGGCATTTTCAAAAAATATACTCTGCTGGTTTTCCTTTATAAATTCTGTAATTGCCTGTTTCAACAGAATTTTCATCAATATAGCAAGTTTCTTGTAGTGCCAGAATTTGGATATTGTGGTGTTTAAGTGCTTGAGTCAGTTCTTGATGTTTTTCTGTTTTGATCAGCGAGTAAATGTTCAGGGTTCTTCTTGAATTTGAGTTTTTCAGGTTGTTTCGATAAAACAAGAGCAGAAAGTGCAGGCTCCCCAGAATCCGAAATGCCTGCTTGTGACCTGAGGTTGAGAGATTTTACTCCCTGGGGTAATTTGTTTTCTTTTCCACTCACAATCCATAAAATTTGTAAGGTTGCAATGGTGGAGCTTTCCAGAGATTGCTCGAGATACAATTGGAGTATTAATCCAGGGTTTTTTTATTTGGTCCAGGAGAGCTATTTTATTTTGCTCAAGTCCACTGGCAAGCCAGTGACAACCCCAACCCCCTTCCCCTCCCCATCCACCACCTGGGAACATGCCATGTCAGAGTAGCACCTCTCCGCCTGTTACGACAGTGTAACAGGTTCATGGATTAATGATGATAATAAAGATAAAAAATTTTTTTCTCACAACAATCAGATTCTAAAAGGTTAAATTTCAATCCCAAAAGGAATTAAGTTTCAGCTCTAAGTATCTTTTAGCCAAAGGGCAATAGTAGTAATAAGGAGAAAACTTTGCTCAAAATGATAAAACTGTAAATGGTTAAGTTTTCATTTCCAAAGCAATTAAATTTTGCTGTAAGTTTCTTAGCCCAGGTAGTGATAACAATAATGGAGAGAAATTTTTTTCTCAAAACAAATGGTTTTAGACAGACAAGTTCATATCTCCAAAGAAATTAACTCTTAACAGTAAGCATTGCACTAGCAAAGTTATCGGATAGTATTACAATAAATGGGCACGCTCGATTCAACAGCCACCAAACACTTTGGCACCAAGACAAGACACCGTCACGGCCATGTACTAGACAGGCTACTGGCAGTGGAAAAACCCAAAGAGGGGCCACACTAAAGCTCATAAATGATCATTAACAGCATAATACAATAACAAAAAACACATAGATAAAATATGCATACGTATACAAAGTAAGGCACCGGGCGGAAGCAAACTAGGTTGAGAATGGATTGGACATGAGTGTCAGTGAGCATGGCTGCATCACAAGAAAACACACAGACAACTAGGGTGATCTTTATGACTGAGACACAGAAGTGCACAGGGCATGACATAAGTACCTGAGTTCACCCAACAGACTGACCCAAATTAGCTGAAATTAGAAAGGTTCATTGAAAACCAGTGGGTACAGTTTACAATCAGATATGTAAATAGGCAACATCTGCATGAGGGCACTGTTCAAAGCTGAACAATAACACAGCTACAAGTACCTCTCGTGGAGTTAATGCTATGCTGCAAGACTCAACAGAGCCTTTCAGCCCCAGACCAGAGCTACGTACCTGCCACAGCTCAAACAACGAATTCCATAGCACAGTACACAAGTAAGGGTTTGCAGCACTTAACATGAAGCCCTCACCTACACTCACTTGACAAAACCAGTGTCCACCAACTCCAGCAAGAAGAAATATATACTGCCAGTGGAACACACTGGCCACTGAAGCACAGGGACATATCACGCTGGGCCCCCATGGCACAGCCCAACTGAGAGCAGTGCGAAAGCTCTCTCACTCTAGTTTTTCCCATTACAAACCCATGCAGAATAAACACCAGATGCGACCTGGAAGAAGGAAGGGTCCACTATTCATCAGTACCAGCTCTCAAATTGCCTTCAGCTCCATAGTTATTAATATATACACTGGTACCAAGGTGGTGTGTATTGGCTTTATGGTGATAATGCATTCACTGTTTTGTTTACAATACTTTATCCACATTCTTGTGTTCTAATTCATTGTTAGACCTACTCTTGCATTTGATTTTGTATTTATAACTATGTACTCATGTGGTAAGAAGTCCTTTCCACTATATCTAAATTCAGTGTACCTATATCTCTTTTCAGATCCTCTGTCCAACTTACCCAATTAAGGGATGCAATATTCCACACTTCAACCAATACAATTTTTGCTTCTCCTGGTGACAACACCCTCATGAGTAGGTCCCAACCACACAGCTGAATTGATCTGCATTTTACCATTGGAATATTTTACACAATTCACTAGTGTACAACAGGAGAAGGACTGGTAAGGGACTTCTCCAATTCATGCAGACAACTAACCAATCAGTGTCTTCATCTGCATGTAAAACAAACATTAGCTGGCATGATTCCCTGTATTGTTACAATGTGCAGTGAAAGTATTCATCTCACAGTACAAAGTGAAATGTTTAGTACCAAAACAAAGTTATGCAGGTCTGTCACCCATGCACAAGTCCTTTGGGATGGTAACAGCACTCGTGTACAGTCAGTTTTATTATGTGTATACCGATTTGAAAACAAACAGTTGCAGGCGTACACAACTTTTAAAAATAACAACAATAACAGTAATGACAATAGCAGTGCACCTCACTTTTCTTCACTGCACATGGCATCTTTGAACTGGAATAAGACAATGCCAAGAGTATAACACACACAGTTACCATAATGTAAACAAAATGCAGAATCCCCCCATAAATATCACTGAGGTGGTGGAAAAGGACCTGCCCCAACACTGAATACAACAAACTAAGTTAGACTGCATTGCGTCCTCAAATGTTCACCATGGGGTGGTATGTAATCCAGTAAGTTTATTATATTACAACTATGACATGGACAATAAGGAATAATTAACTACTGACTATTACAAATGCTGTGATCATAGTGAAGAGACTGTTCAAGTCGCAGTACATATTATTATAGAGAAGATACTGACTATGATTGTTTTAGACACAGGAGCTACAGTGAATTTGATGTCATCTAATTTATTAAATAAGATTCGTGAGGTCTCAAAAGTGTCAAAGTTTCCTGTGCAGAAAAGGTATGGTCTTTGAAGCTATTAGTGTTAAGTCAAAAGATTTCAAAATACAGATGTAGGTGGAAGTTGAAACGGGAAATGGTGTTATAAATGCCCACTGCTAATAGTAAGTGGGTTAGTAGTAAAATGTATTTTGGCATTGGTTTCATAAGCGAGACATATGCCATAGTTTACTTCTCATCAACAAAAACTTTGTAAGTTCCACCTGGAATTCTACTGTTTTTATAATATTTAAGATTTTTCCTATTTGTGTAGTTGTATTTATCCACAACATTGGTTGAGTAAAAGAAAATTTTGGATATAAACAATTTGTTGTACACATGGAAGAATCCTGGAGATACTAAAAGAGATCAGATAGATTATATAATGGTAAGACAGAGATTTAGGAAGCAGGTATTAAATTGTAGGACATTTCCAGGGGCAGATGTGGACTCTGACCACAATCTATTGGTTATGAACTGTAGATTAAAACTGAAGCAACTGCAAAAAGGTGGGAATTTTAGGAGATGGGACCTGGATAAACTGACTAAACCAGAGGTTGTACAGAGAGCATAAGGGAACAATTGACAGAGAGCATAAGGGAACAATTGACAGGAATGGGGGAAGAAATACAGTAGAAGGCGAATGGGTAGCTCTGAGGGATGAAGTAGTGAAGGCAGCAGAGGATCAAGTAGGTAAAAAGACAAGGGCTGGTAGAACTCCTTGGGTAACAGAAGAAATATTGAACTTAATTGATGAAAGGAGAAAATATAAAAATGCAGTAAATGAAGCAGGCAAAAAGGAATACAAATGTCTCAAAAATGAGATCGACAGGAAGTGCAAAATGGCTAAGCAGGCGTGGCTAGAGGACAAATGTCCTCACTAGGGGTAAGATAGATACAGCCTACAGGAAAACTAAGGAGACCTTTGGAGAAAAGAGAGCCACTTGTATGAATATCGAGAGCCCAGATGGAAACCCAGCTCTAAGCAAAGAGGGGAAAGCACAAAAGTGGAAGGAGTATATAGAGAGTCTATACAAGGGCGATGTACTTGAGGTCAATATTATGGAAACGGAAGCGGATGTAGATGAAGATGAAATGGGAGATACAATACTGCATGAAGGGTTTGACAGAGCACTGAAAGACCTGAGTCGAAACAAGGCCCCCGGAGTAGACAACATTCCATTAAACTACTGATGACCTTGGGAGAGCAAGTCCTGACAAAACTCTACCATCTCGTGAGCAAGATGTACGAGACAGGCGAAGTACCCGCAGACTTCAAGAAGAATATAATAATTCCAATCCCAAAGAAAGCAGGTGTTGACAGATGTGAAAATTACAGAACTAACAGTTTAATAAGTCACAGCTGCAAAAAACTAACACGAATTATTTACAGACGAATGGAAAATATGGAGAAGCTGACCTCGGGGAAGATCAGTTTGGATTCCGTAGAAATGTTGAAACACGTGAGGCAATACTGACCCTACAACTTATCTTAGAAGAAAGATTAAGGAAAGGCAAACCTACGTTTCTAGAATTTGTAGACTTAGAGAAAGCTTTTGACAATGTTGACTGGAATACTCTCTTTCAAATTCTAAAGGTGGCAGGTGTAAAATACAGGGAGCGAAAGGCTATTTACAATTTGTGCAGAAACCAGATGGCAGTTTTAAGAGTCGAGGGGCATGAAAAGGAAGCAGTGGTTGGGAAGGGAGTGAGACAGGGTTGTAGCCTCTCCTCGATGTTGTTCAATCAGTATATTGAGCAAGCAGTAAAGGAAACAAAAGAAAAATTTGGAGCAGGTATTAAAATCCAGGGAAAAGAAATAAAAACTTTGAGGTTCACCGATGACATTGCAATTCTGTCAGAGGCAGCAAAGGACTTGGAAGAGCAGTTGAATGGAATGGACAGTGTCTTGAAAGGAGGATATAAGATGAACATCAACAAAAGCAAAACAAGGATAATGGAATGTGGTTGAATTAAGTCGGGCGATGCTGAGAGAATTAGATTAGTAAATGAGACACTTAAAGTAGTAAAGGAGTCTTGCTTTTTGGGGAGCAAAAAAACTGATGATGGTCGAAGTAGAGAGGATATAAAATGTAGACTGGCAATGGCAAGAAAAATGTTTCTGAAGAAGAGAAATTTGTTAACATTGAGTATAGATTTAAGTGTCAGGAAGTCGTATCTGAAAGTATTTGTATGGAGTGTAGCCATGTATGGAAGTGAAACATGGACGATAAATAGTTTGGACAAGAAGAGAATAGAAGCTTTTGAAATGTGGTGCTACAGAAGAATGTTGAAGATTAGGTGGATAGATCACGTAACTAATGAGGAGGTATTGAATAGGATTTGGGGAGAAGAGAAGTTTGTGGTACAACTTGACTAGAAGAAGGGATCGGTTGGTAGGACATGTCCTGAGGCATCAAGGGATCACAAATTTAGCATTGGAGGGCAGCGTGGAGGGTAAAAATCGTAGACGGAGACCAAGAGATGAATACACTAAGCAGATTCAGAAGGATGTAGGTTGCAGTAGGTACTGGGAGATGAAAGAGCTTGCACAGGATAGATTAGCATGGAGAGCTGCATCAAACCAGTCTCAGGACTGAAGACCACAACAACAACATATGCCTCTGTTCGAGCCCTAATCTCGCTTATCTTATCTTTGTGGTCTTTCCGCAAAATGTAAGTTGGTGGCAGTAAAATTGTACTGCAATCAACCTCAAATGCTGGTTCTCTAAATTTCCTCAGTAGTGATTCACGAAAAGAACGCCTCCTTTCCTCTAGAGACCCGAGTTCCTGAAGCATTTCCGTATCACTCGCGGGATGTTCAAACCTACCAGTAACAAATCGAGCAGTCCGCCTCTGAATTGCTTCTATGTCCTCCCTCAACCCGACCGGATAGGGATCCCAAATGCTCGAGCATTACTCAAGATTAGGTTGTATTAGTGTTTTATAAGTGGTCTCCTTTACAGATGAACCACATCTTCCCAAAATTTTACCAATGAACCGATGATGACTATCTGCCTTCCCCCCCAACTGCCATTACATGCTTGTCCCACTTCATATCACTCTGCAATGTTACGCCCAAATATTTAATCGATGTGACTGTGTCAAGCGCTACACTACAAATGGAGTATTGAAACATTGCAGGATTCTTTTTCCAATTCATCTGCTTTAATTTACATTTATCTATATTTAGAGTTAGCTGCCATTCTGTAAAGAATCACAAATCCTGTCCAAGTCGTCTTGTATCCTCCTACAGTCACTCAACGGCGACACCTTCCCGTACACCACAGCATCATCCGAAAACAGCCGCACATTGCTATCCACCCTATCCAAAAGATCATTTATGTAGATAGAAAACAACAGCGGACCTATCACACTTCCCTGGGGCACTCCAGATGATACCCTCACCTCCGATGAACACTCACCATTGAGGACAACGTACTGGGTTCTATTACTTAGTAAGTCTTGGAGTGACTCACATATTTGGGAACCAATCTCATATGCTCGTACCTTAGTTAGCAGTCTGCAGTGGGGCACCAACCCAAACGCTTTCCGGCAGTCAAGGAATACGGAATCCGTCTGATACACTTCATCCATGGTTCGCAAGATATCATGTGAAAAAAGGATGAGTTGGGTTCCGCAGGTGCGATGCTTTCCAAAGCCGTGCTGATGCATGGACATCAACTTCTGCCTCAAGGAAATTCATTATATTCGAACAGAGAATATGTTCAAGAATACTGCAACAAACCAATGTTAAGGATATTGGTCTGTTATTTTGAGGATCTGTCCTTCTACCCTTCTTATATACAGGTGTCACGTACGCCTTTTTCCAGTTGCTCGGAACTTTACGTTGGGCAAGAGATTCATGATAAATGCAAGCTAAGTAAGGAGCCAATGCACTCGAGTACTTTCTGTAAAACCAAATTGGAATCCCATCAGGACCTGGCGATTTATTTATGTTCAACCCATTCAGCTGCTTCAGAACCCCAGGGATGTCTATCACTATGTACTCCATACGAAATCTGTATGAGACTCAAATGGCGGTATGTCTGTATGATCCTCCTGCGTGAAAGATTTCTCAAATGCTAAATTTAAAATTTCAGCTTTCGTTTTGCTGTCTTCCGTTGCCAGGCCAGACTGATCAGTGAGTGACTGGATGGAAGCCTTCGATCTGCTTACCGATTTTACATAAGACCAGAATTTCCTTGGGTTTTTCAGCAAGATCTTTTGCTAACGTATGACGGTGGTAGTGGTTGAATGCTTCACGCATTGCTCTTTTTACAGCAGCACGAATCTCTACTAACTTTGACTGTCCTCATTCTCCCAATCATTCTTGCACCACGTGTGCAACTGTCTTTGCTTCTTGAGCATTCTCCGAATCGAACTGTTAAACTAGGGTGGGTCTCTTCCGTCTGTAACCCATTTTTTTCAGCACATACTTGTCCAATGCATGATTTACAATGTGTTTAAATTTTTTCCATAATTCTTCCATGTCCATCATACCGGAAGTAAATGAAGTTGATTCATTTACTAAGTGGGATGCTAACAACTGCTTATCTGCTCTTTCTAGTAAGAATACTCTCCTAGCCTTCTTGAGTGAGGGTTGGGTTGGGTGTGGGATTGAAGGGACCAGACTGCTAAGGTCATCGGTCCCTTGTTCCACGATAAAATCACACGAAATAAAAACTGTCAGTCGTTAAAAACGGAGAACTGAGACAAGGGACGACACAATACAAGAAAGACAGACAAAGACCAGACAAACGGAACTAAAATCACACCGAGTGTGAAGGTGGTTGGCCGACCATGAAAATAAGGAAAAGCCAACCACCAAATGACATTAAAACCCACAGTTTAAAACCACAGGCCAAAGGCCCAAGTGAATACAGGAAATAAAAGGACAAACACTCAAATCATACGATAAAAACCCCCTGCCCGAATAAAGCTCAACATGAGGTCCGCCATAGCAACGTCATCACATAAAAGGGCAGGGAGGGTATCAGGCAGCGCAAACGTCTGCCTGAGTCCTGTTAAAAGCGGGCAGTCCACCAAAATGTGGACCACCGTCAGAGCTGCCCCGCAGCGACTTAGCGGTGGGTCCTCCCGGCGCAACAAATGGCCGTGCATCAGCCACGTGTGGCCAACGCGCAGCCGGCAGAGGACGACAGAGGCCTTCTGAGAGGCCCGCATGGAGGAGCGCCACACACCGGTCGTCTCCTTCACCGCCCGAAGTTTGTTGGGCGTGGGCAGGGTGCGCCACTCGTCACCCCAGGCACCAAGCACTTTCTGGCGCAAAAGCGACAGGAGATCACACTCCATAAGGCCGAGTTCCAGAGCCGGTGAACTCACTGCCTGTTTAGCCAGCGTGTCAACCCGCTCATTACCCGGGATGCCGGCATGACCTGGGGTCCAAACAAAGACCACGGAGCGGCCGCAACAGGCAAGAGCATGGAGCGACTCGTGGATGGCCATCACCAGACGGGAACGAGGAAAGCACTGGTCAAGAGCTCGTAAACCACTCAGGGAGTCACTACAGATGACAAAGGACTCACCTGAGCGGGAGCGGATATACTCTAGGGCGCGATAGATGGCAACCAACTCGGCAGTGTATACACTGTTCCCGGGTGCCAGCGACCGTTGCTCACAATGATCCTCTAGAGTAAGAGCGTAACCAGTGCGACCAGAGACCATCGAACCGTCGGTATAGGCCACGGCAGATCCGGAAAACTCGGCAAGGAGAGAAACAAAGCGGCGGCGGAGGGCCGGAGGAGGGACCGAGTCTTTCGGACCCTGTGCCAAATCCAGCCGAATGCATGGTCGGCGCACACACCAAGGGGGCAGACGGAGATTGGCCCGGAAAACAGGCGGGAGAGGAAAAAACTCAATCCCACACAGGAGAGTCCGGATGGGAACCGCGATCGTGCACCCTGACCGGGGCCGCCTGTCTGGAAGATGGACGATCGAGTGCGGGAACAGGAGACGGTAGTTGGGATGCCCTGGCAAGCTACAAACGTGGGCAGCATAAGCGGGCAGAAGTCGGTCGCGCCGGATCCGCAATGGAGGAACACCAGCCTCCACAAGTAAGCTGTCAACAGGGCTTGTCCGAAATGCTCCTGTGGCGAGTCGGATCCCGCAGTGATGGATAGGATCCAGCAATTGCAATGCTGATGGCGATGCCGAACCATAAGCCACACACCCATAATCAAGGCGGGACTGGATCAGCGCTTGATACAGCCGGAGAAGGGTGGACCGATCGGCACCCCATCCGGTGTGGCTAAGGCAACGGAGAGCGTTTAAATGCCGCCAGCATGTTTGTTTAAGCTGCCTAATATGAGGCAGCCAAGTCAACCGGGCATCAAATACCAGTCCCAAGAACCGATGGGTCTCTACCACAGCAAGAGGTTCACCATCAAGGTAAAGGCATGGCTCAGGGTGAACCGTGCGATGCCGGCAGAAATGCATAACGCAGGTCTTAGCGGCCGAAAACTGGAAGCCTTGCGCTACAGCCCACGACTGCGCCTTGCGGATAGCGCCCTGCAGCAGACGCTCAGCAACTGCAATGCCAGCGGAGCTGTAGTAGAGGCAGAAGTCGTCTGCATACAACGAAGCTGCGACGGACGATCCCATCGCCTCAGCGAGCCCATTGATCGCAATCAAAAACAGGGAGACACTGAGGACAGACCCCTGTGGGACCCCGTTCTCCTGGACCCGGGAGGAACTATGGGACGCAGCAACTTGCACGTGGAAGGAACGAGACGATAGAAAATTCTGAATAAAAATCAGGAGCGGGCCCCTAAGACCCCACCCACGAAGTGTGGCCAGGATGTGATATCGCCAAGTCGTATCGTACGCCTTCCGCATGTCGAAGAAGACGGCAACCAGATGTTGGCGGCGTGCAAAGGCTGTACGGACGGCAGACTCTAGGGAGACCAGATTATCGACGGCAGAGCGGCCTTTACGGAACCCACCCTGAGACGGAGCCAGAAGGCCTCGAGACTCGAGGAGCCAACTCAACCTCCGGCTCACCATACATTCTAGCAACTTGCAAAGAACGTTAGTGAGGCTTATGGGGCGGTAGCTGTCCACCTCCAGCGGGTTCTTGCCAGGTTTCAACACGGGGAGGACGATGCTTTCTCGCCATTGAGACGGGAACACACCCTCAACCCAGATGCGGTTGAAAACATCTAGGAGGCGTCGCTGGCAATTCACAGAGAGGTGTTTCAGCATCTGGTTGTGGATGCGGTCTGGCCCAGGAGCCGTATCAGGGCAAGCAGATAGTGCACTCTGGAATTCCCAGTCGCTGAAAGGAGCATTGTACGACTCCGCGTGGCGCGTGTGAAAGGAAAGCCTCCAACTTTCCAACCGCTCTTTCCGGGAGCGGAAGGCCAGTGGGTAATTCGTAGATGCGGAACACTGAGCAAAATGCGCTGCTAACCGGTCCGCAATCGTGTCGGAGTCAGGACACACCACTCCATTCAGCGAAAGCCCAGGGACAGAGACAGGCGGCCGATAGCCATGGAGTCGCCTAATCTTAGCCCAAACCTGCGATGCAGAGGTACAGACGCCAATGGTGGAAACATACCGTTCCCAGCACTCCTGCTTCCGTTGGCGAATAAGGCGTCGGGCACGGGCACGGAGCTGTTTAAAAACGATGAGGTTCTCCAAGGACTGGTGCCGCTTATGGCGTTGAAGAGCCCGCCGGCGATCTCTAATCGCCTCTGCGATCTCGGGCGCCCACCAAGGCACAGTCCTCCGCCGAGGGGACCCGGATGAACAGGGAATCGCAGATGCCGCCGCAGAAACGATGTCGGTGGTGACCGACTGAACCACCGCATCAATGGTGTCATGGGAAGGAGGTGCGATAGTGGCAAGAGAGGAAACAAGCCCCAATCAGCCTTATTCAGAGCCCATCTGGAGGGGCGTTCAGAAGAGTGACGCTGTGGTAGTGACAGAAAGATGGGGAAATGGTCACTACCACATAAGTCGTCATGGACACTCCAGTGGATGGATGGTGAAAGTCCGGGGCTGCAGATAGAAAGGTCGATGGCCGAAAATGTGCCATGGACTACGCAGAAATGTGTCGGCTCTCCCGTGTTTAAGAGGCAGAGGTCAAGCTGCGAGAGAAGAGTCTCGACATCTCTACCTCGGCCAGTAATCGCGGCGCTACCCCACAGGGGGTTATGGGCGTTAAGGTCGCCCAGTAACACAAAAGGAGGAAGCAGTTGTGCTATCAATGCAGCCAACACATGACGCGAGACATCACCATCTGGCGGAAGATACAAACTGCAGACAGTAATAGGCTGAGGTGTCCACATCCTTGCAGCGACAGCCTCTAAAGGTGTGTGAAGAGGTACACATTCGCTGTAGACAGAGTTAAGGATGTAGACGCAGATTCCACCAGATACCCTCTCATAAGCTGCCCGGTTCTTGTAATAACCCCGATACCCACGTAGGGCAGGGGTCCGCATTGCCGGAAACCAAGTTTCCTGTAGGGCAATGCAGAGGAAAGGGTGACTGCTGATGAGTTGGCGAAGCTCAGCAAGGTGGTGGAAAAAAGTGCTGCAGTTCCACTGGAGTATCGCTTTGTCCATGTCCGAAAAAGGTGTGAAGGGGCCGAGGAGGCAGATCACGCCACTGGGTCACCTGCTGCCACCAATGGAGGACCAGTACAATCTGCTTCCATGGTGTCTGAGGGTCCGGCGAGATCCAGGTCCTCAGCGGACGCCCGGATCTCCACCTTATCCTCGGACGCAGAGCCTGTAGGGAGCAGGGGGGTGGATGCCACTGCGTGTTCCTTGGCCCTAGAGGTCTTCTTCTTCGTCTTGTCTCTCTGGTCCTTGGGTTTCATTGGCTGGGAGGGCTCCAGCGAGTCAGTCTCCGGGACGGAGGAGGAGCGGGAAGCCCTGCGACCAGCCACTGGTCTGCTTTTCTTCCATTGGCTGACGTCACCCTTCCCAGAGGCGGAAACCTGGGAAGGAAGGGACCCTTTCCCTGCTATTCGAGCCGGGGAAGTTTGAGGCTTGACCAGCTTAGAAGTAGGGACTGATGTCCCCGATGGTTGGGGGGTTGCTGCTCCTGAGGCAGGTAGTGCAGGAGCAGCAGGGAGTGAAGTGCCCCCCACCATCAAGGGGGCAGGTGTAGCATTCCGGCTCTGAGAGATGGCAGTCTGAGGGAGAGCTAATGGGGCCATAACAGTAGTAGCCGCGGCGTAAGAGGCAGTCATTCGAACAGGATGGAGGTGTTCGAACTTCTGCCTGGCCTCAGTGTATGTCAGGCGGTCCAGGGTCTTATACTCCATGATTTTGCACTCTTTCTGGAAGATCCTGCAGTCCGGCGAGCAAGGCGAGTGGTGCTCTCCGCAGTTTACACAGATGGGAGGCGGAGCACATGGAGTATTGGGATGTGATGGGCGTCCACAATCTCGACATGTGAGGCTGGAAGTACAGCGGGAAGACATATGCCCGAACTTCCAGCACTTAAAGCACCGCATCGGGGGAGGGATATATGGCTTGACGTCACAACGATAGACCATCACCTTGACTTTCTCAGGTAAAGTATCACCCTCAAAGGCCAAGATGAAGGCACCGGTGGCAACCTGCTTATCCCTTGGACCACGATGTACGCGCCGGACGAAGTGAACACCTCGCCGCTCTAAATTGGCGTGAAGCTCGTCATCAGACTGCAATAGAAGGTCCCGATGGAATATTATGCCCTGGACCATATTAAGACTCTTATGGGGTGTGATTGTAACCGGAACATCCCCCAGCTTGTTACAATCGAGTAACCGGCGGGACTGGGCGGAGGATGCCGATTTGATCAAAACCGAGCCCGAGCGCATTTTGGACAAGCCCTCCACCTCCCCGAACTTGTCTTCTAAGTGCTCGACGAAGAACTGAGGCTTCATGGATGTAAAGGATTCACCATCAGCTCTCATACACACCAGGTAGCGGGGCGAGTATGGTTCGCTGGCATCCTTAGTCTTTCGTTCCTCCCATGGTGTAGCCAGGGAGGGGAACAATTTGGGGTCATATGTGGTTGCATTGTATTGAGCCCTGGAACGCTTAGAGACTGCTGGCGGCTGGCCGCCAGCAAGAGATGATGTACCACGCTTCATTGCGGGTCATCCGCCCTGATGCCACCTACTCCGACCAAGGGCCCTCCCCACGGGCGCCACCCAGCCTCAGCAACGACCACCTGGCAGGATGGCCATTGCCGGGAGTCCCAATGCCCCAAGGAGATAGGCATCTACTCCTTGGCATACGTGGGGACTTAACGGCACTGGCATCAGCAGAGCGATCCCTGTGTAGTCAGGGGGCTACAACCAACAGGGTACATGGCGGCCCCACCACAACGGACTGGTTACCGTGCTGGATTTCAGGTGATGTAGTCCAATATCGTCATTGGCGCATAAAGCGACACAGCATAGCAGACTGCAAGAAACTGCACCCAAGAACAAATCCACGCCCAAGAGATGGTAGGTGAGCGGGACTGCTAAGCGATGACGACAAACCTGGCTAGAGATGGTAATGCATGATGGACACATCGCTCCTTGTAAGGCGCCCTTCCCCAATCGGCTCGCTCTTCGGAAAATTTAGAAGGATGGAGGTCAAACCCGTTAGGGGACCATCTCACAAGGCCAAAACGTTTGAGACTCCTTTTAGTCGCCTCTTACAACAGGCAGGAATACCGTGGGCCTATTCTTACCCCCGAACCCACAGGGAGGCTTCTTGAGTGACTTTTTAACTTTCATAACCATAGTCATAATGACAACATCATGATCAGTAATCCCTGTCTCAACACTGACATCATCGATGAGGTCTGGTCTTTTCGTGGCTACCAGATCTAAAATATTTCCATTACGCGTTGGCTGTCGATTTAGCTGCTCAAGACAGTGTTAGGATAATGTGTTCAAAAGTAATTCACCCGACGGCTTGTCTGTACCACCTGTAATGAATACATAGACATCCCAGTCTATACTAGGTAGGTTGAAGTCGCCTCCAACTAATATAGCATCATCCGGGTACATCGGCGATACAGAATGTAGACCCACTTTGAATGATCTAGAACTGTCACAGTGGAACCTGGTGGCTGGTAATAGCACCCAACAATTAACTGTATTTCCCCTAGCCCTGTTAAAAGCCTCCAGATAACTTCACAATCACACTCAACTTCGACCTCAGTAGACACAATATTTTTGTCAACTGCAATGAAGACACCACCTCCTACGGTGTCTAATCTGTCTTTCCGATACATGTTCCAGCCCTCAATAAATATTTCAGAACTTCCTATCCACGAAATGTTTCAGAACTTCCTATCTCAGGGTTCAGCCAGGTGTCAGTCCCGAGAAGAATTTGCGCGCCACACCCTTCCTGGAGGGCAGTAAATTCAGGAACTTTATTCCGAACACTCTGAAAATTTACTGCTAATATCTTGATAGCTGAAGTGTCTTTACACTGAGCGCGTCCTGATTTCTCGCCCTGCACAGTGACTGGTGAGTGTTCAGCAGGACACCTCATACTACTGCCTAGGCCATCACTTTTGAGTGGCACCGTGGATCCTTGGTTAGACAGCGCACATTACTGCAGTACAACTGATGACAGCTACACGTGGTACTAAGATAGACTTACCACATGTCAGTTTGAAGTAAATGTATCAGATATATTTCAAGGTGATACTAAAAGCTTTGAAGTTTACCGTGTGATCATAAAATTGATCATTTAATTCCAGTGTGAGTCAAATTCACTCATATCAGTTTATCATACAACTTCCTGCAGTTCCATCAATGATCAAAAGTTTGAATACATACATATATTCTGGATTCATCCAAAATTAAAACACATTTTTAGTCATGTTTATGTGCCTATTGGTGACTCAACACTCCATCTGTACAGTGACTTGTTACCTTTATTCCTAATCCACCAAAGAGTTTCTATTACCTTAAATGTATATTAACTCTCATAGGGTACATTGATTTGATAATTAAACAAGATACCTTCATTTCTGAAAATGTATAAATAAGATTTCAGATTTTTTTTTTACCACTATTAAAAATGTAAATGAGCTGTAGCTTATGTTTGTAAGTAATATGTGGGTAATTCCCAAGGATGTATAGGTACAATGGACAATGCTTTACTCAGTCACAGTTAGCAAATGAAAGTGCGGGCAACATGTGTTGATATGTGAAAACAATTACTTAAAATATCATTTTAACTTGCTTCATTGTTTTCATCCCTTAATAATGCCCTGAATGTTTTTATTCTTTGAGTCTTTCTTGTATTCCACGTGTTTTACTTTTTTTTTAATGCAAGACTCTACTACAAGGGGCAGTCAAGGCTTCCATTTGAAGGACATACAGTCCACAATTGGTATGCCAATCAAGCACAAGTGCTGTGAGCACTGAGACAATCATCCCAATGACGCCAAGAGTGAAGATACCTGTTTGGTGAACACCGTGTCCTGCTGCGCGAAGAAGTCTTAAGGCCTGCTGCACATCTTAATCTGAGTGGAATCAGAACTTTTTTTAAGATACCAAAGGCATAATAATCAAATGAGGACAAATCAAGACTATAGGTAGGCAGGGGGGTGCTCGAGTGTGTCCCACTTCAGTTGGCGTAACTTCTGCATTATGACATTGTGATAAAGGTATGTGCGCTGTCATAAAGCAGTAGCATCCTTTGTCGCATCATTCCACAACCATGTTTTTAGACAATGATGACGTGCCATACACAACCTTCATTTTCCTATGGATGTTTACCAATGTTTCTCCTTCAGCAGCCAAGAATTTATAACAGAACATTGGTCCTGTTTGAATGCATTTAGTAATAACACCGACGTAGTTCACATTTCCATGTTTACGGCATGCATGTTCGAAAGACACAAATGCCACACTAATCCCTTGCCACCTAAATGTCAGTTCCTATAGACCAATATCGGAGTTGTGCAATGTTGCATATACGCTGCAGCAATACCCTCAAATGGAAACTTTTTGACTGCCCCTTATATTTCACAATACTTGGGACAGTAGAGTTTTAAGTCTTAGTGAACACCGCCTGTCATTACTTGTTCATGCAGTACACTATCTTCTTTGTAAATTGAGAGTATTCTAGGATGTAGCTATAAAAAACACAGTCATACAACTTACTGGAAAAAATAATTAAAAACTAGTCCCTTTCAGCAGCTCTGTCTGCTGAAGAACTTCCCCTTAAAATTCTACAGAATGACTAGATCAAGTAATTTTACACTAACGTTAAATGATTTTTATGCTGATGTACAGTACACTTTTATTTTCCTTACAAGCTACTAGTGTTGCCAGTTTTGGAAATGTCCTCTCAAACATTAGTTAACAATGTACAGAACAGACAAAATTTTCCCTTGTATTGCTTTCTGCACATACTTCACTCAGGTTTGGTGTGCCAATACCCTTGAAGAATTAGGCCTTTTTAGGATTAGAGAAGATTCTTCTGTAGGATTCCACTTTTATCGCATTTTCCTAAACTACCCTTAGCTCTGTTATCTGTCCATAATGATCTAAGAGGTCAAGATTTCTTTATACAGTATGAAACCACACTCCAAGAAAATTTTGGAGACTTTTCAGGTATATTTTCTGAGTATTTTGGAATATGGGACCTATGATCTCAAGTGGCTGATTACATCATAAAAGTAAGTAATCACCACCCACAGGTTAGTCCTTAGGCCTATAGCAAATGACCAATTGTGGCTCATAAGGCAGTAAGAGGAGTGATTTATGATCGTGGGATGTGATCAGCATGTTACCAATCCCTCCAGCTGTTATTACCAGAAGATGAACCTAATGATGCCATTGCTGCTTTATTCAAGCACAATGAGTGCACACTGTACCGGAATTCCCTACCCTGGAAGTGTCCACCACTGTAGTATTAGTTTATGATCCCTGCCCACCAAGACGTTGGATGCTGCCTGGTGGCATTGCAGGCACATGACACAGTTAAAGTACATAAGCACAGCAGACATGGACGGAGGTTCACCCCAGTGAAGATAGGGTTGCAAGTGGGGAAATCCATTGAGATACACAACTTCGACAAAGGGCAAATTATTATTACACATAACCTGTGAATAAGTATCTCGAATATGGAAAAGCTGGTTGAATGTTCACGTGCTACTTTTGTGAGCATCTACGCAAAAAGGTAAGAGGACAGTTGACTACTGATCAATGAAAACATGTTGGCTCTTACGGTGACTCACATTTTTTCCTTCAGTTTATCAATGGTCGTTTCCATAAATGCCATCATTGAGGTGAATGGCGGCTTGAAAAGTGCAGCGTGCCATGGATGCAGCCTGTTGGGAGCAGCATTATGTTATGGGAGACACTCTCCCGTGCTTGCATGCGACCTGCAGTAGCAATCAGAGACACTGATAGCTGCGAACCACCTGCATCCCTTCATGCTTGATGTCTTCTCTGACGGCGATGTTATCTTTCAATGTATAACTGTCAGAGTCATGGACCCGGAACCATGCTACAGAAGTTTGAGGAGCATTGTAGTGAACTCACAATGTCTCAGCGACCAAATTCACTTTATGTAAATCTTACGGAACCCATCTGGGTCACTATCGGACTTCATAACAGCATATGCAAATCAGTGGCGTTATTTACGTGAATTACATGATCTGTGCATAGACATCTAATCCCACAAACAAACCAACAAACTGTCGGATCACTGATAAGTAGAAACAGTAATGTAAGATGGACTAACATGCTATTAAGCAGGTGGTCATAATGTTTTGGCTCATCAGTGTATATCAACTAGTTGCACAGATGAAGAGAATGAACGGATGTATAATGAGATAAAAGAAATTATTCAGTTAACAGAGACAGAAATTTAATGGTGACAGTTCATTTATATATGACAGGACAAATTGTGGAACATGGACTGAGGGGAAAGGAATGCATGAGGAAGCCACCCAATAGAAATTTTGCCAGAACATAATTTAATCGCCCCTAAAGCTTGGTTGAAGAATCAAGAAAGAAGCTTGTATATGTGGAAGAGACCTGGAGATACTATAAGATTTCTGACTGATTATAAGAGGCGTGTTTTTCTAAGTAAGTATCATTCTGAAATAAAAATAAAACAAATAAAATTTTCTTGGCAATTTTATTTTTACATGTCAGTCTGTACTTTAATCTACTTTTCTACATAATTCACATCAATTTTAAGGTGATTATCATTGTACATCCAGATTTGAATACCATCCTCATATAAATCTGCCATGTGAGCATAACTTTCAACAATTTAAAAGTTCTGTAACAATTGCATAAAGCACACTTCTTGACACTTCACGAAACACGTCACATAATGTCACTTGTTAATCAACTTTGTGTACCAAATTGTAAGTAATGACTGGATGCCACCTACTTCATTCCTAATTACACATATGTTTGGCCATCTTTAAAAGCTCTTGCCCATTTCTGTACCAACTCATCACTTGTAAGTATCTGATTTGATCCATTACAAAAGGATCTGAAAGCCTGCAACTGTGAAAACAATAACTCATCTGCTACCAGTCACTATTTTCTTTACTTAAATTTATATATAGTTTTCATTGCCTGGCTTGGCACTAATAATCTAATTTGATCCAATACAAATGGTTCTGAAAGCCTGAGACTGTGAAAACAATAACTGATCTGCTCATCAGAAACATTTGTAATGGATCAAATCATATTTTTAGTGCCAAGCCAGCCAATGAAAGTTATATATAAACATAAAAAAAAGAAAATCGTGACTGGTAGCATAAGAGTTATTATCAATTCATGTAATTGTTACAGAACATTGAAACTATCAAAAATTGTGTACAATATGAAAATTGCCTTAATATTGGTGGGATTAAATGTAGATTAAAGTATACGCTTTCAAGTATAAACACAATTGCTGCAAAAAGTGTACATGTTAAAAAAAAAAAAAAAAAAAAAAAACACCTTCAATGATGGTAAGACAAAGATTTCAAAAACAGATGTTAAACTGCAAGACATTTCCAGGGGCAGATGGGCACTCTGACAATAATTTAGTGGTTTTTTCCCAAAAAGGTAGGAAGTACTGGATATTGGACTTGCATAAATTAAAGGAATTAGAGGTTACTGAGTGTTTTAGAGACAACAGTAGACTGAAATTAGGCAATGGAATACAACAGAAGAATGGCCAACTTTGAGTGATGAAATAGGGAAGGCAGCAGAGGATATCATACATAAAAAGACAAGGCATAGTAAAAGCCCATGACCAATTCAGCACACATACAATGGAGTAAGTGAAGGAGACGAAAGTGAAGAGAGACATCTAAAAAAATACAACAGACAGAAAGTGGAAAAAGGTTATTAAGCAGGACTGGCTATAGGACAAATGCAAGACTGCAGAAGCATGGGCAACTAGGCAAAAATTAGAGATCACGGGAGAAAAGAGAAATAACAAGATGATTATCACGAGTTGAGATGACAAGCCAGTATCAAGCAAAGTCTGGAAAGCTGAAAGTTATAGGCCTACATGAAGTGTAATGGTGACAAACCTTAGGACAGTATTATAGAAAGAGAAGTGGTATAAGGTGAAGATGAGACAGGAAACATGATACTGCAAGAAGCAGCTCACAGAACGCCAACATACCTAAGCAGAAACAAAGTCAATGACGTAGATGACATCCCCTCACAATTATTGAGATCACTGGCATGGCCAAACATGTCAGAATTATTCTATCTGGTGGGCAAGGTATGAAACACATGAAATACCCTAAGACTTCAGGAAGAATGTAGTAACTCCAGTTCCACTAAAGGCAGATGTTGATGAGTGAGTACTACCAAATAAGAGTTTAATAGAAAATGGTTGCAAAACATTGAAACCAAGTATTTACAAAATAATGAAAACTCTGGTTGAGGTCGACCTTACGAAGATTAATTTTGGTTCTGGAGAAATGTATGTACTTGCCAGCAATACTGACCCTACGACTTATCCTAAAGATAGGCTGAAGAATGACAAACCTATGTTTTTAGTATTTGTATATTTAGAGGAAGCTTTTGACAATGTGGACTGAAGGTGCTGGGGCTAAAATAAAGGGGGTGAAAAGATTATTTACAACTTTTATGGAAACCAGACTCAGTTATAAGAGTTGAGTGGTGTGAAATGGAAGCCGTGGTCTAGAAAGGCATTAGACAGAGGTGTAGCCTATTCCCGCTGTTATTTACCCTGAACATTGAGCAAGCACTAAAGGAAACCAAATAAAAATCTGGAGAACGGATTAGAGCTGGGGGAGGAAAAAATAAAAACCTTAAGGTTTGCTGATGATACTGTAATTCTCAGATACAGCAAAGGACTTTGAAGAGCAGTTGAACGGAATGGACAGTGTCTTGAAAGGCAATTATAAGATGGACATCAGTAAATTAAGTGTAATGGAACGTAGCTGAATTATTTCAAGTGAGGCCGTGGAAATTAGATTATGAAATGACACATTAAAAGTAGTTGATTTGTTTTGCTGTTTGGGACAGAAACTGATGCTAGCTCAGAAAGGGGAGATATAAAATACATACTGGCAATAACAAAAATGCATCTCTGAAAAAGAAAAAGATTAAACTATGAATATAAATTTAAGTGTTAGCAGATATTTTCGGAAATTAATTGTTTGGAGTGTAGGCTTGTATGGAAGTGAAATATAGACAAAAGACAATTCAGTCAAGAAGGATGTTGAAGAGTAGATCAAATAACAAATGAATGGTACTGAATCAAATTGGGGAAAAAGAAATTTATGGTATAAGGTGAGTAAATGAAAGGATCAGTTTATATGATACATCCTGAGGCATCAAGATCGGTCAATCTGGTAATGAAAGAAACTTCGAACCAGTATTCAGATACGACCACCGAAAACCACAGAAAGACAACGACAGTTAGGGACAGACTACAAAGACAACTTGACAGAATGGCAAGTCTGTAAAGTGAACCAAATCAAGAGCCTAGATGTAGCAATATCAGGAACCAAGCAACACTGAATACAATGAACAATATGAAAGTGCAGTAGAAACATGACTGAGATACGAGCTCCTGCGCTGCTAGCTTTATGGCAGGCTACAGGCGCCTAGTGCCGAGGTGGCTACAGCAGTGCTAGCAAATATTAGGAGTGTGACTTAGCTGCTGTCATCTAGGTCCATTCATTCTGGTGGGCTTTTGAGCTGGTAAGGCTGGGATACCAGCACCTGCAGCAGCATCAGCACCATCACCACAATTCAGTTTTCTCCAAGTTGAATTTTTGGTTAGCCTCATAACATCATTTAACATTGTGCAATACCAAAAGTGCTAAAAATGTTTAGACACTTTTCACCAATTTCAACCATAACACATCAAGATAATGATATAAGATTCTATTAGTTGCTGGAGCTAAGGCTGTCGAGGAGGAGGAGGAGGAGGAGGAGGAGATTAGTCCTATCGACAACTAGGTAATTAGAGATGGAGCAGAAGCTTGCATCGGGGAAGGAATTTAGTCATGCCCTTTCAGAGGAACCATCCTCGCATTTGCCTAAAGCAATTTAGAGAAATCACAGAAAACCAAAATCAGGATGGCCCAACATGGGTTCGAACCATACTCCTCCTGAATGCGAGTCCTATGTGCACCACCTCGCTTGGTGACTGTCCAGGGTTCAGTCAATTTGTTGAAAAATATGTCCACATTGTCAATTACTTTTTGTTGATGTACGATTTGTTAGTTCAATGACTGACATTTCAAAATTTCTATCTACACTGATCAGGTCTTGCCTGGCTTTAAGAAAGATCCCATTTTTGATGCAAACATACAATCCCCCATTGTTTATGATAGTTCTAGTGATAGTACATGCTGTATTTCAGTGTATCTACACCAGTGACCTATACTAGATACCACTCACGTTCGATGCCTGTAAACCAACTTCGCTGCCTGTACTTTATTTTAGGCTGCATATACTGAAGCAGTATTGGTAACTGTGCACATTTCTGCTTTGTATGTCCTCAAATATTTTTCTTCTTTCCTATTACTGGTGTGTGTGTGTTCTCCATTGTAGTTTGTTCCTCTACACTGATTGAGATACTTTTCAGGCAGGGGATCCTGTTGTCATGATCTATCACATTAAAAAAAGCCCACTTTTCCTACCAATGTGCCAACAGGAACTTTACCATGCATGGCCCACCCTGACCACCTACAATCTTATAACGAGGTTCACCAATCTATACTATTGAGACCTAGTGTAACCTCATCCCATATCCTCAACTGTCAACAATGCATTCTCATCTTGGATGCAGTCATCAGCACCATTTACAGTTTGATAGGTGCTCATTCATGGCACAAATTAAGGGGCTATTTTCTTTGGGTCTCGACCTGTCTGTGCACGGTCTCTCTCTCCAGGTATTCCCTGTCCTACCCACTATTACTACCCGATTATCTTTAGTGAAATTCTTGTATGAAAATACTCTTTCACCTGATTGTGCCCTGCAGTTGGCTTGGAAAAAGCAGCTGGTGATCTAATAATCTAACTACTCATTTACTCTCTGGCACGACAACTACCAAGTAGCAGCACTTTCTTCTTCCTAGCATCCATATCATGGTGCACATTTCTACCTATATTTCTGCTGGAGGCTCATCCCAACTATGACAGTAGCAATCTGTTTCTGGAACTTGCAACAAAACTGCCAGGCTGTGCTCTCCTACTAGCTGCTAGTTCCCAACCACTTCCTTTCATTCTCTGTAGGTTGTACTTGGCTGCTTCCTACTGTGACTAAAGTGCACAGATCTTTCTTTCCTGATCCTCCATAACCATTGCACATCTTGTAATGCCAAGAAACAGCCTCTGTAGCTTCTTCGAGGGCTTCCTCTGAACAATCAACCCAGTGAACCAATTTAGTACAATCCTCATAATAAATCCTACTACTCACTTTCTCACTTTGCCATGATAGCTTCCACAGTCTGCAGACATATTATATTACTAGAAAACACATTCAGTACAAAAAGTATATGTAAAAACACATGAGATCTAGTACAAAGTTTGTTGCATGCACGAGTTCAGTGTACTACCTGTACATAAACAATTGTCTGACCTAGGTTGTGTCTACTGAAATTTTAGCATACAGATAAAGGATGCTACAAGGTAGCTCACTAGCTTCTCTCCTCCTGTACTCCAACTCTAGTCTCACACCTCATCTTCAATATACTGCACTCAAACAGAAATGGTACATCCATCACCTAGCCAAGCTACTTTAAGATAGTCAAGGTCTTGAGGGTCTTTTCTTAACAAAAATCAATTGCAGTAACAATCTCAGCCTTTTATGTGATATGAGATTCACTAACATTGCTTAAATATGTAAAGGAAAGAGAGCAGTCTTTATCTCATAACTAAAATATTTTAACTTAAAAAAATCAAAAATAAAATAATAGAATTAATACAAAATATTTTCCAAGTTTAAAAAGTAAACCCTGACTTTCCTGCAACTTGTAAAATCTACAAATTAACAGCAAGTGAGGTGTTATTGCAAATCTTGATTTGTGATGGAAAATCATAAAAACAATCACACAAAAGGTACTACACAGTCCTGATAAGTCTACTACTAACAGCAATATCAAAGAAACTTCAGTAAACTTTTCAACAAAGCACACCTCCAATTCAACAACAGGAAGTCAGGTATGCATAATTTTTCCCTCTTTTTCATGAACCACAACAAAACAAAAATATCAAATATAAACTTTTTAATTTTATGATGAGCAAAGTATATAACGTACAAAAATATCACAACTAATGTACAGTGTAAACCTGAGAAAGAACTTTCAGACAAAATAAAGCAGTCATTCATCAAACTCTTTATTGTAAGTTGATACAGCAGAAATTTTAACTTAGAAAACAAATGCTGCTTCAAAAATATAAGATTGTAATTAGTAAATGAATTATTGTACAACTATGTTTGAGAACTATTCTCCCATATTTTCAAATTACTAATCAAAAAAACTGTATGGAATATAAACATAGATCCATTCTTCACTGTGTTTTCTCATTACTGAGGAGAAGCTTGGCACAATTTTGCTGAAGTGTTATTACCGTCATTACAATCTTACTTAAAACATAAGAAATCACCAGTATGTAACACTAAACTTGTTACAAATAAAGAGTTTAAATCACTTTGTAACGTATTTTCCTTCTTGTCAGAAAAAAGGAAACATTAAGTACGCCTCAACATATTAACACACATCAATTACTTATCAGCCTTATGTACAGAATAATCAGCACCTGTCAAGTTCTAGTAATCTAATAAACTACAGCATCTTCTCTCTCATCAATTATTATACATTTCCAACAATTGGGTGCACGACATTATAATACAGTTGCGACTGGTACTGGGTTTAAAAAACAATAGATACATGCTTTATAAAAAAATACAAGACTTTAATTATTTACAAATGTTAAGGTGCTTCACAAGGAATATGAACAGTACATGACATCAATGGATATCTGTTTCTCAGTCTATTCAATACTGTTAATAGAAATGTTCCAATTATCTATCCCTATTATTTGTGTAGTGATAGTCAACTCCTAAGCTACTGCTGTCAAAAATCCTGAAATGAGCCAGCAGCGACATTGTGTAATGTGGTAGATAAACATACGACGAATAGCAAATAAGTGCTACAATGATAACAATCATCCCATCTTTATAAACTGTTAAGGAAATATCAAACACAAATTTAAGTATTAAATTTAATTTCAACAAGCTTCGCGCATCCAAGTACTTATCTACTATTATTGTACCCAACACTAAAAAGGATACTCAGTAACTTCTTTTCCCAGGGCTCGAAAACGTACATACACGTAACGAGTTCATACTGTAGGTACCAGTATGACAACAGTTTCCAGATTTTCTCAAGCATTTTTCATAGGAATATCACACTGTAACATCCAAAAAGATGTAATTTTCTGTAGTAGCGAAAGCCCTTAACCCTTTCTCGAACAATCCAACTAAACTAAATATCAGTCCTTTGTTTGCGGGTGCTGCCAACATCCGAATTCCGATCAGTGCTTACACGCGTGAATAACCTGCAAAATACATTCCTCACGTTTAGTACGCAACATCTGTAATATTTAATAGAATAAATCATGGTTCTTACAAGAGGGATCTCATTCCAAATGACACGATAACACGCTCATTACATCTACTGTTAACATACATATCGAATACGTGAGAGATACCAACTTCTTACACTGTTGACACTTGAGGACAGTTGAATGACTTGTTTATGTATGTTTAACACAATAGTTTGAAAAGTAGTTTTGAATTTTATTTAATCATCCGGGAAATTGTGCTTGACAGCCGGAATGGGTCTTCTCACCGTCTTGAAGAAAATGAAGATGAAAGAAAAGGAAATAAGAATACTAATGTTGTATCCTTTATTTACCTCGTGAATTTTTCATCAGAAAGCCTTCTACCTATTTTCTGATTATTGCAGAGTACTTAGTGCAGTTTTAACGTGTGTATGCTGATGATAGGCTTTGAGAATAAGAACCCATACATCTTTCCGTTTGAGCTTGCATATTGTACCCCAATGAACTGACTGAAACGCGACAGGTCCAAAAGAGAGTGGTATGGTATAAATTACGTACTCGGCACCAACGACGCTGTCATTCTGAACCTGTAGGAGTTTCTGTTGTAATAATATATTTCTCTAAGTCATACTGGGTGACAATTAATTCAATTTTGTCAACACACACACACAGCTCATGAAATTATACTTTTAACTGTGCCTGTATCAATATCCAGGAAATCACTTAACAGGTAGGTGTTCTGTTTTCTCGTACCAGAAATTGAGGGACCGAAACCGTAGTGACAGTAGACACTGAGGTAAGGGATTAGAAAAATGTTTAAGAAATATCCGTGTTAGAAATTGGCAGGAAAAGGTGCTGGTGCGCAGGCCAAGATCAGTAGGCCAAATATCGGTGTACTGTATGAAATTTCATACCATTGTTTTGTCTCATGGGTTAATGATGATCAGTTCATGGACCTGAGGGGAAGCTCATGCGTTATGTGGTTACCTTTTGAAAAAAATATACTATGGTCTGGATCAAGTATTCATTCCCCACTCATTCCAAACACATAAAAGTAAGATTTATAGACTTCGCTGATCATGCTTTCAATATGGTTACTTAATTGGTATGATACCCATATGTCAAAGGAAGGGAAAGGGAAATCACCTTTACAAACCTAACTCAAAAGAACAAAGCTTATTGCATGTGGGAACGAATTGGTTTGTGGAAAACTGCACTTGGATGAAGCATGAGAAGGACAACTCCTAATGTTCCTCAGAGGAATCTATAAATAATCTAACCTGGTTTTCTAATCCTTTTAAAAGCTGTAATCTTTGCTGCTGTGTGCAGGATAAGGGCTAATCTTCAGAGTCTTCGTCTTTAAAAAATATTTTACAGTATATAGGAAGAAGAAGGAGAAGCTCAAACAATATTGTACCTGAAATTTCACTTGGCCTACATAGTTCAAATGAGATTCACGATGGCAACAAACCACAACTACTGGAGAAATGACTATTATTAAAATCTAACCAGCCAAAATAACTATAAACTGCTAAATATGAACTCAAGCTACCAACCCAAACCACAAAATCATGAGAAACAACTCTCGTATCTGACAAATAAAGCTAGGCTGGCCCTTAACCAACAACTAGTAAATTTCATTGTATGATTCATACCTAGTACCAAACAAAAACCACAAAAATGAAGTTTCAAACCATTAAAAACATTATTAACTAACAATCACAAAACCAAAAACAAATCACTAGCCAATAACATGTGACCTTAAAATAACTCACTGACAAATCAACAAAAACAAATCCCTTTATACTTATCATGCGGCACTAAGGCCAATGCTACACTTACATAATTCACAAACAATATAGGAACCCGAACATCCCATGCTAGTGTGTGCCACCTTTTACTCCAACATGCCCTTTGCAAGCATAACCTGCAAGATGCTGCACCACAGTGATTTCATACAAGACAACACTGTTACACCTCAGATCAAATCCAAATGCTGGTTCTGTTGTTTTCAGTTGACCTGTGCCAGATGAACCTGGGGAAAAAATTACACAGCCTTTAATGGAAAATTATTATGTGTATAATAATTTTTTAACAGTGATATGTTGTTATACACACACATCATGTACTTTGTAATCAGAGACCTGTTTGTATGAAATTCTTTGTGTCAGAAGTATATTTATTTATGGAAATGACCTTAGCCATTTTTTCAGAGGACTAGACAATGCAGGCAAAACAACCATTCTTAAAAGGTTTAATGGTGAGGAAATAGATACCATATCACCAACACTTGGATTCAACATCAAGACACTGGAACATCGAGGGTAAGTTTGTGATTTGGCACCATTAATTGTATTCATTTAAGTTTGCAACCAGATTTTAAACCATACAATGATCAGCTTGTAGAGGACCTTTCCTGTACTCAAATTTTGAAATACTGGTTATAGTTCCCTTACAAACTCTGATATCCAAACATGTTAGATTCCATTCATATTGCTTATTAACTTTCTTCTTTGCAGCATGACACAAAGTCAAAGCAAACCACATTAATGCAGTGGTTAACTCTATATGCAGCTGAAGTAAAATATTCAAGAATATTCAGCCATCTATAGGCTTAGGTGTACTTTCACTGAGAATCACTTGAGGACGGCCATTTTAGTGGACCAAAGACATTTCTGTATGTGGTTTCAAACCACATCTTACCCATGTCCCTTCCCCTCATGCTACCATACCTTCTTTTGAGCTTTTTAAATTAAGTTTTCAACACAATGACAGATTTTCTTAATTCTGTTTACTTTTTCCTGATACATAGTCATTAAAACTGTCACTTCTAGCATGTAACATGCAATATGTTGGGCAATGCAAGGACCAACTGACCTCCTACCATATAAGTGTGCACCAGTTCAATAATTTGCACACATTTTGCTGGTTGGCACCATATTTACGTATCTACAATATTTAGATAATTACCTCTAAAGAAAATATCAGTGATATAAAGTGTGATGTTGAATCTGTTAATTGAATAATAAATTTCAAAAACAATTAAAAACAAATATAGTTATACAGCTACATGCTGGCCTTTTACAGCTTTGTAACTGACTAGTTATTTCTATTCATGAATTCTTTTATTGTATAGAAGTAGTTTTTATGGAGGAATAACTTTAACCTCAATTTGAAAACACTTCTGCTTTCTGTTAATATTTAGTTCCATTGCAAATTATGAAATAAATTTAGAACTATATATTTCATTTCTGTCTGTGCCAAAGATAGATTCTCTAGAGGAATGTAGGAATCATTTTTCTTCTAGTATCATATT
Organism: Schistocerca gregaria; assembly: GCF_023897955.1. Taxonomy (NCBI): domain Eukaryota; kingdom Metazoa; phylum Arthropoda; class Insecta; order Orthoptera; family Acrididae; genus Schistocerca; species Schistocerca gregaria. The sequence continues at coordinate 373,635,448 of NC_064923.1, forward strand.
TGTGAATATTTCTTATTACTTTTAAACTGTACGAATTGTTGACTGAAAATTTGTCAGTGAATAAATGTATTGCAAGGTGAGGCTGTAGTTAATATTCTCATGTGCTCAAATGGTTTCTGCCTACAAGATGTATTTGTGTGAACACAGTTTGTTTTCACCTAGATGCTGACTTCCTAAAGTGTGAGGGTATTTCTTCTGTCTTGTATATCTTTGCACACCAGGTGGACTAGTTTTGTTGTGGCTGGCTCTCCCAAGGATTTCAGCAATTCTGAAGGACAGTCTTCTACACCAGGGGTCTTGTTTTGATGTGGGTCTTTCAGTGTTCTGTCAAGTTCTTATCGCAGTATCGTATGTCTCATCTCCATTTACTTCCTCTCCCCTTTCTAAATATTACTGTCAAGTTCATTTTCCTTGGATGGCCCTTCTGTACATTCCTCTCACTGATCCAGCTTTGCTTGTGTGCCCAGAACTCACTTGTCATCTGAGCTCTTGATATTCATAGAGCTACTTCTCTTTTATTTTCATAGTCATTTCCACAAGTCATGCATTATTGTACAACTTTGCATTTTGCATTTTCTGTCACATAATTTTTTTTTTTAGAATTCTTTTTTTCCATTTGCTTGCTTCTTTCGTGATCTTAAACCAAGTGTTAGCAATCAAAGTGTGTTCTGGGCAGAATTCTACCAGGCGGCTTCCTCTTTCATTTCTTTCCCTCCAGTTCATATTCACCTACCATTTTTTCCTTCTCTTTCTTTTCCTACTATTGAATTCCAAACCCCATCACTATTAAATTTTCGTCTCCCTTAAGTAACTGAATAATTTCTTTATCTCACCACATATTTCTTCTACCCTTTCATTATCTGCAGAGCTAATTGGTGTACAAACTTATTCTACAGTGGGGGTGTGTGCTTCATGTCTACCTTGGCTGCTTTAATGCTTTCACTATGCTCTTCAAAGTAACTTAACGGCATTCCTACTTTCTTATTCATTATTAAACGTATTCCTTCAGTACACCTGTTTGATTGGATATTTATAACCCTATGTTCACTTGATCCATAGTTCTGTTCTTGCAGCCACCAAAATTCACTCATTTCTGCTATATCTTACTTCAACCTAGCCACTTCTCTTTTTAAATTTTCTAACCCATGTGTCTGATTAAGGTATCTAATATTTCACACTCTGATTTGTAGAATGCCAGTTCTGTTTATCTTGATGGCGAAACCCTTCTAAGTAGGATCTGAGTGGGGCACTATTTTATCTCCAGAATATTTTACCCAAGAGGATGTCATTATCATTTAACGATACAGAAGAGCTGCAAGTCATCAGGAAAAATTACAGTGTAGTTTCCCTATGCTTTCAAGTGTTCACAGTGCCAGCACAGCAAGGCTGTTTTGGTTATGTTACAAGACCAGATCAATCAGCCATACAGACTGTTGCCCCTGCAAGTACTGAAAAGGCTGCTGAGCCCCTTGAGGAACCATTTGTTTGTCTGACCTCTCAACAGATCCCTCTCTGATGTGGTTGCCCTTACAGTACGGGTATCTGTATCACTGAGGCACTCTAGCCACCCCACCAATGGCAAGGTCCATAGTTCATGAGGGAGGACTGGAAATGTTATGCAGTTTAAAATGTGATTTCAAAATCTCTGTCTTGTAATTACATAACCTATTTGAAATCTTCCAATGTTTTCAGCTTTGTTTCACATATGTAACATCCTGTCATGATTTTCTTCAGCAACACAGATTTTATCAAGCACAAATCACAGAAAGTTTTACTCTTCCGAAAATACACAAAATTAAACACTTCTGGAGGTGGAACCTCTTGGTCAATACAGTAATCTAGAAGTTTGTTGAACAGCTCACATATTAGTGCAGGAGAAAACTGTTTGTGAATTTGACTGTGAAATATTTGAATATGAATCATTTTCTTGGTGCATCCACTTGCTGTTGGTTCATTCACTGAAAACTGTCAATTGAACTGAGAGTCATATTTGGAACACCTGCAAGTCCATGCTTGAGCCAAAAAAGACAAAGAGTAAACCACGTAGCACATGGTTGTTGTTCACAGGTTTATTGGGAAACATGCTACAAATATGGCTAGTTGTGACAAGTGAGGCCTTTGCAGTTCACAGCAGACCTTAGATCTGCCACAGGTGTTTCACCAAATGACTTGTGCCAGCAGATATATACTTCCATGTCATACCGAGGGACCGTGCTGTGTAATTATATTAAATGATCCATTGATTTGTCTGGCAGGATTACTGGACACCTCTCCTCATTAGTTGGTCCATAAGGCTGGAACGTTACTGGCTGATGCAGGGGAGAATGAGGTGGGCAAAATGTGACCTGACGCAAAAGCCGGACTGTGGTTTTGGATGCTGCCAGTGCTACAGGAGCAGTGATTGGATCTGGCACTGGAGAGGCAAGAGGCTATACTGGTTCAGAATTGTGGCTTCCTGCTGATTTCAGAGAAGGCTGTGGATCAGACATCGTCGTCGGCTGATACTCGTATCCGAGTTTTCATTTCTCTCCTGAGATTTCCTTATGTCACGGTTCAGGCGTGGAAGTGTCGTTGATGGCTTAGCAATCCAATCCTAGCGTGGAACAGGCGGCCACAGACATTACAGCTGATGGAAGGTGGAGGACGTAGCTGAGCCTGGAGGAGTTTACGTCTCCGGCGTTTGTCATCCTCCATTCTTCGACGTTCCAGCTCAAAGTTTTGAAGAGCATTTGAGGTAACTTAGTGCCAGCGACTTCGGTCTTCTGCTATTGTGGACCAGTTACTCGGATCAATGTTCAAGTTTTTCAGATTTTTCTTGTACTGATCATTATAACGTTTGAGAGGGGCACCTCGTGGCCTTTTACCTGTGCTCACTTCGCTGTACAGCATTTGGCGTGGAAGTCTGTCATTTTTCATCCGCTGGACATGTCCGACCCATCTTAGTTGATGCCCAATGATAAGAGCTTCCATGCTATACATTTTTGCTTTCTCAAGAACAGCCGTGTTGGATATGAAGTCATTCCATTTCAGGCTCATGATATATCTTAGCTTCTGTTGGTTGAAGCATTCTAGTTTTTTCAGATCACAGCGATATAATGTCCAGGTTTCGCAACCATATAGCAGGGTGGAAATGACTACAGCTTTGTACACCAGCAGTTTGATGTACAATGTTAGGTCTTTATTCAGGAAGACACGCTTTGTAAGACGTCCAAATGCTACATGGGCAGCACATAATCTATTTTCCACATCTTTTCCAGATGAGCAGTTAGATTGTTCAAGTGGCTCTGAGCACTATGGGACTTAACATCTATGGTCATCAGTCCCCTAGAACTTAGAACTACTTAAACCTAACTAACCTAAGGACAGCACACAACACCCAGCCATCACGAGGCAGAGAAAATCCCTGACCCCGCCGGGATTCGAACTGGGAACCCAGGCGTGGGAAGCGAGAATGCTACCGCACAACCACGAGATGCGGGCAGCAGTTAGATGACAGTATGCTTCCCAGGTAGAGGAAATGGTCCACATGTTCCAAGGGTGTATCATAAATGGATATGCTGAAGTCAGGAACGGAGGAGCCATTAGTTGGCTGCGCCATCACCTTTGTCTTTGGAATATTGATGGAGAGACCAAATCATTCGTACGCCCTGCTGAAGGAATCAACTGACAGCTGCAACTCTGCAGGTGAAAGAGCTGGAGAAGCATTGTCATCAGCATACTGCAGCTCTGTCACATGAGTGGTACTGGTGAACCTTTTTGAATGGAGTCTGGACTGGTTGAATAATCCTCCATCAAACCTGTACTTTAGTTCTATTCCTGCATTGTTTACAGTTGTCTCATAAAGCATAGCTGCCAGATACAATGCAAATAATGTTGGTGCAAGAACGCATCCTTGTTTAAGCCCACTTGTTATTGGGAATTCAACAGTCGTTTCATTCTGGCAGAGGACCTGTCCAGTCATATCATCGTGGAGAACTTCAATCAGGTCAACAAAATGTTCAGAGCAGCTGAAGCGTTTTAAGACCATCCACATGGCTTCTCTGGGAACTGTATCAAAGGCCTTTTCTAGATCGCAGAAAACAAGTAGTAAAGGCTTTTGCTGTTCTTTGCACTTCTCCTGTAGTTGTCGCGCACAGAAAATCATATCAATTGTCCCTCTTGAAGGTCGAAACCCGTATTGAGACTCGGGTAGTATAGTCTCTGAAAGTGTCTGGAGGCGATTTAAAAGGATTCTTGCAAAAATTTTGCCAGTGACAGAGAGTAGAGATATTCCCCGGTAGTTACCACAGACACTTCTGTCGCCCTTCTTGAAAATGGTGACAATTCTGGATTTCTTCAAGTCAGCTGGTACCTTGCGGGTTTCCCACATCAATAGAATGAGTGAGAAGAGTCTAGTTTTTAGAGGCAAGCTGCCACCCTCAGTAAGCTCCATCGGGATACTGTCAGGTCCAGGAGCCTTCCCAGGTTTCACACTCTTGAGTGCCTTGCAGAATTCTTGAAATGTTGGAGGATCAGCCATCCAGGGTTTTGGATGGTGCTGTGGGACATTTTTGAGAAAATCTCTAGCGGTAGTAGAAGGGCGGTTTAACAGTGAGCTGAAGTGCTCTTTCCAACGATTTAAGATGTCCTGACTTTCAGTAAGAATGGTGGAGTTGTCAGCAGCTTTCAGTGTTCCAGATGAGGAGCGAATAGGTTCATACAGCTCTTTAATACTAGTGTAGAAGCCACGCAGGTTCCTTGCATAGGAAAGATTTTGGAGTTCTGTGGCTTTCTGTTGCCACCATTTGTTCTTGATTACGCGTATTTCACTTTGACATTTCTGCTTTAGTTCTTGAAAGTGTGCTTTCTTTTCTGTGCAGGATGGATCTTGAGCAAGGGATAGGTAAGCATCCCACTTTGCATGATCATGGCTTGGATTTCTCCATGGTTGTCATCAAACCAGTAACTTCTTTTCCGTGCACTAAAACCAACAATATTCTCAGCAGTTTCTTTGATGATGTTCTTTAATGTGGTCCATTCTTGTTCGATGTCATCTGTGGTTGCTGGAGCTTTGTTAAGTTGTTCGGACAGTACATCTTGACCGAGCGAGGTGGCGCAGTAGTTAGCACACTGGACTCACATTCGGGAGGACGACGGCTCAATCCCGCGTCCGGCCATCCTTATTTAGGTTTTCTGTGATTTCCCTAAATCGCTCCAGGCAAATGTCGGGATGGTTCCTTTCAAAGAGCACTGCCGACTTCCTTTCCCATCCGTCCCTAATCAGATGAGACCGATGACCTCGCTGTCTGGTCTCCTCTCCCAAAACCAACCAACCAACCAGTATGTCTTGGAAGTGTGAGCGAATGTTTTTGTTGTTCAGGTTGCTTATGTTGACATCAGACCCGATACATACTGGGGGTCTGATCTGTGTTGTCCTTGTCTTAGTCCATAGGGATTATAGATGGTGGCTGAAGAACTGGGGATTCCATTCAGTCACTACCTGGGGTGTTGTCGTGAAACAGGATCATACATATGCCATTGCTGGTCCTTGAGGTGGGTGAGGTTACTGCCACTAGGGTGACAGATCTGGAGACACTTAGGGTCAGATGTTGCAAATGGAGCTGATGCCTCAAGGTATGGCCATCAGGGTGAACTAGCATCCTTGCTAAATGCTGATGGACCCACATATCCAGCCAGGTGTATGTCAAACTTGCATGCCTAGATGGGGATGCCCACCTGCAATGGATCTAATAAAGAAGAATGAGGTCACACATGCAATTCCTAAAAGTTTCGATAGTGGCTCGGATTCAATTGATAAGAGGATATAAAAGAAAGCAATGCAGACTTGATAGACGTGGAGGTCGGTGATTTTTACATTTGTGCTTTAAACTATTGTGCTTGATGCCATTCTGAATGCAAAATCATTGAAAACCATCATAGGAAAATTGCGGCCTATTATTGGTGATGACCTTGTCAGGCTCCTCCAACAGATAAACCAATTTCCAGGGCCTTATGGTCTGTTGCATTTTGATGATGTATTAGAGATGAGAATATACATCTATTAAAATCAATCAAATGGATGAGTAAAATTCACATGCATCCAATCCTGTGGCATGGTTGGCATAGGCCACGACTGATAGACTTGGAACTGTGCTGCTTGCTGTGTTTGGCAAGCGTGCCAGCAATAAGGCACGCACTTAGTATTCTCGTCAACCTTGTGGCCAGTACATGTATTGCTGGGCCATATTTTTCCTTCTGGAAATGCCATAGTGGGATGGATGGAAGAGTCACAATATAGAGGAGTGCAGAACAGCTGCATCTACCACTCAACACTGGCAATCATCTTGATTGAATAATAAAACAATAGAAATTCCTGGTTGAAATATCAACAATATTAGGTAAAGGATAGATTGCTATTCATCGTAAATATAATCCATTGGGTTGCAGACAGGCACAACGAAAAGACTGCCACACTTTATAGGTTTCAGCCCAAAGCCTTCTTCACCAAAGAAAGCATGCACACATTCACATAAGCAAGCGCACCTCACGTACACATGAGCACTACCCCCAGCAGCTCTGACTGGAATGCATTTCAACAAGTCATCTTTACAGTAAGTAGCAGTATGTTTTTTTTTCTAATATTGTTGATTCAATAATAGATGACCATTGGAAAGATAATGGTCACTATGTTACAAAAGGAAACAACAAAGTTCTGCTGAAGCTCTCGCAGGAAGCAGTTGCAGCCAACTGGTTTGTGCAAACTGGCAAAACTTGCCTCAAGAGTGAATCATTACATGTGGCTGCTCTGACATATCTGGAATGATGATAAACTCTTCCACCAACCATGCCAATCGTGAATCAGTGTGAAAGCAAACAGTCTCTTGTTTATCAAATTTGTCATCAGAACCCATAGGGAGCTGTGACAGTGTGACTTCAGTCACATGCTGGATAAATGTATGATAATGAATGGAATAGTAGTAATTTGACAAGAAATAATCCCAGTGTTTTAAATTTTCTTTGTTTTGTATACTTGCTGTAGTGTCCATTCTGAATATTAGCATACCAGTAGTGCTTGTTCTTGAAAAAACTTGTTCTTTAGCTGAAGTCCTGATAATCGTGACATAACTCAAAATTTTGCATAACATAAACACAAAAAATTCTATTCACATTTTCTTGATAGTGCAAAATTCATTTAAAAAAGACTGCTATTAGTTTCATCAGTGTCTATTGTCACAATAAAAGTGTTACTAATGTTTATAAACTGTATTTAACTAACACATTTCATATTGTTTACTAGTTAGATAGATGCACAGCACGTAAGACCTTTGTGTCATTTTTTGTGACATACGTGCCAATCTTGCATCCTTGATAAATTTAAAACATTTTTTAAACTTAGTTATTCTTTCGAAACTGACCATGAGTGAGAAATGTGGGAGCTGTTATAGGGTAGTGAGTAGAGGGATTTTTTGCCAGCCTTGTAGAAAATATTTTCACTGGAGTGGATGCAGTGGGGAGAATGTTGGGAGAACATCTCTCCTGGAACTGCAGCGTATGAAGTAGGAACATTTTGCTTGGGGAACGGGAAACGAAAATCTGTGCCCTTCAGGGATAGTTGGAGGAAGCAAGGAAGGAACTCATAAGGATCAAGGGAGATAGGGGGGAGAGGGTGATTGGGAATGGGGAGCTGGTAGGAGGATAGGAAGAAAGAGAACACAATTTGACAGTTTTATCATCAACACCAAAAACAAGTATCTACCACTGCCAGAGTTAAGTGGAGAAGAGCCACAGGTAGAATGAGGAGCAGGAAATGTGCAGCACACTTCAACCGATGCCAAGAAGCCCAGGAATGTACAAAGTGTTAGGAACAAGAAAGGGCTGTTGCTAGGTAGTAGCCATGGGCGAGGTGTAGGCTCTCAGTTACAGTAAAGTTTAGGGGCAGCATACCAGGCCACCAATATCTTCAAGCCAAATGCAGGGCTAAGTCATATGAAAGAGGACCGTCTTTATGTAAGAACTTGACAAAAGAGGACCATGTAGTGATAGTGGGCGGGGCTGGAAACAGTTTGGACAGTGATGGGGCATATGACCTGGCCAAGATAGCTTCCCTGATTCATGGCACCAACTTATATTTTGTTGAGCTGTTCCGACGTCATGATCGACCACACCTTGATGGAGCTGCGAGGCAAATCAGTGTGGGGTTAGGGATGGCTCTGAGGACAGCCAACTTTGCTCATGTTTTTCTGGTGTCCTTTGGGATGGACAACAGATGGGGCTTCACTAGGCATGGCCTACACCTAAACAGGACTGGGAAGGGAAGATTGGTACAGCTGATTCATGAAAGTGTAGGGGATGGATCTTGGGCCACTCAAAGTCAAATACATCTACATTTACATTTACATTCCGCAAGCCACCCAACGGTGTGTGGCGGAAGGCACTTTACGTGCCACTGTCATTACCTTCCTTTCCTGTTCCAGCCGCGTGTGGTTCGCGGGAAGAACGACTGTCTCAAAGCCTCCGTGCGCACTCTAATCTCTCTAATTTTACATTCCTGATCTCCTCGGGAGGTATAAGTAAGGGGAAGCAATATATTCGATACCTCATCCAGAAACGTACCCTCTCGAAACCTGGCGAGCAAGCTACACCGCGATGCAGAGTGCCTCTCTTGCAGAGTCTGCCACTCGAGTTTGCTAAACATTTCCATAACACTATCACAGTTACCAAATAACCCTGTGACAAAACGCGCCGCTCTTCTTTGGATCTTCTCTATCTCCTCCGTCAACCCGATCTGGTACGGATCCCACACTGATGAGCAATACTCAAGTATAGGTCAAACGAGTGTTTTGTAAGCCACCTCCTTTGTGGATGGACTACATTTTCTAAGGACTCTCCCAATGAATCTCAACCTGGTACCCACCTTACCAACAATTAATTTTATATGATCATTCCACTTCAAATCATTCCGCATGCATACTCCCAGATATTTTACAGAAGTAACTGCTACCAGTGTTTTTTCCGCTATCATACAATCATACAATAAAGGATCCTTCTTTCTATGTATTCACAATACATTACATTTGTCTATGTTAAGGGTCAGTTGCCACTCCCTGCACCAAGTGCCTATCCGCTGCAGATCTTCCTGCATTTCGCTACAATTTTCTAATGCTGCAACTTCTCTGCATACTACAGCATCATCCGCGAAAAGCTGCATGGAACTTCCGACACTATCTACTAGATCATTTATATATATTGTGAAAAGCAATGGTCCCGTAACACTCCCCTGTGGCACGCCAGAGGTTACTTTAACGTCTGTAGACTTCTCTCCATTGATAACAACATGCTGTGTTCTGTTTGCTAAAAACTCACAGTGCGGAACTGTATCGAACACCTTCCGGAAGTCAAGGAAAATAGCATCTACCTGGGAGCCTGTATCTAATATTTTCTGGGTCTCATAAATAAATAAAGCGAGTTGGGTCTCACACGATCACTGTTTCTGGAATCCATGTTGATTCCTACAGAGTAGATTCTGGGTTTCCAAAAAACGACATGATACTCGAGCAAAGAACGTGGTCTAAAATTCTACAACAGATCGACGTCAGAGATATAGATCTATAGTTTTGCGGATCTGCTCGATGACCCTTTTTGAAGACTGGGACTACCTGTGCTCTTTTCCAATCATTTGGAACCTTCTGCTCCTCTAGAGAATTGCGGTACACGGCTGTTAGAAGGGGGGCAAGTTCTTTTATGTACTCTGTGTAGAATCGAATTGGTATCCCCTCAGGTCCAGTGGACTTTCCTCTGTTGAGTGATTCCAGTTGCTTTTCTATTCCTTGGACACTTATTTTGATGTCAGCCATTTTTTCGTTTATGCGAGGATTTAGAGAAGGAACTGCAGTGCGGTCTTTCTCTGTGAAATAGCTTTGGAAAAAGGTGTCTAGTATTTCAGCTTTACGGGTGTCATCCTCTGTTTCAATGCCATTATCGTCCCGGAGTGTCTGGATATGCTGTTTCGAGCCACTTACTGATTTAATGTAAGACCAGAACTTCCCAGGATTTTCTGTCAAGTCGGTACATAGAATTTTACTTTCGAATTCACTGAACGCTTCACGCATAGCCTTCCTTATGCTAACTTTGACATTGTTTAGCTTCTGTTTGTCTGAGAGGTTTTGGCTACGTTTAAACTTGCAATGAAGCTCTCTTTGCTTTCGCAGTAGTTTCCTAACTTTGTTGTTGTACCACGGCGGGTTTTTCCCGTCCCTCACAGTATTACTCGGCACGTACCTGTCTAAAACGCATTTTATGATTGCCTTGAACTTTTCCATAAACACTCAACATTGTCAGTGTCGAAACAGAAATTTTCGTTTTGAACTGTTAGGTAGTCTGAAATCTGCCTTCTATTACTCTTGCTAAACAGATAAACCTTCCTCCCTTTTTTTATATTCCTATTAACTTCCATATTCAGGGATGCTGCAATGGTCTTATGATCACTGATTCCCTGTTCTGCACATACTGAGTCGAAAAGTTCGGGTCTGTTTGTTATCAGTAGGTCTAGGATGTTATCTCCTTGAGTCGGTTCTCTGTTTAATTGCTTGAGGTAATTTTCGGATAGTGCACTCAGTATAATGTCACTCGATGCTCTGTCCCTACCACCCATCCCAAACATCTGAGTGTCCCAGTCTATATCTGGTAAATTGAAATCTCCACCTAAGACTATAACATGCTGAGAAAATTTATGTGAGATGTATTCCAAATTTTCTCTCAGTTGTTCTACCACTAATGCTGCTGAGTCGGGAGGTCGGTAAAAGGAGCCAATTATTAACCTAGCTCGGTTGTTGAGTGTAACCTCCACCCATAATAATTCATAGGAACTATCCACTTCTACTTCACTACAGGATAAACTACTACTAACAGCGACGAACACGCCACCATTGGTTGCATGCAATCTATCCTTTCTAAACACTGTCTGTGCCTTTGTAAAAATTTTGGCAGAATTTATCTCTGGCTTGAGCCAGCTTTCTGTACCTATAACAATTTCAGCTTCAGTGCTTTCTACAAGTGCTTGAAGTTCCGGTACTTTACCAATGCAGCTTCGACTGTTTACAATTACAATACCGATTGCTGCTTGGTCCCCGCATGTCCTGACTTTGCCCTGACCCTTTGAGGCTGTTGCCCTTTCTGTACTTGCCCGAGGCCATCTAACCTAAAAAACCGCCCAGTCCACGCCACACAACCCCTGCTACCCGTGTAGCCACTTACTGCGTGTAGTGGACTCCTGATCTATCTAGCGGAACCCGAAACCCCACCACCCTATGGCGCAAGTAGAGGAATCTGCAGCCCACACGGTTGCAGAACCGTCTCAGCCTCTGATTCAGACCCTCCACTTAGCTCTGTACCAAAGGTCTGCAGCCAGTCCTGTCGACGATGCTACAGATGGTGAGCTCTGCTTTCATCCCGCTAGCGAGTCTGGCAGTCTTCACCAAATCAGATAGCCGCCGGAAGCCAGAGAGGATTTCCTCCGATCCATAGCGACACACATCATTGGTGCCGACATGAGCGACCACCTGCAGATGGGTGTACCCTGTACCCTTCATGGCATCCGGAAGGACCCTTTCCACATCTCGAATGACTCCCCCCGGTATGCACACGGAGTGCACATTGGTTTTCTTCCCCTCTCTTGCTGCCATATCCCTAAGGGTCCCATTATGCGCCTGACGTTGGAGCTCCCAACTACCAGTAAGCCCACCCCCTGTGACCGCTTGGATCTTGCAGACTGAGGGGCAAACTCTGGAACAGGAGAAGCAGCCGTGTCTGGCCGAAGCTCAGTATCAGCCTAAGACAGAGCCTGAAACCGGTTCATCAGACAAACTGGAGAGGCCTTCCGTTCGGCCCTCCGGAATGTCTTTCGCCCCCTGCCACACCTTGAGACGATCTCCCACTCTAACACAGGTGAGGGATCAGCCTCAATGTGGGCAGTATCCCGGGCAACCACAGTCATAGTCCGATTGGGGGATGCGTGGGATGAGCTGGCCGTCCCCGACGAACCCCCAACCGGACCCCCACAGTGATGCCCATTGGCAACAGCCTCAAGCTGTGTGATCGAATCCAACACTGCCTGAAGCTGGGATGCCAACTCAGCCTGCATCCAAACACAGCGATTGCAGTCCCTATCCATGCTAAAAACTGTTGTGCAAAGAACGTCTGAACTGATCTACAGATAGCACAAACAAATCGACACAAAATTTAAACGGTAAATGCCTAGTAAATGCAGTAATGCTGCTACTTGCGCACTGCTGACACACTGCTCGGCGGCGGAAGGAGACTACACGATTTTACACTATTCGGGTACTAAAATGCGATGCTACAACTCTCAAATACGCCTGAAATTTATGAATTAAACAATACAAGTACCAAAAACACGCAAAGAAATTAAGAATTAAACTATGTAATAAATAGGTGAGCTAGGAGTATACAACTTTCTGCTGGCAGTTGCTTATCAAACGGCGGCAGGGAGCACACTGCACTGTCATAGGTAGGAAAAGTAGGCCTTTTTTAGGATAAATCCAGACAACACATTCCCCTGCCTAAAGAATATCTCCAGCACTTTAAAAAATACTGAAACAGTCACTCACAAAACAGATTTTAACACCTCAAATATTACATATACCAGATGTCACAAAGGAAAACAAAACATTGGAAAGAGTAACATGGGGCATTCTACAGACTTAACAATCCTCCATCAAAACATGCAATCAATAAATAATAAAATAGAACTATTAGAAGTTGAGCTCCAATCTTTGAACTGCTCAGTTGTTTGTATTACTGAACACTGGCTTAGAGACACAGAAATCCAACATGTGGTATTGTCATTGTATGAAAAAGCAAACTCTTACTGCAGAACTACTTCAGGGGTGAAGGATCATGCATTTATATCAGAAAAGGAACACAGTTCAAATCAAGACATGACCTCGGTACTGTAAGTGAAGATAAACACTTTGAAATATCAGCTATTGAATTAACAGGGCTTGATATCACCAAGAAATTAATCATTTTGTGTGTGTATGGATCTCCCAGTGGTAGTGTGGACACTTTTTGAAAAAAGTTAAGAGAAATTCTAGATAAAGTCTCAAGTACAAAGGTCAACGTAATTCTGTGTGGGGACATTAACATCAGCAGTAACATCATAAATGAATCCAGCAGCACCTTCATAAACATCCTTCAAGGTTTTGGTATGTCCCTATTGGTCAATAGTGCATCAAGGGGTTACTAAGACGACTTCATCAGTAATTGACCATATGGCCACAAATATGCACAGGGAAAAATGTGATGTAGCTGTAAAAGATTTTGAAATATCGCACCATCTCTGTCAAATAAAAGCAGTAAAGTGAGGCATCGAATCATTCCCTAAATTGCAAGTCTACAAACGACATCTATCAGAAATCAAAATAAAAGATTTTTCAAAACAAGTAGAAAAACAAAGGTGGGATGAAGTGTGTAAGGAAACCAATGTGAATATGAAATTCTCTTAAGTTCTCCACATTGTTTAACTTGAACTTTGAAAAGAATTTCCAAAAGTGTGCATGTCTGTATCAACATCTCACAAAAACAGATGGATAACAGCAGGTATTAAGAAGTCCTCCCAAACACTTAAACACATCAATTCCATGGAAAAGATTCACAATGATCCAGAACTCTTAAATTTCTATCATAGACACAAAAAGATCTATAGGAAGGTGCTGATTGCTGCAAAAAAAGTCATTTAATTACAAAATAATATATAATGCAGAGAATAAAAGCAAAGCAGTCTGGGATGTTATAAAAAAGAAAATGTAGTGAGGCAAACAAACGCAGAGTAATATGTTGCTAAGGGAGGGGGATAAAGTATTAAATGACCCACAGCACTTAGCAAACTATGAAAACGACCATTTTTCAAGTATTGCAGAGAAGTTACAGCAGAAATTACCCCAAAGAAACATAACACTTGTAAATAATGTTGCACTAAATATAAAGATATTACTTTCAACCACAGAGAATGAAGTGAGTAAAACAATTCAAAAACTAAAAAATAAAAAGTCAGTAGGCTTAGATGAAGTACCAGTGTGTGTACTGAAACAGTGCATAGGAATTATACAAAGCCCCTTAACAAATATAATAAATGAATGCTTCACATCAGGGACATTTCCAGAGCAGTTAAAACAGGCAAGAGTTGTACCTATGCTTAAGAAAGGTAAAGCAGAAGACATAGAAAATTATCGGCCCATTTCCCTACTGTCAGCATTCTCAAAAATAATAGAAGCAATTACCTAAATAAATACAATCTTTTAAGCGAATCACAGTTTGGTTTCCGAAGTGGCAAAAATACGGAGTCAGCCATAGTAGAATTCACAAAAGTTGTACTTGATGCTCTTGATAAAGATGAGTGCGTCACAGGCATATTTTTGGATCTTTCTAAGGTGTTTGATACAGTTGACCACAAGAGTCTATCAAATAAATTAGAAGCATTAGGAATAAGAGGGGTAGCTAATGACTGGTTTCGATCATACCTAACAATAGGGTACAAAGAGTAGAGATAACACATACTTCAAATAGATCTAAACATTTAGTAAAACACTTATTACAACCAAAATACAAAATCCATTAATATAGGAGGTTCCGCAAGGTGAATATTAGGACCAATACTGTTCCTGATATACATCAGTGACTTTCCCAATAGTGTTACTCATGGTGAAAAAATCCTCTTTGCTGATAACAGCAATATTATAGTCACTGAGAAAACATGAGAACTTCTTGCCGAGAAAGCAAATGAAATTCTCAAGGAAGTTTATGATTGGTCAATAACTAATAAAGTGACATTGAACATAATGAAAACTAATGCCATGATTTTCAGTTTGAAGAGGAAAAATGACAATGTTAAATTAAATGTAGATGGCAATTCTATAGACTCTGTAACAAATGCAAAATTTCTAGGAATGAATATTGATTCTCAGTTGAAGTGGTGTGAACACACTTGCAAACTGAATTTCATCAGCACGTTATACACACTGAGTGTGTAACATGCAGTGTCTTTTAGTTACATATTATTCATATGCACACTCAGTTCTTAGCCACGGCATTCTTTTTTGGGGAACAAATGCATAAAATATGAACACAGTTTTCAAACTCCAGAAAAGAGCCATAAGAATAATAACCAAAAATACAAGTCAAGCTCATTGTACAGATCTGTTCGGAACACGGGATTTTAACTGCTCCATGTGAATACATTTACCAGTCAGTTGTACACATCAAAAATAACATTGGTAATTACTTCACAAACAACTCTATCCATGACCATGCAACGAGATAGACTCTATGTCCTGTATTATATTTGGAGTCCCTGTTTCTTTAATGTGTTGCGTATTCTGTGAACAATCTTGTTATTGTAGGTGAGTGTGTGCCATTTCATTTTGTGTGCGTGTTGTTGCTCTGTTGTGTCTTGTGTGTGGTCATTGTTTGAGTCTTATGTTATTCTGTGCTGGGTGTGGATTGGTGTGTGTGTGTGTGTGTGTGTGTGTGTGTGTGTGTGTGTGTGTGTGTGTGTGTTTGGTGTGTTCATTTTCGTACTGTTTGCATATTTTTTGATTTAACTTGTCTACCATATGGTTAGTATAACCATTTTCTACTGCTATTTGTTTTATTGTGTTTAGTTTTTGTGTGTAGCTCTGTTTGTTCATGGGTGTTCTGTTTAATCTGTGGAGCATGAATCTGAAGTTTGCATGCGTATGTGTCAATGGGTGGTTTGATGGGTTGTGAATGGTGGTGCTTGTGGTTGTTGGTTTCCTGAATATTGTGAAGTTGTGTGTGTTGTTTGTTTTTTGTATGGTGAGATCTAGAAAATGTACTTTATTGTTAGTTTCTGTTTCTAATGGGAAGTTAATTTTTGGGTGTAAGTTGTTTATTTCATTGTGTAGCTGTTATATGTGTGTATGTGGTTCATCAATCAGGCATATCATGTCATCGACATAATGGTACCAGTATAAAACTTTTTAGTTCTTTGGTTTTATTATGTGTCTGAAGATCACATTCTCCAGGTTGTTCATGAATATGTTAGCTAGGAGACCACTGATTGGTGATCCCATTGGCAGTCCTTCATGTTGAGAATAAAATTCTTTGTTGAATACAAAATAATTTTGTGATGTTATGGTCTTGAGTATGGTTGTTATTTCATTGATGTGTGTATCTGGTATGTTTTCTTGTTGTTTTAATCTTTGTGTGATGATGTTGATTGTTTCATTTATTGGAATGCAAGTGTACATTGATCTGATGTCGAATGATATGAGGGTTGCTGTGTCCAGTATGTGTATTTTCTTTATACTGTCTATTAATTCCTTTGAGTTTTCCAGATTTCTGTTGTTACCAAGCATGTACATTTTTTTCAGTAGTGTGTGTGTTTGGTGGGCTAGGTGGTAGGATGGAGCGTTTCGGAAGTTAATGACAGGTCTTAATGGGATATTACCCTTGTGAACCTTCGGTAGTACATTTAGGGTGGGTGCTTTTGGATTTTTCTCTGTCGCCCTCTTTACCTGGCTTTTTGGGAATGTATTATTGATGTTTTTCAGTGTCTGTTGAATGTTTTTGTACTATCTTGCTGTTGGCTCACTAATAAGTTTTCTCTATCTATTATTATTCATCCATAATTACAATAATATTTCCTTTGTCTGCTCTTGTTACTATGGCATTGTTCTGTTTTAATTTTTGTTTAAGTTTGCTGGCTGTGATTTCCTCAGAAATAATTGTGGATTTGCGTGTTCTGATTATCTGTGTTATTTCTGCAGCTACTAATTCTCTTGTCGAGTTTACGTTAAAGTTTGGTGTGCTCAGTCTTTCTTGTTCCTGTATAATGTGTTCTGATTATGTTATGAGGTTTTCTATTGTTTTGTGTGATATGTTTGTGTTCTGGCCCTTTTTCTAGTAGGCTCTTTTCTTGTTTGCTAAGATTTATGTCAGTTAGGTTAACGATTCCGTCATGGAACTTGTATTGTTGGTTGAGATTGTTTTTAGTGGGTGTGTTTGTGCTGTTGATTATTCTGTTAAGTTTTCTGTTTTGTTTCTCTCGTTTTCATTGCATTACTTTCTGAATATATGCCTTTTCTCTCTCTGTTATTTCCTCAAAGTGAGCTGGTATTGTAAATTTGTTTGCCAAATCTAAATGAGTTTGGTAAAGTTCAGTGTTGAGCGACTGCTTTTTAGCATATAATTCCCTAATTTCTTGCTTCAGCCACAAAATCTTCACTCACATGCAACACTTGCCAGTCAGTGTACATAGGACAAACATGCAGAAACTTCAAAACAAGATTTGTTCAAAAGCACAATAGTGTTGCCTTTATCAGATTTTGTGGCAACGATACCTTGGTGTTGTCATTTCTGTTTTAAAACAGAAATTACAACACCAAGGTATCGTTGCCACAGATTCAAAACAAGATATTCAGAACATCTCAGAGCTTTAAAAAGCAACAGCTACCATAGCACATTTGCTGACCACCTTGTAGCCAACAATAACCACCCAACCACAACAGAAACAGACTTAAGAATACTAAAACCCAGCCACAGCCTATACAGCAAACTGACTATTGAGGATAACTTCCATATACAGAAGGCAATAGCAGAAGGAAAACAGATCTTAAACGAATACACTACACTCTGCAAGGGCACACTATTTAACACATTAAAGGAACTTTACAAATAAAAACAGCACAAGCAGATAAAGTCCCCCCCCCCCCCCCCACACACACACACAACCACCAAAAATAGATACACTAAAATCTGCAAAGACACACAAATTACACCCAAACGAATACCATATAAAAGACAACATACACAGCTAAGAAGTGCACAGAAAACACACACACACAAAAATGCAATCAAAATTCAAATTTGGGGCCGAACTCTCTGGTGAACAAATGAACACTGACTGGGCTGGAAAAAACCACAATCACACTGTGTTCTGGTGAAGTGAAAAGTGTTTTACTATATTTGTGGAAAATACTTCTTATAGTTATGTGTGCATCACAACACCTCAGCATGATATGGAGAACGGAAGTGCTTGCCACATGAAAACACAAGTAAATATGAATATAGGCACAAAAACATCGCAAAAAACTAAATTACATACTAGAAGATAGGTTAACTCCCAGCAAAAAACTTTCTCATCAATATTGTTTGGTTGCAGATGACAAGCTATGTGTAGTAATTAACAGTCAAGTGATCCAGAAAATGCATGCACACCAAATGTAAAGGTATTTACAAATGGAACGATCTGTTGTTTGAACTAAAAATGAACATAATTTTATAATTATTTAACAAAAATGTTCACATTGCAGAATAAATAATACCGAAAACCCACTGATGATGGCACAGTGGTGCTGAAACATGTTTGGATGCTGAGAAAAGTGGTGTTTTGCATAACTGATGTAGCTCACATCCCACAATTTTAACTGCAAACACAGCCAATAGAAGGAACTGAAAATTAAAATGATGGATCTTCACTTTATATTTATTTCCTTCTTTTTTTCGGTCCATGGCCAGTGTGACAGATAAATGAGATTGATATAGGCAGGTAAGAAGCAGTTTGAAGACCTTGCTTCAACTTAAGAAGTTCTTGGTGACTGTCCACAGACCATTGAAAAGGGACCCATTTTCTCTGCAATTGATTCAACAGTCAGGCTGCCGTTGCAATTTGGGGGATAAATTGGGGTATAATGTCTGGATTTATGTATGTACTGTGCAAGCCACCTTACGGTGTATGGTGGATGGAACCTTGTGCCACTGCAGGCCATTTCTTCTCCAATGCTACTCTCAAATGGTGCAAAGGAAAAACAACAGTCTATATGAGTCCATACAAGCCCTAATTTCTCTTTTTTGTGTTCATGGTCATTATGCGAGATGTACGTTGGTGGAAGTAGAATCATTTTGTTGTTAGTCCCAAATGCCAGTTCTCTAAACTTTCTCAATATTGTTTCTTGACAAGAATGTCATTTTCCCTGCAGTGTCTTCCATCTGAGTTCATGGAGCATTTCTGTAATATTCAGCTATTCCTCAAATCTTCTAGTAACAAATCTAGCAGCACACCTCTGAACTGGGGATCCCAAACACTTCAACAGTACTCAGAGTATTCTGTACACTCAAAGTGTTCTGTAAGTGGTTTCCTTTATAGATTAGCTACACTTTCCTAGAATTCACCCAATAAATCCAAGTAAACCTTTTACATTCCCTATTACTTACCTTATGTGCTTGTTCCATTTCATGTCACTTTACAGTGTTATACCTTGATATACAAAGGATGCCCAATAATTAAATTTTCCTAGTTTCATGAAAAACATTACATACAATTTATCACATTGAAATATTTTTATTGGCACTGTACAATTTCTCTTTTACTTTTATATGTAGTTGCCACGTTTTTTCCAATCATTTTTGATAATGTGACACAGGTTTTTCCAAACCAGTGTTGTAGCATCCTGGGTTATAACCAGCTCTTCTCTGTTTTAATTCAGCATTGATGTTGAAGTAACGAAGAATGTAAGAGAAACCCAGAGAGGCGATACGACGGCAACTGGCTTCCCATGGCATGCATGTCAAGCAAGGACTGCTTGTACCCCCCACCACCTTCTTCTCTTTCTAGTAGTGACGTAACAGTTACCATGGCAAGTGTGTGCTACAGCTGGCCTGACATGTGTCTAACCTCGTCGCCAAATGCATCAAGCCTCTGTCTGCTTTAGATTAGGGTTAAGCGTACATACATGGACATGTTCCCAAGTGCCGGTGGTTTAGAAGAAATAACACAAGCTAATGTCTTTTCAGCTTGCTGACAAAAGTACATAAAGGTTTATTATAAAAAAGAATTACTACTGCTACTGCTACTACTACTACTGCAAACAGAAAAGTGTGGAGGCCCTGGCAACCCTTGCTGCCTCTGATCGGCTGCCATTGTTTGATAGACATAGTCTTTTGTCAGTTTCAATGAAATTCCCTCCTCCTATGAAATGCCTTCCTCCTATTACATGTAACCTTTCGTTTTGATGTACATTCTGTACTGCATTTTGGACCTTTTTACTTCAAGTTTCATTCAACTCTCAGTTATGAGTGTAATTTGAAAGCAACAGCTTTCCTGGAAGACAGTAAATTCAGAAAATTTGTTACTAATGCTTTGACACTTTACTGTTGTAATGTTGACATTTGAAATGTAACCTTGCCCATAAATTTCTTCAGGTCCTTTATGTTCTTTGGTATAGGAGTATTAGCAAATGACTGCCACATTTCTTGACAGTTTAATGCTATATACATAATGGAAAGCTGAGAGAAGGGGAATTTTGACATATTGCACTTTAACCTGGCTTGCAAAAGGATGGAAAATACTCATTGGAGGCTTCACATAGTATGTTCCTCCTGAATCGATCCTGTGACCAATACTTCATCCAGATAACTGACACTGTGTGGAATATTGGTAATAGTTTTCTCTAAAAATTTGCAAAAGCTTCTGGTACGTAATGAATGCCAAAAAGTTACCATTATTTTCATAGAGGCTGCAAGGAGTATTTAAAAGTAGAATGGATTTGGAATCCTCATCCATGGGAAGTTGAAAATAAGCTTCTGAAAGGATGATCTTAGAGAAATACAACCCCTACCAGTTTTGGAAATAATTAATTAGGATGTAGAAGGGGGCATGAGTCCACAATTGCCTAAGTATTTTTGAAGTCCTCACAATGACATAATACAATGACTGAAGCTGACTGACATGTCTCTGCTATAAGGAATTGGGGACAGCACTTTTAACTTTCCTAAGAGATCCAGTTCTAGTTGGGTGGGCTTTCAAAAATTTCGAAGCTGCTGACTGTTTTGATGTAAGATGGATGGGGTGGGGGGTGGGGGAGACCAGAAGCCATTCCCAGGCCTAGGGAAAATTGGGACGCATGTTAGAGAAACAAAGAATTCTCTTCTGCACATGGAACAGTATTCTGAATTGCTTTTCAGTGTTTGATAGAAAACCCAAAGGCTACACGAGTGTCATGACCAAAAATATTTTCCACTGCTACTACAAAAAAAGGATAGGTCCTGTTTACATGGTTATATATTAATTCCAGAGTTACCTGGCCTAGTAAGAGGATTTTATAATGAGCGTAATTCTGCAACTTAGCTGCTACTGATTTTAAGGGTGGAGACCCAGTGGGAGATGTAGTGGCTAATTAATAATCAAAACTGAGACCTCTGCATTAAAAAAGGAATAGAATGGGAATGCCACAAACTGTTGCTTACAGTGTAAGACAGCGTGGTGCTACCCTTGACTCCACAATGCAATTTATTTGCATTGGTGCACTCGACTGCTGATGGCACAAATATCTGCTTTAAGACCCAGGCGAAAATGCTTGTGGCAGACATCATCATAATGTGGTAATGTGGCCAACTATGCGTAGCATGAATAGAAAAATGACCATGAAAACTGGTCAATCTGTGAAAATGTCACAGTGGCCAGGTGGAATAAATGTTATGACTCTTGGTTTGATTTGTGTGCAGTCAAGTAGGAGCTACTCCGCTATTGCCAAGACGGCAAAACATTTTTGAATTTCATCAACAAATGAACAAGGTTGTTCACATTTTGCCTATTGATGTGACAGTCCTGATATCTCACAGTCCGTGGAAATATAAGCGTGAGATGCTTGTGAAATCTTGAAAGCTCTAGCAATATGCAGAACTATAGCTATAAACGATTCTGAGTACTGTAACATGCGAGCACACACTTAACTGTCCAATGAAAATTTAATCACCAAGTCATATATTAATGATTCTGCATATGGTAGTTCATAAGAACATGTCAACCAGCATTTTCTACTCAGTATGATCCATGATGTGTAACTGCCTTACGATGTTGAAGGAACTATAAGATTGGCCACCTCATTCAGTTTTATACCAAAATGTTTCCTTACGTATAAGGGATGTTCAAAAAAGAAATGAGCCGGAGGCATAATTACAGAAACCAGTACCTATATGTTAGAAGTATTAACCCTGGCTGTTGAGACACTTGTCCCTCTGTGACAAAAAACTGTGAATGGCTATTACGGATATTGATAATTTTTACTTACGGACCGTCTGACAGCAACTGAATAAAACACAATTTTAGTGTCATACGCATTTTGCCTTTATTTTCTGCAAGGCATCATCAGTGGCAGGTTGTGTGGACAATTTCTTACATATCACGCTCCTGTTGCGTTTTTGGCGGTGTTCTTCATCTTTGGAATGCCAATTTGTGGTTTTTTCTCCACATTCCACAGCACTATAATCTGAACGCTTGTTTCAATGAAATGTTTTGGTTTCTGTTTCCGACTGCCAGTTTTAAGAAATTGCCCACGCAACCTGCCACTGATGATGCCTTGCAGAAAATAAAGACAAAATGTGTATGGCACTAAAATTGTGTTTTATTCAGTTACTGTCAGACAGCCCATAAGTAAAAATTATCAATATACCATAATATTACACACAACTGAGGAAGAAAGGACTAGAAAAGTTGAAGCTGTGAATGGCTGTCTCATAAAACTCTCAATCACAGGGAGAGAGGTCCAGACTGTATGGAGGATGGCCAAGAAACTCCCATTTGAATTTCTGCAGGAGTGCCGTGACTGTATTGGGCATATGAGGCTTTGCATTGTTGTGGAGTGGAATGACCCCATGGGTGAGATTCCTGGTCGTTTTGATTTGATTGCTTGACGAAGGGTGGTCAAGGTTTGTGAGTAATGCTGGGCATTCACTTTTGTCCCGTGCTGCAGGAAGTGAATCAGATGGGAGTCATCTTGGTCAAAGAAAGACATCAGCATAACCTTTCCTGCACTCATGTCAATGACGACATCCACCTGTACGTGCAGAACTGGTTCACATCGCAGCCCCGGGAATTTTATGATACGAACATTAACCACCTTGTGTCACAGTGGGACAAGTGTCTCAACAGCCAGGGTCAATACTTCTAACATACGGGTGCTGGTTTCTGTAATTATTCCTCTGCCTTGTTTCTTTTTGAATGCCCCTTATATATAATCAAAGGAATTACTGTCACTCAGGACACTTATTGCCATTTATATGGATATGAAGCGCTAAACACTTTTTATACACTTCCCAATTCTCTTCAGCTTCATTGAATGGCCAGAAAGCTGGGATACCCAGAAGCGATTGTAATGTGCTGGACCTGTCTGCATCTGTATAAGGTGTGCTACAGCTTGACCTATTGTTTGCTAAGTTTGAAAACCTACTTGTGTGTTGTGGGTGAAACATTTAACAAAATGACCGGACATGTCCTATTCCAGCATGGGGTAGGTTTCCTTTCCAAAAATCCACGTTGCCAGTGTTGTAAGTCTGCTTCTTCAACAACTTAGAATTTATTAACTACAAATTATTTCAGGATGAATTACAGCACATAATAGCTACTGGCTCTTTTGAAATTACACAAAATGAAAAACTTTTGGAGCTGGATATGTCTTCAGTAATACAGTTTTGTGGAAGTCTGTTGAATAGCTCACATGCGTTAGTGCAAGACAACATTGTTTGTAGGTTTGACCAGAGAGCACTCGAGTATCGATCACACTCTCATTGCACCCATATGCTGTTGATTTGTTCTTTGGAAACACAACTATCGATTGAATGGTGAGTGAAGACAGTACCACATTAGGCAGACAAGCAAATGGCTGTGCTAGTCGATGGCAGGTATCAACAATATCCATATCAAAGTCTAGGAGAAATTCACATAGTGTGGGATCCTCATCAATAGGAACACCAGAGAACTTGCTGGAAATATTGACTGTTTGTGACAAGAAAGGCTGTTGTGGTCCTTGGCATCCCTTAAATCTGCATTGGGTGTTGTCTCATGTGTCCTGGTGATGATGGACGTATCCTTCTGCAACATGGCTAGCAACCTCACTGGATGTATGATGCATCAAAATGTCCCTAGGGATTTCAAGATTTAGCAATGATTAGATTGTTCTCTTTGTAAAGTCTACCAAGCGACTTCTCTGTTTGTTCCTTTATCACAGTCCACATTCCTTCTTTCCCTATTCCAAGAGTGAAATTCCACTCCCTCATTACAGTGAAATTTTGGTGCTTTGAACAATCTTAATAATTTTTTATGTCATTATACATTGTTTCAATCTCTTAATGAATAATCGACCTGATGTAAGACGGTCTTTGATTTCCACATTTTGTGTGCGCTTTACAATTATTTAGGGTGTGTTGATAATGGTGGTGGTGGGGTAGTGATTAGCATTTGATATTTAGGTTTTAGTCTCAAAACTGATTATGACAGAATAAGCAAATAGAGAAATTACCAGTATGTGTGCAATACTTATTCTTAAAATAATATTTTCAGCCATGAGTCTTTAATTCTCTCTTCAAAAAATGGAGAAGACTATGAAGAGTTTCTGTTGCCTTTCCAGAGTTGATATTTTCTCCATGGACATCTGGTATTATGATGGTAGTTCCTCCCCCCCCCCCCCCCCTCCCGTCTCTCTCTCTCTCTCTCTCTCTCTCTCTCTCTCTCTCTCTCTCTCTCTTTTCCTTCTCCTCTCTGAGAAAATTCTGTTGCAATGTCAGTAATACCTTCTAGCCTCCAGCCATCCTTCCATGCAGCACCTAAATCCCCTTGTCTGGGGACCCTGTGTGTGTGTGTGTGTGTGTGTGTGTGTGTAATTTATCCATTACTCCTGAAGAACTACCAAAGTACATTTTCAGGTTTTTTTACGTGCCTATCAGTCACTCCAAACCTGAACCATATGATGAACTGTTAGCTGTATTCTGTCCAAAATTTGTGTATAATGACTGAGCTTTGTATTTATTTATGTACTCATAAATCAGTTTTACCAAATGATGCATAATCTCTCTTCAGAAACTATGGTTTCAGTGTCAGTATTAAGAATGGTTATTTTAAGAATACTACCAAATAAATTAGATATGTCATCTTTGTAACTGAAGGTATCCCAAACCTAGCTGTGGAGTCCCTAAATCGTTTAAAGGGACTGCCAGAATAGTTTCTTTGAAAGGTTGTGGCTGATTTCTTTCACCTTCCTTCCCCTTTCCAAGCTTGTGTTCCATCCCTAGTGATGGATGTTAAACCCTTATCTTCCTTTCATCCCGAGCCCAGCAGCATTACAAGACTTCTGCTCTACTATTTGCAATAGACTTTCCCATTCATGGTATTGTTTTATATCTTTGTTTATTACAGGTACAAGTTAAATGTGTGGGATGTAGGTGGCCAAAAATCCCTGCGTTCTTATTGGAGGAACTATTTTGAAACAACGGATGGCCTAATTTGGGTTGTTGATAGTGCTGACAAGCGGAGACTGGAGGATTGCTGTAAAGAATTGCACACACTTTTAGAAGAAGAAGTAAGTCAAAACTAAAACAAACAGCAAAAATATTGACTTTTAGTATTCTGTACCTCAGAATAAGAAATTCATTTATGTAACTTGTGCAAGGGCACTGAATAAGTGATTCATAATATATGTCACAGTATCTTTCATCTCCAATTTAGTTAGCTAATTACATGCAGTATCACTTTAATGTTTCTAAAACATGCTGCAAATTTTCCTGATGATCAGAAAGACATATAATCTGCAGTATCTGCATCAGTCTTAAAAATATTATTACTCTGGTTAAAATTATATTGCACATTATCAAAGAGGACTTAATGCAGTGAAAACCCTATTTTTCATTTTCATGTGGTCCATACATAGAAACCACAAAATTGGGGAAAATGCAGAATCGTGGAAAAAGTTAAAACCCCCAAACTACAAGTAAAACATATGTAATTGTCATATATGATTAAAAATTTCAATCTTCACCAATATGTTGTATAAAATCTGTATAAGTGAAGCAAATTAAATGTAAAATACAAAGTTTATACAATAGTTTGTGGTAATGAACTTCAGTTCTTAAAATATCACAGACGTGTAAGAACAAATGAAACTCGTCAAAAAACTGAAATTGGTGTCTGGGTAAAGTTAATCAAGCTATTTTGCGACATGCTACAACCACAAATTCTACCTCAGAACACATGTTTTTGAGTCATATTTCCTTTGTGTTCACCAGAAAATAGCAAAAATTTATGAAGTTAGTGAATTAAATTGAAAACTATGAAGTTAGGTGAAAGGTGTTGTAATCAATCATATGGGGGTGTGTGTGTTCCTTCCGTAGTCAGTGGCAGTTTATTTGGGTTGAGTAGACTTCATGCCGTGTACACACTAAACTTGAAACATGTTTCTGGCTAGTTGACGGGGACACCATTTGGAAACAGCTTTCAAAACATGAAAACATCTATACATAGCAATGTCTGTGCAGATAAAAGGAAACAGTGTTTCAGGACAGCTACCACATCACCTCTGCACTGTGCAAGTGTATGTTTATATGTCATATTGTGTTGTCTGTTGTACAGAGTTGTTATATATTTTATTTTCTCACATTGTGTTAAGTTTTTCAGGGGGTGGATTGCAGTGGGCAAGATTGTAGGCTGTCGATTTGTTATTGTTATACCAGACTGAAGGGTGCTGCTGGAATATATGAAGCAAGCAGTACTAGAACAGCACTCAGACAAGACACTGCAGAAACTGCTGCTGCATTTGGTAGAATGCCGAGAAAGACTGTGGAGAAGATAGATCATTTGTCGTAGCTTGTTTCAAAATGTGAAATACTCAAGGCTCTGGAATGAAACTCCTGTCGACAAGTTTTTTTTGCATCAGTTGTTCTGTATTATGCTTTTGGTCACCAAAGAAGACTGCATGCAAACCAACAAATTGATTTCATATAACCAATCCGATTTTATCAACCATCATGAACAAACTCTCCATCAAAATAATATCATAGTTTTTAAACCAGTTACGAAATTCCTTGATAAACGCAACCTTATTCTGTAAAACTACAAAACAATGACAGATGCTTATGGCTTCAAGGTCACAAGTCACGATATATAAATAAAAAAAGAAAGAACGACAATGATGTCTTTCATTTGGTTTGCATGAACCTTTAAGTATTAATAATGCAGCAGTACATATTACAGTTTCCTTGTCTCTAGACATGACTTGGCAGAAAATATGGAAATAATACAACAAATAGCATTGCAAACAATGCGAATACAATGAGAAATGTTTGCTGCCACTGTGGACAGAAAGAGAGAGACAAGAAACAAAGTCATAAACAGATGCGAAATACTGTAGGAAAAATCTTTTCAGTGGCAGTGTTGATGTGGCTTCACAGAACTTTTTGTAGTAGTTATCCCACCAGTGAGCTTTTGACTATCGACTTCTGCGAGCCATGTGGATGACCCCTGTGTGAAGTGCGTATTTTGATTATTCATTTCCTTCATAGTGTGTGACATATGGCACGGTATGCCATTTCGAAACAGTGGTGCATTGAAAATACCATATCACAAATATGTCACACTATCATCAAATGTCAATTAATAAAGCTTTAACAGTGTAAGGCTTCAAGAGATTTTATGATAGCTAATGCACAATACACAGTTCAGAGGAGTAAGCTGCAGCGTAACGGATAACCTCATAGTTAGCTGAGTTAGAGGTTAGAGGCTACAACTTGATGCATGCCAATTTATTTTTTATTTATTTATTTTTTTAGCATTGTTATCATGTTCATTATGACCATAATACAATATGTTCTGCAATAATTGATGTTGTTGAACGTTTGTTTGGTTGGAGAACGAAGAATGAAATAAATATTTTGCTGTTTATTTCTGAATGTGTGGTCATTCCCAGGTGTGTAGTTAGGAAGAAACCTAAGAGAACAGCTTACATTTATGTGAGTGAAATAGGCAGCAATAAAAGTCATATTCTTCCTTGTCACAAATACTTTGCTGTTTATTTCAGAACATGTGGCGATTTACTAGTGCCTACTGAGCAGGAACATAAAACAACAGCAAGTGAAATGATGAGCTACAAAATTCATATTCTTCCCTGTTACAAATATTTCACACATTCACCTGCAATGGTGGCCTAGAACTGGGAATCTCCTTTCCGTCCATGTCTGGCCACTTCTTAATTAACTCGATGCTTCCCCTCTACCACCTTTCCTGTGGGTCCACATATGTACAGCCCAATGGTCCATACTTCGGTCATGCCTTTGGATGGACCTATCACAAGGCCCAAAAGGATCCATTCCACCTGAGCCCCTGTACCAGCAATGTCTCTCTCTTTTCAGTTAGTTTGAGGGCTCAGAAATAGTCTACATAGATGGATCAATGGTTGACGGTCTTGTTGGCTTCACTTATGCTCAAACTGGCAATACTGAAGTGCATTTCTTACCAGATGGCTGCAGTGTTTTCACTGCAGAGTTGATAGCCATCTGTCAAGCTCTTGAACATATCCGCTCCTATGCCAATGAGTCTTTCATCATCTGTTGTGACTCCTTAAGCAGCCTACAAGCTCTTGACCAAAGCTTCCCTCAGCATTCTTTGGTAATGACCATTCAGGAGTCTCTTTATGCTCTTGGGAACAGTGGACGTTCAGTGACCTTCATTTGGACCCCAGGACATGTTGTGATTTCCGGCAATAAACTTGCTGATAGCCTGGGCAAACAGGCTACTGGTAAGCCAACTCTGGAGATCAGTCTGCCAGAGACTGTTCTCCTATTGGTCTTCTGCCCCAAAGTTTTTGCGATTTGGGATACTGAATGGCATACCCTCAGTACCCCAAACAAACTCCATGTTATCAAGGAGACAACAAATTTGTAGCAGTCATCCATGTGAGCCACTTGTGATGATTCTGTTGTCCTTTGCCGGCTCTGCATTGACCGTACTTGGCTAACACATGGTCACCTACTCTGTCACGAGCACCTACCTCGGTGTCACTGTGGCTCTCGTCTGACTGTCATCCACCTCTTGTTGTACTGCCCAATTTTAGCCGCTCTGCGGCAGACTTTTAACCTTCCCAGCACCCTACCTACAGTGTTGGGTGACAATGCCTCCATGGCTGACTTAGTTTTACATTTTATTTGTGAGGTTTTTTTTTATTACACTTAAGACCTGCAGTCTGTAAGACATGAAAAAGTGTGTGGAGATTTTGACGATGTTCATCAGTGGTGGAGCCAGTGACAACAATGTCGTCCTGGTAATTTATACACCCAGGGACAGTGAGCAATAATTGTTCCAAGAATCGCTGAAAGTGAGCAGGGGCGCTGGCAACCCCGAATGGCATTCGTTGATATTGATAGAGGCTGAAAGGTGTGTTAAGGACCAGAAACTGCCGGGAAGCAGTGTGGAGAGGAAGTTGATGATAAGCTTCTGAAAGGTCAAGTTTAGAAAAATACTGGCCTCCAGCAAGTTTAGTGAACAATTCTTCAGGTCGAGGCATAGGGTAAGTGTCGATAAGGCATTGAGCATTTACAGTGGCTTGGAAATCGCCACAGAGACGAATATCACCATTTGGCTTAGCAACGACAACGACAGGAAAGGACCACTCACTGGAAGTGACAGGAACAAGACCCTTGAAGCAGTGAGACGATCCAGCTCCTGTTTGACCTGATCACAAAGAGCCACAGGAATGGCTGAGCCCTAAAAATCTTAGGCCGAGCAGTGGGTTTGAGCATGATATGAGCTTCAAAGTCGTTTGCACGG
Organism: Schistocerca gregaria; assembly: GCF_023897955.1. Lineage (NCBI taxonomy): Eukaryota > Metazoa > Arthropoda > Insecta > Orthoptera > Acrididae > Schistocerca > Schistocerca gregaria. The sequence continues at coordinate 373,665,050 of NC_064923.1, forward strand.
CCTAACCGAGGAAAAAAAAGGGACGAAAATGTCGTCAACAAGGAATCCAATTGAGCATAAGGAATAGCATCAGAAATGATATTGACAGAGTCATCTATGGAGAACCAAAACAGGAAAGGCATCGAAACCAAAAAGATTCTCCACGTTACTATGGTTGACCACAAATATGTGGAACAGTGCGAATGACAGATTTGTAAGATACCTTAGCATCAAATTGACCCAAGAGAGAAATCTTTTGTTTATTGTTAAGTCCGTAATTGCCTAGTGACAGGCAAGAGGATTGTAGAACCCAACTGAAGATACGTTTGAGAATTGATGATAGTGGCAGCAGAACCAGTATCCACCTGCATGTGAACATCTCGACCAAGTATTTGGACAATGAGGAATAACTTCGCTGAAAGGGAAGAAGTACAATTGACAGACAACACAGAATCAGAATCAGCGTCATGTTCATGAACAACATGTATGCGGTTGGATTTGCAAATGGATGACACATGACCCTTCTTTTTTTGCATTTGTGACACACGGCCTAACTTTGTAGACAATCTTCTCATGAATGTTTTGTAAAACACCGTGATCATGAAGAAGTTGCCATGGGTTTTGCTGCAGTTTCTTAGAGGTTTGTTTACAGTTAGGCTGAGGCTGCACTTTGGAGCGTACTGCGGCGACGTCGGCCGGCGGGGACACGCCACATGCTTCGTCAACATCGCACAGAGGTTGTATTTCCCTGACATCGCCCCATGCCTCTATTTGCGCTCCAGTGCCGCAAGAAATTTCAAAAGATTGAGCGATGGATAGGACTTCATCTAGAGTAGGATTTGGCAACTGAAGGGCACGTTGCCTAACTACTTTGTTGGGTGCCGATCGGATAATAGCATCCCATACCATGGCATCGGCATAGGATTCTTTGTGAACTTCAGTAACAAATTGACACATTCTACTGAGGCCGTGAAGTTCAGCAGCCCAAGTGCAATAGGATTGATTTGGTTGTTTTTGACAATGATGAAAGGCAACACGAGAGGCTACCACATGCGTTTGCTTTTGAAAATAGACAGACAGAAGTGAGCTTCAGCAAAGGACAAAGATGCAGGATCTTCCAAAGGAGCCAACTGCGACAGCAACTGATACATTTGAGATGAAATCCATGAAAGGAATGGAGACTTACATGTTTGTTCATCCGTGACATGAAATGCCAAGAAGTGCTGTCGAAGACATTTTTCGTAATCAGACCAGTCTTCCGCCGTCTCATCATAGGAGGAAAAGTAGGTAGAGACAACGACGAGAAACGCCCCGCATTTGATGCCGCGACGAAATCATGGATCCCATTTGGGAGAACCATTTGCTGTTCTATGAGAGAATGTATTGCTCGGGAGATCTGTTTGTGAACAAGGTCTGCAGGATAGTTGCGGGGGAGGATAGCACTGGTCAATTTATTGGTGTCCAACAACAATGTTCCTACCCCCAGACCACACAGAAGCATCCCCCTTGTCACCCAATATTATCCTGGCCTCGAATACATCAACAAATTACTCCGCCAGGGATATGACTTTCTCAAGTCAAGCCCTGAAATGAGATCATCCCTTGACAATATTCTCCCTACACCACCCAGAGTTGCCTTTTGTCACCCCCCTAACCTCCGTAACATCGTTGTCAAACCCTACAATATTCCCAGACCACCTCTTCTACCCAGCGGTTCCTACCCCTGTAACCAACCCCGCTGCAAAACCTGCCCAATGCATCCCCCCACAACCACCTACTCCAGTCCCGCAATTCAAGGCAGCGCCACATGTGAAACAACATGTCATTTATCAGCTGACATGCCTGCACTGCACAGCCTTTTACATCGGTATGACAACAACTAAACTGGCTGAGCGCATGAACGGGCACAGACGAACTGTCCACCTAGGAGATGTCCAATACCCAGTAGCAGAGCATGCCGTCCAGCTTAATTCTAGGGACCTAGGAACCCGCTGCAACAAATGTGCCATTTGGCTTTTCCCACGCAACACCAGTCCCCCAGAACTGCGGAGATGGGAACTTACACTCCAACACATTCTTTCATCCCGCCATCCCCCTGGACCGAACCTACGTTAACCAACCTCACTCCCATTTACTCTTCAGTCTTCTCCTTTTTCCCCTCTCCTCTTTAGCCATTCACGCATCTTTTCATTCTACATAGTTGTGTTTATCTTTATACTATATACCTCTTTACTTCTGTATGCATCCTCTTTGGTTTGAAGCTGGCACCGTACTTAACAGTAGAATATCTTTGGCTTCCTTCTGACAACTGTGCCTCCATCCTTGCTACTTTTCCCTGTTGCTTCATAACCTGGGTTGTGAGTAACTGAATCCACTTTCCCTTCTTCCCTTTTTTCCCCTCTCTCCTCCCTGATGAAGAAACAAAGTTCTGAAAGCTAGGAATGTAAATTTTCTGTTCTGTTTTGTGGATTTATTGGCTGTACTGAGCTAATATTTAAGAAAGTCTGTTAAAAATGGTTACTTTTTTCTAAACTGTTACTCAACCATAAACAAGATAATAAAAAAGCTTCCCTTCTTTTATAAAAAAAATTATAATATTTTGACATTCTACAGTATTATTTTAATTTGTTGACTAGATTTCAGACAAGATACAGTAATGGTGAACAACATTTAGTTGCAAACACACAGTAAATGTCATCTTTGACAGTGTAGTGGTAACATTAGCAAAGAATTACACCCAGAAGAAGAGAAGGTGTACTTGGTGTAAAATAATACATAACAATTTAAAGTAGCAGCCATTTCTTAATTTGATTACTTACCATACCATAATATGTTTCAGCGTGTTAGGCATTATGTTGGTGTTGTATCATATTTTTTCCATTAACTAACATTGGCCAAAATACAATCAGAGCACTTGGATGGAATAACATCAACTTGTAAAGGGTAGATTGCTACTCACTGCAGATAGCGGGTGTGGACATCCTTTGGTGACCTATGAGCCTGATTCACAACTTGCTTAAGCTTGCAGGCCACATCATCATGTGATATGACAGCAGTGCTCATAATGTATAAATTTAGAATAATGTATCTGTTATGTTATATTTATGGGGTAATACATAGATATGGATGGCACCCTTCTGTGACAAGCCACACCATCAGATTTTTCTTCAAAACGTCCATTTTTGAGAGTACATTGATTTTGTGTTTACCCCATCTTCAGATTTTTATATTTATTTATGTGTCATGAACACTGTACCATTATTTAGGACATTTTAAAATAACTGTCGTAAAAACTGCTGTTGGAAATTCTGCAACACCACTGTAAAGAAACAATGTTCACTGCATGTAAATAAATGTAAATATCTGAAGTTGGCTTGCCAGTCATCTTTAAATGTAATCATGGAAAAATAAATGCCTATAAAAGCAACTGATTGCTGCTAATTCATTATAAATTACATTCAGTTTCAATAGTTGCAGTGTCCTGATATGTGGACAATGGGTAAGAATTATTTACTAAAATTAATAGGAGAAAGAACAGAAAAACAAAATATGGCAGTGAGATAGGCAATCCCAGTCAGTAAACAATTATGAATGGGCTAACTTTGCAAATTTCTTCTGTGGGCTAGATTGAAACCAATCGCAGCCCTGATCTGACAGTTGCCCACCTGTGACATAGAGGATGCACTGAGTCGCAGACAGGTATGATGAAAAGGGCTGCTAAAATGTGAAATTTTTGGACAAAGCCCTTCTTCCAAAATAGGAAAACACACACACACACACACACACACACACACACACACAAACACAAACAAACAAACAAACAAACATACCTCACACACATATGACCACTGTCTGGGCACTGGAGTCCAACTGCCTGCGTTTGATATGAGCATCTGTCTACTAGGGTGAGTGGTAGAGGATAAGGAAGAGGTGTGGGGGTGGGGAGGTGGAGGTATGGTAGGGTAGGGGTGGTGGGAGATGCTGTGCTGTCTGTGGAAATGTGTAGGAATGTGGTGGGGATAGGTTAGGGCTGTTAGATGCAGTGTTGGAAGGCTATGCTAGTGGGAGGGGGACAGAGAGGGGGAAAGCAGAGAAGTAGAGAAGGGGAAAAGTCTAATTGGAGTGTTGTTGGGATAGAGGGCATGCATAGTGCTGGAATGGGAGCAGAGAAGGGGATAAATAGGTGAAGGACCAGGGCTAGTGGTTGAAGTTGGAGGGGGGGGGGGGAGGGTCACGGGAATGAAGGATATGTTGTAGGGAGAGTTCCCACCTATACAGTTCAAAAAGCTTGTGTTGGTCCATCTGTGCCATGGTACTGCTGGTGGAGGGCTGAAAGCATGACTGAAAGAGGATGAACAAGGATTCATAATGAGGCAGAATTAGCGGAACAGCCACAGAAAGTGGGAAGTGAGGTAGGTGACCAAAGTGCACAAAGAGTGGATGAACTCGGATGTGTGTGCCGAGGTGGAGGAGGTCAGCCTACTTGGAGGTGGAGTTTATTATAGTGACGAGTCACCAGTCAGTCATCCACTTGCAGTGTGAAGATACGCTGCCCTTACTGGCTGTGGATGACTGCTGGAATCCAGTATCCTTAGCAATTGCATGTGTGGGCCCAGACTGGAGTCCCCATCACACAGCATGTTGTCGGAGGGGGCCTTGGAAGGCTTGGTGTGGGGGATAGTAGATTCACCATCATGAGTGGCTGGATGTTGCTCAGTAGCTCCTTCAGGCTCTTGTTGCCGGTTGGTGCGGACCCACAGGAACTCGGAAAGCATGTGATGGTCTCATCCATAGGGACATTGCCAATATGCTTCTTCATTTGCATCTTAAAAGTAAAGGAAGAGGTGTTCCACCTCCTGTTTGACTTAAGGTGGAACGGGTCTGCGCTAATATGGCGTATACTATGGTGAGCACGAAAACCATGAAAAGTCAGAGAGATGAATTCGGGATTGTTGTCAGTTACTAGTGTGCAGGACAGAACTTTGATGGAGAAGATCCAAGTGAGAGCCTGCACTGTTGTCTCTGCTGCAGCACAGTGGTAGTTGATGACATAAAGGAATTGGGAGTAGGTGTCGATGACCACCAACCAAAATGCATCCAAGAAAGGGCTGGCGAAGACGACATGGACATGCTCCCACGGTTGTGATGTCTCAGTTGTAAGGAATCACATTGCTGGGGAGAGGCTTAATAAGCTGTACATTTAGAGCAAGCTGTGATTATATGTTCCAATTTCATGATCAATTCCAGGCCAATAGATTGGCGGCGAGCCAGCAGCTTCACGCGCGAAACGGCCAATGATCCTGATGCAGAAGGGGAAGAAAGTTATACCATAGAGCTGCTTGGATAACCACCAGTGGTGCAGCATTTTCTGGGAACAACAAAAGAACACCCTCAGTGAGGCTGAGTCTGTGTCTCAACAAAAATCAATGCTGATTGTTTACAATGCACAAGCTGCAAGCCGCTTGGGCCACCCTTGAAGAACATATTGTCACACTTGATGAAGAACTGTTTTGGCGGTAATGGCATGAGCGATGCAAGAACTGGTAATAGGAAATACATCAGTTGTTTGATGAACTTCTTCATCAAGGTAAAAACAAGTACATCTTGATCAAAACCATGGTCAGGTCTCATCAGCAAATGCAAAAGCACTGAGCCATAAGGCAGAAATGACTCTAATTACCTACTAAGGAACAGGATCCACCATTGAAGTCTGCTGGCTGTCTTGTCCTTCAAATGGGCTGCAGTGCTGAAAGTAAACACTAATAGTTTGTGATCAGTTACCAAATCAAACTAAACACTGTGCAGAAACACTTGGAACTTCCTGATAGCGTAAATAATAGCAAGTGCCTCTTTCTTTATTTTCAAATAATTCTTCTGCACATCAATGCAAAACCGATTGGCTGTTCCGAACTACCAGCATGACATTCAGACAAAATGGTCCCCTTGAATATTGTGATGTGTTTGTTGCATTCTCAAGCTAGAGCCCCAGCTAATAGGTGGCTAAGCATGGGGCAGAACACGAACCATCTTTCAACGTCTTGAATGTGTGTTTGCAGACAGGTATCCACTTATATGCTGCACCTTTCTTGAGCATTGATTTAGAGGATAGGAAACCAAAGCCTCATGAGGCAGGAACTTTTGGTAATAAGCAATTTTGCGTATGAATGCTTAGAGTTCCTTCACATCAAAATGCGTGTCATAATAGCTGCTATGTGGCTGTCAGTCAGCTGAGTCCCCTGATGAGATATAACATGTCCCAAATATTCAATAAATGGTTGGAAGAAATGTGACTTTTCCAAATTGCACTGAAGACTTGCATTGTGCAAGATCTGAAACAAAAGACAAAGATTGCGAAGATGATCCTGAGATTGGTAATGACTATGTCATTGAGGCAATTGATACAAGGAATGCATTGAATTAACTGTTCCGAGCAACGCTGTAAAATGGCAGGTGTACTTGCAACTCCAAATACCAAGTGGTTGTACATGTAGAGACTACACAACAAAAAGCTGATGTGCCACATGAAGTGGCAGCTGTAAATATGCTTCCAACAGACCAAGTTTTGAAATTATTTTCCACGTGCCATCTTCATCATAGGTTTATCCAAATTGGAAATGACATAAAAATTGACCATCGCCTGTGAATTAACTGTCACCATAAAGTCACTAGAAAGATGGACTTTTCCCATAAGCTTCTTGATAACGACCTATGGCGTAGCCTACTGACTGAATCAGAGGGGTTACATGAGACCTAAAGGTATCAGCCTGTGCGGTACAATTCTGGCCTGGGAAAAACTGGGTTGTACCGTAGATTTGAGAGTAATGTGCACTATGTAATCAGTTCCTTGCCAAGTCCAGGTGAAACACAAACACCCCCCCCCCCCCCCCCCCCCCCCAACCCTCGAACCATGGACCTTGCCGTTGGTGGGGAGGCTTGCGTGCCTCAGCGATACAGATAACCGTACCGTAGGTACAACCACAATGGAGGGGTATCTGTTGAGAGGCCAGACAAACGTGTGGTTCCTGAAGAGGGGCAGCAGCCTTTTCAGTAGTTGCAAGGGCAACAGTCTGGATGATTGACTGATCTGGCCTTGTAACAATAACCAAAACAGCCTTGCTGTGTTGGTACTGCGAACGGCTGAAAGCAAGGGGAAACTACGGCCGTAATTTTTCCCGAGGGCATGCAGCTTTAATGTATGATTAAATGATGATGGCGTCCTCTTGGGTAAAATATTCCGTAGGTAAAATAGTCCCCCATTCGGATCTCCGGGCAGGGACTACTCAAGAGGATGTCGTTATCAGCAGAAAGAAAACTGGTGTTCTACGAATCGGAGCGTGGAATGTCAGATCCCTTAATCGGGTAGGTAGGTTAGAAAATTTAAAAAGGAAAATGGATAGGTTAAAGTTAGATGTAGTGGGAATTAGTGAAGTTCGGTGGCAGGAGGAACAAGACTTCTGGTCAGGTGACTTCAGGGTTATAAACACAAAATCAAATAGGGGTAATGCAGGAGTAGGTTTAATAATGAATAAAAAAAATAGGAATGCGGGTAAGCTACTACAAACAGCATAGTGAACGCATTATTGTGGCCAAGATAGATACGAAGCCCACACCTACTACAGTAGTACAAGTTTATATGCCAACTAGCTTTGCAGATGACGAAGAAATTGAAGAAATGTATGATGAAATAAAAGAAATTATTCAGATAGTGAAGGGAGATGAAAATTTAATAGTCGTGGGTGACTGGAATTCGAGTGTAGGAAAAGGGAGAGAAGGAAACGTAGTAGGTGAATATGGATTGGGGCTAAGAAATGAAAGAGGAAGCCGCCTGGTAGAATTTTGCACAGAGCACAACTTAATCATAGCTAACACTTGGTTTAAGAATCATGAAAGAAGGTTGTACACATGGAAGAACCCTGCAGATACTATCAGATAGATTATATAATGGTAAGACAGAGATTTAGGAACCAGGTTTTAAATTGTAAGACATTTCCAGGGGCAGATGTGGACTCTGACCACAATCTATTGGTTATGACCTGTAGATTAAAACTGAAGAAACTGCAAAAAGGTGGTAATTTAATGAGATGGAACATGGATAGACTGACTAAACCAGTGGTTGTACAGAGTTTCAGGGAGAGCATAAGGGAACAATTGACAGGAATGGGGGAAAGAAATACAGTAGAAGAAGAATGGGTAGCTCTGAGGGATGAAGTAGTGAAGGCAGCAGAGGATCAAGTAGGTAAAAAGATGAGGCCTAGTAGAAATCCTTGGGTAACAGAAGAAATATTGAATTTAATTGATGAAAGGAGAAAATATAAAAATGCAGTAAATGAAGCAGCCAAAAAGGAATACAAACGTCTCAAGATTGAGATCGACAGGAAATGCAAAATGGCTAAGCAGGGATGGCTAGAGGACAAATGTAAGGATGTAGAGGCTTATCTCACTAGGGGTAAGATAGATACTGCCTACAGGAAAATTAAAGAGACCTTTGGAGATAAGAGAACCACTTGTATGAACATCAAGAGCTCAGATGGAAACCCAGTCCTAAGCAAAGAAGGGAAAGCAGAAAGGTGGAAGGAGTATATAGAGGGTCTATACAAGGGCGCTGTACTTGAGGACAATATTATGGAAATGGAAGAGGATGTAGCTGAAGATGAAATGGGAGATACAATACTGCGTGAAGAGTTTGACAGAGCACTGAAAGACCTGAGTCGAAGCAATGCCCCCGGAGTAGACAACATTCCATTGGAACTACTGACAGCCTTGGGAGAGCCAGTCCTGACAAAACTCTACCATCTGGTGAGCAAGATGTATGAGGCAGGCGAAATACCCTCAGACTTCAAGAAGAATACAATAATTCCAATCCCAAAGAAAGCAGGTGTTGACAGATGTGAAAATTACCGAACTATCAGTTTAATAAGTCACAGCTGCAAAATACTAACACGAATTCTTTACAGACGAATGGAAAAACTAGTTGAAGCCGACCTCGGGGAAGATCAGTTTGGATTCCGTAGAAATACTGGAACACGTGAGGCAATACTGACCTTACGACTTATCTAAGAAGAAAGATTAAGGAAAGGCAAACCTATGTTTCTAGTATTTGTAGACTTAGAGAAAGCTTTTGACAATGTTGACTGGAATACTCTCTTTCAAATTCTAAAGGTGGCAGGGGTAAAATACAGGGAGCGAAAAGCTATTTACAATTTGTACAGAAACCAGATGGCAGTTATAAGAGTCGAGGGGCATGAAAGGGAAGCAGTGGTTGGGAAGGGAGTGAGACAGGGTTGTAGCCTCTCCCCGATGTTATTCAATCTGTATATTGAGCAATCGGTAAAGGAAACAAAAGAAAAGTTCGGAGTAGGTATTAAAATCCATGGAGAAGAAATAAAAACTTTGAGGTTCGCCGATGACATTGTAATTCTGTCAGAGACAGCAAAGGACTTGGAAGAGCAGTTGAATGGAATGGACAGTATCTTGAAAGGAGGATATAACATGAACATCAACAAAAGCAAAACGAGGATAATGGAATGTATTCGAATTAAGTCGGGTGATGCTGAGGGAATTACATTAGGAAATGAGACACTTAAAGTAGTAAAGGAGTTTTGCTATTTGGGGAGCAAAATAACTAATGATGGTCGAAGTAGAGAGGATATAAAATGTAGACTGGCAATGGCAAGGAAAGCGTTTCTGAAGAAGAGAAATTTGTTAACATTGAGTATAGATTTAAGTGTCAGGAAGTCGTATCTGAAAGTATTTGTATGGAGTGTAGCCATGTATGGAAGTGAAACATGGACGATAAATAGTTTGGACAAGAAGAGAATAGAAGCTTTCGAAATGTGGTGCTACAGAAGAATGCTGAAGATTAGATGGGTAGATCACATAACTAATGAGGAAGAAATTAATGCTGCTTCTGTCTGTGTATGTGCGAATGGATATGTGTGTGTGTGCGAGTGTACACCTGTCCTTTTTCCCCCTAAGGGAAGTCTTTCCGCTCCTGGGATTTTAATGACTCCTTACCCTCTCCCTTAAAACCCACATCCTTTCGTCTTTCCCTCTCCTTCCCTCTTTCCTGAAGAAGCAACTGTCGGCTGCGAAAGCTAGAAATTCTGTGTGTGTGTGTTTGTGTGTTTTATTTATTGTGCCTATATACCGGCGCTTTCCCACTTGGTAAGTCTTGGAATCTTTGTTTTTAACTAATGAGGAAGTGTTGAATAGGGTTGGGGAGAAGAGAAGTTTGTGGCACAACTTGACCAGAAGAAGGGATCGGTTGGTAGGACATGTTCTGAGGCATCAAGGGATCACCAATTTAGTATTGGAGGGCAATGTGGAGGGAAAAATTGTAGAGGGAGACCAAGAGATGAATACACTAAGCAAATTCAGAAGGATGTAGGTTGCAGTAGGTACTGGGAGATGAAGAAGCTTGCACAGGATAGAGTAGCATGGAGAGCTGCATCAAACCAGTCTCTGGACTGAAGACCACAACAACAACAACAACAACAACAACAACAACACAAACACATTCAACACGTTGCCCTTGGTACATTGCCAGGCCAGTACCAGTGAGACAAACAGTAACCCATGAGCAGTTTGAATGTAACTAAGGCATGGAACAGAACAGAGTGATAACAAAACCACTTGACTATAGGGTTAAATAGAAGAACAGTAGACATCACTGTCTGGCTGTGCTAGATGATTTCTGCGCATGCCACTTCCGTTGCATGGCTGTCTGCCTCTGCCACTGTGTGCCGTTGTGGGCTGATTAAACAATCTGTGATGGGATGGTGTTTCATGTCCTGCTGAGTTTTGATGGGCAGTGAGATGCCAATAGAATTGATGTGATAATCACAGTTTACCACAATAAGATTAGAAAATGAGACACTGAAAGTAGTAAATGGGCTTTGTTATGTGGCTAGCAAAGAAACTGCTGATAGCTGAAGTAGAGAGGATATAAACTGCAGACTGGCAATAGCAAGAAAAGCATTTCTGAAAAAGTAGGCATTTGTTAATATCTAATGTAAACTTAAGCGACAGAAAGTCTTTCCTGAAGATATTTGTCTGTAATGTAGCCCTTTGTGGAAGTGAAATCTAGATGATAAGCAGTTCAGAAATGAAGAAAAGAATTTTTTAAAATTGTTATCCTACATAAGAATGCTGAATATTAGATGGGTAAGTTGAATAACTTATGAGAGTACTGCACCACATTGGGGAAAAAAAGAAATGTATGGCAAAAGTTCACTAAAAGAAGGGATCTGTTGATAGGACACATTCTGAGGCACCAAAGAAGCTTTTTGGTGATGGAATTTCTAAAATCGTTAGGAGAAATGGCAACAAAATGACTATTAATGTTGGTGTGTAGAATGTATGGGGCTGCCAGTATAGCACTAGACTTTTGGAAATATATTATCCAAACAATTCTGAAGATTACAAGAGCCGACATATGGGAGAATTACCACATAATCAACTTAACAACTATTGCACCAAGTTGCTGGCAAGATTAATATACAGAAGTATGGTAAACAAAATTGAGGATACGTCAGATGGTGATCAGCAGGGTTTTAGTAAAGGTAGAGACACCAGAGAGGCAATTCTGAGATTGTCGTTGTTAATGGAAACAAGACTGAAAGAAAAATGAAGATACATTCATAGGATTTGATGACCTGGAAAAAGTGTTCAACAATGTAAAATGGTGGAAGATGTTCAAAATTCCGATAAAAATAGGGAAAGTCCAAGAATGAAGAGCTCGGATTAAAAAGGGTGTAAGACAGGGATGTAATCTTTCCCCCATACTGTTCAATCTATAATCAAAGATGCGAAGACAGATATGAAAGAGTAGGATTAAAATTCAGTGTCAAAGGATATCAATTATAAGGTTGGCTGGTAACATTGCTATCCTCAGTGAAAGTGAAGACGACTTACAGGTTATGTTGAATGGAATGAACAATCTGATGAATAAGGAATATGGATTGAGAGTAAACTGAAAAAAGACGAAAGTAATGAGAAGTGGCAGAAATGAGAGTACCTGGAAATTTAACTTCAGAATTGGTGATCACAAAGTAGAAGAAGTTAAGGAATTATGCTACATAGGCAGCAAAATAACCCATGACAGATGGAACAAAGAGGACATATTAAAAGCAGACTAGCAGAGGCAGGAAGGGCAATCTTGGTCAATAGAAGTCTACAAGTATCAAACAAAGGCTTAATTTGAGGAAAAATTTCTGGAAATGTACATGGACTGTGGGAGAAATGGAGAAGAAGAGACTTGGAGCATTTGAGATGTCGCACTACAGAAGAATGTTGAAAATTAAGGTGGGCTGGTAAGGTGAGGAATGAAGAGGTTCTCTGTAAAATTGATGAGGAAAGGAATACATGGAAAACACTGACAAGAAGATGGAACAGAATGATAGGACATCTGTTAACACACCAGGGAATAACATCCGTGGTCTTAGAGGGAACTGTAGAGGGTATAAACTGTAGAGGAAGGCAAATATTGGGGGCAGGGGGACTGGAGGGAAGTGGGGTAGAAGAGAGACCACCACCACCACTACTACTACTACTACTACTACTACTACTACTACTACAACTACTAGAGTTTATGAAAATCACCCTCATTTTATAATTGTGACTTATGGTAGCTACAAATGTTATCACGCAATATGCCACTTTTGATTTGTGCTCCAAAATGCAAAATATCATGGCTTCCCTCATATGCGTCGTCATAAACAGACTGTATTACACAAACATGATAATACATATAGATTTCTTAAACTCAAATTGGAAACAAAAGTATTAAAAAATAAAATCATCAGTTTTGGACCCCTACTCCATAATTTTCTTGTTTTTTCGTTACTTTAAGTTTCCGTGCTTTTCATGGCTATCATGCTCATTACACTTAGAAATTAACTATGTCACAATCTTAGTCATGTACTATTTTTTTTTCTTTTTTTAAATCTCACATCATAATACATTATCGAGATACATTAAATTACTTAACTGGAAACAGGGAGAATATCTTTTACATCAGTTGTACTTGTCTTATTAGAGGCTAAAAGATTTGGAAGATTTTCTGAGTGAGTTGCACAGTAGCACACATATCTCTTTTAGTGTAACAATAACTTATATTGTCTACCCTATTTAGAAATTCATATTATGTTTGAGGAGAAAGTTATAAACTTTCTGGAATAAAGACCACTTGGACCACATATCAGTTGATCTATAGCTGTGGGCTTGCAGTTACATTCACGTCTTGTACCAGTGAGATGAAAAGGGCCAAACTATTCATACATGGGTGCCAGACTTTTCCCGTGATTGCATTCTTTCACCCTCTGCACAATGTTGACGATTGTGATAACCAGTGCTGAGTTGCGCCGAACTTATCTTAGAATGTTCAGTGGAACCTACTCTACTCTCATCCTCTTTCCCATTTGAGTAAGCAAAACTACACACAGAACCAACAAGAGACAGTTCTGATTTTCTGTTGACTGTTTCTACAGCCAAATGCTGTCTCCATTCTACACTTCCATAGTCTGGTGATCTGTCTAAACCTACCGACAGAAATAATGGCACTAGTACATGCATCATATGCTGTGCAAGATATTCTTGATTTTATCTTCTGTTATTGTTGGTGCTTTCTAACTAATTTATCACTAGCACTTATACCTCTAACTTATCCTGCAGCCTCTTGCTGAGCACAGCCCCGTTCATATTCAGACTTAAGAAATTCTTTCAATACCTCACTTATCAATAGTGTTTTATGTATCCCTTTCATTTATATTCACATAAATGATGCTTCAACTTTGATTATTTGCATTACACTACTACTAATAAGAGCCAAAGTTAATGACTCCACTCTTTCCTATTCATAATATATTTGGGGCTTCTTTTGATTTTTTAATCATTACTAACTCTAAAATCGTTACCCACACTGCACTAAATAACAGTTAAGAGGTCACTCAAATATCTCTTCTTATGCTCCTTAATGTATCACAACTAACAACGAAAACTGACTTGGGTGAAATTGTATAACTGAAACAAAAATTGCCAGTGACCCTGGGTTTGCGAGATAACATCGGGTGTGTGCCTAGAGATGCCACTGACTTCAGTATGAAATATTTTCCTAGTTAGTCCAAAATATTTTAAATGTTAACTTCTTGATGAAGTCCCCATTTACTTTGGCTGCGGGATTGGAGACTGTGGCAGATGCAAGATGGAGTACCAGGACATTTTGCTGCTGATGTAAGACGATGGTCTGTCCCACCAAAATGGTTTCAGTTGGATAGGTTTAACAAGACTCCAAGAGCACCTGACCTCTATCCTCATGATTTTTCTGCTTGGGGTCATTTCAGAAGTGAAGTGTGCAACACTCCTGTTGATATGATTGAAGAATTGGAGTGTTGAATTCCTTGATCTTGTTGAGATTTATGAAATGAACTGGCTTTATATGAAAGAATTCTTAACACAGTGCAGAGATAGGTACAGTATTGCATAAAAAGTCAGGATGACACATGAAACACCATATTTATCAAATACAAGTGTACAGTCAATTAAAACCTGAAGCAGTTTTTTTTAAAAAAAGAAAAAGAAAGATAAAAAAAAAGGTAGACCATATCTAGATGTGACATCAAATGAAAATATCTTACTTTTGAGAAACTAGATTCCAGCAACAGTTTATTCCTCAATATCACATTTTCTGAAACTCTTGCACAACAAATCATACAAAAAAGACACATTCTGGATGCATCTTTAATTGATGCCTGAATTAAAATTCCTGTTTTCGTAGTATGCAAATATAAAAAAGAACATCATCAAATGTGGAATTTGAGTTTTGAAAGCATGTAATTAACATGGCAATTGATTGGTTTATTTTTAATAACTAAACACATGTAATTTCTTAGACTTTCTGGGCGATTTGATGACATCTCATGGAAATAGGGTTTTCTGCCGGATATCATATCCACGAGATGTCAACTAAACACATAACTGGATATGTGACATCAATAAATATAGTGTAATTAAACAATATAAACTCCAGGTTGTAATATCAACTATATAAGTTATCCTTACAACACATTCTTTGCTCCCAAAATTATCCCATCCCCTCCCCTCCCCTCCACCCAACCCCCCCCCTCGTACCCCCTCCCCCCGTTCTTCCACTCACCTCCTGCCTATACACGCTGCCTTGTCCTCATTGTGTGCACTATGTATCAACAAGGCACCCATCTTTCCCTCTCTCTGTTCCTCTCCTTTTCCTCTCTCAATTTCCCTCCCCACCTCCTTGCCCCACTGCGCCCAGTGAGAGTCTTGACAAGCCTCCGTATAGTACCTGCATGCTCTGTCAGACAGTGCTGTTTTCTTCCCTGCGTGTACCCTGCTATTCCTTTCCCTTCCTCTTCCGCTTCCCCTTCCTCGCTCCCTCCAGATTGCTGCTTTTATTCACATGAAAGTTGCTGTCTGGTCCGAGCTGCTGGAGATGGTGGATTGTGTGTGTGTGTGTGTGTGTGTGTGTGTGTGTGTGTCTGCAACTCATTTTTTATTTTTACAATGAGTAGCAACCTATCCTTTCCTTATATTATTAAAATAATGTAATTGGTAGATATGTTTACATAGTGAACATAACATTAGCGAACTTTGAATAAGTAAAAAATAAAGAACCTACAGAACTTGAAAAGTAAACCAAAAGAGGCAGAAAAGCTAAGCTGGTAAAAAAAGATCTGTCCCTACCAATAATTTGTGATCAGAGTCCAAATCTGCCTCCGGAAATGATGGAGAGTTTTAAAATGTGGTTTTGAAGTCCATCTTATCAATTTGTAATCTGTTTGAAATTATCCTGTGTCTCCCAGTCATCTACAAGAACACAACCTTTCTTTCATGATTCTCAGACCATATCTAGCAATGATCAAATTGTGACCTTTGTAAAATTCTCCCATATCACTTTCTCTTTCATTATTATTTCACATTCCTTTATCTGCATATATTTTTATTTCTCTCTCTTTTCCTCCTACAGTATTCCAGTCCCCAATCACAATTAAACTTTTGTTCACCATAACTAAGAGAATAATTTCTTGTATATCATCAATTTTTCTTTCATTCTCTTCATCATCTGTGGAGCTACTAAGCTTATAAACTTGTACTTATGTGAAGGGCATGGTTTCATATCTATCTTGGTTATGGTAGTTCGTTCACTATGCTGTTCATAGCAACTTATGCACATTCATATTTTCTTATTCGTTCTACCTACTCTTGCATTACCCATCATTACCTGTAATTCTGTATTAATCTTATTTGCTTTTGTGTTGATAACTCTGTATTCGCTTGACTAGAATTCCTGTTTTTTGTTTTGCCCCTGCACCCCACCATTTCATATAATACCTAGCTTCAAACTATCCAGTTCTCTTTTCAAATTTTCTAACCTACACATTCTGTTAAGTGATCCAAAATTCAGTGCCCCAACCCATAGAACCTCAGTTTGTATCTCTTAATGATCTGAATTGGGGGCTATTTTACCTCTGGAATATTTTACCAAATAGGACGCCTCCTGGAAACATAATGGCTGTAGTGTTTTCCTCTTTCTTTTAGTCATTTGAAGTACCAACAGAGCAAGGCCAAATTGGCTAATGTTAAAATCTGCATCCGTCTATTATAGACTGTTGTCCCCACAACTACTGAAAAGGCTGCTGCTCTTCGTCAGGAATCATGAGTCTGGCCTCTCCACAGATGCCCCTCCATTAAGATTGCAACTATTAGACAGCTATCTGTATTGTTGAGGCACGTTGGCAGCGTCCATGATTCTTAGAGGGAGTGGGGGATGGAGGAGGGAGAGGGGAGGCGGAGGAAAGGGGCTGTTCAGTTAGATGGTATACTAAATTAAAAAAAATGTACTTCAGATATATTTGCACTAACAAAGACAGTATTTCATACTGAAGTCCAATTGTGGCTGATGATCACACATTTGTAAATACCCTGCAAATGGCTTGTTTGCAAACCCATGTTTAATCAAATGATTTTGCTTCTGTTACCACATATTTTCCCCCTTTTGAGTTTTCCCTTTAAAAAACAACACACTGTGCATACTTTCCATGGCACACTTCCTCTTAAATAAAAGTTGATGATCTCAGCTGGCTTACACTTAGATCACAGTAACAGAGTGATTGAAAATTGATCTTGGAAGGGAGTGATATTGTTGGATTGCTGTTGCGTGTATATGCAGAATGACTGTCACGGCAACAGCTGTCAGAGTCCTTTCTTTATCCACCCACTGCCCATTAATCTGCATTAATTAGTTTGTTGTGTAGGACTTATTAAAGTCTCATAACTTTTATCTGCAGTCTGGTAGCCTTAGATTTACTGCTGTGTATAATAAACATGGAATGTGGAGAAACAGAGCACGCAGCAGAAACTAATGACAGTTACATTACTGGCCACTTCATTAATTAACTCTTGAGAGTAAATAAACTGCCTTTACAGTTTGTGTGAATATTATATTTCTTAAATGATTTTCATTTTCTCAATGTAAACAGATTTTATTACTCGAAGTATTTAAGTTTAAAAATGACATTTAAACTATATAATACTATTGTAGGTGAATAATTTTCAATTATTTTCAACTAGTGGATGTTGTCTCTCCTTCACAAAATTTTACTGTAAGTATGCTAAAATAGTTGTTCTGAATAGAAAACATTGTGGGAAATGTCATTTTACTGTCTTATGGTATGTCCATGTGAAGAATGATGCTGGACATTCTGTACTGTTGATGGAGTGATGGATACTGTCACTACTCATTAATGGAAAAAGAGTGGCAGTCTGAAATTCTGAGCTGATTTATCAGTAGCACAAGAAAGGTTGGTACAGTTGTGAACTGCAGTAGACCTAGATCAGAAGACTAAATTACTGTCAAGCCTTCCAACATGTAAAAAGCTATCCAAGAGCTGCTGCAAATCAGATAGCTTCAGTATTAAACATTTTCAACAGTCAGTGCTTTGGAGACTGTGTACAAAAATGTACAGATAATCCGACAATTTCAGAGGATGTATAAAGCAGAAGACATAAGCTGCAATGTGAGGCAGGAAAGGAAACAGTTAAGAAGGCCAAGAAAGTCTCATTTAAAGTAATATCATAGGAGGTAAATAGTAGAATTGTTAGAGAAATCTTTGATGTTGATTAACAGGTAACGAGTATTTTTAGCCAAATACAAACAGGGTGTATACAGCCCGGAACAACCGGGAGATCTGGGAAAAATCCAGGAATTTTTTCATCCGAGAAAAACATGGGAATATTTTAGAATTCCGGGATATTTTTTTGTTTTGGTTTTCAGTTATATTTTGGTAATTTTGACTGGTAAGAAATAATACTCTAACAAAGGATATTACTGCATCCCGCTACTGCAGCAATAAAACATGAATGAGAGAAAAAACTGAAATAAAACCTAAGTTGCGAAGGAAATGCGCCATATACGCAACAAAACACAGTGCTCATACAAGCGTCTGCCAGTAGCAAAATATGTCAAAGGCCTTAGGAAAACTGTCAATGCTTCATAACAACAAATTGCCTCCAATGGCCATGACGACACAACCGTTTACATTATATTCACGTGAGCAGTTGCGAGCGGGCCCATGCGCATGCGCAGTAGAGTCGCGCATGTACATACTCCCACTTCTGGCCACAAAAGTGTGGCTGTTAACTGTATAAGCAAGCAGCAAGATGATACCCGGAAAAATTTTACTGGCGCTTGCAAGCTGTCATATTCACTGGGAGCTAACCGGAGTATCTGCCCCAGGCGGCAATTTCAGTCAAGCATCAATTGCCTTGCTGAACAATGAAGTTATTTTTGTCTGTGTGCTAAAGAAATATGGCTTTATTAATCTTTTCCGCTGAGGCAGTCAATTTATTTGAAATGAAGTACTTAATTCCACACTATTGGCTACTTTCAACTGTTTGCTGCATTTCAAAAGAGCATGCTTTCATCTTCTAGCACGTATCGCATTATGCCATAAGAAAGAACCAAAAATGAGATAATACAGTACACATACTCCAAGAAAATTTACAACTGAATCTGGACATAACGAATGTGCACTTTAAGCCGAATTATGCATTTTAGTATGGTTCAGGAAATTCCTGTGATGTCTTGTTTCTTTTATGACATAATATAAGATCTTTTAATGTTTTACATGTACAAACATACGGGCTTCCTGCGTCATCGTAGCTGCGCAAGCGTGGTGACGCCTGTTATCTGGGGCTCTCTGGAAACTGCTGAAACGAACCTCTTTCTAACAGGTCGCGGGAAAATATTGCGAATGATTGATTCAAAAGCGTTACTTTCAAAGTAAATTTCCTTTTACGCAAGATGAACTAAGTGCGATAATGTGCGATGCATTTCTTAAATCACAGAGCGTTTGACTGTCATTAAAAAATCAACTATTTGAGGATGAACATTTAGAAAAAAAATTGTGCGTAGAAGATCAGACATTCATGTCGGAATTAAAAATTTTACTGGCACGTTTACTAACAAAGAGATAGAGGGGCTGGCCAGTACTTACCTCAGCTCTGTACAGCCGATAGATACACAAAAAACAACCGAAAATTTAAGTTCCTAGCTTTCGGAATAAATGTTCCTTCATCAGGGAGGAGAGAGGGGAAAGAAAGGGAAGAAAGGAAAGTGGATTTAGTTACTCACAACCCAGGTTATGAAGCAACAGGGAAAGGAAAACAGGGAGGGTAGCAAGGATGGGGAGGCATGGTTGTCAGAGGGAAGCCAAAGATATTCTACTGTAGGTACTGTGCCAGCTTCAAACCAAAGAGGATGCATACAGAAATAAAGAGGTATATAGTATAAAGATGTAGGATGAAAACATGCATGAATGGCTAAAGAGGAAAGGGAAAGAGGAGAAGACTGAAGAGTAAATGGGAGTGAGGTTGGTTAACGTAGGTTCAGTCCAGGGGGATGGCGGGATGAAAGGATGTGTTGGAGTGCAAGTTCCCATCTCCGCAGTTCAGAGGGACTGGTGTTGAGTGGGAGAAGCCAAATGGCACATGCGGTGTAACAGGTTCCTAGGTCCCTAGAATTATGCTGGAGGGCATGCTCCGCTACTGGGTATTGGACACCTCCTAGGCGGACAGTTCGTCTGTGTCCGTTCATGCGCTCAGACAGTTTAGTTGTTGTCATACCAATGTAAAAGGCTGTGCAGTGCAGGCATGTCAGCTGATAAATGACGTGTGTGGTTTCACACGTGGCCCTGCCTTGAATTGTGTATGTTTTACCAGTAGCGGGGCTGGAGTAGGTGGTTGTGGGGGGATGCATGGGGCAGGTTTTGCAGCGGGGTTGGTTACAGGGGTAGGAACCGCTGGGTAGAGAAGGTAATCTGGGAATATTGTAGGGTTTAACAACGATGTTATGGAGGTTAGGGGGGCGACGAAAGGGTGGTGTGGGGAGAATTTTGTCAAGGGATGATCTCATTTCAGGGGTTTAGTTGAGAAAGTCATATCCCTGGCGGAGTAATTTATTGATGTATTCGAGGCCAGGATAATATTGGGTGACAAGGGGGATGCTTCTGTGTGTTCTGAGGGTAGGAACATTGTTGTTGGACGGGGAGGAATGCATTGCTCGGGAGATCTGTTTGTGGACAAGTTCTGTAGGATAGTTGCGGGAGAGGAAAGCACTGGTCAGGTTATTGGTGAAATTGTTGAGGGATTCGTCACTGGAGCAGATATGTTTGCCACGAATACCTAGGCTGTAGGGAAGGGAGCGTTTGATGTGGAATGGATGGCAGCTATCAAAGTGAAGGTACTGTTGTTTGTTTGTGGGTTTGATATGTACAGAGGTGTGGATGTGAGCTTCAACAAGATGAAGGTCAACATCCAGGAAGGTGGCTTGGGTTTTGGAGAAGGACCAGGTGAAATTCAGATTCGAAAAGGAGTTGAGGTTATGGAGGAAATTAAGGAGTGTTTCTTCACCATGAGTCTAGACCACAAAGATGTCATCTATAAACCTATACTAGACCAGGGGAAGCAGCTGTTGGGTCTTCAGGAAAGCCTCCTCCATGCGGCCCATGAAGAGGTTGGCATAGGACAGAGCCATCCTGGTTCCCATGGCAGTTCCCCTGATTTGTTTGTAGGTCTGGCCTTCAAAAGTGAAGTAATTATGGGTGAGGATGAAGTTGGTAAGTGTGATAAGGAACGAGGTTTTTGGAAGATCTTCGGGTGGGCATTGGGAGAGGTAGTGCTCAAGGGCAGAGAGACCATGGGTGTGTGGGATGTTTGTGTAAAGGGATGTAGCATCTATGGTGACAAGAAAGGTTTCAGGTGGGACAGGAGTGGGAATGGATTTGAGGTGTTCTAGGAAGTGGTTTGTGTCCTTGATGTAGGATGGGAGTCTGCGGGTGTAGGTTGGAGGTGTTGGTCTACCAGAGTTGAGATACTTTCTGTTGGGGCTTTGAAGCCTGCTACAATGGGACGGTCAGGATGGTTCTCTTTGTGGATTTTGGGTAATAGGTAGAAGGTAGGGGTACGTGGCTCAGGTGGAGTGAGTAAGTCTATGGAAGCTGTTGTGGGGCATTGTGAGGGACCTTGGATTTTTAGGATTTTCTGCAGCTCAGTCTGGATGGAGGGAATGGGATCCTGGGTGACAGCTTTGTAGGTTGAGGTGTCGGAGAGTTGACGCAGTCCTTCTGCCACATACTCCACACGGTCAAGTACCACAGTTGTGGAGCCTTTATCCACTGGGAGGATTACAATAGAGCGGTCTGTTTTCAGCTCCTTAATGGCACGGGATTCAGCTGGGGTGATGTTGGGGGTTGTCGGGATGTTCTTCAAGAAGGACTGGGAGGCAACACTGGATGTGAGGAATTCCTGAAATGTCTGCAAGGGATGGTTTTGGGGGAGGGGAGGAGGATCCCTTTGAGAAGGCGGTCGGAACTGTTCTAGACAAGGTTCAACACTGGGTCTAGTATTTGGGGGCTGTGTTTGAGCAGTGAAGTGATATTTCCAGTTGAGGTTCCGGGTGAATGAGAGGAGATCTTTAACCAGGGCAGGGTGGTTGAATTTAGGTGTGGGGCTAAAGATTAAGCCTTTTGATAGAACAGATGTCTCTGGAGGAGAGAGTTGCCTTTCGTCGCCCCCCTAACCTCCATAACATCGTTGTTAAACCCTACAATATTCCCAGACTACCTTTTCTACCCAGCGGTTCCTACCCCTGTAACCGACCCTGCTGCAAAACCTGCCCCATGCATCCCCCCACAGCCACCTACTCCAGCCCCGCTACTGGTAAAACATACACAATTCAAGGCAGGGCCACGTGTGAAACCACACGTCATTTATCAGCTGACATGCCTGCACTGCACAGCCTTTTACATTGGTATGACAACAACTAAACTGTCTGAGCGCATGAACGGACACAGACGAACTGTCCGCCTAGGAGGTGTCCAATACCCAGTAGCGGAGCATGCCCTCCAGCATAATTCTAGGGACCTAGGAACCTGTTACACCGCATGTGCCATTTGGCTTCTCCCACCCAACACCAGTCCCTCTGAACTGCGGAGATGGGAACTTGCACTCCAACACGTCCTTTCATCCTGCCATCCCCCTGGACTGAACCTACCCATTTACTCTTCAGTCTTCTCCTCTTTCCCTTTCCTCTTTAGCCATTCATGCATGTTTTCATCCTACATCTTTATACTATATACCTCTTTACTTCAGTATGCATCCTCTTTGGTTTGAAGCTGGCACAGTACCTACAGTAGAATATCTTTGGCTTCCCTCTGACAACCATGCCTCCATCCTTGCTACCCTCCCTGTTTTCCTTTCCCTGTTGCTTCATAACCTGGGTTGTGAGTAACTAAATCCACTTTCCTTTCTTCCCTTTCTTTCCCCTCTCTCCTCCCTGATGAAGGAACATTTATTCCGAAAGCTAGGAACTTAAATTTTCGGTTGTTTTTTGTGTATCTATCGGCTGTACTGAGCTGATGTAAGTACTGGCCAGCCCTTCTACCTCTTTGTTAGTATTTGTTTCACATCTTTATATAAGATTTTCCATTAATTATTTACTGGCACATTTGTGTGATGTATCTTAAAATGTAACACGCGCAAAAAAGATCAACATTATACTTGAAAGTTTAGCTTCTCTTGCAGCTTATTAATCGTCGAGACCATTATTATATGTGAAAGCCCTGCTTTTCTTGTAGCAACA
Organism: Schistocerca gregaria; assembly: GCF_023897955.1. Classification (NCBI taxonomy): domain Eukaryota; kingdom Metazoa; phylum Arthropoda; class Insecta; order Orthoptera; family Acrididae; genus Schistocerca; species Schistocerca gregaria. The sequence goes on from NC_064923.1 coordinate 373,688,199, forward strand.
CCATGTATATTAATTTACACCATTAACTTTTCCTATAGGTGTGTATGCGCCACTTATCAGTGATAATGCTAAAAGCTGACTACATCACGTGTCCTAAGGTTTGAATGTCGGCTGTATCGGCTGGCGAGATCACGTGACATGAGCTATGACTGGCTTACAAATGCGAATCGCAATCTCGATTTCAGTGCTTCGGAAAGTAGCATGCGGTGTTTGGTGTTTGAATTTATACTTTCATAATACCAAAATATGCAGTGTACGTGGCCTTTTTTTCTGAGTCTCGTTTTCTAAATGGCTGAGAAATTCTATGCCGGTGTATGAAACCAATACCATTCGAAGGATTGATAAGTTTTACAGTTTCGAGGAAAATTATACTGTCACTTAACACGGAAAAAGTGTATTTTCACCCTGGAGAAAGTGTGTTTTTAACTGGGAAATCCGGGAATTTTTTTTTCCTTGTCCATGTGTACACCCTGACAAAGATCAGTGATGTCACCTGTGATTAAGAGTGTTTGGGAAAGGATGTTTTTAAGGAGGATCATGTCATAATATTGGGGAGTGCTGGTAATAGTAACCTTAATTATGAACTTGAGAATTACATCAGGCACATTGCTGTTGCAGGCTCTCACATTAATGCGAAGATTGTGTTACTTTTTGAGCAGTCTGATCAGCTCTGGATGAATCATTTTGTTGAATGTCTCAATGACCTGTTCACATATGAAACTCATTTCATGGCTAATTAGTAGAAGCATCTGATCTAACAAAATTATTGCCCATCTTATCCCACTGGTTTCCATTGTGTTCCGTAGAGCTTATTAGGGTAAATTTTTCCTGAAGACAGAATTGCAGATAAGTATAATCTCCATTTGAAACATCTACCAGCAAAATACAATACTGCAACTTGGACAAAGGTGTATATCTTGAAGCACACTCATTTAGTACATTCTGTCAAAATACCAGAACACTGATAAGCACACAAAATGAACCTTTAATATCAATAATTTAGGAGGAAATGTAAAAATTTACTGAATAGTAGAGGGAGGTGATGAATCATCAACCAGTGTGTAAACAAAATGCAAAACTTTGCTAAACGTAGGACAAATCTTTTCCCAAGTTAAAGTACGCATACATAAATGTATGTGTGTGTGTGGGGGGGGGGGGGGGGGTGAGTGCGTGCAGACACGCGCACATGTAGGGCACTTCTCCCCATATGTGCACGCGCGCGCTTGCACACACACACACACACACACACACACACACACAGACACTCACTCACACCTGGCCAGCTACATTGTGCCAACATGTAGATGAAGTGCTATCATACAGTGTGTGATCCATCATAATAACAACCTCTCACTGTTGCTTGGAGCAAATTATGCTGGCTGGGAAAGAAATGAGTTAAAGTAAACCACAAATAATCTGTGGTTCGTGCAGTCAACCACTTGGTCATGGTCATGTCAGTGGAAAAAAGTTTTGCTGGATAAAAGTGGAATATCGTCTACCTCACACAGTCTTCCTCTTGGGGTAGAAAGCTTGTTATATGCAAAACATGTGGAAAACTACCTTCGGCGCAGCATATTTCAGCAAGATGCATATTAAAAGTAATATTTTTAGTATTTAAGTCTCTTTTTACAGTATTTGCAGATTTTAATCTATTGCATGGGTTTTGATAACAATGCTGTCTTCAATCAAAATCATATATTTTGGTGGTACAATGATCCTGTAATTCATTGTTTATTTTGGAGACATAAATATTTTGCATTTTTGTTGTTGTATATCAGTTATATCAGTATTGTTTGTCTTTTATGTGTGCAGAGACTGGCAGGAGCAACACTGTTAGTTTTTGCTAACAAACAAGATCTGTCCGGGGCACTGTCTGCGGAAGAAATAAGAAATGTAAGTTGAAGAAAGTTTATTAAGCAGTGTGCTTGCATTTTGGAACTGTAGTGCTCATAATGAAACAAACCAGTCTCTTAATTATGTACATGTGCAGACTGAAGCAACAAATTAAAATTTGTAGCAAGGTCAGGATTTAAACCCGGGTCTCCTGCTCACTAGGCGCAAACCACTACATCACACTGGCACAGTATCTCTGTACAAATGCACAAACTACTCTAGCATGCCTCCCTCCTCAATCCAGTGTGCATATATGTCTGAGACTTTGGAAGGGTATATGGAACTATGTAGTTTCATTGATCAGTCTCATAATGTGCTGCTGTACATAGTAGCTTTAGTATACAACTGCTTGAAAGTTTCAGAGAACGTATTTGCTAAAATCACTTTGTTTTATTGTAACAAACTGAGACAATTAAATTTGTCCCTCCATTCTGCTTTCTTCACTGTTATCAAAAGAAAAATGTGTTATCAGTCTATGCATAGAAAAAGAAAGACTTCGTAACTTTATTTCATTTTTACAAACTGTGAGTGTTGGTTGGATGTTTTATATTACATATTGTGAATCACAAGGAATTTGCACATCCGAGTTCGCCAAGCTGCTCTTCAATTTAAGAATATTTGTTTGTCATTAATAATGTGTTACATATGACATCAAAAATCAATGTCATCCTAAATTTCATTAATTAGCCACATATCAGTAGACAGTTCACAGGCACTTGGTGGTGCTCGTGGTCTAAAAGAAACAGTGTGTTACAGAGATTGATTGGGTATTTTCAGTAATCCTTTTAGGATATGTATTAAACATCTTGAGAAATGGAAGTGATAGCATAAATCATTTAATGGGGAAAAAAGGGAAGAAAGAAAAAGTAGAATGAAGTGAAATAAGCCCATTGAAAATATTCGGAGGACTTATAAATTCTGAATTTACTATATGTTTCTCAAAATGTGGCCAGTAGAACAAACATTTACAGTCTTTCTTGATTCTGTGGCAGCATGAATAGTCATCTGAGTTAGCTGAAGGAAAAGCAGGTAGCTGTGAACATTTGTTGTTGTTGTTGTTGTTGTTGTGGTCTTCAGTCCTGAAACTGGTTTGATGCAGCTCTCCATGCTAATCAATCCTGTGCAAGCTCCTTCATCTCCCAGTACCTACTGCAACCTATATCCTTCTGAATCTGCTTAGTGTATTCATCTCTTGGTCTCCCTCTACAATTTTTACCCTCCACGTTGCCCTCCAATGCTAAATTTGTGATCCCTTGATGCCTCAGGACATGTCCTACCAACCGATCCCTTCTTCTAGGTAAGTTGTGCCACAAACTTCTCTTCTCCCCAATCCTATTCAATAACTTCTCATTAGTTAGGTGATCTATTCACCTAATCTTCAACATTCTTCTTAGCACCACATTTCGAAAGATTCTTTTCTCTTCTTGTCCAGACTATTTAATGTCCATGTTTCACTTAAATACATAGCTACACTCCATACAAATACTTTCAGCAATGACTTCCTGACACTTAAATCTATACTCGATGTTAACAAATTTCTCTTCTTCAGAAACTCTTTCCTTGCCATTGCCAGTCTATCTTTTACATCGTCTCTACTTCGAACATAATCAGTTATTTTGCTCCCCAAATAGCAAAACTCCTTTACTACTTTGAGTGTCTCATTTCCTAATCTAATTCCCTCAGCATCACCCGACTTAATTCGACTACATTCCATTATCCTTGTTTTGCTTTTGTTGATGTTCATCTTATATCCTCCTTTCAAGACACTGTCCATTCCGTTCAACTGCTCTTCCAAGTCCTTTGCTGTCTCTGACAGAATTACAATGTCATCGGCAAACCTCAAAGTTTTTATTTCATCTCCCTGGATTTTAATACCTACTCCAAATTTTTCTTTTGTTTCCTTTACTGCTTGCTCAATATACAGATTGAATAACATCGGGGAGAGGCTACAACCCTTTCTCACTCCCTTCCCAACCACTGCTTCCCTTTCACGCCCCTCGACTCTTATAACTGCCATCTGGTTTTTGTACAAATTGTAAATAGCCTTTTGCTCCCAATATTTTACCCCTGCCACCTTTAGAATTTGAAAGAGAGTGTTGCAGTCAACATTGTCAAAACTTTCTCTAAGTCTACAAATGCTAGAAATGTAGGTTTGCCTTTCCTTAATCTTTCTTCTAAGATAAGTCGTAAGGTCAGTATTGCTTCACGTGTTCCAACATTTGTACGGAATCCAAACTGATCTTCCCCAAGGTTGGCTTCTACTAGTTTTTCCATTCGTCTGTAAATAATCCGTGTTATTATTTTGCAGCTGTGACTTATTAAACTGATAGTTCGGTAATTTTCACATCTGTCAACAACTGCTTTCTTTGGGATTGGGATTATTATATTCTTCTTGAAGTCAGGGGTATTTTGCCTGTCTCGTACATCTTGCTCACCAGATGGTAGAGTTTTGTCAGGACTGGCTGTCCCAAGGCCGTCTGTAATTCTAATGGAATGTTGTCTACTCCCGTGGCCTTGTTTCGACTCATGTCTTTCAGTGCTCTGTCAAATTCTTCATGCAGTGTCGTATCTCCCATTTCATCTTCATCTACATCCTCTTCTATTGCCATAATATTGTCCTCAAGTACAGCGCCCTTGTATAAACCCTCTATATACTCCTTCCACCTTTCTGTTTTCCCCTCTTTGCTTAGAACTGGGTTTCCATTTGAGCTCTTGATATTCATACAAGTGGCTCTCTTTTCTCCAAAGGTCTCTTTAATTTTCCTGTAGGCTATATCTATCTTACCCCTAGTGAGATAAGCCTCTACATCATTACATTTGTCCTTTAGCCATGCCTGCTTAGCCATTTTGCATTTCCTGTCGATCTCATTTTTGAGATGTTTGTGTTCCCTTTTGCCTGCTTCATTTACTGCATTTTTATATTTTCTCCTTTCATCAATTAAATTCAATATTTCATCTGTTACCCAAGGATTTCTACTAGCCTTCGTCTTTTAACCTATTTGATCCTCTGCTGCCTTGACTACTGCATCCCTCAGAGCTACCCACTTGTCTTTTGCTGTATTTCTTTCCCCCATTCCGGTCAATTGTTTCCTTATGCTGTCCCTGAAACTCTGTACAACCTCTGGTTTAGTCAGTTTACCCAGGTCCCATCTCCTTAAATTCCCACCTGTTAACATTTATGGAAAGTAAAAGTATAAGGAAAAGCAACCAATTGAAAACGCATTTAATACAAAAATGATTAGTGAAGTTGGAAGGAAGAGGTCACTTTTTGTCAGGAGACATGTAACAAAGAGAAAAGGGTGTGGTCACCACATTTTCTCCAACATACTAAATTGTTATTCAGCGTAGTAGCTGTGGAAAGATTCTCCAGTCATTGAATGTTTCTCCTAATGGATATAAAAAGTGCTAAGATATTGCCTGAACTGGATTTTACTTCTTCATTGCATCAAGAAGTACCTTAACCACACAAAGAGTAATTTCTAGACATATCAGCAAATGGCTGTTTTCGCCTCACAAAGTTTCTATCATACCTCTTTTTTTGTGTGTGTTTACCAGGCTCTGTCATCTGCCAAGAACTTCATGGTATGTGTAAGTGCCATTTGAAATCAATCATTGACTGAAGAAAATGTAGTCAAGGAATTTACTGTGGTCATCTTGTAGTGTAAAAAGCCAAAAGTGAATATTAACAACAGTATGAGCAAAAATAAGTGCTCACTATATACACTACTCAAAAATAATTATGTGCAACCGGAATATCTGTGAATGTGTGTAGGCTCTGATTCTAAGAGATCAAGGAATGAACAAATAAACCTTATGAAACTGAAAAATAACTTTATTATAACATAAAGATAACAAAAATAGCAGCAGATTATTCAAATGTGCACATCTTTGAAATCAATACCTGTTGCATAGGTGACAGTCAATGCTGTTATTCCACCCTGTACATTGTAACAGGCTTGAATTCCCACAGTTTGCTGCCCACAGAGTCACTGCGATGTTGCTGTTCACGCCTGTCCCATCCATCCATGGCGAATCTTCCAAGGTCATCTGTTGTGTGAAGAAGGATCTGTGCCAATGCACTGGAAGTTTCAATTGGTGCTAAGTATGCTCAGTCAGTTTCAGGTACTGAAGGCCATTCCATTTGACTGAGTCCCATCTCCTAGAAAAAAAGTTATTCACAAGATGGTGGCAGGGTGCTTCTGCATTAATATCTTGAAACACAAACCTGTCACCAAACTGTGGACTGTAGATCTTGACAGCAGTTTGGAGGCTCCTGCCCTGATGTTACAAAGCTGATGAGAGTTGTCTAAAATCTGTACATGACACCAGGTTGAAGTGAGACTTGTCCACCTTCCTGCAGAACTCATGGTATCACATGCTTGTGGTGTGCATAGATATGTGGCAACATGCACACTTTTTTATGACTCTGCCCTTGTTGGTGAAGGGATCCAGGTTCCATTGCTGGTGTTCCTTTCCCACCTTCCTCACATAACCCAGTTCTGAGGGGCTTATTCTGTCCTTTGTAATGGATGCCTAAAGCTCAGACAGATTGTGTTAGGTCGACACTGCCATCCCAGTTGCCTCCAAAAAGCCATCGTGCAATTCTGTTGCATTCTCTTGCGGTATATAAGAGCCATAAATTGCAGGTTGTGGTCATTTGCTGGTGATCTTGAGGAAAATCTTGTGTATTTTGTGTTTCATAATCATAGTGGGATGCTCAAATGACATAACTGTTGTGTATATCAGTATCACAGGCAATTCCCTGTTCTGATAACACCTCCTACCGACACTGTGTAAGCTTGGGAGGGACATTCAAGGCCTGTTTAAGACTAAACATTGTTCTGTTCATGATTTGAGACAATTGTTTTTCTATTCAATTGCACAGAGAATGCAAGGCTGCTTTTGCCTCAGTTACCTGGTGGCTGTGTGTGTTGATTTCCTATTGTCAAAAATATTCCGATTATGTTTCTGTGAAAAACAACTGCATAATCATAAAGGTGATGCTGCTTTAACTCCTTCAAAATGATTGAGACGCTTCAGGAGGCTTTGAGTTATTAGCGGCCTATATGTTACCTGTTATCTTGATGTCAATTTTTCTGTGCTATTATTTGGTAACAGTTTGGCAAATGTGTAAGATACTGTGTGCCACAGTGAACTGCAGTGTCTTTGTTTTTATTGTGAACACTCATAATGAGGAGTACAAGTTTTAAAACTTAACCCAGAATGAGAAATAAGCTGTAAGATGAAGACTAAATGTGTAAAAGCCTTATGCATCTCAAACTTTGGTTCATTTATGGGGTTTGGTGTGTTATGTGGACATTAAGCCACTTTCAACAATTATCAATTGTCATGCTGCACTCTTTACATTCAGTATATTTCAAACCCACATTGACTGTCCTAATCAGCTAGTGCTGTGTGTCTGATGACCTGTCTTAACCCAGAAAAAGATGGATTCATGTTCATCAATTTTTGCAAGCCAAAATTCCTCCAGTTTAACCAGTGCAAAATCTTGTCAAAAAGAAAGTTTTGGGAATATTGTTTCTTGTTTACGTAGGACAAAGTGACATTATTCTTTCCAGAAGTCTTCTTGCATTTTTCTAATGGTTCATCATGTGTGGTTTGTTTTCCAGGTCTCATTTTAGCCTAAAATATGTGTGTAGTGACACTGAAACTGTTATAAAAGTACGATCAAAACTGTATTCCAAAAATTTCACATGCCCAAACCACCCCAGCTTTCATAACTTAATAGTCACACAAGATAATTCCTTACCAGAGGGAGTGTGAATAGCTTTAAGTGGGATACATTGTAATTCCTTGCCTATAAAGAAGCATGCCATATTGACTTGTACTCATTGTGGTATGAAGTTTTCTAACATTTCCCCAGCAGAGTTGATGGAATGTAATACTTTTGAGTGTCCGGCAGAATAAATTATTTCTTTATTATGCAGAATGATTTGTTTCACTTATGGCTAAGAGTGAGATGTTTTCTTTGAAAATAAAAAGATTTGTTCTCTACTATTGGAGTTAGTGCTCTATCAGTGTTAACCTGTTGAATTTTAATCTTCCTATCTTAAGTAGTTGGAATTGTCAGATGCTGTGAATGCTGGTGGCTGACATAGACCTGACTCTGATGACTTCATGGCAAACCATTGCTAATAATGCCAGAAGCTCGACATCCAGCAAATGCTACACCTTATAATGAACTGTCTCACTGAGCAGCAGAATGGCCACTGTTTGACAAATGCACACCACAGGGCGTAGACTGAAACCAGGAATTTAATGTTGGATGTCTAATAATGTGTTACTAACAATACCTCACAGTTTTGTAGAGCTTTAGGCAGCAAACTTATCTTAGAACACTGCTCACAGTATATACGAAGTTGACCAGCCAACATGGCTGAAAAGTTAAAAGTATACATTCAGAATGGTTTATTACTTTGATAATGGAGCCAACCTTATTCAAACTCTTGGTATACTTCTTTATAACAATTAGAAGAAATTACTGTACAGTAAGCATTCTTTGAGTATAACTTTGAAGTCAGTGTCTCATTTTATCCGTTTTTCTCATTTCGGTAATCTATGGTGGCAAAATGGAACAAGTGTTTCATTATTGTGAAAAGGAAAGTTGCTACTCGCCATATAGCAGAGATGCAGATAGGCACAACAAAAAGACTGTCACAAATACAACTTTTGGCTAGTATGTGTGTGTTTGGTGACGAATTCTGACTGTGGTGCAGCTGATTAGCATTATATAGGGTGATTTATAAAGTTAAACTTTCAGAACGCTGTAGAAGTAACACCACTGGTCAGAATGACATCAGATTGCAACAGCCTATTATCAGAGAAGGGGGAAAATGTGTGGCAGAAGAAAAACAAATAGTATGAAAATTGATCAGTAGAAGGTGCTGTATGTGTCAGAATACGTAAATGAAATGCACATGACCCATTGAAATTTGTATAAATGCGCCAGCTTCACGGCTTTTCCTCCTTTCGCATCTGCGACATTTGGCATGGCTGTCTCAAAGCAGGATCATGCTCTGCTTGTAAAGCTGTATTACAAGAATGATGACTGTGCACATGTCGCTCTGCAGAAGTTCCAGACACTGAAAGGTTTGAAAAAAGGCGTTGGACTGATGACTGCTGTGGGTTAAGAGAAAATGATTCAGAAATTCAAAAAGACAGGTTCTTTTGGCGTGCAACCTGTTAGAGGAAGGAAATGATTCAATTTCAGTGGAAGCAGTGGCCACAGCAATGTAGGTGGGGGGGGGGGGGTGGGGGGGGGACAAGTGGTGGTGTGCAAATATGTAATGTATGGAGAGTTGCCCAAACGTTGGACATACCCGTGAGCACCGTGTGTAAAATCCTATGAAGCATCTTTCTTTGTTATCCATTCAAAATTACCCATATGCATGAGTCGCTACCTGTTGACCTGCCAGCATGAGAGACTTTTACTTTAGAATTCCTTGCTCGCATAGAAGTGGACAATGATTGGCCGTGGAAACTTTTGTGGACAGATGAAGCCCACTTCCATCTGACGGGATGTGTCCATACACAGAATTGTTGAGTATGGGCAATAGAAAATCCACACGCAAATCAACCAGTACCACTTCATCCTGAAAAGGTCACTGTGTGATGAGGATATATGTCATCATAGGGCCATATTTTTTCGAAGAGACAGGTGCTTCTGGTCCTGTTACCTGTACTGTCACTGGTAAGCGCTATGAGTGTCTTTTGCTCAACCACGTCATTCCAGCTCTCCAACAGCGTGGATGTATGGATAGGATCATTTTTATGCAAGATACTGTTTCTCGATTTCAGCTTGTTGCAGAAAATTGTGGACAGCATAGTGAATATGTTTTGCACCAGCCACACGGAAATTAATAATCCAATTTGATTTGGACTGATGCTTTTATGTGATTTTTGGCTTCAGGCCAATTAAATACCATTTTTTCCCACCCAATGTGATATGACCTTGCCTTGGTGGATGGGCTTACGTTTCTAACAGTATCACACCAGTACACCCAAGCTTACTTTACTAACAGTATCACACCAGTACACCCAAGTACAGTTTGTTTAATGTCGAAGATACACCTTAGGCATTGTTGTATGATTCGTTTGTCATTTGTTGTTAACCACTATTCAATTATGATGCTTACAGCACCATCTATTGCTACATTTTGTAACTGTTCATTTTTCTTCTGCCATACGTTTTCCCCCTTTTCCGATAATATTTCGCTGTAATGTGACGTCATTCTGGCCAGTGGTCTAATATCTACAACAGTTTAAAAGTTTGGCTTTAATTATAATCACTCTGTACATATTTTTAATAATTTTGTCTGCCATCACTACAACAGAGTCAGGATCTGTCAGATATATGTTTGCACCCCACAGAACAGGAGACACTAAAAAGTGGCGCACTTGTAGCAATGCTCCAGCATTATGCTGATGTGCAAGATCTTCATAGTCCATCACTACTATATGAAAGGTATGTCCATTGCTGTCTCAGAGACAGCATGCTGCACACTGCGATTTTAGCACTTTGTGTCTGATGAAAAATATAAAATATAATAGGTGCACAATTTGTGACAGATGCTCAACTCAAAAGAAATTATGTATTTGACATGAGGAACCTTCCTTTAATTTAATGTATTGTAATTAATAGTTGGGTCCTCTGTCAGTTGTTGATATCATTCTCACATTATATTTCAAATTGCATGACTCACTTTCTTCTACAGGTGCTCGCTGAGGCTGGTTCTTGGGGTAAGCACTTTTCTTCTTGAGGATGATTCCTTCTTTCTTTGGTTCAGACTTTGAAGTTACTCCTGTGGACATTATTTGTAGAAGAAATGTGGACATCTATGTACACTCACATCTACATCTACATTCATACTCCGCAAGCCACCTGACGGTGTGTGGCGGAGGGTACCTTGAGTACCTCTATCGGTTCTCCCTTCTGTTCCAGTCTTGTATTGTTCGTGGAAAGAAAGATTGTCAGTATGCCTCTGTGTGGGCTCTAATCTCTCTGATTTTATCCTCATGGTCTCTTCGCGAGATATACGTAGGAGGGAGCAATATACCCTCGGTGAAGGTATGTTCTCGAAACTTTAACAAAAGCCCGTACTGAGCTACTGAGCATCTCTCCTGCAGAGCCTTCCACTGGAGTTTATCTATCATCTCTGTAACGCTTTTGCAATTACTAAATGATCCTGTAACGAAGTGCGCTGCTCTCCGTTGGATCTTCTATCTCTTCTATCAACCCTATCTGGTACAGATCCCACACTGCTGAGCAGTATTCATGCAGCGGGCAAACAAGCGTACTGTAACCTACTTCCTTTGTTTTCGGATTGCATTTCCTTAGGATTCTTCCAATGAATCTCAGTCTGGCATCTGCTTTACCGACAATCAACTTTATATGATCATTCCATTTTAAATCACTCCTAATGCGTACTCCCAGATAATTTATGGAATTATCTGCTTCCAGTTGCTGACCTGCTATATTGTAGCTAAATGAAAAGAGATCTTTCTTTCTACGTATTCGCAGCACAGTACACTTGTCTACATTGAGATTCAATTGCCATTCCGTGCACCATGCGTCAATTCACTGCAGATCCTCCTGCATTTTAGTACAATTTTCCATTGTTACAACCTCTCAATATACCACAGCATAATCCGCAAAAAGCCTCAGTGAACTTCTGATGTCATCCAAAAGGTCATTTATGTATATTGTGAATAGCAACGGTCCTACAACACTTCCCTGCGGCACACCTGAAATCACTCTTACTTCGGAAGACTTCTCTCCATTGAAAATGACATGCTACGTTCTGTTATCTAGGACCCTTCAATCCAATCACACAATTGGTCTGATAGTCCATATTCTCTTACTTTGTTCATTAAACGACTGTGGGGAACTGTATCGAACGCCTTGCGGAAGTCAAGAAACACGGCATCTACCTGGGAACCCTTGTCTGTGGGCCTCTGAGTGTCTATGGCCCTCTGAGTCTCGTGGATGAATAGCACAAGCTGGGTTTCACACAATCATCTTTTTTGAAACCCATGCTGATTCCTACAGAGTAGATTTCTAGTCTCCAGAAAAGTCATTATACTCTGACATAATATGTCTTCCAAAATTCTACAACTGATCAACGTTAGAGAGATAGATCTATAGTTCTGCACATCTGTTCGACGTTCCTTCTTGAAAATGGGGATAACCTGTGCCTTTTTCCAATCCTTTGGAATGCTTCACTCTTCTAGAGACCTACGGTACACCGCTGCAAGAAGGGGGGCAAGTTCCTTTGCGTACACTGTGTAAAATCGAACTGGTATCCCATCAGGTCCAGGAACCTTTCCTGTTTTGAGTGATTTTAATTGTTTCTCTATCCCTCAGTCATCTGTTTTGATATCTACCATTTTGTCATCTGTGTGAGAATCTAGAGAAGGAACTACAGTGCAGTCTTCCTCTGTGAAGCAGCTTTGGAAAAAGACATTTAGTATTTCGCCTTTAGTCTGTCATCCTCTGTTTCAGTACCATTTTGGTCACAGAGTGTCTGGACATTTTGTTTTGATCCACCTACCACTTTGACATAAGACCAAAATTTCTTAGAATTTTCTGCCAAGTCAGTACATAGAACTTTACTTTCGAATTCATCAAATGCCTCTCGCATAGCCCTCCTCACACTAAATTTCACTTGGCGTAATTTTTGTTTGTCTGCAAGGCTTTGGCTATGTTTATGTTTGCTGTGAAGTCCACTTTGCTTCCGCAGCAGTTATCTAACTCGGTTGTTGTACCACGGTGGCTCTTTTCCATCTCTTATGATCTTGCTTGGCACATACTCATCTAACGCATTTTGGACGATGATTTTGAACTTTGTCCACTGATCCTCAACACTATCTGTACTAGAGACAAAACTTTTGTGTTAAGCTGTCAGGTACTCCTGCTTTTTGTCACTTTTGCTAAACATAAAAATCTTCCTACCTTTTTTCAATATTTCTATTTAAGGCTGAAATCATCGATGCAGTAACCGCTTTATGATCGCTGATTCCCTGTTCTGCGTTAACTGTTTCAAATAGTTCGGGTCTGCTTGTCACCAGAAGGTCTAATATGTTATCGCCACGAGTCGGTTCTCTGTTTAACTGCTCAAGGTAGTTTTGAGATACAGCACTTAAAAAATTTCACTGGATTATTTGTCCCTGCCACCCGTTATGAACATTTGAGTCACCCAGTCTATATCCAGCAAATTAAAATCTGCACCCAGAACTATAACAATGTGGGGAAATCTACTCGAAATATTTTCCAAATTATCTTTCAGATGCTCAGCCACAACAGCTGCTGAACCAGGGGGCCTATAGAAACATTCAGTTACCATGTCTGAGCCTGCTTTAACCGTGACCTTCACCCAAATTATTTTACATTTTGGGTCTCCGTCATTTTGCTTCGATACTATTGCAGTAAATGAAGCACACAAAAAGGAATACAAACGTCTCAAAAATGAGATCGACAGGAAGTGCAAAACTGGTAAGCAGGGATGGCTAGAGGACAAATGTAAGGATGTAGAGGCTTATCTCACTAGGGGTAAGATAGATACAGCCTACAGGAAAATTAAAGAGACCTTTGGAGATAAGAGAACCACTTGTATGAACATCAAGAGCTCAGATGGAAACCCAGTCCTAAGCAAAGAAGGGAAAGCAGAAAGGTGGAAGGAGTATATAGAGGGTCTATACAAGGGCGCTGTACTTGAGGACAATATTATGGAAATGGAAGAGGATGTAGCTGAAGATGAAATGGGAGATACGATACTGCGTGAAGAGTTTGACAGAGCACTGAAAGACCTGAGTCGTAACAAAGCCCCCGGAGTAGACAACATTCCATTAGAACTACTGACAACCTTTGGAGAGCCAGTCCTGACAAAACTCTACCATCTGGTGAGCAAAATGTATGAAACAGGTGAAATACCCTCAGACTTCAAGAAGAATATAATAATTCCAATCCCAAAGAAAGCAGGTGTTGACAGATGTGAAAATTTCCGAACTGTCAGTTTAATAAGTCACAGCCGCAAAATACTAACGCGAATTCTTTACAGACGAATGGAAAAACTAGTAGAAGCCAACCTCGGGGAAGATCAGTTTGGATTCCATAGAAATGTAAAATTAGAGAGATATGAGCGCGCACGGAGGCTTTCAGACAATTCTTCTTCCTGCGAACCGTACGCGACTGGAACAGGAAAGGGAGGTAATGACAGTGGCACGTGAAGTGCCCTCCGCCACACACCGTTGAGTGGCTTGCGGAGTATAAATGTAGATGTAGATGTAGAAATGTTGGAACACGTGAGGCAATACTGACCCTATGACTTATCTTAGAAGCTAGATTAAGGAAAGGCAAACCTACGTTTCTAGCATTTGTAGACTTAGAGAAAGTTTTGACAATATTGACTGAAATACTCTCTTTCTAATTCTGAAGGTGGCAGTGGTAAAATACAGGGAGAGAAAGGCTATTTACAATTTGTACAGAAACCAGATGGCAGTTATAAGAGTCGAGGGACATGAAAGGGAAGCAGTGGTTGGGAAGGGAGTGAGAAAGGGTTGTAGCCTCTCCCCGATGTTATTCAATCTGTATATTGAGCAAGGAATGAAGGAAACAAAAGAAAAATTCTGAGTAGGTATTAAAATCCATGTAGAAGAAATAAAAACTTTGAGGTTCGCCAATGACATTGTAATTCTGTCAGAGACAGCAAAGGACTTGGAAGAGCAATTGAACGGAATGGACAGTGTCTTGAAAGGAGGATATAAGATGAACATCAACAAAAGCAAAACAAGGATAACGGAATGTAGTCAAATTAAGTTGGGTGATGCTGAGAGAATTAGATTAGGAAGTAAGACACTTAAAGTAGTAAAGGAGTTTTACTATTTGGGGAACAAAATAACTGATGATGGTCGAAGTAGAGAGGACATAAAATGTAGACTGGCAATGGCAAGGAAAGCATTTGTTAACCTCGAGTATAGATTTAAGTGTCAGGAAGTCATTTCTGAAAGTATATGTATGGAGTGTAGACATGTATGGAAGTGGAAAATGGACAATAAATAGTTTGGACAAGAAGAGAATAGAAGCTTTCGAAATGTATTGAATAGGATTGGGGAGAAGAGAAGTTTGTGGCACAACTTGACTAGAAGAAGGGATCGGTTGGTAGGACATGTTCTGAGGCATCAAGGGATCACCAATTTAGTACTGGAGGGCAGCGTGGAGGGTAAAAATCGTAGAGAGAGACCAAGAGATGAATACACTAAGCAGGTTCAGAAGGATGTAGGTTGCAGTAGGTACTGGGAGATGAAGAAGCTTGCACAGGTTAGAGTGGCATGGAGAGCTGCATCAAACCAGTCTCAGGACTGAAGACCACAACAACAACAACAACAACTATTGCACTTCTTATCGCTATAAACGCACCTCCCCCTTCATTGTACAGCCTGCCTCTGCAGTATACATTCCAATCTGAGTTCAGAATTTCACAGTTGTTATTAGAGTTATCATCTTTTGGGGTGGGAAATATTTACAGTGGGAAGTAAGTACACTATTTACATTCAGGAGTGGATTTAGGATTCTTAGGGTTCTTGGGAGAGGCAGCGTGTGGTTGCACCATCTGCTTAGCTTCTCAGAAGGTCTGCCCACTGCTCGTGCTTCCTGAAGTGCTAGTGGTTGCCAAGTTCAGCTCCTCAGGTCATTTCATTTCCAACAGAATCTCTCTCTTTCAGATGAGTGATACCTGTCAGCTCATATAGCTCATTGGTTGGGAAACTCCACAGCAGATGGTGGGTGCGCTGCAGCATACAGTTGTGGACTTGTTGCAGTTGTCCTGTGGGTTCTTTGCAGCATTACCTCACACCACTGCAGTATATTCGAGGACTGACCTCAAAGTGTGGTTTCTTACGGGAGTGTGGAGATGGGATTGAGGAGTGCGCAAAGTTTCCTCAGTCTGTCCATGGTCTTCTTGTGAATGTTTTCAACATGCTTTTTCTACATGAGATGTCAATCTAGTGTTATACCCAGCTAGAGTGCAGTTTACTCCCAGGCACTGGGGTGTCGCAGGCTTCATGTAGAGGTTATCAGTGACTCACTGGAGTCTGTGTTGGATATATCTTGCGCTTCTGCTCCTGGTAATACAAAGCCATATTATCAGTGTAGAGTGCAATGTGAATGTCCCTTGAGGGACTCCAGCTAAGATGTGGTGTGTCAATGATTCTCTATTATGTACCTGCACGTGGAAGGTGTGTCCATTCAGATACGATTTCAGTAATTTTGTGTGAGACTGTGGAACCCCCACCCCTGATCTAGCAGTTTGCGCAGGAAGTCCTCATGCCACACTGAGCCGAATGTTCGCGATATATCTAAGAATACTGTTACCAGGAATGCTTGACATTCCAGGTCTCCCATTCAGTCTTCTACCACTCAAAGTAGCTGGTTTGTTGAGCTATGGCCATTTCTGAATCTCAACTGTTCATTGGGAAGCAATTATTCGGCACTCAGTCTTCTCAGGTACGGGCACTTGAAGAGTTTGGATATGGCTGGCAGTACACTGATGGGCATGTTGCTGGAGGGATGCCTGGGGTCATTTCCGGGCTTGGCTGTTGGTACTACAGTAGCATATTTGCTTTATGGTATTGTCCATTTCTTCAGTGTGCTATTGAAGGTTCTTGTTAGGAGTGTGTCAGCTGCTGGTGGCATCTGCTTCAACATCTGATTCATGATGAGATCGTCTCGTCATGATGTTCAGGAATTTAGGCGTCTGAATTGGAACTCCGCTTCGGCTATTGTGATTTCTTTGATCATGTCATCTTCTGCTTGTGCTGTCATGAGCTAGGGTACTCAGTTATTCGCAGTTTCACTGTGGGCAGGATTGCGAAGGTCATTTACTGGTGTATAGTTCTTGATGAAGATGTTAGTTAGTGCATATGCCTTGTCGTCTGGATTGCAGACTGCATTGCTGCCCACTAGCAGTAGAGGGGGGGGGGGGGGGGGGGTCTGTTGGTGCTGCCAAGAAGACTTCTAGTCACCTTCCAAGATGATCTGTACTCAATTCTCAGGGCTGCTGTCCGATTTGACCACGCATGGATGCAATGTGCTTCTACAGCTGCCTTTATCTCTCTTTGTTGGCACTTGACTTGCCTCTTAGTGGTCATATTTCTTACACATTGCCATTCGCAGAACAGTGTGTTTTTGTCTGCACTGGCAGTGTGGATATGCTGTGGTGTCCGTTTTTACTCTTCCTCTTGGAGAAGTTGATGAGACACCTGCATCCATCCATCACTTTTTCAGTGATGTAGGTTATTGCTTTCCATGTTTCCATGTCAATTGTTCATGGTAGTTCTCCCACCTTATACCATGGAGGTCAAGTCCTATCTTCTGCAGTGTGGAAGATGGCTGGTATGTGGTCTGAGAAGAGTATGTTTCGGTGCTGACATGTATTGCTACTGGTAGTCCTCTGACCAGTGCTGTGTCCAGAACATCAGGGGCTCCATTCTTAGGGAAGTATGTGGGATTGTTCAGGTCAGTGATGACTGCCTAGCATTGATCTGTGGTTTTAAGTAGTCACCTTCCACTGATTATGTGTTGATATTGAGTTCCAAGAATGGTTCTTGGTGTTGAAGTCACCTCCAATAAAGATATCACCTGAGATGGCTAGCAGTGCATTGACATTAGCAGGTCCCATATGTGGAAGTTTAGGCTGCTTATAGACTGCTGTGCAGTTAATGCAGCTTCTTGGGGTGTGTACTATAACTCTGTTGTCTTCTGTGGTGTTTAGCAAGGTGGTGTAGTGGTCTTTTAATGTATGTGGGTGTATTTCCTTTGCGAGTTGGCCATTATTTTCAGCGGCCCTCATATTTGGTAACGCCGACTCTGACTTCTGGCTTCAGGAAGGTCTCACACACTAGGCATTGTCGATGTGGTCCTTGGGTGGATTTAGTCTCATATTTATGCCTTTATGGTGCTAGCCACTCTGTCTTCAGTCTGAAAGGCATCAGGCGCTCCGTACACAGTCTGCAGTCTCCAGGGGCAGATCTAGTTGTCCTCTCTTGCTGTTAGTGCTCTGACTACTGTCCGCACCTGTTGTAGCCATCTTCTGGTGTTGTGCCCATCTTATAATGCTCCATTTTCATTCTGCACTATGTCATACACTCCACCTGTGGTTTGCACCTGCCAAGGGCGACTCTAGTTGCCCTCTCATGCCACTGGTGCTTTGACCGTGGTTTCTACCTGGCTTGGCTATCGTCCAGTGTTGTGCCTGTCATCTGATGTTCTGTTTCATGTCTGCACTGTGCCAGGCATACCATACACCGACTGCTGCCATCTTGGCCATCCTCTGCTTTTCTTGGGCATTGTGTGTGAAATCCTTGCCTGTTGGACCAGGCATCCAGTGTTGTACTTGTCATCAGGCACTTCAGGTGTTCCATTTCCTCCGTGAGAGCACTGTCAAGAACTCAGTCACTTGTTGCATTACAACAATAGCAGATGTAGGACTGAACACCTTACTATTTCCAAGGAGGTAGCATGGACTGAAAACGAAGCATGAGACCTTAAGGAATCCATTTCCTTGATGCTCTCTGATGATGAAAGAATGGTTGAACAGGTTTTACTGTTTATTTTGGGAGTGGGTCCTGTTCCCATCTTTAACACCTCGACTGTAAGATATCAGGGTGGGAGCTACCCCTGTCACATGCTGAGCCCTGGGGGACACTCGTCTGCACCCAACCAATCACCCACCCACCCACCTACTGACCTGATTATTTCTCTCCCATTATTTTACTATCATTAGTCCTTCTGATGTTATTACACTTATACACATTTCACTTGTAGTATTATGGATCACCTCCACCAGGCTAGAAGGAATTATTTATTGCATTACTGTCTTACTCCTGCATCAGGTCAGTGAGTGGTCAGAGGGTCCAAATGTATTGGAGGTGGCACTCACTGTAAATAGGGGGCAGGTACAGGGGTGGGCAGTTCATCTGCTCTCTGGTTTGCAGACTGGTCTGAATCACATATTTTCACCTCTCATTCATGTATTTCCCATATCTGGTACCAATATTTCTTTTACTGCCTCAGTTTTAACACTTACTGCCACAACTTGATCAAATTTCTATCAGACACTTTGCACCCTTTTTGGCTTATGAGGGCACAGGCTTGACAAACTATTAAGGTGAGCAGAAGGGATGTTGTGACAAGTATTCCAGGACAAAGTCAATCAGTCCACTATCTTAAGACAAATATATGAGAAGAGAACAGAAAAAAATCTAAAAGAAGTAGTCCGGAACCTGTAGAAGCTATAATGAATGAGAAGTGTCTCAAAACAGCATTTTTTTCAAGGCTGTGGTCACTGTGTGCTTGGATCTGGCACTGCATCAACAATGTGAGCCTGTTCAGGGGGTAGTTTGTACTTCAAATTTGACATTTTTTGTAAGTCCTACAACTGTGTCTTTTCAGTTTGGGAACTGAATGCTGCACTGTCTGAGAGTTCTGATCCGGGGCCCTATCATAACTGAATCAAGTAAGCTATGCTCCAGCATCTTGACAGCAAACCAAAGGAAATTGTTCTACAATATTTTTTAAAATGTGACCAACAAAACAATTTCAAACCAGTGAGACAGTTTTGATTTCCCTTCACAAACTACAGAGAACACAGTAGCTACAGTTGCATTGCCTTAATAAGCAGTGTTGAAAAGTTTTGTAACAAATGGTCAGTTGTTGCCTGGTCTGGAGACATTATACTAGATAGCTCTCAGTGTAGTTTCAGGATGTAGTATTCTACCATAGAACCCTGAACCTTCTAGAGCAGCCTATAAAGCAGGCTTTATCTGCAACATTTATTCACATATATTTGTATATAACAAATGTAAGGGGTACAACACTACTTGTGGTGACAATAAACTCACATAGCTCAATCAGTGGAGTTTCTGGGGCCAGCTTTCAATATTAATACAGTCCTCCCTATGCCAACAGTTAGTTGTGGAAACCAGGGAGGCATGTGATGATCAAGTGTTTCAATATAATATGCCATCACATTGCTGTTGAGGTGTTAGGTCATATATTGATTGGTAGAAAAGTAACTGGAAGTATAGGACAAATAAAGTCAACAACTCAGTCTGGTCTATCTCCTTCTAGCCACAATGACAAAATGAGATACTTTTCATTATACTTGTAGCTCCAGTAAGAGGATCCTCAAATATGTGGTTTTTGCAACATGCAGATCATGGCACATTATTTAGACAAGAGGTTCAAGGCTAATTTCCCTGCAGATTTTCCCTTTAATTTTGTTGACAGTAAGACAAATTTTAAGATTCTGCGAAATGTCAAACTTGTTCTGTAAAATACAAGGAAGGATTTTTAATATATTATCAGTGTGGCTGTAGGTGACAGGTCTCCTAAAACTCCAACCCCTAATTCATGTCATGGGAGATAGGGAACAGCATGAAGTAGGGGATTGCCTGTATGGGCAAAGTACAGTGGTGACTGCATGTGCCCTGAGACTGCTACAATAACTGTGAAGATCCGAAAGAGACTCTCGAAAGTGAAGTTGCAATAGGCTCTATAAGTCAGTAGTGGATAATCCCTATGCTTTCTAGAATGGAATGAGCCTCAGAAATTATTGATATAATAGATGATAACCCCACTGTGAACATGGATTACAATTTGGAACAGTGAATGTTCTTTGGACATTGACTGGGAAGGTGGAGTAGATGGTTACATAATGAAAAAAAAATATGGAAGTTGGATTTGTTGGTTGTGGCAGAAACATATGGAAATGGGAAGGGAGGAGACAACAGAGAAAAGCTATCAATTATATTGGGGCAGGAATGATGATGTAAGGAGAAATGAAGTGAGAGTAGTAGTGAGAAATGGGTTGAAATAACTGGAGAGAATAATTGATAGGATAATGAAGACAGAAATATCAATGGAGAGAGAGACCATGGATATATTATGTGTGTATGCCCCACAGGTAGGCTACACTTCTGCAGAGAAAACAGAAATTGAAGAGGGAATTCAGATGAGTTGAAAGAAAATGATAGTAATGGGAGATTTAAACACTCATGTTGGAAGAGAGAAACAAGGGCATGAAAGTGTGCATGGACCAGAGATTCGAGGTAGTCAAAATGAGGAAGATGAAAGACTGTTGGATTTCTGCCAAAGGAATGGTTTGTTGGTTGGGAACTCCTACTTGAAGGAAAAGGAGAGTGACAAGATTACCTGGTACAGTAATGATTAGACTAGAAAGTTAGTAGTTGACTCTGTACTCTACAATAATGAAACGATTAGGAACATCACAGATATCAAGGTAATACCATCAGAGGCTTGGACAGTGACCATCAACTACTAAAAATAACTCTGAGATAGACAGAAAACAAGGATAGACGTATAAGGGCATGGAGGCTGAAAGAATAAGAGAGTTGCATAGAGTACCTCAGAATAGTGAAGGAAAATCTCACAGTGGATGAAACTAAACTGGTGGAAGAGGAATAATGTGGATTTAGGAAGACATTAGTAAGTGCAGCAGAGAAGTAATATGTGAAGGAACAAGCAACAAAAAGAGATTGAAGGAAACTCCATGGTCAAATGAAGAAACAAAAGTTATGGTGCTGAAGAAGAATGGAGTCCTTTATGATATGGTTCCAGGATAGGACAATAGAGTCAAGAGAAGAGTGCCAGAAGAGAAAGAAAGAGGTACAAAGAGTGATGGCAGAGGAGGGAAGGTGGATGGAAGAGTGGACTAGAGTGATGGAGGAGGAGAGTGAAGTTTCAGAAAGGTGCTATATGGGATGGTTAAAAGTAAGAGGTGAAATGATATGACAGACTATGTTTGAATGCTGCATAAAAGTGGCCAAGAGGTAGAAAATAAGGAGGAACTCAAGTTCATGTAGATGTCGTATTTTGATGAACTCTTAAACGCAAATGGAGACCTGGACAAGGAGAAAGAAGAATAACTGCAAATAGGAAACATCTAAACATGGAGAAAGTTTAATGGAGGGAAAGCACCAGGTTTGGGTGAACTGAGTGTAGAGATGGCGAGAACAGCAGGGGAGGTGGGGACACAATGGCTCTATTGAGTGACAGCATTTATGGGGAAGGAGAGGAGGATCCCAGAAGTTTGGAAGAAGGAAATAGTTGTCCTGATCTTCAAGGAAGGTAATAGGAAAGTGTGGAGAAACTGTTGGGGAATCAAATTGATGAGCCATTGAACAAAGATCTTTGAGAAATTTTTGAAAAACAGATTTGGACAAAATAGAAGGGAAATTGAGAGAACAACATGGTTTCAACTTGGAAGGTCCACAGTAGATCTGATTTTCACTGTAAGGCAGCTACTGTCAGTAAGAAATAGATCTACTGATGACCTTCCTGGATACAAGCCTATGGTAGTGCATGTAGAAACAATGCACGGAAGTTCCTGGAGGACAGAAGAATAGGAATCCAGATTATATGAAGGATAATAGAAATGTGCAACAAGAAGGTGAGCTGTGTGAATGTAGGAGATCAGATTGACTGGAACACAAGAATGGCTTGAGGCAAGGAACTGCACTTTCATCATTGCTCTTTATTGCAGTGATTAATTAGATACTGATGAAAGTGGTATAGGTTATTTTTGAAGGAAAACTAAAAGCAGTGGTGTTCGCAGACAATTTGGTGATTTGTGGAAACAAGGTGGAAGGAGTGCGGGGCAATTGAAAGTATGGCAATGCTTGTAAATAGTACAAGGAAACAGGATGAAATCTAGCGTAAGTAAGTGTGAAATGGTGATCCTAACCAGGAATAACTAGTGGAATAACAAGTATTGGAGAATGACTGAGGAAAGTGGAGCGTTTCAAGCATTTGGGAAGCTTAAAACAGAAGAATGGAAGAAAAGAAATAGAAATAAATGAGTGGAGGCGCCAAGCAGAAGCATTCGGGAAGAGTGTTATAAGCCTGCTATGGAGGAAGGGTGTGTGTCAAAACAGTGGAATCATTATATAATGGGCTTGCTGTGTTGCAATTCTGACATGTGTTAGAGACTTGGGTAATGAAAGGTAGATAGAAGCAAAATAAAAGGAAGGTGAAGACAATAGGAAGACCAAGAGACAGACAGCTGAAAGAAGTGAAAGACTGTATTCAAAAGAAAGGAGAAGACTGGATCAAGATGGAGACAGATAGATAGAGGGAAGACACAGGCAATGGAGATGTTGTGTTTCAGACCCAGCCAGTGGCTGGAAACTGTACAAGATGATGAACAGGGTGACTGACACATCCTATTTTGTAGGTGATCAGCCAGCCACATAATCATGTGCCATAAGTTTAGTTTTAGTATCAAGACAATTGAGAGGTCTATACCAAATAAATTAATAAGACATGGAACTGATCTCCCATGATGCACAAAACAGATTGGAATGCTGTTGCATAAGCAAGGAAAGAAGCAAGTCAAATTTAAAACAATGCAAAATCTTCATGTTTGGCAATGTTTTACAGAAGCTCAAAATTTATGGCAGACGTCAGCATGATATGCTCTATTACTTTCCATAACTAAACTCTGTCTCTAAATCTGACAGAAAATCCGAAGATATTTTGGTAAAGTGTACTGAAGGCAAGGCACAGTCAATACTTTCACTGTGCAATGGCAGTGGTAATGTTACCAATGATGGTGTGACTAAAGTGGTGTTACTAAACACGGTTTTCTCAAGTTTATTTATCAAAGAAAAAAAATGTAAGTATTCCATCTAGAATTCAAGAAAAACTGTCAACATGAGAAATTTAGAAGTAGATATCCTCAGTGCAGCAAATGTAGCAAAGCAACTTGAGACATTTAATAAAGGTAAGTCCTGTGGTCTAGAATGTATACCAGTTAGGTACCTTTCAGCACACACTGATATAATAACTCCATTCTTAAAAATCATATACAACTGCTCACTCAACCAGAGATCCACGTCTAAAGACTGGAAAGTTGCATAGGTCACACCCATACACAAGAAAAAAATAGAGGTAACCTGATGAATTACAGGTCCTTATCATTGACTTCAATTTGCAGTAGGAGTTTTGAACATATAGTGTGTTTCAACATTGTGAATTACCTAGAAGAAAACAATCTATTAACATAGTCACCAGGGATTCAGAAAATAACATTCTTGTGAAACAGAACTAGCTATTTATTCACACAAAGTAATAAGTGCTATTGACAAGGATCAATTGATTCCAATTTCTAGATATCCAGACATGTCCCTTTTTGATATCGTTCTTCACAAGTGGCTTCTAATCAAACTGCATGCATGTGTATTATCATCTTAGCTTGTGACCGGATTCATATTTTTCTGTCAGAAAGGATACAGTTCATAATAACTGACAAAGTCTTGGAGTAAAACAGAAGTGATATATCTGGTATTCCCCAAGAAAGTGTCATAGATCTCTACTGTTCCTAATGTATATTTAGAATGTAGGAGACAATCTGGGCATCTGTCTTAGATTGTTTGCAGATGTTGTCATTTACCATCTAGCAACCTTATCAGAAGTTTGAAAACAATTGCAAAATGATTCAGACAAGACTCCTATATGGTGCAAAAAGTGACAATTGGCTGAAAATAATAAGAAGTGTAAGGTCATCCATATGAATTCGAAAAGGAATCTTGTAAATTTGGGTTACTTGATAAATCACGCAACTCTAAAGACTGTCAGTTCACTTAAATATCTTAGGGTTAAAATTAAGACCAACTTAAACTGGAATGATCACACATAAAATGTATGGGCAGGGGGTGGAGTGGGTAAGCAGATGAAAGGCTGTGTTTTATTGGCAAAACACTTAGAAGATGCAACAGAGCTTCTAAACAAACTGCCTATACAACATTTGCCCCCCCCCCCTCCCCCTTTTCTAGAGAATTACTGCACAGTATGGGAACCTTACCATATAGAATTATCTGAGGCTACTGAAAAAGTTTGAAGAAGGGCAAGTTGTTTCATGTTATGTTGCAATAGGCATGTTATGTTGCAATAGGGAGTGTTATGAATATGATATATGAGTTGGGGTGGCAGACATTAAAATGAAGGCATTTTTCACTGTGGTTAAATCTTTTCACACAGTTTCAGTAACCAACTTTCTCCTACAAATGTGAAAATATTTTGTTGATGCCCATGTACGTAGGGAGAAATTGTCATCATATAAAACGAGAATTCAGCACTCGCATAGAAACATTATTCGTTTGAGCAGCAGAAAATAGTCTGATGGTAGTTTGATAAACCCCCTGACAAGCACTTGAGCATCATTTACAGAGTGGTCATGTAGATGTAGATGACAGTTATGGACTTTTCAGTCACATTCATCTCTAGACATTTTATCAGGGTAATTGACACGGAAATCACCACTTCAGTTGTAAGGCTTTTATTTTTAAATTCTTGACCTGTTTTGGGCTAACAAATGCCCCTCATCAGGTGCAATTATTGAAAACAAACAAGAGAAGTGTGCTAAAAACTAATCTTTACATACTCCTGTATGCATAAAATAAAATGTGTGAGGACTGTCACTTATAAAATTCCAACATTGGTCAGGTTAGATACGGTGAAAAGTGAGAAATGAATACATCACAGTACCATGGCAACTTCTAATAATAAAAAGGAGAAACCAAGTTGGTGAAGAGGTATGGTATAAGAACTAGAACACTTACATTGTGACCCTGAGTGCCATGAGACTTGGTAGGGCAGAGGCGATCATCATAAGTGAGTGCAGAACACGGAGTGGTGCACAAGGAGGAGGAAAGTAAGTTGGTAAACTTTGATGTGACAGTATTAGGGTCATCTGCTAGAATGACTGAAAGTGAATGGCATGGACCGACTAGCCCAGCTGTTCACATCCAAATTGATAATTTTAACTGTATAATAGGAAATAAAGTATTATAAAGCGATGTAAACAATGCAAAAGATGTGTGGAAAAGTATAATAAATGAAACAAAATGAATAGGTGATAAAAACCACTAAATAAAAAGCTAGTAGCTTAAAGAGACCTGTGCAGAATAGAACCTGATTGAACAATAAAGTTTTTGCCATAAGTCATAGGGACATGCTGTTTAGTGGCTATATATTTAGCAGGGTTCCAGTAGTATGCCACAATGAGAAGTTAATAAAACCTTTAAAAGTGTGCAAAATTCTGTTGGAAGTGGAATTCTTTTAAGTGTGAAGAGTAAAAACTAACTATAAATTTCTTACTGTAAGTGGTAAACATATACCATTTAGTGGCTAAATGTTCAGCAAAACTTCAGTAATGTGTCACAGTTGGGAATGAATGTAACTGTTAGAAGCATGCATGCAACACATAATTATCAGATGTTAGCCTGAACCAGTTGTGAATTTAAAAATGAAAGCCTTACAACTGAAGCTGTGATTTCTGTGCCTATTATGATGTTTATTTTATTAAATGTGTTGATAACAGCATCAGAGTGGCCCAATGTTACAAGCAAACACACGCATTTCTGGTATCCATATTAGAAAAAGAAAGGAGAATAAATCTCAAGCTTTTGAGAGCAATACCCCTATAAGTTAACTTTTGTGTTGTTGTTGATTGATCCAGATGCTTACAAAGCAGTAGCAGTACGTCAGAACACTTCAACTGCTTCCTTGAAACCAACATATTATTGTAAAAGAGTTACAAAATGCATCGTATGAAAATTTTACTTAAAAACTGTTTAAAAAAAGTGTTCACATCGCTCATGATTTGCATAGATTAAAGTATCAAAATCTTTTGCCTCAGTACTCTTCTGACCACAGAAAATAACTACATACAGCCACCTGTGTAATAGAGATGATAATAAACTTCAGTCAGTTCAGTGGAGCATGGTGCCTCCAATTGTAAATGGGACAATGTGACTTGTGTACATGTGTCTGTGAACATGAATCGAAGAGTTATTTCAAGCTTAGACTGTGCGTACATTATCACTTCATGGCAAGCTGAGTTGCCAGCACAAGAAGTTGCCCACTGAATTGCCATACACCACAACCGTGTCATTGCAATTATCAAGTGCTATCATAAAACACAGAATACAGGAGATCTGCCACATAGTGATCACCTATGTTCAGCTACACCAGCTTATGAGTGCTACCTACAAATCATGACACACAGGCATCTCAAGAAGAGTGTAACAGAATTGCATGCTGCCGTTTGATATTTGCTGGACTTGCATATCAGAGAACGGGAGTTCAAATCCATATCTCTGAATCACTCCAGGCAAATTCTGGGGTGGTTCAATTGAAATGGCACAGCCAATTTCCTTACCCATGCTTGAAACATATATTTGCTCTATATGATAGATTCAGAGGACATTTCTGTGATACTATAATTAAAAAGCTTGTAAAATTCCAGAATTAAACTGTTATAAGGATCAGTAACTCAATTTATTTATAATATATAATAATTTTGTATAGCATCTTCACCTGAAGCTATTCCCCCCCCTCCCCCCCCCCCCCCCCCCCCACGCACTTCCATACATATTATATAAGTGGATGTTTGTGTGAATGTTCATCATATTCTCTTTAACCACTGGCTAAATTTGAACTAGACTTGTTGCAAATGTTACTGTCTGAGAAGATCCACTGTTGGCATAAGAACCACTCACCTCTCAAAGGGGGAGGGGTTTGGGGTGTAAAAGAATCATAATTCACAATGTACAAATAGACAAATTATATTCATGTGATACTTAAGAATGAGAGCACGTAGTGACTTGCAACAAACTTAACACACAATTTCAAACCTTTATGAGACTTTTTCTCACTGACACTCCCAACAAAAGATGAAAAGAGAAAGAGTTCATCACTTACAATGTTTTTACTTTTCATGCAGTAAAACTGCCACATCAGGCATGATCTTTTACTTTATTTTTTCTCTACCATAAACTCTATTTGGAACATATTTCATGGACAGTATCTACCTGCACTGCTGGATGTATCTGTAAAATTATATAATTTTGTGATACATACCTAGGAGATATGACGTCATAAACATTGAGCTGCCAAAAAACAAAACTGCAGAGCAAAATTCAATAGAGATACAGATGAAATATGCCTATAAATATGTGTGAAATATGTTAAAGATATGTGACGTGCATTTGTGGGCAAAGCCATGGGTGACGCTCCTAAACCTCTAGATTGATTTAATCAAACTTAATACACATATTACCTACTATCTGGAAAGAAATTCCGGATGATTATTTGGAGAGAGAATAGGTGAGGAAGAGATGGACAGACAGACAGAGAGGAAGGAGGAGAAGATGGACACAGATATGGGAGAGAGGCAAATGGACAGAGAAAACATGGAGAAGGAGATGGGCAAGGGGGAGGAGGAGATGGACAGAGAGGGAGAGGAGGGGGAGATGGAATGAGCGAGGAGGAGATACAGAGTGAAAAAGGAGTTGGACAGAGAAGGAAGGAGGAGATGGAGAGGGATAGGGGGCAAGAAGAGATTTAAGTGGGAGGGGGGGGGGGCAACAAGAAGGTGGACAGAGGGAGGAGGTACGAAGGAAATGGAAAAGAAGGGTGGAAGGAGATAGAGAGAGAGAGAGGAGGTGGAGATGGACAGAGAGGGGGGTTGGGGTAAAGAGGAGATGGATTAGTAGAATTGGAATAAATATTTCTTCAAGCAATGCTGGATACTCAGCAAGTTGTAAAAACCTTATGCACTTCATTTTAGTGTTGTCAGTCTCCCAGGAATTTCATTCATTTAAATACTGCCAGATAACAGACAGCACTGGAGTTTTATGTGAAACACAGCTAATGATTTAATGTTGTCATGAACTGTGCTGATTATCAATATATATTTCATTTCTTGGAATAAACTTTTAGACATACCTAACTAGCACAATTCATTTAATTGATAGCCTGTTCCTTTTAGGTAAACTGTGTTGAAAGTTCTATTTTCACATGATCTGTTACAACATTAATCTCATCTTTCACGTGCAATTCAGCCACATACTTGTGTATAATCTCTTTCTTTTTGTCATTTCACATAACAAATGCTACACACAGGTTCAATTCAACCAATTTTTCAACAAAAATGAGACAGGTTTGCCATATTCCTTTTATTGCATGCTGTCCTGAACTAGAATTAATTAATCAAACATTTCATCCAGGTTACCATGATATTATGAAGATGAGATGAAGATGGCCAACATTTCTTCCCACTTTTCCCAAACCATTTCCTGCTAGACTTTTGATATAAACCTATTACATCCCATGACATCCTTAATCATCCCTCCTTGCCCTCATGCTCTTTCAGTACATGTAACATGCAATATATGGACTACGAGAAAAATACAAACTACAATGATTATTGTCATAGAAGTACATTTATGTTGGTTTTTATGTCATGACAGGAAAAAAAGTACTGTGTACCCCAAACTTCTTTGTTCTCTACCCCTCCCCAGTGATGTTGGTAAGGATGATTTTCTTCTTAAATGTTACTGGAGATGAATGAAGTGCATTTGTATCAAGGCCGATCATCAAGTCCCTATTGTTTCACGCAGACATGGACCAACAGAAGAGTTTTCAAGTTACAATGAAAATTGTAAATTAAGTTGAACATTCATCTTGTACTGAACATCTCATTCAATTAACCCCACTGTTTTGAAATTCTTCATGATACCCCTCTCAGTGCTGCATTTGTCATAAATAGAACTGGCTTCATTTTTACAGAAAAGCATTATGTCCTCCACACCCCAACCCCCATTATCCACCTCATCCCACATCTATGCAGCAGCCCATGAGGTAGGTGCAACCACATGCTTATGCTCCTATAGTCTGCAAGAAGTGCCAAGTGATGTTGGGCTTATAGTACCTTCAGATATGCTTATTCATTACAATTTTAGAAAACGCTTTTGTGCTAAAACTTTTGTTTACACATCTCTATTGTATGAGTATTATTTATTCTTTGTTTTCAAGAACAATCACTGAATTAATGTGTGAAGCAACTATTGCTTTTGTTGTAATAGTATCAAAATTTATTTTAAATTTGGACATTTTCCATGTAAAAATCATCTAATATATTTCTTATGATAGTCAGCAGTACATTTAGTTATTACTCGTTAGTTTTGTTGTAAGCAATGACATAAGAAACATATTTACCTTGCTTTAAAATATTTTGTAGAGTAAAATATACTGGGTGTATGTTTGACATGTGTTTATTTGGAAACAGGTGTTGGAGCTGGACTCCATAAAAACTCATCACTGGCAGATTGTATGGTGCAGTGCTATAACAGGACAAAACTTACTTCAAGGAATAGATTGGCTTATCGATGACATTGCTGCTAGGATATTCACGTTAGACTGATGTGCTGTGAAATTTAATTGAATTATTTAACTATTTTGCAATAATTTAATATCTGTGACTTTTTTATACTCCTTAACTACGGTTTCAGTTATAATAAACATGCTTGTAATAATGAGCAAGTCTTTTCTTCCCCCTGTCATTTCTTTTCAGGATTACTCCATATCTGAAGACACAGCTGTCGAAGTTTCTGTCACTGTTGATTCAGTTTCAGATTGTTGGCCTTTTTTCTTTCTTCCTTTCTTTTTCTTCTTCTTTTTCTCTGGAAGTTTTGTGTCTGGGTATAGCATCATATAATATTGTTTTATGGCTAAAGGATCTACTTTCTTCTTTCCTATTTGAAAGTTCTTCATAATTTGACCGACAAGGTTTTCGGACAACTTTATCTTAAATTCTTCAACTAGCTGTCTGAATTTCTTTTTAGTTATAGGCTTTTCATCCACCTTCAATAGGAAATGACTGGAAAATAAAAATAAAAATAATAAGGGTCTGCATATTTTGTAAACACAGAAATTAAAAATCATTATGACACAGCATAGAAAGTTATGGTTGAAAACTAGTGATTTTTTTAAAGATAAAAAGATGTGTGTGTGTGTGTGTGTGTGTGCGAGTGTACACCTGTCCTTTTTTTCCCCTAAGGGAAGTCTTTCCGCTCCCGGGATTGGAATGACTCCTTACCCTCTCCCTTAAAACCCACATCCTTTCATTTTTCCCTCTCCCTCCCTCTTTCCTGACGAAGCAACTGCCAGTTGCGAAAGCTCGTAATTCTGTGTGTGTGTTTTGTTCATGTGCCTGTCTGCCGGCGCTTTCCTGCTTGGTAAGTCTTGGAATCTTTGTTTTTAATATATTTTTCCATGTGGAAGTTTCTTTCTGTTTTAAAAACCAACTTGTGTACACTTAAGTCTTTCATATAAGAAATATCTCCAAATATTGTATTAAGCAAATAATCCAGATAAATTCTCACTATTTTAGCAATACTGGAAACGATTACTCTATGTGTACTCTTACAGTACAAAAATGTTTATGATTGTAAAGGTATAAACAATGTCAGATAGGCTGATCAGCTCTGTAATATTTCTTCAGGGAACTTGTAAGACTTTTGAGGTGGATTCTAGGCAATGACTCCATGGCTTTAGATATGCTTCAAAGAGTTTTGTTCCTTTATTACCCCTTTCACAGTAATAAGATGGTTATCATAATTGGACGAAAAAAGGAGAAAAGGAAGATTTACAGAAGAGAAAGTTCCTTTTCTTCTTTTATTTGTAGAAATGAATCATCAAATTTACTGTCTTTCTTACTATTCAGAAGGTAAATGTTTGGTTCTTTTAAGTGAGATAACTGAGTCAACTAAACTGATAAAATTGTGTTGAGCTGTCTTGTGAGCTAGCCTGTATGAGAAGTGAAAATCTTGATTGTATTGCTGGAATATTTCTTCTTTTCTTTAAGAGTGCTTCTGGAAGCTCATTCATTAATGATTGAGCTTAAACTTGGAAAACCAATCGTTCACAAGCTGCAGGCCAGTCCGTACCACAGCCTTATATAGGGTGGTCATAAACAATCTGAAAAGCTTGTAAAGGTGTTGCAGAGTAGATTGTTCTGAGAAATATCTGTTAAAAACATTTTGATATGTTACGCCATTTAAGAGTTAATTATAATTTGTAATGGCACAGTCACCAACAGCTGGGATTGCAGCCCAAGGAATAAAACAAGGCTGCAGTTACTGGCCAATGCCCTACCAGCTTAGCAGTATCAGCAGACACGACTTCCACAGCCTGCACTTCCATCTGGCATCATGTGGATTCTCATCACATGATCCACTGACCTATCGATTACGCCACACCATTGCGATTGACCCCACTCCAGATGTTTCAATGTGGCCTCGATACAGAGAACCTTCTGCAAATGTCAGCATGTGGAAATGAGGTTGAAACCACCAGGACCAGCTATTCAGCAAGTCATCACAGCTGAGCCATCCGAAGATGCACAGCCTGTGTTGGCTGTTGCCGCATCAATGACTTTGCCTCCGCCTGGCGCCAACCAGTGAAATCTACCTTGTCCAAGCTGAGCACAGGGGCATCATCTCACTGCTGTGCTGCTGCTTTGCAGCCATCATCCACCATCTGCCACCCTGTTGTGGTAACTAGGCCACCTGCGTCCACAGGAAACACCGCGTCAGCACACCCATAACAGGGTGCTTGTGCAAAGGATCACCTCCCATCACCTGTAATATGTGCTAAACCATGTCTGACCATGTTCATCAATAGAGTGTTCTATCAATTGATTGGCGCCTTCTTCACCCGCTCAGTTGCCAACATTCAGCAGAGAACCACTTGCCCACTCCTCTTCTGCAATAAATCTTATTATGGTGTTGGTGTCAGGATACTTGCTGGTGCTGGAAATGGTCGTCAGCGGAGCCCTGAAGAGAGAGAGTTGCATTAGCAGTGGCTTTCAGTGCAGGTTTTCAAGTAAGTGCTGGGAACAAGTATTTTATTTTGGGCCTCTCTTGTTGTGTTGTCCTTTATTTTTTTATTTTGTGTTTATTATACTCTTGTGATGGTAGTCCTGAGAGAAGTGGCTGTCCCTGATAATGAATTTTTGTGTAGAGAAGTGAACCATTTATAAGGTGAAAGAGGGGAAGGGTCATCTTCGGGCTTGTCTACACCTATCCTTGATGGTGGTATGGCCTCATTGGTGGCACTGTTTTCCAATAAATCTGGGGAAGGTATGTCTGTATTCATTTATGGTTTGCATATAGCCACCAAATTAGGAAACTGGAGTTATGAACAGTTGTTAAATGTAGCTTGTTGGTAGGAGATGCCTGGACATACCTGGTGTACAATGATAAATTTCAGGAGGCTCAGTCCTTTGCCAACTTTAAGGGAGGGTTAGTGGGTCATTACAGGAAGAAGAATACCTCATGGTATTATCATCATCTTAATGGTGTAGTGCAGAAGCAGGTCACCAATAGAAGGTTTTGTGAACCACAGCAGGCAAATCAATGTCAATAAGTTTGAATTGACAAATGGTGATTGACAGTAAAACCATTTTGCAGGAGATGAAACAATAGACACTTGAGGCTTTTTTGTGGTGTTCCACTGACCAAAATGTCATGGAAAGTGTGTGTTAAGTTTCCAAGAAACATGAACAAGGCAGTGTCAACTGCAGTAGCTCTGACTGGAATTGTTTCTGTTACTAGACCAAGGGAAAAGATAAATGTGGTACTCCAGCCACTTTCAATGTTCTTTTCGAAACCACAGTGTTAGAGGTGCAAGCAAATGGGGCACTCTCCTCAAAATGTCCACAGGCACATAGATGATGGAATCAGCATAATGCTTGTGCCCCTGCATTAAATGGTACAGGAACTGTGTGACCACTATGCTGGTACAGGAACGGTGTGACCACTGCAATGTTCCCAGTTCAGAAAAGTCCACAGGCACATAGATGGTGAAATCAGTGTAACACTCATGCCCTTGCATTAAACATTACAGGGGGCAGAGTGACCACTGTGCAACATTCCAGTAAACTTGACTACAGGATACCCTGGTGCAAAATCAGTGACAGACATTTCTCTATTCAGTTTGTATAAAGGACAGAACATGTAAGCTGCTGTTAGATATGTGATCGCACGTATCTGTCATTAGCCAGTGTATATTGGCTATAGTAAATAGGTAAGTGATGTAGGTGGTGAAAGGGTAAAAGCTTGAATTTTCTCAGTTCCACATCATTGGGTTTCCAAGTGTGTGGGGGAGTTTCGAATATATTAAGCAGTTCCTAAATGTCATGCTGGGTCTGGACTTCCTGAATAATTACGCTAAAGTTGATCTGCACCAGTGCACATTAGAAGTGGATGAGACATTATTCTGTGTCAGCTTTGTGGATGTAAGAGCTGATCTGTTGCAAGGAACACCCGAGATGTCGCGCCAGAAGTAAGGTTCTGGATAAGGGGTGATGTTTTGACAAAGTGTGCCGTATTCGCAAGAGATAGGTGATAGCAAAGTAGTACCTGACAATATACATAATTTTGGTTCAGAGGAGGTGATGCTATGGAAAGAAACCCTTAGAGCTCACTTTGAGGTTTTAGAAGATGAATTAGAAAGGGATTTCACTGTGGAATATCAAAATCCCAGACAGTCTCTTAATTTAACTGCACTGAGGAGAAAAAGTGTTGCATCTGGAAGGATGTAAGAGAATAGATATGGAGAAGCTATTAGATGAATACACAAGATTGTTTAATCTGCCTGGGGACCACTGGTACAATACAGAATTCCCACTGGGAACAAGTTGTCAGTATACAAGGAACCATACCATGTCCACACTATTTGCAACCAGTAACAGAGGAGTTCAAAGACCAACAGCTTTGGGATAGAATCATAGAAGAAGGTGCTAGTTCCTGGCCATAGGTTCTGCTGCAATTACAGATTTGTAAATCCACAAATGGTCATCAATGCTTACCTCATGCCCAATATCACAAATGCCATTACTTCATAACCTTAGATTTACATAGTGGCTATTGCCAGTTAGAAGTAGCACCAGACAGCAATTTTGGTCTCATTTGGACACTTCCAGTAGTGTCAGGTGCATCTCATCTGAAAAATGTGCCGGAGAACTTCCAATGCATATTAGTCGGAGTTCTATGAGGCCTGAAACCAAAGCAATGCCTGGTATATCTAGATGACATAATAGTATGCTTCAAGAACATCCAGGAGCACATGGTGCATCTGCATGAAGTATTTGAATGGTTGTGTGCAGCACGACTGACCCTTAACTTAGAAAAGTGACCCTTTGTAGTGCAGGGGTATGTACCAACCCTCGGTTTGTGCAAGCTGTAAAAGATTTTCCAGCCTCTAGCATGGTAAAGCATATCATGGGATTGTGAATTTCTATAGAAAATACACTCCAAAATTTGCAGAGATAGCAAGACCCCCTATACAAGGTGCATTCAAGTTCTAAGGCCTCCGATTTTTTTTCTCCGGACTGGAAAGAGATAGAAACATGCGCATTGTTTTAAAATGAGGCCGCGGTCATTGTCAATACGTCCCAGAGGTGGCAGCACCGTATGGCAGATGGAATTTTACCGCCAGCGGCGAGAATGAGAACTGTTTCAAATACTTGAAATGGCGACGTTTTCCTTACTTGAACAGTGTGCAATCATTCGTTTTCTGAATTTGCGTGGTGTGAAACCAATTGAAATTCATCGACAGTTGAAGGAGACATGTGGTGATGGAGTTATGGATGCGTCGAAAGTACGTTCATGGGTGTGACAGTTTAATGAAGGCAGAAAATCGTGTGACAAAAAACTGAAATTACCTTGGGCTCGCACAAGCCGGTCTGACGACATAATCGAGAAAGTGGAGATAATTGTTTTGGGCGATCGCCGAATGACTGTTGAATAGATTGCCTCCAGAGTTGGCATTTCTGTGGGTTCTGTGCACACAATCCTGCATGACGACCTGAAAATGTGGAAAGTGTCATCCAGGTGGGTGCCACGAATGCTGACGGACAACCACATGGCTGCCCGTGTGGCATGTTGCCAAGCAATGTTGATTCGCAACGACAGCATGAATGGGACTTTCTTTTCGTCGTTTGTGACAATGGATGAGATGTGGATGCCATTTTTCAATCCAGAAACAAAGCGCCAGTCAGCTCAATGGAAGTACACAGATTCACCGCCACCAAAAAAATTTCGGGTAACCGCCAGTGCTGAAAAAATGATGACGTCCATGTTCTGGGACAGCGAGGGCATAATCCTTACCCATTGCATTCCAAAGGGCACTACGGTAATAGGTGCATCCTATGAAAATGTTTTGAAGAACAAATTCCTTCCTGCACTGCAACAAAAAAGTCCGGGAAGGGCTACGTGTGTGCTGTTTCACCAAGACAACACACTCGCACATCGAGCTAACGTTACCCAACAGTTTCTTCATGATAACAACTTTAAAGTGATTCCTCATGCTCCCTACTCATCTGACCTGGCTCCTAGTGACTTTTGGCTGTTCCCAACAATGAAAGACACTCTCCGTGTCTTGAATGCACCTCGTACATTTGTTAAAAAAAATTGTGACTCCAGGTTGTCAAGAAACATATCAATGGTTAAAGAAATTACTAACCACAAGTCCTGTTCTCATTTTTACAGACTATAAAAAACAGTTTGTTGTGTCCTGTGATTCCAGCAACCATGTCCTCAGTTGTGTCCTGAGCCAAGATGTGGTTGGGAAGGAACACCCCATAAACTACGCTTCCAGGCAAATGAATAAAGCATTATATGGAAAGGAAATGCTGGTGCTAATTTTTGGTATCACTTATTTTCGTTGTTACCTGTATGGGAGGCTTTTTAAGGTCATAACAAATGCACTGAAATGACTTCTAGAATTAAAGAATCGAACCAGTAGGCTAATCCACTGGACCTTAAGACTTAGCAAAATTAGCATTTGAGGTAGTACATCATCCAGGGAAGCTTCGTGGTAATAATAAGCTGCAAAGTACACACTATATAATGCATCAAAATAAACACAGGAGAGTGGTGCTGAGCTCAGGTAGCAAGCCCATGATTCTGCCTTTGCTGGGCACAGCAGATGGTGAGCCACGGAGTGCCACGTTGCAGAAAATTACTGGTGGCCACAGAGGAAACAATACACTGGGTGCTATATAAAGAACTTCATCTCTTGCTCTCAAAGAGCTGAGCTAAGTCATCAGCAAATACCATTGCAAAGTCTGCCTGAGGCAGGTAAATCTTTCCAGTTAACAGGTCTCGATGTATTTGGCTCTTTGGCACAAACACCAGCAGGAAACTGATTTGTACTAACCATAATTGATCATTTTTCAAGTTACTTGACCATGAGTGCCATACCAAACCAACAAGCAGTGGCTCATGGTTTTTAACTATTGAAATTCAGCACATGAGAAGCAATAATAACAGACCAATGCATGGACTTTATGTCTGAGTTATTTAAGCAGCTGTCGACTATTGCACATTAAGAAGTTACAGACTAGTGCCTGCTAGCTCTGTATAGTTACATGATGTGTACTTGTGCCCTCTAGAGATGGGATGTGAACTTTCACACACTGATTGGAACCACACCTCATTACACATGCCACAATATTACCCTCCTGTCACTGGTTTGCGCATTCCAGACTCCAGCCTGTTTCTTTTTTTAACTCTCGTTATACATAAGCCCACCAGACAAAAAGTAGTCTCCCCAGGACATGTCACGCTAATATTGTGCAGTACCCTCTCTAGTATTGATAATGGCTACAGTTTGGTGAGGAAGAATGTCCATATGTTTCTTTCAGATTGCCATATCCAACTGAAGATTTTTCACTGTACAAGCCTGACAGTAGCAGCTGATGGTAATGTTTCAGAAGGGATAAATAGGGATGGCACTGCATTTTGGGACTGGAGACATTATGGCATAGAGCTTCAGAAAAGGTGAGATAGCAGCGTGGATGGCACCAAGCTGTAGAGGGTGATTGGAAACAGTCTGTAAAGCTTGTAAGGATGTTGCAGGACACACTGTGCTGAAAAATGATTCTCAAGGAAAAAATTAAATCCATTGTGCTGTTTCTGAGTTAATTAGCATTTAAATTAGTGAATCAGGACACGGCACACACAAATTCAAGTGGCCTACCTGATGCAGTTAGTATCAGTTGCTCTTGTAGTACAGATGGTAGTGAACAAGCCCTCTCAGCCTTTGGCTCATGTTCGATCCTTACTGCTGTCTCATGTCCAATTTGTGCATCACTCTCTTGCTCCGTGTTACGAATT
This sequence comes from Schistocerca gregaria, assembly GCF_023897955.1. NCBI lineage: Eukaryota > Metazoa > Arthropoda > Insecta > Orthoptera > Acrididae > Schistocerca > Schistocerca gregaria. Next base: position 373,726,152 of record NC_064923.1, read on the forward strand.
CAAACAAAGAATACATTTCGCTACACTGTCTCTGGCAGGCTGCATGAATTTCCACGCACATTGGTTTCATTAGCGCTAACTTCAATGTCAGTTAACTTGGAAATGGTGCAACATGTCAAATTTTTTTCTTAACAATTCTTTCCCAGCACAACCTACCCTATAGGCTGTTGTTGATTACCTTTGTATCTGATGGACATACTTATTTTGAGCTTATGACATAATAATGCCAGAGAAGCTGTAATCAGGGTGTATATGACCCGGGACAACCGAGAGATCCGGGAAAAACACGGGATTTTTTTCATCTGGGAGAAAACTGGAAAAAATTCCTAGAATTTTTTGTTTTGTTTTAGTTTTCAGTTAAATTTTTGTAATTTTGACTGGCAAGAAACACTACTCTAACAAAGGATATTACTGTAGAGTAATATTGCAGCAATAAAACATGAACAAGAGAAGAAAAAAAAAGAAGAAACTTAAGTTGCAAAGGAAATGCGCCATATACGTCAACACAACAGAGTACTTATACAAGTGTCTGCCAAAAGCAAAATGTGTCAGAGTCTTTAGGAATACTGTACAATGCTACATTACAACAAATTGTCTCCGATGAGCGTGACATTACAACTGTTTAAATTAGATTCGTTTGAGCAGTTGCGAGCGGGCTCATGCGCTTGTGCAGTTTGAGTCGCACATGTGTAGTACCTTCACCCGTTTCTGGCTACAGAAGTGTGACTGTTAGCCATATAAGCAGTAGCAGCAAGCAGCAAGATGCTACCTGGAAAAATTTTACTGACGCGGCTGCCAGATTCAATGGGGGCAAATCGGGATATCTGCCCCGGACGGCAGGAATTCATATTATTGAGGAAAAAGCCTTTTTTTCACAAAGCGCCTAGTATCCAGCGCACATTGGTCTATCGATTATTCATATGATTTTGAAACACATCAAAGTTGGTTTTTGAACATTTATGAACATGTTGTTGTTTGTTGTTGTTGTCTCCAGTCCTGAGACTGGTTTGATGCAGCTCTGGACCTCTGTATATATAAAGTTGAACCTTATATTTAATACCTTACTCCTGGTGCAACACATTAAAATGTAGTTATTCTGATGAGAAAATTTTTAAGGAACTGTTTTACAAATAAGATCAATACTTTCATTTCTGAGGGTCATTACGGTAATGTAACTTCATTCACAAAGCCCATGTTTAGCAACATATTATATGCAGGAAGGAACAATTGTCATACTGTCGTTGTCGTTGTTGTTGTTGTTGTTGTTGCTGTTGTTGTTGTTGTTGTTGTTGCTGTTGTTGTTGTTGTTGTTGTTGTTGTCTTCAGTCCTGAGACTGGTTTGATGCAGCTCTCCATGCTACTCTATCCTGTGCAAGCTTCTTCATCTCCCAGTACCTACTGCAACCTACATCCATCTGAATCTGTTTAGTGTATTCATCTCTCAGTCTCCCTCTACGATTTTAACTCTCCACACTGCCCCCCAATACTAAATTGGTGATCCCTTGATGCCTCAGAACATGTCCTACCAACCGATCCCTTCTTCTGGTCAAGTTGTGCCACAAACTTCTCTTCTCCCCAATCCTATTCAATACCTCCTCATTAGTTATGTGATCTACCCATCTAATCTTAAGCATTCTTCTGTAGCACCCCATTTCAAAACTTCTATTCTCTTCTTGTCTAAGCTATTTATCGTCCACGTTTCACTTCCATACATGGCTACACTTCATACAAACACTTTGAGAAACGACTTCCTGACACTTAAATCAATGCTCGATGTTAACAAATTTCTCTTCTTCAGAAACACTTTCCTCACCATTGCCAGTCTACATTTTATATCCTCTCTACTTCGACAATCATCAGTTATTTTGCTCCCCAAATAGCAAAACTCCTTTACTACTTTAAGTGTCTCATCTCCTAATGTAATTCCTTCAGCATCACCCGACTTAATTCGAATACATTCCATTATCCTCGTTTTGCTTTTGTTGATGTTCATCTTATATCCTCCTTTCAAGACACTGTCCATTCCGTTCAATTGCTCTTCCAAGTCCTTTGCTGTCTCTGGCAGAATTACAATGTCATCGGCGAACCTCAAAGTTTTAATTTCTTCTCCATGGATTTTAATACCTACTCCGAGCTTTTCATTTGTTTCCTTCATTGCTTGCTCAATATACAGATTGAATAACATCGGGGAGAGGCTACAACCCTGTCTCACTCCCTTCCCAACCACTGCTTCCCTTTCACAGCCCTCGACTCTTATAACTGCCATCTGGTTTCTGTACAAATTGTAAATAGCCTTCCGCTCTCTATATTTTATCCCTGCCACCTTCAGAATTTGAAAGAGAGTATTCCAATCAACATTGTCAAAAGCTTTCTCTAAGTCTACAAATGCTAGAAACGTAGGTTTGCCTTTCCTTAATCTTTTTTCTAAGATAAGTCGTATGGTCAGTATTGCCCCACGTGTTCCAACATTTCTACGGAATCCAAACTGATCTTCCCCGAGGTCGGCTTCTACTAGTTTTTCCATTCGTCTGTAAAGAACGCGTGTTAGTATTTTGTAGCTGTGGCTTATGAAACTGATAGTTCTGTAATTTTCACGTCTGTCATCACCTACTTTCTTTGGGATTGGAATAATTATATTCTTCTTGAAGTCTGAGGGTATTTCGCCTGTCTCATACATCTTGCTCACCAGATGGTAGAGTTTTGTCAGGACTGGCTCTCCAAAGGTTGTCAGTAGTTCTAATGGAATGTTGTCTACTCCGGGGGCTTTGTTACGACTCAGGTCTTTCAGTGCTCTGTAAAACTCTTCACGCAATATCATTTCTCCCATTTCATCTTCATCTACATCTTCTTCCATTTCCACAATATTGTACTCAAGTACATCGCCCTTGTTGAGTTTTTAATGCCTGCATAGTGCACGTCATGTCTCTGCCAGGGAAATCCCCGTCGCATCTAGAAATAAACTTACCTGCAGACAGAAGGGGACGGGGCTATTCGAGCAGAGCGGAATAAAGCCGAACGGGTGAATGTCAATCGCTGTTTGTTTATGTGATTGACTGGGTTTGCGAACAATCAGTGTTGTTGTAATTACCAGCAAAATCTATAGATTCAGACTACCAGATTGGAAATAAACTACTAACAGGAATAACAGGTAAGAAAAATTACGTATTATCTTCTCGGTGTATCCAAGAAAATGAAATTTTGATAGAAAATTTTTGGCCAGACCGCTACACTAGTAACGGCTAGTAACGGACTCTGGTAGCAGACGCCTATGTTCTATTCTGGGAGTAGTGCGGAAAACGCATTGTACGAACACGTAATAATGTCTAACTGGAGAATAAATGCAGAATAACTAAGCAGTTGGTTGTGTCAGGGTTAGTGAAATTAACCGGAGAATTAAGTTTTGACACTGGCAGGAATAGTTACAGAACTAGTGATGACAAGATTGTTTGTTAGAATGAGGAAGGAGAAGAAATGGGGACATCATACAAATTATGGAAGAATATGAGGATTCCAAATTTATACAAAAAATTTGTACTGCTACTTTTTGATCTCATGCTTGAGACAGTGGACCATATGAATGAAATCTGAAACTATTTCCGAACATAAAGCTTTTTGCTTGTAGTAGGCCTAATAGGCATTTGATACTGGTACTTCGTGAATTATATTCTGTTGTGTTAAAAAAAGTGACAGTTCGTGCTAAAACAGTTTGTTTATTTGGTGTGTGTTACAATTGCTGCAATATTAGACAGGCCTATTTCATTTTATCTAGCAGACAGTGACAAAATACACATAATCAGATTGAGAAACCACACTAGTCTTGGCTACTGTTTGTATTAACAGCTTTTTCAGTATTATACAACATTTCGCATTTTTTTTTTTTTTTTTTTTTTTTTTTTTTTTTTTTTTTTTTTTTTTTTTATGTGGCACATGAAGTTTGATGAGGTAATAGATCCTTTCGCACAAAGGAAAGGACACCATGTAAAGCTGTAGCAAGGTTAGAGAGAAAAAAAATGCTAGGACTTAAGGACTGAAGAAATGTGTACTGTTTTGCTTGTCACTTGTCTTTATTGGTTTGGGGTGTATCCTATGTTTAATTTTGTGTTACACAAGAAAAGCAGGTTATTAGCTAATAGGTAATAAAGAGTGCAAATTTTCTGAAGAGTTCTTGTTCTCTGGGCTATAAATAATCCCATCCAATATTAATTGCGTGTTAAAAAAAAAAAGAAGGGCTAGATATCAAACTGGCAGACTGGGAGCAGGAAAGACAAGACAGGACATTTTAACTTCCACTGTCCTGAATATTGTTTGATGGCATCCATTACAAAATATACGTTTGAATTCCAGAGAGCGAAGTACAGTGACGTGTGATAGAAGAATGCTGTGTGGAGAGGTGTGGCACTGCACTTTGGCACATTTAAGACCAAATAACATGGCTTACATTTCCTCGAACACATGTTTTATATGCCAGACTCACAGAAAGATGTGCACTATAAAATGAACATATTTTTGAAAAGTTGCTTTTTTTTTCAAATATTTTGCATTCTACCACAAACTCATGAGGGAGGAAGGAGGGGTGGGGAACCAGTATCTAGTATTGACGTGGTTCGGAAATATCATAGATCCAGAGCTGATGCACAGAGCTGTCTGAGTTGTTGTGGGGAGTGGATAGTCTCCATGTGACCCGTGTTTACAATTAGTGATTTTGCTGTTTCCTCTTTGTTTATTGCTCTCACGTCAAATGAAAACAAAACAGATTTCTGTGGCTGGGAGCTATCAAGTGAATTAAAATTCATTCACATAGTTACGGAAGGCTAAAATATATTATTAGTTTCTGATTTTATTTCCACCTTTATGACAGTCAAGCATTAATCGCCTTGCAGAACAATGAAGTTATTTTTGTCGGTTTGCTAGGGAAATTTGGCTTTTATTAATCTTTCCGCTGAGTCAGTCAATTTATTTGAAACCATGGCCGCATGGGTAGCAGCCGGAGCAAAATAATCAGGGTGCCAACAAGACTGAGCAGCAGACACCAGAGACCATCTAAAGATGGCAACAAGTCTGTCTGCTGAAATATTGTGGAGTAATTACAGCGTGACCTGGCCAGACACCTGAGAATTATAGAAGTTGTAAATAAGCTGGGGAAACAGCGGTCTGCATATCTCCTATCCTTGAAGACTGATTAATTTGAAATAAAATATTTAATAATCTAGAAATTGAAATTGATTCTGAAATCATTCACAAATTCCAGTAAAAAATTAGGAGCTAAAATTCTAATTCCTGGAAAGAAAGTTGTGGCTGGAATACAGCTGCACTCAGTGCAGTGCACATCAAATCGCAGAGCTCGAAGACTTTTATGTGAGGTTTGTGAAATTAATAAATAACTGTCTGCAGGCTTGCTCGCAGTTTTATCGAGCTTTCAGTTTCTCCATACCGCAATAAATTTCAGAAATTTTGAAAGAATTGTCTAGAAATAATAAAGAGGCATAAAGAACTAGTTAATCCTCATGGTGTGCTTGGACAGACATTTATTAATGAATCTTCCATCATGAAATTCAACAACTTGTTGTATAATGAGCAATGGAATTGGTAATACTAATTCCAGGTACACCCCTGACTCCAGTACAGTTCCAGAACCATAGCAATGAGATCACATACTTCTTCTTGATAAAGAATAGAAACAATAAAATGTAGCATGGAGATCAAGCTCATGGAATGCAGTAGACTGCTACTGTACAAATAATGTTAACTCTGGCAGTAAATTGGTACTTTGCCAGTACATAGATTTGATTTGAATATGTAAGTGAAACATAATAAAAAGGTACAATATAAGGTTATAATCTGATAAGGTTTAATCACCACTGTTCATAAGACCTCCTTTGTCAGATAGCATCTCTCCACTGTATAAGTCTTCCAAATCCCTTACCTGGTGACATTTGATGTCTTTATTAAAATGAAAGTGCAATACGAACTATGAAAACTAAGTATTTGTCTTGTAATACAAGCTTTTACAGTTAATATTTTCAAATTTTTACATTGTAAAATCTGTTGTAATTATCTCTATCATGAAGTAATTTTCTGCTATGGGACACTGCACCTGAGGATGTGGTGATTATTTGTAAAGATTCACCATATTATACAAAGATAATATATTGATTATAAATTATACAAAGATATATAAAAATGAGTGATTCCAACGTTGCACTGCTTTTATAAGCAGAGCAACCGGGATGCTTCTTTGTATCTGCTCGATATTATGATGAGAAAAGAACAATATTTTTGTGTGAACCTAAAATACAGATTTGGTTCACATATGAAAATGCTGTTCTTATGTTGTGACATTCTCAAAATGTTCTGCAAGATCCCCCCTTTGAACAGGAGTGGCATCAAGAGCTCAGATAGTCAATAAATTGCACTATATGCTTCATTTAGTTCCAAGCTCCCTGTCTAGTTTGACTCCATATTTCCTGTAAAACGTATTCCCATGTTTTCAAAATTCTTAGGCTTTTATAAATCTTGAATGTTACCCAGTTTATTTGGTTGCACTGTGGGTGAGCTCATGTTATTATGTTGAGTTATCAATTACACATAATAACAATTGTTTTTATATTCCTTTAGACAGGTGCCGTTTTTTCTTCTGTGGTGGACAATATGTGCATTGGTTTCTGTCCACTTTTGCTTTGATTATCAGGGCACAAGCCTGTAAAGAAATTCAAATAGTTGTGCTTCCTATTTATATTTTTTTCCTTAATCAAAATATAATGACAGTGTTGTACTTGTGTAGAACTTTGTTAACATTGTCAGAAACTGTCTTCAGTAATGGCACGGAAAAGATCTCTTTAATGGTTCTCTCTTGCAAATAACACTTCTATTTTCAGCATGCAGGAGTGTGTTTCTTTTGGTGTTAAACAACACATTTCCTTTGAGGGTAGTTTTGCTAATTTAGTTCTTCCTCCAAATACTGTCTTCAGAATCTTAACCCAGTCAGCTAACAACTTGATTAATTCTCTTGTCTAATAAGAATGTCAATTGGAGACATTGGATAGGTGTATCTTTCTGTGGGAAGGTTTTCTAGACATTTTTGAATTCTTTCCACCAGTACATCATAGTGCCTGCACACCCAGAAAGTAAAGTCAGATCATTTTGTACTATTTTGTAACTACAGCTGTTCCTTCCTCCAGTGAGGCTATGAGACTATAAGTTCAATAGCACTCAAATTCGAGAGCTTATCAAATTTGGCATTAAATAAATCAAGCAGTCCTCTTTGTTGGCTGCCTAAGTTTTGATGTCATTTAGAGTATTCAGCTGGTGCAATATAGTGAGCAATAGCTCATAGGTATCTGCAGAAATATTTCCAAGGTGGGCAAGATCCTAAAATTGTAGTTTTGATATAGCTGAGTTGGTGAGTTTGAGAATGCATTGTGTCTCACAAAATAAATTTGAAAGTAATTAGGTAAAACTTAATGTTCCACATGTGTTTAATAGTTTTCCACCCAACAAGGCTGTGGAATTTTATCTGGGAGGATAGCTGTTCAAATACCCATCCGACCACCCAGTATAGGCTTTCATTGATGCTCTTAAATAGCTTATGGTGAATGATGAGATGATTTGTTTGAAAGGGCATGGGCACTTTCCTTCCCCAATCTGAGATTATGCTCTGTTATAACTAATTAAAACCTAATCTTTCCCCCTTCATTAGGCTAGCATATATTCATAAAATAGGGTTTCATGCATCTATCAGTAATGTTGGTTTGACACTGGTAGTTAAAAATCTGCAGGGGAGGGGAAAAAAAGAGAGAGAGAGAAATCAGTTTGATGGGAAAAAAATCCTGGTTAGCTAGTAAAACATGTGACTGACTAATACTTCTCAAAATGGAGAAAATAAACTTTAAAAATGATTATTCATCATACATTCAATTTGTAACACTTTTCTAGAATGAGTTTTCACTCTGCAATGGAGTGTGTGCCAAACCAAGACTCAAACATACGTTGTTTGCTTTTTGTGTGCAAGTGCTCTGCTTAATGAGCTATTCAAGTGCAGCTCATGACCTGCCCTCACAGCTTTGCCTCTGCCAGTACTTTGTCTACCTTCAAAACTGACTAATACTCTTCAAAACAGAAAAAAAGAAAAACTTTCCAAGACATGCAAATGGTCGCTGGAGAACCACAAGTGTGGTTTTCCAATCTCTTTAAAAATTCCAGCAAGGGCCAGTGACTGTAAAGCACTTGAGAGTACATATTTGAGCCAAGAGCTCACAGTCAGAATGTAGGAAACTTTTGGAGCAATCGTTTGGAAAAATTATAGAACAGGACATTCCTGTCTGTAAATGAGATGAGGTATTTCCAGTTCCTACAATATATCATTGGGATTGAGCAAGATGCTTAACAAAATGGTGCAGATATAGAGCCAGGAAATCACAGCCACCCCATGCAGCTCAGAATCACTCACAGGCATGTCTCGACAGGAATTCAGTGACTGAAGAGGGATTCTCACCGATAACCATTACCAACATTTCATGCACACACCACAGATGCAAATATAATTCATTTTATCTTCCAGACTTCAATGAGAGCTCTAAATATTAAAAATGTGCAGAACATTTGTGTACTAGGCTAGTAACAAATTAACTCATGTGACTGTAACTAATTTTTAATATACATAGTGTTTGATGTCATTTTGATCAGCATTTGAGAGTAATACATTGTGTCATCCTTTTAATCAATATTGACCAATAGGGTATTTGACTGTTTTCTGGAAATTGTCTTAAATGATTAATTATGTCATTTTATGCTCCTAACATGCTTTTTTTCCCTCTTGAATTTCAGTATTATTTTATAAAAATGGAAATGAAATTCATATAATTTGAAATCCCACTGAAACACTCCTCCCAAGTCATGTTATGGCTGTGACATCACTGGCTAGCTTGCTGCTCCTACTGTCATAAAGCTAATTCACAGTGATGTCTTGTTTTGGAATTTATGTTTTGGAAAATGGATTACAAATGGTGTGTAGTGCCAGACTACACAAATTGATCTATAAAAACTCCAGAGGATGAGAATATGTGTAAGATATGGTTGCATTGTACCGGCAAATTAACCACAATGTCGACGCACAAGTTCACTAGCTTGCTTACAAATGTGTTACACCATGAGGTTAACATTAATTTACCTCCAAGATATGTTCTCCCACTGAACAACAAAGGATAGTGTCATTCAATGAAATTAAACTCGTAGTGAATATTGTCATTTTATCCAACTATATCTCAATTATTTGGTAGTCTAATGTCATCGAATTTTGTAAGATGATGTACATAGATTGCTGGTTGGAATCTAACCTGAAAGAACATTTTAAATTATTTGGAAAACATCTTGACAGTCCTCTCATATGAAAACCAAATGACAATTACAAAACTTCAATACACTGAACAAAATATTTTTGGTTTTTACTTGCTGTTTACATGTGCTTACATTTGCAATTGCTGTTCATACATGCCACATTCAAAAAAATATTTTCTAGTTAATGTGACCACACACTTTTTATTTCATTGGAAGCAATGCCTTTGTCTTCATACTGTCCAGCTAAAATTTTTATTGTTTAAACTTCTGCAGTTTCATTATCTCAGATAAAGATGAAGAAAGTCTGCTTCTGATGCTAATGTAAGTTTATACTCACAAATATCACAGTCCTTACATTTGTGTAACTTGCATGTTGTATACACTTTATATCTTTCTGTGTAGCTTCATCATTCTACACCTCATTGTACTGGGGCATGTGGTGGTAACCTCCGCTACTAGCAAGTGCTTTCCAAAAAAAGTGAATTGTTTGTAAAGTAAATGCATTTATCCTCTGCTGTCCATTTCTCAGACAAGATTAATGTGAAGCTACATGTAATATATCCAAAAATTGAAACACTGCTACACTCAGTTCTTGCTAATGCTTTTTTCTTCTTTTGTATAAAACATTTAAAAATGTATGTGATCCTTTCAGGATCTGACGTGACCTCTTTATCAGCAGTCACATGCACTATCTGTTGTGCTACCAAACTTCTCCTGTGTGCAGGATCTCTTGTGAGTGTCTTTGACAGAAAAAATCTGCACTAAATTTGGCCAAGAATAATTTCATTATGCCTTGGGTCATTGTTTAATTATAGTATACAGACCCATTTGCAAAAGTTCTGCAGTTCCTTAGTTTTGAGCGACTTCAGTGATGTTGTAGGGAGCAGGGAAAAGAATGTTTGTCATTGGACATTTCCCCTCTTTAAATGGGTGGAACATAAACACATCAATTTTCGTAAGGCTTCCACTATCAGAATTCACAAATATCTGTAATTTTATATTAAGTTTGAAAATCATATTTAGGCCAAAATATGTCTGCTTGTGTCTGTGTATGTGCGGATGGATATGTGTGCGTGTGTGTGTGTGCGCGAGTGTACACCTGTCCTTTTTTTCCCCCTAAGGGAAGTCTTTCCACTCCCGGGATTGGAATGACTCCTTACCCTCTCCCTTAAAACCCACATCCTTTCGTCTTTCCCTCTCCTTCCTGAAGAAGCAACCATCGGTTGCGAAAGCTAGTAATTCTGTGTGTGTGTTTTGTTCTTGTGCCTGTCTGCCGGCGTTTTCCCGCTTGGTAAGTCTTGGAATCTTTGTTTTTAATATATAGAGTAACTTGTGGTTTAGACTCTGAGGAGTGAGGAAGGGACTTTGTGTTTAGTGCCGGAAGCGGATGATGAGTTCTTTCTGCTGGATGTGAATAGTAAAGTTTGTGACTGATTTCTGGGTGGGATGGCAAGTGGACATATACTTGAGTTTTTAAGACTGATTATTTTTCAAATGTATAACAACTTCATGAGTGACACTCATAAACTAGAAGTGAAAAAAATGAGGACTTGTTTTGTAGACTTGAGAGAGTCAGGTTGCAGTTTGGCTATTTGTGTGACTGTTTTTTTTAAAGACAAATGGCAGCATAGTAGAAGTCCATCATGACTTAGAATTTTTCACCGAGTGTGAATGTGGAGTGACTGTAAAGTTTTACAGGGAATGTTCCAGACGTTACTGCACCTATACGCTGAGGTGGCAATAATCATGCGATAATGATACGCACATAGACAGATGGTGGTAGTACTGTATATACAAGGTATAGAAGGACAGTGCAGTGGCAAAGCTGTCATTTGAACTCGGGCGATTCATGTGAAAAGGTTTCTGATGGAATTATGGCCACAGGCTGAGAATTAAGAGACTTTGTGTTCAGAATGGTAATTGGATCATGGGACATTCCATTTCAGAAATCATTAGGGAATTCAGTATCCTGCAATCCACAGTGACAAGAGTGTGCTAAGAATACCAAATTTCATGCATTAACCTTCACCATGGACAATGCAGTGGTCGATGGCCTCCACTTTAACGACTGACAGCAGTGGCATTTGCATAGAGCTGTCAGTGCTAACTAAAATGCCACCCTTAATGTGTGAGAGGAAAGCATTTTAATTGCCACTGATGCTGAGTGTGAATAAAATATACAGTTTTTAGTTATATCTATAATTGAATAGTGGTAATAGTGAATTCTCAATCATACCATAAGAGCAATTTAATAGTTTGGCCCTCCACCATTCACAAGTACAAAGATGAGTGAAAACTAGAAAATTTCAAACACAGTTAATAATAGTTCACATAATAACTTAGCTGCTCCATATGATGAGACACTCAACTTCGATATGCTTGGGGGTTGTTGCTTCAGAAAGTCTAGAGTCCATCATTGCTGATGTACTAGTTTTTAAACAAAAAACAGTGTATACCACTTTTCTTGTTTTGCATTATGACTACATAGTATATACATTGATGATAGGTACATTTTATCATCTGAAAGCCTCCAAAAGAGTCTCACACAGACAGCTTCTGAAAGGCAATAAGGCAGACTCACTGCCTCTCACTTACTACTTTCATACTACTACTACATCCTTACTGGGCACTGCCTCTCCTGTGTGACTCATGTGCCACTTCCTTTTATCTAAAACAAAACAACTGAATACATTGTAAATGTAAAATTTACAAAACAACAATTAAGTCATTAGATGATTCCAGTTACTTACACCAAAAATGGGCCGCATATTGCTCTACATGCTCTGATATGCAGTTTGGAAGAGTGTACTTAATTTCGTATACAATTTCAATGAGTTCTACAGTACAACAATTTAAAATACATTTTAGTCATTTATGACCAAATTACTGTGAATAAGACATTGTTATTGGTGTCTAAGATAGTTCTCAAGTAGAGCTATTGTTTAAAATAACCATAATGAATAAATATTATAGCTTTTCGTGAAACAGGGGAGAAGTAAATTTTCAAGAATTTGTGGTGCAACATGTCTTAACCCTATAACTGTTCTGGATGTGTTAATGTGCATGCCTTTGTACCTGTCCCTGTATGCTCTGAATGTGTTTACGTGCACCACCACTCCTTCTACCTGGTACTCTGAACGTGTCTACGTGTAGACACATCCAGAACAGTTAAAGGGTTAACAGTTCATATCACGAAATGTCAAAGTTGGATTATTAATGAATGGCTTACTCCCCTTAGTTGCTAATATAAACCGCGTAACATACTAATGTGATATTTAATCTGAAATAGTTAACTCATTTGTACTAATTTTTTAAAAGGCAGATTACTACTGGAACTGGGTATAGATAATAGTATTATAAGTACATAAAGTTAAAAATTCGAGCTAAAATGATCTCTTCAGAGAATGTTCACATGGGAATGGAATTCAGATTGGAATGGGAAGATAGTCCCATTTCATAACAAACAGGGAACACTACATGAAACAACCACAGAAATCAACGTGGAACATATGAAGAACATATCTACTGGGACAGTGTGGTGAAATGTGGTGTTAATGGACTATGGTAGCAGATGACCAATGTAAATGCCTCTGCTAACAGCAGAACATGGCCTCTCATGGGATTGTGACCAAATTGGTTGGATCCTAGATGACTGGAAAACCAAGCCTGGTCAGATGAGCCCCAATTTCAGTTGGTAAGAGCTGAAGGTAGGGTCAGTGTGTGGTCAGTATGACTCTGTACAAGCTGGTGGTGGCTCCATAATGCTGTGGGCTGTGTTTATGTGAAATGGACTGTGATCTCTGGTCCCACTGGACTGATCATTGACTAGAAATGGTTATGTTTGGCTACCTGGAGACAGTTTGAAGCCATTCCTGGACTTCATGCTCCAGAACAATAATGGAATTTTTATGGATGACAATGCACAGTTTCATCGGGCCACAAATTTTGGCGATTGGTTTGAAGAACATTCTGGATAGTTCTACTCAAGTGAATGATTTGGCCATCCAGACTGTCCAACATGAATGCCAGCTTTTATGGAACATAATTGAGAGGTCAGTTCGTTCACAAAATCATGCGCTGGCAACACTTTCACAATTATGGATGGCTAAAGAGGCAATGTGGCCCAATATTTCTGCCTACGGCTTCCAATGACTCTTGTGGAGACCATGCAATGTCAAGTTGTTGCACTACAGCACGCAAAAGCAGGTCCAACAAAACATTAGCAAAACATTAGAAGGTATCCCATAACTTTTGTCGCCTTAAACTGCTCAACAATAAAAATATTTTCCTCCAAGCTAAGTTTGAAAGCTGAATTACTTCACAACGGCAACTGTCTTTGTTCTGTTCCTTTTGATCATGCAGTTCACATGAAGGAGACTTACACAACATGAAAGCCCTCATTGACTCACTCAAATGTGCCGAACACAGATTAAAATATGTGTTGATCTAAAAGTCATTGCTGTTCTTATAGAAATGCAACTAGAATACACTAATTACTGCTGGTTTTTATGTATGCGGGACAATAGAGATAGAAAATCACATTATATTGAATCACACTGGCCTGCAAAAAACCTAGCAAGAAAAGTATTGTTGCTAAGTCTCTTGTGGACCCAAAAGATGATGATCTTTCACCCCTACGATTAAAGCTGGAGTTGATGAAAAAATTTTCATTGGTTCATTGACCAAGTAGGACATGCCTTGAAGTACTTAAGAGGCAAATTTCCTACATGAAGTAATGCTAACATTAAGAGAGGTATTTTTGTTGGGGTTCAAATTTGTCAACTTGTAAAGGATCCTATGTTTGATTGAGTTATGGATGGGAAAGAGAAGGAAGTTTGGGAAGCCTTCAAGAGATTATTCATAGATTTTTAAGCAACAAAGGAGATGATAACCATTCTCAGCTGTTGGCAGTACTCCTGCAAAAATTCCATCTTCTCGAATGCAACATGTCCATTAAGGTACATTTTCTCCACTACCAGTAGACTTTTCCCCTCCTTGTTGTGGAGCTGTCAGTTATGAATTTAGTGTATTGGGACACAGATATCAGGACCACTGGAATGAAGCAGTACTTGCAGATTACAGCTGGTCTCTGTGTAGGGAAGCTACAGAACTCAGTCACAGGAGGAAAGCCAAAAGACAACTAGCTCATGAAGCCACCACATGGTGCTTTTCAGACCCAACCACCTGCTACGGGTTCTTCCATCACCTTAGAACTCTTTGAATGTAATGATCATTAAAAAAAATCATCTCTACTTAAAATGTTCTTGACATATTTAATTAAAATGTATCATTTTCTATTAATCTGCCAAAATAGAATGTTTCCACCTATTGTGAATCACAGAAACTAGAGCTAATAAAATTTTTTCTTTGTGATATTCATTCTTTTTTCTACCCAAAATTAGCAATATTTGACTCATAAAGTGAGGAAAATACACAAAAATATTTTTTTTGTTGGCAAGTGGTAAGCAGAAGACGGTGATGGGATCATTGGTTTTTACTCATGATGATGATGATGATGATGATGATGATGATGATGGCAGAGACAACCATAGAAAGCTCAAGTGTTTTACTTGAAGTGATGTGGCTTGTTAACCAACATTAACAGTTTGAATAATTAATAAGGTGTGTTGATAAATGATAACAGTTTGATCATTAATCATATATTGCCTGAAGCTATTTCTTTTTCTTTCTTTTTTTTTTTTTTTTTTTAAAAAAAAGCTTTCAGCTACCGTTTACTGAAATATCTAATGGCACTAGTAGAATATTGTTTTAGTAAATAAACAATTGAAATTCAAAGCTATTCCATGTTACACCTTGCTTACTTGTAAACAACTCCAGCTATATTCTGTTATTTGAATCACAGTTAACAAGTCCACAAATAAAGTATAAACTTGTAATCTTTATAAATATGAACTGTTTTGCAGTGGTGTGAAATTGGTCACCACACTAAATCTGATGAGCCAGTATCAAGTAATTCTGATCATACATTTAAGTTCCTCTCCCAAGATTAAAACTGAGTAGTAGTTTGTACACTCCTGGGAGTTTGGAAGTTGCAGAGTGAAAATTCAACTTGGAAACAATCCCCTAGGCTGTGGCTAAGCCATAACTCCAAAATGTTCTTTCTTCCAGGAATGCTAGTCCCACAAGACATGCAGAAAAACTTCTGTGGAGTTTGGAATGTAGGAGATCAGATACTTGCAGAAGTAAAGCTGTGAGGGACGGGTTATGAGTCATGCTTGGACAGCTCAGCTGGCAGGGCAGTTACTCATGAAGGGCAACCATCTTATGTTTTTATAACACTTTTATTTATTTATGAAGCGTAATATCTGATCATTTTAATGGATTCAGAGTATTAATTTCATACATTTAGTTAACAGGCATAGCAAAACTTGAACAAAATGTTTTGTGGAAGCAACATTTTTTGGTTGTTCCATGAAAGTTAAACAAGTGCCAGCATTTGAGGAGATGAATGTGGGAATCCTTTGAAAATAGCCTTAAATTTGCCAATAGAACTGACTCTGAATAGCCTAAGACTGTCTTCCTTAACATTCCTTTGGCATTTTCTCGAATGGACCACAAATGGCCTGCCAGGTATGAAAATCCAATAGTAGGCACTGCAGTATTGCTTCTTCAGCATCCTGAACGCTGCAAGCTTCCTCTTGACAGTCCAGCATCCTCAAAATACAATGCATGGGACAGTGCTTTTCAGGTGGATGTCACAACAAGTGGGGCTTTTCTTACATCAACACTGCCCAGAAGAATATATCTGGACCTCCAGCCCAGCCAAAGATAATTGTTACTGGGACTTAAGTTGCATCTGTCTCATCAGCTGATGTTAGACCTGTCCTGTCCTGACATCAGAATGGGCTCTGGACTTGACCACCACTTGAGCCTTAAGTACTTCAACTTTGGCCCTGGTGTCGACTCCAGGCACCAGCACTGATGCAGCTTCAGCACGATCTGGCTGCCTCCTCCTTCCAAATGGGCAATGAGACACAGTCATGGGCCAACTAGTGCCAGTTAACTTGATGCTCTTGGGCACTGAACTGGGTCCACACCCATGAAATCATTCACCACACTCTAATGCCTAGCACTGTGTCGTCTCCAGAGATCCTGGGTTTTTCCCAGTCTATGCTGAGCACAGCTTGCAGCTCAGCACTTGCTGCTAACAGCATTTGCTGTTGGCTGCTATCTGTTCTGGCCTTTTCTGATGCCAGCTAGTCTGTGAGGCCACTGCAGCCAGCTGCCTCCAGAACTGCTAGCATCACATTCTGCTGACTCTGCAGTTAATGACTATAGGCAATGGCTGGCTTGGCCGTGTAGAATGATCTGCAATAGTATCCTTAGCAAATCACCTTAGAGTTTCAGAAGGGTTGCTCTATCCAATCATATATACAGAAACAGAAGTTTGGTCTCACCCTCGCTTTTGAAAAAGACACAACTTATTCATTTCTGCGCATTTAGAGGTACTATACCAATGATAGATGTCACAATGGCGAGGAAATAATAAATGTGGTGGAAACTTCAAAATTCTTAGTGGTCCATATTGATGAGAATTTAAACTGGAAAAAACACATTTTGGAACTTCTAAAACAACTTAGTTCAGTCACATTTGCACTTAGAATCATTGCCAATCTTGGCAAGAGGCAAATCAGTAAGTTGACATATTTCGCATATTTCCATTCAATAATGTCAATTGGGCTAATGATCTGGGGTAACTTATCTTTAAGAAAAGAAGTCTTCATTGCACAAAAATGTTCTGTGAGAATAATATATGGTGCTCAATCGTGATCATATGTAGACACCTTTTTAAGGCATTGGGACATTTTGACTACTGCTTCACAGTATATTTATTCCGTTATGAAATTTGTTGTAAATAATCCACTACAATTCAAGAGGATGATGTACTAATTACAATACCAGAAGGAAAAATGACATTCATTACTCCACATTAGGTTTGTCATTAGCACAGAAAGGGGTGCAAAATGCAGCAACAAAAATTTTTGGTCATGTACCCAGTGATGTAAAATATCTGACAGACAAAGTAATATTTGATAACAAACTGAGAGAGTTTCTCCTTGATATCTGTTTCTATATTGAAATGTTTGTGGACAATATTAAGACGTCAACAGGTATGAGCTAAAATAGAGGCTGATGTTATAGGGTTTGCAAGAGGCAGAACAGAGGATGTTAGATGAGTTTCCACCATGATTGTCTTCTGAGTTATCAAGCAAAGTACAGGCAGAATTCCCAAAGAACTTGGGTGAAGCCATAGGCACTCCACTGGAACTGGAAGAATTAGACACTGTGACTGGAGTCCAGAATAGGGCACTGGGAACAAGATTGCAGACGGAAAACTAATAACAGGCACGATAGAGGGACATGGGGCGAGAACCACAAATTAAATGGCTGTCAGGCTCAGGGTTGTCAAGTGGCACTCCAAGTAAGTAGAAACACAACTAATGCATGCAGTGGTGGCTTATTAGATGGAAAAGACCATAATTTTTTGCTAGACATGGGTTTTCAGTTTGTAACCTTATGAACTGTATGACCACTGCACAAAATATTCAAAAATGGCTGATTAAGTTGCACATCATGTAGGTGGTAGGTTTCAATGAAGATATGTAAGCAAGTGCTAGGGAGTAGTCCAAGCCGCTGCAGCAAATTGTGAGAGAAGGTGGGGGTTGCTGTCCAGTGGGCTGCTGGGCAGATGCAACTGGGAATTTCTGTGACAGGTAGGTAAACTGTACTGCTGCTTGCCTGTGAATGCCAAGCAATATGCCTAGGGTCTGACTGCACTGAAACTAAAAGCTTTGACTATTTACTAAAACATGAAAACCACTTCCAGACATGCTACAGAAAATCTGATGACAGTGTCGGAATTGCAATAAAGAGATGAGCTCAATAAAACTTATTACCATATTAATACAAATATTAGCAAAATTATCAATAAAATTGATTATAAAACTGTGACAAAAGGTATAGACTATATGTACAACACACAATTGGATAGGTCTTCAAGTCATCTATAGGAATGATCATATTTATCTTATTGAACAAATACACTAATTGTCATAAATAATTTATTTAATGTTGATTAAACTAGTGCCAAAACAAAGAGTTCTCACAGATATGCTATAGATTAGCATCAGCATGACTGTTTTGCCCTTTTATTCAAATTTGTTTATGTTTGTTTAGTAAGAATCACAATAAGTTAATGTTTGTGAGATGATTATTTGAGCAGCATAGTATGGCAGTGGCAAGCTGAATAATGACTCAAATTAGACTAGCTTTTGCCCTTCCATCTCATGATGCAGAAAAATGTAAATTAACGTTGATTCTTCTGTGCTGTTTAACAAAATAATATTTGTCAGCTTACTGTCTCAATATGTATATTATATATGTTGGAAGTAACTAAATATTGTAAGATATGTACTAATTGGAATGGTTGTCTAACTTCAACATGCTCAATTGAGTGTAGCGGTTAGTCGTTTCATAGTTTTAAGTATTGTTTTGGGGATGGAATTATTTCAGTGTACACCTATTTAGGAATTAGGGATTTTTCAGTGCGACTGTTTGGGACTGACTTAATATTTGAATAGTGATTTCTACTATAGCTATTGTGACTTAACTTTGCCTTGGCGGATTGGTTATTGAATGTAGCCTTGAATGAACTTAGTGAACCATGAGAATTTAATTCAGTTTGACTAGTTTGGGTGCACTGAAAATGTCTTTGGTTTACACTTGATATTTCCTGTGAAAGTTCTGCCTGCTCTGTTAGGTCACTTAATTGAGCTCTTATTATTTCACTGTGTTTCAGTATTAGTCTGTGTAAGGCATCCATTTGAACTGGTCTGAAGAAATGGACAGTTAACTTTAATCCCATGTGTAGGCTACAGCTGAAGGATCGATCCTTTACTGTCTCCAGTATTTATTAATTTATTCGTCTAATGTTGTTTTATAAAATTTTCACTGATGGTCTTTTAAATATACCATGTAACTACTGCTTCCATAAGGATGTGAAGCAGCAGTGTATGACCAAAATTTTAATTTTCCGATGAACCACATACAACTTAAGGTTGTGTGCACACCCTATGGTAGTAGAGTAGCGACAAATTTATTTTGTCTAG
Organism: Schistocerca gregaria; assembly: GCF_023897955.1. NCBI lineage: Eukaryota > Metazoa > Arthropoda > Insecta > Orthoptera > Acrididae > Schistocerca > Schistocerca gregaria. Next base: position 373,745,615 of record NC_064923.1, read on the forward strand.
TGATTAATTCCACAAGAGATGTCAGTTAACAAAACCCCCAGTGTGAAGTTGCAATTTGGTTGGCTCATCCAGGATCTGAATGTAGTTGCAATTCACTGTTAAGACTTGTTTTGGAATTGGGTTCCATATCAATATTTTAAGGCCATAATGACAGACGATTATTGTGGTGGTTCTGAAGTTTAGACACTGTGAGAGTAGCAGCAGCAGTAGCAGCAGTAGTATTAGTAGCTATGGAGTTGTTGTGTATTGGTGCACATTTGGTGTAACAGTAGGTACCAGCTACATGATACCATAGTATGTGCCTGGTGACTGTGCTGCCATGTCTTTGTGTCACAACCTCTGCATTGCAAGTTTTGTGCCACTCTGCACTCATGCTAGAGTCTTCACAGTGCTGCTACCTGCATCTGTCCCACAACCTGTCCATGCTGCTGTTAGTGCAGAGCCTTCATGTTCATACCACCACCTGGCAATGCCACAGTTTTACTGGACTGCCACATCCATGCAGCTGCTTGTCCATGTTGTAGTTGTTGGAGGGCCAGCGTGTTCACACTGCTGCCTACCCATGCCACAGTTTCTGCTGGGTCACTGCATCCATGCAGCTGCGTGTCCACACTGCAACCGTTGCAGGGTAACATATTCACACCACTGCCTGGCCACTCCACAGCCATCACAGGACCGCCCTGACTGCATCGACATCTGTCTGAGACACAGCATCTTGGCACTATTGTGTCTGTCCACACCACTGTATGACAACAATGTAACTGTCACAGGACTGCTGTATCAATACCAACATCATTCCAAGCCACAATGTCTCAGTGCCATCGTCCCTGTGCGTGTTGCCATATAGCCATACCACATGTCTTTGCCAGTGTCTGTTCACGATGCAGCATCTCTGCCTCATTATCTCCATGCTGCAGTGTCTCCGTACCACCAGTTCCATACCACGTGGTCTCTGTGCTGCCAAGTCTCCATGCTGCAGCATCTTCATACTGCTGCTTCCATGACAAATTATCTCCCTGGCACTGCCTAGCTGCTGTCTGCTGCATTGTCTCTGTAGTGCTATCTCTTGCCACAGTGTCTCACTGCACAGATGGTGAGCCCAGACATCAACTTCACAATGCATCATACCATAGTAGTGAGCAAAAGAATTTTGCGGCAAGTACAACATCAGTTGCAATTCTATGTTTGTGTTTTCAATCACCAGCCATGATTGACAAAATCAAAAAATCTCTGAGTGATTGTGGATAAGATAGTGTATGTGGTTGACAGAAGATCTGTTAACAGTACTTTTTAATGCCCTGAGTCGGGATTACCTGGGAAAATGCAATCTAATTTTGGAAATATGGATTCATAATTAGGGAGTATGAAATCTGAATTTATGGCGAGAGAAATGCAATTGAAGAATGGCAGCAGCATTAGAGAGTTAAAATCAGAGCTTGGGAGTGTAATAACTTCAGGTTGAACAAATATATCTCAAGGAAGACGCAATACATGAAAGTCACAGATCAAGTAAACAGTCAAATCATAATTGAGTTCAAGTCTAGCGGCTGCTGGCTGGCTGGCCACTTGGGCGGCGCTGCTGCTGCATGGCGGGCAGACAGCACCACATGTAGAGGACACATGTAACTGCCTGGTGGCACTTTGAAAGATCGGCGAGTCACAACACTTTCCCCCCCTTTGAATTTGTTGCACAGGTCTTGATGGAGGTGGCCTGTAGATTGCTAACTTCCATAGGTGTTATTTGACTGGCTGTAAAGTCTCAAGGAGGAGGCTTCCCATACGGACAGAAGTGTCCCCGCTGATAACGGGTTGAGATGACAGGAGACGGGGGGTCGAATCTGCTGGGGCCCCTTGCACCAATCTGCCCATTGCGGCAAGTCCAGTTGTTATAACAGGAGACATGGGTGATGTGTCCGTGTCTGTAAGAGAAGGAGGTGAGTAGAGTTGCTCCGACAGATGATGGGCATCTGGTTCCTGCATAGGCACGTCTCCTGGAGGTGTCAGTTCTTGTGCTGGCACTGATATGATGGTGAGAGGACTGCATTGTGAGTAATGAGAGATTCCAGTATCCCGAGCATAAGGTAGAGCTGAAGGTGGTGTAGCGGCATCCGGAATAGGCGTTGCTAGCACACGAGGCTGAAGCTGGTTCGAATGACACACTGCAACACCCGTGTCCATCTGAATTTTATACAGGCGTTGGCCACGGTGTCGTAAGATGTGGCCAGGACTCCATTTTGGCCACCTGCCATATCCCCGTACCCATAAAAAGTCGTCAGCGGTGAACCGGCCAAGAGAAGGCACCTGCGGCCATGAGGTGGAAGGCTGTAGAAGATGAAGTAGCGTGCAGGGCTGTTGGCCATGTAAGAGCTCAGCTGGGCTGTGGTCACCCATGGGGGTGAAACGGTAAGAAGCCAGAAATTGGAGAAGTGCATCATCAGCAGAAGAAGTCCGGAGTTTTCTCATCTGAGCCTTAAATGTGCGGACCAGTTGTTCAGCCACACCGTTTGACTGTGGATTGAATGGAGGGGCCGTGACATGCATGACGCTGTGACGGGCACAAAAATCCGCAAAATTGGAAGAGGCAAATTGCAGACCATTATCAGTAACAAAGTAGAGGGAAGGCCTTCCAAAGAGAAATGTGAGCTAGAGCATTGGTGCTTGCCGCGACGTGCAACAGACAATGAAAGGAAAGTTAGAGTAGGTGTCAATAATGAGAAGCCAATAAGTACCTAAAAAAGGTCCCGCGAAGTCAGCAAGAATATGCTCCCAGGGCTTCTCACGCGAAGGCCACAGTGACAAAGATGACTTCGGGGCGGTGGCCTGTGACACACAAGGGCTGCAGGCAGCGACCATGTGTGTGATTTCAGAGTCGATGCCGGGCCACTACACATGGCAGCGCACCAGAGATTTTGTGCAAGAGACACCCCAGTGCCCTTGGTGAAGGAGGCGCAAGACAGAAGTGCGCAAAGACAAAGACGCAGGTACCACAACATGTGGCGAAGCATTTTCGGTGGAAAGGAGGATGACACCATCCCTAGCCATGAGGCAGTAACGCAAAGCATAGTAGTTCCGCAATGGATCAGAAGTCTTAGCGGATGGATGATCTGACCAAGTCTTCTGAGTACAGCGTAAAACCCGGGAGAGGGTAGGGTCAGAACCCGTAGCAGCCGCCAGCCGGGCCCCGGTGATGGGGCACCCGTCCACAACCCTCTGCTCGGCAACACAAAAGTTCGTCCCTATCGAATGCTAGATCAGGACCCATGGGAAGGCGAGACAGTGCATCATCATTCGCATGTCGAGCTGTTGGCCGGAAATGAATCTCATAATTGAAACATGACAAGTAAAGAGACGAACGCTGGATTGGTGTGCAGCCTTGTCGGGAAGTGACGATGATGGATGTGGAAGTGACGATGATGGATGAAACAAGGAAACAAGTGGTTTGTGATCCATAACAAGATGAAATTTGGATCCATAGGCAAAAACACCAAAGTTATGAAGAGCATAAATAATGGCGAAAGCTTCTTTTTCAATTTGAGAATACTTTTGTTGGGCATCTGTGAGTGTTTTGGACGCATAAGCAATGGGTTGTTCAGAACCGTCAGAAAAACAGTGCGCAAGGACTGCACCAACACCGTATTGAGAGGTGTCTGTGGCAAGAACAAGATGTTGGCCAGGTCGATAAGTAGTCAGGCATGGGGCCTGTTTCAGCATAGTCATCAGTTTCTTGAAAGCCATATCGCATGACGCGGACCAATGAAAAGGCACGTTTTTATGCAACAGGTGATTAAACGGCTGAGCCACTGAAGCAGCAGACGGTAAAAACTTGTGATAGTATGCTATTTTCCCCAATAAGGCCTGCAGTTCCTTAACAGATGTCGGATGAGGAAGGGCATCGATCACAGCGACAGTTTGCTGAAGCGGACAAATACCATCCCGAGAGAGTTGAAACCTCAAATATGTGATCGATGCCTGAAAAAATTTTGATTTCTGAAGATTACACTTAAGACCTGCAGTCTGTAAGACATGAAAAAGTGTGTGGAGATTTTGACGATGTTCATCAGTGGTGGAGCCAGTGACAACAATGTCATCCTGGTAATTTATACACCCAGGGACAGTGATCAATAATTGTTCCAAGAATCGCTGAAAGTGAGCAGGGCTGCTGGCAACCCCGAATGGCAATCGTTGATATTGATAGAGGCTGAAAGGTGTGTTAAGGACCAGAAACTGCCGGGAAGCAGTGTGGAGAGGAAGTTGATGATAAGCTTCTGACAGGTCAAGTTTAGAAAAATACTGGCCTCCAGCAAGTTTAGTGAACAATTCTTCAGGTCGAGGCATAGGGTAACTGTCGATAAGGCATTGAGCATTTACAGTGGCTTTGAAATCACCACAGAGATGAATATCACCATTTGGCTTAGCAATGACAATGACAGTAGAGGACCACTCACTGGAAGTGACAGGAACAAGACCCCTGAAGCAGTGAGACAATCCAGCTCCCGTTTGACTTGATCACAAAGGGCCACAGGAATGGGCCGAGCCCGTAAAAACTTAGGCCGAGCAGTGGATTTGAGCGTGATATGAGCTTCAAAGTCATTTTCACGGCCTAATCGAGGAGAATAAAGAGACAAAAATGTCGTTGACAAGGAATCCAATTGAGCATAAGGAATAGCATCAGAGACGATATTGACAGAGTAATCTATGGAGAACCCAAAAACGTGAAAGGCATTGAAACCAAAAAGATACTCCGCATTAGTATGGTCGACCACAAATATGGGAACAGTGTGAACGACAGATTTGTAAGATACCTCAGCATCAAATTGTCCCAATAGAGAAATCTTCTGTTTATTGTAAGTCCATAATTGCCTAGTGTCAGGTGACAGGATTGGAGAACCCAATTGAAGATAGGTCTGAGAATTGATAGTGGCAGCAGAACCAGTATCCACCTGCATGCGAACATCTCGACCAAGTGTTTGGACAGTGAGGAATAACTTCCCTGCAAGGGAAGAAGTACAATTGACAGACAACACAGAAGCAGAATCAGCATCATGTTCATGAACTTCATGTATGTGGTTGGATTTGCAAACAGATGACACATGACTCATTTTTTTGCATTTGTGACACACGGCCCAACGTTGTGGACAATCTTTTTGTGAATGTTTCATAAAACACCGCGGACATGAAGGGAGTTGCCATGGGTTTTGCTGCAGTTTCTTAGAGGTTTGTTTACGGTTAGGCTGAGGCTTGCACTTGGGAGCGTACTGCGGCCATGTCAGCTGGTGGGGACACACCACATGCTTCGTCATCATTGCACAGAGGTTGTATTTCCCCGACATCACCCCATGCCTCTATTTGCACTCCAGCGTTGGGAGAAATTTCAAAAGACTGAGTGATGGGTAGGACTTCATCTAGATTTGGATTTGGCAACTGAAGGGCACGTTGCCTAACTTTTTTGTTGGGTGCCGATCGGATAATAGCATCCCTTACCATGGAATCAGCGTAGGATTCTTTGTGAACTTCAGTAGCAAATTGACACTTTCTACTGAGGCCGTGAAGTTCTGCAGACCAAGCGCGATAGGATTGATTCGGTTGTTTTTGACAACGATAAAAGGCAACACGAGAGGCTACTACATGCGTTTGCTTTTGAAAATAGATGGACAGAAGTGAACACATTTCAGCAAAGGACAAAGACGCAGGATCTTTCAAAGGAGCCAATTGTCACAACAAACAATACATTTGAGGTGAAATCCATGAAAGGAACAGAGACTTACATGTTTGTTCGTCCACAACATGAAATGCCAAGAAGTGCTGCCAAAGACGTTTTTCGTAATCAGACCAGTCTTCCGCCATCTCATCGTAAGGAGGAAAAGTAGGTAGTAGTAGGAGAGACGCCCCGCATTTTATGCCGCTACGAAATCATGAATCGCATTTGTGAGAAGCGTTTGCTGTTCTATGAGACCTTGCAATAGTTGCTCTAAAGTAGCCATGGAAACATGTCGGTCAACGGTGGAAAAGAAAAATCACTATCTCATCACCAATTGTAATAACTTCAAGCTGAACAAACATATTTCAAGGAAGACACAATACATGAAAGTCACAGATCAAGTAAAGAGACAGAGTAAGATGTGTGCACAGTTTAACAGTCAAATCATAACTGAGTCCAAGACTAGCAGCTGCTGGCTGGCTGGTCACTTAGGTGGTGCTGCTGCTGCACGGCTGGCAGACAGCGTCGCATGTAGAGGACATGCGTAACTGCACAGCGGCACTTTGAAAGATCGGCGAGTCACAACAGGGAGAAAAAAAACTGGTGAAGTAAATGTAAAGTTTGAACAGTTAGAAGCCAGATTTACACAGACTGAGAGTAAACTTGAGACTACTGTTAGACTGGGAGAGAAGAAGAAGGACTGTGGGATAGGAAAGGTGTTGGTAGTTTTTTGGTATACGGCAAGTGTTAGTAGTTAAAGAGGAAGATGTGCAAATTGATCCTGAGAGGCAGATCTAGGTGCAAGAACAAAAATGTAAAATGTATTAAAGGCGGACAGATGTAGAATTCAGGTCAATCATGGCAGAGATTTCTGAATTCCATAATGAGATTTGAAGGGGGAATGAGTATTTTGAAATAAACTGTTAATAATGTAGCAGCTGGACTGCATAAAGGATAAGTTTGTAACTGGCATAAGTGAGTTTGCTAAAATTAAATTTTTAGAAAGGCTGTGAGAAGGGGTGGCTCAAACCTGGACTGATCAAAATGTCAACCAGTTTGCAGGTTACGTACATTGGGAACAATGTTCTTGAAAAAGTATTGGGGACAGGCAAAGCAATTTGAATGGGCTATGTTACAGAAGTGGGAAGGAAATCATGGAGTTCTATGCTAGAGAGCTGGATAAATTAATTCATCTGGATAGGCCACTGGGTGTGCTAACTGAAATTTAAGCTTCAACAAGACGGTTGCCAGAATCCTTGCAATCGGAACTCATAAACAGTCCTGATTTTGCAGAAGAATTTCTCAACTTTATTGAAAGTATGGACAGGCTATATGTTACAGACCAAGGTGTGTTAGACAGAGAGAGAACTGTAGGAATCAGGGCAAGGTATATTAATTATAATAAAAACAATTTTAAAGAGTACAGTCATCATAAATGAAGGAATGAGAGGACTGACGTGTTCAGTGATGATTTGGGCAGCCATATTATGGTATGCCATGATTACTCTGTGAGACTGCATTACTGCCAAGGATCATGTGACAATTTTGGCTGATCAGATCCATCCCATGGTGCAATGTTTGTTTCCCAATGGTAATTCTGTGTTCCAACAAGACAGAGCCACTGTTGGCACTACTTGCATCATCCAAAACTGGTTTTGTGAGTACGAGGATGAATTGCTGCATCTGCCCTTGCCACCACAGTCACTTCATCTCAATATTATTGAGCCTTTCGGGTCTGTTTTGCAGATAATGGTGTGTGATCACTAATCCACCTCTGTCAACATGGCATGAACTTGCCATTATTTTTCAAGGAAGAATTGTATAAGATTCCTGTGAAAACCATACAGGACATGTATTTGTCCATGCCGATGTGACTGGAAGCTGTTTTGAAAGCCAACAGGCTTCCTACACCACATTAGCCAGGGCACTGTGTTTTGTTTTGATGTTTCCATATTTTGCCCAATCCCTGTATGTGGGAGCAGTATATTGGGACTGTATTTAATGAATTATTTAAAGGAAATACAGAAACTGATTCTAGGGAAAGATGTAAAAGTATATCTATAATGGAGGTCAAGAGTAGAGAGTAAATTGCCATTGATACATTGAGGGAAAAAGAATTAAATAGGATAACTGATATAAGTGTAACGAACTGGTGGAACTACCATTAACTTGTGTACAAATTAAAACAGCAGAGTATCTTTCAAAAATTGTAGAATGAAGGCTTTCACGACCGGGTGACATGGCTGTTGATATACTTTCCGGGATGTGAGGTCGTGGTCCAAGAACTTTTTCTGCTCCTTATGTTTTGTCCAGGACTGCGCTGGACTTCCCCAGAGGTGCTGCTCCGCTGAGCCTTGCCGATTGACTGGTCGGGTGTCTGAGAGCGACTTATATATTGTGAGAAAGGGGGGCGTGGTTCAAGTGACACATGATGAGCAGTGATAATCCATAGCAAAGATAAGGTTGACTATCGATTACCACCTTGTCAAGATAAAAATTGTAAGCAGTTTTGTAGAGCCACTGTCCATATATCGCTGAGTTTCATAGCCTCCTCTTTTCTATTAAATTTATCGTGATGTTTATAAATTTCAATAGCTTCTCTGTATAAGCGTGGATAGTAATTTAACGTTGTAGATAAAACTTCGGTATCCGAAAACTTCAGTTGGTGGTTTCCTGGTTGAAGAGCATGTTCTGCTACAGCTGATTTTTCTATTTTTCCAAGTCGACAAAGACTTGTATGCTCTTTCAGTCACGTATTTACGCTTCTTTTGGTAGTACCAATATAAACTTTCCCACAGGTACATGGAATTTTATACACACCACATGTCGACAGAGGAGGGCGTTTATCCTTCACAGATTGTAGTACTTGACTTATTTTCTTTGTTGGTTTAAAGACCGGTGTTATGTCATGTTTTCGTAAAATCTTACCGATCCGATCTGTTACTTTTTTAATAAAAGGGAGAACTACTGTATTTTTCTGTCGTTGTGGTACATTCTTATCTTTTGGTCTTCTGTTCCTTGGACGCAAAATTCTATTTATCTCTTATCTTTGCTATGGATTATCACTGCTCATCACGTGTCACTTGAACCACGCCCCCCTTTCTCACAATATATAAGTCGCTCTCAGACACCCGACCAGTCAGTCGGCAAGACTCATCGGAGCAGCGCCTCTGAGGAAGTCCAGCGCAGTCCTGGACGAAACGTAAGGAGCAGAAAAAGTTCTTGGACCACGACCTCACATCCTGGAAAGTATATCAACAGCCATGTCACCCGATCGTGAAAGCCTTCATTCTACAATCAGAAGACTCTACGGGGAGGATTTCTCAAAATCAGTTAGACGCCTGGAATTTTTACGTAAGAAGAGAGCACATTTAATTTGTACTTTAACTTTTTTGTTACGTTGTAGAGATTCGTCTTCTATACCGAACTTTTCAAAGCTGAAGAGTATGTTCCGGACAGCTCGTGTACATCGGATTTATGATTGTACAGAAAGAGCATTACTTCGAGAAAGGATACATCACACAAGACGAGAAATGGATTCCGTTGACTGAGAGTTACTGAAGCTTCATTTATTCTTAGTTTGTAAGATACAGACAGACCTGTGGAATGAAATTGATTATCTTATGTTTAAAACTGTGGAAGCCACGATAGAAATGACTACTAGTAGACATAAGAAAAAGTTCGGAAAGTTACAAACTAATGTAACAACTACAAGTAATACGATGATGACTGATACTGTTATAAACAAGTCAAAGAAAGTGTTATCTCAAGACGAGATTTCCGTCCTTGCAAAAGGAGGAAATTACACTATAACACCTGTGAAAGTACCACTTGAAGATATTATCGCGAATATAGAAGCAGGTATACGGAATATCCCTAAGGCAACCGCGAATGCAATTCGAATTGAAACCACTAGAGTTTTAAGCCACAGCAGACCTCTAGAAAGTAATTTAACAAAAGGTGAGAGGAAGGCTCTTATGGATTTGAATGCAGATGAAGAAATAGTGGTTCTTCCTGCAGATAAAGGGAACGCTACTGTTATTATGAATACAGAAGATTACCGAAGAAAAATTTTGAACCTTTTAACGTCAGGACAGTATAAAAAAACTTGCGAGAGATCCTACAGCCAGTGTACTCAGGAAAACTAATAATTTGAGTAAGTCATCTACCTCTATCCAAAAAGAAGATAAAAGAACTTTGTTGAAAAGTGAAGCTATGTTTCCCCGATTGTATGGTGTACCTAAAATTCACAAAATAGATTTTCCTTTAAGACCCATAGTCAGTGCCCTCAATTCTCTCACTTATGAAATAGCAAGATATTCAACAACTTGTTTACAACCATTTATTGGAAAAACGGACTCATATATAAAAGACTCGCGTCATTTTATTGAAAAACTAGAGGGACTAACTCTGGCCCCTGAAGATATTCTTGTAAGTTTTGACATTGTGTCCTTATTCACAATGATTCCTGTTAACAAAGTTATGATTTTCATAGCGGATATTTTTCCAGAAGATTTTACTGTTCTTTTTAGACATTGTCTCACATCAAGTCAGTTCCAGTGGGATAATGAATTTTATGAACAACTTGATGGAGTAGCAATGGTTAATCCATTAGGCCCTGCGATTGCCAATCTTTACATGGAGAGATTTGAACAATCAGCTCTAGACAAAGCTAATAACAAACCATCTCGTTGGTATCGATATGTAGATGACAAATTTGTGGTTTGGTCCCATGGCATAAAGGCCTTGGATGATTTCTTTGATTATTTAAATAAAATTCACCCAAAAATACGGTTTACCATGGAAATAGAAAAGGATAACAGAATATCTTTCTTGGATGCCTTAGTTATGAGACGGTCCGATAGAAGCTTGGAATATAAAGTTTTTCGGAAGGCAACACATACGGACAGATATTTACATAAAAATTCTAATCATCATCCACAACAAAAAAAGGGGTGTCATAAAAAGTCTTGTCAATCGAGCGCAACGGATATGTACACCTGAACATTTGGATGCTGAAGTGAAACATCTGAAGCAGGCTTTTGAAAAAAACGGCTACTCAACAAAAGAGATAAATAGAATTTTGCGTCCAAGGAACAGAAGACCAAAAGATAAGAATGAACCACAACGACAGAAAAATACAGTAGTTCTCCCTTTTATTAAAAAAGTAACAGATCGGATCGGTAAGATTTTACGAAAACATGACATAACACCGGTCTTTAAACCAACAAAGAAAATAAGTCAAGTACTACGATCTGTGAAGGATAAATGCCCTTCTCTGTCGACATGTGGTGTGTATAAAATTCCATGTACCTGTGGGAAAGTTTATATTGGTACTACCAAAAGAAGCGTAAATACGTGACTGAAAGAGCATACAAGTCTTTGTCGACTTGGAAAAATAGAAAAATCAGCTGTAGCGGAACATGCTCTTCAACCAGGAAACCACCAACTGAAGTTTTCGGATACCGAAGTTTTATCTACAACGTTAAATTACTATCCACGCCTATACAGAGATGCTATTGAAATTTATAAACATCACGATAATTTTAATAGGAAAGAGGAGGCTATGAAACTCAGTGATATATGGACAGTGGCTCTACAAAACTGCTAACAATTTTTATCTTGACAAGGTGGTAATCGATAGTCAACCTTATCTTTGCTATGGATTATCACTGCTCATCACGTGTCACTTGAACCACGCCCCCCTTTCTCACAATATATAAGTCGCTCTCAGACACCCGACCAGTCAGTCGGCAAGGCTCAGCGGAGCAGCGCCTCTGAGGAAGTCCAGCGCAGTCCTGGACGAAACGTAAGGAGCAGAAAAAGTTCTTGGACCACGACCTCACATCCCGGAAAGTATATCAACAGCCATATCTTTCAAAAACAAATCAAGAAAGAATTTCATTGAATTTCAAAATCAGTGATTATCATTTTAAGGTAAGTTTTTTTAATTCCATGTCTGGCAATGAATATTACATTTGGGACGGATTTTTCATATAAATATGATTGCAACACGAACAATATAAGGAAAAAATATAGATTTCTACTCAACGTAGAGATGGCAGGCACAATGAAAAGGCTGTTACACATTTAGTTTTCAGCCAAAGCCTTCTTCAGAAAAGGAAACACATACAATTTCATTCAAACAAGCAAGCACACATCACACACAGATAATTGCCATGTCCGGCAGCTTGAACCAAAATGCAGTTGTCATAGTGAATGGATACAGCAATTGAAGGGGATGAGGAAGGGGAAGGGACAGCAGGCTATGGGTGGGTGCAGGGACTGGAAGGAGACACGATAAGACTGCCACTAGGTGCAATGTTGGGAGGCTGTTGAGCAGGGCGGGTGGGAGGGAAGGGAGAAGATGAGTGAATGCATTGGCAGTGGATGGCACACAAATAGGGTGAAGAGACATGTATGTGAAGGAGGTGATAGGACAGAGGGAGCAGAAACTGTTGTGTGGAGGGCATGGGGACCAAAGGTTGAGGCTAGGATGATTTTGTGTTGGAGAATCTCTTGTAAGGATAACTCCCAGCTGTGCAGTTCAGAAAAGCTGATGGTGGAGGGGAGGATCCAGATGGCACAGGCTGCTAAGCAGCCATTGAAATCAAGCATGTGATGTTCAGTTGCATGTTGTGCCACATGGTCATCTACCTTGCTCCCTGGCAGAAGCCCAGTTATCTCACTCCTTCACCTATAAACTCTGCCAGATTGATCACATCCCAGAAATCCATGATAACTTCCAGTACCTACTTAAAGCCTTAGACCTTTGCCAGAGCTTCTCCATCGAATATATGAGGCATGTTTTTTAAGTAAGTTCCATTTTGAAATTAAAAAAGGATGTGCTAAGATATCTCAGTAATTTTATTTTTACATGAAAGCCTGTACCTTAATCTACTTTTCTACATAATTTCTGTCAATACTGAGGCACCTGTCACAATGTTGTACCAGTTTTTGAATACCCTCCTCATAGAAGTTTGCTGCCTGACTCGTTAACAACTGCATCACCACTGTTTTGACTTCGTCATCATCTTGAAGACGCTGACCACCCAGGTGTTTCTTCAAGTGCAGGAACAGATGGTAGTCACTGGGTGCAAGATTGGGGCTGTATGGAGGCTGATCTAGAGTTTCCCATCGAAAAGATATGATGAGATCTTTGGTCTGATTCGCCACATGCGGACGGGCATTGTTTTGCAGCAAAACGATGCCCTTGCTCAACTTTCTATATATTTTGTTCCAAATTGAATGGCCCAGATGGTACAATGTCTTACAGTAAGCTGCTGCATTGATTGTTTCATTATTAGGCAGAAATTCCATAAGCAATACTCCTTTTCTGTCCCAAAAAACTGTCCACGATTTTCCAGGCAGAAATTGTTTGCTTTAACTTCACTTTTTTTGTGTGAATCTGATTGCCGCCATTCCATGGACTGTTACTTTGATTCTGTTGTTACGTAGGCCACCCATGTGTCATCGCCTGCAACAATTTGGCTTAAGAAATCATCACCGTTGTTGTGGTACCACTCAAGGAAAGTCAATGCACTGTCTAAACATTTGGTTTTGTGCACATCCATCAACATTTTTGGTACCCAACGTGCGCACAATTTTCGGGAATTCAAGTGCTCGGTCACAGTGCCATACAAAACACTACAAGAAACATTAGGAAAGTCACCCCGCAAGGAGATAATCGTAAACCATCTGTTTTCTCTCACCTTTTGACCACTTCCTGCACCAAACTTTCATTAATGACCAAAGGACGCCCACTCCGTTGTTCATCATCCACATTTGTGCAGCCATCTTTAAATGCTCTCACCCACTTTGTTACCATTCCATCACTCATAATGTTTTCTCCATAAACTGCACAGATCCCATGATGAATATCTATTACTTTTAGGCCTTTAGCACTATGAAATCTTATAACAGCCCTTACTTCACAGTCAGTGGGATTCACGACTATTGGAGGCATCTTAAACACTCAGACACAATGTAAACAAGGAAGAATCAGACTGTAATGTAGTCAGTGCATAGAGTGTGTGTGTTTGTGTGTGTGTTGGGGCTTATGAGCACTCAACGTCAAGGTCATCAGCGCTTTGACACACATTAAAGAGAATGAATGTGGATAGACCTAATAAAACTGAAACACACATGCAAAGAAAGCAGGAAAAGAAGGAAAATGTGACATAAGAAAGTAGAACATAAGGAAAGGGAAAATGTAGCAACAAGAATGCCACAGTAAATTGTCATTGGCTGGCCACTTACATAAAATATGGGCGAACTTGTCACACAGTGAGAAAATTAAAATCCTCTCCCTAAAATCTTTGTAAAAATATTTGACATGGCACAGAACTTTAAAACTTTAACCACATTCATCCGAGTGTTGCCTAAAAGTGATGGCAGATCTGCTGGCAAGTCAGCTGCGGCCCGCTGATCAGAAAATAAAAATGCAATCCAATAAAACGTGGCGCACAGTGACATGGACGCCACAAGCACTACACATTGGAGGGTCCTCCCGCCGGACCAGGAAGCCATGCGTAGACAACAGATATAGGTACCCAGTGCGCATGCAGAGAATGGCGACCACAGCGCTGCGACCGCGGTGTGACAAAACAGTACTTACTCAAAAAACACACCTCGTATTCCCCTCCTCACCCCTATGTCACCCAGTACACCCATCTTCTACAGGCTCCCCATAATCCACAAACTCAACAATCCTGGATGCCCCACTGTAGCTGTTTATTGTTCCCCCACTGAAAGGATTTTGACTCTCATTGACCAATACCCATAATCTAGCCTCCCATGTCAAATATACTAACCATTTCCTTCGCCGACCCTCCACAATCTCCACCCCTTTACTTCCTGGTTCTCTACTGGCCACTGTTACACATCCTTGCCATACACCAACATCTCTCATCCCCATAGTCTTGCCATTATTGAACACTACCTCACCCGATGTTCTTCAGACTCCAAACCCACTACCTCATCCTCATACACCTTTCTAACTTTATCCTTACTCACAACTACTTCTCCTTTTGAAAGGAAGGTATACAAATAAATCTGTAGTATAGTGATGGGCATCCATGTCGCGCCCTCCTATGCAAACCTGTTTATGGGCCATCTAGAGGAGACCTCCTCCTAGACTCTCAAAACACCAAACCCCTAGTCTGTTTCAGGTTCAGTGTTGATATCTTCATGATGTGGACTCAGGGGCAAGGCACCCTATCTCCATTCCTTCACAACTTTAACACTTTCTCTCCCTCTGCTTCACCTGGTCCTCCTCAAACCACTGTGCCCCCTTCCTGGATGTTGCCCTCCTCCTCTCTGATGGCTATACCACACCTCTGTCCACATTAAACCCACCAAAGACCAACAGAACATGCATTTTGACAGCTGTCATCCCTTTTGCAAAGAAAAAAAGGCCTCTCACATGCAGTCTGGCCAGCTGGGAGTGGTGTATCTGCAGTGACAAGAACTTCCTTGTCCAGTATGCTGAGGGTCTCACCAAGGCCTTCACAGACAGGCACTATCCCCCAGCCCTATTACCCATTTCATTATGAGTGACCTCTGACTTTGAGCTCATATACTGGTCACATCACATGATGAACATGTGATATGTGTGTTATACCTTGCTGGAATTCTGGAAATGTCTGGTTTTATTTGGTGTATGAATATTACATTTATACAGTATACAGTTGAAAAGGGGGCAATATACATAATAATATTTAAGAGAAAGGGTGCTTTTTTTGATCATTTTTTGGAAAGTGTCAAATTTGAGCAATCATAGAAGTCAGACCACAATTAGGAGAAAAACTTCTTTTGCACAGTTTAAAGATACAACCATGCTCAACTTACAGACAAACTTTCGTTGCTTTCCAATTAGTTGTTTTGCCCTAATAATGATGGGTGGAGATTGTTGCATTCACCTAATGCTGATTTATATCAACAAGATGAAAAGTGTAAATGCAAGCTCTGTTGTTGCCTTTCACATCCATTATGTTTTTGTGCACATAAATCTACATAAAGTGCTAATATCCCATCTTTAATTTATTTTGTTTTTTTTTTTTTATTCCTATGCACCCTGTGCTCATGTGTGCTATGTTGGCAGACCTATGAATAATATTTCCACTTCATTGTTCATTGTTGCAGTGTTTACATCTTGGCTTCCTGTCAGACAAGAAATAATTGTGCTCCTATTCACTGTTGTGTATTCATGTGCGACAGTGCTCGTAATTGTTGTGTCACCACCAGACACCACACTTGCTAGGTGGTTGCCTTTAAATTGGCCGCGGTCTGTTAGTATACATTGGACCCACGTGTCGCCACTATCAGTGATTGCAGACCGAGTGCCGCCACACGGCAGGTCTAGTCCAGAGAGACTCCCCAGCACTCGCCCCAGTTGTACAGTCGTCTTTGCTAGCGATGGTTCACTGACTACACACTCTCTCATTTGCAGAGACGACAGTTTAACATAGCTCTGAGCTATGTCATTTGCTATGACCTAGCAAGGCGCCATATTCAGTTACTACGAATATAATTAGCTGCCTTGTACTTGTGTGAAACCACACATCATTTATGGAGTTCTGGGAAGTCTATGGTGATACTTTGAGGTCAAAAAAAGAACAGGGCTCAAGCAGTTCTGTATCATAGCCAGTAAAGAGAACTTCTGAGAGTCTTGGTATCAGTGAAAGTACAGTGAAGTAAACTGCAAGAGAATACACAGAAACTGTATGTCTTACATCACAAAAAATAGTTCTGACAGATGAGAGAAGTGTGTACTGAATGATTTTACACAGGGAGTCATTAGAAGAAAAATTCATGACTTCTATGTGGAAAAGCAGTTTCCAACAATGGCAGCCATGTTGTGAAAGTTGTAGACTGAAGTGGAAGATTTTCCTGATATGAGTGAAGCAACCCTTTGGCATACTATTTGAATAATGGGCTTCACATACAAGAAGTTCAACAAAAAACCTGTGATGGTGGAAAATAACTAAGTAACAGGAAAAAGAGATGAGCTCGTGCAGGACATAAGACACTTGTGCAACACTGGGTAAAGTATTTATTAGACTGATGAGAGTTAGTTTGGGGTAAATCATTCCAGAAAGTTTGGTTGGTAGGAAGAAAAAAGTGCCTTTTGCATCAGAAAATGTATACGAGTATCACAGAGGAAGTGCTCAAGAGTATAATGATTAGAAAGGAAGAATTCAAAAACTATCAATTTCTGGAAAAAGGATCACAATGTGCCACATTGTGAATGAAGATGGTTCAAGCAAAATGTTGGTTTATGTCTTATTGGGTGAAAAAGTCGTGCAAATTATCATTCTGAAATGAATGCCAGACACTAAGAGGAGTGATTTAGGAGTGTTCTTCAAAAATTACCAAACCGATCTGCAATTGTTATAGATCAGGCTGCATATGACATGATGATAAATTCAATATCATGAAATCCATCTATGAACTGGAGAAAGGGTTCTATTATTGAACAGATGGAAGGCAATAATATAGAGCTTCCATCTAATGCTACATCATATGAGGAATTTACTAAAGCTGGCCACTGGAACATGTGTGACTGTGCTTCAGGGTGCAGGAATACCTTTTGGAAAGTATATTGTGATCAGTGGACAAGGGCATTAAACTTTTGTGGTTTCCTGTAGTGAACTGCAAATTGAACACCACTGAATTTATTGGGCATTTGCCAAGTACAAGGTAGTAAAGGAACAAGAATTTTAAAGTAAATGATACTTTACAGTTGTGTTGTTCTGCTCTAGAAAGTATTCCTCAAAGTGTCTGGAGGAATTCAGTGAGTCATGCACACACACTTGAAAGTAGTTATGCACAAAGAGCCCATTGTCTTGATATACCAATAGAACCATTGCTGATCCAAGTAGACAGGTACTATAGCAGCACCAAGACCTCAGCCAGCAGTGAAAGCAATTAAGGTAGGTTTTATTTCAGTCATCATTATTTACTCTAAAATTTATTTGAAGTTATTGACTTTTGCATTTATTGTTGAGATGTGTTGTACAGATATTCATTTACTGTGAGCTGCTTGCGCATCAAGCATTTATTTGTGATTTCGCATATTATCTCTCTCAAGTCACAACAAAAACTGAATGTGAAAATACTGTTTTGGAATGTGAATATGAAGTTGCCATTCTTCACTGATCTCCACCACAGCCTAGCATATATTGCAGCTACTAACAGAATTGCTTTGCAAGCTCTTAACTAAAAAACATGAGGAGTATTCATTAGCAAAGACGTATGATGCAACCAACAAAATTTCAAGCTTAACACCAGTGCCTTCACTGTCACAATAGCTACAACAGTAAGCTCAATTGCAGAATCTTGTGTTTAACATTACAGTGATGAAACAAGTAATCAGAAAATAACAAATATCTGCCTGTAAATAGAACAAGGTTGTATCTTTAAATTGTTGAAAGGAAATTTTTCTCTTAATTACAGTCTGATTTTTTACATATCCTTAAAGTTGACACTCACAGCAAAATGCAAGAAAAAGCTCAGTTTCTCTTAAATATTACCATGTATGTTGCCCCCATTTCAACTAAGATGTAATATTCATATATTAAATGAAAGTAGACATTTCAACAATTCTGGCAGGGTATAACGTATCAATGTTTGTAATGCAACTCGATCAGAATATGAGCTCAGAGTCAGGGATCAGTCATCATGAAGTGGATAATAGTCTATAAACAGACCTGTGCCATTTTCCACACACCCACAATTGTCCCACCATTCTCAAGAACCAGTTAAAAAGAAGTGCCCCTTTTATTGTTCAATACCACCTTGGACAGGAACAACTGGAACATATCCTTCATCAGGTCTTTGATTACCTTTTGTTCTGACCTTAAATGAGGGACATCATACCCAAAATCCATCCCACTCCTCCTTAAGTGGTGTTCCGTCATTCACCCAACCTCCACACCATCTTAATCCACCCCTATCCCTGTGGAATACCAGGTGCAGGACCCAGCCAGAAGTTCCTTTTCCAATCCTGTCACCGGCTTATCCTACCCTATCAGCAGTCAGACTACATGTGAAAGCAACAATGTCATATACCAGCTATGCTTCAATCTTTGCAGAGCCTTTTATACTGCTAATAGTACAATCAGCTATCCATTAGGATGAACAGCTACTACCAAGTTATGGCCAAGAAGAAACTAGACCACCCTGTGGCACAACATTCAGATAAACACAATATGCTTGATTTCAAAGGCTGCTTCACAAACTAGGCCATTTGAATCCTCCCTCCACCACCATCTTTTCTGTATGGTACAGATAGGAGTTATCCTTGTGACACAATCTTTGCTCCCAGAATTATACCGGTCTCAACTTACAGTAATCTACTTACCCCACACCCTCCATCCAAAAGCGTCCAGCCCCTCTGTCCTAACATCTCCTCCCAACTCACACCTCTTCACCCTTGTTCTGTATCACCCTCTGCCAACACATTCGCCTGTCTTTCCCCGTCCCTGCTCTATGTTCCTCTCCTGTCCTCCCCTCCCCCCCCCCCCTCTACTGCCCCCACCACCTCACTACCCAACAGCCTTCCAATTGCTACACCTGGTGGCAGTTTTGTCTTGCCTCCTCCTATTCCCTGCACACTCCACCATAGAGCACTCTCCTTTCCCCCCACCCGCACCTCGCTATCCTTTGCCTTTGCCCACCCCTCTCCAGATTGCTGCTGCCATTCAATGCAACAGTTGCATTCCAATATGAGCTGCCAGAGACGGCGGTCATGTGTGTATGAGATATGCTTGCTTGTGTGAATGAATGTGTGTGTGTGTGTGTGTGTGTGTGTGTGTGTGTGTGTGTGTGTGTGTGTGTGTGTGTGTGTGTGTGTGTGTGTTTACTTTTCTGAGGAAGACTCTGGCTTAAAGCTAAACAAGTAACAGTCATTTCATTGTGTCTGCCTGTGACTCAATGTGTCATCTTTATGGTGAGTAGCAATCTATTTTTTCCTTATATTGCTGATATTCCAATCTGGAGTATCCATTATATGTCTGCAACATTATATTGATGGGGTAGAATTGTAACATTTGATGCTGGAAGGTACTGAAAAAGATTATATTCAAGTAAGGATTGAAAAGGGATGAAGCATTGTCTCTGCTGCTAAGAGAAAATAAGGAAACTGCGAAGTCTACAGATGGATAAATAAATATATAAATAAAAATAGAGATCTGTACAACAAAACTGAGAGTATACACTGAAAAATCATGAGCATGATTATGCTGTAATATATAAAGTGTTTGTATGTATAGATTTTGTTTTAAGTAGCTATAAGAATTTTGGATGGTTCTTTTGTGTGTCTGTGTGGGTTCACCTATGAGCAACTGGTGTTTAGGTCAAATATGTTACCTGAAAATTATGTATGATGTATGTGGGTGGGATTAAAAGGCAGAATTCTCATATGAATCATGTTTATTAAGGAATGAGCTGAGATTTAATTAGTATATTCACTGTTACAGCCATAAATAAGAGTGAATTGGGTACATGAATATGTTTTTTAAATTGAAATGGAACTTTGAAGAGTATGGAAGAATGTAGAAGTATGCAAATATCTGCACTGATACGTATGTACTGTATTTCTCATCTAAATAAGCCTCAATTGAGAGCTAAGCACGGCAGATATGTGATGATAGTGGGGAGGGTTCATAGAGCATGATCACTGGAAAATCAAGGGTCTTCTTATGTGAGCAATCTTGTATTTGGAATTTAATGTATTTTGATAGCTAGTTTAAATGGTGAAGATGCACAGCACTGCTGGCTGTACTTCTAAGAGTGGAAGAAGGACTGCAGTTGCACTGATGCAAGAAAGTGTCCATTGTCACTTGAAGGAACCAATGGACAACGCACAATGTCCCAATGAAGAAAGTTTTAGTGCAATGAGGGCCTAGTGTACAGGAAGGAAAAAATTAATTGATATTCATAATTACAAACCCATAAATAAATCAGCACATTTGTAAGCTATATGACTGAATAATTTGTTATGTAAATGTATTTACTGTTATGGTTGTATGTTTATATGTTGTCCTGAGTAATAATCATGTGGATTGATTTGCCAACACAGAATTATTATGCATATTGGTGCAATAAAAAGGTCTGTAAGGAAACTGACAAACATACATGTGGCTGATTAATGTGACTTTATGTCACTGTTAGCAGGCTAATCTTGGGGTGTGTAATGTTATGAGCAGTATGTTCTCTGTACAAGGTATTAAAAAATAAAAGGATTTGTTGAGCATCACCTAGGTGCCTAGTTGCTGGGGAGTACTCCCCATAACTGCAGCAAGACATGAGAGGAGATGGGATTTGCTGCCCAGTGGGCTGCTGGGCCACAACTTCAAATCCTATGATGGTTAGCAAAATTGTACCACCACATGCTTGTAAATATCAAGCAATATGACCAGGGTGTGACTACATTGAAATTAAAAGCTTTAAATTTTCACTGAACACATGAAAATCACTTCCAGGCATGCTAAAGAAAAACTGATGACCATTACTGAAATCAATAAAGAGATGAATTCCATTATTACCTTATTTATACGGTAAATATTAATAAATAAATATTAATGATGATTTAAATAAAATAGAAAGAAACTTCCACATGGGAAAAATATATTAAAAACAAAGATTCCAAGACTTACCAAGCAGGAAAGCTCCGGCAGACAGGCACAATGAACAAAACACACAAACACACACCCAGAATTACTAACTAGCTTTCGCAACCGATGGTTGCTTCTTCAGGAAGGAGAGGGAAAGACGAAAGGAAGTGGGTTTTAAGGGAGAGGGTAAGGAGTCAAGGAGTCATTCCAATCCCAGGAGCGGAAAGACTTCCCTTAGGGGGAAAAGAGGACAGGTGTACACACGCACACACACACACACACACACACACACACACACACACACACACACACACACACACACCCATCCGCACATGTATTTTTCCCCCTTAAAACCCACTTCCTTTCGTCTTTCCCTCTCCTTCCTGAAGAAGCAACCATCGGTTGCGAAAGCTAGTAATTCTGGGTGTGTGTTTGTGTGTTTTGTTCATTGTGCCTGTCTGCCGGCGCTTTCCCGCTTGGTAAGTCTTGGAATCTTTGTTTTTAATAAATAAATATTAATAAAGTTATCAATATCTATATGTGAATTTTCTTATAACAACTGTAGCAAAAGCTAAATACACATGGGTATGAGACAAGATAGGTATATAATGATCATATTTATTGTATTATTGAGCAGATCCACTAATTTTATACATAATTTATTTAATATCTATGGAATTACTGCCAAAGCAAAGAACTCTTCACAGATACACCAAAGATTGCCCTATTATTCAAATTTCTTTAATCGGCATTTTAATAAGTTAATGTTTAAAAGATGGCTGTCTGAGTACCATAGTAAGGCAGCTTCAAGTTGAATAGAGACATGAGTTTGACTAGCTCTTGTCGTCACATTTTATGATGTATAAAAATATAAATCATACCTGATTATTCTGCAGTGTTTAATGTGTAACAAACTCAAAAATGCTTACTTGACTGTAGTGGTAGGTCGCATGACAGAGATTTGAAATAAGCAAGCAAAGCATGGTTGGGAGCTTCTGACTTTTGTGTGTTTTTGAGTAAAATTGTTTTATAAGGTTTGCATGGCCAATGAGCTGCATGACTCTATGTATTCATTCAGAGACAGAATTATTTTGATATGCACCTGCTTGAGACTTAGCAATTTTTCAGTAGAACACTTTGGGACCTAGAAAATATTTAACAATAAGTGCTAAGAAAACATTCTAACAGTGAGTGCTAGTGCAGCTATCAGTGTGACTGAGTACTTTTCTCATCAGAATAGATGTGTCTAACAGTAGCAAAGATGAAGAGGTGTTCACAGCTCTTAAGGTATGCAGAGCCAATATTTACTGGACATTTTTTTTCTGGTTTTAGTCTGTAGTACCTCCTCCCAAGATATGGAAAGCAAAGAGCTTGCAGCAGAATAGGTCTAGTGTCAGATGTTTCATGATTTTTGCTCATAACTTTCAACTTGGTTGTTTCCGGAAGAGTGTCCAGTACCTCAAATTAATACATTTACCCTTCTCCATTGACCCTGAAAATTTGTATCATCATCATCATCATCATGGAATCACCCTGTATATAGTGCTGAATGAACATACTGAACTTTAACAATTAATTTAGTTTGAGTGATTTGGGTTCGCTGCACAATGCCTTTGGTTTAATTCTATATTATTCCAAAGGCTTTGCTCTTGCTCTGTTAATTCACCTCTTATTGCGTCAATGTGTTTAAATATTAGCCTATTTAGCTATTTGAAGTAACTTTGTGACTGGTCTGAACAAACGACAGTGAACTTTAATCCTGTGGTTAGGCAAAATTAGTATACTGAGAGATCATTACTTTCCTCTCTCCTTTATTTATAAATTCATTCATTTAATTATGGTGTTTTATAAAATTTTCACAGATCGTTGTGTATGCCATATGAATAATTTATGCTTCCAAAAGGGCTTAAAGCAACAGTGCATGACCAAGCCCCTAATTTGCAGATGAGCCATAAAGAAATGAAGGTTATGTACTTGCTCTCTGATCATTAGGTAGCAAGAAATTATCACAGCTTGCAATTGATCTCACAATAGTTGTCATTTACCAAAACCTCCAGTATAAATTTGCAAGGTATCTGCAAAGTTTGGACCTCGTGGGGAAGAGGTGGTTTTTTCCACCGTGATGTAGGTTAAATGGGGTGGGTGGAAGTGACATGTATTCATTAGGTTCAGCAGTGTTGAATTTTCAGGCAGGGTTGAAGAATTTTCAGGCTTTCACAGAAATTTTGTCTCTTGTTGTCAATTGTTATTGTGCAATCTTAGGTTATAGATTTCTTAATTAAAAAACGCACTTAAAATGACCTTGACTGGCACATCTCAAACTCGATGGGATATTGTTCCATTTTAGGAAACTGCTGACAGGGCTGCACTGCCACAAGGTTCATCACTAGCACAAGGACGTCCAATTAAACTGTGTGCACAGCCAGTAAGGATCAAATTGTATGATAATGTACCACAAGGTGTACAAAAACTACTGTGGGTGTGCATGGAAACAAACTGGGTGGCAAACGTGTTGTGTGTGTTAAGAGAATTAGGAACTTGATAAAGTGTAGAATGTGGAATGCATGCAGGAATTAGATGGAGATCAGGCAGTGTCTGTCACAATAGATAACTCATGGACTTTGGACTCTGAATTGTCTAAATGGTTCACACTCACCAGTTTGGAGATTTCAGAGGAAGATGATTTCAAAAGAGCAAATTCAGGCCATAAGTTTAAGCAGGCTGACAGTACAGCTGTGTTATGGGAAAAGATAGAGCGTTTGAAAGGAGCAGAAAAGTTAACAATGGAGCAGATGATATCAGAGTTTGAGGATCTGTGTAAGCCTTGTGAACATTGCCAGTGATCCCTGTTATGCATCATTGAATCCTGACTGGAAATGAGACACCTGTGTATTGTAGCCCATAGTACTTGCCTCATCACCTACAACTGGTGATGGAGAAATCTATTAATCTGCAATTATGAGATGATATTACTGAAGAAAGTGCCAGTTCTTTGGGAGCATCAATGGTGATTGTTGTGAAGAAGAGTACTGATACATTATAGATATCTTAATATGCAAGTGATGACAGGTGCAAATCCTTTCCCAAATTTAATCATAACTTTGGACATTCTGGGGCTGTGCAAATAATTTTCTACCATGGTTCTGTGGGATGAATGTCATCAACTAGAAGTAGAAGCAGAGGACTGGCCAAAAGCAGCATTTATGGTTCCATCAGGACGTTATTAATATCAGAGTATGCCATTTGGGTTAAAGAATGCAACAGACATTTTCCAGTACCTAGGCAATGTTGGCATATTTAGAAGACTTAATGGCCACAGGATAATAAATTCCATGCAGGATTTTCAACAACTGCTGATGGAAAAGGAATTGCTGTCTTCTCTTATGCCAAAGTTTGTACCAATTTGCACAAGTTGCATGACCACTAACCAATCCATTAAAGAAATGAGGTAAAATTTTAAGGAGCAGCAGTGTGTGAAGAAGCGTTCAGTAGACTGAAGAAATCAGTATCAGTTTCAGTATCAGTTTTTCCAAATTATGAGGAGTTCGAGCTCTAATGCTACGCAAGTAGTTATGCTCACAGGTGTGTACTGAGCCAAGATATGGGTGGGACAGGACATCTTGTTGCCTATGCATCATGGCAGCTGAGTAAAGTGGAAAAAAATTACTCTATGACCAACAATAAAATTCTGAGTCTCATTCATGGTGTTATTTATATAGAAGGAAATTCTAAGTTATGACAGATTATGTAGCTCTGAAGTGGCTGGCAAGGTTAAAAGACTCATCAAGTAGGTTAATACTCTGAGTACTTAAATTAAGTGAATTTGATTTTAAGATGATTCACCAATCTTCAAAAATGTGGGAATGCAGATGACTTCAGTCAGAAGAGATGTGCTTTATGAAGAGTGTGTTTCATGACTATGGAATGGCAGAAAGCACAAGCTCAGGATGATGCCAGCTATGCTGCCGGAGGTGGTATTGAAATAGGAACATAATCAAGTTTTAGCAGACCGAGGGGGCTATAAACAACAGAACAATATGTGACAGAGCAATTTTGGTACTGGATATGGTGACAGTTATCAGACAGTATGTAAAAAAAAAAAAAAAAAAAAAAAAAAAAAACTATATACGGACTTGGGTCACTAACATATTCTGTTACAGAGATTACCAGAAACCACCAAACTATTTGGGATGAATGGATTGGACATTTTGGATTCTTTTGGGCAAACACCAATGGGAAATTGTTGTGCATTAACAACAATAGATCACCTCTTATGCTATGTGGAGATGGTCAAATGAACAATCCAATACAGTGGCATAAGCAATGGTCAATAGTTGGTTGTTAACATTCAGAACCCCAGAGATGTTTATTATGGACCAAGGTACTAACATCTTGTTAGAACTAATTAAACAGCTGTGTCATTTATTGCATATTTTCAAGTGAAGAACAACAGCATTATGCCCAGAAACAAATGGCAGAACGTAATGGGTACACAGGACAATAGCATAGTGTCACTATGTCAACAGTCACCACAATGAGAGGGACACACTACTGCAGCATATAATTCAGAGTCCTATGAGACTGCAGGCTTATCACCATGGCCAGAAGATATCTTCACCACTCAAGAGATTGAAACCAAGAAGAGGGAATGATTGTGAATTAGTGTAAGAGCCTGCAAAAAGTTACAATACATTAGGACCCGGCAAAGAGAAAATGAGGCAATGGTGTACCAGGTTGCCTTAATACCATGTCGGACAATGGGAGATGCTGACAAGTCCATGTACCCCATTCAGGAACACTAAAAAGTTCTACACACTTTATCAGGATCTGTACCAAATAGTAGAAATGGTCTTACTGGTAAATTTCAGTTTACAACTACCTACTTGGTTGGGTGTATTCGACCCTAGCAGGGTGCACAAGAAGCTTTGCCTTCATTATCAGCTTGATGCTCTTGGGCATTTAACAGGATACACTCTGGTGGAGCCATTCAGTACACACAAGTGCCTAGTATCCATCTTCTCGGAGATCCGGGATTGGCTTTGGTCGCAGTAGGGATGGCTTGCTACCTCTCAGTCTGACGACAGCACTTGCTTTTGGCTGCTCTCAACAAGATGACTGTGCTGATACTTGTTACTCTGCAAGGCCACACCAGGTGGCTGCCACCAGAACTGTTGACATCCCATTCCACCATCTCAGCAGGTCTCCACTATGTATTGAATGAGATGTCAATAAAGCTGTTTGTCATCTGAGAGCATTGTCTGGCTCCACCAACACCACGCACCCATCATTACCCTTCCCTAATGTTACCAATAAGTAACATCTTGATGGCCAGACTGCCATCTTGTCATCATTGGATGACTACATACGTATCAGCAACTCAGGTTGCCACAACATGTTATTGTGGAGGTGTGCAACTGTACTGCAAAGATTGTAAGTCGATGACTGAATGATGCACTATGTTGCATCATATACAGTTTAAGAAGATATCTGCACATATTTTTGACCATGAAATTTCGAACTTTTTTGTCCTTCCTAGTGCTTGAAATGTCATTTCTTCTTGTTGTCTAGTGCATTTGGGTCCTAGGTGAAGTATATGTGAACACACCTTTGGTGTAGTGTGGCTTTGTTATTTGTAATCTTCTACAATAGCTCTGCTGTGTAAAAATGAATGTAGCCTGAGTAGTCCTTGACAGTTCATTTTGGTCCACAGCCATATGGTAAAATAGTGTTATTATTAACTTGTACAGGTGGGGAGGGCCAGTGATTGTAGAAATTAGAGATGAATGTCAGGCATATATTTTGCCACTACATTTACTTTATGTTTGAACTACAGCTCAATGATGGCTTTATGAGGAACTGACAGAAAAATATTAGAGGACTATTTCAGCAATGGTTACATCTGGTGTGAGTGTAAAACATTGCTGAAATTGCTGCTGCACCAAGAAAACAGTGTAATTTACTGTCTCTAGCCTGACGACAACACAAACTAAAGCCACAGTCTTATTTATTGCACTTGAAAGTACTCAATCTGCAGTACAGACAGTCATTTCTAGGAGTGTATGACAACTCTGTAATGAATGAAAAGTCTGTTTCACATATTCCTTGTGGGTGCCGATGGAATGGACAGATGAGAATTAACATGTCCAATGTTATTGCCACACAAAATACTGCTTCTGTTTTAATCACTCACCTCTGTAACATGCCAAATAGTCGAAGAAAATTAACAGTTATTCTTCGTATCTTCTGATGACATCTGCTGTAGTTTTAGATTAAATATTAGATGCTAATTTGTGTCTACAGTCACAGCCTAAGACCCAAGCAGCAAAAGTCAGACTTGTTTGAATCCCTTAAAAGGTTGTAAGAAGAGCTGAATATTTTCTTAAAATGATATGACATGCAAGTTCTAAAAGTGTTGTGAGAAATAGTACATATATAATATAAACCACCCGAATAGCTGAAAACATGAAAATATTCTGAATGGATACATAATGTATATTTTTATCACCCGTAGATGAATCAGATGTCACAAAATGATAAGGTTAATAAAAAATTCTGGATGATTTATAGATATCTCCCACAAGAGTCAACTATGTTTGTAAGTACCTAACGTATCCTCTCACATTTTTCGTAAATGTTATGATGGAGGTAGAGATATTGCCAAATTACCTGTGAAGGATCAAATTAATTCCCTTGAACAAGAGTGGAGATAGAGGGAATCCTGCTAATAATAAGCCTATTACGATCACATATGTACTACCTAAAATTGTAAAAATAGCTACAAATAATAGAACAATAATGTCTTAGAGGAACACAATATCATAAATGGTTCACTGCAAGGTTTCCGCTAAGAGACCAGTTTCAGACTTTATAGCATATCTTATCAAAGCACTGGAAGAGCAGGGACAAGTCTCTATTCACCAGAAGCCTACACACTTAACAGCATATGTTACCAAAGCTCCGTAAAAATAGGGACAAGTCTGAATTTATTGAATGCTTTCAGTTATGTATGTCACAGAATTACATTAGGAAAAAATCATTAGTAAGAAATAAGAGGGAAAGCAAAAGATATTATAAAAACTTTTAATGAAAACATACAACATCATATAAACACAAATGCACCATTGGAAAGAGATTGAAAAATGCACAATACTTTCATAGAAGTTAAATGTAAATTACTCTGTAATTTGGTATTGGGACCTTATTTTTATTCCCTATGTAAAATGACTTACTAGAAGCTGTAGATGTAATGCTGGTAATGTTTGTTGATGACAAATATCTAATAGTAAATCAGCAAAAGACTTTTAAATAAGGATGTATGTATAAATGGAAAGCATATCCCAATATTTTTTGAGAGCAATCAATTCATACATGAAAATAAATCAACATACATAATAACACAATAAAAGAGGGTATCCAAAACAGATGCTCTCTTCGTCAAGCTTAGAAATTCAAATATTTCTGAAGCTTATCACATTCTGGGGCTGATGAAGGACAGTTCTGTCATAAGAGCCTCCTTAAAATCTAAGTAATCCAGTGGGTATGATAACATATCAACAAAGTTAATCAAAGAGCGCTCATGCGAGTTGATTTCTATCTTAAGCTATTTGCATAATCAATCTCTTATCAGTGGAAAATTTCCAGACTGGTTAAAATATGCTGAAGTTAAGCCTCTTTACAAGAATGGGGATAAAGAGGTATCGACCAATTTCACTTTTGCCGGCTTTCTCAAAAATATTTGAAAAGGTTGTGTTCAAGTGTCTCCTTACACATCTGACTGAAAATAATATATTGTCCAAGTCACAGTTTGGATTTCTTAAGGGGAGGTGTACCATCTTTTGGTTCAAGAAAGCAATTTTTTTGTAAATTACATTTTTGAATCCATAAAAGTGTTTAGAATCCACCCCTGAAACGATTTTTCTGAATACGGAACATAAATGTTTCTTATTTGTGGTGGAAAAAAATGCACCTTCCTGAAATCAGCCTTTTTCATGCACCAGTTTTTTTCTTTCAGAGGACAAGTTATTGTACCGGTGCTTGGGAGGAAACACACAAAATTCAAATGAAAGTTTGAAAGCGTGTGTTTGATAGTTAGCCCCCAAGCATTTGCATTCTGGTGTGAAGACTGTGGAGATTGCGCCGTCCCTGGCAGTGAGCAGCTTCAATGAAGGGTATTCAGCATTTCTGAAGATCATGACAATGATGGATGTCACCCAGGCACTCCATTTGACACAGTTTGCCAAGCATTCAGACGACCACCGGATTCAAGCGGCCGAAAATCGCTTGTCACTGGCCTTACGAGCAGCTCTGGAGCAGCGCAGGATGGTGCACATCTAGCAGAACGCCCTCTATGAGGAAGAAGGACTAGTTTATGAACCCAGTATAGCAGATTGAATGTAGGTTGCATAATATTGCATTTATATGTAGTTAAAACTTCAAACTCGTTTTTCTCAAAAATGGTTCAAATGGCTCTGAGCACTATGCGACTTAACTTCTGAGGTCATCAGTTGCCTAGAATTTAGAACTAATTAAACCTAACTAACCTAAGGACATCACACACATCCTTGCCCGAGGCAGGATTCGAACCTGCGACTGTAGCGGTTGCTCAACTCCAGACTGTAGCACCTAGAACTACACAGCCACTCCGGCCGGC
Organism: Schistocerca gregaria; assembly: GCF_023897955.1. Lineage (NCBI taxonomy): Eukaryota > Metazoa > Arthropoda > Insecta > Orthoptera > Acrididae > Schistocerca > Schistocerca gregaria. Next base: position 373,775,580 of record NC_064923.1, read on the forward strand.
ACATTTTTCTCAAAAATGGCGTTTTTTTTTTTTTTTTTTTAAATGGGTGTTGTGGTAACTCCAAATCTACTGAACCGATTGGCAAGATTCTTTGTTTCTGACGAAGCTAACTAAATTGTCTAGGAGTTGTACCACTTTTATTCTGATCCATTGACTATAAATATTTTTAATTGGCCGACTAAGTCAAAGAATCGATGAAACAATTTTTTTTTTTATTTTCAAAAGTTCGCCAATTTGTTTCCTATGGTCCAAGCAAGGTACAACTCCTAAATAATCTTATATATTTCGCTAACATTAACTCAATTTTGATTTCAGATCCAACTGACCTGTGACATACCACGCGTGGAGGTCAACATCGAAATTTTGTTTCGTTCCGATGGCACTTCTGCCTTTGCTCTTTGACATATCTGGCCGAAAAAATTCCAGTTTGTAGAGGAAATATCAATAAACATTTTGAGCAAATTTGATATTGGTATATATAACACATCCCAAGAAAAAAATTCTCAAAGAACATGCTTCTTTTGGGCCAAAGATTGTAAATCTCCCCATAAGGGTTCTGATGTAGAGAAAGCTATTTACACTTACAGTGAAATGAAGTGAGTGTATGGCATCATTGACCAGGAAGCCCCACCCAGGGAAGTTCGGCCCTCAAGTGCAAGTCTTATTTCACTTGACACCTTATTGGGCGACTAGAACACCAATGATGAGGATGAAATGATGCTAAGGACAGCACAACACCCAGTCCCTGAGCAGAGAAAATCTCCAACCCAGCTGGTAATTTAACCCGGGCCCACTTGCATGTGCGCTGAGCACGTTACCACCCAGCTAAGCAGGTGGACACTTACAGTGAGGATGTACTTGATTCATTAGATAATACATTAGAGGCTACTGGCATTTTCTGTGACCTGTTAAAAGCCTTTGACTGTGTGAACCACAGCATTCTCTTAAGTAAATTAAGAATATTATGGTGTCCCTGGCAATGCTGTGAAATGGTCTGAGTCGTATCTATCAAACAGGAAACACAGGGTCTTGTTGCAAAATATCTGTGCAGTAAGCTGTCAGACTTCATCTGATTGGAAATTAATTACATATGGTGTTGCTCAAGATTCCACTGCTTTTTCTTGTGGACATTAATGACCTCTTGTCTGTTACATTGCCAGATGCTAAGTTTGTTTTGTTTGCAGATGATACAAACATTGCAATAAGTAGCAAGTCAAGTACAGATTTAGAAATTGATGCTAATCAAATTTTCACTGACATTATTAAATGGTTTAAAGCTAGTTCACTGTCATTAAATTTTGAGAAGACCCCCTATATGCAGTTCAGAACCTCTAAGAGGTTTCCTTCCAGCATGTGTATAACATATGAAGACAAGAAAATAAAAGATGTTGACAGTGTTAAATTTCTGGGATTACAACTTGATAATAAATTCAGTTGGGAAGGACATATCACAGAATTGCTTAATTGCCTAAATGAGTCAGTGTTTGCTATGAGAATGATGTCAGATGTAGGAGAAGTATAAAAAACTTGCATAATTTGCTTACTTTCATTCTATTATGTCATATGGGATCATGTTCTGGTGTATCTCATCAAATCAAGCAAAAGCTTTTAGGGTGCAAAAGTGAGTTTGAAAGACTTTTTGATAGGCAACTCCTTCTATTCTATAGATGAGTATCTTAACAGAGACTGTTAAGCCACCTTAAATAAAAATGTCTATCAGATTTCAGCTTTGGCAGCACTTGGTCACAAAAATCCAAATTAGTTATTTTGTTTATGATAAATTTATTAATAGTGCATAACAGTGTTTCATTCTGACAGCATGTTAAGTATGTAAATATTAGCTGTTTGACTTCACGGCATTGTAATCACCTATTTTGACAATCTCCTGACAAATGATCAGGTAGTAAGTATTATATTCAAATGTTTTATGTTTTTATGTTATATTTTCTGACATGCTCCACACCCATGAGAATCATCTCATTTTTTGGGTCTATGGAATGAAAACTGGATCTAATCTAATCTTCTTCTTTCTTCATCGTCACCTTGTTCCAAGTCACGTAGTGTCGACGTTGCTCTTCTGGATCCTTCTCCTCCATAGTTCTCTATCCATTGCGTCTTCCTTCTTCCATCCTTTCTCCCTTAGGTCCCCAGATATCTTATCCTTCCATCTCATCTTCGGTCTTCCTCTCCTTCTCGCTGCTTCAATCTTTATATCTTCAACTCAGTTTCTGGTATACTCTTCCCCTTTTCTCTGTAAGTGTCTGTACCACCTTAGTCTGCATATAATCTAATCTAATCTTATCTTTTGATGTACCTTTTAAAAATCAGCATAAATATATTTCTTCTCCAAAAAAGTCCCAAACTGCTATCAGTGATTCATTATTGAATATGTCATATGGTCTTGTTTATACACACATTTCATGTTGTACACAATTATGAAACAGTGCAGCAAATAAACAAATATATAGATAACTGAATTACAGAAGAAGATGACTGGATGCATTGTAAACCTATTACCAAAGCAGTCATGTGAAATAATAGCAAATTCTAGACATACCTGGAATATTTCTCAATGAGACACATATATTGAAAGAAAACTGCTCACACTGTTGAATAAATATATATATACAATTACAGTGCTAACTGTAAAGATAACTACCATATGCACACAAAAAACCAAAATTAAGATAAAAAAATCCTGAAACAAATAAAAAACTTCCTTGCAACATAAAAAATATAAAAACATTGCCTAAATTTAAATCCAAATGGATATGTCACCAAATTTTGGCTGACAATGTAAAGGAGTTTTTACTAGCCAGCACACAACTTATCCACAATATGAAATGAATTTTGCATTTATATCCTTGTTAGTTTATTTACTATCAAATAATATAACTGTAAATGTAATATATTCATGTGTACAACTGTATGTTGTGAATTTTGACTTAAAGTTGAAACTTCTGAAAAACAAGAAAACTGCTTTTAGTATGACATAAACTTTATATCCTTACATAATTATATGAAAAGTGCCTGACATGATACATTACTCATATTTTCACACAAAAACCACACGATTTGTAACTCTCGTATTTATATGTTGATATATCCAGTATCACTACAAAAGTGACCAGCAGATTAAAAATGAATAAATGTTGATGAGTAGGCTCTATATTACTTTCTGGAAACTACTTATACATTAAGATGGACAATGTGTTGATAATGCTGCATACTAACTATTTATAGATTATTGGTTCAAATGGCTCTGAGCACTATGAGACTTAACATGTATGGTCATCAGTCCCCTAGAACTTAGAACTACTTAAACCTAACTAACCTAAGGACAACACACAACACCCAGCCATCACGAGGCAGAGAAAATCCCTGACCCCGCCAGGAATCGAACCCGGGAACCCGGGCGCAGGAAGCGAGAAAGCTACCGCACGACCACGAGATGTGGGCGATATAGATTATTATTCACATAGGTGAAGAGGGAAGTAAACACATCACTCTTTTCTGCCAAATCAGAAACTAATTTCTAACATAACAAAACTATCTGACATTAACTATTTCTTGTAAAGAAAACCAATTAAAGTTTATGTGCTTTAAGATTTCCCTTACACAATAAACATTACCAAAGTTTCTAGACGCTGTGGGTTGTGAAACCTTTGCAGATGCTCCACAAAAATATTTCACAATTTTACTGACACCATGCAGTACAATACTCAATGGCCACAAAAGAATTTCAGTTCACATTGTAAATAGCTTTGCTATCTAGCAGACAATTTGTGGCATAGGGCTGATGACATAATACTTTGGCAGCAGTGTAACAGACCTTTCTATGAGACAAAAATAATTTTAAAGAGGAGTGGAAAATATATCTTTCTGTTCTAATATTCTGCCTCTTCTTCTTACAACCAGTAAACGTTATTTAAGAAGAAAATCAAGACTGAACAGTGGTTGAGAAGTCTGAACATGTTCTGTAGATTCAAAATGAAATTGCAGCACAGTTACATTTCATTGCTCCAGCTGAAAGGATAAATGATAATTTGGTCTTTTATCTTATTCTCAGTGATATGTGAATGATAAAATCATCATGGCAAAGAACAAGTCATTGACTTGGTTAGGTAAAAAAAAAGATGAAACTAAACTGTCATCAACACAAAAGTTGATTTTCCTCAATTTTTTTTCAGTTTTGTAAACAAACACATAATAATATTTAACATTGCAGTGTATTTACTTGGTACATTTTATGCTTAAGTGTTCACTGCATTATACCAAATATGTCATGTGAAAAAAAAAATCTTAGGTAAAGATATAGCTGTCATCAATTGTAAGGCATGTTTTTACAGTAGAGGGGACTGACCAGTGATCTAACAGGAGACCTTCGAATCTGTGGTATCTTTACCACTGAGCCACTAAGCTACACATTATTACACCTTGACGCCCATGACAGTGAATAAAGAGTTGCTAAAGGTAGCAGAACAGATTAAATTGAGGACTGGAAGAAATGTGGCATACAAATCAAACTAATTTACATCAGTGGTTTGCTGAAGCTACAATATGACCATGAAAATTTTGTAAAGCTTCATGATCTACATCTACATCCATACTCCGCAAGCCACCTGATGGTGTACTCAAGGTACCTCTATCAGTTCTCCCTTCTAATCCAGTCTCGTATTGTTTGTGGAAAGAAGGATTGTCGGTATGCTTCTGTGTGGGCTCTAATCTCTCTGATTTTATCCTCATGGTCTCTTCGCGAGATATACATAGGAGGGAGCAATATACTGCTTCACTCTTCAGTGAAGGTATGCTCTCAAAACTTTAACAAAAGCCCATACCAAGCTACTGAGCATCTCTCCTGCAGAGTGTTCTTCTGGAGTTTATCTATCATCTCTGTAACACTTTTGCGATTACTAAATGATCCTGTAACGAAGCTTGCTGCTCTCCATTGTATCTTCTCTATCTCTTCTATGAACCCTATCTGGTACGGATCCCACACTGCTGAGCAGTATTAAAGCAGTGGGCAAACAAGCGCACTGTAACCTACTTCCTTTGTTGACGGATTGCATTTCCTTAGTATTCTTCCAATGAATCTCAGTCTCGCATCTGCTTTACCAACGATCAACTTTATATGATCATTCCATTTTAAATCACTCCTAATGCATACTCCCAGATAATTTATGGAATTAACTGCTTCCAGTTGCTGACCTGTTATTCTGTAGCTAAATGATAAGGAATCTATCTTTCTGTCTATCTGCAGCACATTACACTTGTCTACATTGAGATTCAATTGTCATTCCCTACAACATGTGTCAATTCGCTGCAGATCCTCGTGCATTTCAGTACAATTTCCATAGTTAGAACCTCTCGATACACCACAGCATCATCTGAAAAAAGCTTCAGTGAAGTTCTGATGCCATCCACAAGGTAATTTATGTAGATTGTGAATAGCAATGGTCCTATGACACTCCCCTGTGGCACATCTGAAATCACTCTTACTTCGGAAGACTTCTCTCCATTGAGAATGACATGCTGTGTTCTGTTACCTAGGAACTCTTCAATCCAATCACACAATTAGTCTGATTGTCCATATGCTCTTACTTTGTTCATTAAACGACTGTGGGGAACTGTATCAAATGTCTTGCAGAAGTCAAGAAACATAGCATCTATCTGGGAAATCGTGTCTACGGCCCTCTGAGTCTTGTGGATGAATAGCGCAAGCTGGGTTTCACACGGCCGTCTTTTTCGAAACCCATGCTGATTCCTACTGAGTAGATTTCTAGTCTCCAGAAAAGTCATTATACTCGAACATAATAGGTGTTCCAAAATTCTACAACTGATCAACGTTAGAGATATAGATCTATAGTTCTGCACATCTGTTCGACGTCCCTTCTTGAAAACGGGGATGACCTGTGCCCTTTTCCAATCCTTTGGAATGCTACGATCTTCTAGAGACCTACGGTACACTGCTGCAAGAAGGGGGGGCAAGTTCCTTCGCGTACTCTGTGTAAAATTGAACTGGTATCCCATCAGGTCCAGCGGCCTTTCCTCTTTAGAGCGATTTTAATTGATTCTCTATCCCTCTGTGGTCTATTTTGATATCTACCATTTTGTCATCTGTATGACAAACTAGAGAAGAAACTACAGTGCAGTCTTCCTCTGTGAAACAGCTTTGGAAAAAGACATTTAGTATTTCAGCCTTTAGTCTGTCATCCTCTGTTTCAGTACCATTTTGCTCACAGAGTGTCTGGACATTTTGTTTTGATCCACCTACCGCTTTGACATAAGACCAAAATTTCTTAGGATTTTCTGCCAAGTCAGTACATAGAATTTTACATTCAAATTCATTGAACGCCTCTCGCATAGCCCTCATCACACTACATTTCCCTTCACGTAATTTTTGTTTGTCTTCAAGGCTTTGGCTATGTTTATGTTTGCTGTGACGTCCCCTTTGCTTCCGCAGCAGTTTTCTAACTCGGTTGTTGTGCCATGGTGGCTCTTTTCCATCTCTTACGATCTTGCTTGGCACATACTCATCTAACGCATATTATACGATGGTTTTGAACTTTGTCCACTGATCCTCAACACTATCCGTACTAGAGACACAACTTTTGTGTTGAGCTGTCAGGTACTCCGTAATCTGCTTTTTGTCACTTTTGCTAAACAGAAAAATCTTCCTACCTTTTTTAATATTTATATTTACCTCTGATAACACTGGTCATGAGTTTAGTACCATTATACAAAAGATGATCATAATTGTACATTATTTTCAGAACTCTACCAAAACCTTTAATATGAAATTTATAGAGTTTAAAATAGATGGTAATTACAATGGTGTGCTGAAGGAATTAAGTTTAAGAGGTTCCATCATACTAACTTTCTACAATATTGATAAGCCAAAAGTATTGGTCACCAAAATATTGATAGTCAACCAAACAGATTATCACAATTTAGATACATCCCTCTTGTATCAGTCTAGTGAACAGTAATTGAAGGAATGTTAGCAGATAAACGTTTCCCTAAAGCAAATAAGATTTCAGAGTGGACTCTGTAGTTATAAATCAGTATGCTCTCCAAAATGCACTGGACATTTATTCCCATTGTCAGTAAATACATCTGTGGAAAGTGACAGAAGCTACGTTCCCATAAATTATAATGTAGCATGCAAACATCAAAACTGAATTTTACAACTATAATACAGTTTTTTATATTAATTATTATTAACATGAGAAATTTTGCCCACCATTAAATAGTAAGATATACTTTGGATACATTTCTACAATTGCTGTAATACTGATAGATATAACATGGAACTGGTCTTTATAATATTTATGATTTTATGCAGATAAAAATGACATGTAAAAGTAGAAGCTGTAGCAATATACAGGGTGTCCCAAAAAATACTGATAAGCTTTAAGGACAGGTCCCTTGCACCAAAACAAGAAAAAAATGTCTAGGGGCTCTAAAACGCACACCTTAAGAGCTATGAACACTTGTTCAGTAGAGGAGATGTGTTTACACTAGTGAAGATGAACAAGTGCTTGTTCAGTAGAGGAGATGTGTTTACACTAGTGAAGATGAACAAGTGCTCATAGTTATTAAAATATGTATTTTAGACCCTATCTTTCTTGGACATTTTTTTCTTGGTTTGGTCCTTACAGTCTCCTCCCAGAATTTGGAAAGCAAAGTCCCTGCAGCAGAAGAGATCTGTTTCATAGTATTGAAGATGAACAAGTGCTCATAGCTCTTAAGGTATGCATTTTAGAGCCCATGTTTAACAGACAGTTCTTTTTGTTTTGGTGTAAGAAACCTGTCCCTGAAATATGTTGGTGTTCTTTTAGGACATCCTGAATAAAGTACGGGATATGATTTTCTGCAATGAACTTGCTGACAGCAGCTTCCTAAATTCAGTACTTTTTTTCTTTCATCCTCTTGCTATTTTGTATATAATTCTGCTTTTCCTTGTACTAGAATAGTATAACAAGAACTCATCTTTCTTCTGTAAGCTTTAAATCTTCATTCATTGTTCCATATAGATGCCGATGATGTGTCAATTTCTACCACTGATAGTATGAAAATGTTTTGGACAGTGTCTTGAGAGGAGTATATGAGATGAACATCAACAAAAGCAAAACGAGGATAATGGAATGTAGTCGAATTAAGTCGGGTGATGCTGAGGGAATTAGGTTAGGAAGTGAGACGCTTAAAGTAGTAAAGGAGTTTTGCTATTTGGGGAGAAAAATAACTGATGATTGTCGAAGTAGAGATTATATAAAATGTAGACTGGCAATGGCAAGGAAGGCTTTTCTGAAGAAGAGAAATTTGTTAACATCGAGTATAGATTTAAGTGTCAGGAAGTCTTTTCTGAAAGTATTTGTATGGAGTGTAGCCATGTATGGAAGTGAAACATGGACGATAAATAGTTTGGACATGAAGAGAATAGAAGTTTTGAAATGGGGTGCTACAGAAGAATGCTTAAGATTAGATGGGTAGATCACATAACTAATGAGGAGGTATTGAATAGGATTGGGGAGAAGAGAAGTTTGTGGCACAACTTGACCAGAAGAAGGGATCGGTTGGTAGGACATGTTCTGAGGCATCAAGGGATCACCAATTTAGTATTGGAGGGCAGTGTGGAGGGTAAAAATCGTAGAGGGAGACCAAGAGATGAATACACCAAGCAGATTCAGAAGGATGCAGGTTGCAGTAGGTACTGGGAGATGAAGAAGCTTGCACAGGATAGAGTAGCATGGAGAGCTGCATCAAACCAGTCTCAGGACTGAAGACAACAACAACAACAACAACAGCAACAACAACAACAACAACAACAACAACAACGACAACGACAGTATGACAATTGTTCCTTCCTGCATATAATATGTTGCTAAACATGGCCTTTGTGAATGAAGTTACATTACCATAATGACCCTCAGAAATGAAAGTATTGATCTTATTTGTAAAACAGTTCCTTAAAAATTTTCTCCTCAGAATAACTACATTTTAATGTGTTGCACCAGGAGTACGGTATTAAATATAAGGTTCAACTTTATATATACAGAGGTCCAGAAAAATGTAGGCTGTCTTTCATAGTAAGTATTGATGGAACAAAATGACACACTGTTACAATTCTTGCATCATGGGGGGAGGGAGGTGGGAGATGGGGAAAGGTTATTTTTGTGTTCAATGTGACTCCCATTAGCAGCCAAACATCAATGCCACTGAACTGGAAACTCAACAGATCTTCTTCAATCCATCCATCAAGATAGATTTTCATCCAAGTAAGCTCTGACATCTCTGTGGCAGTTAGGTGGAGTGCCATCTCCTTGTAGATAAAATCTTGCATTTTCAAACACCCCTTGGGTGGCACGTAAAATTGATGTTTGCAGCAGATGAACATACACCTCACCAGTTGTGATATTTTCAAAGAAGAATGGGCCAGTCAATCTGTGTGATGACAAACCACATAACACATTAACACCCAGTAATTAACAAGTTTTCAGCATGAATGTGAGAATTTTCAGGAGCCCAGTACATGCAGTACATGCAGTTGTGACAGTTTGCAGTACCGTTCAGTTTGAATTGTGCCTCATCAGACCAAATAACCCTCTCTGCAAACCACTCATCCTCATGAAGTATGCCTTCGAAGCACTCACAGTACTCCACCTTTGATCTGGATTGTCCTCATTCATAGCATGCAACAATCTTGGAAAGTACACTTTCCACTTTGCAACCTTCAGAGTTTTTTGTATGCTTGATCAGTTTCCCCTGCTTTCATGTGCACCCTGCTTCATAGATTTTTGAGGTGACCTAGTAAAATGTTGCAACAAAGCAGTATTGGAAGCTTACTTATTAATGTTTGTGGTCAGTCACAGCTTTCCTTATGCGTATCCTGAACAGTACTACTGGCTTTATCCCAAACAAAAAATTGTTGTGCATGTTGGTGGCTGAGTTTCATACATGTTACACCATTGCTGTTGTAACTCCATCATGTTTTTGTACTTCCAGTATATTAATGTACCATTTCTGTAATTATTAATTCTATTATTGTGCTTGTTAGGATTTTATTATTTACTCATTTATTTTAGTTTTGCCATTCCTCTCTTTTCCTTTTCCTTTCTTGTCCCTAATTGCATTACTCTTTTCATTTTTCATTTTACTTCTAATTCTACCATGTATGGTCTAAGACAGGCACATAAGTTGCTTAATGACCTTTTTCCTCATCTATTTTAATTTTCGCATTTCCTCATCCTCAGAACATTTGAGTCCTCATTAATCTAGGATCTGAGTGATTTGTACCCCTCCCCCTCCCCCTCCCCCTCCCCCTCCCCCTCTCTCTCCCTCTCAAGTCCCTTCCATCCTTCTCAACTGATTCCCTTTTCCTCCTTAAGAAAGGAAAGAACTAGTTCCAAGAGCTACAAGTAGTGTTTATGTTGTGCTTCAAAATGTAATTTTACAACATCACTAATTAATCTATTTTGAAGGTGAGTTTTATATTCTTTGTGTTCAAAACAGATACTATTATTCAGAATGAAATTTTCATTCTGCAGCCAAGTGTATGCTGATATGATACTTCCTGGCAGATTAAAATTGTGTGCAGGACTGAGATTTAAATTTGGGCAAGGTTTGTAGGAGAGTTTCTGTGAAGTTTGGAAGCTAGAAGACAAGTTATTGGTGGAAGTATGGCTGTGACGATGGGTTGTGGGTTGGGCTTGGGTAGTGCAGTTTGTAGAGCACTTGCCTATGAAAGGCACAGGTCCTGAGTTTGAGTCTCAGTCCAGGACACAGTTTTAATCTGCTAGAATGTTTCAGATCCTATTATTGATTAGTTGCTTACCCAAAGTGCTTTCGTTGTTTCTTCTTTTTTACACTCATTCCTTCATATGTCGCTCTTGCTAATAGCAGTTTCTTCATGTCAGGGCCTTTCAGTACATAGTTACTGTACACACCACCTACCACTACTGAAGTGCCTTCCTTACGTTCCAGTATTGCTGTCTGCTCCTTTTAAAATGAGTGTAATATTTTTTTAAAAATTAGCACTGTAGGTCCTTTCTACTATTCTGATTAAATAGAACAACTGTCATATAAATACCTTCAAAAATTCTTTGTCTACCCATACATTGTCTAAATCAAGTACTCTAATTGATGAAAGCTGCAGTTGTAGCACAGTAAGAAGTGTCATACAGTCTTCTTGTGAAAGTGGATTGAATCCTATTTTCAAGACTTCAAGAGTTCTGTTTTTCTGCAGTCCAGCTTTAATCATATTTATAGATGCTCCTGTTAATCTGTAGGAAAGGAACACAATGAAAATATGTATGTGAATATTTCTCTCTTCACAGCAGTGAACAGAAATAATATCTGTTATGAATGATTACATAATAGTACAAATTTGTTAGTATGCTTCCGCCAATTTCTGTGACAAGCTAATATGCTACCAATAATGTATGTGTCATTTCTAGTACTAGCATTGCCATCTCTTCTCTCTCTCTCTCTCTTCCCCATGAACCATGAACCTTGCCGTTGGTGGGGAGACTTGCGTGACTCAGCGATACAGATGACCGTACCGTAGGTGCAACCACAACGGAGGGGTATCTGTTGAGAGGCCAGACAAACATGTGGTTCCTGAAGAGGACCAGCAGCCTTTTCAGTAGTTTCAGGGGCAACAGTCTGGATGATTGACTGACCTGGCCTTACAATATTAACCAAAACGGCCTTGCTGTGCTGGAACTGCGAACGGCTGAAAGCAAGGGGAAACTATGGCCATAATTTTTCCTGAGGGCATGCAGCTTTACTGTAGGGATAAATGATGATGGCGTCCTCTTGGGTAAAATATTCCGGAGGTAAAATAGTCCCCCATTCGGATCTCTAGGCGGGGACTACTCAAGAGGACGTTGTTATCAGGAAAAAGAAAACTGGCGTTCTACAGATCGGAGCGTGGAACGTCAGATCCCTTAACTGGGCAGGTAGATTAGAAAAGGGAAATGAATAGGTTAAAGTTAGATATAGTGGGAATTAGTGAAGTTCAGTGGCAGGAGGAACAAGACTTTTGGTCAGGTGAATACAGGGTTATAAACACAAAATCAAATAGGGGTAATGCAGGAGTAGGTTTAATAATGAATAAAAAAAATAGGAGTGCGGGTAAGCTACTACAAACAGCATAGTGAATGCATTATTGTGGCCAATATAGACATGAAGCCCACGCCTACTACAGTAGTACAAGTTTATATACCAACTAGCTCTGCAGATGATGAAGAAATTGATGAAATGTATGATGAGATAAAAGAAATTTTTCAGGTAGTGAGGGGAGACGAAAATTTAATAGTCATGGGTGACTGGAATTCGAGAGTAGGAAAAGGGAGAGAAGGAAACATAGTGGGTGAATATGAATTGGGGCTAAGAAATGAAAGAGGAAGCCGCCTGGTAGAGTTTTGCACAGAGCACAACTTAATCATAGCGAACACTTGGTTCAAGAATCATGAAAGAAGGTTGTATACGTGGAAGAACTCTGGAGATACTAGAAGGTATCAGATAGATTATATAATGGTAAGACAGAGATTTAGGAACCAGGTTTTAAATTGTAGGACATTTCCAGGGGCAGATGTGGACTCTGACCACAATCTATTGGTTATGAACTGTAGATTAAAACTGAAGAAACTGCAAAAAGGTGAGAATTTAAGGAGATGGGACCTGGATAAACTGAAAGAACCAGAGATTGTACAGAGTTTCAGGGAGAGAATAAGGGAACAATTGACAAGAATGGGGGAAAGAAATACAGTAGAAGAAGAATGGGTAACTCTGAGGGATGAAGCAGTGAAGGCGGCAGAAGATCAAGTAGGTAAAAAGACGAGGGCTAGTAGAACTCCTTGGGTAACAGAAGAAATATTGAACATAATTGATGAAAGGAGAAAATATAAAAATGCAGTAAATGAAGCAGGCAAAAAGGAACGCAGACGTCTCAAAAATGAGATCGACAGGAAGTGCAAAATAGCTAAGCAGGGATGGCTAGAGGCCAAATGTAAGGATGTAGAGGCTTATCTCACTAGGGGTAAGATAGATACTACCTACAGGAAAATCAAAGAGGCTTTTGGAGAAAAGAGAACCACTTGTATGAATATCAAGAGCTCAGATGGAAACCCAGTTCCAAGCAAAGAAGGGAAAGCAGAAAGGTGGAAGGAGTATATAGAGTGTCTATACAAGTGCGATGTACTTTAGGACATCATCATCATTATCATCATCATCATCATCATCATCATCATCATCATCATTTAAGACTGATTATGCATTTCAGCGTTCAGTCTGGAGCATAGCCCCCTTATAAAATTCCTCCATGATCCCCTATTCAGTGCTAACATTGGTGCCTCTTCTGATGTTAAACCTATTACTTCAAAATCATTCTTAAGCAAATCCAGGTACCTTCTCCTTGGTCTGCCCCGACTCCTCCTACCCTCTACTGCTGAGCCCATGAGTCTCTTGGGTAACCTTGCTTCTCCCATGCGTGTAACAAGACCCCACCATCTAAGCCTGTTCGCCCTGACTGCTACATCTATAGAGTTCATTCCCAGTTTTTCTTTGGTTTCCTCATTGTGGACACCCTCTTACCATTGTTCCCATCTACTAGTACCTGCAATCATCCTAGCTACTTTCATATCTGTAACCTCAACCTTGTTGATAAGGTAACCTGAATCCACTTTAGGACAATATTTTGGAAATGGAAGAGGATGTAGATGAAAATGAAATGGGAGATATGATACTGCATGAAGAGTTTGACAGAGCACTGAAAGACCTGAGTGGAAACAAGGCCCCAGGAGTAGACAACATTCCATTAGAACTACTGACGGCCTTGGGAGAGCCAGTCCTGACAAAACTCTACCATCTGGTGAGCAAGATGTATGAGACAGGCGAAATACCCTCAGACTTCAAGAAGAATATAATAATCCCAATCCCAAAGAAAGCAGGTGTTGACAGATGTGAAAATTACAGAACTGTCAGTTTAATAAGCCACAGCTGCAAAATACTAACGCAAATTCTTTACAGACAAATTGAAAACTGGTAGAAACCGACCTCGGAGAAGATCAGTTTGGATTCCGTAGGAATGTTGGAACATGTGAGGCAGTCCTGGCCTTACGACTTATCTTAGAAGAAAGATTAAGGAAAGGCAAACCTACATTTCTAGCATTTGTAGACTTAGAGAAAGCTTTTGACAATGTTGACTGGAACACACTCTTTCAAATTCTAAAGGTGGCAGGGGTAAAATACAGGGAGCGAAAGGCTATTTACTATTTATACAGAAACCAAATGGCACTTATAAGAATCGAGGGGCATGAAAGGGAAGCAGTGGTTGGGAATGGAGTGAGACAGGGTTGCAGCATCTCCCCGACGTTATTCAATCTGTATATTGAGCAAGCAATAAAGGAAACAAAAGAAAAATTTGGAGTAGGTATTAAAGTCCATGGAGAAGAAATAAAAACTTTGAGGTTCACTGATGACATTGTAATTCTGTCAGAGACAGCAAAGGACTTGCAAGAGCAATTGAACGGAATGCACAGTGCCTTGAAAGGAGGATATATAATGAACATCAACAAAAGCAAAACGAGGATAATGGAATGTAGTCAAATTAAGTTGGGTGATGCTGAGAGAATTAGATTAGGAAATGAGACGCTTAAAGTAGTAAAGGAGTTTTGCTATTTGGGGAGTAAAATAACTGATGATGGTCGAAGTAGAGATGATACAAAATGTAGACTGGCAATGGCAAGGAAAGCGTTTCCAAAGAAGAGAAATTTATTAACATGGAGTATAGATTTAAGTGTCAGGAAGTAGTTTTTGTATGGAGTGTAGCCATGTATGGAAGTGAAACATGGACAATAAATAGTTTGGACAAGAAGAGAATAGAAGCTTTCGAAATGTGGTGCTACAGAAGTATGCAGAAGATTAGATGGGTAGATCACATAACTAATGATGAAATATTGAATAGAATTGGGGAGAAGAGTAGTATGTGGCACAACTTGACCAGAAGAAGGGATCGGTTAGTAGGACATGTTCTGAGGCATCAAGGGATCACAAATTCAGCATTGGAGGGCAGCGTGGAGGGTAAAAATCGTAGAGGGAGACCAAGAGATGAATACACTAAGCAGATTCAGAAGGATGTGGGTTTCAGTAACTACTGGGAGATGAAGAAGCTTGCACAGGATAGGGTAGCATGGAGAGCTGCATCAAACGAGTCTCAGGACTGAAGACCACAACAACAACAACACTCTCTCTCTCTCTCTCTCTCTCTCTCTCTCTCTCTCTCTCTCTCTCTCTCTCTCTCACACACACACACACACACACACACACACACACTCACACTCACACTCACTCTCACTCTCACTCTCTCTCTCTCTCTCTCTTTCTCTCTCTCTCTCTCTCACACACACACTCACAGTTGCTATCTATATATCACACAACAAGAGACAGCTTACACTACACTCGTTCGTCCACTGTTAGAATATTGCTGCACGGTGTTGGATCCTTACAAGGTGGGATTGACGGAGGACATCGAAAGGGTGCAAAAAAGGGCAGCTCGTTTTGTATTATCATGTAATAGGGGAGAGAGTGTGGCAGATATGATACGCGAGTTGGGATGGAAGTCATTAAAGCAAAGACGGTTTTTATCGCGGTGAGATCTATTTACGAAATTTCAGTCACCAACTTTCTCTTCTGAATGCGAAAAAGTTTGTTGAGCCCAACCTTCATTGGTAGGAATGATCATCAAAATAAAGTAATAGAAATCAGAGCTCCAACAGAAAGCTTTAGGTGTTCGTTTTTCCCACGCGCTGTTCAGGAGTGGAATGGTTGAGAGATAGTATGATTGTGGTTCGATGAACCCTCTGCCAAGCACTTAAATGTTAATTGCAGAGTAATCATGTAGATGTAGATGTAGAAAGTCACTTAGTCTTGTACAAAAATGTGTCCATTATTCAGGAACACACATTTTCAGTAACTTGCCAGCAGCCATAAAAAGCTTAACAACCAATGAAATTCAGTTTAAGAGAAGCCTAAAGGATTTATTGGTGGCCAACTCCTTCTACTCCACTGATGAATTTCTCAGTAAAACCAACTGTAAGTACAATATAACTTCTGCACAATTTCAGTGCAGTAATGTGTTCATTGTAAATAAGTATTATAGTAGATGTATTACATGTTTATTACCTTATAAATCAATAAAAAACTTTTTTATTTTTAATTCAGTGCCTTAGTATTTGTAAAATGACTCTTTCATATAGTGTTCATTAAAAATGATGATCATTCCACTTGGGACCTGTGTAATGGTACATTAGCTTATTTGTTTTAGTTGTAAATATTTGTCATGTATTGTTGTTTTTCTGACATGTTCTACATCCTGGAGGACCTCCTCACTACAGATCAATTGGAATGAAAGTAAATCTAATCTAATCTGCCAACAGATGTCGAGCTCTGTACTGCCCCTGTTGTGGGGAAATTGGTCAACCAGTTGTTGACAGTCCCCAGTCACGGGATAGAGCATATCACAGCTAAAGTGAATTCCAGAATCATGGAGGCAATGGAAGGACTAATCAGGGAAGTGGCAGAGGAGCTGAGCACTCATCTTTCCATACTCCCAATAAGATTAGTAAACGCCATTAAATTTAGAGATTAGAGAAAAGTGCCAAATGTGATGGTGGTTGACAAAATTCAAGGTGAAAGCTAAGAATTTTGGATAGATATGAGTGCACAAATCAGCATGTGTTTCTACTCCCTGACAATAAGTAGTCATTAAAACCCCCTAAGTGTCATATTAGTGGTTTGGGAAAGGCATTGATAGGGCCTGTGGGAACTTCACATATTGCACTGATGTTTGATGGAATAAAGTGAGAGTTCAAGATGGAAGCATTGTGGGAAAAGAGGATAGGATTTGATGTTATCCTGGATAGTGATTTTCTGTACCATTTTCAAAGTGGCACCGACTATAGATCAGTATCCAATTTGGCAGTTATAACACTGAACAGACCTGAGAAATCCAGGTGGAGGGGCCTATTCCCTGAGATTTCAATGAACTGCATATCTGCTGTTAATTGCCACTTCAGCTGAAAGCATACATGACAGCACTGGAAAGTTTTCTGAGTCAGCCAAAATTCAAGAGCCTGTCAGAACTATCTTTCTGGCTGACCCACTCACCCAGAATGAACTTATAGAGTGATTCCAAATTCACATGAAATGGGATGTGAGACCATAACTGGAAGAAAGCATCCCTGTTCGTGTAGATAATTTTTGGATGAGGGATATTGAAAATCCATATGGAACTATACTAGGCAGCATACAGAAAATAGCTGATGATGAACAACCTCAGACAGGAGGAAAGCATTTTCAAAAGAATAGGAAGCAGCTGTCATTATCTATGAGGGAAGTTAGTACAATCATGCCATATCATAGAAATTGTTTGCAGGAATAACTGTCACATTTATCGGAATCAGATCAAAGCCTTTTACAGCCAGTACTGGGAGGAGTTTGCATTCCTATTTGAGGAGAGGCAGTATTTGCTGGCCAAACTTCACATAGCTTGAAATTCTGACTAGGAATGCTAGACTAGTACCACAAAAATTCTATCATTTCCCTATTAAATTCCTTATCATATGCATCAAGTGGTGGAAGAATGTATTTAGCAACAATGCAACAATTAGATGCTGCAATCATCAGCCATTCTATATCCCCTGTACCTCACCTATAGTAATTGTACCCAAAAAGTCTGTTACTGGCGAGAAAACCTATTGCCCATACATTGATATACAAGTAGTGAACAAGGTCACAACACCTAATACATATATCCTCTGCCTCACATACATAGAACTTTAATCAGGCTGGGAAATTGCAGGTAATTTTGATATGAAATCAGACTCTCATCAAATTCTTATTGCACCTCAAGACAGGCTAAAGTAGGAATTGTAGGTCATTCATGGCTGTACAAATTTCTTATGATGCCAGAATGAGATTTTCACTCTGCAGCGCGGTGTGCGCTGATATGAAACTTCCTGGCAAGTTAAAACTGTGTGCCAGACCGAGACTTGGACTTGGGACCTTTGCCTTACACGGGCAAGGGCTCTACCAACCAAGTTATCCAAGCACGACTCACACCCCATCCTCACAGCCTTATTTCTGTTGGTATCTTGTCTCCCACCTTCCAAACTTTACAGAAGCTCTCCTGGTAGAGCACTTGCCCGCATAAGGCAAAGGTCCCGAGTTCGAGTCTTGGTCCGGCACACAGTTTTAATCGGCCAGGAAGTTTCTTATGATGAATTTTTATTTGAGGAATGCTTTGACAACATTTAAACGGTTTCACATTTGTGATTAAGGGGACTGAAACCAACCACATGTCTGATCATATGACTTCTAGTAGCTACATGTTTGTCGAAGTACTATCAGGGATTCAACACTGGTAAGTTGCTGCAATACTATATTTACAGGATTCTGTTACCACAGTTTCTTGTTCTTCCACTTATCTTCCCTATCTTTCATGTCTAAATTAGTATGTCCCTCAGTGATGTACCATAATTATCTAAGTTTATTGATGGATCTTTCAACATCTACTGCATTTGATGCTGCCAGAGTATGTGCTTTGTAGAACATTGGGAGATTGTAATGGTTTAATGACTCATTGAATCCATCCAAGTGAGTACTTTTCTATCTTCTTCAAAGTAGGCACTATCAGTTTTTGCACCTAAAGGCTCTAATTCATATGTATGTTGTTGTAGACTAACCTGAAGCTGTGATTCATTATTGCAAAATTGGTTGTACCTTGATCTCATCTACAATTTTTTAGATTTTAAAACGAAGTTTTTTTAAAAGATCTTTTAACTAAGCTGTGGTTGCCCAAAAGCTGGGGCTTGTGACTTAAAATTATTTGGTGCTAGCTACAGCAGAGTAACCACAAAGCTACTGGTGGGTAGGTACTAAGGGAGCTGTGTTGCCACTGTGTCAACTGGGTGATTAGGTCTTGTTATGAAACATAGTGATCAAAAAGGAGAAAAAAATATTTTCCCAACACTACAAAGGGGCATACCAAATTACACATCTAATGACCTCAATCAACGCTGAAATACAGTTTGTGGACTACTCCGTAACTATCCATTTCAATAGGTTGAAGCCTCATCATGGACAAACTGCATCACTTCTAATAATTTCCGGGTATGCAGCCGGATCCCGTCGACATTCTGCCACGATATTTCGGCCCAGAGACGTCCGGCCATCATCAAGTGAGTACACAACTACTGAAGAGCCCAGGTGCAGTCGTGGTATTTATACCGATTCTCGCGCACGTGTTGACATGCGCGGCATAGCCGAGTTGTACGTGCTGCCCTCGGTGGTGAAAGTAAAAGATCATCTAGTCATTGAGTATCGAATGACGCTGTCTATTCCGCTGTGAATGTATAATTTTAATAACAGGATTCCAAGTTTTATCCAGTTGAAAGCCGTTGTCACGATTTATAAGATTATCGGCAAGACGTATTTCCACTGATTCCTTGATTACGGAATCCCAAAATCCGGAAACCGGAGCTAAAATTTTTGTTCCATTGTATTCCATTGAATGTCCCAATGAAATACAGTGCTCTGCTACTGCCGATTTTGACGGTTGCCGCAGACGGGTGTATCTTTCATGTTCTGTACATCGTTCATGGACAGTTCTTGTCGTCTGGCCAATATATGCAGAGCCACATTCACAGGGAATTTTGTAGACGCCTGCTTTCTTCTGTTGTAAATCGTCTTTAACGGATCCAACCAGGGCCCGGTTCTTTGCTGGTGGACGGAAGATAACCTTGATTTTATTCTTCTTCAGTAGTCGGCCTATTTTCGACGACACATTCCCGGCGTATGGAAGAAACGCAGTTGATTTAAAGTCGTCATCAGCGTCCTCACTGCGCTGCTTCTTGTTATGACAGTTGCGCATGGCCTTTCTTATTTGGTGTGAAGTGTAGCCATTCTCTTTAAAAACCTTCTCCAAGTGTTCTAATTCTGCGTGGAGGTTTTCATCGTCCGATATTACATGCGCTCGATGTATTAAGGTACTGAGAACACCGGCTGTTTGTGCTGGGTGGTGGCAGCTTGACGCCTGGAGATACAGATCTGTGTGAGTCGGTTTCCTGTACACAGAATGTCCTAATGACCCATCATTTTTACGGCATACTAGCACGTCTAGAAATGGTAAAGTGCCATCTTTTTCAATCTCCATCGTGAATTTGATGTTCTCATGTAAAGAGTTTAAATGATGAAGGAATTTCTCCAGTTCCTGTCTGCCATGGGGCCATACAACAAAAGTATCATCTACGTACCGCCAGAAGACCGTAGGCTTTAAGACAGCAGACTCAAGTGCTTTCTCCTCAAAGCCCTCCATAAACAGATTAGCTACCACAGGGGACAAAGGGCTCCCCATGGCGACGCCGTCTGTTTGTTCAAAGAATTCGTCATTGAATAGAAAGTACGTTGAGGAGAGTATATGTTCAAACAAGGCCGTCATTTCTGCACTGAATAAGTTACCAATAAGATGTAACGATTCCATTAAAGGCACTTTGGTAAACAGTGAGACCACATCAAAGGTGACTAATAAATCCGAGCTGCTAAGCTTAACTTCCTTCAAGCGACTGACAAAATCCTCGGAATTACGTATATAGTGGCAACACTTACCCACATACGGCTTTAGTAGTGAGGCCAGATATTTTGCTGTAGAATAGGTGGCAGCACCAATATTACTCACTATTAATCGTAGTGGGGCACCATCCTTGTGTCTCTTGGGAAGACCGTAGAGTCATGCCGTAAAAATGATGGGTCATTAGGACATTCTGTGTACAGGAAACCGACTCACACAGATCTGTATCTCCAGGCGTCAAGCTGCCACCACCCAGCACAAACAGCCGGTGTTCTCAGTACCTTAATACATCGAGCGCATGTAATATCGGACGATGAAAACCTCCACGCAGAATTAGAACACTTGGAGAAGGTTTTTAAAGAGAATGGCTACACTTCACGCCAAATAAGAAAGGCCATGCGCAACTGTCATAACAAGAAGCAGCGCAGTGAGGACGCTGATGACGACTTTAAATCAACTGTGTTTCTTCCATACGCCGGGAATGTGTCGTCGAAAATAGGCCGACTACTGAAGAAGAATAAAATCAAGGTTATCTTCCGTCCACCAGCAAAGAACCGGGCCCTGGTTGGATCCGTTAAAGACGATTTACAACAGAAGAAAGCAGGCGTCTACAAAATTCCCTGTGAATGTGGCTCTGCATATATTGGCCAGACGACAAGAACTGTCCATGAACGATGTACAGAACATGAAAGATACACCCGTCTGCGGCAACCGTCAAAATCGGCAGTAGCAGAGCACTGTATTTCATTGGGACATTCAATGGAATACAATGGAACAAAAATTTTAGCTCCGGTTTCTGGATTTTGGGATTCCGTAATCAAGGAATCAGTGGAAATACGTCTTGCCGATAATCTTATAAATCGTGACAACGGCTTTCAACTGGATAAAACTTGAAATCCTGTTATTAAAATTATACATTCACAGCGGAATAGACAGCGTCATTCGATACTCAATGACTAGATGATCTTTTACTTTCACCACCGAGGGCAGCACGTACAACTCGGCTATGCCGCGCATGTCAACACGTGCGCGAGAATCGGTATAAATACCGCGACTGCACCTGGGCTCTTCAGTAGTTGTGTACTCACTTGATGATGGCCGGACGTCTCTGGGCCGAAATATCGTGGCAGAATGTCGACGGGATCCGGCTGCATACCCGGAAATTATTAGAAGAACAAATACGCCGGGAAAATTTCAGAAGTCACAAACTGCATCACCTCCACCAGCAGTTCCAATGGACCCATTGTGAGTCACGCTAGTACTCTGAAGAGTGTTCAGAAATAGAGAAATCTCCCACCACCTGCACTGCACAGGTACGTATTTATGTTCCACGCATTCCTATGACCTGCGATCATGAGACTGAATACAACTCTCTCTAAACGTTTTGTTTGGTGTCAAATTGAAAGCTGACACCCACGTACATTGGACATCCTTCTGGAACAAAATACACCTGTCAAGTCTATGGCTATGTGCTGGTAGTGGGCAGATGGGTCCTGGGCTATGTCACAAACCATGACAGTTTCCATGTCAAGAGGTAAGCAGTGCTATGCCTGTTGCTCAAACTGATCATGCTACCAGCTACAAGAAGCAAGATTACCATCTCCTCGTGCATTTTCCCCATTTTATCAAGGTGTTATTCATATATTAGGGAAAGGATTGATTCCTACTCCAGCCTGGAGTTTCCATTGTTTGATTTTGTTCTAAATATATGAATTATATCACTCTGCCCTTAGCCAGTATATCACCTGGTATTCACTTTACATTTTATCAATATTTTGCTCCTCTCTGCTATGTGTGAGCTCTATTTCAGTATGGAAATTATTCATATTCACTTATTCAATGTAGCTACATGCGGTGTTATTCCACCAGTGATCATTCTTCTTTCATTATCAATATTCCCTCAGGTTCGTTTTGTAAAAAAGTATGATAATATATGTCCCCATATTGATATTGGACTGAAATGCATTCCTGATCCTAAGATTGTAGTTTAGTTCCCAGAAAATAATCATATGCTATGTAACTTTTATTAGAGACATAACTGCCCCCCCCCCCCCCCCCCCCACATGAACCATGGACCTTGCCATTTGGTAGAGAGGCTTGTGTGCCTCAGTGATACTGATAGACATACTGCAGGTGCAACCACAACGGAGGGGTACCTGTTGAGAGGCCAGACAAGTGTGTGGTTCTTGAAGAGGGGCATCAGCCTATTCAGTAGTTGCAGGGGCAATGATCTGGATGATTGACTGAACTGGCCTGGTAACATCAACCAAACAGTACTGCTGTGCTGGTACTGCGAACGACTGAAAGCAAGGGGAAACTACAGCCATAATATTTCCCGAGGGCGTGCAACTTTACTGTATGGATAATTGATGATGGTGTCCTCTTGGATAAAATATTCTGGATGTGAAATAGTCCCCCTTTGGATCTCTGGGTAGGGACTACTCAGAAGGATGTCATTATCAGGAGAAACAAAAGTGACATTCTGCAGATTGGAGTGTGGAATGTCAGATCCCTTAATTGGGCAGGTAAGTTAGAAAATTTAAAAACTGAAATGGATAGGTTAAAGTTGGATATAGTGGGTATTAGTGAAGTTCAGAGGCAGGAGGAGCTAGACTTCTGGTCAGGTGAATACAGGGTTATAAATACAAAATTAAATAGGGATAATGCAGGAGTAGGCTTAATAATGATTAAAAAAATAGGAATGTTATTATGACAGCATAGTGAACATGTTATTGTAGCCAAGATACACATGAAGCCCACACCTACCACAGTAGTACATGTTTATCTGCTGACTAGCTCTGCAGATGATGAAGAGATTTGAAGAAATGTACAATGAGATAAAGGAAATTATTCAAATAGTTAAGGGAGACAAAAATGTAATAGTCATGGGGGCTGGAATTCAACAGTAGCAAAAGGAAGAGAAGGAAATGTAGTATGTGAATATGGACTGGGGGTAAGGAATGAAAGAGGAAGTCGTCTGGTAGAATTTTGCACAGAGCGTTACTTAATAATTGCTAAAACTTCATTTAAGAATCATGAAAGAAGGTTGTATTCGTGGAAGAGACCTGGATACACCACAAGGTTTCAGATTGATTATATAATGGTAAGACAGAGATTTAGGAATCAGATTTTAAATTGTAAGACATTTTTAGGGGCAAGTGTGGACTCTGACCTCAATTTACTGGTTATGAAATGTAGACAAAACTGAAGACACTGCAAAAAGGTAGGAATTTAAGGAGATGGGGCCTGGATAAACTGAAAGAACTAGAGACTGTAGAGTGTTTCAGAGGGACCATTAGGGAATGATTGATAAGAACAGGAGAAAGAATCCACTAGAAGACGAATGGGTAGTTCTGAGAGAGAAATAGTGAAGGCAGCAGAGGATCAAGTAGATAAAAAATTGAGGGCTAATAGAAATCCTTGGGTAACAGAAGAGATACTGAATTTAATTGATGAAAGGAGAAAATATAAAATCTCATTAAATGAAAATAAATACAAATATCTCAAAAATTGACAGGTAGAGCAAAACAGCTAAGTGGTAATGGCTAGAGCACAAATGTAAGGATATAGAAGCATATATCACCAGGGATAAGATAGATGCCACCTTTAGAAGAATTAAAGAGACCTTTGGAGAAAAGAGAACCACCTGTATGAAAATCGAGATCTCAGATGGTAAACCAGTCCTAAGGAAGGAAGGGAAAGCCGAAAGGTGGAAGAAATATATAGAGGGCCTATACAAGGGAGATGTAATTGAGGGCAATGTTATGGAAATGGAAGAGGATGTAGATGAAGATTAAATGGGAGATACAATACTGCGTGAAGAGTTTGACAGAACACTGAAAGACCTGAGTCAAAACAATTCCCCAGGAGTAGACAACATTCCATTGGAACTACTGACAGCCTTGGGAGAGCCAGTCCTGACAAAACTCTTCCATCTGGGGGGCAAGATGTATGAGATAGGCAAAATACCCTCAGACTTCAAGAAGAATATAATAATTACAATTCCAAAGAAAGCAGGTGATGACAGGTGAGAAAATCACTGAACTATCAGTTCGGTAATGCAAAATACTAACACGAATTCTTTACAGACAAATGGAAATTGGAGGGCCCTGCCCATAATGCTTTAAGTTCTCAGCTGGGGAGAGATCTGGCAACCTTTCTGGCCAAAAAAGATTTGATAGGCATGGAGACAAGCAGTAGAAACTCTCACTAAATGGAACAAGCATTATCTTGCTGAAATGTGAGTACAGGATGGTTTGCCATGAAGAGCAACAGAAGGGCATGGAGAATATCATTGACTTACCACTGTGCTATAAGGGTGTCATGGATAACAACCAAAGAGGTCCTGCTAAGTAAAGAAATGGCATCAGAGACCATCACTCCTTGTTGTCAGGCCGTATGATGGGCAACAGTTTGATTGGTATCCCATCACTGTTTGGGGTGTCTCCAGACAAATCTTTTGTGTGGAATATCATTGACTGGAGGAGAATTGCCTGCAGTGATCAGCTCCACTTCAAATTGAGCTCTGACGTCTAGAAAAGATGTGTCTGGAGATACCTTGGACAACCACATAGCCTGACAACCAGAAGTGATGGTCTAGGGAGCTATTTCTTCTATTAACAGGAACCCTTTGGCTGTCATCCATGGCACCCTTACAGCACAGCAGTACATTGTCAATATTTGAAACCCTGGTTTGTTTCCCTTCGTGGCAAGTCATTTTGGGCTTACACTTCAGCAATAAAATGCCTGTCCACACACAGCGAGAGTTGCCAAAATATAACTTGGCCAGCAAGCTCACAAATCTCGCCATAATTGAGAACATTTGGAGCATTATGAGCAAAGCCCTCCAACCAGCTCATGATTTTAGGAATGAGATTTTCACTCTGCAGTGGAGTGTGCACTGATATGAGACTTCCTGGCAAAATAAAACTGTGTGCCGGACCGAGACTCGAACTTGGGGCCTTTACCTTTTGCAGGCAAGTGCTCTACCATCTGAGCTACCCATGCATGACTCATGCCCCGTCCTCATAACTTTACTTCAGCCAGTACCTAGTCTCCTACCTTCCAAACTTTACAGAAGTTCTCCTGTGAACCCTGCAAGGCCAGCACTCCTGAAAGAAAGGATATTGCGGAAACATGGCTAGAAGCACTAATTTTACGGCCCAAATTACTTTGAATACTAGGACACAAGTGCTCTGTTTCCTTCTGTGCCCTATTCCTGTGGTTTTGTGTTATCTAATGAAATCAGAAATGGACAGGCTGACATCTTTGGGGATCATATGGCCTCTTACATAAAGTAAGTGGTCTACCCCTCACAACTGTTAAAAACCAAATGGTCAGCATAGCCTCTGCAGTGATTTGAAAGTCATTGACACCTACCTTTTCCCTCATCAGGATGAGTTGTTGGCCACACTTACCAGGAGCCAGTTTTTTTCTAAGATTGATTTAAAAAACTAAACTAAACTCCTCCCGAACAGGCAATGAAGGCCCAATGGTACCAACTGGCCGCTGTGTCATCCTCAGCCCACAGGTGTCACTGGATGCGGATATGGAGGGGTATGTGGTCAGCATGCCACTCCCCCAGCCATATGTCAGTTTACGAGACAGAAAATTGGTTTAGATGAAGCCTATTTACAGGTTCCATTGGATGAGGATTCAAAAAGTCTCCTTGTGCTTAGCACTAGAAGCACAGCTGGGGCACTCGTGACCCACTTCTTAATTCTTTCATTTGTCACTCTTTTGCAGTATTGCCTATGGTGCTGAACTTTTGAGACTTTAAATAAAGTAATTAGTGATTATACTTAGTTTTAAATGTTACTACGAAACATTAAAAGAGAAATATGAAGATTCACCTATAACTGTGGAAGGGGCGCCTGCTACAACAACTGTATTTTTCGTGTAGCTTCATGTTATGGTTAGATTGTCTTTGGTGACAGTTTCAGAAAGATATTGCGTTATCTCAGATTTGACATCAGATTCATAAGATCAGAGTGACTGAAAGAAGACAAATTTACTTTGGTATTAGAAATATGGTATGAGTTCATTGCAAACACAAAATGTAACTACATACTGGGTCCACATATAACAATTAATGAACAGATTTTTCTGTCAAAATGGCATGCTGCAGGTTCACACAGTTCATGGCCTCAAAACCAGGAAATTAGGCAAAAAACTGGATGGCAGTAGATAAAAACTGCAAATATATTGTGAATGTTTTCCCTTATCTAGGAAAGGATGACACTAGGCTGAGTGATGAGCATCTTGGTGATTTTGTTATAAAAAATGGATGCAATGTTACTTCAATAAAGGAAGAAATGTCAAATGTGACAACTTTTTCACATCCTTGGCTCTCTCTTAAACCTTGAAAGCGAATGCTACAAGTCTAGTTGGTGCCATAAATTGATCTCACAGGGAAGTTCCAGTCTGTATCAAGAAGGCAAAAATCTTTTATACAGCACATTATTGTTGAAGAAGAATGAGACCACACAAATAGTTTAGTAGGAAAGAGCAACAAGAATGTCCTGATTTTCAGTACTATTCATCCTTATGTTAAAATTGAAGATGGTATGAAAAGAAGCCAGATAAAAGTACATTCTATAACGGCTCTAAATAAGGAGCAAACATGGTCAACCAAATGGCTTGCAAATACTCTGTCAAAGCCACATTGACATGCTGGCCTGGATTTGGCTGGGATAAACGCCTTGGATATTGTACAGTGCTCTAAATGTCAAAAAGTTGAAATGCAGAGACTTCATGCTGCAGCTGGGGAGGAGCTTACTGAGAAGCACACAGCTATCAGGAAGACTAGTACCTTCATTACTCCCAAAGATATTCCTTAGAGACAAGAAAAGTGAACATGTTGCCTTGTATAGTCTAACTGTAAAGAGAACAAATTATTTGGAAAGTGTTGTATGTGCAAGAAAACTCTCTGCAACAAATGTACATCAAAAGACTGTTATTTGTGCTCTTAATATGACGGTAGCCAATAAAAGCACCCAGCAAATGTCTGTAAGTTTTTTAAAATAATGAATGATAATTTGTAAAAAGCTACTTTATTCTTTTCAATTTCATAGTAAAATTTCCAGCACCTCAAAGAACAGATTAATTAGTAGTAACAATAACTCACTGACACAGGATAGGAAAAGGGGAAGATACACAGGTCATTAGCGACCCAGCTGCATTCATGGTGACATTATCCATCTTGTTGTGGCCTGCTCTTAGTGTGCTGCATAACAGGCGGTGCTGCAGGCAGTATTCTCTATGAGGTCTGCGCTGAAGCATCTGAGGGAACACATCCCTGTTAATTTCATGGGTGCCTTCCTAAATTCTGACTGGTTGTCAATTGTTGATGTTTTCTCAAAATTTCTGTACGTTATCCAGTGTCCTTCCACATTAGCTGTGGTTTTGGTTCAGGTCTTCTCAAAAAACTTTTCTGTTGAAAAATGGCCTTATACACTTGTAATGGATAATGGTCCACAGTTTGTGAGTCAGACCTTCCACAATTTCTGCCCCCTGTCAATTCATTTGCTACATGACTGCTCCTCCATAGCACACTCAGTGTAATGGTGAGGGAGAACAGCTCATCTGCATGTTTAAGGTTCAAATGAAGAAATACTTTGTGAACTCTTCCAAGCACAATGCCTTGAACAGTTCCTGTAGGTTTACACAGGTGGGGGATTAGAGTCTGCCTGAGATGCTCCATGGTCACCAGCCACGTACCCTCCTGTGTCTGCTGATGCCATTCCACTAACATCCATCATCATGGCTCTTTTTGCAGTTTGCTCCTGGCTCTGCAGTTTGTTTCAGCCGCAGACCAAAATAGTTTCTGGCCATGATCCATAGCTGCAATGGCTACTGCCTCTGAATGGTGCACACCAGTGGGGGGCCGGTGGTGTACCACTGTGATCAGCTGCATCCTCATCCCATGTTGATGGCCGTGGGTCCACTACAACTGCCACCTTCGCCTCCTCCCACAGCACCTGCACAGGCCTTGTGAGACATCCCTGCTGTGGGGTCAGGGACTGCTCTCCTTGTGGATATCACTACTTGCTGTCTCTTCTCTGGGGTCTGGCAACAGTGTGCATGCTGGTGGCCCATCCTGATGATGCTTTACTGTCACCTGCTGTTGGGTCTCTTGTCACTGGTGTCTTGGGTCTTGGGGGGAAGGGGTGGGGGTGGGGGGCACTGTGCACTGTGTAATCCCACAGCTGCAGCACTTACCACTTCTACACCTACTCACTAGTTCCAGTGTAATCTCCCCCTTTCCCCAAGGAAGAGGGGTGGGCAGGTTCCCATCCTCAGATTGTGTTCTACTGCTTATTATATAATTTGTATGTTTGTTGTTTACCTGATTAAAAAAAATTATTTTCTTTGTGACAGCACTATTGTTTGTGTCTAGCATTATGACAATTACAATTAAAAAAAATGGAATGATTTATTCAAGAGAAAGAGCTTCACAAAGCGATCTAGTCAATAATGCATTGGCATGTAGTAATTTCTTGGAAATATCTTGCTCGGCAAATACTTTATGTATGATGTGTTTCATGTAATCATTGTCGGATAACTGTGGCAAAATTTACACACAAGACAAGAAAAGCTTATCTGTAAATATTACAAGACAAATGTAACATTAGAAGCAAAAGTACATACTGAATACGAGTACTTACAACACACTTAGGAAAGCTCATACAAGTGGGCAATATAAGAAAAGGTACAATCTCATGTGCAATTGCTGTTAGGCACATTTCCCAAAGATGATATTTTGAGATGTCACATGCCAGACTGAAGGTAACATGTGACAAAGCAAGCTGGGATATTTATACTTCCCCTCTCATTTTGCCATCTGCCTCCTTAAATTAGTTTTTCCACTTTTAACTAATTACATTAACATACTTTAGTGCATCTCCATTTTCATGAAAGAGAAAGGTTGGCCCTCAGTTTTAAAGAATAAAATACAAGACCAAATTTTGTGCTCAGTTTTATGATGTAAATGATTTTATAATTTATTTTGACTATTCCTAGTTAATAATTTCATTACAGGGTGAAATCAGTAATTGTTTCATAACTTAAATTCTATTGTTGATGTATAAACAAATATAAATTTTGTACTAATTATATACATTTGGAGGAGCAGCTAATAGTATTTACACAGGAACTATTTGGCTCTAATCGAAAACATGTTAGCAAAGCCAGCCCTTAATTAATTCCAAAGTAATTAACAGTTTTCTCAAAAGTTTTGTTTGCATAACAATATTTGTTAATTTCATGATTTAAACAAATAATTCAGCTTATCCCTATGGTAGAAGAAACTGTTAAAAAGAACCAATTTTTCAATGTATTCAGTTAATTTAATGAGTTAAGTTTTAATTGCAGTTTCTGTTAATTAGACTTCAAACAATATGTAGTTTTAGCACCTATTATTGTGAGGATATATGAGGGTCCTGAGAAAATCAGTCCATGGCCAAGTTTTAGACGAGGAACCTATATTGGTTAGATCAATAACAATGCATCTGTGAAATAAGTGTAATACAATTAGGCTGTGTGTTAAAACAGTGACAGTATCTGTCCCATATGTACCGTGTTATTCCTCAAGAACTGTGTGGTTAGGTTTTTACTGCTCATAGATGTTCAACAGGAAACTATTGTAGTAGTATGTGGTTGTTCGCCTGCAACCTATTAATGAGACTCATTGAAGATTAAACAATAGTGCACTGGTCATATAACTGGGTATTATTGAGGGGTTGTGAACAGTTAAAGTAAATTAATGTGAAACACACATGTGCACCTGTCAGCTACATCATTTAAGTAGTCAGTGTAGTGCTTCCACACCCCATTTTTCAGCCAGTGTAGGAATGCAGTATGTTGTCACTGAGGACTCAAAAACAAAGAAATAAAGCAGGGAACATTGTCATGAGCAGACTCAAGGACTATATTATTCCGACATGGTGCCAGATCTCACTGGTCTCCAAGATTGAAACAAATCAGGACATAGCGTTTATAATATACAAAATATCGTAAATATCCTTTACCACGGTACATCTGTTTTTTTACAATAAGTGTCATGTGAAAAAATAAAACATAGAATATGTTGTGAGTAAAACCTACATGGGGCATATACAAATGTACACTGCACTAGGTACAATGTACAAACATTCCACTGAGAGGGAGAGCAATGTAAAGGCCATCATTTTAAAAGAAGACACTGCAATTTTTTTTACTATTCTCCAAACAAAGCTAGTAAACTTCAGCCTATTGTGAGCAGAGGTGTGTCATGTCAAAAAAGAAAACCTTCTCACAAAAAATAAATTTTCCATCTGCATAAGGGTGGACTGGGATAGCTACAGATATTATTTGTTGTATATGATGTTTTTTCTTATAAACTTCACCCATTTGTGGTCGGAAGAGGTTTCAGCTCACTTATTCATTTTAAATTTTATTTCAAACTAAAAGAGGTGAATATTTCTTTTCTGTTACATGTGGGTTATGTGCAAAATGTTTCCTTTTCAAGTAATAGGTATTTGAATAATGTGATGCTGTTGCATATTATACTTTTCATTCCCCCTTCTTCTTCCCGTTCCTGACCCCCCCCCCCCCCCACCCACCCACCCTCCCAGGAAAATGCCCTAATGGCACTGTTACACTTGTAAACATCTTAATGAGGCTCCAGCTTAATGATCTACTTTAAAAGAGAATAATTTACTGAAAATGTCATTTTTGTTATAAGTTAATTTTAAATACAGGAGGTATCAAAAAGAATCATCCAATTTGGCATTTCTATATTTCTAAAACTAATAAACATATACAATGTTTTTTGATGAACAGGAAACTCAAAAAGTTTTTTTTTTATTTCATAATTTTTCATAGGTGTTCAATATGCCCCCCTTCAGAGGCATGGCCCATGTCAATGTCGTATTCAAACTGTTCCCACAATGCAGCGAGCATTTCTTGAGTCTTGAGTTACAAATTCCACGGTTGCTATTATGTGATATCTCAGTTCGTTCATTGTTGTTGGTAATGGAGGCACATAAACAGAGTCTTTTACAAATACCCACAAGAAATAATCACATATACTCAGGTCCAGAGACCTTCAAGACCAGCAGTGTAAGGCTTAATCATTTGATCCAGTGCAACCAAACCATCATCCAATAATCCTTTGATTTAAAAATTGCCACACTTCCAGATGCCAGTGTGGTGGTGCCCCATCCTGTTGTAAATGAAGTTGTTTGAATCAGACTTCAACTGTAAAAAAGAAAGATCTCAAGCATATCAACATACATGCTTCTTGTAACAGTGGTATAGGCAAAGAAAAATGGACCATACACCTTTTTCCATGAAACTGCACAAAACACATTAAATTTTGGAGAGTCCCTCCAATGTTGTACTACTTCATGTGGTTGTGGTTCTCACATTATGATGGTTCACCTTTCCATTTAAAAGGAATGTTGCCTCGTCACTAAACATTAAACATGGAATAAAACTGTCACCTTCCATCTTGTCAAAAATGAAATTACAGAACTCCTTTTGTTGTTGTTCATTGCCTTCACAAAGAGCTTGCAGTATCTGAACATTGTATGGTTTCATGTGTGAATGCTGATGCAACACATGTCAGATGGACATTAGGAGCATGTTGAGCTGTCAAGCTGCATAGTGAATGGATTTCTGCAGACTCCTTGTAAAATTATGGCAGATGCATTTGACATCTGTATCAGACACTCGGCATGGCCCAGCAATTTGCCTTTACCTGTATCTTGGAATTGTTCATGCCATCGTCTAATGCTCTGTGCTGTAGGAGGATCCACACCATATCTAGTAAGAATGTCACTCTGAACAGTTATTATTGACCCACACTGTGCAAACATAGAACACAAAATGCTTTCCATTGTCCCAATAGCAGTTTTACTACAACTGAAGTGGGCGCACATTGCTGCTACCTAGTGGAAACCATGGAAAACTCGAGAGTTTGCCACAAATATCTCAAGTAACATAACAGTTATGATTTTTTTTAAATCCAGTGATTGTTTTTGATACACCCAGTATAATTACGTTTAAAATTGAGTGGAAATGTACCACTGGAGTGGCATTCCCCTTCCTCCTTTGTTCCCCTCATCCCTTCATGCTACCCTTCCCTTCATTTCCTCAGTTCCCTCACCCACCATCCCCTGCCTATTTTCCTATTCTTATCCCCCCCCTGTCCTCCCCCACACCCTTCCACCAACCAATTCATCTACCTCATTTGCCCCTGCCCACTACCCAGCCATTAGTTATAAGGTTTTGTTTTGTGACATGACCCATCAGTGGTCTCAATAGCTACAAGTCAGCTAGCTTTTTTTTGGAAAATAGTAATTAAAAATTATAATGTCTCCCTTTATAATGATGGCCTTTCATTGTTCTCTCTATCAATGGAGCATTTGGACATCATGCCTAGTGTGCTGTCTCTTCTTTGTATGTGTTTCATGATGGGTTTTATTCGTTATCTATACTAAATTTTATGTTTTCATGACAATATGATGCTTACTGTAAAATACAGATGTACTGTGGTAAAGGTTGTTTATGATGTTTTGTATGTTATAGACACTGTGTCATGGTATGTTTCAATCTTTGAGGTCAACACCATCTCGCACTCAGTTGAAATAACACAATCCTTGAGTCCGCTGCCTTCAGACTGGCATGTGATGTCTCAACATAACAAACTTTGGCACAGGATAAGAATAAGATGTATGAAAGGAGCATGAATAAAAGTCGCTAATCATTTTAGATTTAGACTCCTAAGTATTTATGGAAATCAAAGAATGAAAAGAAAGAATGTGAAAACAAAAATTTTAGCTCTTGTTATTAATGATACAATTGTGTTTTATCCAGATATGGGCTGCATTATTTCAAGTGTTTAACTTTGAGCTTTAACTTTTGTCCATGAGTTTACATTTTTATGACATTCTTTCCATTTTATTTTCTTCTATAATTTTGGCTGGAAATCCTTGTTCATCAGGTTTCTTCTTTAAGGTCTACTGGTATGTTTCATGATATCATTGTGTAATGTCCCTAACTCTTGCAGTCTTTTTCCACTTCTGTAAATCATGCAACTTTGGTTTATTATTATTATTATTATTCCCTACTCTTGTGTTTGCTCACCTCTTTCTTTTTTACTCACCTTTCTCCTTCTTTTATCTTCAACAACTTAAAATTGCTTTTGGTCCCATGAAGGAATCACTTAATCATTTCAGACATTTAAAATTGTTCTTGCCTAATCTTTTCTTGTGTCGGACAAGTAAACGCTTCCTTAAATATTACTTATATATCGCCATTTTGGATGTAAGAAAGGGTTACAGTTGATAACAAAGGACTCATTTCAGACCTGATATTTACTGCACATTATATCTTAGACTTTTTCATTATGTCTGTCATAAAAGTTACAGATATCAGTTATAGAAACTAACCTGTTGTTGCTGACATCAAGAAATCGCAATGTTCTGTTCTTTGAGAGAAATTGTTTCAGAGGTTTCCCTGCATCTTTTCCTAATCCATTCCAAGACAGGTTCAATTCTGTTATAGTGCTTTCAGTTAGTCCTTTGAAAAGAGCTGTGAACCCTAAAATGAGAAAAGAACATCATTGTTACTGAGAAAGAATTTAGGCACATGAAGTGTCACTTGGAAATAATTAACAAAAAAATTAAAAGCTTTACAGCTTCCCCCCCCCCCCCCCCCCCCTCCAAAAGGTTTATCCATGTCTCATGGAAGAACTCTATGGAAAGTAATCAATAGGGGCTAAAGTTGGGCTGAAATGGATGAATAAATATGAATGGATGAATGAATAAGCTGATTGCAGAAGTCTCTGGATTTGGGATTATTCAAATGTAGCTACTATCTCCTGTCAAAACATCAGAAGCCTCATAAAAATGATGAAAAATCACATATCCATACAGGAAAAGGAAAGTTTAGATGGAATTTCAGCACATCTGTTGTATCTACCAGAACATCACATGAAAATCACTGAAAATGAACAGATTCATCTTGATGCACACAAGTTAAAATCAGGTGACTGCAGAACATGTGAGAAATAAGGGGCAGTGGCTATACATGCAGAAAACTGGTAAGACTCAGGCCCTATAGGTTAACAAATGTGAGTTGAACAGCTATCTGAATGCTCTGCTATGATAGTGGACCAGGAGAAACATCAGATTGTAGCACTGACAGTTTACTGGCCACCATCAGGAAGCATCTTAAGCTTCATATAGCAGATAGAAACAGATTTAATAACATTATGTAGACTTAACTGGAGAATTATTACATGTGTAGAATTTAATGTTGATTTTTTAATTAAGGCACTTAGAGTTGTTGATCTCCCACTATAAAATTCCCTACAAGGATTGAATGACATAGTGTAACTTTTTTTTTATTTTTATTTTATTTTTTTTTTTTTTATATATAGATTCATTCATTCATTCATTCTTTATTGATCGACTGAGCAATTGTGTGTTCAGAGAGTACTAAATGATATGGGACAAATCATTATACTTGTTAAACATTAAAAAAATACATAACACAAAATTAAATACACCTAGACTTACACAATTGTATGATAGTCATAGGTTACAGGATGTAGTACTAGTATATTCACAAGTTGTTCAATATGAAGGTCAACAAGGCCTAATTAAAATTAAAATTTGTGGATACATTTAAAATCAAGTTAAGTACAGATAAACATTATGTAAGGTTCAAATTAATGACGATGTAAATAAAACAGAAAGAAACCTCCACATGGGAAAAATATATTAAAAACAAAGATTCCAAGACTTACCAAGCGGGAAAGCGCCGGCAGACAGGCACATGAACAAAACACACAAACACACACACAGAATTACGAGCTTTCGCAACTGGCAGTTGCTTCGTCAGGAAAGAGGGAAGGAGAGGGAAACCCACATCCTTTCATTTTTCCCTCTCCTTCCCTCTTTCCTGACGAAGCAACTGCCAGTTGCGAAAGCTCGTAATTCTGTGTGTGTGTTTGTGTGTTTTGTTCATGTGCCTGTCTGCCGGCGCTTTCCCGCTTGGTAAGTCTTGGAATCTTTGTTTTTAATATATTTTTCCCATGTGGAGGTTTCTTTCTGTTTTATTTACATCGTCATTAATTTGAACCTTACATAATGTTTATCTGTACTTAACTTGATTTTAAATGTATCCACAAATTTTAATTTTAATTAGGCCTTGTTGACCTTCATATTGAACAACTTGTGAATATACTAGTACTACATCCTGTAACCTATGACTATCATACAATTGTGTAAGTCTAGGTGTATTTAATTTTGTGTTATGTATTTTTTTAATGTTTAACAAGTATAATGATTTGTCCCATATCATTTAGTACTCTCTGAACACACAATTGCTCAGTCGATCAATTTTTAACGGTTGGTTAGGCCTTAATGAAATTTACATTTTGAAGATAAATTATAGTAGAGAAACCTGAGTGTGCAAATATATTACATAGAAAAATTACATTCAAAATATTCATGTAAATTATCATAACAGTATTTTAATAATATTGATTTAAGCCTTATTTTAAAATGTGATGGACTGCTGATGTTTTTTATGTTTAGTGATAGATGATTATAAAGTCTAATACCCATGCATTTTACACCATCAGTATATAATTTGGTGGAGTGGGGAAACTGTGTCAACAAGTATTCCCCTCTATTGTCATGCTGGTGACAGTACAGATTCTGCTTCAGACTGCCAATATTTACCTTGGTAAAACTTAGTATCTCCAATATGTACTGGCTTGGAAGTGAAAGAATACATAGTTTTCGAAATAGTTGTTTACATGAGTCTCTTTGCTTTTTAAATAACATTACCCTGACAGCTTTCTTTTGGAGTTAAATATTTTATTGGACTCAGAAATTTGGCCCCAGAATATGAGGCTATATGTTAGGATTGAGTGAAAAAGAGCATGGTAAACTGATGGTAGGATATTTATACTCATCACTTTCTTGACTGACAGAAGCATAAACATATTTTACTTAGCTTAGTAGCTAAGCAGTCAGTGTGCCTTTTCCAGCTTAGAGTGTCAGAGACAGATATTCTAAAGAATTTAGTTACATTTTCCAGTTCAATATTATTTCCACCTATTTGCATAGTTGGGACAGTGGGATTTCTATTCTGGATTGCATGAAATGTTAGGCCTACACCTTTTTTTTTTTTTTTTTATTATTAAGAAGTAGCCTATTAGCTGTAAGCCATGAATCCAGTAGATCAGTACATTGGTTGTCTGCAACTTCAGTACGATCATCTGAGTCAGATGTCAGAATATTGGTGTCATTAGCAAAAAGGAAGGTATTGCAACTCGGTAGGTGAAGAGGAAGATCATTAATGAACAGGAGAAACAGGATTGGGCCTAAAACTGATCCTTGAGGGACACCATGCATATCAGAACATGAAACTGTGGATTTTCCTGAAGGGATGACCTCACATAATTGCACATACTGTTTTCTGTTTAGTGCATAGCTTGCAAAACCAATCATAGGCAGTGCCCTGTATACCACAGTAAATGAACAGGAGAAATAGGGTTGGGCCTAAAACTGATCCTTCAGGGATGCCATGTAGTGATTTGTCTGTAAAACCAGTAGTCATGATGGTCAATGTTAACAATCAAATGTACTGGCCATTTAGGTACAGTTCATCAAAGAAAAATATCGTATGGTAGAATCGTAAACAATAATTTGATTTAAGTTTTTAGAGAGAAGTTGCAGGAAGACTGGACTGTATAGAGAGGAAATTTAACTCTCTCTTTAAAATATTTCTGCATCATGCTGAGTCTTGTTTTCCCCTAAAATAAGTCAAGGATAAAACCAAATTAAAGTGAAATAAGAGATAGATAACTCCTGGGGTTTCAGTATCTAGTGCTAGGAAAAGAGAATCCTGCTTGATTCAGCGAACAAGCTGTGGTCTGGATCTGATACTCTATTTTTGAACATTATTAAACAAGAAACTCATTTACCAAAAATAGGTCCAGCAAAAATGGTGATGTTTTCAAATCACTGGCCACCAAGTTCAATGTGTTGTTGGAATCTTTTATCATGATATGATTCAATGAAATTTTCTCACTTTACAAGCCATATCATTTCAAAATGATACAACCTGTAACTGAGAAAATTTTACTGTCCCAAATGCAATGAATAATGTCTCACAGTGGCAGCAAAAACTGATACCTGTAATAAACAACCAAATACAGATGCATTCTATTTATTTGTGCAGATGCTGAATACACCATCAACAGGTATTACACTTGAAAAATAGAACCTCTAATGAGATTAAAATATTCATCAGGTGACTAAAAAATTATAATTTTGATGGCAATTATGGTGTTTCTAGTAGTGATAAAATTTTGTACTGGCATGAGAGGATTATTCTTAAGCTGTCTTTGTAATCAGTTAATAACTCAGGGTATATTTCACAGTATACTTAAATACACTTTAGAACACCCATCTATAGATCTGTATCACTTCTTCCAGTTGTAAATTATTAACTTTATCTACTTTGTTGTCTTCTGTAGCTGACATCTCTTGTCTTGATTGTTCTAACTGGCTGTAAACTATTGGATATGGAAGGATAGCTCTAGCAATGTAGCCCACACAGTATGTAATATTGTGTGTTTGTCACTTATTAAACTACTTTTGAAATATTAATTGGTAACAGCCAGATCAGGTTTCGCAATTCTCTTTTGAATGCAGTTAAAGGAACATTACACACTGCACTTGGTTACGGTTCTCTCTGTTCAGTTCAACTGCAGTAGATCCACCACAAACGAGATTATTAGCAATTATTTTGGTGGCAAAAGGTTAAGCAGCATAACAGCTGCAAGACTAATCACATATTGGGTGGCAGAATAATTTTACCAGGATAGCACAATGATTTTCAGGCCAGTTAAATGAGACCACTCATTGAAAGTATGTTCACACTGATTAACAATGTCTGTTGCTGCACCGGACTGTTATTGTAGCAGTACACCACAGAAAACAGTGTGTGCAGTTATTTCTATTTTATAAGCTGTAATGGCTGCAATGAAATTTCCCATACTGACCAACCTAGTTGTTCCACCTAATTTTTCTTGTTGTAGACTGCAGACTCTAGGGCTCAAATGATCTTATAAAGGCTAGTGTAAGAATAAACTCTTATTTTGTAAACTACATAATACCCTTCAGGAAAATCCACAGTTTCATTTTCTGATAAGCAAACCGTATAACATGATGTCCCACATGGATCAGTAATGTAAATTAACAATGTGAAGTAATTACAAGATACTGCCATTGAGTTAACAAACAACACACGATGGACATGAGATACAGTTTAAAAGTAGCACATTTTATAAGCTGTAATGGCTGCAATGAAGTTTCCCATACTGACCTACCTAGTTGTTCCACCTAATTTTTCTTGTTGCAGACTGCAGACTCTAGGGCTCAAATGATCTTATAAAGACTAGTGTAAGAATAAACTCTTATTTTGTAAACTACATAATACTTTGAAAATTTCCTAGCTTGAATTTGGCTGTTTTGAAAGGTTTGCAAGCTTTTACTAAAATTTTGCATATAAAAAAATGTTACTGGCTAGAAATATATTAAAAACAAAGATTCCAAGACTTACCAAGCGGGAAAGTGCCGGTAGACAGGCACAATAAAATAACACACAAACACACACACAAAATTCCTAGCTTTCGCAACCAATGGTTGCTTCTTCAGGAAAGAGGGAAGGAGAGGGAAAGACGAAAGCGGAAAGACTTACCTTAGGGGGAAAAAAGGATAGGTATATAAGCGCGCGCGCACACACACACACACACACACACACACACACACACACACACACACACACACACACAGACATATACAGACACAAGCAGACATATTTAAAGGCCTTTAAATATGTCTGCTTGTGTCTGTATATATGTGTGTGTGTGTGTGTGTGTGTGTGTGTGTGTGTGTGTGGGGTGTGTGTGTGCGCGCGCGCGAGTATTTCGGTTGTTCCAATGTGATACATGTACCTTTGTGAACTTATCATTTCTGAGAATTCATATTGTTACAGTGTGATTATCTGCAAATACCACATTAATGTAATAAATGCTTAAAATGATGTCCGTCAAGCTCAATGCATTTGGCAATGCTTGTAATGACACTCCTCTCAACAGTGAGTAGTTCGCCTTCCGTAATGTTTGCACATGCATTAACAATGAGCTGACGCATGTTGTCAGGCATTGTCAGTGAATCACAGAGCAAATATTCTTCAACTTTCCCCACAGAAAGAAATCTGGGGTCATCAGATCTGGTGAACATGTGGGCCATGGTATGGTGCTTCAACAACCAATCCACCTGTCATGAAATATGCTATTCAATACCGCTTCAACCGCATGTGAGCTATGTGCTAGACATCCATCATGTTGGAAGTACGTTGCCATTCTGTCATGCAGTGAAACATCTTGTAGTAACATCGGTAGAACATTACATAGGAAATTAGCATACATTGTACCATTTAGATTGCCATTGATAAAATGGGGGCCAATTATCCTTCCTCCCATAATGCTGCACCATACATTAACCCGCCAAGGTTGCTGATGTTCCACTTGTCGCAGCCATTGTGAATTTTACTTTGCCCAATAGCGCATATTATGCCGGTTTACATTACCGCTGTTGGTGATTGATGCTTCGTCGCTCAATAGAACATGTGCAAAAAATCTGTCACCACCTGTAATTTCTCTTGTGCTCAGTGACAGAACAGTACATGATGTTCAAAGTCATCGCCATGCAATTCCTGGTGCATAGAAAAATGGCATGGGTTATTCTCAACACCAACGTTTTTGAGATTCCCAATTCTCATGCAATTTGACTGCTACTGATGTGCAGATTAGCCAGGACAGCAACTAAAACACCTACTTGGGCATCATCATTTGTTGCAGGTTGTGGTTGACTTTTCACTTGTGGCTAAACACTTCCTGTTTCCTTAAATAATGTAACTCTCCAGTAAATGGTCCAGACACTTTTATGATATCATCCAGGATACCAAGCAGCATACATAGCACACACCCATTGCGCATTTTGATCACAATAGCCATACATCAACACGATATCAACCTTCCCCGCAATTGGTAAATGGTCCATTTTAACACGGGTAATGTATCACGAAATAAATACTGTCTGCACTGGCGGAATGTTACGTGATACCATGTACTTATACATTTGTGACTATTACAGTGCCATCTATCACAAAACGAAAAAAGTGGTCCAACTAAAACATTCATAAAGACATACTACACAAATATGTAATATAAAATGGGGGTTCCTATTTTAAAAAATGCAGTTGATATCTGTTTGACCTATGGCAGCGCCATCTAGCGGGCCAACCATAGCGCCATCTGGTTTCTCCCTTCAAGCTAGACAAGTTTCGTTCTTTGTAGTTTTTTTGTTTGATGCTTATTTCATGAAGTATTTGGTCTGGTCACTATCAATGTACCACCCTGTATATGAGACAAGTGTAGTGCCCTCAGACTTCAGGAAGAATGTAATAATTACATTACCAAAGAAGGCATATGCTGGCAGGTGTGAATACTATTGAACCATCAGTTCAACAAATAATGGTTGCAGAATAGTGACACAAGCTATTTACAGAAAAATGGGAAAACTTACAGAAGCTGACCCAGGGGAAGAACAGTTTGTGCTCTGGAGAAACGTAGGAATGCACAATGTGGTACTAACCTTATCCTAAAAGATAGTTTGAAGAAAGGCAAACCTATGCTTTTAGTATTTCTAGAT
Organism: Schistocerca gregaria; assembly: GCF_023897955.1. Classification (NCBI taxonomy): domain Eukaryota; kingdom Metazoa; phylum Arthropoda; class Insecta; order Orthoptera; family Acrididae; genus Schistocerca; species Schistocerca gregaria. The sequence goes on from NC_064923.1 coordinate 373,816,992, forward strand.
TTAGAGATAGCATTTTACAATGTTGCCTGAACTACACTCTTTGAAATTTTGAAGATAACATGGATAAACTACAGGAAATGAAAGATTATTTACAACTTACACAGAAATTAGACTACTGTTGTAATAGTCAAAGCACATGAAAGTGAAACTGTAGTTGAGGATAGAGTGAGACAGTGTTTTAACTTATCTCCAATGATGTTCAATCTGTATGATATGTTTGTATTGACAGTTCTGGATAAGTTAGTGGCTTGTTTGGCAAGCTGTGAGAGGATGTGACTTCTGCATGTACACATTTGAAGACCATGCGCATCTGTGGTACAAGAGAAGGCGATGTAGGCAGTGTGTTGGGCACAGAGGAAGTCTGCTAGCAGCAGTAGCACTTGAAGAAGCCTGTGTGATTGGTGGCCACATACAAAGTTGTTGGTTTTCTTGTGGCATTTCCGTTGCCAGTTTTCAATGTTTCCATGTAAGGTTCCACCACAAAAGTACTCTACTAGGGAGTACCTAGCGACAGTTATTATCATCATGCAATAAAAGTTAATCTACATCTACATCTACATCCATACTCCGAAAGTCACCTGACGGTGTGTGGCGGAGGGTACTTTGAGTACCTTTATTGGTTCTCCCTTGTATTCCAGTCTTGAACTCTTCCTGGAAAGGAAGATTGTCGGTATGCCTCTGTGTGGGCTCTAATCTCTCTGATTTTATCCTCATGGTCTCTTCGCGAGATATACGTAGGAGGGAGCAATATACTGCTTGACTCTTCGGTGAAGGTATGTTCTCGATCTTTAACAAAAGCCCGTACCGGGCTACTGAGCGTCTCTCCTGCAGAGTCTTCCACTGGAGTTTATCTAACATCTCCGTAACGCTTTCGCGATTACTAAATGATCCTGTAACGAAGCGCACTGCTCTCCGTTGGATCTTCTCTATTTCTTCTATCAACCCTATCTGGTGCAGATCCCACACTGCTGAGCAGTATTCAAGCAGTGGGCGAACAAGCGTACTGTAACCTGTTTCCTTTGTTTTCAGATTGCATTTCCTTAGGATTCTTCCAATGGCTCTCATCTGGCATCTGCTTTACTGATGATCAACTTTATATGATCATTCCATTTTAAATCACTCCTAATGCCTTCTCCCAGATAATTCATGGAATTAACTGCTTGAAGTTGCTGACCTGCTATATTGTTGTTAGATGATAAAGTACCTTTCTTTCTATGTATTCGCAGCACATTACACTTGTCTACATTGAGACCCAATTGCCATTCCCTTCACCATGCGTCAATTTGTTGCAGATCCTCCTGCGTTTCAGTACAATTTTCCATTGTTACAACCTCTCGATATACCACAGCATCATGCGCAAAACGCCTCAGTGAACTTCTGAAATTATCCACGAGGTCATTTATGTATATTGTAAATAGCAACGGTCCTATGACACTCCCTTGCAGCACACCTGAAATCACTCTTACTTTGGAAGACTTCTCTCCATTGAGAATGACATGCAGCTTTCTGTTATCTAGGAACTCTTCAATCCAATCACACAATTGGTCTGATAGTCCATATGCTCTTACTTTGTCCATTGAACGACTGTGGGGAACTGTATCGAATGCCTTGCAGAAGTCAAGAAACATAGCATCTATCTGGGAACCCGTGTCTATGGCCCTCTGAGTCTCGTGGACAAATAGCACAAGCTGGGTTTCACACAATGATCTTTTTCGAAACCCATGCTGATTCCTACAGAGTAGTTTCCTAGTCTCCAGAAAAGTCATTATACTCAAACATAATATGTGTTCCAAAATTCTACAACTGATCAAAGTTAGAGATATAGGTCTATAGTTCTGCACATCTGTTTGACGTCCCTTCTTGAAAATCCTTTGGAATGCTATGCTCTTCTAGAGACCTATGGTACACCGCTGCAAGAAGGGGGGCAAGTTCCTTTGCATACTCTGTGTAAAATCTAACTGATATCCCATCAGATCCAGCGGCATTTCCTCTTTTGAGCGATTTTAATTGTTTCTCTATCCCTCTGTGGTCTATTTTGATATCTACCATTCTGTCATCTGTATTACAATCTAGAGAAGGAACTACAGTGCGGTCTTCCTATGTGAAACAGCTTTGGAAAAAGACATTTAGTATTTTGGCATTTAGACTATCATCCTCTGCTTCAGTACCATTTTGGTCACAGAGTGTCTGGACATTTTGTTTTGATCCTACTATCGCTTTGACATAAGACCAAAATTTCTTAGCATTTTCTGCCCAAGTTAGTACATAGAACTTTACTTTTGAATTCATTGAACACCTCTCGCATAGCCCTTCTCACACTACATTTCGCTTTGCATAATTTTTGTTTGTCTGCAAGGCTTTGGATATGTTTATGTTTGCTGTGAAGTTCCCTTTGCTTCCACAGCAGTTTTCTAACTTGGTTGTTGTACCATGGTGGCTCTTTTCCATCTCTTACGATATTGCTTCGTACTTACTCATCTAATGCATATTGTACGATGGTTTTGAACTTTGTCCACCGATCCTGAACACTATCTGTACTTCAGACAAAACTTTTGTGTTGAGCTGTCAAGTACTCTGAAATCTGCTTTTTGTCAGTTTTGCTAAACAGGAAAATCTTCCTACCTTTTTTAATATTTCTATTTATGGCTGAAATCATCAATGCAGTAACCATTTTATGATCACTGATTCCCTGTTCTGCGTTAACTGTCTTAAATAGTTTGGGTCTGTTTGTCACTAGAAGGTCCAATACATTATTGCCACGAGTCAGTTCTCTGTTTAACTGCTCCAGGTAGTTTTCAGATAATGCACTTAAAAAAATTTCACTGGGTTCTTTGTCCCTGCCATCTGTTATAAACGTTTAAGTCTCCCACTCTATATCCAGAAAATTAAAATCTCCACCCAGAACTATAACATGGTTGGGGCTCAAAATATTTTTCAAATTTTCTTTCAGGTGCTCTGCACACAAGAGCTGCCAAGCCAGGAGGCCTATAGAGACATCCAATTATCATTTCTGAGCCAGCTTTAACCATGACTTTCACCCAAATTATTTCACATTTCGGATCTCCGTCAATTTCCTTCGATACTATTGCATTTTTTATTACTATAAACATGCCTCCCTCTTCACTGTCTAGCCTGTCTCTGCGGTATACATTCCAATCTGGGTTTAGAATTTCATTACAGCTTACATCTGGTTTCAGCCAACTTTTCATCCCTAGTACTATGTGGACATTCTGACCATTTATTTATTAATTAGAGCAGTTCTGGGACCTTTCTATAGACGCTCCTGCAGTTTACTATTACCACATTAATATTGTTATTCCCTGTTGCGCTTTGCATACTACTACCTTGTCGCTTCTCAGGAGGCTTCTTGTCGGGCCTATGGAGGGCATTCTCTAACCTAAAAAACCCACATGTGCACTCCACACGTACTCTGCTACCCTTGTAGCCGCTTCCTGCATGTAGTGCACGCCTGACCTATTCAGGAGGACCCTACATTTCTCCACCTGATAGTGGAGGTCAAGAAATTTGCACCCCAGATCTCCACAGAATCGTCTGAGCCTCTGGTTTAAGCCTTCCACTCAGCTTCAAACCAGAGGACCATGATCGGTTTTGGGAACGATACTACAAATAGTTAGCTCAGACCCAAAACAAACATGAAATCTATGGAACACATCTCTCTGAGACTGCAGTTGTTTGTGCAAATTGTGCTTGCATGTGTGTGTGCTTGCATGTGTGTGTGTGTGTGTGTGTGTGTGTGTGTGTGTGTGTGTGTGTGTGTGTGTGTCTACTGCTGACAAAGGCCTTAATGGCCGAAAGCTATGATTGTGTGAATCTTTTTATTGTGCCTATTGCGGCTCAGCAGCTCTGCTATATGGTGAGTAGTAACTTTCCTTCTCTCATATTGTTACATTCCATCCTGGATTTTCCATTGTTTAATTCTGTTTTGTAATAGATTTGTGCTTTAGAATTTGATACATATACTAAATAGGTAGATCCTTTTACAATTTTGAAATTGGACAATGCCATTAAATATCTAGTAACAAATTTCTTTTTTTAGAATGCTATTCAATATTTTTATTATTGCTGTGTACTCTGCAGAAAATAATTAAATTTGTTATGAACTGTTTTGGGTAAAGTCTTGGATGTTGTGGTAAATTGAGTGTACTGTAAATATTAGGAGTAACATCTTAAAGTTTCATAAGTACAAACCAAACACAGAATTCTTATGTCAGTACATCATGGACTATGGTGCATAGCTCATTTTGTAGGATTTGTTGGATGCTGTGTTAGGGCAGTCCAACTTGTCTTGCTTGTGTGCAAAATTTATTCTAATCTGCTAATTGCTAAATAAATTTTACTTTGGGATATCTTTAGTATGTCTGTGTATATTACATTACCAGTTCATTTTTTCACTGCATTCAGCTCTGTTTACTAATATAACATATATGTGAACAATTTTTAATCCATTCTGATGTTAACCCCATATTCTTATTTTTTCAAAATAGATCAGAAAAACATATGCCACTTGATGTCAGGGAGGCACTGAACAGCATCTTTAGTACACAAAACAATGTTTAAGGATTCGCTGTGAAAGCTAGACAGGAAGTTACCTATCCTTTGGGGCATGTGATGAGAAATCTAGGGAGGAAACTCCTGTATGGATGCACCCTTGTTGGTCCAGTTGACTTACAAGAGATCATAGGTGCTGGGCAGTGTACTCAAGCGACTGTCAACTAGATCAGTCTCATGACTGAAATTTGTAAATTGTTAGCTAAGAAATTATCCTGTATAAAAAGTCATGGATCTATTTGTGTAGAAAAGTAGTCACTGCTGTGGACATTGTTATCCCACATAAATGTATGTTTTTTCAAGTGGGGGGATTAACTTCCCAATACATTATGTACCTTTAAATAATGCTGTGAAAGTTTGATGTTCTATGCCTGATGATTTGTTATGTTCATCACAGAAATGTGAAAACTTAACAAGTTCTAGAGTACATTCTGTGAACCATGTTATAAATAATTATTGGAATCTGATAAAATTAGGCACTATTAGTTAGTAGTCATACATTTCTATGAATTTTCTTATCTCAAGACTCAGATGTATTTGTACTATCAATTGTAAATGAATCTTCTAGTATTCTATATACATAGGTTAGTTTGTATGAACAATTAGCAAACAGTGTGGAAGACATTTATGATTGTGATCATAAATCAATTATAGACTGTATAACAAGATGTATACTTTTCTGATTTCACACACTGATTTTGGTCCTCACAGTACTTGATTATGTCATCATTCATAGCGCTTTAGGACTCTGATTACCTGTATTTATTATGAGTACGGCATTATTGTATGTATTGGAACTTGAGTTGTGTGCAGACTCATGCTTAACTCTCTTTTGGGTACCCTTGGCCACATGGAGTTTCATGTATATCAATGTTTCATAAAAGCAGATCATCCTTCACAGATTCTAGAAGAGTTGCCATCTTTCCTGGTGGAAGGTGGATCACACCCTCTTTATGCTTCTTTGTTATTCTTGCAATTTTTGAAGAGATATTTCCCATATGTTACAGAAAGGTTACAGACTTAACATCTATTTCTTCTTCCTCTTCTGTTAGTTTGTCTGGGGTACGCACTTGCAGAGCTCTCTTAATTTGTTGTACAACTTTTGTGAGGGCATGACATATCATAAGACTGACAAGGACCCCACTGCATATATTCAAAGATAAACTACTTCCCTTCTGAACTCCAACTCTCTATCCTAGAAAGTTATCAACAGATTGAAGCAACACAGATCTGTGCCTCCAAAACTGTATGGACTTGCCAATATTCACAAAGTAATACAGAAAGTTGTTCATAAGAAGATGGAAGTCATAAATCACCCTTGAGCAGATACTAAAAGCATTGATGTTTTGACCAATAGTGAGTAACATAGATGCACATACTTATTGGTGATTCTCTCTCTCTCTCTCTCTCTCTCTCTCTCTCTCTCTCTCTCTTTACTGTCACTCATATTGAAATAAGGCAGTTATTATATGTAATGAATATGAGATTAATTTTTGTATGACGAACTCTTCGAATAGCTATTATATTGCAAAGTTTGGCAACAGCAATAAGTAGCATGATGTCTATTAGTTGCTGACGCTAAGTTGAGCTTTGTTACAGGTACACATTGGTAGACTTTCCATCGACTGTCATATGTTTACGATTGCAGTGTGTTTGAACATGAAAAACTCTGGATGTTTTTTTCACATAACCTTGTTACTTCTATGTGTAATTTACGCCATAGCTACTGATTACCAGTGCACATGTATTCCTGAAGAGACATCTATGTGTAGCAAACAGATAACATTCCCCCTTTTATGGCGCTCATCAGTGTGACAACAAAGTTCTCATCTCTGCTTTCATCGCATCCCACAATCCACTGAGGGTGAAGCTTAACTTGGCACCAACAACTTACAAGAGGTATTCAGTAAGTAATGCAACACTTTTCCTTATCTTGGCCAATTTCAATTGAAGAAATGCTGAATTTTTGTGAGACATCATGGAATATTCCTGCTTCAGCCCCTAAAATTTCATGAAAATTCTGATAGGTGGCGACACTATATGTAGGACTCAAACTGGCATCTGTAACAGAGATGTGTTTTGTAATTGATTTTCTTTTGGCAAATAACCAGAGCATCACTGATACAAATAAGCACTTGCAGAATGTCTACAGAGTCCTGGCAGTGAAAAAAAGTATGGTGAGTTATTGGGTGAGGCATCTGTCATTATCCCAACAAGGTAGCGCAAACCTGACCGACCTCCCAAGAGGAGACTGACTGCAAACAGCTCTGACTCCTGCAATGATGGAATGTGTGGACACTTTCATCTGAGATGATCAATGGATCACAACAAACATCTTGCTACACAGTTGGGAAACTCTGTTGGTAGTGCTGACACACTCATCACCAGTGTGGTACTCAAAGGTTTGTGCTTGGTGGATTTCTTGCCACCTAACAGAGGACTGTACAGAGCAATGAAAGATTATCTGTGCAGAACTGCTTGTGCATTACAAGGCTGATCATGACAATTTTTTGTTGAGCATTGTCATAGACCATAAAACATGTGTTCAACACTTCAAACTCGAAGCAAAACAGCACTCCATGGAGTGGCACCACATCATCTCTCCTCGAAAGAAAAAGTCCAGTTTTGGACCTTCCGACTTCCAGCTATTTGGCCCAATGAAGGATACACTCTGCAGGAAGAAGTATGTGGTTGATACAGAACTACTGATGCAGCAAGATGCTGATTCTGATGTTGACCAGTAGAGTGGTCCATGTGGGCATACAGGCATTCCCATTAAGGTGGTGTAAGCCCATCACAGTGAACAGAGTTTATGCTGGAAAAATAGGATTTGTAGCCAAAAGAGGAGAAATAACATGATGTATTGTGCACCATGGATAAAACCAAACTGCTTTCATCAGAAACAAAAGGTGTTGCTCTTTTTTTTATAAGACATCACAGGCAGTTCTACATGCACTTGAGCCTGAGAGTGGCTCTTAAGCTCAAATCATGATTTGGTAAAATAAATGAACAATTAACATTCAAATGACAGAAATTTTTTTCAAACAAATTTCTACATGATTGTGGTCCTCAACAAAGGAAAGATAATTAAAATGTGTTGTATTATTTAGCATGTGTTTGTTTGTATGATGGTTAAATGACGGACAGAGTCAGTACAAGCTTTGAAATGTTTAATCATGCTGATAGCAAGAAGGGATATAATGATGTGACAGCAGTACAAAATTGTGTACCACAACATTGACTCCTATCCACCACTAAACATCTTTTAATGCGTACCCCGTCCCAAAATAATGTCTATACCATAATCATCAATGAAACTACGCTGCAACGCTATCACACCATCTGAACTACCACCTGTATCTATCACCACACAAATAACCCTTTACCCATGGCTAGGGGTCGTGTTGCATTTGCCACCACAAGAACGTCCCTGGTCAGCCACAACCCTTGTACAATGCTCCCACTGAACACCTTATGCTTAACCACTTTTTCCAGAGTCTAATCATTACCCTTGCCACCATCTTCATCTGATCTAATCAGTCCATCCCCTTTGACTTCTTCACCCATACAGATCATACCTTTTTGACCTATTTTACTGCTGCTGAACTCAGCATCGATAGTAGATCCCCTGAGAACTCCAATGGTAGTGTCAGTTTACCAACTCCCTAATACTCTTCCCATCCCACACCACACTCATCTTAAAAGGAACACCACTCAAGATATTGTCCTAGCATCTTCTGTTCTCACTGCACTTCTAATTAACTCTTCTTCTTCTTCTTCTTCTTTTCCTTCAGCGTTAGCCCTACGTGCCTGCAGGGTCCCATACATGGGCCCGTTGTCTCCATTTTGCTCAATAACAGGCTGAATCTGGGTGGATGTTCATGCATTTAAGGTCTTTATGAATCGTATGAGCCCATCTTTGCTTAGGTCATCTTCTGCTGTTAACTTCAAGTGTGTAAACAGCCTTGGCAATAGAGTCATCACCAGTCCGTAAAACATGCCCAAACCATTGAAGACGAGTCTCACGCATCATGTATTGGAATGGTGTGACACCAAACTGTTTCCTAATGCTGTCATTGGAAACGTGATCTAACTTAGTGAGGCCTGCTGTCCACCTTAACATCCATGTTTCTATTACACTTAGTTAGCATTCTGTCTCAACTGTAGTCAGCCAGCACTCACAACCATACAAAAAAATGAGTTCTGGTGTTGACCTCTTCAGTGAGTCGGCTGTCAGCAGTGATTGTGGAACCAAGGTATTTAAACTTACTCACACGAGTCAGATCTTCACCATTAATCGTGATGGTTCCCATTTCATGTCTGTCTGATGTCATGTACTCAGTTTTCTTCAAATTAAGGTGCAAACTGTGTTGTGCCAACAGGTCACTCCATTTTTGAGTTTGGCTCTGCAGATCAAGCTTTTTTTCTGCTGCCAGTATCACATCATCAGCATAAAGTAGGGTCCATGGTAATGGCCAGTGTAGGTCAGCTGTCATGATGTTTATTACAAGAAGAACAGGAGTGGTGATAAAGCAGAGCCTTGATGGATGCCAACTGTGATGGGGAAGTCCTTGGGTAGTCCTGAGGTTGTATAGACATAATGCACTTCTAATTAACTATGTACACTTTATTGCTTCCTTCCTATGTACACTTTATTGCTTCCTTCCTCTCTAATCACCCATCCTTTGCCGCTGTTAACAACACCAGTTCCCTTACCTTCCAGCCCACTGCAGAAGTGCCCAAGGATCCATCCTCTCTCCTTTCCTTCATCTACACAGCAGATATGTCCAAACCACCTCCACCAGTCTACATCCTTCAGTATGCTGATGACACTGGTGTCCTTGTCCTCTACCCTATTCTCCAGAAATCCCAATGATCTCCCCAAATTCAGTTTACATCCTGGTGTAAACAATTGTTCCTTAAGATCAACTCCTCCAAAACCCAGGCTATAGTTATAAAAGAAACTACCCACACTTTATGTCTCCATGACTTTTACCTTACCATTTATGAGTGTTGTATCCAGTTAACTAGCACACTGAAATACCTTGTACTAACCCTTGACTAGCAACTAACATGGAAACCTCACCTAGTGTCACCCTAACCGCCGTCTGCTTCACGTCTGCTGTGCAGCGAGATACCTTAATTTAAATATTAACTGTATTTTTCTTACTTGACACTTCTTCTTCCGTGTGTTTTTGCTTTTAGGAAGCTTTAATTGTCGAGTGCTATTAATAGTGTTCCGTAGATTTCGTGTTTGTTTTGGATACAGTCAGAGAGGGTCCCTTTAGTCAACCATAGTGCTAGTGCCAGTAGTGCTAGTGTTTGTTTTCAATACAGTCCAGAGACAGGCAGTGCTATTTTCATTGTTTTCTACAAGAAGTGGTTAGCAATCACAGTTTAGTCAATAATCAGCTGCCTTTAGTGAATTAGCAGTGTAGTTAAAAGTTGATTAAGTCTCTTCAGTAAATTGATTCCTTAGGATGGATAGGATGTGTGACTGCTGTGTACGGATGCAGGAGGAGCTGACCACTCTTCGCGAACAGCTGAGCGTGTTGATGGCCACGGTCAGCTGTCTTCAGGCTGCTGCCTCGGAGTGAAGCGATAGTGGGGAGTCTGGTGCGTCGCAAGGTACACCCCAGGTGTTACATGCTTCACCCACTGTCCCTGCTGTCGAGACATCTTCGTGGGTACTGGGCGCGGTTGGGCCACCCTCTCCCCAAGGGGAGTGGCGGGTTCAGCGGCGTTCGCGGCGCACGAGGCGGAGGGTCAATGTGGAGGCTGGCCGTGTGGCATCGCCCGCTCTGCCTGTGAGTGGACATGTGGCTGCTCCTTCAGCAAGGTCCGAGCAGGCACACGGGGGGGAGGGGTTTATTAGTTATTGGGAGCTCCAACGTTAGGCGGGTTATGGAGCTCCTTAGGGAAATAGTGGAAAGGTCGGGGAAGAAGGCCAGTGTTCACTCTGTCTGCTTGCTGGGGGGCCTCATCCGAGATGTGGAGGAGGCCCTACTGGCGGTGATAGAGAGCACTGGGTGCACCTGACTGCAAATTGTTGCTCATGTCAGCACCAATGACTCCTGCCGTCTGGGTTCAGAGGTCATCCTCAGTTCGTACAGGCGGTTGGCGGAGTTGGTGAAGGTGGAAAGCCTTGCTCGCGGGGTGGAATCAGAGCTAACTATTTGTAGTATCGTTCCCAGAACCGATCGCGGTCCTCTGGTTTGGAGCCAAGTGGAAGGCTTAAACCAGACGCTCAGACGATTCTGCAGAGAGCTGGGGTGCAAATTTCTCGACCTCCGCTATCGGGTGGAGAAATGTAGGGTCCCCCTGAATAGGTCAGGCGTGCACTACATGCCGGAAGCGGCTACGAGGGTAGCGGAGTACGTGTGGAGTGCACATGGTTTTTTTTTTAGGTTAGAGAAGTCCCTCCCTAGGCCCGACAAGACGCCTCCTGAGACGCGGCAAGGCAGGACTAGGCAAAATGCAACAGGGAATAACAATATTAATGTGGTAATAGTAAACTGCAGGAGCGTCTATAGAAAGGTCCCAGAACTGCTCTCATTAATAAACGGTCACAACGCCCATATAGTACTAGGGACAGAAAGTTGGCTGAAACCACATGTAAACAGTAATGAAATCCTAAACTCAGATTGAAATGTATACCGCAGAGACAGGCTGGACAGTGAAGGGGGAGACATGTTTATAGCGATAAGAAGTGCAATAGTATCGAAGGAAATTGACGGAGATTCGAATTGTGAAATGATTTGGGTGAAGGTCACGGTTAAAGCAGGCTCAGACATGGTAATTGGATGTCTCTATAGGCCCTCGGGCTCAGCAGCTGTTGTGGCTCAGCACCTGAAGAATAATTTGGAAAATATTTCGAGTAGATTTCCTCACCATGTTATAGTTCTGGGTGGAGATTTTAATTTGCCGGATATAGCCTGGGAGACTCAAATGTTCATAATGGGTGGCAGGGACAAAGAATCCAGTGAAATATTTAAACTACCTTGAGCAGTTAAACAGAGAACTGACTTGTGGCGATAACATATTAGACCTTCTGGTGACAAACAGACCCAAACTATTTGAATCAGTTAATGCAGAACAGGGAATCAGCGATCATAAAGCGGTTACTGCATCGATGACTTCAGCTGTAAATAGAAATATTAAAAAGTAGGAACTTTTTTCTGTTTAGCAAAAGTGTAAAAAAGCAGATTACAGAGTACCTGACGGCTCAACACAAAAGTTTTGTCTCAAGTACAGATAGTGTTGAGGATCAGTGGACAAAGTTCAAAACCATCGTACAATATGTATTAGATGAGTATGTGCCAAGCAAGACCGTAAGAGATGGGAAAGAGCCACCGTGCTACAACAACCGAGTTAGATAACTGCTGCGGAAGCAAAGTGGACTTCACAGCAAACATAAACATAGCCAAAGCCCTGCAGACAAACAAAAATTACGCGAAGTGAAATGTAGTGTGAGGAGGGCTCTGCGAGAGGCTTTCAATGAATTCGAAAGTAAAGTTCTATGTACTGACTTGGCAGAAAACCCTAAGAAATTTTGGTCCTATGTCAAAGCGGTAGGTGGATCAAAACAAAATGTCCAGACACTCTGTGAGCAAAATGGTACTGAAACAGAGGATGACAGACTAAAGGCCGAAATACTAAATGTCTTCTTCCAAAGCTGTTTCACAGAGGAAGACTGCACTGTGCTTCCTTCTCTAGATTGTCGGACAGTTGACAAAATGGTAGATATCGAAATAGATGACAGAGGGATAGAGAAACAATTAAAATTGCTCAAAAGAGGAAAGACCGCTGGTCCTGATGGGATACCAGTTCGATTTTACACAGAGTACGCGAAGAACTTGCCCCCCTTCTTGCAGCGGTGTACCGTAGGTCTCTAGAAGAGCGAAGCGTTCCAAAGGATTGGAAAAGGGCACAGGTCATCCCCGTTTTCAAGAAGGGACGTCGAACAGATGTGCAGAACTATAGACCTATATCTCTAACGTTGATCAGTTGTAGAATTTTGGAACACGTATTATGTTCGAGTATAATGTCTTTTCTGGAGACTAGAAATCTACTCTGTAGGAATCAGCATGGGTTTCGAAAAAGATGGTCGTGTGAAACCCAGCTCGCGTTATTTGTCCACGAGACTCAGAGGGCCTTAGACACGGGTTCACAGGTAGATGCCGTCTTTCTTGACTTCTGCAAGGCGTTTGACACAGTTCCCCACAGTCGTTTAATGAACAAAGTAAGAGCATAGAGACTATCAGATCAATTGTGTGATTGGATTGAGGAGTTCCTAGATAACAGAACGCAGCATGTCATTCTCAATGGAGAGAAGTCTTCCGAAGTAAGAGTGATTTCAGGTGTGCTGCAGGGGAGTGTCATAGGACCGTTGCTATTCACAATATACATAAATGGCATGGTGGATGACATCGGAAGTTCACTGAGGCTTTTTGCAGATGATGCTGTGGTGTATCGAGAGGTTGCAACAATGGAAAATTGTACTGAAATGCAGGAGGATCTGCATTGAATTGACGCATTGGTGCACGAAATGGCAACTGAATCTCAATGTAGACAAATGTAATGTGATGCGAATACATAGAAAGATAGGTCCCTTATCATTTAGCTACAAAATAGCAGGTCAGTAACTGGAAGCAGTTAATCCCATAAATTATCTGGGAGTACGCATTAGGAGTGATTTAAAATGGAATGATCATATAAAGTTGATCGTCGGTAAAGCAGATGCCAGACTGAGATTCATTGGAAGAATCCTAAGGAAATGCAATCTGACAACAAAGGAAGTAGGTTACAGTACGCTTGTTCGCGCACTGCTTGAATACTGCTCAGCAGTGTGGGATCTGCACCAGATAGGGTTGATAGAAGAAATAGAGAAGATCCAACGGAGAGCAGCGTGCTTCGTTACAGGATCATTTAGTAATCGCGAAAGCATTACAGAGATGATAGATAAACTCCAGTGGAAGACTCTGCAGGAGAGACGCTCAGTAGCCCGGTACGGGCTTTTGTTAAAGTTTCGAGAACATACCTTCACCGAAGAGTCGAGCAGTATATTGCTCCCTCCTATGTATATCTTGCAAAGAGACCATGAGGATAAAATCAGAGAGATTAGAGCCCACACAGAAGCATACTGACAATCCTTCTTTCCACGTGCAATACGAGACTGGAATAGAAGGGAGAACCGATAGAGGTACTCAAAGTACTCTCCGCCACACACCGTCAGGTGGCTTGCGGAGTATGGATGTAGATGTAGATGTAGATGTAGATGTACCCATCCAACACAAACCCTACAGTGGACTAAAACAACTAAAAGCCGAACTTGGGGATTACACCCCTCTGTTATTCTCCACATCTACAAAACCCTGATCTAACCTATCCTCTGCTATGTGAATATTGCTTGAATATCTGCTCCACTGAAGTTCTATAATTCCCTCCAAATCCTTGAATGCCAGGCTCTCCGTCTCACTTTCCGCATCCATTTAACTTCCCCAAACATGGATCCCCCTCACACACATCAAACACCTCCTCATTTCCTACACTATTCAAAGACTAGATTCCAATAATGCCACTGTCTGCCCTCTGATCATCAATCCCAGTATGCTGCCACAACTTTACAAACATATCCCACCACCCCTACATGTAAATTCACTCCATGTCCTATCCCAATGAAACATATCCAATCCCAATGAAACTTCAAACAACTCTCTCTCTCAGACAATGAGGTTTGGCTCAATACTTACCCCTCCTACCAACTTTAACTCTCCCCACCTATCCCGCTCCACATCAGGGTACCTCACTCCTTTTCCTTCTCCATGAATTCTCAGCCTTTTATTCCTGTTATCACTACCCTCCCCACACACCAAACTCATCCTCACCCTCTGTATTTCCCGCTGTCTGTATTTCCACTATCCACACCAAACCTTCCTTACTTTCATCTGCATAGTTTTTCTGACAGACCCCTGCCTTTTCTATTCACAACTCTCAATCCTATGAGACATATTCTCACCTCCATAAATACTTCTCATCCATTGCACGTCCTCCAGATTTCATGTGAATATGTAGTGCTTCAGTGTTTTTTCTCAGAAGAATTTCACTATTCAGCAATCCCAAGAAGAGAGTTGCAGGGCATAGCATGATTGAGATTGTGTTGTCTGTCCAGTTCAACTGAAGTGATATTTCATAGTAATTTTCTTTGTTTGTAATTTGAAAGAGTGAAGTGTTATTAAATCAGCAAAACTGATGGGAGTGCCTGGTGGCTAAATATGCATAGAGCTCTAATAGCCATTGAACAAAGGAGACTCTTCGAAGCAGAAAAATCAGTGTTGGAAGCCAGCAAAGAAGAAAGAATAAGAAGAAGAAGTGTGAAAAAGAGAAGGGATGAAGAGAAACACAGGAAACACGATGAATAATGATCTGGGATGCATCAGTGCCAATCAAGTTGAATAGAAAAAGCAAGTTTTCACTTTAACTTTAATTTCCTGAAAGTCAAATTATTTCATATTCTTGTACATTTGACTAAAAACTATTAAAGACAGAGAGCTGAAATTTTGTATACTGTCTTAAAACATGTATAACTAAAAAGCAGACTACTCTTGTGACTTGACTTTGAAAATGAAATGCTTTCTTGAAGAAAAATTCAGAATTCTTTTCCAAAATTTTTGACAATTATACTTAAAATTTTTTTGTACCATAATTTATGACAGCATTATCTTTTTAATACCCTTCTTTAAAGATAAGAGTGCAAAGAACTTACGGGAAAAAAAAACCTTCCACTTTGTTTGTATTTTAAGTAATGTGTACCTACAATGTATATAAATAATCAGCATGGTTTATTTCACTTGCAACAAAAACAGAGTTAAAAAAAGTGTGAGAGCTAAAGCAGTGGTTCATACATAAAAATGACTCCAAAAATTTCTTCAAAGATGGTAAGCATTATATGGGCTTAAGAATCTTTTTCTTTGAGTTACACTGTGCAGAAAACTGACAATTTTTTCAAGCTTTCCCGTGGTATTCATGGAAAAATCCCTTACAGATAAGACTTGATCAGTGCAGCTCTGTCCTGATTGGAATCCAGCTTGCTCAATGGAAAGGTTCTGGAAGAGAACTGGATTAATCTGATTTTATAGAATTCTTGCAAGGAACTTATAAGTAGTGCTCAACATTGTGATTGGGTGATAGTTCTTAGGCTGGTCTGATGCCTTGTTGGATCTGAATATTGCTGTTTTTGATTGCTTCATTTTTTGTGGGACTGAATTAGATGTCATAATTTCAGACAAGACATCTGCCAGCCATCTTTTTGCATAACTCACACCGCCCAGAAGAAATTCTGGGTGCATTTCATCACTTTCTGGTGCCTTTCCAGGTTTTAGAGTTTTAAGAGTAGCAGAAATTTCAGGTATAATGAAGTTCTTGAGAAGTCAGATCATTCATTATTGTTCTTTTTGAGCAATGTAAGTTTGAATCTGATGTGTCTTGTATGAGTTTTATTCCTTAATGCTCTTGATGTGGACAGTAAATGTGATGCAATCCCACTAACTGATATATGAATGTTGCTCCGTACTTTAACTTTGTTTCCATTCAATTTCTTTAGTAATGACCATGCATTTCAACTTCATGTTTGATGACCGTATGTCAAGGTATAGGAGTTTGTTTCTTCTGCATGCTGTACAAGATTGGAATAATAGAGAATTATTGTGAAGCAAGGAAAGCGTTTCTGAAGAAGAGAAATTTGTTAACATTGAGTATAGATTTAAGCGTCAGGAAGTCATTTCTGAAAGTATTTGTATGGAGTGTAGCCATGTATGGAAGAGAAAAGTGGATGAGATAGTTTAGAGAAGAAGAGACTAGAAGCTTTCAAAATGTGGTGCTACAGAAGAATGCTCAAGATTAGGTGGGCAGATCACATAACTAATGAGGAGGTACTCAATAGAATTGGAGAGAAGAGAAATTTGTGGCCCAACTTGACTAAGAGAAGGGATCGGTTTGTAGGGCATATTCTGAGGCATCAAGGGATCACACATTTAGTTTTAGAGGGCAGTGTGCCGGGTGAAAATCATAGAGAGAGACCAAGAGATGAATACACTAAACAGATTCAGAAGGATGTAGGGTGCAGTAGGTAGTGGGATATGAAGAAGCTGGCACAGGATAGAGTAGCATGGAGAGCTGCATCAAACCAGTCTCAGGACCAAAGACCACAACAACAACATCACCAATTTTATGTAACTTAACTTGTGTGCATAATCAACTGTATTGTAAAAATGAAAATTTTTGATTGGGAGATTCTCAACAGGCAGCCTTTGACACCTTGAAACACGCATTGAACAGTGCTCCAGTCCTGAGAATTCCTGATTTTAATTTGCCATTTATTGTGCAGCAGATGCATCCAGTTCTGGTGTTGCTGTAGTTTTTTTTTACCTGAACATGATGGAAAGTGGTGGCCTTTGGCCTATGCTTCAAGAGCCTCATCAGCTGCCGAAAAATATTATTCTGTTTATGAGCTGGAAGCTATCACTGTCCTCTTGCCCTAGAAAAGTGTAAGTTCTACTTGGAGCACAATAAGTTTAGATTATAAACTGATAACTGGTTGATAAGTTGGGTTCTTGCTACACTCCATAAAACTTCAAGTTTGAAGTAGTACATTCCCAGGGCACAAAACCAAGTCACAAGACATTTAGTTGCATGTTTCAGAGCAATGTGCCAGAATCTGCTGAAGAAGCAAAGACACTGGATTTCGTGGGATACGAGGGCTAAATGGGAGGCAGCAAAAAATAGCATTTTTCTTGGACATCACATAAAGGGTCGTAGGTACAGCAAAGGAAGATGCACAGCTTCAGTGGAGATGGGAGATTCTGACTGTGTGAAGAATTTCTGGGGGCCATAGGGGATCACAGGAAAAATATGAAGAATTTCTGGGGGCCACAGAGGATCACAGGGAAAATGTTGTCCCAATTTCTGAGGGGCATGTAAGTTCACAAAAAGTTTGTCCCCTGTGAGCTTCTTGCTCCAAGACCTTAAAACATGTAAGAAATACAGAACTCTTTTGAGTCATTTGAAATTAGGTCGTGCCAAAGAAGAACCCAGTCAAAAATGAATTAAAGAAGCTGGTCTGCTCACCCCAGTTTCTTACATAAGGGAGAGGGGGTCGGGGAGATTGGTATGTTCAGATTGATAATTTTGGGCAAGGTAGTAGTGGTGATTTGACTTGGAGCCTCCTTAGCATGTTGCAAGGGGATGTGAGTTTTGCATGGGTACCTTTGAAGACCATGCACAAGTGCGGAACAAGTGAAAGGGGTGTAGCCAGTACATTGTACACAGAGAGAGTCTGCTAGCAGCTATGAGTATGTGGAGGTTGCCCCAGAATGTGACAAGTACTAATTTGGGAAGGTGACATATTTTACTGTTAGAAGATGGCTGTGTGTTTGATGAACACATACACAGTTTTTGGCTCCTTTGTGGCATTTTCATTGCTGGTTTTGTGCATTTCCATGCAGAATTCTCCACGAAAGTACTTCACTGAGGTGCACCTGTTGCAGGACCATTGAGACATTTATTGCTGTCATATAATGGAAGTTAATGGTGAACTCCCATCTATTGTACTACTTAGTTGGGCCAAAGGCGAGTAAACATAGTACTGGTGTGCACCAATCTTGAGAGTGCTCTTGGAAACTTGGCTGCCCAGTCATTTATGTGTACTTTTATTTAAATTCCAAAGGGTCTGCCAGCAGTGACGTGTGTGTTTTTTGGTGATTTAAATTTATCTGTAACTATTGCACCACCTGGGAAGTATCTTGCTGTAAACAGCTAGTGTGTTAAGCTGCCTGAGCTGACACTCAGTGTAAATGTGTGTGTTTTAGCCAAAGGGGCCAGGTAGTTAAAAATGTGCCACAACACTGATTTTGATGAAGACATTTGCATTGTCAAAACGTGGTAGAGGTGAAAAACTGAGAAGTTCTCTTAAATTTTATGTAACTGTTTTAGACGTTATGATATGATTGTAATATTGTTGCTTTAAATCTACTGGGAGACCCTGTTGTGATCTGTGCTGAATGTAAATATGCTTATACCTGCCTATGAAAAATGTTTTTGGGCTGAGGCATTGATATCTGCTGTCATTTTCTGGCTGTTAGTTTTGGTATAAATTACAAGCTGTAATTCAGCATAAGTTACTGAATTCTGTCTGTATGAATTGTTTATTCTGATTATTGGCATCTATAAACTGGTTTGTTTACAGCAACTTCTGATCCAATTATTCTTGCTGTTAAATAATTCTGATGTTAAATTGCATGCTTTAATCAATGTAGCCTAAGAAAAAAAAATTAGGTTAAATTGATGCTTTCATTAGAGGCACCTTTAAATATTTGTTTTGGTGCTAGACTCTCAGATCTTTTCACTGGTTCTTTATACCCTTTTATATTTATAGCATTTGATACACTGTGGACAGCTTAATATTCATTTACAAGTGCTTAACTGAATAGTGAACTGTGCTCAGGTTAGAATAGTGTACTGTATGTATTAGAGTGCTGCATGACCAAGTAAGCGAGCACAAAATACGGGATGGGGCGAGTACACCCTAACTGAATAGGCTGTCCGCACTAGTTCTAGTGACCGAGCGTAGATGCCGTGACCAAGTACGTAGCACATAACTTCAAACACATTACACGTGTCATTATCCGTGTGAGACTGCAGCCAGTACAGGCTTCTCATTTGTGGTGATCTATCTCTGTAATCATGCAGCGCGAGGAAGCCAGTGCAGTAAGATGCAAGATTGAAACCAATGTTTACACATTAAAGAAACAGGAAGGTCTAAAAAGCCAAGTGTGGAGTACGTTAATGTTGGTTGTAGCCGAAAACAGTGCATCTACTGGGTATGTATGTATCATGCATAAACTGTTCAAACATTATTGTGCTTCCAGTCGGGAACCACTCATTTAAAGAAACACAGTTGCAAGGAACCTCACAAGGATACAGCTCCTTCAGGAATACCGGCAGTAGTAAAAAATAGTATTACAGAAAAGTTTGTTGCAATGTGTGCTAAAGATGTGAGACTTTTAATGTTGTTTCCGGTGACGGTTCCAGAGAACTAGACCAAGAATTAATACATCTAAGTGCGCATTATGGAGAAGTTAACGTGGCAGATGTCATGCCACATCCCTCTACTATAAGCATAAATGTCAAAGAACAAGCTGATGCTATACGAAACAGCATAATGCCTTCTGTTATTGCGGAAGTTATTAATAAAACATGTGCTGCGACAGTTGACATGTGAACTGATTCACATAATCAGGTGCACTATTTGACGCTTACAATACATTACATTATCACAGATTGGTCTCTTGTGAACAATGTTTTATTTACAACAAAATTCCTGGATGTTAAGAAGACGAGAGTAAGTATTATGAAAGAAATTGAAGAGAGGATGGCTGATTGAGACATTTCTCCGTACATGTTGCGCAGTTTTGTTTTTGTCTCTGACAAGGGTGCCAATGTAATAAAGGCTTTGGAAAATTATGAAAGGATTCCTTGTGCTGCGCTGCTCATTATGTTAAATAATGCCCTGAACATCACATCAACAATAAATACTGCTAAATGCATTGTAAGGTACATTAAGAAAAGTGGTCTCTCCTTTTCTTTGAAATCATCGTTGAAACAAGAGGTCTGTACACACTGGAACAGCTTGTACACTATGCTGGAATCCTTACACACTCAGTATAACGAAGTTGCTGCTTTGCAAGGATATGATAATGAGCTTGCAGCAAAAACTGCGCATTTTCTGAGACCATTTAAAGAGGCCACAGATGAATTAGAAGGCGAAAAAGAACCAACAATCCAGTTAGTTCTTCTTTGGTTTCACAAACTGCAACAAATCTGCAGTGTCAGTGACAATGTCAGGTGAACAATTACTGCAGTTAAAAGCACTGTTTCATTATGATACACAATAGATTTATAATTAACTAGTGTAATTGATATGTACTAACAGATACATATTTTTTAACAGGAGGTACAAAAGATTAAAAATCGAGCCCTGACTTTCATTTGTGAGAAGATTGTGATCACTTCCAGACATAAAACAGCTACGTTTCTTTGGCCGTCTTCCCGTGATCTTAATATGCTTGAAATAACTGAAAAGCAGCAAATTCTTAGCAATGTGTGACAAATGTGTGCTACTTACGCAGGTACAACATGCAATATTTAACATAATGGTTGTTGCATAGTTAGTGGATAGTGTATTATAGAGAACGGGAATGTTATAATTCGTATAAAATTTCATTAACGTAAAACACCTCGTTTTTACGGGAACGTTTCAATGATTTCCACATCAGTTCTGTATTACTTGTCTCCTTTGTTTACTATCTTAGATCCTTCAAATACTGTGTCATCACCACCCAGAAAGAGAGATCATTTCTAGGAATGGAGGAACAACAGATCGTCTGCAGCAGATGATCTCTACTTTTAATGCACCCCGAAGATGATGAGGACATCTAAAAGTGGTGGAGCAGACATGAAACAGATCTGCCAGGCCAGGTTGCAGTTGCAAGACATATTTTATGTATCCCAGCAACAAATGCACCTAATGAAAGATGCTTTAGTAGAGCCGGCACGTTACTAACAAATTGCCGCAGCCATTTAAATCCGAACGCGTTAATGATTTACTGCTAAACAACATTGTTGTTGTTGTGGTCTTCAGTCCTGAGACTGGTTTGATGCAGCTCTCCATGCTACTCTATCCTGTGCAAGCTTCTTCATCTCCCAGTACCTACTGCAACCTACATCCTTCTGAATCTGCTTAGTGTATTCATCTCTTGGTCTCCCTCTACGATTTTTACCCTCCACACTGCCCTCCAGTGCTAAATTGGTGACCCCTTGATGCCTCAGAACATGTCCTACCAATCGATCCCTTCTTCTGGTCAAGTTGTGCCACAAACTTCTCTTCTCCCCAATCCTATTCAATACCTCCTCATTAGTTATGTGATCTACCCATCTAATCTTCAGCATTCTTCTGTAGCACCACATTTCGAAAGCTTCTATTCTCTTCTTGTCCAAACTATTTATCATCCATGTTTCACTTCCATACATGGCTACACTCCATACAAATACTTTCAAAAATGACTTCCTGACACTTAAATCTATACTCAATCTTAACAAATTTCTCTTCTTCAGAAACGCTTTCCTTGCCATTGCCAGTCTACATTGTATATCGTCTCTACTTTGACCATCATCAGTTATTTTCCTCCCCAAATAGCAAAGCTGCTTTACTACTTTAAGTGTCTCATTTCCTAATCTAATTCCCTCAGCATCACCCGACTTAATTCGACTACATTCCATTATCCTCGTTTTGCTTTTGTTGATGTTCATCTTATATCCTCCTTTCAAGACACTGTCCATTCTGTTCAGCTGCTCTTCCAGGTCCTTTGCTGTCTCTGACAGAATAACGTCATCAGTGAACCTCAAAGTTTTTATTTCTTCTCCATGGATTTTAATTCCTACTCCGAAATTTTCTTTTGTTTCCTTTACTGCTTGCTCAATATACAGATTGAATAACATCAGGGAGAGGCTGCAACACTGTCTCACTCCCTTCTCAACCACTGCTTCCCTTTCATGCCCCTCGACTCTTAAAACTGCCATCTGGTTTCTGTACAAATTGTAAATAGCCTTTCGCTCCCTGTATTGTACCCCTGCCACCTTTAGAATTTGAAAAGAGAGTATTCCTGTCAACATTGTCAAAAGCTTTCTCTAAGTCTACAAATTCTAGAAACATAGGTTTGCCTTTCCTTAATCTTTCTTCTTAGATAAGTTGTAAGGTCAGTATTGCCTCACATGTTCCAGTGTTTCTACGGAAACCAAACTGATCTTCCCCGAGGTCAGCTTCTACTAGTTTTTCCATTCGTCTGTAAAGAATTCGTGTTAGTATTTTGCAGCTGTGACTTATTAAACTGATTGTTCGGTAATTTTCACATCTGTCAACACCTGCTTTCTTTGGGATTGGAATTATTATATTCTTCTTGAAGTCTGAGGGTATTTCGCCTGTTTCATACATCTTGCTCACCAGATGGTAGAGTTTTGTCAGGACAGGCTCTCCCAAGGCCGTAAGTAGTTCCAATGGAATGTTGTCTACTCCGGGGCCTTGTTTTGACTCAGGTTTTTCAGTTCTCTGTCAAATTCTTCACGCAATATCATATCTCCCATTTCTACATCCTCTTCCAGTTTGATAATGTTGTCCTCAAGTACATTGCCCTTGTATAGACCCTCTATATACTCCTTCCACCTTTCTGCTTTCCCTTCTTTGCTTAGAACTAGGTTTCCATCTGAGCTCTTGATGTTCATACAAGTGGTTCTCTTATCTCCAAAGGTCTCTTTAATTTTCCTGTAGGCAGTATCTATCTTACCCCTAGTGAGACAAGCCTCTATATCCTTACATTTGTCCTCTAGCCATCCCTGCATAGCCATTTTGCACTTCCTGTCGATCTCATTTTTGATACGTTTGTATTCCTTTTTGCCTGCTTCATTTACTGCATTTTTATATTTTCCACTTTCATCAATTAAATTCAATATTTCTTCTGTTACCCAAGGATTTTTACTAGCCCTCGTCTTTTTACCTACTTGATCCTCTGCTGCCTTCACTACTTCATCCCTCAAAGCTACCCATTCTTCTTCTACTGTATTTCTTTCCCCCATTCCTGTCAATTGTTCCCTTATGCTCTCCCTGAAACTCTGTACAACCTCTGGTTCTTTTGGTTTATCCAGGTCCCATCTCCTTAATTTCCCACTTTTTGCAGTTTCTTCAGTTTTAATCTACAGGTCATAACCAATAGATTGTGGTCAGAGTCCACATCTGTCCCTGGAAATGTCTTCCAATTTAAAACCTGGTTCCTAAATCTCTGTCTTACCATTATATAATCTATCTGAAACCTGTCAGTATCCCCAGGCTTCTTCCATGTATACAACCTTCTTTCATGATTCTTAAACCAAGTGTTAGCTATGATTAAGTTGTGCTCTGTGCAAAATTCTACCAGGCAGCTTCCTCTTTCATTCCTTAGCCCCAATCCATATTCACCTACTATGTTTCCTTCTCTCCCTTTTCCTACACTCGAATTCCAGTCACCCATGACTATTGAATTTTCATCTCCCTTCACTATCTGAATAATATCTTTTATTTCATTATACATTTCTTCAATCTCTTCATCATCTGCAGAGCCAGTTGGCATATAAACTTGTACTACTGTATTAGGTGTGGGCATCATATCTATCATGGCCACATAATGCGTTCACTATGCTGTTTGTATTAGCTGACCTGCATTCCTATTTTCCTATTCATTATTAAACCTACTCCTACATTACCCTTATTTGATTTTGTGTTTATAACCCTGTAGTCACCTGACCAGAAGTCTTGTTCCTCCTGCCACCGAACTTCACTAATTCCCACTATATCTAACTTTAACCTATCCATTTCCCTTTTCAAATTTTCTAACCTACCTGCCCAATTAAGGGATCTGACGTTCCACGCTCCGAATAGTAGAACGCGAGTTTTCTTTCTCCTGATAACAACATCCACTTGCGTAGTCCCTGCCCGGAGATCCGAATGGGGGACTATTTTACCTCCGGAATATTTTACCCAAGAGGATGCCATCATCATTTTATCATACAGTAAGGCTGCATGCCCTCGGAAAAAATTACGGCCGTAGTTTCCCCTTGCTTTCAGCTGTTCGCAGTACCAGCACAGCAAGGTTGTTTTCGTTAGTCTGGCCTCTCAACAGATACCCCTCTGTTGTGGTTGTACCTATGGCACGGCTATTTGTATCGCTGATGCACGCAAGCCTCCCAACCAATGGCAAGGTTCATTTTGTTTCTGTTGCAAACAAGTTAAAAGTATGACACGTTATGTCTGTAAATGTTTAATGTTCTTTGTATGCTTTCTTTATGAAGATGGCTGTCTTCGCACTTATTTAATGTTTCCTATTAATGAAAGGAAAAATAAATCTTCTGTTTGGAAATGAAACTTGTCTGCTATCCACGATTGTGCTGAAATATCATTTTACTTTCCATGTGCTTTATGAATTTAGCTGTGTCACATACCCATTCTTGGAAACGTTAATTTTGTATTAAAAGAGAGATAGAGATAAATACGTTGTGTGTGTGTGTGTGTGTGTGTGTGTGTGTGTGTGTGTGTGTGTGTGTGAGAGAGAGAGAGAGAGAGTGAGAGAGAGAGAGAGAGAGAGGCGTTGGATTTGTACAGTACAGTGCAGCCAGGGCAAGGCGAGGTCAGACGTCAGCGGTGACCGGTCATGCTCGGCTATCCGCATGTCCAGAATCTGGACAATGGACATGGCGCGAGTAGGTGACAGAGCCGAGTCGTATGGGGCCAGACATGAGCAGCTCGGTCCCCCTGTCAACAGGTGAGCCGTGACTGGTCAAACATTGAGCGCTGCAGCACTCTAGTATGTATACTGTTCATTTTGAATAAATTTGTGAAATTTTTCTGCCGGGAGTGGGCTCCCTTAGTTGTCACTCCTCTACCCTTAACCCATTTTACTGTGCAGTGAGTAAACTGAGAGGAAAATCAAAGCAAAATCTGGAAATGGAATTAAAGTTCAGGAAGAAGAAATAAAAAGTTTAAGGTGTGCCAATGATAATGTAATTCTGTTAGTGATGAAATGGCAAAGGACTATGAAAAGCTATTGAATGAAATGGCTAGTGTTTTGAAAATACACTCCTGGAAATGGAAAAAAGAAGACATTGACACTGGTGTGTCAGACCCACCATACTTGCTCCGGACACTGCGAGAGGGCTGTACAAGCAATGATCACACGCACGGCACAGCGGACTCACCAGGAACCACGGTGTTGGCCGTCGAATGGCGCAAGCTGCGCAGCATTTGTGCACCGCCGCCGTCGGTGTCAGCCAGTTTGCCGTGGCATACGGAGCTCCATCGCAGTCTTTAACACTGGTAGCATGCCGCGACAGCGTGGACATGAACCGTATGTACAGTTGACGGACTTTGAGCGAGGGCGTATAGTGGGCATGCAGGAGGCCGGGTGGACGTACCGCCGAACTGCTCAACACGTGGGGCGTGAGGTCTCCACAGTACATCGATGTTGTCGCCAGTGGTCGGCGGAAGGTGCACGTGCCCGTCGACCTGGGACCGGACCGCAGCAACGCACGGATGCATGCCAAGACCGTAGGATCCTACGCAGTGCTGTAGGGGACCGCACCGCCACTTCCCAGCAAATTAGGGACACTGTTGCTCCTGGGGTATCGGCGAGGACCATTCGCAACCATCTCCATGAAGCTGGGCTACGGTCCCGCACACTGTTAGGCCGTCTTCTGCTCACGCCCCAACATCGTGCAGCCCGCCTCCAGTGGTGTCGCGACAGACGTGAATGGATGGACGAATGGAGATGTGTCGTCTTCAGCGATGAGAGTCGCTTCTGCCTTGGTGCCAATGATGGTCGTATGCGTGTTTGGTGCCGTGCAGGTGAGTGCCACAATCAGGACTGCATATGACTGAGGCACACAGGGCAAACACCCGGCATCATGGTGTGGGGAGCGATCTCCTACACTGGCCGTACACCTCTGGTGATCGTCGAGGGGACACTGAATAGTGCACGGTACATCCAAACCATCATCGAACCCATCGTTCTACCATTCCTAGACCGGCAAGGGAACTTGCTGTTCCAACAGGACAGTGCACGTCCGCATCTATCCCGTGCCACCCAACGTGCTCTAGAAGGTGTAAGTCAACTACCCTGGCCAGCAAGATCTCCGGATCTGTCCACCATTGAGCATGTTCGGGACTGGATGAAGCGTCGTCTCACATGGTCTGCACGTCCAGCATGAACGCTGGTCCAACTGAGGTGCCAGGTGGAAATGGGATGGCAAGCCGTTCCACAGGAATACATGCAGCATCTCTACGATCGTCTCCATGGGAGAATAGCAGCCTGCATTGCTGCGAAAGGTGGATATACACTGTACTAGTGCCGACATTGTGCATGCTCTGTTGCCTGTGTCTATGTGCCTGTGGTTCTGTCAGT
This sequence comes from Schistocerca gregaria, assembly GCF_023897955.1. Classification (NCBI taxonomy): domain Eukaryota; kingdom Metazoa; phylum Arthropoda; class Insecta; order Orthoptera; family Acrididae; genus Schistocerca; species Schistocerca gregaria. Next base: position 373,843,598 of record NC_064923.1, read on the forward strand.
GTGATCATGTGATGTATCTGACCCCAGGAATGTGTCAATAAAGTTTCCCCTTCCTGGGACAATGAATTCACGGTGTTCTTATTTCAATTTCCAGGAGTGTAGATTATAAGGTGAACATCAACAAAAGTAAAACAAGGTCAATGGAATGTAGATGAATTAAATCAAGTAATACTGAGGAAATTAAATTGGGAAATGAGATACTGGCAGTAATTGATGAATTTCTTATTTGGGTAGCAAAATAACTGATGATGGCCAATGTAGAGAGACTGCTAATAGCAAGAAAATTATTTTTGAGAAAGAGGTATCTGTTAATGCCTAATATAAATTTGTTATGAAGTCTTTCTGAAGGTGTTTGCCTGGTATGTAGCCTTGGATGGAAGTGAACTGTGGACAGTAAGCAGTTAAACAAGAAGGACATGGAAGCTTTTGAAATGTGGTGCTATAGAAGAGTAGATGAGCAGACCGAGTCACAAATTAGGAAGCACTGAACCAAACTGGGGAAAACAGAAAACTATGGCACAACTTGACAAAAAGAAGGTATCTGTTGATAGCTACATATTTAGGGATCAATCAATCATCAGTATGGTATGAAGGGAAGTGAGAGAGGTGAAAATTGTAGAGAGAGGCCAAGGCTTGAATACAGTAATCAGGTTCAAGTGGATGTAGGTTACAGTAGTTATGCAGAGATGAAGAGACTTGCACGCAGTGGATTAGCATGGAAAGCTGCATCAGATCAGTATTCAAACTGAAGATCTCAACAAATAATAGGACTCAGTATTGTTGATGTAAAATATTTTATTTGGAAAATACCATTGTAGCACAGTAAACATTAAACTACTAAATGCAGATAAACAGCAGCTGCATAGTTAAATTGAAGAGGCAGCCACTTTATTCAAAGCACTAGCTTTCCTACTACTTTATTCACTTAAATTTAAACAGCATGAGTATGTATAGAATGAAGCATTATGATAACAGTTTGTTGTTAATATAATATACAAATTAAGTTTATATGATGTCTTTGTATTATATTAACATACACCTTGACTCACTGCATATTTCTGAACAGTCCTTTTTGATCAATGAATGAATGATTTACTCCCAACACTCCAGAGTAAATGGTGTAGCTGAAAATTACATTAGAATGACCATGGAGCAGGCAAGTTGTTTCCTGTTTAATGCTAAACTACTTATGAAATTTTGGAGAGAAGCAATCTCCATAACAGCTCATCTTATTAACACCAATGGATATTCCTAGATGAAATAATATGTAAAATGAAGGAAAGGCAACCACTAATCTATAGCTGACTGATTTTGGCACATAGAAACACACAACAGAAAACAGTATTTACTCTAGCTTTTGAGCTTTCACTCATTCTCTAGTAGAAGTACATGCATTCACATGCACAATCACACAGAACTGGAAGTATGCACCTGTGACCACAGCTAGACTGACTGTTGATTACTGATAACAGATGGAGATGGAGGGGGGTAGGGAAGATAAGGACACATGAGGTGAGGAGAGAGTAGCAGAATAATGTGAAGCAGTCTGTCAACAGATGACTCAGCAAATGCACAACAAAATGATGGTAGAGCAGAGAATGGGAGAGGAAAGAGAGAAAGGGAGAGGGCTGGCAAAGGAGGGAGAAAGGGAGGGAGGGAGGGTTTATAGTATGTTTGAGTGTGTGTATGTATGTGTGTGTGTGTGTGTGTGTGTGTGTGTGTGTGTGTGAGAGAGAGAGAGAGAGAGAGAGAGAGAGAGAGAGAGAGAGAGAGAGAGAGAGAGGGGCAGAGGGTGGGGATGCCCACATGGGTGGTGGTGGTGGTGGGGAGAGTGGTGGGAGATGTTTGGCAAATGAATGGTCAAGTCTGTGATTTGCGCAAGTTTGGCAGTGGCCATTCATGGGAGTAGACAGTCGGTTACTTGATGTGGCATCCAAAGGTGTTGAGATTGTAAAGAAGAGACTTTTTGATAAGGAATAATTGACAGCTGTTAAACTGGAGGTACTGTTGGTGATCTGAGCTGTTGATATGAACAGACATATGTAGCCATTCTGTCACTGAACATGCTATGCACCACAACACACAAATGACGTCAACAGCTGATTCACTGTGTGAGACATTTGGAGACTCCCTTCCAGCTCTAGTTTCTCTGAGCTACAAAGGTGGGAATTGTCTCTTCAGCATGTCCAGTGCTCTCACAATCCCCATTGTGCTAAACCTGCACTAACGTGTTTCCCACTGCCTGGCCTTATGTTTTCCCTTCTCTCTTCTGTCCACACCTTGCCTTCCCCATCCTGATCATATACTGCCTTCTCCCATCACTCTCCCCCTCCCCTCTTACGAGGCCATTCTCTCTCTCTCTCTCTCTCTCTCTCTCTCTCTCTCTCTCTCTCTCTCTCTCTCCCTCTCTCTCTCTCTCTCCTCCCCCCCCCCCTACTTACCCTCTCTCCCTCCTTACCCACTCTCCCACCTTACCATCTCTCCTACCCTCTTGCCTTCCCCTGCCTCCTCCTTTTCCACCTCTCTTATTGCCTCTCATCCTTCACTTTTCCCTTTCTCCCTTCTTATCTCCACCTTCCTCCACTTTAATTCCCTTCATCCCCCCTTTCCCATTTGTACCTCTTACATGCTCTATTCTCTGAAATCCTTTCATCTTGTTGTACAGCCACTGTGTCATCCTGTCAAAAACCTGCCTCACACTATCCTGCCCAGGCAACTGCTATCAATAATCAACATACTTTCTTGCAGTGGCCATGAGTGTATTGTATAATGTTTGGGTGTCTCTGTGGTTGTATGTGTGAATGTGTTTACCTCTACTAGAGAAAAGGCAAGAGCTTGAAAGCTAGTGTTAATGTTTTCTCAACATTCAGTCTTGCAGCAGCCATGGATATATTGTGTACATTTGAGTGTCTGTGTAGTTTTATGTGAACATGTGTTTACTTCTGTAGGAAAACTTGAAAGCTAGTGTAAATATTTTCTGTTGCTTGTTTCTATGTGCCACACATCAGTCAGCTAGAAGTGAGTGGTTGCCTTTCCTTTGTTTTATGTATTATCTTATTAACAGATTGCCAACAAAAGCTGTGAATAACATGAGACCAGAAGAAGCTTTCTCATGGCAGAAACCTTTGTCAGCTGATATTCTTTGGTAGTAAGGCTACTTTTTAAATGTATTTCACAACAACTTAAATTTTTTGGAGGAAGTAACACACCAAGTGTTTCGTTGTATTTAAAGCTAACATGTTATTATCATTACTGTTCACAATGAATAAACAGTAATCTCTCAGAATTGACTGTGATCCTGTGTCATTTCACTAGTTTTTGCAATGAATAACTTTTTGCTACCTGAACTGTCATGTAACATTCTAGCACTCTCTCTCTCTCTCTCTCTCTCTCTCTCTCTCTCTCTCTCTCTCTCTCTCTCTCTCTCTCTCTCTCTCTCTCTCTCTCTTTTGCTCTTGACTTACACAGTTCTACTCCTTTAAAGTAGAAATATTCTTCACTTCATCCTCAGAATACTCTAATTGCTGGATATTTCAGATTCATTTTATTTTTATATAAATAAATTCTAGAATGTGGTTGCACATGTCAGATTGAAGAAACATACTGTACTGTCATTAGATTTGGTTATTATTGAAATGGACTTATTTTTCCTGGTAGTGTATATACTGGGCATGTCCAATAAGTAGTTGGACCGAAATAAGTCCTATTTTAAGTTTCAAGCATGATTTTTATATTCTGTGTAAGTGCCAGTCCTCATTCCAATTTATTTCACTAATCCAGTGGGACATGCAAATGATCTAGTGGAAGAAGAAAGTCCAGTCACACTTCGCTAATTGTGACAGAGGCTCTGTCAAAGCACAACATGGCAAAGCCGCCTCACTCACCCTGCAGTCTGAATTTTGCTTGAAACGTTACTGACATGGTTTTTGCCTCACAAGTCTCATAGTTTTTCTTCTTTGATCATCCTCATGGGATAATTGGATGCAGTGAGCAGTTGTTGAAAAAATACACACAACCCTGTAGAAGGTACTTTTCACTCCCTTCACATTCATTAACACCAAATTTAGTTTCTGTGATCTGTTTTCTAGTATGTATGAATATCAATATCATGGCAGATTGGTAAGCTACACTAACTAGGAGAAGATTCACAAAGTTCATAAGTGCCAATGACTCACATGACATGCTTTCATGATCACCATCAAACAAAAGGACTGATGTCCGCCCCTGGTAGCTGATTGGTCAGTGCGACAGAATGTCAATCCTAAGGGCCCAGGTTCGATTCCTGGCTGGGGCAGAGATTTTCTCCTCTCAGGGACTGGGTGTTGTGTTGTCCTAATCATCATCATTTCATCCCCAACGACATGCAAGTTGCCAAAGTGGCGTCAAATCGGAAGACTTGCACCTGGTCTGACGGGAGGCCCTCATCACACGACATTGTTTATTAGTAAGGGACTGATGAGACATAGAAGTTTGAGTATTTACAGCTGGGCCCTGACTGACATAGATATTCACATTTTGACTACCGGACACCAAACTGCAAGTGCTTCGTGCACAATGCCTGTTTAGAGATGTACATATTTCAGAAATTACCAAATGGTAAAATATGTTTTAGATGTTAATATAAAAGATAGGGAAAAGAAAGATACAAAGATTCAATAGACAGCAAAGTTAATTTGTTTAATCAATTGCTGTATAATTAGAAAATGGCAAAAATAGTAGCTCCTTTTATGAGAGAGGGAAGTTTTAACATGCACAAGGATTCTTAAAGTTACTGAGAATTTTCTAGAAAATAGTATTTTCTAGTTAGTACAGCTTACCAATCCATCATGATACTGATCCTCATACATACTAGAAAGCAGATAATCGAAACTGAATTTATTGTTAATAAATGTGAAGGAAGTGAAGAGTAACTTCTACAGTGTTGTGTATATTTATTCAATAACTGGTCGCTACATCCAGTAGCCCCAAGATGATGATCAAAGAAGAACTCTGATGTGAAAAATCTAGGCAGTTGCAAACTTCCACAAAGAGAATGAAGACTGAGAATAATGTTGGCTGCAGTATATTGATGAAAGAGGTTCATGTCATATTTTGAAGAATATTAACTTACTGTACATATACATATACATTCACATCATTTCTATTCATGTGTTCAGTTTCAATATTTATTAAAGGACTGCATATCATTGCAATGGGTGCTGTGTTTAAGCCTATATATAATTTCCATCCTAATGCTTCTACCATTATTATCTGTTTTCAAGAATATGATTCATATTTTTAATGAAGACATATCCAAGTATGTTCTTTCTTACTTTCTATCTTTCATTAAAACATTTCATACATTTGTGTTTCATTAACATTTACAAATATGTCATAAAAATGAAACATTGTGTGAATATATAAAAACTTGAATTTTACAATACCGTCCTTTGGATAGAGCTGATTCCAAGAGAGGTTAAGATTCTTTATAGTTGCATTTTCTGTCATAGTAAGTTCAAGGCTCATGCCAGCTCCATTTCCTAATTTATTGTGGCTAAGATTGAGTTTCTCAATACTGCTGTTTCCACCAAGACCTGGCGCTAACTCTTCCATGCCATCATCACACAGTTCATTCCAACTTAAATCTAAGTCTTTCACACACTTTGTTGTTTTTATGCCTTCACACAATCTCTGAGCTCCCTCTCGACCAATTCTGGAAGTGAGAATTTATGTTTGTGCTGCATCAGTAATTTACATAAATGATTGTTTTAACTAAATATTAAAAAGATCTATACTTATTTTTAATAAAAAGTAAATTTTTATAATAAGTAGAGAACACAGTATAAGAACAAGTAGTTGAACAACTACAGATGCATGAAAAACAAGAATTATCCGATAAATATCATACTTCTCTGGGTTTCTGATTTCTTTTATCGCCTTTCCTTTCCTCTTATTTCCCTCTCATTACATCTCACAAAAGATTAATGAAACGTCTGATTATCCTTATTCATGTTTACTATGATATTTCCAAGACATTTTGTCACATTGAGTTTAGTGTTTCCATTTATTTATAATGGTTTTAAATTGTACATTTGTTATAAAAAATAAGCATATGAGATATGACCTTTATGTTTGCTCAGCACTATCAAAGTGTTCAGATTAAATACTATGGATCACTCACCTACAACCACGCAAACTAAGCCTTGTAATAGTCTCATTGACTTTAAGCATCTCACCCAAGTGAAAAGCAGCATCTCTAGTAAGCCAGTTATCTTCAAGATCAACTTCTGTTACAGTCTTATTGTGCATCAATGATTCAGCAATAGCTCTCACAGAAATTGGATTTAGTCCATAATACTGTCACAACAGACAAATTAAAAATCATTTTTCAATGCATTAAGCACATGGGTATTTAATAGGTGATGCAGCACATTTTTCACAACCAAAGATTATTTTAAGTTACTGTAAGTTAAGTGTATCTATTGTCAATTATCTGAGACCATGATATATTGAGGTCTACACCAAACATTAAAAACTGCTTCATTCACAATTACTTCATTATTTTCTTATCAATAAAAACATTTATTGTATGGTGGTCTCATTTTCAAATGCTCGGATTTTACAGCTACATTTCAGTCTAAAACTTATACAAAATATAAAAACTCTTATTCAGTATGAAAAGTAAATAAATCTATGGCTGAAATGGAATCTGTATGCTAAACACTCGCAACACAGTGTCAGCTTCAATGTACTGCTGCATATTGTGCCCTGCAAGCACACAACACAGTCCGCTCTAGGCAAATATGGAGTTACAGCATGAATTTCTTAAGAGAAACAATGTAGCTGTGTGCCCTGTATAGCTGTACCTGTGTGCTCTGAAGAAAAATACAAATTTATAACCTGAGATACTATGCTCCAGTAATTGTTTTTATGCCATTACATTACTCAGTACCCATAGTATACAGTGAGGTGTTCTCTTTACCCATTCCACTATTTGTAAACAGTAAATTTCCTGCAATGGGACTGAAGATGAAGACCAGAATACAGTTAAATTATATGGCCTTTAACATGTCTGTTCCCAATTTGGTAATAAAATAAATATAATTTAAAGGAAATTAATATTAAAACTATCAGAGATGGAATAGGTGCATCTAATATTGACTTGCTAGTTACTGAAAAGGGATAAATAGCAACAGGTGAGTGTTGTCTATCTTCTTTTTTCATATTATAACATATTATACCTCATTTATCATGTTAAATTTAGATTTCTGTTTAACAGGAGTGCATATTTTCTGCATTTATCATAAGTTAACACATTTAGTGACTATAACCTTAAAAAAGTTCAGGAAATTTGTAACTTGCTGCTCAGGTTATCCTGTTGACTTAACAGAAATTGCATTTTGCATGCTACTTGTTTTGTTCTTAAAGGAAATTTGTATAACAAATTCAGAAATTGAAAGAGACACGGCAGGCTTATTGCTAGGTTATTTGTTTACTGTTCCCCAAAACATTGCATCAGCCACAATGCAAACCCACTGACAGTATTGTCCTCAAACACAGGATAGTTAGTTGATGTTTGCAAGCAGCTGGAAATCACCCTGACTACTGACAAACAATTGGATGCTTTTACAGTCTAACAGAGTACCTAGAAATCAAACAACAAAAATAAATATGCATTATGAATATTCTACTTCGTATGTTGTCTCCTATGTTTATTGTATGCATGATTCTTTGCTAAATTACTTAGATACCTAGTCACTAGGAATGCAACACAGACTCTGTTTTACGTTGTAAAGACTTGATCATGTCCAGTATCCTTGTATATATTCTATACATGTAGGCATAGAAGGACTAAATAAATGTAGAGCTTTTGTAAATGGTTGTTTTGGAAGAACTCCTAAAAGTCATGTGCCTGCAATGCCAAAGGTACCTCAAAGACTGTCCTCTCCTGTATATCTTGCCTTCTCTACAGGAAGTATGGCATATATCCACACCTTTAGTTGGATGCGAATGGTATCCCCAGAAATGTTAATCCAAAACCAAGTTTATATATTTTTTTTGCAATGAAAAATCAGGAAATTCATTAAGTGCAAGGAAATATCTGTTTTTCCACAACTACAGTTTACAGTTACACTAGAGTTACGTAAGTGGCACAAGCGTTAACTCCATTTTTGTTGAAGGGCCTGTAGATGGCCGTAATCATTGATAGAACTAGCAGTTAGTGATACGAAACAGGAGGTACAATGTGTTAATCACTTTGAAACACTAAAAAAAAAAAAATGTTTCTGATACAGTGTCTAACCCAAAATCCAGAGAGGACTAATGGAATATTCAGCTACATTAGACAAGATAATGAAAACAATTGGAAAAATATTCACTATAAGATGAGTTTCATCTAGCTTATGGGCTGTTAAAGCTGTATGGGAAAGTTACTCACTGTTGGCAACTCATTTTAGTTTTGTACAGGTTGATAAAGCAAGAGATCAAAGAAATGGGCAAAGTATATAGGATTATTCTGGCTTTACACATCGTTTTAATTTGTAATGAACCTGGATATCATCTGGGTTGCACTAACAGTATTAAGTGAACTTTCTCTACACCTAAAGGCCCAACACTAACAATTCCATCTAAAGAAAAATATGAGTGTTAGGGTCCATGAGCAGTTTAACAGAAGATTGTACAAAAAGTGTATCACAAGCCATCAGTCAACAAAAATTTCAAGTCATTACTTAAAAAAGAAAACACTCAAAAATTTCAGAAGTAAACCCTGTCACAATTCTTCAGATCTCTTACAACAAATCTCAACAATAGGTTGATTCAAAAAATAATCAGATTAATCCATGATGTTAAAGTGTTATTTAAAAGGAATTCACCAACAGATATACACATTAGATAAGGTGAAGAAAAAATTACAAACCCTTGTGAGCTGTTTCACTTTACACAAAAAGTTACCTAAATGTCTTTTGAGAAGACATTTATGCAGGCAAAGCCCACAGAAAGTTGAGTCCCTTTCTTCAAACTATACCCATTTCAACTTCTGAATGTGAAAGAACTTTTAGCATAGTGAATATTACCATGAGTTACAGAATAAGTTATTTGCTCATTGCATGAGATAGAGCTTTTATATGTCTGAGCCATCCAGACCCATCTCAACATGAGTTTTATCCTGAGCCATATGTGGAATCTTGGCTGCAGACAGGAAGGAGACTAGCAGATGAAACAGCTTGCAGGAAGCAAGTAGCTAAAGCAGAGATTCCTGAATATCACACCCTATGAAAAATATTATGATAAAGGTGAGTTACCATAAATATTTTATTCCAACTTAAGTACTGAATATATCACTACTGATCTACTTGACTGTGATGCTATACCAATCCCTCTAACTAATGAATTCAAGGGGTTGTCTTCCACTGGAACATAAACTGACCCAGTGAGATTCACTTCACCTGTTTTCTGTGTCAAGAGGAAGCAAATGATAAAGGGGAAGGGGTCTATTAATCATTGGCTGTTCAAATGTACAGTGGACATGGTACTCCCTAGGAAACTGACAGTGAGGAATGAGAAGGAACACAGATTTGCTCAATGTTTGTGCTTAGGATCCTCATTTAACTTGATGAAGAGGCTGCCCTGGCAGCCATTGACAGAACAGAGAATAGCCAAATGCAGAGTGTGGTGCACAGTGGAACAAATGGTGTCTGTTGTGTGGGCTCTGCAGTCATCTTTAGATCATTCCAGTAACTAACGGAGAAGGTTGGGAAGACTAACCTCATTCACAAAGTTTCAATGAATCTCACAATTCACAGCATTATCCTCAGAATGGATCATGACCTCCTGGTTCTGAGTTGAGTGAAGGGTTCTGTGACAAGCTGGGCTGCAATTTCCTGGACTTGCACCATAGGAGTGTCCCCCTAAATGGGCCACATGTGCATTAAATATCAGGGGCTGCTCAGCTGCTCTATGTGGGGTTAACACCAGTCTTTTTTTTAAATTAGATTTGTTGACTCTTCATGCTGCCAGATAATGATAGTTTCAGGGGTCCTAGAAGTGTAAGTATAAGACACAAAGAAATACCCCCTAAAGGTCAGAATACTCGTATCCCAGTGATCAACTGCTGAAGAATTTGCAACAAAGAGCAAGAATTTGAAGTGCATCTAAAAAGCTGTGCAGTTTACAAACCAAGTAAAAAAGGCTGGTTAAAACTCAAAACTGATAGCAGCATGGTAACTGGGAAAAATTTCAGCTTATATCATAAGGACAGGCCTATGGAAAGTGGAGGTATTGTATTTATTGCTGTAGACAAGAAATTCAAATCCACCAAGATACAAATTGAAACTGCATGTCAATTATCTGGGCAAGATTCAGTGTCAAGGATGGACATAAACTTATAATCAAATCCTTCTCTTGACTGCCACACTCATCTCCAGATGTAACCAAAAACTTCAGAGGAAAACCAAGTTCACTAGTGTGTAAGTTCCCCAATAACTGTCATCATTGGAGGAGACTTTAATCATCCAAGAACCAAGTGGAAAATTACAGTTTTGTAAGTGGTGAGCATGAAAAGAAGTCCATCCAAACATTATAAATGAGTTCTCTGAGAACTACCTAGAACAGATAGTATGAAAACCCACTCATGATTGAAGTATACTGGATCTAATAGCAACAAATAGAGCTGCTATTTTTGAGAATTCCCACTAGGAACTGGTATCAGTGACCATGCGGAAGTTGTGACAGAAATGATTTCAAAATACTAAGGGCAATTAAAAAAGTTTAATTTTCAGCATTCTAGAATAATGTGCAGTAGTGTCATATCTCAATAAGAATCTGGAAAGATTTAGCTCTGGCTGGGAGCATGCAGTGAACTGAGGCTCAGGTTTAGAAAAACAGTTGACCATGCACTGGATACATGTGTATCTAGAAGAGCAGTTCATGATGGGAAGAGCCTCCGTGGTGTACATTCAATGTAAATAAACTTCTAAAGAAGCAAAGGCTACTGCATAATAAGTGTAAAACAAAGCACAGAGTTATAGATTATGTGATACTGAATGAAATGCATTTTTGCTGTCAAGAGGGCAATTTGTGATGCCTTCAAATACTACCATAGCAAAAGTATTATTGCAGGATTTCTCTCAAAACCCAAAGAAATTCTCGTCATGTGGAAAGGCTGTTAGTGGTACCAAAGTTAATATCCAGACACTTGTAGATTAGACAGGAAATGAAATTGAGAGTATGAAAGCAAAATCTGAAATATGTAGTTGGTTTTCAAATGTCCCTTTACAAATGAAAACTCAGTGGTACTGCTTCGATTTAATTCTTGATGTATATGTAATAGTGCCAGCGATGTTGCAAAACAGATGAAATTGCAGAAACTGTATAAATCTTCAGGACCAATGAAATTCCTACCACATGCTATAGAAAATTTGTGGTCTATGTAGCCCCTCTTTTGACCATAATGTGCCGTAGATCCCTTGAACAAAAATCCATCATTATGTAGGTCAGACTTATCTGCAACGAGTTTAGTGGAAGTTATCCACAAACTACCATCCAATATCCTTGACATCCATTTGTTGTAGAATCTTAGAACATAATCTGACCACAAACCTTATGAGACATCTCAATGAGAATGGCTTCTTCCATGCCAACCAGTATGGATTGTGAAAACATTTATCATGTGAAACTCAACAAGCCATGGATCAAGGCAGCCATGTAGATGCTGTATTTCTCAATTTCTGAAAAGCATTTGACTCAGTTCAACACATAAACTTATTACCAAAAGTGTGACATTGTGTGCTATCAATACCATGGTGTGCCAGTCCGTGTCTAGAGGTTGTCAGTAACACATGTCAATGCACTGCCTATCTGTGGTGACTCCAAGAACTCCCTCCTCAGTCAGTGTGGCCCGTCCCACCATGGAACTAACAAAAGGACACTGCAGTAGTATCTAGCTTGTCTGTTAGTGCAGTCCTGCCTGTGTAGTCTAAGTACCAGTATTCAGCCTCTGTTTTTATTGTGGATATCATGGCCCAGCTCAGTGAATCACTTTGGATTGTGCTCTGGACTTGCATTATTCAAGTTAATTATGTGCACATCTTATTGTTTTACTCTTTGTCTTGGAACCCATCAATGGAATACCCAAACATCTGGTGATGAGGGAAAACTACATTTCATTGTTAATTGGTTCGACTCCTAACCATCCAACCACTGGTGATGATATTAATCGTTTGTCTTTCTTGCAGAACTGTGGTTCTTCTCCAAGCTCACCTGCTACTTTGCTTCAGTGTTTCTGAGTGGTTTTCAGATTATTGGCCCTACAACTGAAAGTGTTTTTCTTGTGCTTTTCTTTTTAGTGACACTAATCTGTACTTTTTTTAGTGGTTGCACAATGTTTCTTGTCATTTTTGTGTTTTATCATGGCCATTACTTCCACAAGAAATGTCAGTAACTCAGATTGTTCAGTTACAGGTTAAGTAGACACAGCAACTCATTAAGAAGAAGAAGAAGAAGATGATGATGATGCTTGCTGTGCAAGTAACGTAAACAGCAATGCCCCAGAACCTGCAGCAATGTCTCAGAAAGCAATGCCTGTTTCTGTACCACCATTTTAAGCTTTTGATTCTATACAAGAGGAATGGTCTGAGTGCTGTGCACAGCTCATCTCACACTTCACACCGCATCACATTGAAGGTAGGGACAGGAACCTTATTTTCTCACAGCAGTTGGAGTCTCTATTTTCTGGTTAGCCTGGAAAATGTTTCCAACAACCCACCCTGAAATTGATGCTTACGACAAACTAAGGTTCTCCTGCAGAAAAATACTGTGATGAACAGATTAATGTGGCACCAGCATGTTACAATTTCTTTTGCGTGCATAGGCAACCCACTCAGACACATGAGCAACAGGCAACTGATTTGCAAGGAATTATATGCCATTACAATTTTAAGTGTGAGTGTGGACATTATTGTAGTGCTACCATCATCAGGAATGCCAATATTCAAAATGTTCCAATCTTTGCAATCTTTGTAATCTTTGATTCTGAATTATCCTGATCCTCCCTCACATGTTTTGAAATTAGTGGAGCATCAAGACCCATACAATAGAGCAGCAGTAGACTTGACTGCATGCCAAATTTTGCAGTTCAGAGATGTGATAAACAGATAGTGCCTGTTATTTGCATGCTGCAAAATGCAAAGTCTCTTCCAGAGCAATTATTTAGAGAAAACCAGTGTGCTAGGCACAAGATACTGGTGTCAAATACTTCCCTCAGTGTTTCACAGCATGTAAGTGACAGGTGTGTCCCTGTCATGGTAAGAAGTCTTATCATTGTGGCAAGCATTGTCACATTCTCTCTGTCAGTCCACATAAATGCAAGTCCAACCAGTGCTCTGCACATTCTTCAAGTTCTCAGTCAATGAATGCCAGTGCAATTTTTGCCATGTCCAGTACTGTTTCTTGTATTGAGAAGAGCAAGTTAAGTGCAGCAGTGAAAAAGTCACACACTTCTTCCATTCAGCATCAGGCCAATAAGTTGTTTGTCAAACACAAAATATGCATGGAGCTAGCTACTAATGTGTCTGCAACTTTGTTACGAACTGTTATAAAAGCCCAAGCTACATAAGTCATAGGCAACTCTTTCTTGTCAGGGTGGACATGATAATCCTGCATTAATCATTTGCAGCTTACTTGCCACTTTTTGTAACATTACCAAGACAGTTTTCGTTGCAGTTTCATGCTCACATGGAAGTGAAACAATTTTTGGTATGGAACTCCTCTTTGCATTCAGACAAGGTAGGTGAACTCAGTGATGAATTTAGTGACTTTTTCATGATGGCCTAGGAAAAGCTAATAATTTTAAAGCTCACATTACAATGAAAGACAGTGCAAAACCACAGTTTTCCTGAGCATGGCCAATCACTCACGCTATCACAGATCTAGTGGCACAGTAACTCTTATCTTGAGAGGACTTAGGTGTGATTTCCCCTGTAGCAGCCAGTCAGTGGCCATACCATTAAGTGATTGTAAGGAAACTGATTGCAATCAGGTGTGTGTGCTGAATATACACAGCCCTTCGCGGCTGCGAGGCAGTGCGCAGTTACATAATCACTGTGAACACAGAGGTGGCTGACACAGAGAGTATCCGAGTGCCCCTGAGAGCTGCAACACCAAGAAGAATCGCCTCTTGGCTTTTGGCAAGATCATTGTGCATTACTTTTCTCTTTTGGGAATAGCAGAATTTTATTTGATTTCTATAATAATGGGTTGCACCACCAACAAGTTTAATATTTTTGCATAGAAGATCATCTTTGATCCTTTTTGCTCATTAATCTTATGATGATTCCACATCCTTAATTCCAATGGCATTGTAGATGTAAAGTAGGATTTACCCATATTTCTGTTATATACCTCTCCATTCTGAAAGGTACGATAGGCAATTGCATCCCTGTTATTAAAAGTCTCAAGTCCTGGAACTGTTTTAACTTTTTCAGCATTATACCAGACTACTGCAATAGTTAACCAACCAATACCACACTGAGCAGCATCAACTTTGGTACAAGTGAAATTTAGTACACACCCACAAAATACAGAGGAATTTTGCAATATAACTTGAGCTCCAACACCACTAGCTGTCATAATCTCCATATTGTCGATAGCCTTGTAAATAGTCCTACGGGAACTTTTCTAAATCTCCTGTAATGGGGCATCTTGACTGCCAAGCATACATCAAGAACCAGGGTCTCAAGGAGGCAACATTTTTGCCTATATAAGTAATAAATTTGTTGAGAAGGCATCAGTCTTCGTGGAGCCACTCATGCAGCAGCACTGGACCACTCACACAGAAGATGCCCTGTAACAAGAGATTTAGAAGATGTTCCTCTAAGACTGTTCACAAGTCTATCGACGATTTGGAGATTATGACAGCTATTGGTGTTGGAGCTCAAGTTATATTGCAGGGTCCCTCTGTATTTTGTGGTTGTGTACTGAATTTCCTCTGTATTTTGTGGATGTATATTGAATTTCACTTTTACCTAAGTTGATGCTGCTCAGTGCGGTAATGGTTGGTTAGCAATTGCAGTAGTATGGTTTAATGGTGAAATAGTTAAAACAGTCCCAGGACTTAAGACTTATAGTAGTAGGGATGTATAATGTGTGCCTACTTTACATCTACAATGCCATTGGTATTAAGGACTAGGAATCATAAGATTAATGAGCAAGAAGTAGCATGTATATGGATCAAAGCTGATCATGTATGTAAAGATATTAAACTTGTTGATGATGTAGGCCATTATTATAAAAATTAAATGAAATTCCTCTATACGCAAAACAAAAAAATAATACACATTGACCTTGCCAAAATCTGAGAAGCTATTCTTCTTGGTGTTGTAGCTCTCAGGGGCACTCAGGGATGCTCTCTGCTCTCAGGGGCACTCAGGGATGCTCTCTGTGTGAGCCACCTCTGTGTCCACAGGAATTACATAACCGAACACCACCTCACAGCCACACCCAAAATTGTGTTTGTGCAGCCATTTGCGCAACAGCATTGGACCACTCACATAGAAGATGCCCCATTACAGGAGATTAATATTTTTACATACAAGATCACCTTTGATTCATACACATGCTCCTTCTTGCTATTAATCCTACGATGATTCCTCATCCTTAATATCAATGGCACTGTAGATGTAAAGTAGGATTTACCCATATTTCTGTTTTACACCTTTCCAATCTGAAAGGTACAATAGGCAGTTACATCCCTACTATTAAAAGTTTCAAGTCCTGGAACTGTTTCAACTTTTTCACCATTGTACCAGACTACTGCAACAGTTAACCAACCATTACCACACTGAGCAGCATCAACTTTGGTAAAAGTGAAATTCAGTGCACACCCATAAAATACAGAGGGGCCCTGCAATATAATTTGAGCTCCAACACCACTAACTGTCGTAATCTCCAAATTGCCGATAGCCTTGTAAACAGTCATAGGGAAACATCTTCTAAATCTCCTGTAATGGTGCATCTTCTGTGTGAGCAGTCCAATGCTGTTGCACAAGTGGCTGCACAAAGACTGTTGCCTTCTTAACAAAATTCATTACTTATATAGGCAATAATGTTGCCTTGGTGTTGTAGCTCTTAGGGGCACTCTGGGATGCTCTCTGTGTGAGCCACCTCTGTGTTTGCAGTGATCATGTAACTGCACACTGCCTTGCAGGGTTTTAGTGAGCCACACCCCCATGTGGTTATTTAAGTTTTTGTGATTGCCCTTTGACTGCATGTCCACACCTGCAATTTATCAGTGCTACTTATTACAGCTGATTGCTACAGTTCCTTCTTGTTTGAATTGTTTAGGTGATGTAGTCATTTCAGGTCATCCTCCTGAAGGACATCTTGGCAATCTCAGGAAATTGTTTCAAGTGCTGTCAGATGCTGGGTTAAAGTGTAATGAAGCCAAATGTTCTTTCTTGCAGACTGAGTTTGAATATTTGAGTCTCATTATTAACAATCAGTGTAACTACTCTTTGCACTAACACTTAACAGGTCTGGGGGACCTCCCAGCTCGTAGGAATGTCAGTGAACTACAAGCTGCAATGGCTGAAGTAAGTTACGTTTGGTCTGTTACAAGTGCTGTGCAGATTCCAGCACCATTGCATGATATTTGATGAAATGATGGTTTGTCTGAATAGTCCAGTGAATTTCAAGTCCAATTTCAAAAACTGAAAGATGCTTTACTTAGTGGTCATTGTTTTGTACATTTTTATCCACTACGCTGGTTGTGCTTGTGGTTGATGCATCCTCTTATGGGTTTGTCACTGTTATCTTGCACAGAGAATGTCTTCACATCTAAACTCCTCAACAAAGTGCAAAACAGTTATTCACACACTGAGATGAAAGCTCTTTCTCTTCTATAAGAGGTGACTAAATTCCACCAAAACTAGTATGTCAAAAATTCTACTTTGTGTACAGACCATATGCCTCTCACCTCATAGTTCATCCCTTCTAAGCTAGTCCATCTGCACAAGACACTAACATTGCAGTGTTGGTTTCTGCTCCTTTCTAATTGTGTACTGGCTGACAGCCCTACACTGGAATGTAGACACTTTTTCTCACCTCACAGTGTCAGTACCTCAGAAAATTCCTATTTTAACAGTAATGTCCACGACAGTGAAACACTTGGTTTTCTCATTGACCATTGATTTAGTACTGAGGTAATGGCTGTGAACCATGAACTCATGATTCTGTAGAATTACCTCTGCACTGATTGCCAACATTAAGTTAAGCAAATCAGTAATCCAGTCACACACCATAATTTTGTACTTTGGAATAGCTTATCCATTGAGTAGAGTGTCATCCTTTACACACAGACAATGAGTGATCCCTTGTGGTTGTGCCACATTTGCTTTAGAAGGAAATTCTTTGCCCTGTTCATCATCAAGGCGACTGGGCCATTGTATGCACTGAGCAGCTATCACTACACCATTGTACTTAGGTCAGTATGGACTCTCAAATAGAACACTTGATTTCACAATGTGTGTAAAACCAAGCTGCTCTGCCTCAAAGATTGTTTGATTGGCCCTTGGCAGTGTCTGCATATTGACATTGTGGGTCTTTACTGGAATTCTCATTGGCTTGTTGTGGTAGACAACTTTAACAAGTTTCCATTTGTACTGTCCATGCCCTCCACCATAACAGCTAGCAGAATCAAGTCTCTGAGAGCAATTCTTTGCATAGGAGCTCTACTGGAACTGTTGGTATCGGACAATGGACCCCAGTTCACAATGGCAGGATTTCAGCACTTTTGTGACACCTGCGGCATCAAGCATGTGATGACTGCACTTTTCCACCCTCATTCTAAAGGTAAAGCAGAACACTTCATTAGAACTTTCAAGTAACAGATGAACAAGTTATGCCCACCCCATGTGCAGGGGCAAGCATTAGTACTTCTTCTGTCATAACACCAATCCCAGCCATGTGACGGCAAATCACCAGCAGAGCTTTTAAATGGGTGCACACATAGAACATTACTTCAGCTCATGCATCCTCTGCAGTGTGCTAAGTTTAATTTGCATGGTTTTGACTTTTTGAAAGCTTTGGCATATACAGGGACTGGGAACAAGCCATTATCACTAAAGCTTTGGGTCCCACAGTGCTGTAAATGTGCCATCAAAACCTGCTTCATTTGTGTGGACTGTGTAATGCTGACTTGGGGTGGCTGATTAAGTGCCCAGGAGAAGCTGGCAGCCTCAGCCATCTTCACATCTCCACACCACCAGCACCAGACAGGAAGCCAATAGATGTTGACACAGTGCTGTCACCACACCACAGCACAATTAGCACCAACTATGGGAGATCAGCCTCCTTTGCCCTGCAACCTCCTGGTGGGCTGCCTTGGACACTCCAGTCACCATTGAGCCTCTGCTCTTAGAAGAAGATGTTCTGTCCCTGGCCATGGGCTTGCGCAATATTGCTGATTTCTCAGATGATATTTCCAGCTATTCCCAAGACGATTGTTGTGGTATGAGCAGGAGCTTGACATTGGCTGAAGTTCTGTTTCCTGCCTCTTCAGTGGCACCTATGCTCAGACCTCCAACCAGCCATCGTTTCCAGCTGTATATCACAATGGTATGGAGTTTTTTTTTTTTTTTTTGGGGGGGGGGGGGGGGGGGGAATGTCATATTGTACTCTATTGATACCATGCATGCCAATCCACATCTAGAAATTAGCACTAACCCATGTGAGTACTGCACCACCAATTTGAAGTCAGCTCCAGAACACTCCCTCTTCAGTCCACAGTGCCACTAGGGAGCTGGCAAAAAGATACCACATTGATGTTTAATTTATCTGTTAGTGCAATTCTGCCTGTGCGGTCAAAGCATTGTTATTCATCCTCTGTTGTTATTGTGAATATTGCACTGGCCTATCTCAAGGACTCACTTTGGATTGTGTTCTGGTTTTGCTGTTATTCAAGTTAAGTAAAAAGATCTTCTTAAACACTATATGTGCATTTCTTAACTTTGCATTCTGCCTTAGGACCCACCCACTCCCTGGCACCCACCACCATGACAACCAAACAAAAAAATTATAGCACATGGTAGCAAGCAAAATTTGTGACTGGACTGAGGATTTCTTGTTATGGACAACACAGATTAGAGGGTGATTGGCAGATGTACAAATAACTTTGGGTGTGCTCAGGGAAGTGTGTTGGGACTCTTTCTGTTCATGTTGTATGAGAATGACTTTGCAGACAATATTAATAATAACTTCAAACATTTTGCAGATGATGGAATTATCTATAATGAAGTGCCATCTGAAAAAAAGCTGCACAAATATTCACTTGAATCTCAATACGATTATGAAGTGGTATAAAGATAGGGAATTTGTCTTAAATGTTCAGAAATGTTGAACTTTACACTTAAAAAGAAATCATATTATGCTATGAGTATAGTATCAACAAGTCACAACTGGAATCAGTCAACTCTTACAAATATCCGGGTGTACCATTTCGTAGTGATATGAGATAGAATGATCATGTAGGCAAATTGTTAGATCTGTGGAAGTGTCACAGAGATTCTGAAGAAACTGAAGTGGCAGACACATGAAGATAGACACAAAAAATCCTGAGAAAGCTTACTTGAAAAGTTTGAAGTACCAGGTTCAAAGGATGGATTAGATTGTATTAATTACAGTGTGTCTGTGAATGGAAATGGAAGAAGCCCTAATAACTGGTATAATGGGAAGTGCCCTTTGGCATGGACTTCACAGTGTTTTGCAGAAGATGGATGTGTATATAGATGTGGATACAGCAATGCTTTGCAGTCTGTACAAAGTGTCCACAATCCCCAAATTCAAGTAATTTTTATTATTTACATTTTACAAAGAGTCCACTTATTTTGTCCATTGCCTTTCAGCTGATGTGATGATAGTCAACCAGTTTGTGCCAGAATAGGCCAAATTGTCATCACCAAAACCATCTTGCCAATCAAATCATGTAGTCAAATCACCTGACTAATGAAACTGAAGGCTCTCAGTGCTGTGGATGAAAAATGTCTCTCTCTTCTGTTCTGAGCCACCAACTAGAACAGGTGCTAAATGGCTTAGTTCCTTCATCTTTGACTTTCCCTTTTCCATTGAGATTAGTCTAGGACTACTGGAGTTTTCTTTTCTCATGTTCCTGACAATTCTCACTTTGTAATACCCATGATCAAATAAACTTATAGAGTTTCTTTTTCTAAACTTGAGCACTATGTACCAATTACAAGCCGACACCACTTTGTGTCTGAATGCCAAATTCATCCTTTTTTGGATTTGAGGTGCTGCCTACAAATTACTAAGCCATGAATGGATGCATGAAACCACTGTGCAGGACTGCACAGCTGTGAAACAATGGATGAGTGCATGATACATTCATTCCAGGTTTCCTGCCCCAGTCTACCCAGAGCCATTGCTGCTGTCACTGCACAAGGCCAACTGACCTTTCCCATCACCTCTGCCACCTTCACACAAGCCATGTCATGAATATGATGACCTAGTGCTATCCTGATGCTGGGCATCACCATCTTGTCACTGTCTGATGCTGCTACACAATTTGTTGATCAATAAATAAGGTTTGAACAACATCAGGTGGAGAACGAAGATCTGCAAAACTGCCTTAATGAAGCATCATTAATTGTGACCCTACAAAGTGCACTGTGCCTGCAGCTAGCCTCGCTTCCTCATTTCCAGGCTTCCCACAGCCGGTTTTGTCTTGGCTTGTAATTGATATTGCAATGGGTTCACTTTTTCCCACCTCTGACTGTCACCAGCCTCTTGTAGTCAAAAGCTGATTTATTAATTTGAAGTAAGTTAATAATTTGGACAGCTGGTCACATTTTCACAGTGTTTGGCAAGGTGAGTTAGAGACAAACTGCAGCAACAGGTAGCAACAGTAGGACTTGTAACATCAACCACCATGCTAACACAACAAACATATAACTTATACTCCATCCTTGCACTTCAAACCCATACTATGAACTGCCCAAAGACAAAGCTTTATCTCTAACAACCTGCAGAAAAGAAATGGTTCAAATGGCTCTGAGCACTATGGGACTTAACTGCTGAGGTCATCAGTCCCCTAGAACTTAGAACTACTTAAACCTAACTAACCTAAGGACATCACACACATCCATGCCCGAGGCAGGATTCAAACCTGCAACCATAGCGGTCATGCAGTTCCAGACTGTACTGCCTAGAAACGCTCAGCCACTCCGGCCAACTGTAGCAAAGAAAATACTGTCATATATCAATCTATTTGTGCAAAATATCTCTGAAACATACATTTCAAAAATAAAGTACAAATAATTGTTTATCAGTGCTTATCTTTTTAAGAAGTCCATAATCATCATTGTAATTACATGAAGTGTTTATATATGTTAACATTTATACATTTTCATGTAGCAATGTGGCAGTTGATTTCTGGGTTTTGAGTGTTCAGCTTGGGAATCAGTCATTTCATATGATCCAAAGTTGGTTAGTACATTTATCTTACCGTAACCATTTTTATTACATACCTTCATGGGCAAACCAGGCAAAAGATTTCCACAGTTTCATACACAATATAACAGATGAAACCGTCCACACGGAGTGACAAAATGTTGATAGGAGTTGCCAAACTTAAGTTGCACAGAGAGGCATGCGCGAGTGTAAATTCTGTTGAATGACTCAGAAACACCAAGACATGTGACATCCTTTCAAGAGGGCTAGTAGGCAGATATGGAGATAAGCATAGTGTTGGTTATTTTAGGGATCAACTTTCCACCCATGCCAGAATTTTGGAGTTGATTTAGTTCACTTTCCAGACAGTATAAGAACTGTGTAATGTTGTAGGTATGTACTACAGCAAGTAATGGAAGGAGTGAGGTATTACTCAGTGAAGCTGAAACTTTTGTGTAGATGTAATTTTTCCCGGAATTGATCAACAGGTAGGTGCTGAAGAAAACTGTGAATCACTGAGAACACTAAGGAAGGCCATACAACATGCATTTCTGTGCAATATGTCTCAGTAATTTGTTCAATATTCCACCAAGGTAAACCACCCTTGATATGCAGTCATTGCAAAAGTTGTGAATCCCCGTGTCACAAGTCTCCTGAGTGTTTGACACCAGCATGTGCATATTGTGGAAAGATCAGACACATGAGAACAAACTATTGGTCACTACAGCATCGCTAGACCAACCAAACATATTACAGAGGTGCACAAAGGAATGCAAATATGAGAAACACATACAGGAGTACCACTGTCCCTTACTATCCTATTGCAAGATGAATCCAATAAGAGAGGTTGGACTCACTGAAGTGGCAAATGTGGAAGCTAAAATCAACAGCATACAGCTTATCTTTATCATTGATACAGATGCACAGAATAAGCCTTTTGTTTCTTAAATCTTTTCACAGTCAATTGGAACTGCCACATTGTAGACTGAGTGGATTGGGAAGAAAGGTAATCTACACAATAGGTTTGATATTCAAAGTGGTTTGGAAGTGTGACCATGATTTTGATGCCATTTTTAGACAATGACTTCCAAAACCATTTTCAAGTCACCATTAACTCCCAAAAAGGCCAAGTAGGGGGGATTGGGGGATGTCAGTGTTCCTACTACAAGGAAGTTAGGGAATCCAGAATGAATGGCTATGTTGTGACAACGCACTAAACCATGTACCACAGTGTTGCAGATAAAACAAAAGTAAGAAAAAATTGGGCGGTACCAGGAAAATCATTAGGATAGAACTGAAGAAAGTTTTTTTTCTTTTTTCTTTTTTTTCTTTTTTAAGAGAAGATTTTCTAACTCTACCTCACCTGAAAAAGTGGAATTTGAAAAGAAGCTTAAAAACTTGCATAAGGCAGATCAGAATGTATATACACCAGTTCAATTTCCAACTTTGTTTGAAGAAGAGAAACAACTTCCACCAAAACTCAGGAAGAATTATTTGACAAAAAACCTGTTGTGCACCAAAACCGTTAAACAGCAACCGATTTAGTCACATCACTATTATTTACATTCCATCATTCTGTACAATGTATGGTTTAGGGATTGAGAAGTATTAGGGTGATTAGAGTTAATATTTTCTATGTCAATCTGTTGCACTTGCGCCATTCTTGTAAAGTTGCCTGTGTGCCTTATAATTTCTTTTTAAATGTATTAATTTGTTATCACAACTGTTTGTACAACACTTATTCCCCATTAGATTGTTGTTATGAGCAATAGCCTGTCCTTTATGGACATCCAGATTACATCATACAATACCAGTCACACAACTGACGTCTTTCGTTCGATGCATACCGCTGTATGCTCTAATGTGATTGTGCCTTGGCTCCACAAGGCTAGCAAGCCCCTTGGCTACTAATGCATCACTACTTTAACATTTGCATGTTACACATTCTCTGTTATACCAAAATTAACCAGTATGCCCTTTCAGCCTTGTTTCACTCTCTTACTTATTCCTCCATATTTTGTTATCTGCTTGTACTATAAATGGTTTTGTATTATGTTTGCATTATATCAATATGTTGAGACATTGCAATACACAGTTTTCACCACTGTCTGATATGGCAAAGCTATATTCAGAGTTTGTTGAATTTGAAAACTTTTGTTACAAAGGTGCAGATCACAAGCTATCATTGTGGAGAATGTTGCCACATTGTTTTGAAGGTATCTTGCTAGATGGCACTGATAGGAAAGTGTAGTGTGGCTTCTCTCATGTTAAAAAGGCAAAAGATGAACAGTTCTTCGAGTAGAGAATGTGAAAAGCATGTGATGAAGGGCATTCTGTGTATCAAATGCAACTACTGAGTACATGAAAAGTGCGTGAAAGTAAATCTAAAATTCGTCAGTGATGATTTTCCATGGACATGTCACGGTTGCTTACATGACAAAATGGCCGACTTGTAAGTGTAATTGATACAAAAAATGAAATTTAAAGTTAATACAAAGTGACATTGAGGCATTAAAAACTGAACTTTCGGCTATCAAGAAAGAAAACTATGCATTAATACAAGAAAAGATATCCTGTGTGCGTAAAAACCATCAAACAGAAAAGCAAGAAGATTGCGAAAATATGAGTGAATGATTGGACTTTAAAAGCAACATTTAAGTGTTCCCATTGATGTCTCAGTAAACTCAGTAAGCCAAAAACCAGAAGATGAATATAAATGGAAGGTGGTGACATATAGCATCAGGAAAAACAAGGTGACAGATACGCAACAGAAGGAAAATGACTTTTTAATAACTGGCAATTCGCTGCTGAAGAATGTCGCTGTTTCCAGTTGCAAGATCAATGTATGACCTGGAATTAGAACACAACTCAGTAAACATTGTAAAAATATGGTAAATGCAAGACAAGATACTACAGAACCAGATTCTGAAACCAGACATAATTATAAAGAGGTGTTTATACATGTTGGAACAAATTCGTTAAGGAACAGCAGTGAGGACGAAATGGCAAACGAAACAAGAAAAATGATTCATTCTGCAAGAAATTTGTATGCAGTATCTCAGCTGATACTTAGCGGAATCATAAACAGAACGTCAGTGAGTGAAAAATATATCACCAAAATAAACTGCGCCCTTAAAGAACAATGTGATTGTCTTGGGGCAGTTTTTATAGACCCAAACAAATTCATATGTGAAAACTCACTAGCGAAGGATGGCTTGCATTTAAGCAAAAGCAAGAGCAATTGACACCACCATAATGAACTCAAAAAGCAAGGCAAAGGCAGCATACAATGCCATTAATGCTGAAAGGAAGGAAAAAGATAGGTAAAACAAAGAAGAAGGTATTAGGTCAATTAAAATAGACAACACAGTGGTCACATATGGTATGGAAATAGCAAACATATTGAATAATAACTATATCAGTGTAGTAGAAAACTTAAAATTGGAAAGAAATAGTCAAAAACAGAGGAGTATTAAGGTACCAAAAAGATCATGCAGCACTATGTTCTTAAGACCAGTCATGGAAGATGAACACCAGAGAACTATACAGAAACTGAAGTCCAAGAAATCAGCTGGTGATGATGAAATATCAGATTATGTAATAAAGCTGGTAAGTGAGCAGATAATAACACCACTGCTGAACATAGCAAACTGTTCTTTCAGAGATGGAATTTTTCCAGAAAAACTGAAGATAACGAAGGTGGTGCCAGTGTACAAGTAAGGGAATAAGGATAACCCCAACAATTACTGACCATTTTCACTAATATCAGATTTCTTGAAAATCCTAGAAATGCTTATGTACACCAGATTAGTTAATTATTTGGACAAACATAACATTCTCATACCCTCACAACATAGTTTCAGAAAGGGTAAATCTACAGAATCAGCATTTGCCAGACTAACAGAATACATTTTACAGTCCTTAGATGAAAAAAGGGTGTCTCTGCAATGTATCTTTCAAAAGCATTTGACACCATTGACCATGAAATGCTGACACAAAAATTAGGAAACTATGGGATTCGAGGGCAACCGGGTGAATGGATAAAATCATACTTGTGCAACCCCAAGCTGTATGTATCATTAGGAAACCCATACCAATCAGCAACCAAACCCATCAAATATGGAGTGCCACAGGGTTCAGAAATGGGGCCATTGTTATTTAATGCATTTGTTAATGATATAGGTGTTGAGGAGGAAGAAAAGAAAATATTGTATGCTGATGACATGACAATATTAAATACTGACCAAAATATGTAACAGCTTGAGAGAAGAGCATACATATCTGCATATGTCACAGCTCAATGGCTGTTGCAAAATGAACTGGTTATAAGTCTAAAAAAACTATGTATGCAGTGTTTAAAAACAAGGAGAAGGTTGTAGACATGGACTTAGAGGTCGATGGAACAGGGCTGGAAGGAGTAGAATCTGCTAGAGTCTTAGGTATTCTTGTAGATAATGAACTGAAATGAAAAAGCATAAAAATAACGTCTGTAAGAAACTGAGCTCTGTCACGTTCTTAATGATGCAGCTATCACAGTATTCAGACACGAACCTTCTGTGTACAGAGTATCATGGACTTTTCGAACCATACTTACAGTATGGAGTGACTGTGTGGGGAAACTCAAACAAACAAGAGCCAAAAGAGTGCTTGCATAAAAAAACTATTATTTTGGTTTTGTCTTATGAATTGTCTGCTTTTGTGAGTTTCAAATAGCAGTATTTAATTATTGTGCTTATTTGTTCACTTGATATTGTTTTAATGTCACTGGTTATTTTTATGGTCTATTTATTTAGTTTAATGGGACTTAATTACCTTGCTTTTGTGATAAATTTGAATCGATGAATCACCCTTCAGATATTTATTATAAATGTTTGGCTATTTGTTTATAAGATGCATCAGTACAATGAGAAGTGTCATATTTTGTAGTTTTCATTTTGTAGTTTTAGTAGTCAAACCTATTTAATTTCATATGTCATTCTGGCTGATGCTCTGAAAGATTTACTCAAATAGTTGACTTGGTGCCTTACACACATTAACATATTTTCAGTTTCTTCAACTTTTATGGATCAATTAGATAGGTACATCATTACATGGTGGACTTAATTGGCAGTGATAATGAACTCAAAATAAATTTAACTTATAGTGCTTCATCCTCCCTGCTTACAGTTAAATGCAATTGCTTCAAAATCCTGTTCTGTAATATCCTTTTCTGTAATATCAGTCTGCCTTACCATTAGGTTAGCAAACAATTGGTGCCATCCTGGTGGTTACCTGGTCACCATAGGGATGTTGGGACTGTGTGCTCATGTCATTCTAAAACAGACCGATTTCAGTCTGACGGGAGACCTTTCAATGTAATGTGGATCCTATGCTATTACAAACTCCATCATCTCTTCAAATAACATTAGAAATCAATCATTCACTTTCTTTATTAATTGAAAAAATTAAAAAATCACCCCAACCTGTAAATATGTATTGATTATTTTTACTTTATATCTTAATCCTTGTTGTATAAGTGTTTCAGTTGCTCATACTTCTCAAAGCTGTCTCTGAAAACAGCTTTGGCTATCTTTGTAACTCCATTACCATCACAGTCCTGTGTTGATAATTGTAACTACTGCACAGTGGTGAAACAATTACACCTACATTCTGAGATCTGAGTTGCTAAATGAAATTAAAATGTTGCATTGTTAAATGAAAATTAAATATTGTTAACTCCCTATGTTTATGACCCCATTGACGTTGCGGAGTTCACCCATGGTGAACTCTTCCAGGGAGAGGAGGAGAAGATGTACAAGATGCCCCAAGGCCCAAAATGCAAGTAATATTTATTATTTAATTTTGACAAAGATCCCACCTATTTTGCTCTTTGCCTTTCAGCTGATCCAACAACAGTCAACTAGGTCACTCCAGAAAAGACCAAATCATCATTAGCAAAGCCACCTTGGCAATTAAATCATGTTGCCAAATGACCTGACTGGTGAGACTGAGGGCTTCCAGAGCCACAACTGGAAAATAACTCTCTCTTCTCATATATGCTACCACCTAGAACAGACATTAAATGGCTTAGTCCTTCAGCTTTGAATTTGCTCTTTCCTTCAAGATGTGTCTCTGCCTGCTGGAGTTATCTTCTCTCAGGCTACTGGCAATCCTCACCATGTAATCCCCATCAGTAAATAACCTGATACAGTTTCTTTTGCAAAATCTGAGCACTGTGTTCTAATGAAAAGCCCACACCCCATTCCAATCCTGATTAAACTTCTGAATGAGTGTACAAATCATTAAATTTGTATGTTTGTTAGCCTGCTCAAGTTATTCCTGTTTTAGCCCTTCGTAAGCAAACACTTTGCCTGAAGAAAGTATTGTTGTTGTTGTGGTCTTCAGTCCAAAGACTGCAGCTCCCCATGCTACTCTGTTCTGTGTAAGCCTCTTCATCTCTGTGTAACTACTGCAACCTACATCCTTCTGAATATACTTACTGTATTCATCTCTTGGTCTCCCTCTACAATTTTTTCCCTTCAAACTTCCGTCCAATACTAAATTTGTGATGACCCCTTGGAGCCTCAGAATGTGTCCCACCAACAGATCCCTTCTTCTAGTCAAGTTGTGCCACCCATTCCTCTTGTCCCCAATTTTGTTCAGTACCTCATCATTAGTCACCATCTAATTCTGAGCTTTCTTCTGTAACACCATACTTCAAAAACTTCTATTCTCTTCTTGTATAAACTGTTTATTGTCCATATTTCACTTCTATACTTCACTACTCTCCATACAATGTTTTGTTGTTGTCTTCAGTCCTGAGACTGGTTTGATGCAGCTCTCCATGCTACTCTATCCTGTGCAAGCTTCTTCAGCTCCCAGTATCTACTGCAACCTACATCCTTCTGAATCTGCTTAGCGTATTCATCTCTTGGTCTCCCTCTACGATTTTTACCCTCCATGCTGCCCTCCAATACTAAATTGGGGAACCCCTGATGCCTCAGAACATGTCCTACCAACCGATCCCTTCCTCTGGTCAAGTTGTGCCACAAACTTCTCTTCCCCCCAATCCTATTCAATACTTCCTCATTAGTTATGTGATCTACCCATCTAATCTTCAGCATTCTTCTGTAGCACCACATTTCAAAAGCTTCTATTCTCTTCTTGTCCAAGCTATTTGTCGTCCATGTTTCACTTCCATACATGGCTACACTCCATACAAATACTTTCAGAAATGAATTCCTGATACTTAAATCTATACTCAATGTTAACAAATTTCTCTTCTTCAGAAACGCTTTCTTTGCCACTGCCAGTCTGCATTTTATATCGTCTCTACTTTGCCCATCATCAGTTATTTTGCTCCCCAAATAGCAAAACTCCTTTACTACTTTAAGTGTCTCATTTCCTAATCTAATTCCCTCAGCATCACCCGACTTAATTCAACTACATTCCATTATCCTCATTTTGCTTTTGTTGATGTTCATCTTATATCCTTCTTTCATGACACTGTCCATTCCGTTCAACTGCTCTTCCAAGTCCTTTGCTGTCTCTGACAGAATTTCAATGTCATTGGCGAACCTCAAAGTTTTTATTTCTTGTCCATGGATTTTAATACCTACTCCGAATTTTTCTTTTGTTTCCTTTACTGCTTGCTCAATATACAAATTGAATAACATCGGGGAGAGGCTACAACCCTGTCTTACTCCCTTCCCAACCACTGCTTCCCTTTCATGTCCCTCGACTCTTAAAACTGCCATCTGGTTTCTGTATAGATTGTAAATAGCCTTTTGCACCCTGTATTTTACCCCTGCCACCTTCAGAATTTGAAAGAGAGTGTTCCAGTCAACATTGTCAAAAGCTTTCTCTAAGCCTAAAAATGCTAGAAACGTAGATTTGCCTTTCCTTAATCTTTCTTCTAAGATAAGTCGTAAGGCCTCACGTGTTCCAGTATTTCTACGGAATCCAAACTGATCTTCCCTGAGGTCGGCTTCTACTAGTTTTTCCATTTGTCTGTAAAGAATTCGTGTTAGTATTTTGCAGCTATGTCTTATTAAACTGATTGTTCAGTAATTTTCACATCTGTCAACACCTGCTTTCTTTGGGATTGGAATTATTACATTGTTATTGAAGTCTGATGGTATTTTGCCTGTCTCATACATCTTGTTCATCAGATGGTAGAGTTTTGTCAGGACTGGCTCTCCCAAGGCCGTAAGTAGTTCTAATGGAATGTTGTCTACTCCGGGGGCCTTGTTTCGACTCAGGTCTTTCAGTGCTCTGTCAAATTCTTCATGCAGTATCGTATCTCCCATTTTATCTTCATCTACATCCTCTTCCATTTCCATAATTTTGTCCTCATGTACATCGCCCTTGTATAGACCCTCTATATACTCCTTCCACCTTTCTGCTTTCCCATCTTTCCTTAGAACTGGGTTTCCATCTGAGCTCTTGATGTTCATACAAGTGGTTCTCTTATCTCCAAAGGTCTCTTTAATTTTCCTGTAGGCAGTATCTATCTTACCCCTAGTGAGATAAGCCTCTACATCCTTACATTAGTCCTCTAGCCATTCCTGTTTAGCCATTTTGCACTTCCTGTCGATCTCATTTTTGAGACGTTAGTATTCCTTTTTGCCTGCTTCATTTATTGCATTTTTATATTTTCTCCTTTCATCAATTAAATTCAATATTTCTTCTGTTACTCAAGGATTTCTACTAGCCCTCATCTTTTTACCTGCTTGATCCTCTGCTGCCTTCACTACTTCATCCCTCAGAGCTTCCCATTCTTCTTCTACTGTATTTCTTTCCCCCATTCCTGTCAATTGTCCCCTTATGCTCTTCCTGAAACTCTGTACAACCTCTGGTTCTTTTAGTTTACCCAGGTCCCATCTCCTTAATTTCCCAACTTTTTGCAGTTTCTTCAGTTTTAATCTACAGGTCATAACCAATAGATTGTGGTCAGAGTCCACATCTGCCCCTGGAAATGTCTTCCAATTTAAAACCTGGTTCCTATATCTCTGTCTTACCATTATATAATCTATCTGAAACCTGCCAGTATCTCCAGGCTTCTTCCATGTATACAACCTTCTTTCATGATTCTTAAACCAAGTGTTAGCTATGATTAAGTTGTGCTCTGTGCAAAATTCTACCAGGCTGCTTCCTCTTTCATTTCTTAGCCCCAATCCATATTCACCTACTATGTTTCCTTCTCTTCCTTTTCCTACACTCGAATTCCAGTCACCCATGACTATTGAATTTTCATCTTCCTTCACTATCTGAATAATTTCTTTTATTTCATCATACATTTCTTAGTAGCTTACCTGCATTCCTGTTTCCCTATTCATTATTAAACCTACTCCTGCATTACCCCTATTTGATTTTGTGTTTATAACCCTGTAGTCACCTGACCAGAAGTCTTGTTTCTCCTGCTACCGAACTTCACTAATTCCCACTATATCTAACTTTAACCTATCCATTTCCCTTTTTAAATTTTCTAACCTACCTGCCCGATTAAGGGATCTGACGTTCCACGCTCCGATCCATAGAACGCCAGTTTTCTTTCTCCAGATAACGACATCCTCCTGAGTAGTCCCTGCCCAGAGATCCGAATGGGGACTATTTTACCTCCAGAATATTTTACCCAAGAGGACGCCATCATCATTTAATCATACAGTAAAGCTGCATGTCCTCGAGAAAAATTAAGCCCGTAGTTTCCCCTTGCTTTCATCCGTTCACAGTACCAGCACAGCAAAGCCGTTTTGGTTATTGTTACAGGGCCAGATCAGTCAATCATCCAGACTGTTGCCCTTGCAACTACTGATAAGGCTACTGCCCCTCCTCAGGAACCACATGTTTGTCTGGCCTCTCAACAGATACCCCTCCGTTGTGGTTGTACCTACGGTACGGCTATCTGTATCGCGGAGGCACGCGAGCCTCCCCACCAACGGCAAAGTCCATGGTTCATGGGGAGGTCTCCATACAAATACTTTCAAAAAAACTTCCTGATACTTAAATCTATACTCAGTGTTAACAAATTTCTCTTTTTCAGAAATGGTTTCCTTGCCATCACCGGTCCACGTTTTACATCCTCTCTACTTTGAAAATCATAAGTTATTTTGCTGTCCATGTAGCAAAACTCATCTGCTACTTTAAGTATCTCATTTTCTAATCTAATTCCCTCAGCATCCATTACCCTTGTTTTGCTTTTATTCATGTTATTTTACACCCTCCTTTGAAGTCACTGTTCATTCCATTCAACTGCTCTTCCAAGTATCAGCAAATGTCTCTGACAGAATTACAGTGTCATCAGCAAACCTCAAAGTTTTTATTTCTTCTCCCTGGACTTTAATTCCTACTCAAAGTTTTTCTTTTGTTAGTTTTATTGCTTGCTCAATGTATGGCTTGAATAACATTAGGAATAAGCTGCAACCCTGTCTCAGTTCCTGTTCAACCACTGCATCTCTTTTGTGCCCCTTGACTCATATAACTGCCATCTGGTTTCTGTATAAATTGTAAATAGCCTTTTGCTCCCTGTATTTTACTCCTGCCACCTTCAGAATTTGAAAAAGAGTATTCCAGTCAAAATTGTCAAAAGTTTTCTCCAAACTACATATTGTATAAATGTAGGTTTGCCTTTCCTTAACCTATCTTCTAAGATAAGTCATAGGGTCAGAATTGCCTTATGCGTTCCTTCAGACCCCAAACTGATCTTCCCCAAGATTGGTTTCTACCAGTTTTTCCATTTGTCTGTAAGGAATTTGTGTTAGTACTTTGTAATTGTGACTTATTAAACTACTGATGATACTGTACTTTACTTTGAACACATCACATTTTTCACATACTCACCCTAAAATTTACTTTTGTCCCAAGTAATGATTTTAAAAATTTTGTGGAAGGCATTACTCCTAGAGCCCGACATACATCTAAATAACACTCTTGTCCAGCTTCATTGTATTCAGGTTTCCTCTCTGTAATGATTCAAGAAGACACAAAAAAATGATGAAAATTGTAAGGTCAGAGTGAGCTGTTGAAATATAACATAAAAATAAAATCTTACCTGAAAAATTTTCATGAAAGGAGAATAGTGTGTTATAATACATATGTCTGCTTGTGTCTGTGTATGTGCAGATGTGTGTGTGTGTGTGTGTGTGTGTGTGTGTGTGTGTGTGTGTGTGTGTGTGTGTGTGTGTGTGTGTGTGTGTGTGCGAGTGTACACCTGTCCTTTTTTTCCCCTAAGGGAAGTCTTTCCGCTCCCGGGATTGGAATGACTCCTTACCCTCTCCCTTAAAACCCACATCCTTTCGTCTTTCCCTCTCCTTCCTGAAGAAGCAACCATCGGTTGCGAAAGCTAGTAATTCTGTGTGTGTGTTTGTGTGTTTTGTTCATGTGCCTGTCTGCCGGCACTTTCCCGCTTGGTAAGTCTTGGAATCTTTGTTTTTAATATATTTTTCCCATGTGGAAGTTTCTTTCTATTTTATTTACAATAATATTATGAAAATGATAGATTGTTACTCACTACATTGAGGAGGCACTAAGCTGAGGGCTGGTAAACATTTAAGATTTTGGACAAAAAAGTACTTCTTTGGAAACAGAGGATATGCTCATCATTCATACAGGCATAACTCAAACACACATGGCCAATGTCTCTGGCTGTTGTGCCCCAGCTGCAGACTGCAACTGCATCTAATGTGAACAGCAATTTAGGATGGGTTGTGGGGGCAAAGAGCAAGTATGGGGTGGAGAAGAGAAGATACACCAGGACAGGGGTGGGAAACAATATTATGCTGCCTATGAGTGCATGTAGGGATATAATGGAGACAGGGTAGGGCTGCTACATGCAGAATTGTGAGGCTGCACGAGGTGGAGGGGTGGGAGATGGGAGGGGAGAGGAGAGAAGTAGAGAAAGGGAAAAGTCTATAGTTGTGTTGGCTGAATATGAGGTGTGAGGTGTTAGGAGGTTACGGGAACAAAGGATATTTCATGTGGAGAGTTACACTTGCACAACTCTAAAAACCTGATGTTCACAGAAAGAATCCAAATGGCATAGGCTGTGAAACAGTTACCGAACTGAAGCACTGTAGGGCAGAATATTCAGCAAATGGGTGCTCCAGCTGTCTTCCGGCCACTGTTGGTTGGTGATTATTCATGTGGCCAGACAGCTTGGTATTTGTCATGCCACCGTAGACAGCAGCACAATGGTTTCAGCTTAGTTTGTAGATCACATGACTGCTTCCACAGGTAGCCCTACTTCTGACAGGATAGGAAATACCTATGACAGGACTGCAGCAGGTGTTAGTGGGGTGATATACGGCACAGTTCTTGCATCTATGTGTACTGCAGCAATATGAGTCACAAGCAGGAAATCGACTTCCCCCACCTGTACACTGCTATCTGTCACCCTCCCTACACCCACCAACCACCCCTGATTGCTGAAATATCAAATGCAGTTACAATCTGCAGTCAGGGCAGAGCAGCCAGAAACAGTGGCAATGTGTATGTGATTTGTGCTTGTACAAATGTGTGGGTGTGTTTGCTGTTTCTGAAAAAAATATTTTTGTATCAAATATTAATGTTTAGCAGTGTTTTCATTGTGCCTATCTGTGAAACAACACCTCTTCTATGTGGTGAGTAGCAATCTGGCCTTTTCATAATTGTTATCTGGTCATATATGAGGGGCATTCAAATTAAAACGAAATAGATGGAAAAAAGTAAGTGCTCTTCTATGTGGTGAGTAGCAATCTGGCCTTTTCATAATTGTTATCTGGTCATATATGAGGGGCATTCAAATTAAAACGAAATAGATGGAAAAAAGTAAGTGCTCTTCTATGTGGTGAGTAGCAATCTGGCCTTTTCATAATTGTTATCTGGTCATGTATGAGGGGCATTCAAATTAAAACGAAATAGATGGAAAAAAAGTAAGTGCTCTTCTATGTGGTGAGTAGCAATCTGGCCTTTTCATAATTGTTATCTGGTCATATATGAGGGGCATTCAAATTAAAACGAAATAGATGGAAAAAAGTAAGTGCTCTTCTATGTGGTGAGTAGCAATCTGGCCTTTTCATAATTGTTATCTGGTCATATATGAGGGGCATTAAAATTAAAACGAGATAGATGGAAAAAAGTAAGTGAACTGTTTGTTACTGCTATAAAAGCTAATACATTTATCTCACTGATAGACAAGATGGTCAATGGCTTCATGGAAAAATGTTTGCAGTTGCCTACAGAACCATAATTGTACACTTGTGGCCACCTCTTTGTCTGAGGCAAATTGATGACCATGAATATCTTTCTTCGGGGTTCCCAAGATATAGGAATCACACAGGGAGAGACCAGGACTCTATGGGGGATGTGTGAGGGCTTCCCAGTGAAACTTGTGCAGTGTAGTCAAAAAAACCTCGGCAACATGTGTGTGTGCATTATTCTCCAACGGAATGACCTCATTCTGACTACATCGCAGAAGTTTTGCTCAGAAGTCCTTAAACATTTTCCATACAATCCTTATCTGTCCCCAAGCTATTTTCACATTTTTGGAGCCCTGAGAAAGACATTTGTGGCTTCAATTTGCTTCTGATGGCAAGGTGCACACTTAAGAGTAATCATGGTTCTGTAGGCAAACTACAAACATTTTTCTCTGAAGGCACTACCATCTTGCCTCATTGTGGTGTTAATGTATTAACAGTTATGGCAGTTACTTTTGCAATGATAAATAGTTAACTTACTTTTTTCAACATGTGTTGTTTTCAGTTGACTGTCCCTTACATATTCACTGCGAGATCAGGTTTTCACCAAATGAGCTGCAGAACTCCACTGCATAGCACACACTTTAGGTAGTCATTTCTTTACTTTAGTTTTAGAGTCCAGGCCCTTTTTGTTAGACTGGTCAAAATGTAGCATGAGTAATGTAAGTGAGGACATAAATGTATTCATTCTTAGATCTTTGACACAGCTTGTGACACTCAGTAAGTTGATTAACAGTAAAGTAATTATCATTAATATTCCACAGTGGCACAATATATAGTGAACTTCACGAGACAAATGATAGGCTTGAAACAATATGTAATAAATTTCACAATGTGTCCTTGGTAAATGTCAGCAATCTACAAAGAGACCTGCACACAACTCAAGGTACGCATATGAATAAAAGAGGAAAAAGACTGTCAGCAAAATAATTGTTGAGTAAATTAGAAGAAATTATCCACAAAGCTGTGTACATAAGTGGATTGCCATGGAATGGCACAATCATCAAACCAGAAACTACTACACAAACAACAGGCAAGCCTGGGAAATTTGTTAAGCCTCCTGGATAGTTTGGTAGCCCTATATCATCCTTTACAGTCCAGCAGGAGAATCTCAGACTCAATGTTATACACCAGAATTTCAGTAGTCTTAAAAACAAAAGCGATGATCTGGGTGTTATTACATGTCTTGATAAATCTGATATTTTAGTCATAACTGAGCACTGATACACTGAAGACCTAATTAGCATTAGTCATACACTCTCCATGAAATTTTATTCTGCCTTCAGTAGGAAAACAAGTCTGGGGGTGGTATAGCTATCTTCACTGTTAAAGCAAATAATTTCAGTGTTATTGATGTATTGCATTGAAGGAATCACAGAATTTGCTGCAATACATCTAAAATGGGCCAGAGAAAATATAGTAATTATTGGTGTGTATAGGCCACCTGGGTCACATATGAATACATTTTTCAAAAATTTATCTGACTTGCTGATACATATAGACAGTACATTTTCTGGGTTGAAAGGACATGCAAATACAGAGGATATAAATACAGACTTATAAACCAATGATGCCAACACCAAAAAGTGACACGTCTTACTCAGTGAATTCAATGTGACCTCACTTGTCCATGAGCCAACTGGAGACATTGGCAACAGCAAAAAATGTCTGGATAATATAATAACAAACATGACCCATATTTCCTACAGTGCAGCTGTTCTAAAACTAGTCACTTCGGATCACTGTGTGATACAGCTTCAATTAGAGGCAAATGAGATGCCCTTTGTCACCAAAAAGAAACTATATCTAAGCAAAATAATTGTGTATAATTATAATAGTCAACAGACGGAACTGCTTGTTAGCACACATACCATGGTTTGAGAATAATACGTTTTCCTATGATAGCTTTGCTGCTGACTTTTAGTACTGTTTTCAGGCCATATGTCCAGTTGTAGCCACAAAAGTTAATCAGACTAAAAATATAAACTAAAGTATCTGGATAAATAATGATGTCACTGAAACTTAAAAATTAAAATTATGCCACAGTGCAATGTTGAATAATAGACAAAATCTCAAGCTAAAGGAGGCCTTCAAAACTTATCAAGAATACTAGAAAGATTTATTAATACAGACTATGAGCAGCAACATTGCAAATGAGCTTCAGGCTTCACACATTGTTACTAATGGTGTCTGGAGAGTGCTAAACAGTTTTAGAACAGGCACACACAAATACTGTGTGGACTTTAATATTGACCACAATGGGATGGTAGTAAAATATCAACTTGAAATTACTAATATAGTCAATGAATATTTTTCTTCAGTAAGGGAAGCTATCAATGACAAACATAATAACCTGCAGAATAATTTTAAAGGCAATCCATCTGAGCATAGCATATATCTAGCCCCCACAAATTTCAAAGAAATAAATAACATCGTTAACCATTTGGAATCTTCCAGTTCCACAGGGCATGGTGGCCTCAGTATTAATGTATTAAAAGTGTGTAGACAGAATGTCTCTGTATAATAGAATTAGGCTAAAAATAGCTCAGGTAGCACCAGTCTTTAAAAAAGGAAACAAACTTAAAATTCAAAACTACAGACCAATCTCAATTCATCCTGTCTTTTCCAAAATAGTTGAAAAGCCGTATACAGTACAACTTAATATTTGAAAATCAGTATGGATTCTTAAAATATAAATCAACGAGCACAGCTGCTGCTCAGTTAATTGAAGAGATAATAAGTGACATTGAGAACAAGCAACATGTTGCAGGTATATACATCAACCTTGACAAAGCTTTTGAAATGTGAATGCCACAATCCTATTACAAAAAACTATGAAACATTTTCATCAGAGGCACTGTTCATGACCTAATAAAATCTTAACATGAGTAACCGAAAACAGTCGGTACTGCTTAACACTGAAAGTGGTGTTCACAAATCCAAAA
The DNA here is from genome assembly GCF_023897955.1 of Schistocerca gregaria. Classification (NCBI taxonomy): domain Eukaryota; kingdom Metazoa; phylum Arthropoda; class Insecta; order Orthoptera; family Acrididae; genus Schistocerca; species Schistocerca gregaria. Next base: position 373,881,189 of record NC_064923.1, read on the forward strand.
TCACTAATATAAAATATGGACATGGATAAAAAAATATGGAAATTGATAAAATTGGAAGTGAAAGAATGTAAAAAAATGAGGAAAATCCTAGGACTAAGAACTAAAGATGGTGTGCATTATCCAAAACCCAATGCAGAAATTTATAAACATATTTCCAAAATAACAGACACAATGCGTATGAGAAGAATGCAATTCATGGGGCATTTAGAAAGAATGGACTCAAACAGGTTAACCCACAAAATCCATACATTTTTAAAGAACAAACTACAAGATCAAACTAGTACAAACAGATAGAAAAAGAATTAGGGTCTCCAAATGTACATGACAGAAATGAAATCAGAAAAATCACAAACACATGGGGTTTTGAGGAAGAAGAGAGAAAAACTAACTGACATACATGGTCTGTGCAATGAAAACTAGCCCATTCATAGTGTATGAAGGAATACTGAGTGAAAAGGAAGGCCAACAAATGTTGATTACATGTGGCCCTAATTTATCCATCTGTGAAGAAGAAGAAGAAGAAGAAGAAGAAGAAGAAGAAGAAAATAATACAGGATTCTTCAGGGCTCAGTACTGGGTCCACTTCTGTTTTTGATTTATGTAAATGACATAAGATATTGCTCTCAGAGTTCCAAAATAGTTCTGTATGCAGACGATACATCCATTGTGTGTAAAAGAAATCATTTACTGAACTAGGGACTCACTGTAATAACATGACAAATTAAATTGTTCAGTAGTTTAATGAAAGCCATTTAAATGTAAGCAGTAGTAAAAAATGTCTCATGGAGTTTAACAACAGTAGATTTAATGATGAAATTAAACTATATATAGGCAATGAAGTACTAAAAAAATAGTTTAGTGTAAAATCCCTCTGTTTAACAATTCAAAGCAATCTAAAATGTGACACTATCATGTAATTTGTCTAAGAATATATTTGCAATTAATATGATTAGCAAGTTTCGCAAAGACACTGTTGTCCTAAATACTGCATATCATGCTATATTTTCCTCTAACCTGAGTTATGGAATAGAAATTTGGAGTGCAACAACACAATGAGGAAATTGCCATTACCCCAGAAGAATTTAATAAATATTGCATTCAGTCCATTGAAGAAATTAGTAGTTCAATAATGAAACCACCTGAAAATGGACTTAGTATTATGGACAGCTGCTTTGAAAAGCTTTCCCCAAGCACCTTCACTTTCACAGGAGTGAGCCCAAATAATATCCTAAAAATAGTGAAAAATTTCAAACCTTCAGTTAGTGTTGATTACTATGATATGTCATGTAATTTGTTGAAAGATGTTATTGATTTTGTGATTTATCCTTTAACCTTTTGTGTTATCAAATGCCTAGTTGAAAGTAAGTTCCCCGAGATTTCTAGAGTTGTGCCCATATACAAAAAAGGGGAAAAGAACTGTCCCGCTAGTTAAAGAAGTATATCCATAACCCCAGTTTCTTCAAAAATTTTAGAAACGATAATGTATGAGCAAGTTAGTGCCTACTTGGGTAAACTAAATGTAATTAGTGATAAACAGTTTGGATTTAGGAAAGGTAAATCCACAACAGATGCAATGGACTCCCTCGTAAAATTAATCCTAGATGTGTTCGACGCTAGGGATTTGCCCAGGCTACATTTTCTGACCTGAGCAGAGCCTTTGACTGTGTAGAGCATGACACTGTGCTGAATAAGCTGGTTTACTATGGTTTCGATGACAACAGTATATATATGTTCAGGTCTTTTCTAGAAAAAACGTCAACAAGTTGTGTGCATTGGTAGGGAGAAATCAAATTTGGTTAATGTTAGGTACAGAGTGCCTCAAGGGTCAGTGCTTGGACCTTTACTGTTTATACTAATGATTAATGACCTGCCCTTATTCATAAATTCTCATACAATATTGTATGCTGATGACACAACTTTTCTACATAAAATCTCTGATCTAGGTACACTGAAAACACTGACCGAAAATACCCTTGCTCAATCCTCATTATGGTTATTTTTTCGAATTTTTTTTTCGAAAACTTTTTTTCTTTCGAAACCTTTTTTCTTCCGAAACTTTTTTTCTTTTGAAACTTTTTTCTTTCGAAACTTTTTTCGAAAAATGTTTTTCGAATTTTTCATGAATTTACCCACACTTTAACGTGATCTGGAGACAACATAATTACCTAACCTTTGCACCCATTGTTGTTCACCAACCTAAGTTCAACACAGGATCAACATAGCTCATCTCAAACCAACACTTTTTCGACTTTTTTCACACCTTTATCTCTCCCTATATAAATTTCTATTTACTTTCACTGTAACCTCATATTACCCTTTCCACCTTCTATTACCATGTCAACCTCACAACATCCCTACAACGACCCCATTAAATTTTATTTACATTCCCTCCTCAAACATGCCTTCACCCTAGCCAGATTACGCTCCCATATTTTATTTACTCAGGCTTGTCTGACATTTGGCATTACTCCCAAAGGCCTCACACTTAAAGTTCCCATCTCTGGCTGCAATCCTTCTTTCCATCAGTCCTTATACCTGTTCCAAACAGCACAATCCATAGCCCTCACCCACCTAATCCTTCACATATACATCAATTCTGCCAATGAACACACCCGTCAACTCCTATCCCAAATCAAAGTCCTCAATCTTTCCTCTCCCACATCCACACCGGCTGTACATAGCATCCTCCTACAGGCCAACCGCAAATTAGAACAGCATGCCACCCTCCACCTCAAAAAACTATCCAATCTCCTGGTTTCCCACCTCCGGAAAGGCAACTCACTCACCCTCCACAACCTTTCCAACAAACCTCAACCTCCTCTCATTGCACACAGACCCAGTCTCTCCCATCTACTCAATCTCCCACTTCCAGCTCCAGTCCCCCCAACATCTCAAAATTCTAGTCAACACAATCTGGAACCACAACACCCCAATTCAGTAGTTAACCTTTCCTCCAAACCCCTTTCCCAATCCGAAACCTCTGTCCTATCCAAAGGCCTCACCTTCAGCCCTACTCCCAGGTTCAACCAAACTGCCCTTGTCAAACATTTACTGTCCTACACTCATAGTCTCTGCTGGAAATACCACTTTGCCACGAAGAAAAATAATCCTGATCCCACTCCTAATGATCCAACTCCCCAAGACACTATCCAAATTAAACCTTGCCTGCAGCAGTTCCGTCCTCCATCACAGCGGGACCCACCTCCTCTTCCTCAAAATCACCCTCTCCAAACCTTCCAGGAATTTCTCACTTCCAGTCTTGCCTCTCAATCTTTCTTGAAAAACCTTAATCCTACTACCAACATCACCACAGCCGAAGCCCAGGCTATCCGTGATCTGAAAGCTGACCGATCCATCATCATTCTTCCAGCTGACAAGAGTTCCATGACCGTGGTACTTGATCGTCGGGAGTATGTGGCTGAGGGACTGCGTCAGCTTTCAGACAACTCTACATACAAAGTTTGCCAAGGTAATCCCATTCCTGATGTCCAGGCGGAGCTTCAAGGAATCCTCAGAACCTTAGGCCCCCTACAAAACCTTTCACCTGACTCCATCAAACTCCTGACCCCACCGACACCTCGCACTCCTACCTTCTACCTACTTCCTAAAATTCACAAACCCAAACATCCTGGCCGTCCCATTGTAGCTGGTTACCAAGCCCCCACAGAACGTATCTCTGCCTACGTAGATCAACACCTTCAACCCATTACATGCAGTCTCCCATCCTTCATCAAAGACACCAACCACTTTCTCGAACGCCTGGAATCCGTACCCAGTCTGTTACCCCCGGAAACCATCCTTGTAACCATTGATGCCACTTCCCTATACACGAATATCCCGCATGTCCAGGGCCTCGCTGCAATGGAGCACTTCCTTTCACGCCGATCACCTGCCACCCTACCTAAAACCTCTTTCCTCGTCACCTTAGCCAGCTTCATCCTGACCCACAACTTCTTCACTTTTGAAGGCCAGACATACCAACAATTAAAGGGAACAGCCATGGGTACCAGGATGGCCCCCTCGTATGCCAACCTATTTATGGGTCGCTTAGAGGAAGCCTTCTTGGTTATCCAAGCCTGCCAACCCAAAGTTTGGTACAGATTTATTGATGACATCTTCGTGATCTGGACTCACAGTGAACAACAACTCCAGAATTTCCTCTCCAACCTCAACTCCTTTGGTTCCATCAGATTCACCTGGTCCTACTCCAAATCCCATGCCACTTTCCTAGACGTTGACCTCCATCTGTCCAATGGCCAGCTTCTCACATCCTTCCACATCAAACCCACCAACAAGCAACAGTACCTCCATTATGACAGCTGCCACCCATTCCATATCAAACGGTCCCTTCCCTACAGCCTAGGCCTTCGTGGCAAACGAATCTGCTCCAGTCCTGAATCCCTCGACCATTACACCAACAACCTAAAAAGAGCTTTCGCATCCCGCAACTACCCTCCCGACCTGGTACAGAAGCAGATAACCAGAGCCACTTCCTCATCCCCTCAAACCCAGAACCTCTCACAGAAGAACCCCAAAAGTGCCCCACTTGTGACAGAATACTTCCCGGGACTGGATCAGACCTTTAATGTGGCTCTCCAGCAGGGATACGACTTCCTAAAATCCTGCCCCGAAATGAGATCCATCCTTCATGAAATCCTCCCCTCTCCACCAAGAGTGTCTTTCCGCCGTCCACCTTACCTTTGTAACCTCTTGGTTCATCCCTATGAAATCCCCAAACCACCTTCCCTACCCTCTGGCTCCTACCCTTGCAACCGCCCCCGGTGTAAAACCTGTCCTATGCACCCTCCCACCACCACCTACTCCAGTCCTGTAACCCGGAAGGTGTACACGATCAAAGGGAGAGCCACGTGTGAAAGCACCCACGTGATTTACCAACTGACCTGCCTGCACTGTGACGCTTTCTATGTGGGAATGACCAGCAAAAAACTGTCCATTCAGATGAATGGACACAGGCAGACAGTGTTTGTTGGTAATGAGGATCACCCTGTGGCTAAACATGCCTTGGTGCACGGCCAGCACATCTTGGCACAGTGTTACACCGTCTGAGTTATCTGGATACTTCCCGCCAACACCAACCTATCCGAACTCCGGAGATGGGAACTCGCCCTTCAGTATATCCTCTCTTCTCGATATCCGCCAGGCCTCAACCTCCGCTAATTTCAAGTTGCCGCCGCTCATACCTCATCTGTCTTTCAACAACTTCTTTGCCTCTGTACTTCCGCCTCAACTGACATCTCTGCCCTTACTCTTTGCCTAAATATGTCTGCTTGTGTCTGTGTATGTGTGGATGGATATGTGTGCGTGTGTGTGTGTGCGCGAGTGTACATCTGTCCTTTTTTCCCCCCTAAGGGAAGTCTTTCCGCTCCCGGGATTGGAATGACTCCTTACCCTCTCCCTTAAAACCCACATCCTTTCGCCTTTCCCTCTCCTTCCTGAAGAAGCAAGCATTGGTTGCGAAAGCTAGTAATTCTGTGTGTGTGTTTGTTTGTTTTGTTCATTGTGCCTGTCTGCCGGCACTTTCCCGCTTGGTAAGTCTTGGAATCTTTCTTTTTAATATATTTTTCCCATGTGGAAGTTGTCTTTCTATTTTATTAATAGAAAGAAACTTCCACATTGGAAAAATATATTAAAAACAAAGATTCCAAGACTTACCAAGCGGGAAAGCGCCGGTAGACAGGCACAATAAAATAACACACAAACACACACACAAAATCTCTAGCTTTTGCAACCAACGGTTGCTTCTTCAGGAAAGAGGGAAGGAGAGGGAAAGACGAAAGGATGTGGGTTTTAAGGGAGAGGCTAAGGAGTCATTCCAATTCCGGGAGTGGAAAGACTTACCTTATGGGGAAAAAAGGATAGGTATATACTCGCACACACACACACACACACACACACACACACACACACACACACACACACACACACACACATATATATATATCCATCCATACATATACAGACACAAGCAGACATTTTTGAAGGCAAAGAGTTTGGGCAGAGATGTCAGACAAGGTGGAAGTGCAGAGGCAAAGATGATGTTGAATGGCAGGTGAGGAAAGAGTGGCGGCAACTTGAAATTAGTGGAGATTGAGGCCTGATGGATAACGAGAAGTCTTCTCATTATCCACCAGGCCTCAATCTCCACTAATTTCAATACCCCACCTGTCATTCAACATCATCTTTGCCTCTGCACTTCTACCTCGACTGACATCTCTGCCCAAACTCTTTGCCTTCAAAAATGTCTGCTTGTGTCTGTATATGTATGGATGGATAAGTGTGTGTGTGCGCGCGCGAGTATATACCTATCCTTTTTTCCCCCTAAGGTAAGTCTTTCCGCTCCCGGAATTGGAATGACTCCTTACCATCTCCCTTAAAACCCACATCCTTTCGTCTTTCCCTCTCCTTCCCTCTTTCCTGAAGAAGCAACCGTTGGTTGCGAAAGCTAAAAATTTTGTGTGTGTGTTTGTGTGTTATTTTATTGTGCCTGTCTACCGGCGCTTTCCCGCTTGGTAAGTCTTGGAATCTTTGTTTTTAATATAAAAACAAATATGGTGTGACTTACCAAACGAAAGCAATGGCATGTTGATAGACACACAAACAAACACAAACATACGCACAAAATTTAAGCTTTCTCAACCAACAGTTGCTTCATCAGGAAAGAGAGAAGGAGAGGGAAAGACGAATGGATGTGGGTTTTAAGGGAGAGGGTAAGGAGTCATTCCAATCCCGGGAGCAGAAACACTTACCTTAGGGGGAAAAAAGGACATGTATAAACTCACACACACACACACACACACACACACATATCCATCTCCAGGCTGGTGATAAAGGACCTGAATGAAAGTTTAATTGTAGGAATGGACTAGATTGTAAAAGTGAAAGATGGTTCCAGCTGGGGTGACATGAAATTTTCATTCACAGATCCAAAATACAGAATTTGCTTTGCTTTTGAGGCCACAAAAAAAACAGCAAAGCAAACACAGCATTTTTATGTTCCCTAAGCAGAATGCATCTTTGGCATTAGTAGTAAACTTGAGCCAAATGGCTGTCAGTGTGATCAGAAGATTCGTGGCAACCGCTCACTTATTTCTCCCACAGATTGTCATCACCTCAGCATAACTGGAGTGCATGACTGTGAACTCCTGGCCATGTATGAGGCAGTCTAATACATCTGTCCATAAACAGTATTGTGGATATTCACGATATACACATATCACAAACTACTGACCTATGCACTCAAAGGGAAAAGTGTCAACTGCTCTCTCCATCAGTTCAACCATCTACAGTATATAAGTCAATTCAATATGGAGTTAAGGTACATTTCCAGTACAAATAATCTAGTGGCTGACTGTCTCACATGCACAACAGGATGGCCAAGAGCTCTGAGCATTCGTCAACCATGCCATGTCCGCATTGCAGCTGCAAGTCATCAGACTATATCAGACCATATCGTGAAGTCTCCTGAGGAAGACCTTGCCCTTTTCTCCCATCAGCTTTTTGATGACAAGCCTTTGTCAGTGTTCACAATCTAAGCCACCCTGGAGCCTGTCCTACCTTTCACTTCACGTCACACTGCTTCTTTGGCCAAGTACGGAGAGGGATTGCCAGGAGTGGATGCAGACATGCCTTCAACGCCAGAATTGCAAAGTATCTCATAATGTGCAAGCACCAATGTGTAACTTTCCAGATGGAACCTCTCATTTCACTCATGTACGCTATGTGATCAAAAGTATCTCGACACCTGGCTGAAAATGACTTACAAGTTCATGGTGCCCTCCATCAGTAATGCTGGAATTCAATTTGGTGTTGGCCTGCCCTTAGCCTTGATGACAGCTTCCACTCATGTAGGCATATGTTCAATCAGGTGCTGGAAGGTTTCTTGGGGAATGGCAGCCCATTCTTCATGGAGTCCTACACTGAGAAGAGGTATCAATGTTGATTAGTCAGGCCTGGCATGAAGTCGGCATTCCAAAACATTCTACAGGTGTTCTATAGGATTCAGGTCAGGACTCAGTGCAGGCCAGTCCATTACATTGATATTATTGTCATGTAAACAATCTGCCACAGGCCATGCATTATGGACAGGTGCTTGATCATATTGAAAGGTGCAATTGCCATCCCCGAACTGCTCTTCAGTGGGAAGCAAGAAGGTGCTTAAAACATCAATGTAGGGCTGCGCTGTGATAGTGCCATGCAAAACAACAAGGAGTGCAAGCCCTCTGCATGAAAAACACGACCACATCACAACACAATAGCCTCTGAATTTGCTGTTGGCACTACACATGCTGGCAGATGATGTTCACCAGGCATTAGCCATACTCACACCCTGCCATCAGATTGCCACATTGTGTACCATGATTTGTAACTACACAAAACGTTTTCCCACTGTACAACCATTCAATGTTTATGGAAGGAAAGCATCATTTGGCATTTACTGGAATGATATGTGGCTTATGAGCATCAGCTCGACCATGAAATCCCAGTTTTCTCACCTCTCACCTAACTGTTATAGCCGGGCCTGCTACGGTCGCAGGTTTGAATCCTGCCTCAGGCGTGGATGTGTGTGATGTCCTTAGGTTAGTTAGGTTTAAGTAGTTCTAAGTTTTAGGGGACTGATGGCCTAATTAAGTCCCATAGTGCTCAGAGCCATTTGAACCATTTTTTTAACTGTCATAGTACTTGCAGTGGATCCTGATGCAGTTTGGAATTCCTGTGTGATGATCTGGATAGATGTGTTCCCATTACACATTATGACCCTATTCAACTGTCAGCGGTTTCTGTCAGTCAACAGACAAGGTCAGCCTGTACTCTTTTGTGCTGTACGTGTCCATTCACATTTTCACTTCACTACTATATCAGAAACAATAGACCTAGGAATGTTTAGGAGTGTGGAAATCTTATGTACAGATTTATGACACAAGTGACACCCAATCACCTGACCAAGCATCATTTGGCATTTACCGGTGTGATATGTGGCTTACGAGCATCCGCTCAACCACGAAATCCCAGTTTTCTCACCTCCAGGCTAACTGTCATAATACTTGCAGTGGATCCTGTGAGTTCTGCAGAGCACCCTATTGAGCTCTCTCATGATGTATAAGGACTACTGAGGTCGCTGATATGGAGTACCTGGCAGTAGGTGCCAGCACAATGCACCTAACATGAAAGATGTGTGTTTTTGGGGTGTCCAGATACTTTTGATCAAATAGTGTACATCTAGATGTGGGACCACTTTCCCTATCAATTGGCTAACGATATCACCTTACAAAGATCAACTGATTTATGTACTGGCTGGAGGCAACACTTGTGGACATCACAGCAGAAACTTTAGCCTTTGCCTTCATGCCAATTTGGCTAGCTAGGGCCCAGTCCACGTAACTACCAATCAAGGCAGGTAGTTTGAATCTGAACTGTTCCCCCAGATGGCTAGATTCTGCAGATATGTGCATCACAAAATTACTAGCTACCACCATGCTAGAAATGGCATGTTAGAGAGATGGCACCATTCCCTGAAAGCAGTGCTTATGTGCCATTGTACATCCTGCACTTCCACCCTTCTGACTGCTCTCTTGGGCTTAAGAACAACATATAAGAAAGAATTAGTCTATTGTGAACCACTGTATCTTCCCAGAGAATTTTTTGAGGCCAGTTCACTACAGTTACCAACTCAAAATCAGTTAGAATTCCTTCAACAGTTAAGAAACCACAAAATCCCGTTGCCTCCAGACACAGTATGCAAACCACTTACATGCCCCGCAACTTGGAAAGCTGCAGGTACATGATGCTTTGAAATGATAGTGATAAGCCATCACAGCAACTATCAAGCACTGGCCTGTACTGTGTCCTGTGACAAAGCACACATACTTTAGACTTTGTGCTAAATGGCAAGCCTACTGTTGGGATTTACTGTGTCAAACCTGAATATGTGTTCAAATAAGAGCTACCACCCATAGTGCTGACAGTCCAGTAGCCTTCAGTACTCTCATCACAAACCCTACAGCAGGAGCAAAGTCCAGCCAATGTTGACCAACAAGACCACATAACTCGTTCCAGCCATGGGGTACACTTCCTGGCCCAGTTCCATGATGACAGACTGCTTCCACCATGGAGGCTGATGTGGTGTCTGCTACTAAGTTCACACCAACCAGCAATGTTACTGTGTTCAGTGGTGCAGAGTTGAGTATGTGCATGGTCTGTATTTATAAATGAGTTGCAGATATCAAACAGCATCCATGCCAACCACCAGGGGCACTATGTTTCATAATTTGTTGTATGTTCTTTTGTACTGTGTATTCTGTGATGTGGATTTCTACATGATTTTGTTTATTCCATGTTTTTACGTCTTATTTACTCAAATTTTTTCCTAAAATTACAGCACTCAATTACATTTATGAAATAAAACAGCTCTACCAAGTTTCAAGACTTAAGTGTAAATAAGAATCATTACAAGAAATCTTAAAGAGGCATTTCGCAGGTCATGTTCTACTAACAGTTCCATTCTAAAAATTATAGCCAGCAAGGCGTGGATGCAGTCGAGGTAAAACTTTTTCATTAACTAAAGCCAACTTCACTCCATTCACATAAAAATTAAGAATATTATAAATTGTTAAATGACAGAGGTATTAATTAATATGTGTCTGAAAAAGGGGCCATTTAGATGCTGCTACCTGTACCTAGTTTGGTTGAATGCTGATTTTCCATTCAGCAGTCCACTGTGCCCTTATATAAATATGGCCAGAGAGGCACTGAGAAGAGACACTTTGCACTGAGACATCAGCCTGTCCACATAGTCAAATGCCTGCCTCAGAATATGTCACAGCCAGATAGCTATCAAATGTGTTCTCATTAAGAGTAGGAAGTGAACTCATGAGGACTGTATACATTCTGGATTGCTTAGATTTCATGGAAGTAACTGTTTGTGTGCTGCCTGTAATGTTGACAAAACTGCATGGCAAGTGACAAGATTATGCTCCACTTTTATGGTGAGCAATTAACTTTGATGATTAGAAGTCAGGGTGATAGACCATTTTACTTGGAACTTCCCATACAAGTCAGCTCTGAACTATTAATAGTGGTGTTTTCAATAGGGACATTATTATTATTATAATTATTAGGAATATTATTTTACTATGTACATCTGTTAGTTAGAACTCAAAACTTGTATTTATAGTCATAGTTCCTGGTCCCACTGAGTAAAATGTAAGTAGGAACATATTCTTTCAGAGAACACAAAAGTAATGTGGATTTGCAGACTGGAAATTATGTTCAGCATGTTCTGCAAAAATAGTTTCCAGGCTCTTCTAAATGATGATAATTTACCTGCCACCCCACTTGTTGTGCATTGGCCAGGAAACTGTACAATGAGAGTGATTAGTACAAAACAGGGAACTTGGTAAGCATTGGCAGGATACCGAAATGAAAAATGCTGGAACTGGTGTGAGAATGGTGTTAAGATTTACTTGTGAGTGTGGAAGCTCTAATTGTAAATTTTAGCCACAGTAATGTCGAATGTGATGAGAGGGGATGAGAAGATGACACTACAATACGGGACCACTGGCACTGAGTTTAGAAGTAGATGGTTTCTTATCACAGAGCTGCATGGACCTACATGTTGCCTGCAAACTACTGCACACTCACAACAAGTGCCCCCCCCCCCCCCTCATCTACCTCCTTGGAGTTACTACAGTAGGTGATGCTTGCCGCCATCCTCACTGCCACAGCTGCTGCTTCTGCTGGCTGTATTACATTGGAATGCATTGCATCATGTTTGCTGGTACATCATGCCAGCATCACTGATAGAGGTCAGGCAACTGAATTAAGTCAACAATATTTAAAGTTTTTGTTAATTGCTTCTAACAAGCTACTAAAATGGACTCTAATGATAATGATAATGTGAAAGTTAAGATGGAGACAGTCTCTGACAATGAATCCTCAGAATTAGAAACTGAAATTAGTGAGGATGATTCCATGAAAGTAATAAATCAAAAATTGGAATATGATTTGTTAAAAGGGGAATCAGAAGTAAATTTCAATGTTACTGTGAAGTTAGCACCATTTTCTGATGACAATGTAATTGACGTTGAAGTAAAAAAAGTATAATGAATAGAGTTGTCAGATACTGAAAGTGACTTCAGTTTTTCTGAAATTCAGCAAAGTCAGGGAATGCTATAAACTCCTTTAAAAAAGCACCAGATTGGATGCAATTACTTCTAAACTTGAAGTGCATCATAAAGAACTAAAGGAGAATAGTGAAGAGCTAAACAATAAGATGGAATAAAATAGTGAGCAGTTAAGTAGTAGGATTCAGTCTAATGATCGAGAACTAGAGGATATTATTAAAGACCCAAACAACTAATACTGAATCTAGCTAAAAAAGAGCTAAAGGATGAAATTATCTAAAAAATGAGTAACTTAAATTATAAATTGTTTGTAACTACCATTATCTGCAAGTCAGAGTAGGGAAACAGCTAACTAAATTGTACAGCATTTTCAAAACCGAGATTGCCAAAGTTTGTGAAGATTTCAAAGATGCAGATGAACTTATGAAAGGGAGGTTATCAGAAAGAATAGGCAATGAATTCAAACTTTGCTCTAATTGATTTCAAGACGTAACTACTAAAGTAAATGCTTGTCAAAAGGATATTGAGAAAGTAAAATCTGCTTCTGTTAAATTATGTTAGGATCTTGATAAAAATACCTTCTGGTACATTGGAGGCAGTAGAACTACAATTAGAGGAACTAAATACTAGTATTACTAACATAAAAAGTAGAGTAACCTCTGGTAGCTCTTGTAATACTACTGTGCAGCATGTTCTACATCTACATCTACATCTACATCCATACTCCGCAAGCCACCTGACGGTGCATGGCGGGGGGTACCCTGAGTACCTCTATCGGTTCTCCCTTCTATACCAGTCTCATATTGTTCATGGAAAGAATGATTGTCGGTATACTTCTGTGTGGGCTCTAATCTCTCTGATTTTATCCTCATAGTCTTTTTGCGAGATATATGTAGGAGGGAGCAATATACTGCTTGACTCTTCGGTGAAGGTATGTTCTCGAAACTTTAACAAAAGCCCATACTGAGCTACTGAGCGTCTCTCCTGGGATCTATCTTTCTATGTATTCGCAGCACATTACACTTGTCTACACTGAGATTCAATTGCCATTCCCTGCACCATGCGTCAATTCGCTGCAGATCCTCCTGTATTTCAGTACAATTTTCCATTGTTACAATCTCTCGATACACCACAGCATCAATTGCAAAAAGCCTCAGTGAACTTCCAATGTCATCCACAGGTTATTTATGTATACTGTGAATGGCACTCCCCTGCGGCACACCTGAAATCACTCTTACTTCGGAAGACTTCTCTCAATTGAGAATGACATGCTGTGTTCTGTTATCTAGGAACTCCTCAATCCAATCACACAATTGGTCTGATAGTCCATATGCTCTTACTTTGTTCATTAAATGACTGTGGGGAACTGTATCGAATGCCTTGTGGAAGTCAAGAAACATAGCATCTACCTGTGAACCCGTGTCTATGGCCCTCTGAGTCTCGTGGACGAATAGCATGAGCTGGGTTTCACATGACCGTCTTTTTTGAAACCCATGTTGATTCCTACAGAGCAGGTTTCTAGTCTCCAGAAAAGTCATTATACTCTAACACAATATGTGTTCCAAAATTCTACAACTGATCGATGTTAGAGATACAGGTCTACAGTTCTGCACATCTGTTCAACATCCCTTCTTGAAAACAGGGATGACCTGTGCCCTTTTCCAATCCTTTGGAACGCTACGCTCTTCTAGAGACCTACGGTACACCGCTGCAAGAAGGGGGCAAGTTCCTTCACGTACTCTGTGTAAAATTGAACTGGTATCCCATCAGGTCCAGCGGCCTTTCCTCTTTTGAGCGATTTTACTTGTTTCTCTATCCCTCTGTTGTCTATTTAAATATCTACCATTTTGTCACCTGTGCAATAATCTAGAGAAGGAACTACAGTGCAGTCTTCCTCTGTGAAACAGCTTTGGAAAAAGACATTTAGTATTTCGGACTTTAGTCTGTCATTCTCTGTTTCAGTACCATTTTGGTCACAGAGTGTCTGGACATTTTGTTTTGATCCACCTACCACTTTGATATAAGACCAAAATTTCTTAGGATTTTCTGCCAAGTCAGTACATAGAACTTTTCTTTCGAATTCATTGAACGCCTCTTGCATAGCCCTCCTCATACTACATTTCGCTTTGCCTAATTTTTGTTTGTGTGCAAGGCTTTGGCTATGTTTACATTTGCTGTGAAGTTCCCTTTGCTTCTCCAGCAGTTTTCTAACTTGGTTGTTGTTCCACGATGGCTCTTTTCCATCTCTTACGATGTTACTTGGCACATACTGATCTAACGCATATTGTATGATGGTTTTGAACTTTGTCCACTGGTCCTCAACACTATCTGTACTTGAGACAAAACTTTTGTGTTGAGCTGTCAGGTACTTCGTAATCTGCTTTATGTCACTTTCGCTAAACAGAAAAATCTTCCTACCTTTTTTAATATTTCTATTTACGGCTGAAATCATCGATGCAGTAACTGCTTTATGATCGCTGATTCCCTATTCTGCATTAACTGTTTCAAATAGTTCGGGTCTGTTTGTCACCAGAACATCTGATATGTTATCACCACGAGTTGGTTCTCTGTTTAACTGCTCAAGCTAGTTTTCAGATAAAGCACTTAAAAAAAATTTCACTGGATTCTTTGTCCCTGCCACCCGTTATGAATGTTTGGGTCTCCCAGTCTATATCCAGAAAATTAAAATCTCCACCCAGAACTATAACAATGTGGGGAAATCTACTCGAAATATTTCCCAAATTATCCTTCAGGTTGTAAACCACAACAGCTGCTGAGCCCGGGGACCTATAGAGACATCCAATTAACATGTCTGATCCTGCTTTAACCATGACCTTCACCTAAAACATTTCACATTTCGGATCTCCGTCAATTTCTTTAGATACTATTGCACTTCTTATCACTATAAACACGCCTCCCGCTTCACTGTCCAGCCTGTCTCTGCAGTATGCATTCCAATCTGAGTTTAGGATTTCATTACTGTTTACGTCTTGTTTCAGCCAACTTTCTGTCCCTAGTACTATATGGACGTTGTGACTGTTTATTAATGAGAGCAGTTCTGGGACCTTTCTATAGAAACTCCTGCAGTTTACTATTAGCACATTAATATTGTTATTCCCTGTTGCATTTTGCCTACTCCTACCTTGCCTCGTCTCAGGAGGCATCTTTTCGGGCCTAGGGAGGGAATTCTCTAACCTAAAAAACCCCCATGTGGACTCCACATGTATTCCGCTACGCTTGTAGCCGCTTCCGGCATGTAGTGCACCCTGACCTATTCAGGGGGACTCTACATTTCTCCACCCGATAGCGGAGGTCGAGAAATTTGCACCCCAGATCTCTGCAGAATCGCCTGAGCCTCTGGTTTAAGCCTTCCACTCGGCTCCAAATCAGAGAACTGCGATTGGTTCTGGGAACGATACTACAAATAGTTAGCTCTGATTCCACCCCACGAGCGAGGTTTTCCGCCTTTACCAATTCCGCCAACCGCCTGTACGGACTGAGGATGACCTCTGAACCCAGAAGGTAGGAGTCATTGGTGCTGACATGAGCTACAATTTGCAGTTGGGTGCACCCAGTGCTCTCTATCGCCGCGGTAGGGCCTCCTCCACATCTCGGATGAGACCCCCTGGCAAGCAGACAGAGTAAACACTGGCCTTCTTCCCCGACCTTTCGCTACTTCCGTAAGGGGCTCCATCACCCGTCTAACGTTGGAGCTCCCAATAACTAATAAACCCCTCCCCCCGTGTGCCTGCTCGGACCTTGCTGAAGGAGCAGCCACATGTCCACTCACAGGCAGAGTGGGCGATGCCACACGGACAGCCTCCAAATTTACTCTCCGCCTCGTGCACCGCGAATGCCGCTGAACCCGCCACTCCCCTTGGGGAGAGGGTGGCCCAATTGCGCCTGGTACCCGCGAAGATGTCTCAATAGCAGGGACAGTGTGTGAAGCATGTAACACCTGCGGTTTTCCTTACGATGCACCAGACTCCCCACTGCCGCTACACTCCGAGGCAGCAGCCTGAAGATGGCTGACTGCGGCCATCAACACGCTCAGTTATTCGCGAAGAGTGGCCAGCTCCTCCTGTGCTGGTACACAGCAGTCACACATCCTATCCATCCTAAGAAATCAATTTACTGAAGGGACTTAATCAACTTTTAACTAGACTGCTGATTCATTAAAGGCGGCTGATTATTGACTAAACTGCGATTGCTAGCCACTTCTTGTAGAAAACAATGAAAATAGCACTACCTGTCTCTGGACTGTCTTGAAAACAAACACTAGCACTACTGGCACTATGGTTGACTAAAGGGACTCTCTCTGACTGTATTCAAAACAAACACGAAATCTATGGAACACTATTAGTAGCACTTGACAATTTAAACTTACTAAAAGCAAAAACACAAGGAAGAAGAAGTAACAAGTAAGAAAAATACAGTTAATACTTAAATTAAGGTAGCTCGCTGCACAGCAGATGTGTAGCAGATGGCGGTTAGGCCGGCAGTTGACATTGCCTTCATTGGATGTCACCAATTTTTAATTTTTAACCCAGACAAACAAATTCACCCATTAGAGTTCTGGAATGATTTTGATGCTGTTTTGCCAAATGCATGGGCAAAATATGAGAAAATTTCTTACATAAGAAGTCATTTGTCTGTAGACGCTTTGCAATGGTCAGCTGACTCAATGATTAGATTCAGAACTCTTTCTGAATTTAAGACTCCATTTCTTAATGAGTACTGGTCTCACAACAAACAAAATGGAGTGGTAAAAAGTTTATTCCAGGTTGTGAATCAGTTAAAGAGATTTCTTGAAGATGGGTTTCATAGCTGTCACATCTGACAGAAAAGATGAAGCCAGAAGTGATTATCATGGGACTAGAAGGTAAGATGCCTTGGTATTGGTGGAAAACAATCATTTCTGCACCTAGAGATAATGTGAACAGAGTCACTGAGTATCTTGGGCAAGTGGAAAGAGTAGTTGTTGCTGAGCAGCAGGTGCAAAATAATAAAAGGACTTCTAACAATCATGTAAACAACTGAAATAATGACAGTGGGAATGTGAATGTTAGAAGTATAGAGGTTCAGGATACACTGCCTAATTATCATGGTAAGGCCATGGTAGAGGAAAAGAAGGTAGACAGCCACAGCACTTTTGCAATAATTACTATGATGATGGCAGAAAAGTAAAAAATGTGCCATTGAGACAAGACGAAGAGCTAAAATATGTCACATATGGGCAACTAAGTACCGTCTATGAAGAAACAGGTGCACACCAGGTGGATACAGTAACATAGCCAGTTACATAAACAAAGATTACAGTCATTCAGCTCACGCAAACCAATAATAGGGATGGTGAAACAGGAGCAGACATTACTAGTGATGTGCTAAGCCAGTCTCATTACATAGCTGACAGCATTTTGGATACATCAGAAAAAAGGAATAAGAAGGAAAAGGAAAATGCTACAGAGAGTATGGAGAAACAAATTAACTGGTTTGAATCAGATAAGGATGAAAATGAAGTAAAGGCTTACATCTTTGAAAATAATTGCCATCAGAAGGCTAAAGTTTTGGAAGAGGAAGTACAGTCAGTTTTGCAAGATTTTGAAGAGGAGGAGTTGGATGAAGGGGGTAGCAATAATAATGATGCCAGGGAACCTATTAGTCATATTGAATTGCCACAAACTGTAAAAGCAGACAACAGTATTATAGATAGCAATGTTGTGCAGGGATGCAGTAGCTAAGCTATTTTCTAATAGTTTAGCTGATGTGCAGCAAATGAAAGTAGAGGAGGTTGTCTAGTGCTTTGATTTAAAATTGGTGAACAGTTTGAAAAAGGCAGGTTTAGATGTAGAGGTTGTTGCCCCCATGAATCTAAGTGTAAATGTATTTGCAACTGAACAAGATTACTTTAGCTGGAAACAGATTGTAAATTATTTGTCAGAAGAAGTTTATGAGGAACCTGTTCAGACTAGAACAGCTCACCCCATTATAAAAACTAACATATCAGGAATAACAGTGCATTGTCTTCTTGACAGTAGCAGTGAAGCAAGTGCTTTGTCCCAAGCTTTCTTTGATTCTGTTCATAATAAGAATGACCTAACTGTCATGAAAGTAGGTGGTTTAAGAATAATAGGCACTACTGGAAAAATTTGTAGACTAGTACAGCATGAAGCTTGGAGACCAATTGGTATAGGTAACATAACAATAGATCATCCTTGTTTAATCATGCTCAGTTTAAGTGCTGAGATGTTAACTGGGACAGATCCTTTAACAAAATATCAAGGAAAGAATGAATTTGATTAGGGCCACTTAGTATTATCTTTAACAGGTTCTCAAGTGATTCTCAGTGCCCTTCATTAGGAAGTAAATGGTCAACAATAATGAAGCATGGGAACTGCCTATTAAAGTAATAAGGAATAAGGGATACCTGCAGGAAGATCCTGCATTTAAGAATAATGTGCATGATGCTAATGCAGAAAAGAACCACGTCCTGGAAGAGATAGATGCTAAGGGACAATCAATAGACTAATTTTTTGAAAAAAGAGCTATGGACAGGAAAAGACAGCATGACACCATTTCTTCCCCACTAGTCTTAACACTGATGAACTGCTGTTAGACAATAGTAAAGACAAATATAAGAAGAGTTCAGTGGAAACAAAGAAGTTTATGCATGTTTATCAAGCACCATTCAGAATAATAAGTAAGCCTCAAGCAAATGCATACCATATGTACTATCCAAAAAGTATGACAGAACTATGTCTTTGGAAAACTGTAGATGCAAAGCCTTTCAAAGCTAATACTAATTAGATTCAGTGGGGAGTCTGCCACTCTTTGGCGGGTACACAGCTTGGCATGCTGTGGGGATCCAGTTTGAATGAAACATTATTTCCCTTTCGAGTTTCATTCTCTTCTTCTGTCCTGTCTATACCAGACTCTGTAAGGAGTATGTCACTCTTTGTAGGATACGCAGTTTGACAAAGTGTGCAGTCCCAGCTGCATAAAACTTTATTTCCCTTTCAAGTTTCATTCTCTTCTTCTTATCTGTCTATAGTAAGTAAGTAATACATGCCTTCTTGTTGTACATATGCTATTAGTTTGCAATGTCTTCCTAGTAAGTAAGAAAGATTCTTGAAAATGACCATACCTGAATGATGACTTACAAGAGAATATGAGCGGTAGTTTGCAATAGTAAAGTGGGTAACTTTTGGGCCCCAATGACATAAAAATAATGGCTGAAGTAAATAAATAACAAATGAGATCCACAAAAAGGTTTAGTAACAGTAAAATGAAGCTACATAGGGTTAAGAAAAATAATTGAAGCTGGAAATTCCTAAAATATGAAACAATAAACTCTGCATAAAATAATACTTTTCCGGTGGAAGGAATGTTGCCTGTAGGTAAGAGAGGGTAATAAATTGACACAACAGGAAAGCCACAGCATTTTGATATCAATTAAAGGAGATGTGTGGAAATGATGTGAGGATCATGCCAAAAATATTTATAAATAATGACATCAGTAGGCTCACAAAGATAAAAGGGAGAGAGAAGTGTCAAAATATATAAATATATGAATGAATGAAAATAGGGAGAAACAGGAAAAATGAAATCAGTACACTGACATATATGGTAAAGTGGTGGAACAATTATGTGTGATTTCCTCACATCTTGTAAAAAGATTGAGGAAGTCATACCCACAAATATTGACACATACAGACGACAACACAGATAAACAAATGTTTTAAGAAACGCATATTGTAGAGTGTTGGTATAGTATGATAAAAACAACTTTTTGATCATGTGTGTGACAAATCAAAGTAACTGCTATCAAAACAAATGACTTCTTTAGCATTCTAATCAGTATGATAATTGAACCATATGAAGATAGAACTTAGATTACACAATTTTCGAAAGTATAACAACATATCAAGTAATGAAATAAATGGCAAACTATCCCAAAACATGACCATTTTAAAAACCTAGGTTAATTTTTAGAGCATAATAACTGTTGCTAAAAAATAATTGCAAAGTTTGTAATTCAAGATTGATAATGAAGTAAAATATCACAATTTTGTGTTTTGATGTATTGCTGATAATCATTTTGAAAAAGTTAGTAATAGTTTTACAAATAACAAAATTCTAAGAAGCAAATGTTGAATACATGGAAGAATCCTGGAGATACTAGAAGGTATCAGGTAGATTATATAATGGTAAGACAGAGATTTAGGAACCAGGTTTTAAATTGTAAGACATTTCCAGGGGCAGATGTGGACTCTGACCACAATCTATTGGTTATGAACTGTAGATTAAAACTGAAGAAACTGCAAAAAGGTGGGAATTTAAGGAGACAGGACATGGATAAACTGAATAAACCAGAGGTTGTGCAGAGTTTCAGGGAGAGCATAAGGGAACAATTGACAGGAATGGGGGAAATAACTACAGTATAAGAAGAATGGGTAGCTCTGAGGGATGAAGTAGTCAAGGCAGCAGAGGATCAAGTAGGTAAAAAGATGAGGGCTGATAGAAATCCTTGGGTAACAGAAGAAATATTGAATTTAATTGATGAAAGGAGAAAATATAAAAATGCAGTAAATGAAGCAAGCAAAAAGGAATACAAACATCTCAAAAATCAAATTGACAGGAAGTGCAAAATGGCTAAGCAGGGATGGCTAGAGGATAAATGTAAGGATGTAGAGGCTTATCTGACTATGGGTAAGATAGATACTGCCTACAGGAAAATTAAAGAGGCCTCCAGAGAAAAGAGAACCACTTGCATGAATATCAGAAGCTCAGATGGAAACGCAGCTCTAAGCAAAGAAGGGAAAGCAGAAAGGTGGAAGGAGTATATAGAGGGTCTATACAAGGGCAATGTACTTGACGAGAATATTATGGAAATGGAAGAAGATGTAATTGAAGATGAAATGGGAGAAACGATACTGCGTGATGAGTTTGACAGAGCACTGAAAGACCTGAGTCAAAACAAGGCCCTGAGAGTAGACAACATTCCATTAGAACTACTGATGGCCTTGGGAGAGCCAGTCATGACAAAACTGTAGCATCTGGTGAACAAGATGTATGAGACAGGCAAAATAGCGTCAGACTTCAATAAGAATGTAATAATTCCAATCCCAAAGAAAGCAGGTGTTGACAGATGTGAAAATTACTGAACTATCAGTTTAATAAGTCACAGTTGCAAAATACTAACACGAATTCTTTACAGACAAATGGAAAAATTGGTAGAAGCTGACCTCGGAGATGATCAGTTTGGATTCCGTAGAAATGTTGGAACACGTGAGGCAGTACTGACCCTACGACTTACCTTAGAAAATAGATTAAGGAAAGGCAAACCTATGTATCTAGTATTTGTAGACTTAGAGAAAGCTTTTGACAATGTTGACTGGAATACTCTCTTTCAAATTCTAAAGGTGGCAGGGGTAAAACACTGGGAGCGAGAGGCTATTTACAATTTGTACAGAAACCAGTTGGCAGTTATAAGAGTCGAGGGGCATGAAAGCAAAGCAGTGATTTGGAAGGGAGTGAGACAATCTGTATATTGAGTAAGCAGTAAAGGAAACAAAAGAAAAATTCAGAGTAGGAATTAAAATCCACAGAGAAGAAATAAAAACTTTGAGGTTCACAAATGACATTATAATTCTGTCAGACACAGAAATGAAATGAACATCAACAAAAGCAAAACTAGGATAATGGGATGTAGTTGAATTAAGTCGGAAAATGCTGAGAGAATTAGATTAGGAATTGAGACACTTAAAGTAGTAAAGGAGTTTTGCTATTTGGGGAGCAAAATAACTGATGATGGTCGAAGTAGAGAGGATATAAAATGCAGACTGGCAATGGCAAGGAAAGCATTTCTGAAGAAGAGAAATTTGTTAACATCGAGTATAGATTTAAGTGTCAGGAAGTCATTTCTGAAAGTATTTGTATGGAGTGTAGCCATGTATGGAAGTGAAACATGGATGATAAATAGCTTGGACAAGAAGAGAATAGAAGCTTTAGAAATGTGGTGCTACAGAAGAATGCTGAAGATGAGATGGGTAGATCACATAACTAATGAGGAAGTATTGAATAGGATTGGGGAGAAGAGACGTTTGTGGCACAACTTGACCAGAAGAAGGGATCGGTTGGTAGGACATGTTCTGAGGCATCAAGGGATCACAAATTCAGCATTGGAGGGCAGCGTAGAGGGAGACCAAGAGATGAATACACTAAGCATGTTCAAAAGGATATAGGTTGCAGTAAGTACTTGGAGATGTATAAGCTTGCACAAGATAGGGTAGCTTGGAGAGCTGCATCAAACCTGTCTCAGGACTGAAGACCACAACAACAAGAAGAAGCAATTCTTTCGAATGTCTTCTCAATTGTTCATTTAAATTACAGAAGTAATGCAGATTATAGAATGTATTTTGTCCTCCTGATTAGATTAGATTAGTTTTTCTTTCCATAGATACATGTTGAGGAGATCCTCGTGGATGTGGAACATGTCACTTTTTTTTTTTTTAAGCTGAAATAATAATACTAATAGTATGAATATATGCAACACATCATTTGTTTCTATTAAAAAATTCGTCATTGGAGTAGAAGGAGTTGGCCACTAGTAAGTCCTTCAGGCTCCTTTTAAACTGATCTCTATTTGTAACTAAATTTTTTATGTTTGCTGGCAAATTATTGAAGATGAGTGTTCCTGAGTAGTGGACCCCTTTTTGAACTAAAGTAAGTGCTTTTAAGTCCTTGTGCAGATCATTTTTGTTTCTAGTATTGTATTTATGAACTGAGCTGTTAGTTGGAAAAAGAGATATATTATTTAGGACAAATTTCATTAAGGAGTAAATATACTGAGAGGCAGTAGTTAGTGCACCCTGTTCTTTGAAGAGGTTTCTACAAGATGTCCGTGAGTTTACTCCACAAATAATACGTATTACACGCTTTTGGAAAACTTTTGTTTGACTTGAAGAGTTACCCCAAAATATTATACCATATGACATTATGGAATGAAAGTAGGCAAAGTATGCAAGCTTTTTCACTTTTATGTCGTCTATGTCTGCTAACACTTGAAATGCAAATACAGATTTGTTAAGGTGTTTCTGCAGTTCTGTGGCGTGCTCCTCCCAACTGAATTTATTATCAAGTTGTAATCCCAGGAATTTAAGACTGTCAACCTCTTCTATCTGCTCTTCTTCCTACTTTATGCAAATGCTGGGTGGAAACCTCTTACAGGTTCTGAATTGCATATAGTGAGTCTTTTCGAAGTTTAATGTCGGTGAGTTGGCTTTAACCATTTATTAATATCCATGAAAATATCATTAGCAGATTTTTCTAGAACTACACTCGACATACTATTTATTGCAATACTTGTGTCATCTGCAAACAAAACGAACTCTGCTTCTGGCAGTGTAACTGATGAGAGATCATTAATGTACACAAGAAAAAGCAATGGCCCTAAGATGGATCCTTGTGGGACACCACATGTAATTTATTCCCATTCTGATGATGACTGATGACTTAATTCACTAGTCCCTTGCAGTGACACACTTTGTGTGTAACTTGAGAACAGGAACTTAGACCCACATTATCTGCTCCTTGGGGACCTGGAAAAATCATGAAAGGCTGCCAACAATCTGTGTTGGAGAAGGAACCGAGAAGGACACGTACAACACTGACTCCTCCTCTTTCCCTTTTCATAATACAGTATTATGAAAAACACCCTCTACCTTAAATATTATAGTGAAAGTAGTTTGTAAGGACACACCTATGGTTGTGATTAAATGAGTGAAAACTGGAAAGTGAAATTTGTTGTGTGTTTCTCTTTCAGGTAAAGACTGAAAAATCTAAATGAAAAAATTAATTCTGTAACAATCAAAAACTTAATTTCATGTTTTTAAGTTATTTTTTTGCATATTTGTAAAAATCCACTACATTTTGTTTATATATATGGTTACTGTGTGGGTGTAGTATTAAAGAAATTTTGCAAAAATCAATTTTTTTTAAAAGAGGTCAGCTATAGTAACATCACTTGTTTCTAATATTTAAGTTTGTTGAAAAATAATTTTTTCACGAAAATAAATAGGGGACAATTTGGCAAAACTAACACTGTATTATTGTGGGAGATACAGAGGTGAGCGAGTGAGCTGAGACTTCCCCAGTTCACTACTACTGGTGCCATGTCATCATAATGTACCTTTGAATACTATTGCATCATATACAAAGAGTGAAATTAAAAATTAAAATAACTTTTCCAAACTTTGTCAGTGTATGCTTCAGTATATTAATGTTAACATTGTGAAGTCTGAGAATGATCCAATGCATATATTTCACTAAATATATTATTTTAAGAAGATTGTAAATTTTTAAACAACTGAGATATAATTATGCTTCTACCTGTGCCTAGAGAGGTTGAGAGCATAACATGGCAAGAGAGACATGGAGAAGAGACTCTTCACGCTGAGATATCAACCTGTGTGCTATCAAAAGCGATTTTGGTAAGTAGGGAGTGAACTTGCAAGGACAGTACACCATCCTGGATCACTTTTATTTCACAGAAGTAACTGTTTGTGTGCCACCCGTAATGTTGACAAATCTGTGTGGCTTGTGGCAAGATTATTTTCCACTTTTAAGGCAGAAATTAACTTTAATGGCTAGAAGTCAGACCATTTTACTTGGAACTTCCCATAGAGGTTACTTCTGAACTGTTCATAGTGCTGCGATAGGAAAATTATAATAATAATTAATATGAATGTTATTTTATATTGTGCATGTGAAATTTTACTGAATATATCTATCAAGTAGAACTCAGAACTTTTATTTATAGTCATAGTTCTTGATCTCACTGAGTAAACAACAAGTAGAAACTTTTTTATTTTTCACTGAAGACAAGAATAATGTGGACTTGCAGGCTAGAAATTATGGTCAGTATGTCCTCCATCAGGAAAATTAGTTTTCAGGTTCTTGTAAATGCTAACGATAATTTACACACTGCCCCTTAATAGGGTTGGACAGCAGTGTAGTTCAGAAACCTGTTATGGAGGGTGCAGATGTCACATCACATGGGCAGACCCACTGATGGAAGTGTCAACATGCAAGTGGCAGTAAGAAGAGCACACCAGTGCCCCTGGCGAGTTAACCCACTGTGGAGATATCTTTGCAATCACACTGAGAGTTGTTTTGTTCTCAGTAGTTAGCTGCCCACACTAGCCGTATGACAAGTATATTGTTGTGCATGCATCTAATTGGGTTTGGATGCTCAGCTTCCCACTGCTCATTCCACTCACAGGGTTCTTTCCCCAGTTGTTACCAAGTCACTGGCAGTCTGTAAAGCATCTGTGATAAGCATGTCAAGCAGTGTCATTGTCACGCCTTCTGTGGATACGTAAGTCACAATTGGAATCAGACGACTTATACAAACATTTGGGTGTAGCAGTTTGTGGGGTATAAAATTCTATGATTGCATACACTAAACTGTAGGTCATGCAAGTGCCAGACATTGATTCACTGTTAGGATACTAGGAAAATGCAGTCAGTATATGAAGAATTTTTCTCATGTGTGTGTGGCTCACACCAAATAGAATTAACAGGGGGCACTGAATGTGTAACAAGAAGGGCAAGATGAATGGTCACAGGTTTGCTTGACTTGTGAGAGAGCATCACAGAAATGCCAGAAAACTTGAATTGGCAGACACTTGAAGACACTCAGCAAATAAACAGTGAAAGACTACTTGTGAAGTTTCAAGATCCTGTATTAACTTAGGTATCTAGAAATATACTAAAAACCTCATACTTCTCTCATAGATACCATAAAGACAAGATCAGAATAGTTACAGCATGCACAGAGATATTGAACAAGTATTTTGCCATGTACTCCTTATACGAATAGATTAGGAAGAAACCATTATACATAACACAATGTGAAG
Organism: Schistocerca gregaria; assembly: GCF_023897955.1. Taxonomy (NCBI): domain Eukaryota; kingdom Metazoa; phylum Arthropoda; class Insecta; order Orthoptera; family Acrididae; genus Schistocerca; species Schistocerca gregaria. The sequence goes on from NC_064923.1 coordinate 373,907,248, forward strand.
TGCCCTCTGCCATGCACTTCACAGTGCTTTGAAGGAGTACGGATGTATGTGTAAAATTTAATGTATGAAGGGGTACCAATGGTGACAAATCTAACAGCTATAATTATGATAATATAATTTTTATTCTGTAGTGATGCTTAGGTAAGTAAACTCTTAGTGTAATACATGTAATACTTCATGTTTTAACATACCAGTAGTGTTATGGAAAGCATTATCTATGCCTGGATCTTGCAAGTCTGGAAAAATGTAATCACGCTGTCCAACAACCACAACTTCTTCCTCTACTACAACTTCTTCTGTTTCACGTTCTAGGAGCTCCATGTATCACAAGCATAGAAAGGAAAGATATATCAAAACGGAACAAAATGAGTAAACTAATTGAAAATAATTGCTAATCATAATAGCCCACACTAAGTTACATTAAAAGATGCTGTAGTTATTGTAACTTAAGGTTAGAAACTTATTAATTTCTCATTATATTAATTAATCAATGAAAAGGCATAATCTTGGTACAACATTCACCTGCAAAAGATATTTCAGGTAAAATCAAACAGTAGAAAATCCAGGATGGAATGTAACAATATTATGAAAAGGATAGTTGCTATTCACCATATAGCGGAGATGCTGAGTTGCAAACAGGCACAACAAAAGACTGTTGGAAAGTGAGTGTTGACAAAGGCATCATTGGCCAAAAGCCCACTTTCCAACAGTCATTTTGTTGTGCCTATCTGCAACTCAACATCTCCACTATATGGTGAGTAGCAACTACCCTTTTCATAATATTGTTATATTTCAAGTGAATGTTTCAGGCTGTATTGTTGAAAATGTACTGTTTTTGCACATTAGATTTTTTGAGAAGGAAACTGATAACTATGCAAATGAAGTTGGAACTTCATTTAATTGATGGAATCAGCATTCTTCTGGCTAATGAGATTAGAATGTCTTCTGAGAATGAAGTATATTTGTATACAGGGTACATCAAAGGAACACTGATAGATGTTAGTATTGTGTGTGAGACGACAAGCTGGCCATTTTTCAAGAGAATATTTCTATCTGGAAAAGCCACAGGTGTAAAGTTGACTTATGAACCGCTCCTATGCAATACGTAGTAATGTTGAAAGAGATATAAACTGATAATTTTTCAAGACAGAACCCATGCCCAGAAATTCACAGTTTGGGCACTGTGGGGCATCAAAGTTAGAGAACGGTACAAATAAGGTTATGGATTGGTGCTACATACTTTTTAATAAACTTACAAAGAGTGTCATGCCATGCAGCACAGTACACATGGAGTTTCAAAATTTTGACCTCCAGTTTGATAGCAAAGTGTACATTGGCAGTATGGAGACTGCCACACATATTGAAAAAAAGTTTGGCTATGCAGTTAGTATTTCTTTCAAAGTATGGATTTGTGTAATAAGATCCACTTATGATGTTACACGATCCAAATACAATTTAGTCTTCATAGTGCCCCACAAAGAATGGTCAAGATGTGTAAGATTGGGTGGCTGTGGTGACAGAGAATACATCTGCCTCTATCAGTTCACTGATTAGTATAAGTGGCATTCAGCTGGTGCTGCATGTTAGCACAAAAGGGAATAGTAGCTCCATTATTTTGTAACCACATTAACTGATGAACTTTTAGTAGCAACTCACAAGAAAGGGTAGGAAGAACATCTCTGATCAAACATTATCCCGACCCATACATTCACAATGATACTGTGTTAGTGAGTTCTAAACATTTGCACACAAGGATATTTGTCTGCCCAAATATGAGCATTATGCAAGTGCACAGTGCTGTCTCAAGTGGAAGTCATTTATCAATACACAGCTCCCAATTTGGGAATCATGGCTGTTAATATTATTGTATGGACTATACTCATCATACGTGTTCCACACTACTGGTGCTTCAATTTTCTGCAGATGGCAAGGATGTAGCATTTGTACAGAGGCAGGTCTCTACATATCAATATGAAAAGGTGCATTTTTGACATCTAATACTAGGCTGAAATGCACAATAATTGATACTGAATTGAGAAGACTTACGCATGCAGGAAATTGATTAATACTACACAGTACTACTGTATGTGCAGGAAAATATAACAAACACAGAAATATACTTTGCTGTATGTACACTGAAGAACTCCAAGTGGAAAATACGATACCTGAGTGCATCTTTCTTGCCACTAACTTTCAATTGGTTTCTCTCTCAGGATACATGTCCACATAAAATTGTGCAGCAGCTCTGCCATTGTCATCAACTTACCAAAATTTGTGACCACATTGGGGTTTTATTAGTAGAGACGATGAAGCATGTTGTCTGGGATGGAGAGCCATTGATAAATGGATAAGTAACTTCAGATGTACCCCAGGAAAGTGAGTTAGAACCTTGCTGTTCATGTTGCATATTAATGAACTTGCAGGTAATATTAAGAGCAACCACCAAAGGCCAGTCACAGGGGTTGGAGCCATAGGGAGATGGGTGCAGAAGGAGCACAGGGTCTGACTGTGGAGAGTTTGGGGGAGGGGAACCTATTCTAGGTGTGGTGGGAAAAATGTCAGATGGAATGGACCTCATTTCATAGCATGATTTTAGGAAGTCATGGTCTTAGCTACACAAGTCAGAACTCGATAAGTTTTCACAGTCATATGCAATGCCTACAACATGAATGAATCAGACAAATAACTAAGTGTAGCAATTTGTAGGGACGTGAAACAGAACAATCATATAGAGACAGTCATAGTTAATGCAGGTGGCAGATTTTGGTTTACTGATAGGGTACTAAAAAAATATGATCAGTCTATGTGCAAAGGAGAGTGTGGAGCCCATAAAAGGTAGGGCTGACTAGGGATACTGAATGTAAAGAAAGAATGACTTCACATATGGTCACAGGTTTGTTCAGCCCATGAGAGATTGTGAAGGAGGTGCTGGAGAAACTGAACTGGCAAATGCTTAAAAACAGATGCAAACTATCCCACAAAAGTCTGCTATAAAGTTTCAAGAACTAGCTTTAAGTGAGAAATGTAGAAAATGGTAAAATTCCCCATATATTGTTCCTCTAGGGACCATGAAACAAGATCTTTCTTCTCACTATCTGTATGTGAAAGCAGTAGGTAAAACTCCTAGTGAATGGTACATTTAGAATTACCCTCTGCCATGGATTCCACAGCCATCTGCAGAGTCTACATGTAGATGTAAAGTTTGTGATTTGTGTACTAGAATGTATCATAATGCTATCCATAATTTTATTGCAAGGTGTACAGCACAACGATTTATGATTAGAAGAAAATGAATATGGGTTTGGAAGTGCTGTTAGGTGTGCACACTGTGAAATGACCCTACAATGGTGGGTAGTAGGTTGTATAACTACTTAGGCAACAAAACACACTGACACCTATGTTCTCAAACTTTGACATTTTTCAGTATTGAAACCACGTTTCTGGACAAGAGTTCCCACTTGAAATATGGCCAGTTTACCATAGTTCACAAAAAACTAAGCAATGCCAGTGTTTTCCTTACATACTGGCATTGAAGTGGTAAACCATGTCGGAGGTAACAGAGTTAAATCTTTCTCCCACATGTTCATTCATTGCTTCATTCATCATGTTATGTTGATCATTTCATGAAGGATAACCTTCGGGGCTGTGGGACAAGTGAAATTATACGTTAACAGGAGAAACAACCACTGCATGCTATTTTCAACTAGTGTACTAGCAGCTAATTAAAATTAATGCTAATGAGCTCACACTGTCCAGGAGGATCACAAACTGACTTGGAGCAGCCACATTGAAAATTACGTATCATAATATCTAGAACAGTCTTTTAGTTAAACAAATTAAAAACATTAGTTAGCAAACAACCACTATTATTGTCTTCTTACTATGCCTTCTTTCAGTCACATCTGCAATACACACTAAAGCTTTGGGGCAACTCTCGTGGTGCGCATATACTGTTCATGTGACAGAAGAAAGTATAAGAGCAATCACAGAAATTACAAACCAAGAATCAAATCAAAAGCACATTAAAGATCTAAACAACATCTTTTTTTTAAAAAAAAAAGAAGAAAAAGAAGAAGTTATCTTGCAGAACAGCAATCCATTACACAAACAGAAATAACCTAAATGTAGAATTTACAAGACTGTGCAAGATTCAAAGTAACAAGCTGCCTTGATCTGTGAGAGAACTACCTCTTTTTGAGGAGCACCTCCACAAATTGGTAGTTGATAAATGTATTTATATTGTTAAGAAATTTGACTCTACATAGTAAATCTCCTCATCTCCACTTATTGTTCAAACCCATCACCTGCTATAAATATTAATCTAAGAAGAAAGTGAAAATTCAATATAATGCAGTCCTCAGACTCTTAATGTGTATGTAAAAATCTTCTGATTTGTATAGCACAGAAATTATATAGTCCTACTTAACAGTTCCAAGTGCACCACATCAATCTTTTAGTATTGAAGTTAATTTCTTGCAATAAGATGGTAAACTAATAAATGCAATGTAGAAACTCAATTGTAAAATTGTCTCTTTCATCATATGTTAGCTGATGACAAACAAATAATCAAATAAATATATAAAATGAACAGTTACATATAGGAAAATGTCTAGATTAACTTTCAGTTTCTGTTGAAGAATAGCACTTTGGAGAAACAGCACTGGTCCTCCTCTGACATTAATCAGCTGTTGTTTTTATTTTATACTTCAAACCAAATATTTATAAAACTTAATACAGAATATTCTTTGCTGTCTATATAATGATAATAATAAGTCAGAACTTATTACAAATTAACATTATAATTAAGCAGAATTAACCTTCCCAAAACCAAATATTTTGACTAATTACAGAATAGCAACTGATAAGGTTTGCTTCTGAATATCTGAGGAATTTCAGTTTCGCACCTGATGTCTATGAGCAATCTGTTACAGACTTTCACACCAGAGTGTGAAATTCCTGTCTGAACCTTATGTTCAGCCTGTTACAGACTTTCCCACCAGAGTGTGAAAATCCTATCTGAACCTTAGGTGAGAATACATGTTCTAGGTGGAAATTATTTGCACTTCTAGTATTATGACTGCAAATTTCATAGTTCATTCTTCACTGTCCAATCACATTAATCTAACCACCACCTACATTAAACGTCAATGTGCAAAAACCATTCACAGATGGCAGGTGGCACCACTTGCAGTGGAGGGTGTATAAAGCATGTTGGGACATGTGGAAAACAGTGCAATCATTGTGATAATATGGTAATGGGTGATTTATCTGATGTCAAAAAGGGCACAATCATTGACTTTTAGCCAAGGGTGGAAGCATTTCTGAAACAGTTTGTTAACTGTTCATGTGCCACTGTGGGTAAAGTATACTGTGCATGGCAAAATGGCACTGTCCAAAACAGGTGTCGCGGTAACTGTGGAGCACCACATGCTATAGGTGGCAGGGGTGAATGATGGCTGTGGAAATGTGTATGGGTGAATAGGTATGCAACTGTTGAGCAACTGATTACCCAGATAAACTAAGGTGCTACCAACAGTGTCTCCCTAATGACCATTTACTGAATGTTGCTGCTTATGTGCCTGTGCACCAGACACCTGTTTCATACACTCATTCTGAGTGATGTTCATCAGCAATGAGAAATTAGAAATGATACCACAATTATCGTAAGTGTCCAGGCCAGAGGAGGGAGCATAACAGACTGGGGAATGTTTTTGTGGCATTCCCTTGGTGATTGTGTCTTTCTGGAAGGCACAATGGATCAACACAAGTATGCATCTATTCTTTGGAACCATGCAGTTTGTTTTTCCCTTGGTGTGATGGCATCTACCAGCAGGACAATATATTGTATCATGCAGTTCATATTGTACATGCATGGTTTGAGGAACGCCAGGATGAGTTAACTGTACTCCTCTGGCCACCAAGTGACCCCCCCTCCCAATCCCCCACCCCCACCTACACCCCCACCAACACATTTTAAAAACCAATCGAGAAGCTGTGGTGGACCTCAACTGGGCTGTTCGCACCTTGGATCCTCAGCCAAGAAAACTAATGCAGGTGGCTATAGCGCTGGAGTTGGCATGGCTCCACATCCCTGTTGGTACTTTCCAGAAGCTCACTGACTCTCCTCCTGCAAGTCTGCACCACAAAAGTTGTTCAATCGAGAAGTTTTATAGGTGGTCTCATTCATGAGACTGCACCATGAAAATTCACTATTAATATTATCCAATGATACCAATATTTAGTGTGTATATAAGCACCTAAGTGTAAGAATTCCAAGGTCCCTAAGAGGCTCTTGGAAGGTTTGGATTATGAGCTTTACACAATATTCTTACTTCAACCACAGCAGAATAAATACCTTTCAACTATAGCTACATTCTCTCAGAAAATTATGACATAGTATTGTTTTGAATGAAAGTATGCTAACAGTCTACTATGCAGGACAACACAAACAAAGAGTTAAGAATGTGCAAACTAGATCTGAACTGAGTGTTTTGGCTGATTTATCCTGATCATGATGTGTCTTGATTTGTTACTGTCAATGGGTTTCTTACATAGAGTATATTATGTATGGCGTGCCCATTGACAACTACTTCTAGTAGCTTTAAGTCATCTTTCTTTGTCTGGAACAGTATAATATGAATTATTAATGTCATACAAAAGTTTAGGTAGAATGTAAATACTTTTGAATTAAAGGGAGACTACTCACTGAAAATCAGAAGTGTTGAGTTGTCAATAGGCGCGCGCGCGCCCACACACACGCGCACACACACACACACACACACACACACACACACACACACACACACACACACACACACCTGCAGCTGACACTGTTAGTCCAGCCAGCACCATGTACAAGCATAGTTGTGTATGCATGCATGCATTCATGTGTCTTTTCTGTGCGTATTTTACTCCACCTCATGAAATAATTACTCTAAAAACTAGCAATTTTTCTTTATTTTTTTGGGTGCTTGTTGACAACTAAACTTTTGTGCTTTTTAGTGAGTGGTATCTTTTAATCCAAAAGTATTTCCATAATACCAGTTATTGCAGCATTAAGAGTTAAGAATTTCCTCTGAGCCAGTTCTAAGTCTCTTCCACTATTCTCACCAATGTGTTTGATATGAATATGCTTATGATCTTAATTGGCATGGTTTCATGATCCACAAATGACATAGTTTCTGTAGTGTCCTTCAATGTTTTTGGTAAATATATCAACAAAAACAGTCAATGTTTTAATATATAATATGGCATGAATTAAAAAATGGAAAATCCAGGATAGAATGTAACAATATTAGAGAAGAAAAGTTGCTACTCACCATACAGTGGAGATGCTGAGTCACAATAGGCACAACAACAAAAAGTTTCACACAATTACAGTTTTCGGCCATTAAGGCCTTTGTCAGCAATAGACACCCATACACACATGCATACACACTCATGCAAACACAACTTGCACAGTTGTCTGAGGCTGCCATGCCAATGTGTGTGCGACTTGCATTTTCACGTGTGTGTGTGTGTGTGTGTGTGTGTGTGTGTGTGTGTGTGTGTGCGTGTGTGTGTGTGTGTGTGTGTGTTTGTCTATTGCTGACAAAGACCTTAATGGCCGAAAGCTATAATTGTGTGAATTTTTTTGTTCTGCCTATTGCAACTCAGCATCTCCACTATATTATGAATAGCAACTTTCCTTCTCTAATATTGTTATACACTCCTGGAAATTGAAATAAGAACACCGTGAATTCATTGTCCCAGGAAGGGGAAACTTTATTGACACATTCCTGGGGTCAGATACATCACATGATCACACTGACAGAACCACAGGCACATAGACACAGGCAACAGAGCATGCACAATGTCGGCACTAGTACAGTGTATATCCACCTTTCGCAGCAATGCAGGCTGCTATTCTCCCATTGAGACGATCGTAGAGATGCTGGATGTAGTCCTGTGGAACGGCTTGCCATGCCATTTCCACCTGGTGCCTCAGTTGGACCAGCGTTTGTGCTGGATGTGCAGACCGCGTGAGACGAGGCTTCATCCAGTCCCAAACATGCTCAATGGGGGATAGATCCGGAGATCTTGCTGGCCAGGGTAGTTGACTTACACCTTCTAGAGCACGTTGGGTGGCACGGGATATATGCGGACGTGCATTGTCCTGTTGAAACAGCAAGTTCCCTTGCCGGTCTAGGAATGGTAGAACGATGGGTTCGATGACGGTTTGGATATACTGTGCACTATTCAGTGTCCCCTCGACGATCACCAGAGGTGTACGGCCAGTGTAGGAGATCGCTCCCTACACCATGATGCCGGGTGTTGGCCCTGTGTGCCTCGGTCGTATGCAGTCCTGATTGTGGCGCTCACCTGCACGGCGCCAAACACGCATACGACCATCATTGGCACCAAGGCAGAAGCGACTCTCATTGTTGAAGACGACACGTCTCAATTCGTCCCTCCATTCACGCCTGTCGCGACACCACTGGAGGCGGGCTGCACGATGTTGGGGCGTGAGCGGAAGATGGCCTAACGGTGTGTGGGACCGTAGCCCAGCTTCATGGAGACGGTTGCGAATGGTCCTCGCCGATACCCCAGGAGCAACAGTGTCCCTAATTTGCTGGGAAGTGGCGGTGCGGTCCCCTACGGCACTGCGTATGATCCTACGGTCTTGGCGTGCATCCATGCGTCGCTGCGGTCCGGTCCCAGGTCGACGGGTACGTGCACCTTCCGCCAACCACTGGCGACAACATCGATGTACTGTGGAGACCTCACGCCCCACGTGTTGAGCAATTTGTCGGTACGTCCACCCGGCCTCCCACATGCCCACTATACGCCCTCGCTCAAAGTCCGTCAACTGCACATACGGTTCACGTCCACGCTGTTGCGGCATGCTACCAGTGTTAAAGACTGCGATGGAGCTCCGTATGCCATGGCAAACTGGCTGACACTGACGGCGGCAGTGCACAAATGCTGCGCAGCTAGCGCCATTCGACGGCCAACACCGCGATTCCTGGTGTGTCCGCTGTGCCGTGCATGTGATCATTGCTTGTACAGCCCTCTCACAGTGTCCGGAGCAAGTATGGTGGGTCTGACACACCGGTGTCAATGTGTTCTTTTTTCCATTTCCAGGAGTGTAATATGGTATGGATGGATAAAAAATCTACTCATAAAGTGGAAGAAGGAGAAAACACATATAAAAGATATGTAAATGCACAAGCTTTTGGAGTCAGTGGCACCTTCTTATGGCAGACCAGCTGAAGGGAAAGGATGAGGAAAGAAGGAAAATAAAAACATGGTTTAGGAAATGGGGAGAGTTATGGAAAAGTCACCCTGACCTCCAGGTCAGGGGTACTTACTGCATGGGGTGAGAAGAGATGACTAACTGTTGGTGCCTGCACCATATCACATTTGAAAATATCAGAACTTAAAGGTATTAAACAAGACAGGTTACTGAAGAAGCATTGGACAAGAGTCAATGACAGCAGAGAATTAAGTTTATTATACCTGGTATACAGGTGAGGGTAGCAGGGAAAACAAACAGCTCAGAAAATAAAAGATGTAGAAAAATAAAAGGGAGTGAAGAAAATTTATAGTCACTGAAAAGAGATGCTGAGACCATAGAAATTAATGTACATTTAGGCCAGATGGGTGGTGAGAGCACACATGTGTTTAATGACAGTTACCACTTGTAAAATTCTGAGACATGGGTGTCAAGAAGGAGAACTGAGAAGCCACCTGTGATAAAACAGGCACTGAGGCCATGACTGTCATCTTGTAAAGCATACTCTGTAACAGGGTGTTGTGTGTTAACAGTATACACCCTCTGTCTACAATCATTCATCCTAACAAATAACTTGGTGGTAAATGTACCAATGCAGAAGGATGAACAGTGTTTACACAACAACTGCTACATGACATATACTATGAAAAGGAGAGCCACCTATGGAACAATACATGTAATGTACCACTAGTTATGTAAACACTTTTACATGGGTATGACTACCACCAAGTTATCAGCTAGGATGTATTGGCACAGGCAAAGGGGTGCACAGGGAAGCTGCGGTCTGAGGTGTCTTGTCACGGTTTGCACGCCTCACCCCATCACAGGTTCGAGTCCTCCCTTGGGCATGGGTGTATTTGTGTGTGTATGTGTGTGTGTGTGTGTGTGTGTGTGTGTGTGTGTGTGTGTGTGTGTGTGTGTGTGTTTTGTCCTTAGTGCAAGTTAATTTAAGTTAGATTAAGTAGTGCGTAAGTTTAGGGACTGACGACCTCAGCATTTTGGTCCCATAGTCCTTACCACAAATTTCCAATTTCCACAGGCATACCTTGTTGCAGAGCACACTCTACAACATGACAGTCATGACCTTGGTGCCTGTTTCACCACACGTATCATCTGGACTCTCCCTCCAAACACCTGTTTCTCAGAATTTTGCAGGTGGTGACTGGTTTTATTACATGTGCTTTGTTCTTGCCACCCACCTGGCCTAAATTCACATGAATTTCTTTTCAGTAGCTGTACCTTTTCTTCACTCGTTTTCTTTCTATACCTATAGAATACCATGGGGGGGGGGGGGGGGGGGGAGGCATCCACTGCTGCTGCAAGAGACAAAACAAGTGTGTATGTTGTTAAACAAAGTGGCTTCTTAAAGCACTCTTTTAAAGCCTGAGAAGCTCGTTGACAGCACATTGAGCATTAAAAACATATGCCTTGGTGTCATACCTGATTCAGTAGCTGAGAGAGCTCTCCTAAGTTTTTGGTGAATTGGCTATAGTAGTTGATCTTACCCAGAAACACTTTAAAGTCGATGAAATTTGGTGGGGGGCTGCATTTTATTGACCACCGCAACATAATCCATTATTTCCTATCCATATTCTGACAGTTAAACCATAAATATGTCAAGGAATGTTGAATGAAAGAACACTTCTGCATGTTGCATTTAAGTTCTGTTGTCGGTAATATCTGGAACAGTAGATTGAGATTGTGATGATCAGTGTCTGGAGTTGCACCTGTGACCAAAAGGATGCATCACACTTGGGAAATCCCTATGGTAATTGATCTATAAAACAATGAAATATGGTAGGGGCTGAAGTGATTCAGAAAGGTAAACACTTATAATGGCAAAGGCTATATGGCATTTTTAGGACTTCTTCCCTTGTCCACATAAGAAAATTTGGACATATTTATCAGAGAGTTTTTAAGGTGACACAAAGCCTGCATACCATGCACTGTTTCATGAACTGTAAATCCAAAAGCATGGAAAATGTCTATTCCAGTAACACTGTTGACTTTGGGGTCAGGTATCACCAGAAAATTTACAGGATGAGTAACTTTTTTGTAGGTAAATAAAGCCGGAAACATTCCTAGCAAAAAAAGGTGATGATGTCCAAATTCCCATTACCTGCAACAGAAACAATCCTAAAATTAGTAAGTAGATTGGTTTAGCAATGACAGAGGTCTGTTGTCAAAAAGTAACCTCAAAGGGTGTTTGTCAATGATCATGTCCAAGAAGGTTTGCTGGGCTGGACTTCGAGAAGTCAGCACTTCCATAGAATGATCACTCATTGATTCACTTCCATAGGTTGGGGTGTATCTGCACTGGAATTGATATAACATATCTCTTGCATCTTCCTTTTTTGTCACACCTGTGATGTGTTGCCTGCTAATGGAAGCATGAACTGTGTGCATGACAAGAGAAACAATGTTTACAGGTGGACAACAGTGTAGCTCCTGGTGCTGCCTCTCACCACTGGTGTAGTAGTTTATGAGATTGTCTGGACTGTGGAGCAGATGGAGAGCTACAAGAGGTGATGTGACATGTAAACAGTGCCAAAGAGTTGACTGCTGTGACATCTTCTTCCATCAGAGACAAATTATAGGTTACATGACCTGCCTCAGGGGATTTAGCTATCTGCATAGTTTCCATCAGATATAGAACTAATTTCCTTAACATGTGAGTCCTCACTTCCAAGTCAAGTGTAAGCTGCACTATAATGTCATTGATATGATTCTCTGTGTAGTCCTTCCCAGACAAACATTTAAAATGCTGTTGTTGTTGTGGTCTTCAGTCCAGAGACTGGTTTGATGCAGCTCTCCATGCTACTCTATCCTGTGCAAGCTTCTTCATCTCCCGGTACCTTCTGCAACCTACATATTTCTGAATCTGTTTAGTTTATTCATCTCTTGGTCTCCTTCTACGATTTTTACCCTTCAAACTGCCCTCCAATACTAAATTGGTGATCCCTTGATGCCTCAGAATATGCCCTACCAACCTATCCCTTCTTCTAGCCATGCAACAAATTTCTCTTCTCTTCAATTTTATTCAGTACCACCTTGTTAGTTAAGTGGTCTACCCATCTAATCTTCAGCATTCTTCTGTAGAACCACATTTTGAAAGCTTCTATTCTCTTCTTTTCCAAACTATTTATTGACCACCTTTCACTTCCATACATGGCTACACTCCACACAAATACTTTCAGAAATGACTTCCTGACACTTAAATCTATACTCAATGTTAACAAATTTCTCTCCTTCAGAAACGCTTTCCTTGCCATTGCCAGTCTACATTTTATATCCTCTCTACTTCGACCATCATCAACTATTTTGCTCCCCAAATAGCAAAACTCCTTTACTACTTTAAGTGTCTCATTTCCTAATCTAATTCTTGCAGCATCACCTGATTTAATTCGACTACATTCCATTATCCTTTTTTTGCTTTTGTTGATGTTCATCTTATATCCTCCTTTCAAGACATTGTCCATTCTGTTCAGCTGCTCTTCCAGGTCCTTTGCTGTCTCTGACAGAATTACAATGTCATTTGCGAACCTCAAAGTTTTTATTTCTTCTCTGTGGATTTTAATTCCTACTCCGAATTTTTCTTTTGTTTCCTTTACTGCTTGCTCAATATACAGATTGTCTCACTCCCTTCGAAATCACTGCTTTGCTTTCATGCCCCTTGACTCTTATAACTGCCATCTGGTTTCTGTACAAATTGTAAATAGCCTTTCAATCCTTGTGTTTTACCCCTGCCACCTTCAGAATTTGAAAGAGAGTATTCCAGTCAACAGTGTCAAAAGTTTTCTCTAAGTCTACAAATACTAGATATGTAGGTTTGCCTTTCCTTAATCTATTTTCTAAGATAAGTTGTAGGGTCAGTACTGCCTCACGTGTTCCAACATTTCTACGGAATCCAAACTGATCATCTACAAGGTAGGCTTCTACCAATTTTTCCATTCATCTGTAAAGAATTCATGTTAGTATTTTGCAGCCGTGGCTTATTAAACTGATAGTTTGGTAATTTTCACATCTGTCAACACCTGCTTTCTTTGGGATTGGAATTATTACATTCTTCTTGAAGTCTGAGGGTATTTTGCCTGTCTCATACATCTTGCTCACTAGATAGTAAAGTTTTGTGAGGCCTGGCGCTCCCAAGGCTGTCAGTAGCTCTAATGGAATGTTACCTACTCCCAGGGCCTTTTTTCTATTTAGGTCTTTTAGTACTCTGTCAAACTCTTCACACAGTATCATATCTCCTGTTTCATCTTTGTCTACATTCTCTTCCATTTCTATAATATTGTGTTTAAGAACATCACCCTTGTATAGACCCTCTATATACTCCTTCCACCTTTCTGCTTTCCCTTCTTTGCTTAGAACTGGTCTTCCAACTGAGCTCTTGATATTCATGCAAGTCGTTCTCTTTTCCCCAAAGCTCTCTTTAATTTTTCTGTAGGCAATATCTATCTTACCCCTAGTGATATGCACCTCTACATCCTTACATTTGTTCTCTAGCCATCCCTGCTTAGCCATTTTGTTATTCCTGTCGATCTCATTTTTAAGATGTTTGTATTCCTTTTTGCCTGCTTCATTTACTGCATATTTATATTTTCTCCTTTCATCAATTAAATTCAATATCTCTTCTGTTACCCAAGAATTTCTACTAGCCCTCATCTTTTTACCTACTTGATCTTCTGCTGCCTTCACTACTTCATCCCTCAGAGATACCCTTTCTTGTTCTACTGTATTTCTTTCCCCCATTCCTGTCAATTGTTTCCTTATGCTGTCCCTGAAACTCTGTACAACCTCTGGTTTAGTCAGTTTATCCAGGTCCCATCTCCTTAAATTCCCACCTTTTTGCAGTTTCTTCAGTTTTAATCTACAGTTCATAACCAATAGATTGTGGTCAGAGTCCACATCTGCCCCTGGAAATGTCTTACAATTTAAAACTTGGTTCCTGAATCTCTATCTTACTAATATATAATCGATCTGAAACCTTTCAGCATCTCCAGGCTTCTTCCATGTATACAACCTTCTTTCATGATTCTTGAACCAAGTGTTAGCTATGATTAAGTTATGCTATGAGCAAAATTCTACCAGGTGGCTTCCTCTTTTGTTCCTTAGCCCCATTCCATATTCACCTTCTATGTTTCCTTCTCTTCTTTTTCCTGCTATCGAGTTCCAGTCATCCATGACTATTAAATTTTCATCTCCCTTCACTATCTGAATAATTTCTTTTATCTCATCATACATCAATCTCTTTATCATCTGCGAAGCTAGTTGGCATATAAACTTGTACTGCTGTTTGTTGTAGCTTACTGCATTCCTATTTTCTGATTCATTATTAAACCCACTCCTGCATAACCCCTATTTGATTTTGTATTTATAACCCTGTATTCACGTGACCAGAAGTCTTGTTCATCCTGCCACCGAACTTCACTAATTCTCACTATATCTGACTTTAACCTATCCATTTCCCTTTTTAAATTTTCTAACCTACCTGCCCGATTAAGGGATCTGACATTCCACGCTCCAATCCGTAGAATGCCAGTTTCCTTTCTGCTGATAACAACATCCTCTTGCCTCTGGAATATTTTACCCAAGAGGACGCCATCATCACTTAACCATACAGTAAAGCTGCTTGCCCTCGGGAAAAATCACAGCTTTAGTTTCCCCTTGCTTTCAGCCATTTGCAGTACCAGCACAGCAAGGCCGTTTTGGTTAGTGTTACAAGGTCAGATCAGTCAATCATCCACACTGTTGCCCCTGCAACTACTGAAAACGCTGCTGCCCCTCTTCAGGAACCACACGTTTGTCTGGCCTCTCAACAGATACCCCTCCACTGTGGTTGCACCTACGGTACGGCTATCTGTATCCCTGAGGCACACAAGCCTCCCGACCAATGGCAAGGTCCATGGTTCATGGTTCATGATTCATGGTTCATGCTGTCTATACTAAATCCCTTTAGGTCACAGCCTACTACACATATGATTAATTGGGACCCTTGTTTTACTGCCAAAATTCTAACCCATCTGCAATAATATTTTTCTTTGTTGATAAATGTTCTTACTAAAACATTTGAGGCAGCTCAAGTTCCAGTGGCTTCATTAACTGCTCTGGTTTTTGTATTAGCTGATACAATTTGGTATTTGCTAACAGGGCTTTTTGTCTTTCCATATTGGACATCTGAAAGATAAAAAATGTACCTGCAGTCATCGGCAGTAAGGATTCCACTCTTCACATTTTTCACAAAATGGCTGAAAATCACTAACATGGTTGGCATGGGAGCTGTTACTTCTATAATCGCTAACACTTGCACTGCCTGTAATATAGCTGTTGTTAGCTCATGATAATCCATCAAGGTTGTGTTAGGAGTTGTCATAAATGTTCCATGGATGCAAACCTGCACTCCTGTCTAATTACAAAATTGTTTAAAGTTCTATTTGTGCATGTCATGGGTCCAAAGTCGTCACCACTTTTGCAAAGGGTGGTCTGCAACCACCAATAAATTGTTTATTTGCAGCTATAAATGAAAAAGATGCTAGTAAGAACAGTTCAAGCTATCTAATTCTGGATTCTCAAAAAAATTCCAATCCAAGCCTTATTGGAGTTCTTTCTATTAATAATAGAGTCCACCTGAATAAAGCCATTAGCAAAAGTATAACATTTGAGGAGTGCAGTTCACAGCCCACATCAACACTGGTTCAGGCTAACGTGCCAGAATCTGGTGCAATTCTAGCAAAGGATATGCCTGGGTATCAGTGCCATCTGATTAGTGGTGCCACAATTGTTGATAGGTATGTTGCACTAGGTACACAGTTTCCACTGTAGTATTATGTGGTGCCACTACAAAATATGTAAAGAACCACTTTTGGGACCACTGGCATATATAATTCCCTCACAAACAATTTTAGCTGTTATCGCTACGGGATCCTCATCAAATAATAAAGGTTGTTGCTTTATCAATTGCAGAGTTCTTTTACTTGTTTATAGTCTCTAGGCCTTTCAAGTACCTACAGTGAGCATATACCACATGGATCCCTCTCATCCTGGAGTTTAAGTACTCTGCCATTCCTCTTTAATCCTTCACAACTTTTCTTGCTCTCCTCTCTAAGAGAAAAACTTTTAGTTCATAGACATAAATTCTATCTCATAGTTGTTTAGACAACATTATGAAAAGGATAGGTTACAATTCACCATATAGAGGAAATTCTGAGCCATAGACACGTGACCACTGTGTCTTGTCACAGCCTCTGTGGCCAGGGACAGTGGTCATGAGTGTGTGTGGCTTGTGCTTGGCTGAACATATATATATATATATATATATATATATATATATATATATATATATATATATATATATATATATATATATGTGTGTGTGTGTGTGTGTGTTTGGCTGAACATATATATATATATATATATATATATATATATATATATATATATATATATATGTGTGTGTTTAGTCTCCTTTAGAAGAAGGCATTCTGCCCAAAAGCTTGCTTGTTTAGCAGTTTTTTTGTTGTGCCTGTTTGTGACTGAACAGCTCCTCTATATGATGAGTAGCAACCTACCATTTTTATAACACTATCATTTTCCATCCTGGATCTCCCATTATTCAGTATAGTTCCATTACTCAGTATATGTGTTTGTATAAAAAGAAAAAGTTACTCAAGAAATTAAACAATAATGAAAAATCCAGGATTGAATAATGACAATGTTATGAAAAGGACAGACTGCCACTCACCATATAGGGGAGTTATTGCACAGACAGGCACAACAAAATGACTGCTATCCATTTCAGCTTTTGGCCAAAAGCCCTTCCTCTAAAATAGAAAACACAGACGCACATTCATGCAAGCACAGCTCATATACATGTGAACACTGTCTCTGGTCACTGAGGATGGACTGCAAGCTACTGCACCTGATGGCAGAAACAATCAATGGGTGGTGGAGGTAAGGAGAAGGGTGGGGCAGGGAGGGAGGGGAGCAGCATGATGGTGGAACATAGGGTAGTGCTGCTTGTGGGAGCATGCAGGGATGTGGTGGGGACAAGGTAGGACTGCTAAGTACAGTAGGGTGGTTGGAGCCAAGTGGTGGGGAGGGGGGAGGAGGGGGGGAGCTGAGAAGTAGAGGAGGGGGAAGAGCACAAAAAGACTGGTGGGCCACCTAGAGGAATATAAGGCTGCATAATGCTGGAGTGGGTGCCGGGAATGGGAAATGGGTTTGAAGGAGAGGAACTACCTATATCCAGCACTACAGAGTCTTCTATTTCACCAATGGACCCATATCTTTTTCTCTTCCTCTACATCTCTCCTTTCCCACTCACCAGCCCCCACAAACCTCCTGACTGCACCTAGCAGCTCCACCCTGTCCCCGCCATATCCTGCCTGCACCCACGAGCAGCACTACACCCTATCCCACCCTCACACTGCTCACCTTCCTCCCTGCCCCAACCATCAGGTTTCTGCCTCATCCCCCCCCCCTCCACTTTCCCTGCTAACTATGAAGTACATATGTACATATGAGTAATAGGAGGAGAAACACTATTTGAACTCCTATTAGCAAGTCTAAAGGTGGCAGGAGCTGTCATCACTTAAAACAAAAGCTTTGTCATTAATTATGTCCGAGACATATTTGTTTTTAAGGACATTGTATGACAGAAACAAAGGTAGATAAATTTTTCAGTGACTGCATGAGTCTGAAGATATATGCAGTAGATGTTCTGTTCTGTTCTCAGAACACAGAGATGTACCCACATCCAACTGCAGAAGTTACAGGAGAAGCATTGAGGTTTGTGCTGTGTGCTGTATCCTGCTACTAGTGCATGTGAGTGTGATTGTGCCAGATGTGGTGTCACTGCACATGTGTGTTTGAATTGGCTGTCAACAGTGTCAGTGTGGGCCGGCCTCTGGAGATGATCCATGGGAGGCGTGCTTGCAGTGCGGTCTCTACTGTGCCATCTGCTGGTAACACACACATATATATGCACTGAGCAGCACTAATTGGCCTCTCTATGTTATTCTAGTTTGTACTGTGCACATCAGTTGTTCTGTCTCTTGTGGAGTTCTGAGAGGCTTTTCCATTATTATTCAGAGGTTACGAATATAGTCTGATTTGTGTGACTTGGTTCAGTTTTGTGAATTACTTTGTTACTACACAATTGGCAACAATGATGGGATGGTTTCTTCATGCACAATCTTTAAGTGCAATTTCATTAGCTTTATTCAGGATGGACACCATGCTACCAGCCCTGGTTTATCAGCTTACTTTGACTGTGACCACTTCGTCAGTTTCCATTAACAGACAGGGTACTGTTCCACAGGTCCATCCACCCACTTTTCCTGTGTATGATGATTCAGTCAAAAATTGGGAAACTTACAAAAACTGACTCAGACAGCGACTCAGACAGCATTTTTTGGCTTTCAGTGTCACAGACTCAAGTTTGTGCAGAGCCGTTTTCTCTTGTGGATTCCACCACAGGTATATCAATTACTGTGTCAGCTTGCCCCTTTACTACACTCATGCTCATAAATTAAGGATAATTGCAAATGTGGTGTGACACAATGTGGCACTACACAAAACTGGTACTAATAGGCACATAGGGAACACACACGACACAGATCTGTAAGTCCACAGTTTGGTGATAAGTTGAGAAAACTGTCCTAAAACACATGTAGTACCAAGTGGCACTGTTTCCAGTGCATGTATCCTGACATCAACACGGGATATGATCACCATGCACGTGTGCACAGGCCGCACAAAGGATTGGCATACTCTGGATCAGATGGTTGAGGAGCTGCTGGGATATAGCCTCCCATTCTTGCATCAGTGCCTGTTGGAGCTCCTGAAGTGTCCTGGGGGTTTGAAGATGTGCAGCAATGTGTTGACTGAGAGCATCCCAGACATGCTTGATGGGGTTTAGGTCCGGAGAACAGTCAGGCAACTCCATTCACCTGATATCTTCTGTTTCAAGGTACTCCACAACAATGACAGCTCAGTGGGGCTGTGCGTTATCATCCAGCAGGAGCAACGTGGGATCCATTGCACCCCTGAAAAGGCAGACATACTGGTGCAAAATAATTTCCTGATACACCTGACCTGTTGCAGTTCCTCTGTCAAAGACATGCAGGGATGTACGTGCACCAGTCATAGACTCACCCCACACCATCAAACCACAACCTCCATACAGGTCCATTTCAAAGACATTAAGGGTTTGGTATCTGATTCCTGGTTCATGCCAGATGAAATCTGGTGAGTATCACTGTTCAGACTATACCTGGACTTGTCTGTGAACGTAACCTGGGACCACTGTTCCAATGAGCATGTACAGTGTTCTTGACACCAAGCTTCATGGGCTCTCCTGTGACCAGGGGTCAGTGAATGCACCTTGCAGGTCTCTGGGCAAATAAACCATGCCTGTTCAATCATCTGTAGACTTTGTGCCTGGAGACAACTGTTCCAGTGTCTGGTGTAAGGTCCCGGCCATCTGCAGGCACTGATGGTGAGATATGGGTCTTCTTGTGGTGTTGTACACTGTGGACATCCCATACTGTAATGCCTGGACATGTTTCCTGTCTGTTGGAATGGTTGCTATAATCTTGAGATCACACTTTGTGGCACACGGAGGACCCATGTTACGACCTGTTGTGTTTGACAAGCTGCCAGTCACCCTAGTTTTCTACCCCTCATAACGTCATCAATATATATTCTTTGAGCCATTTTCAACACACTCTCACCATTAACATGTCTGAAAACATCTGCACACTTACTCGCTGCACCGTACTCTGACATGCACCAACACACCTTTGAATATGTGGACTGCTGCCAGCACCACTGTGTGACGACCGCAGGTCAAATGCACCGCATGGCAATACCCTGAGGTGATTTAAACCTGCGAACCACCCACCAGAGTGTTGTTTCACCATGTATCATCATTATCCTTAATTTACAAGCATGAGTGTAGAACCAGCAGCTCTTACTTTAGATCACATGCACAGTTTACAAAATGAATGCCTGTCATAGTGGTGTGAGTTGAATTCTACCAATGGTACAAGAAACCGGACCAGCCATACAGGGCCTGGGTAGCCGAACTTCATGGCCTTAGCCATGTCAATTTATTACGGATGCCCATAATGACTCTTAGGCAGTCTCTATGGTGCATGACACAATTATACTTTTAGCTCAGGACAAGGAAGTGTACCAGAAGTCTTTACCCTCTGAAATCCTTTCCTTGGCAGAAGTGTTGCAAATAGCACAATCTTTTGAAGTTTGTCAGGCAGTGTGTGACCAAGAGGAAGTATGAGGTGATGTGACAGTAGTGTGACAAGATGTGCCCCCCTAGGATAACAGACAGCTTACATGAGGAAGCAGCATGGGTGGCAGTAAATATGCAGGCCCAGCACCAAGCAGACCAAGACCAGGCCAAACAGCTGCAACCATCACAGTGCCAGTGTCAGCATTACTGTTTCTGACTTGTCTTTCTGTTTTGTCCAGCATGCCCTAATTGCTGGGCTACTTTTCATGCTTGCCAGAAGAAAGATCACATTGCCTCCAGGAGCCGTTGACCAGAGATTGCTCAGGAAATGGACATAGATGTAAACTGTGTGACTCTGATGTTTGTGACTTCTCCCAAGTTGTTTATTGAGTCAAGTGTTTCTCACCAAGTGCTCTGGCTACAGGTCAACACAGGTGCTGCTGTGATATTATTGAATTCTCAAACCTATGTGAGCTTAGGCTCAATGCTGTTGACACTTCTCATGCAGAAGCTGGTCAGTTATAACAAACAGAACATTGCACTGTTGGAACAATTCATGCCATCTGCTGCTTACAGGTCAGTGGTTCACTCCTTTACATTTTTGGTGCTCACTGATGCCACTGTTGAGAACTTGTTCAGGATGGACGGATTTCAGGCATTCAGATTTTCTATCACTGACGAAGTTTACCTTCTGTCCAATCATGTACCATATTCTCAACTGGAAACACTGTGTGAGGAGGTTTTGGACTTGTTTTCAGAAGGTATAGGGCAGACTGTGAATTTTTCTGATATTTCTTTGAAATCCGTGACTCAGCCTCGTTTTTGTTGTGCACATCCTATTCCTGTCACCCCAAAAGATTAAGTGAAAGCAGACTTGGACAGACTTTAATCTCTAGGGGTTGTGTAACCTGTTACAGCTAGTGAATGGTTGTTTTTGCTGGTCATAGTTTGGAAGTTGTCAGAGAAACTTTGCTTCTGTGATGACTTTAGTACCACTGTCAACGCAAGTCAATAATTGATATGTATTCTCTCTCATGCCAGGAGGAACTGCTGGTGAAAATATTGGGTGGCCAGTGTTTTCTAAAATTGATTATCTGAAATGTAACTGCAGGTGCCTGTGGGCAAAGAGTCTTGATGAGTTCTGGTTTTGAATATTCCTTTCAGTCTCTATCAATATTTGCAATATTTACACATATACAGGGTGAGTCACTAATATTTCCACCAAGAATAACTCCAAAAGTATGATAGGAGCTGAAAAGTTTGTGGGACGAAAGTTACATGGGACAATGGGGGCCATAATATGTTGTTGGTTTTTTGTTGTTAGGTGGGGTCGCTTAAGGATGTGAAGGTCAACTTTGTTTTTTTAAATGGGATGCTATGGTTTGGTATTTATTTTCTGATAGCGACTATTGAGATGAATCCAGTGATGTGTAACAGTAAGACCTTTGAAGGTCAACAAAGGTCACAAAGGTGACAGGAATGTCCATTTATAACAGTTAATTCTTGGTGGGGACTGATATGGTGAGAATGATATTTATAGTGATGCAGAACATGAACAACACTACTCTGGCTCATGCCAGATTCCCCAGAGATTTGACACATACCACAAGGATCTCAAACCAAAGTGCAAGAGTACCAATTTCAATTTCCTTATCAGTAACTTTCTTTTGCCAGATATGTTTCCCATGTGTTGGTTGGTTTGTGGGGGTTAAAGGGACCAGACTACTTAGGTCATCGGTCCCTTGTTCCACGACCATAATAATACACGAAGAAAAGTCCAACAAGCAATAAACACATAACGGAGACGACAAGGGACGACACAGTACAAGAAAGACATAGACGAAGACCAGAGAAAAGAGATTAAAAGACACACAGAGTGCGACGGTCATTGGCCGACCATGAAAATAAAACTGGAAAGGCCAACAACCAAGGGACACATTAAAACACCACAAACTAAAACCCCAGGCCAAAAGCCACAGTCGACACTAAAAAAAAATAAAAAGGGACTCTCATATTGAATGATAAAAACCCCCTGCTCGAATAAAACGGAGAACTAAGTCAGCCATAGTAGAGTCATCGGTTAAAAGAGCAGGGAGTGTATCAGGCAGCGCGAACGTCTGCCTGAGGGCAGTTAAGAGTGGGCAGTCTAGTAAGACGTGTACCACGGTCAGGGCCAATCCGCAGCGACAGAGAGGCGGGTCGTCACGGCACAAGAGATACGCGTGCGTGAGCCGGGTATGTCCTATGCGGAGCCGGCAGAGGACGACAGCGTCCTTGCGAGACCCCCGCATGGAGGAGCGCCACACACTGGTTGTCTCCTTGACTGCCCGAAGTTTGTTGGGAGAGGGCAGGGTGCGCCACTCATCACGCCAAGCAGCAAGGACCTTCTGCCGCAATACGGATCGGACGTCACTCTCTAAAAGACCGATCTCCATGGCCGGGGAACTGACCTCCTGTTTCGCCAGTTCGTCAACCCGCTCGTTACCCGGGATGCCGACATGACCCGGGGACCAAACAAAGGTGACAGAGCGGCCGCAACGGACGAGAGTATGGCGGGACTCCTGGATGGCCATCACCAGACGGGAACGAGGGAAACACTGGTCAAGAGCTCGTAAACCGCTCAGGGAGTCACTACAGATGACAAAGGACTCACCTGAGCGGGAGCGGAGAAACTCTAGGGCACGATAGATGGCAACCAACTCGGCAGTGTATACACTGGAGCCAGCTGCCAATGACCGTTGCTCACAATAATCCCGTAGAGTGAGAGCGTAACCAGTGTGACCAGAGACCACCGAACCGTCGGTGTAGGCCACCGCCGC
Source organism: Schistocerca gregaria (assembly GCF_023897955.1). Taxonomy (NCBI): domain Eukaryota; kingdom Metazoa; phylum Arthropoda; class Insecta; order Orthoptera; family Acrididae; genus Schistocerca; species Schistocerca gregaria. The sequence goes on from NC_064923.1 coordinate 373,930,592, forward strand.
GTTCGGAAACTCGGCCAGGATGGAAAGAAAGCGGCGGCGGAGGGCCTCCGGAGGCACTGAGACCTTCGGACCCTCTGCCTAGTCGAGCCGAAGGCACGGTCGGGGCACACTCCACGGGGGCAGACGGAGATTGGCCCGGAAAACAGGCGACAGAGGAAAAAAGTCAAGGCCACGGAGAAGGTCCCGGAGGCGAACCGCAATGGGACACCCTGAACGGGGCCGGCTGTCTGGAACATGGACGATCGAGCGTGGGAACAGGAGACGGTAGTTTGGATGCCCTGGCATGCTATAAACGTGCGCGGCATAGGCGGCCAGAAGGCGGTCACGCCGGAACCGCAATGGAGGGACACCAGCCTCCACAAGTATGCTGTCGACGGGGCTTGTCCGGAACGCTCCCGTGGCGAGGCGGATCCCGCAGTGGTGTATGGGATCCAGCAATCGCAATGCTGAAGGCGAGGCAGAACCGTACGCCACACACCCATAATCAAGGCGGGACTGGATCAGCGCTTGATATAGGTGGAGGAGGGTGGACCGGTCGGCACCCCACCTGGTGTGGCTTAAGCAACGGAGAGCGTTTAAGTGCCGCCAGCATGTTTGCTTCAGCTGCCTAATATGGGGCAGCCAAGTCAACCGGGTATCGAACACCAGTCCCAAGAACCGATGCGTCGCGACCACAGCAAAAGGTTCACCGTCAAGGTAAAGGCGCGGCTCAGGGTGAACCGTGCGACGCCGGCAGAAATGCATAACGCAGGTCTTCGCGGCCGAAAACTGGAAGCCGTGCGCTACAGCCCATGACTGCGCCTTGCGGATGGCACCTTGCAGCTGCCGTTCAGCAGCGGCGATGCCACTGGAGCTGTAATATAGGCAGAAGTCGTCCGCATATAAAGAAGCCGCGACGGACGACCCCACCGCCTCAACGAGCCCATTGATGGCAATTAAAAACAGGGACACACTGAGGACAGACCCCTGTGGGACCCCGTTCTCCTGGACCCGGGAGGAACTATGCGACGCAGCTACTTGCACGCGGAAGGAACGATACGAAAGAAAATTCTGAATAAAAATCGGGAGCGGGCCCCTAAGGCCCCACCCATGAAGTGTGGCCAGGATGTGATGGCGCCAAGTCGTATCGTATGCCTTCCGCATGTCGAAGAAGACGGCAACCAGATGTTGGCGGCGCGCAAAAGCTGTACGGATGGCAGACTCCAGGGAGACCAGATTATCGACGGCAGAGCGGCCTTTACGGAACCCACCCTGAGACGGAGCCAGAAGGCCCCGAGACTCGAGGAGCCAACTCAACCTCCGGCTCACCATACGTTCCAGCAACTTGCAAGGAACGTTGGTGAGGCTTATGGGGCGATAGCTGTCCACCTCCAGCGGGTTCTTGCCAGGTTTCAATACGGGGAGGACTATGCTTTCCCGCCATTGAGACGGGAAAACACCCTCGACCCAGACGCGATTGAAAAGATCTAGGAGGCGTCGCTGGCAAGGCACTGAGAGGTGTTTCAGCATCTGGCTGTGAATGCGGTTTGGTCCAGGAGCCGTATCAGGGCAAGCAGAAAGTGCGCTCTGGAATTCCCATTCGCTGAAGGGAGCATTGTACGACTCCGCGTGGCGCGTGTGAAAGGAAAGCCTCCGACTTTCCAACCGCTCTTTCCGGGAGCGGAAGGCCAACGGGTAGTTCGTTGACGCGGAACACTGAGCAAAATGCTCTGCTAACCGGTCCGCAATCGTGTCGGAGTCGGTGCACACTGGTCCATTCAGCGAAAGCCCAGGGACAGAGACAGGTGGCCGATAGCCTTGGAGTCGCCGAATCTTGGCCCAAACCTGCGATGCAGAGGTACGGACGCCAATGGTGGAAACATAACGTTCCCAGCACTCCTGCCTCCGTTGGCGAATAAGGCGTCGGGCTCGGGCGCGGAACTGTTTAAAAGCAATGAGGGTCTCCAACGACGGGTGCCGCTTATGGCGCTGAAGAGCCCGCCGGCGATCTCGAATCGCCTCTGCGATCTCGGGCGACCACCACGGCACAGTCCTCCGCCGAGGTGACCCGGATGTACAGGGAATCGCAGATGCCGCCGCAGAAACGATGCTGGTGGTGACCGACTGAACCACCGCAGCAATCGGATCAGTGGAAGGAGGTGCGATCACTGCGACAGATGTAAATAAGTCCCAATCAGCCTTATTCAGAGCCCATCTGGAGGGGCGTTCAGAAGAGTGACGCTGTGGCAGTGACAGAAAGATGGGGAAATGGTCACTACCACATAAGTCGTCATGGACCCTCCAGTGGATGGATGGTGAAAGTCCGGGGCTGCAAATAGAAAGGTCAATGGCCGAAAACGAGCCATGGACCGCACTAAAGTGGGTCGCCTCTCCCGTGTTTAAAAGGCAGAGGTCAAGCTGTGACAGAAGAGTCTCGACATCTCTGCCCCGGCCAGTAATCGCGGCGCTACCCCACAAGGGGTTATGGGCGTTAAAGTCGCCCAGCAACACAAAGGGAGGCGGCAGTTGTCCTATCAATGCAGCCAACACATGACGAGAGACATCACCATCCGGCGGAAGGTACAAACTGCAGACAGTAATAGGCTGAGGCGTCCACATCCATACAGCGACAGCCTCTAAGGGTGTATGAAGAGGCACACACTCGCTGTAGATAGAGTTAAGGACGTAGACGCAGACTCCACCAGACACCCTCTCATAAGCTGCCCGGTTCTTATAATAACCCCGATACCCTCGTAGGGCAGGGGTCCGCATTGCCGGAAACCACGTTTCCTGGAGGGCAATGCAGAAGAAAGGGTGACTGCTGACGAGTTGGCGGAGCTCAGCAAGGTGGTGGAAAAAACCGCTGCAGTTCCACTGGAGAATCACTTTGTCCATGGGCGAAATAGGCGTGAAGGGACCGAGGAGGCAGATCACGTCACTGGGTCACCTGCTGTCACCGATTGAGGACCAGTACAATCGGCATCCTTGGCGTCTGAGGGTATGGCGAGATCCAGGTCCTCAGCGGACGCCAGGATCTCCGCCTCATCCTCAGACGCAGAGCCTGTATGGAGCGGTGGGGTGGATGCCACCGCGCGTTCCTTGGCCTTAGAGGCCTTCTTCTTCTTCGTCTTCTCTCTCTGCTCCTTGGGCTTTACTGGCTGGGAGGGCTCCACCGAGTCAGTCTCCGGGACGGAGGAGGAGCGGGAAGCCCTGCGACCAGCCGCTGGCCTGCTTTTCAGCCATTGGCTGACGTCACCCTTCCCAGAGGTGGAAACCTGGGAAGGGAGGGACCCGATGGATCCCTTGCGAGAGAGAGTCGCCGAAGAAGTCGGACGCTTCTCCGGCTTAGAGTTGGGGACTTGTGTCCCCGATGGTTGGGGGGTCGTTGCTCCTGAGGTAGGTGGTGCAGGAGCAACAGATGGGGAAGTGCCCCCCACCATCAAGGGGGCAGGTGTAGTATTCCGGCTCAGAGTGTTCAGTGGAATCGGTGCAGCAGATGATAAAACTACTGTTTTGGCAGCGGTGGCATAGGAGCTGGTCAGAGCCACAGGATGTAGCCTCTCGTATTTCCGCTTAGCCTCAGTATAGGTCATGCGGTCCAGGGCCTTATATTCCATGATCCTTCGTTCTTTCAGTAGAACCTTGCAGTCTGGCGAGCAAGGGGAATGGTGTTCGCCGCAGTTCACACAGATGGGAGGCGGCGCACATGCAGTATTAGGATGTGAAGGGCGTCCACAATCTCTGCATGTCATGCTGGAAGTACACCGAGATGACATGTGGCCGAACTTCCAGCATTTGAAACACCTCATCGGGGGAGGGATATAGGGCTTCACATCACATCGGTAGACCATCACCTTGACCTTTTCGGGTAGGACGTCACCCTCGAAGGCCAAGATGAAGGCACCGGTGGCTACCTGATTATCCCTCGGACCCCGATGGACGCGCCGGACGAAGTGAACACCCCGCCGTTCTAAATTGGCGCGTAGCTCATCGTCTGACTGCAAGAGTAGGTCCCTATGGAATATAATGCCCTGGACCATGTTGAGACTCTTATGGGGTGTGATCGTGACGGAAACATCCCCCAACTTGTCACAAGCGAGTAACCGCCGTGACTGTGCAGAGGATGCCGTTTTGATCAATACTGCCCCAGAGCGCATTTTGGACAAGCCCTCCACCTCCCCAAACTTGTCCTCCAAGTGCTCGACAAAAAACTGAGGCTTGGTCGCCATAAACGATTCCCCATCGACTCGTGTACAGACTAAATAGCGAGGTGAATAAGGTTGGCTGCCAACCGTAGCCTTTCGTTCCTCCCATGGTGTGGCCAGGGAGGGGAACGATTGTGGATCATATGCCTGAGCGTTGTATTGAGGCCGAGAACGCTTAGGACTGCTGGCAGCTGGCCGCCAGCAAGAGATGATGTACCACGCTTCATCGCGGGTCATCCGCCCTGATGCCACCTACTCCGACCAAGGGCCCTCCCCACGGGCGCCACCCAGCCTCAGCAACGACCACCTGGCGGGATGGCCATTGCCGGGAGTCCCGATGCCCCAAGGAGACAGGCATCTACTCCTTGGCATACGCGGGGAGTTAACGGCGCAGGCATCAGTAGAGCGATCCCTGTGTTGTCAGGGGGCTACAACCGACAGGGTACATGGCGGCCCCACCACAACGGACTGGCTACCGTGCTGGATTTCAGGTGAAATGTAGCCCATGATCGTCATTGGCGCATAAAGCGACACAGCAGAGCAGACTGCAAAAACCGCACCCAAGAACTAAGCCACGCCCTAGAGATGGTGAGTGGGCGGGACAGCTATGCGACGACGACTAACCAAGCTAGAGATGGTAATGAGCGATGGACACATTGCACCTTGTAAGGCGCCCTTCCCCAATCAGCTCGCTCTTCGGAATAATTTAGAAGATGGAGGTCAAACCCGGTAGGGGACCATCACATAAGGCCGAAACGTTTGAGACTCCTTTTAGTCGCCTCTTACGACAGGCAGGAATACCGTGGGCCTATTCTTACCCCCGAACCCATGTGTTAAAGATCCATTTGTTCTCGATGTATCATACACATTTTTAAATGTACAGCATGTAGGGTGAGTATGTTGAGAATATCTTTCAGCATATAAGTCTCTAACTGTCACTGAACTTTGTTGGAATACTCCATAAATGAGAAGCATATCAACTTGTTCTTCAAAGGAATACATCATTCACATTCACTTGATTCGAAGATACTAGTCTTACCATTCCTATTAGTGTTGTATTGCGAAACCATTGAATGGTATTTACATGTCAAAGGCACATTAGATGGAATATTTACTATTTGCACAATATACAAGAGAGAATTGTCAAAGCATGGGCTTCAATAATTGCCAAAGTGATAAGGAATACCACTCAGTCCATGGTAAGAAGATTGCAGCACTGCATTTGCACAATATACAAGAGAGAATTGTCAAAGCATGGGCTTCAATAATTGCCAAAGTGATAAGGAATACCACTCAGTCCATGGTAAGAAGATTGCAGCACTGCATTGACACCAATGGTCATCACTTCGAACACCGTAAATGGGTGTTCGTGCCACCTTTTTGACCTTCATTGACCTTCAAAGAATACATAATTGGATTCATGTCAATAGCTGCTATCAGTAAATAAGAACCAAACCATAGCATCCCATAAAAGAAATAGAGAGAGAGAGAGAGAGAGAGAGAGAGAGAGAGAGAGAGAGAGAGAGAGACCTTCACATCTCTGATGTGACCGCACCTAGCAACAAAAAAACAATGTCATATTATGACCTCATTTGTCCCACAAGCTTTACAGCTACTGTCATATTTTCAGAGTTATTCTTGGTGGCAATAGTTAGTGGCTCACCCTGTATATGCACAGAGCAGCACTGAGTGTCTTCTCAATATTACTCTAGTTTGTATGGTGCACTTCAATTGTTCTGCACATTTTGGGTCCTGAGTGGCTTTTCCATTATTGTTCATAGGTTATGAATAAAGTCCTATGTATGCGATTGGATTGCTTTTGTGTATCACTTGGTTACAACAGTGTGTTTTACATTTTAATCCCAAGCGCGTACATTCCTAGATGATTCAACTAATATATTATTTTCTCTTACATATATCTCACGAAAAGACCACGATGAAAAAATTTGAGAGATTCAAGCTCACATGAATCCTTACCAACAACTATTCTTCCCTCAGATGATTTGTGACTGGAATAGGTGGAAATATCAGCAGTACACGTGGAAGAAAATTTGATAACTGCTAAAACATGGTTTAAGATTAGCTGCTATGTGGAGTGTAGCTGTAGATGTAGATAGAATGTTTTATAAATATAATACAAGATGTAGATCAAGACGAAATGTATATGGAATCATGTACCTTGCCACAATAGGGTTGGTTGTGAGCCTTGAAGATACAAATAGCTTTACTGTAGGTGCAACCAGACTAATATAATGGTTTCTGAAGAGGAACACCAGTGTTTTAATAGATGCTGGAGTAAGTTTGGATGATAGGCTTACCTGGCTTTCTAACATTATCTTAACATGTTGCTATGTTGGAAGAGTGAAATGCAGAAACTGAGGAGATTGTTGTGGGCAAAATATTACACAGGTAAAGTAGTTCCCCATTTGGATCTGTGGATGGGAACTCCTGAAAAGGATGCTGTACAAAAAAAAAAAGTTTGGTGTTCTACAGATTGGACCACTGAATGTGAGATCCTTTCTTGAGATAGGTGCTGAAGAGAATTTGAAAACAGAACTGGCTAGATTGAAGTAAGAAACATTATTGAAGTGTGATGTACAGATGAACAATCTTTCTGGTTAGGTAAGTACATGGTTACCAACAAAAAATCAAATGAGAATAATTGGGGAATAGGATTAATAATGGGTAAGAAAATGTGAATGTCAGTGAACTACTATGAAGAGCATAATGAATGTAATATCACAGCCAAGATAGACACAAAGCTAAGACCCAAAACAGTAGAACAAGTATTTGCTTCTAGCTTCAAAGATGATGAGCAGATTGAAAGAATGCATAATTAGATAAAAGAGGTTATTCAGATTGTAAATGGAAATGAAAATTTAATTGTGAATGGGGACTGGAATTCACTAATATGGAACAAAAGAGAAGTAAATATAGGGGGAGAAGGTAATAAAAGAGAAAGCTACATGGTTTAATTTTGCACAGAGTACTCTTTAATAATTGTTAATACTTGGTTTATGATTCATGAAAGAAGGCTATACACATGGAAGAGATGTGGTGTCATTTTAGGTATCTTATACAAGATCAGATGAAAGTTTAGATACCAGAATGTACTCTGTAAAACATTTACAGGAGCAGATGTGATCTGTAATTTATTGTTTAAAAACTGCACATTAAAACTGCGGAAATAGGAGAAAGATATGAAATTAAAGAAATGTAACTTAGATTTGTTGAAAGAACCAGAAGTTTTTGAGTGTTTCATTGGGAGCATTAACCAATCACCTATTGCAATATGGAACAGGAACTCAATAAAAAATGGGTAACTTTGAGAAATGAAATGATGAAGGCAACAGAGGATCAAATAGGTAAAAATACAAGTCCTAGTAGACATAATTGCATGAAACGTAAAATATTGAATTTATTTGACAAAAGGACAAAATGGAAAAATGCAACATATGAGGTAAGAAAAAGGGAATTAAGGCATTTAAATATGAAACTGGCAGAAAGTCCAAAATTGAAAAGTAGGAGCAGCTAAAGAAGAAATACAAAGCAAAAGAAGCATGCATACCTATAGGATGTGCACATGCCAAAAAAGAGGAAGAGAAGAGAGAAGAGTAGTTGCTGCAAAAATTTCAAGAGTGCAGATAGAAGGCCACCACTAAGCAAAGAAGGGAAGATTGAAAGGTGGACAGAATATATAAAAGGACTATTCAAAGGAAAGTAATCTAAAAAACAATTTTTTTGAAAGGGAAGAAGCAGCAGATGATAGAGGGATTGGGAGATATAATACTACAAAAAGAGTTTGACACAAGACTGAAAGATTTAAGCCAAACCGGGGGACCTGGAATAGACAACATTCCCTCAAAATTATTGAGATTCCTGGCAACTAACCTCAACAAAATGTTTCCCTGTAGTACACAAAATATATGAGACAAGTGAAATATCAACAGACTTCAAGAAGAATGTAATAATTCCATTTTTAATAAAGACAGGCCTGGAGAGGTGTGAATATTACCAAACCACCAATTTACATAATACTGACATTAATTGTTTACAAAAGATCAATTTGGGTTCTAAAGAAATGCAAGAACATGCATGACAATACCAATACTAAAACTTCTCTAAAACATAGACATTATGACTTATCTCTAGAAAAAAGGCTGAAAGAAGGCAAAAACATTTATAGTAGAAAACAACAACATTATGGAGTAACAACCGGAATATGAATTACGATTGTAACATTACAGATGTGGGTGTGAACACCATGCCTGGAAACACCAGTACAAAATACAAGGCTGGTAAGCCTATACGTAAAGGACTGTGCTTGTCTAGGCAGGAGAGTGACATCAGGGTGCCATAGTCAGCTGACGGAGCAGGTGGTTATGAAATTTCAGGAGGTAGTGGCTGGCTCTGAGCACTATGCGACTTAACATCTGTGGTCATCAGTCGCCTAGAACTTAGAACTAATTAAACCTAACTAACCTATGGACATCACACATATCCATGCCCGAAGCAGGATTCGAACCTGCGACCGCAGCAGTCGCACGGTTCCGGACTGCGCGCCTAGAACCGCGAGACCACCGCGGCCGGCTCAGGAGGTAGTAAGGAACTGAATTGCTGGTAGCTTTTCCTCCCACAGTAACAGGTGGAGAACGGTTAGCACAGCTGCTGTGAGGTTACTCAAAATATTTATTCAATACTTGCATGCTAAAAACTCAATCTCAACAATGACTGCCACATTTAATCTACACATGTCAAAACAAGTCTCTGAGAGATGAGTAGACCAAAACAAATCACTTAATTGTATGATAATTGATAAAAAGTAGTTATAGACTACCTAATCAGACACACAACAGTGAATGATCCATTAAATTTCGGACATGCAGTTGCACAAATAAAATTTCCTCCACTGATATTTCATAAGCGTATCATCTGGCTACCCTCTGAGTGAGTCACAAGACTGACAAGATGCCAAGCATGGGCTTATATGCTCCACCGCAGTGGTACTCTGCATGCGGGTCACAGATGCTGGTCGGTGGCAAAGAAATATGCTTACACATGCGCTGCCTGTGGCAAAGGTGTACCGACATTCGATTTACTTATCAATGTATGATCAGCAGCAGTGACACCACAAAGACTTCTCTGCAATTTAATTACCCCCAGGAGCCAGATTCCATGCTTTATCCAAATTAAAACCATTATCTCTGTTTATTAAATTATTAGCTAATCTAATCTCTTTAGCTTCCTTGAAGATTGATTCCCAAAAGGAAGAGGTGGATGTCAAAATCTTCACATCACTGTAATTCATGGAATGCCCTGTATCAATACAGTGTTTGGCCACAGCTGACTTGTCTGGTTGTAATAAGCATGTGTATCTTCATTGCTCCACACATTTCTCACGAACGGTGCATGTTGTTTGACTTATGTACAACTACTCACAATTTCTACAATGAATCTGATACACACCCACTTTATGAAGCTGTAAATTGTCCTTCACAAAGCTGAGTAAAGCTGCAATCTTCATGGGGGGCTGGAAGATCACCTTAACACAGTGTTTCTCAAGAAAAGGGTCTATCTTCGAGAAAAGAGCACCCACATAGTGCAAAAATGCTCTAGGTCTGAAGGAATTACTATCTTCTTCAGATCAGTGTTACCAAAACTTATGTTTATCTGCATTTTACTGAAATTTATTAATATTGTTGTATTTATCAGTGGTACCAATTTACACAGTGTATCACTATTCCTGAAGTGATTACATGTTGACTTCACATACAATATGATTTGAATGATGGGCATTATTAAAAAGCAGGTTTGTACAAGCCAAGACCATGGACCTAGGTTGTCACTCAAGGGCAGTCATAGGGGACAGAACTGCAACAATCTATACTCTAGACAGTGTTACTACAATGATAAAATATTTTCTGTGTAGCGAACTAAGAGACTGAACAGGGAGCAACCAACACATGGTCTGTCTGCAGTCTGCACTGTTGCTTTGAACGACGCAACTTGTACATTAACTTATTCACATGTCTGTTTCACATTCTGCAGTTTTTATAATTTGCATTAAGTTGGAACATGGTTTGACTAGTGAATGTTAGGATACACACTAAAGTGAAAAAGTCATGGGATACCTCCTAATATCATTTCAGACCTCCTTTTGCCCCGCCCCCCCCATGAACCATGGACCTTGCCATTGGTGGGAAGGCTTGCGTGCCTCAGCGATACAGATGGCCGTACTGTAGGTGCAACCACAACGGAGAGGTATCTGTTGAGAGGCCAGACAAACATGTGGTTCCTGAAGAAGGGCAGCAGCCTTTTCAGTAGTTGCAGGGGCAACAGTGTGGATGATTGACTGATCTGGCCTTGTAACAGTAACCAAAACGGCCTTGCTGTGCTGGTACTGCAAACGGCTGAAAGCAAGGGGAAACTACAGCCATAATGTTTCCCGAGGACATGCAGCTTTACTGTATCATGGAGAGCTACATCAAACCAGTCTCAGGATTGAAAACAACAACAACAACAACACCTCCTTTTGCCCAGCATAGTGCAACAGCTGGATGTGGCATAGACTCAATAATTTGTTGGAAGTCCCCTGTAGAAATATTGAGCCAAGCTGCCTCTGTAGCTGTCCATAATTGCAGGAGTGTTGCTGGTGCAGGATTTTGTGTGTGAACTGCCCTCTCAATTATGTCCCATAAATGTTCAATGGGATTCAGGGTGGGTGATCTGAGTGGCCAAATCATTCACTTGAATTACCCATATGTTCTTCAAATCAATTGAAAACGATTTTGGCACAGTGACATGGCATACAGTCATCCATTAGACCTCCATCATTGTTTGGGAACATGAAGTCCATGAATGGTTGCAAATGGTGTCCAGGTAGCAGAACATAACCATTTCCAGTTAATGATCAACTCATCTGGACCAAAGGACTCAGTACATTCCATGTAAAGACAGTCCACACCATTATGGAGCTACCACCAACTTGCACAGTGCCTTGTTGACAACTTAGGTCCATGACTTCATGAGGTCTATGCCACGCTCTAACCCTATCATCTGACCAGGTCACGGTTTTCCAGTCACATGGGGTGCAACCAATATAGTCATGAGCCCAGGAGACACAATGCTGTGCTGTTAGCAAAGGCACTCGCATCAGTCATTTGCTGCCATAGCCCATTAATACCAAATTTTGCAACACCGTCCTAACGGGTATGATCATCGTACATCTCACATTGAGTTCTGCCTTTATTTCATGCAGTGTTGCTTGTCTGCTAGCACTGACAACTCTATACATACGATGCTGAGAATCATAGAATTTGTGAAAGTACATCTTTCATCAATGGTAATATCTGGAGAAATAGACCACTGATCACAAATTTCATTTACCACATTCCAGTACTTTATTTAAATATTACAGAATTAATATTAATTTGCAGATGGACATTGTCCCACAGTACCACTTGTGCTCACAATAGCTGGATAGTAATTTTCTGATTGTGAGTCTGTGCCCCTATATCAAAGATAAAAAGTTAGGAGGCCAAATAATATTTTTATCGGGGATGCAAGGTTCCAAATCCACAAGATAGATTGCTACTCACCACGCAGTGCAGGCATTGAGTGGTAGACAGGCTGTTTTATAACAAGGCTTCTTTTATTTAAAGATGCAAAGCTGAATTTTTAATAATAAGTAGATATCAATCATGAACATCTTTTATCCCTAATTTTTTGAGTATTGAGGCTGGTAGTTATCTCTTTGGATCAGTCTGATATTCTGCTCAACTATAGAAAGCATTTTCATTATGAGTCTTGAAACTGTCGTTCCACTATTGTTATTTTCTAATAAAACCTGTCATAGACCAAATAAAGTAGTCACTTTTTTGTGTATATATAATAGTTAAATTCCTTCAGGTGGCTTCAGTTGTCTAATATGAGTATGATTCCAATAGTGCCATTTGTTGGATGCAGAAGTTCCGCTGTTCACCGTGTCTGTCTCAATTTGGGTGTTTCTAATACCATTTTTCTTTCTGGGTGTGCTTGCTTGCTGCTACTTGATATAAAAAGTAATACGAAAAACTCATAAGTTCATCATTCACTTTCGATTTATTTCAGAGGGAAGTACAACTTTGTTCCACGACTGCATCTCAACCGACCACAGCCGACTCTACAAGTGACAAAGAATGACTCTAGCTTCAAAGATATTCCACAAGACACCCAAACTTCCACTTGTAATACGTCTCTTTGATATTGTTCGTCATATCCACCAATATCAATCAATATATTGCAATTTTTAAAAATAATAGTAAATTAACATAAAAAATAAATAGATTATAATTTATAAAAATTCCGACAAAAATATAAGAGAAAAACATTCACCACTTCATCCACTAAATTCGGTATCGATAACTTCAGTTGAAAATAATACATCTCCCAGATCCATTACAGCCTATACAGGATTAAATATTAAAGAACAAAATAAAATATTCTGGTTTAATTTAAAGGAAGCATTTAATTACTCATGATTAAAGTTTATGTTAATAAAATTTTTCGTAAGGTTATGAAACACACCAATTCATTCAAAAAATTTATTTATTTATTTATTTAGCCACCCCTGGACATTTTAAACGTATGGATGTTGTCAGTTGCATACATTCATATATTTATACAGTTTGTTGTTACATGTAGTTAAACATTGTGACATATAAGTTATTTAGAGTCTCTTTTGGTTCTTATCAAAATATTGTGAAACAAAAGCTATTTACAATCTTTTGTACTAAGAAATTCACTTACAGTGTAAAAGCAGTCTTCCTGCAAAAACAATTTAAAAATTTTTCCTAAAGCGGTATATATTATCTGCTTCTTTTATTTTCTGTGGCAGTTTATTATACAGTTTTACACCTTCATACAAGAAGCTATTTTGAGTCTGATGTTTATTCTTCCTGTCTAGGTGAAGACATGACTTGTTCTTGTAACATAGTTACAAAGCCTGTTTTTCACTATTGTTTCTATCACTTAGGGAAAGCTTGACAATAGGGCTATTGGTCTGTAGTTCTCAACATTTTCTACATCACCTTTGTTGTGAACTGGTTAAATTTTGCGTGCTTCAGATAGTCAGGGAAGCAACCAGTTTTGAAAGATTCATTTATGATTTATGTTAGTGGAGCTTTGATACTGTTTATGTATTTTTTCAGGACACACATTGGGATTTTGTCCAAACCTGCCGAGTATTTGTTGTTTAATTGCCTTACATTGTTGCATACTTCCTCCTCAGTAGTTGGAAGCAATACCATTGAGTTTTCTATATGCTTCTGTATTGGTTGATTAGCACCTTTTGGAAAAATTTTCTGTAAGTTCGTTGCAATGCTGCTAAAGTAGGTATTCACATAATTTACTAATTCTTTCAGGTTACTTTTTAAGTTTTTCTTGTTTCCGATTTGTGTGTTTGTACCTCTCTGTGTCACAGTTCCTGTTTCTTGTTTCACTACAGCCCATGTAGCTTTACTTTTTTTATTGGCTAAATTTATGAACCTATCATTGGCTGATTTTTTTGCAGTGTTGAGTACCTTCCTGTAGATCCTTTTGTAGTTTTTGTAATAGTGCAAAGAAACTAGATCACTATTGTCCTTTTTAATGGAGTTTAGGTATTTACAAGTTTGAGCACTTTTTCTAAGTCCTTTTGTAATCCATTTATTGTTGATGGGTGTTCCAGTGGGAATTAATGCTTTGGGGAATGTTTCTTCCAATTTTAATTTAAACTCAGACATGAAATTGGAGAACTTGCTATTCACTTTAGTTTCTATGTATACTCCTTCCCAACTTCCACGTGCTAGCTTTAAGGAAATCTCTTGCAAAGCTGATGGAGAGTAGACTCTTTTATATATATGCAGTTTTGATTCTTTTTTTATACAAGCTTTTACTTTTATAATCTGACATAGATGGTCACACAGTCCCAGATTTTTGACAAGTACATGACAGTTTTCTCTGCCTACATCTGTAGCTACATGATCAATGGTAGATGATGAATATGTGGTTATTCTTGTTGCACAGTTGACTATTGATGAGAGACCAAAACTATGTAGGATATTCATAAATGTGTTACTGGTGTCATCTGTTTTAGTTGTATTTATGTTAAAGTCCCCACACAAAAGGATATTATGTTTCAGAGTCAACTCTAATTCTAGGCTTTGTATAAGTTTTGAACATAATATCTCTAAATTACCACTGGGAGAACGATATACACATAGTATAGTTAGTTTCTTGGGCATATTTATAGCAACTATCTCTATTGCTGACACTTCAAAGTCTTTGTCTACACTTAACATGATAATATCATTTCTGACTTTAAATTCAATGCCGTTCTTAACATAAATACATGATCCTCTACCTTTCATTGTGTTTCTGCAATATAAGAACATGCTTGGGCATGTGAGGGTAAATTAATATATAAGATTTCACTTTCTTTACACCTGTGCTCTGTATTACAGATAACACTGCTGTCTAAGATTTGCAACTCGACTTCCAGCTGTTGCACTTTTGTTTTTCACACACTGAATATTTTGTTGGAGTACTGTTAGACATTTAATGTTACTTATCTTGGTGGCTTCTTTTTTGTCATATCTGTAATCAAAAAGTCCTTCAGATGGGAAGGAGGTGTCTTTATCTGTCTACTTGATGCCCCAAGGATGGTTGTTTCCATGTCTGCTGATGCTCCTGCTATTGCTGGGGTTTCTGCTGTTACTGCTGTCTGTGATGCTGCTGTTGATGATGATGCTGTTGTTGGCATTTCTGTTCTGTTCTGATTATTGTTTGTAATGCTGCTCCTGCTATTGCTGGGATTCCTGTTGTTGCTGCTGTCTGTGATACTGCTGTTGATGGTGATACTGTTGTTGGCATTACTGCTGCATTTTGTGTAACTGCTATTGGTTGTGTTTGTTCTGCTGCTTGTTTTGTTGCTGGTATCATCTGAGATAATCTCCAGTGAAAAAGCTCACAGCATATTGTAAATTCCAACAGCAAAATCACTTCCATTTAAATATCAGTAACTGCAGACAAACAAAGTCTGTAACTTATCAAATAAATATTTACTATGCAAGTGGTCTGTAGCTTTTGTCTAACATTCATGTCACAGGAACATTCCCAGATAGGCTTAAATATGCTGAAGTTATACCTCTCTACAAGAAAGGAGACAAAGAAATGCCATCAAATTACCGACCAATCTCACTTTTGCCATATTTATCAAAAATCTTTGAACACGTTATGTTCAAGCATCCACTTAAGCACCTTAGTGAAAACAACATACTGTCAAAGTCACAGTTTGGCTTTCTTAAGGGTTCTGATATTGAGAAAGCTATTTACACTTGCAGTGAAAATGTCCTTAATTCATTGGACAACAAATTAGAGGCAACTGGCATATTCTGTGACCTGACAAAGGTGTCTGACTGTATGAATCACAGCATTCTTTTAAGTAAATTAAAATATTATGGCGCCACTGGTAATGCTGCAAAGTGGTTTCAGTCATACCTTACTAATAGAAAACAAAGGGTGTCATTATGTAACACTTCAGCAGTAGGCAATCAGACATCATCTGACTGGGAAGAAATTACATGTCGTGTCCCCCAAGGTTGCATACTAGGCCCACTACTGTTTCTTGTGTATATTAATGACATGTCATCTGTTACATTACCAGATGCCAAGTTTGCCTTATTTGCAGATGATACAAACTTTGCAATAAATAGTAAATCAAATATAAATTTCGAAAGGGCACCTAATCAGATTCTTACTGACATTAATAAGTGGTACATAGCCAATTCACTGTCTTTAAACTTTGAAAAGACCCACTATATGCAGTTCAGAACTTCCAAGAGATTTCATTCTGGTGTGTGTATAAAATATGATGACATGGAAACAGGAGAAGTTGAGAGTGTAAAATTCTTGGGATTACAACTTCATAATAAATTCAGTTGGGAGCAACATACTAATGAACTGCTGAAGTGCCTAAACAAGTCTGTGATTGCAAAGCAAATGATATCAGACATAGGAGATATAAATATAAAATAACTGGAATATTTTGCTTATTTTCACTCCATTATGTCAGATGGTATCATATTTTGGGGTAACTCCACAAAAAGGAAAAACTTTTAGAGTACAGAAGTGTATAAAAGGAGTAATGAATAGTGTAAATCCAAGAACATCATGTCAAAACCTATTCAAAGAATTGGGCATATTAACCACAGCTTCTCAGTATATTTATTCCTTAACGACGTTTGTTGTAAAAAATACATCTCTTTTTCCAACTAACTGCTTAGTACACTGTATCAATGCTAGGAATAAGAACAATATACATAAAGATTTAAAATCACTTACTCTTGCCCAGAAAGAAGTCCAGTATCCAGCAACGCATATTTTCAATAAATTACCAGCAACCATTAAGAGTTTAGTTTCAGACAAGGCACAATTTAAACATAATTTAAAAGAATTTTTGGTGGCCAACTCCTTCTATTCCACCCATGAGTTTCTCAACATGTGCAGTAGACCATTTTAATGAAAATTTATTATACTTTAATTTTTGACAATATTTAGTTGCAACAGCCAAGTAACTACCTACTGTGTGAATGATGGATGTATGGAAAGCAGATGTAAGTTTTAAGTCTGTAAATTGTGGAAGTTTAATTATAAATATTGTACATAATCTGACTGTTCTTAATTGAGGATCACTGAAATGAATAATTTAGTTTAATTTTTGACAATACTTGGTTGTAATAGCCAAGAAACTAGCAAATGTCTGAATAAGGGATTTAATGAAAGCAGATGTAAGCATAAAACCTGTAAATATTAAAAGTTTAAATTTAATTCAGGTACATAATTTTATTGTTTATTGACTGAGGATCATTAAAATTAATGAAACTCCAAGTTTTTCTAATTACATTTTTGTAATGTGTTTACCTGACATGTTCCACACCCAGGAGGATTCCCCCTTTTATGGGTCTATGGAATGAATAATTAATCTAATCTAATGTAATCTAGAAGTGGCTAACATATAGTGTATTGATCTGAGCCTGATTCATTGTGAACATAAATGAGAGATGTGTCATCATAAAGCATGTAAGGTAAGAAGTTAGCCTGATACTGTGTCATTTATGTGCTCTCAGATTAAATACAGGTGCCAAACATTACTGCAGTAGCAATACCTTGTAGTTGTAAAATGTGCTTTACTGAAGGACATTGTGCTTCTGAATTATATTTTGTTTATCACAGTAGGTCTGTGTTCTTATTTGCTGCCACACCCTTTTTCATCACAATATTACTTGGTTGATTTGTTGCTTCACAAGATTGCTTGCAGTCAGTAATATCAAGAGTGGGAAAGCAAGGCTATCTTTGAGAGGCAAACATCTTTGAGAATGAGACATAACAGACCATTGCAACCCAATTAAAACATGTATTTTTTGAGCCAGTTTGAAATAAACAGGAATCACTGATGTAAGCAACAGGTAGTGGTAAGGAAACCTATACTTATAAAAATTGTTTCAATGAAACTGTTAACTAAATTATAAGTTAATTGAAGGATATAAGTCCTGCAATTGGTAGGAATATTTAGGTTTAACATAAGTAGGTGAAATCTGAAACAAACTATCAAGTACATTGGTCAAAGTCATTTCTTTCGAACTGAGGTTGATTTGTGTTAAAGCAGTATCTAAATTAAAGTCTGTGGTATTCAAACAAAAAACCAACTGAGGGAATCAAAATTGATTAGAAAATTAAAGTGTAATGAAAATGTTATAAGTGGCATGTAAACATAGGCAGTTCTTTAGGCATTTTGTCAATAATAAATAAAAGACCTATTTTGCCACATTCAATGGGAGACTTGGAAACATATACATTGGTAGGAACATTTTCCAAACCATGTATCTTTCGCATTTTATAAAAATAGTAAAAGTATTGTTAACATGTCGTATTTGAGTGCTTGCACACTCCTAAAATGTTAAATACTTAAATACTTGAAAATGAATATATTTATTTGCTCTATAAGAGCCAGTGTAACTGTTGAAATATGTCACTACTTTTGAGGCAACAGTTTCAATTGTAATTTTATTAAAAAAAACTCTTTATAACAATACTGAGGATTGTTCAGATTTATATATAAAGGGGCAGCCATGTTGGCATTGGACGGCAGTGTCTTTCGAAATGTTGTGCAAGAAGCATGTAATTGCTTAAGTTACAGTGGACATGAAGGAACACAGTGCTTGTGGCAGCAGCAGATATAAAAGCAGTTGGGTGAGTACACCCTACATAATTATAAGAATTTTTAATAATAATTTCACATGTGGTGGAGGAGCTGGGATATGTCATGATTCTGTAGATTAATCTTACATTTGTTTCAGAAAAAGTATGTAATTCTATATTGTATTTGAGGATTGCATGAGGAAAACAATGAGATGGTTATCAGCAGAACAGCAATACAAAGAACGTAATGATAAATGCATAAAATGAGTTAAACTGAAATAATCAAAAAGCATAGAAGGAGAAAAATACTGTAAGTACAAATTTTATTTGATTTTTTTGTTACTTGTTTGAAAATTTTTCGCTAGCTTTGTTAATATGGAAGACAACAGGGGGAATGACTCAAATGGTTCAAATGGCTCTGAGCACTATGGGACTCAACTGCTGTGGTCATAAGTCCCTAGAACTTAGAACTACTTAAACCTAACTAACCTAAGGACATCACACACATCCATGTCCGAGGCAGGATTCGAACCTACGACTGTAGCAGTCGCACGGTTCCGGACTGCGCGCCTAAAACCACGAGACCACTGAGGCCGGCAAACAGGGGGAATGATGAAAATAATCATAATGGTGGAAATTTTAGTGGGGAAGAAATACACCACTAGCCATTAAAATTGTTACACCAAGAAGAAATGCAGATGAGACTTCCTGGCAGATTAAAACTGTGTGCCAGGCTGAGACTCGAACTTGGGACCTTTGCCTTTTGCGGGCAAGTGCTCTACCAACTGAGCTACCTAAGCACGACTCACACCCCATCCTCACAGCTTTACTTCTGCCAGGATCTCGTTTTCTACCTTCCAAACTTTACAGATGCTCTCCTGTGAACCATTCTCATCCTGGAAACATTCCCAAGGCTGTGGCTAAGCCATGTTTTTGCAATATCCTTTCTTTCAGGAGTGCTAGTTCTGTATGGTTCACAGGAGAGTGTCTGTAAAGTTTGGAAGGTAGGAGATGAGATCCTGGCAGAAGTAAAGCTGTGAGGATAGGGCATGAGTCATGCTTGGGTAGCTCAGGTGGTAGAGCACTTGCCCACGACAGGTAAAGGTCCTGAGTTCGAATCTCAGGCCTGCACACAGTTTTAATCTGCCAGGAAGTTTCATATCAGTGCACACTCCACTGCAGAGTGAAAATCTCATTCTAGAAATGTAGGTAATAAACAGGTATTCGTTGGACAAATATATTATCTAGAACTGACATGTGATTAAATTTTCATGCAATTTGGGTGCATAGATCCTGCAAAATCAGTACGCAGAACAACCACCTCTGGCCATAATAACGGCCTTGATACACCTGGGTATTGAGTCAAACAGAGCTTGGATGGCATGTACAGGTACAACTGTCCATGCAGCTTCAACATAATACCACAGTTCATCAAGAATAGTGACTGACATATTGTGATGAGCCAGGTGGTCGACCATACGTTTTCAATTGGTGAGAGATCTGGAGAATGTGCTGTATCCAGAAAGGCCTGTACTGGACCTGCAACATGCAGATGTGCATCATCCTGCTGAAATGTACGGTTTTGCAGGGATCGAATGGAGGGTAGAGCTACGGGTCGTAACACATCTGAAATGTAATGTCCACTGTTCAAAGTGCTGTCAGTGCGAACAAGAGGTGACCAAGATGTGTAACCAATGGCACCCCATACCATCACGTCAGGTGATACGCCAGTATGGCAATGACGAGTACATGCTTCCAGTGTGCATTCACCATGATGTCGCCAAACACGGATGTGACCATCATGATGCTGTAAACAGAACCTGGATTCATCCAAAAAAATAACATTTTGCCATTATGCGCCCAGGTTCATCATTGTGTACACCATCGCAAGTGCTCCTGTCTGTGATGCAGTGTCAAGGGTAACCACAGCCATGTTCTCTGAGCTGATAGTCCATGCTGCAAACATTGTCGAACTGTTCGTGCAGATGGTTGTTGTTTTGCAAATGTTCCCATCTGTTGACTCAGGGATCGAGACGTGGCTGCACGATCCGTTACAGCCATGAGAATAAGATGCCTGTCATCTCGAATGCTAGTGATACGAGGCCGTTGGGATCCAGCATGACATTCTGTATTACCCTCCTGAACCTACCAATTCCATATTCTGCTAACAGTCATTGGATGTCGACCAATGCAAGCAATGACACGATACGATAAATCACAATTGCGATAGGCGACAATCCGACCTTTATCAAAGTCAGAAATGTGGTGGTATGCATTTCTTCTTTTTATACAAGGCATCACGACAACGTTTAACCAGGCAATGCCAGTCAACTGCTGTTTGTGTATGAGAAATCGGTTGGAAACTTTTCTAATGTCAGCACGTTTTAGGTGTTGGCACCAGTGCCAACCTTGTGTGAATGTTCTGAAAAGCTAATCATTTGCATATCACAAAGCTAATCATTTGCATATCACAGCATCTTCTTCCTGTCAGTTAAATTTCGCATCTGTAGCACATCATCTTCCTGGTGTAGCAATTATAATGGCCAGTAGAGTAAATGATAATGACGCAAGTATTTGCTGATCAATCAATGATGAAGGGAATGTAGTTAACTGAAACAATGGAATTGGGGTTAACAGTGATCACAATAATGTAATTGAATGTTCACCTTTTTCTTTGCTCGAGTCAAGTGTGTCTGTTTTGGGTAGCTAATGGAGGAACAGCAAAAGTTGATTGATGAATATAAAATTTCTCTTGATCAAAAACTTGACTCTATTGAAAAGAAATTAGATGGATATGGGAACCAAATATATGAAACAAAAGATAGCCTGGAAAAATGTTGGTTACAAGTAGAAAAAATGCCAAAAATGTGACAGTTATAGAGGGGCAAATTTCTACTTTAAAATAAGAACAGCAGAATTTTGAAGAAAGGTTAGATTCTGTAGAAAGGAAAGATGGTAGTTTCAAAAAATTTGCAACCTCAGAATTTCAACATTTAAAAAAGGTTAATGAAGATGTAGTGACAAAATTTATCGAAACAGATAAAAGTATACAAAATTTTATTAAAATTGTGAATGATAATTTTACAGAACAGAAAGAAGACATAGGTACATGTTTCGGGCAAATTTCAAATTTTAATTCAAAAATTCAGGAAATTGAGGACACTGATACTATTGTATAAAATCTTTCAGCAACTACAATCAATTTTGGAATAATATCAATATCAAAACCTTTTCCGTGGAAGGGAATATACATCGTATCGACTTTATGTTTCAAATTGAAGATAATTTTGAAAGTAGCATGAGCAACAATTTAAAAATTAAATTCATTAAACACTTCTTGGGTGTTGAGGCTCTTTCGTGGGCTAACCAGACAATCAAACCTGACGTGACGTTTGTTAAGTTTAACATGCATTTATGAATAAATTTTTGTTAGAAACTAGATAAGCCAGAATCAAGTCTGAATTCTTAAATGGTCCAAATTTCAAGCTAGGTAGTAGTCAAATGAAAACATTTTGTGAACATCAGTTAAAAACATTAGTGCCTTTAGGTAAACCATTAGATGAGATGATTCAAATTGATGCTTTGAAAAGACATTTGCAACAAAGAGTACAGTGGAGTATGGTCTATGAGCCTGACAATACTATTGAGGAATTTTTAAGATATGTTGACAAATTAGACTTAGCCTGGGAAAAGTATAATGACAGCAAGATGACAGTAGAAACAGGAACAACAGAGCTTTCAGTGATCATTTTGAACATAGGGATAGGAGGGGAGATTTTATAAATGAAAATTATTGGGGAGAGTACCAAGGGAACAGTAGATTCAGAAATGATGACAGAAGAAATGAGGAAAGAAATGATAGGCAGAGACCAGAGAACAGAAATTTTGAACTAAGAAATAGGCAGTGGGGACAAAGTCAAGGAAATGATGGTAACAATTTTGATAACAGAAGGAATGGTCCAGGAAACTAAGGCCTGCCTCTTTTGGAGCCTGGCAGTATGAGGCAAATAGAAATGGTTTTTATAATCAGGCACATTGTGGTGATTTCAGAAAGGGAAAGGGTAGGGCAAAAAGGGCATACCAAAACTCTGTATCCAGAAGACAACCTGAAGTGAACAAAATAAATTTTGATAGGGAATTTTGGGAGAACTTTTTATCTGAGAACAAAGATGGACAAAAAAGGAAAATAAAATTTGAATTTCAAATACAGGAAAACATTTTGACAAATTTCTTTGATAGTAGTAATGTAAAAGAAGTTCCTGATAGTGATGAGAACAGATCTGATGGGTATGGTTTAGTGAAGATGTTGAGTGATTGTGAAATCAGTGAAACAACTGATACTGATGTTGTATGTATGGAAACTGATGATCATGTACTTAGAAATGAAAGTGAGGATGACAGTGTTATTCCAGATAAAATTTCAGTAAGCAACAAACAGGAAAAAGATGATGATGTAGTTGAGCACAAGGATCATAGTGTTGAAGTTGCTGGTGTATTTGAAGAAGTGTGTGAAGATGGAGTACAGTGATATTAAGTGTGATGATAATGTTTGTGGTGATGATGATGATGATGATGATGATGATGATGATGATGATGATGATGATATTGTATTGCTCACAGAATTGGATGGAATGGTATATGCAGAAGTTAAAGTTGATGATTGTATGCTGAATGATTCTGGAAACTCTGATGTAAGCTTGAGTGATGATATTGGAGCAAGTAGAAAAGTACATGAAAGTTTAATTTTGCCAGTAGATGTTAGTGATATTGTGTCTGAATGTATTAATGAAAATGAGAGAAAATTTGATCAGGGATAAAATAGTGAAAGTAGTTAGCGATTATGATAACAAATCTAATCATAGTGAAGAAAGGTTTAAAATCATAAATGAAATTTGTCAAAATGTGTATTTAGGGAAGGAAACTTGTTTTGAAAATCTAAAAAGTCTTCTAATAGAAATATAATCAGTGGATGTGAGTAGAAGAAGCCATGATTGTGACAAAGGTGTGAATTTCTGGGATATAGAGGAGGATCTGTTGTTTGAAAATGAAGTCAATGAAATTGGTAAGGGACTTATAGTACAGATTTATGATTGGGTAGGAAGCTGTTTTCTGGACACAGGTAGCTCAATTACAGGATTATCAAAGAACCTAAGAGATAGGATTGAAAATAATGAGAATTTCACAGAATTTCCAGTAACAGGTGTAAGGGTAAAAGGTGCAACAGGAAAAAGTAGTAAATTGATTACCAGACAAGTCTTACTAGAATTTAAAACTAATGATGTGCAGTTTTTACAAGGATGTTTAGTGAGTGATGATTTGAATGAAAACTTGATATTGGGTATGAGTTGGATAGTTAAGGCAAAAGTAAATTTTATCTGCGCTGACATGAAAATAACATTTGTTGAAGCAAAAAGTGGAATTCATGGGGAAGCTAGTATTGTAATGGAAGATCATGGCCAAAGTAATCTGATTAGGGGAATGCGGTGATGGTTATGTGAGGAAGGGGAAGAATTTTGTATTAATGATAACAGTGTTGACTCCTACAGTGAACTGGTAGCTAAAAAAGTGTCTGAAACTGAAAGCCCTAATGTAGAGAACAGAAGAGAACTTGAGGGCTTTTTGTGGGATTATAATGACATATTTGATGTAAAACCTGGGAGAGAAAAAGGGTATTGATGTAAAATGAAATTGAAAGTGCATGATCCATTCTCCATTAAACCATTTGATATTCCCATCTGCATTTAGCTGAAGTTTAATTTCTTTGACTAAGGAATATCTCAAACAAGCTGCTTGGCAACCCCCTTTGAGTGATATGATACACACTGCAATCAACTGATTAACTTGATCCATTTTAACTTTTGCAACTGTTGATGTACTGTCACATGCAATATAATTTCCAATACTCATTTATTGTCTATGCGTTCTCAAACTTATGGTTGTTTATTTATATGCTCTTTTGCTTGAAGTATCTTTCACCTCTACCATATACACTATTATTTGATTTCTTCCATGAAATATGTCATTGGACTTATCCTTTACATGTGCCTTGTTGATTGGAAGGAGAACATATGTGATGCATGGACCAGAATTCTGTAACTTGATTTGTATCCCTCAGACCTGCCTCCTGAAAGAAAATACTGGCCAGAAAAGATACATATTCATAAGTGAAACAAAAACATAAATAACTCAAAAAGGTGAGATGTGATGATGACTAATGCCTATGTTATGCTGGAATATTATAGATTATGGTTGGATTCATCCCAATTAAAAAAAAAAAAAAGTTAAATAATTTTTCTTTCCCACTTTCCACACGTGACTTTAAGGTGTCTAGCAATTCTAATCCTGACAAAGTGTTGTTTCTTTTGGCAAACACACTACCCATTTAAAAGAAAAATTAAATAAGTTTGTCTTACCTAATTATGCATGAGAAACTTCTTCTCAAAATGAGAGCATTTTTTGCACTTGAATGACCAGCCCAGAGAGGCATTCCACTTTGTTTATTTATAGAGCTGAAACTTTTAGTAATTTGATATGATATTTGTGTACCTTATTTCTATATTTTCATGTTTATGTATTAATTATGTTTGATCTGAACCAGATATCACAGGAACTGCTTGGAAGTTAGCTGGTTATATTTAGCATTTGATACTTGTATTAATCAATACAAAGTTAAATATTTCAATTACTCGGTCTAGCAGAATGCTATTGTTAACCCTTCATCGATCAGTTAATAGACAGTGTTGGGGTTAATTTTTGGGCACTGGGAAGATGAAGCTGTGGCAAGTCCATTCTGTAGGGAATGCCGAACACACTTCTCCCTCTGGCACCACAGTGAAGAATTTGAACATTGGGGGTCCTGGGTAGGGGGATTTCCTGCCTTACGGTCAGTCATCTTTTCATCTCCAGCTCCAAAACACTGAATCTTCAATTTCATTTCTTACTTCTCACCAGAGTATCAAGTTGTCCTTCCCTGTCTCCACATGCATATGTCTCTATTGCTGAGGCCCTTCTCATTTGCTGTGTCAGTTCTTGTCTTTATGACTAAAGCCTATTGTAAAGGAGGATCTGGAAAACAAACCAGCATTTCTGCATTAGTAAATGTACTAAGTTTCAAAGATGTCACATGTATAGATAATCTTTGATATAATTATTCAATTATGTTTCATTTTGTTGTGTGTTGGAACCCAAAGTGGTAAAGAACCATATTTCAAGAAATTTCTTGTATTATAAAGTGTAGTACCATATTATAAAAATGTATTTGATGAACCAAAAATCTTGAAACAGTCTGGGTGCTGTGACTTAATCAATATTTCTACATGTAGTCCATGTGGACCCTGTGGAGAATTGTCTTTTAGTCAGCCCCAGATAGCAATGTGTAGAAGTGTGATTATTCAGTAATGTATGTGAACATTAGTGTAAAGTATAGAGACTAGTGCAATAGCACTTGAGAATTTTGTACTAGTTATATAATTTGAAATCAAAAGTTACAATTTTACTTCATGTAGTTAGTAAGAATATATATTTTAGTGATATGTTATCAAAGAACAAGATAAAATTGCAAAATGAGATTTAAGACAGGAAATGTTTAAATATGATCAGTTGGAATTTTGCTGCATTGAACAATTCTGTTCCAAAGAATCAATTACATGAAATATGCTGGTCATAAAGAGTGGAATATGAACCACATTCCAGGTTTTGCAGTGAAGAATTTCTGACAAGCAGAGAACCACTTTAAGCTTCAGTTCAGTGCTCCTCATTACACGTGGAGGAGACTGAACACCTTGGTATATTATGGTTTAATGCTGTGCATTACTAAGAACAACTTGGTGCACCTGCCTATAATAGGAAGTTACCAAGTACAATGTCCACCCCCAGTAGCTGAGTGGTCAGCATGCCAGAATATCAATCCTAAGGGCCCAGGTTCAATTCCTGACTGAGTCGGAGATTTTCTCCTCTCAGGGACTGCATGTTGTGTTGTCCTAATTATCATCATTTCATCCCCATTGATGCGCAAGTCACTGAAGTGGCGTCAAATTGAAAGACTTGCACCTGGTAAACGGTATACCCAATGGGAGGCCCTAGTCACACGACACTTACAGTTTACCAAGTACAATCTAATATGGATTTTGAGTATTGTAGTATCCGATACCAACATTTGTTCCACAATGCATCGTCAGTGTTGCAAAAGAGTTATATACACCAGTGTCTCCAATGCACTCAGGAGAACCTGGAGACTCTAATGACTGACATAAATATTCAGAAACAAGACCAACTCAGCTAACTTCCATTAGATAATTTTTCTGATTGAAATAGATTTACCTCATATGCATGCTGACATACAAGCTACAGACAATCCTGCAAATTAACTTGTCCTTTCTTTGCACTATTTATCAATATTTTGTCTGATCCAGTGGAAACTGGTACAAAATAATTTATGATAATCTTACATATTTAATTAAATGTTGTGTGACTAGGGCCTCCCATCCAGTAGACCGTTCGCCAGGTGCAAGTCTTTCAATTTGATGCCACTTCAGCGACTTGCCTGTCAAGAATATTTAATTGAAAACATAGTTTAAAGTTCACTGTGATGTAGGTGTACACTTCATTTTGGAGACTAAGCAGAAATCTGATCTCATATCATTCATAAATTGATAATCCATCCAATTGATTGTAAAATGAGTACTGTTACATGGATCTACCAGAGAAGGTTTTGTTCAGCTTTTAGTTGCACAAATCCTTTTGGAGGTTGTTGAGACATAAATGTCCATTGGAACCCATTTAAGACACACATTTTTCGAGCCAATTTGAAATAAACAGGAATCACTGATGTAAGCAAAAGTTAGTGGTATAGGTAAAACTATACTTATAAAAATTATTACAATGAAACTGTTTAATAAATTATAATTGTATTGAAGTATATAAGTCATGTAATTGGTAGGAATATTTAGGATTAACGTAATTAGGTGAAATCTGGAACAAATGATCTAGTAAATTGGTCAAAATCATTTCTTTGAAACTGGGAAGGATTTGTGTTAAAACAGTATCTTAATTAAAGTCTGTGGTATTTAAACAAAAAACCAACTGAGAGAATCAAAATTGATTAGAAAATTAAAATGTAATTAATGAAATTGTTATAAGTAATAGGCAGTTCTTTAGGTATTTTGCCACATTCAATGGGAACTTGGAAACCTATACATTGGTAGGAACATTTTCCAAACCATGTATCTTTTGCATTTTATAAAAATAGTAAATGTATTGTCAACATTTCATATTGGAGTATTTGCACACTCTTAAAATGTTAAATGCTTGGAAATCAATAAATGTATTTACTCTCTAAGAGCCAGTGTAACTGTTGAAATATGTCACTACTTTTGAGGCAACAGTTTCAATTGTAATTTTATTAAAAAAACTCTTTATAACAATACTGAGGATTGTTCAGATTTATATATAAAGGGGCAGCCATGTTGGCATTGGACGGCAGTGTCTTTTGAGATGTTGTGCAAGAAGCATGTAATTGTTTAAATTACAGTGGACATGAAGGAACACAGTGCTTGTGGAAGCAGCAGATAAAAAAGCAGTTGGATGAGTACACCCTACATAATTATAAGAATTTTTAATAATAATTTCACAAGAAATAAAAAGGTTATGGTCGACAGTGTTTGTGACACATAACAAATTTTAGGTGGATGTTGGAGTGCTGCACACCTAATTTAATACAATCTGTATGGCACTAAGACTCTCAAGTGACTAACCACTGGCCCCGATACATTAAGAGTAGTATGCAACTCAACTTGTATCACACTACAGCATTCGGTTTAGTTATAATGGTAGTCATAAGGAATAACTCTCAAGAGCAATAAACTGCTCCACCAACCCTTCTAACTCCCAAGGTCAGCCATGCTGAAGATCTTCTTTGACTTTGAAGCATTAGTTCATCATACATTCATGCCATAGGAACAAACAATTAATCAATGGTACTATCAGAACATGTTGTGATGCCTGCGAGAAAATGTGATAAGAAAACGGCCTGAAATGTGATGAGACAATTCATGGTTCTTGCACCTTGATAACACACCTGCACATTCATTCCTGTTGGAGCACAACTATTGCACAATAAATGGTCTCACTGTGCTGCCTCATCCTCTGTACTCTCCAGACCAGGCACCAGTGGATGTTTTTTCTTTTTTAATTTCCAAAGTCGAAAACACCATTGAAAAGACAAAGCTGTGCAACAATAGATGAGAGAAAAGAAAATTCACAGATGGTGCTTCACACCCATATAACTAGAGTCATTGCAAGACTGCTTCTGGAAGTGGAAACAGTATTGGAAGTGGTGTATCAATTGCAGAGGAGACTATTTCAAAGGAGACCATGCACAATAAGTACAAAGCAAGCATAGATAAATTTTGTGGAAAAAGTCCTGGAATTTTTTGAACAGACTTCATATTTATTATTTAACAAACCAGTTTTTGGCTGTTTGCCCAACATCATGTACAAAGATAAATATATGTCACTGTTAATTTTGTGAACTCAAAGATTCTCAGTTAGGTACATATTGGACAGTGAAGTGAGATAGGAAACTAGTGACATGCATCTAACGTAAAAAAAAATGAATTAACCAACCCCTAGTAAACAACTTTCAGAAACAATCAAAAAACTAAAGTTTGCAGAACAAAGTGGCTAAACTTTTGGGCTTATGAACAACTAATGAATAACGAAGTGTACTAGGATAATTTTTCAAACATGCTCTGCCACAAAATGTTTCAGAAATTGAACTGGAAGAAACTAAAATAGATCTAGGAAATGCATTTGGTGATGAACTCTCTGCTGAACATCTAATAACCTGCAAACTGGATAAATCTCACTTATGTTTTTAGCACTTCGTCACAAGAAGAAAGATGAGTTTTAAACAATGCGGGAATTTCACTGGTTAAGTAAACAAGTTCAAATAAAGTCAAATTCCATCCAGTGCCAAGCTAATTTATTTTGATGTCAGCAGATAATTTGCTGATATACCAGTTCAGGTGTTCATAAATTATCTCACAGACTTACTTGATAAACTAGGAGTTTGCCTAATTGTAACTGATAACATAAGGTTGGCAACACAGATTTGCTGAACTCAAAATTATTTTCTTTCCGCATTGGGCCCAATCGACCACACGTTCCACATCATTCTTTGACACGTTCCACATCATTACGACATAATCGTGTTCATGATCCATGGAACAAGTAATATAACTAACTGACTAACTAACTAACCACAGACAGAAACCATGCATGTGTGAGTTGTACACCTCTGAGTCTGTGTGTGAATCTGCAACTCAATCCCTATTGTGTGTAATGAGTAGTTATCTTTTCACAATGTTGTTTTTCCTTTCTAATGGTAAACAGTACAAACAGTTAGAGAATCGAGATACGGGATCTCCTCTCAGTCCAGTCCTAGCAGCAAAAATCTTTATGGATAATTTGAAAACTGATTTTTGGAAAATTATTCGTCATCTTCTAATGTTAGTTACTGTTTTTGGTATGTTGCTTAGAGGTGGGTATTACCAGACAATTTCAAATAATTACATTACAAGCAAAACAACATTAAATTCATAATGGATTTTGGGGATAACTCCAGTGACCTGTAAGTATGCCTTCCACCCTAATGAGTGTTGAAAACTTCCACACTTTTATGCTGACAGACAACTTGTTTTTTGTCATGCCTACATAGAATACAGCACAGTGGTTGCAGCTTAGCTTGTAGACCATGTGAATGGTTTTTACAGGTAGCCCTGCCTTTGATGGGATAGATGATGTTAGTGAATGGAGTGGAGTAGGTGGTGGTGGGAGGATGTGTGGGCTAGGTCTTGCATCTAGGTCTATTACAGGGGTATGAACCATGAAGTAAGGGATTGGGAGCAGGGGTTGTGTGAGGATGGACAATTGTATTGCATAGGTTTGGTGGACAGCAGAATACCACTGTGGGAGGGTTGGGAAGGATAGTGGGCAGGATGTTTCAGGGCACAATGAGAGGTAATCGAAACCACAGCAAAGAATGTAATTCAGTTGCTCCAGTCCTGGGTGGTGCTGAGTTATGAGGCAAATGCTCCTCTGTGGCCAGACGGCAGAACTTTGTGAGATGATCGGAGACTGGAAAGATAAGGCACAGGAGATTTGTTTTTGTACAAGGTTGGGAGAATAATTAATTATTTGAAACTTCCTGGCAGATGAAAACTGTGTGTCAGACCAAGACTCAAACTCAGGACTTTTGCATTTTAATGGGCAAGTGCTCTAATGTCTGAGCTACCCATGCTCAACTCACGCCCAGTCACCACAGCTTCACTTCTGCCAGTGCCTCGTCTCCTACCTTCCAAACTTCACAAAAGCTCTTCTGCACACCTTGAAGAACTAGCACTCCTGGTAGAAATGATACTGTAGAGACATGGCTTAGCCACAGACTGGGGGATTTTTCTAGAATGAGATTTGCACTCTACAGCAGAGTGTGTGCTGATATGAAACTTCCAGGCAGATTAAAACTGCATGACAGACCAAGACTCGAACTCCTGAGTGCTAGTTCTGCAAGGTTTGCAAGAGAGCTCCTGTGAAGTTTGGAAGGTAGGAGATGAGGTACATGCAGAAGTGATGCTGTGAGGATGGCATGTGAGTTGTGCTTGGGTAGCTCCAATGGTAGAGCACTTGCCCACAAAAGGCAATGGTCCCGAGTTCGAGTCTCGGTCTGGAACACAGTTTTAATCTGCCAGGAAGTTTCATATCGGTGCACACTCCACTGCAGAGTGCAAATCTCATTCTAGAATTAATTAATAATCCTCCCAAATTTGTAGAAAAGCAAATCTCATGTGCCTTATCTTTCAAGTCTCCCACCACCTCCCAAGGTCCCATCGTCCAGCCACAGAGGAGCATTACTCTCGTAACTCAGTACCACCCAGGACTGGAGCAACTGAATTACATTCTGTGCCATGGTTTCCATTGCCTCTCATTGTGCCCTGAAATGAGAAACATCCTGTCCACTATCCTTCCCAACCCTCCCACAGTAGTATCCTACCATCCACTGAACCTAAACAATATACTCATCCATCCTTACACAACCCCTGCTCCCAATCCCTTACCTTATGTCCCATACCCCTGTAATATACCTAGATGCAAGAACTGTCCCATATTTCCTCCCACCAGCACCTACTCCAGTCCAGTCACTAACATCACCTATCCATTAAAGGCAGGGCTACCTGTAAAAACCAGTCACGTGGTCTACAAGCTAAGCTGCAACCACTGTGCTGTATATTATGTAGGCATGACAAGAAACAAGTTGTCTGTCCACATGAATGGCCACTGACAAACTGTGGCCTATAAACAAGTCAACCACCCTGTTGCTGAACACACAGCCAAACATGATATCCTTCATTTCAATGACTGCTTCACAGCTTGTGCCATGTGGATCCTTCCCACCAACACCAGCTTTACTGAATTGTGCTGGTGGGAACTTTCCCTACAAGAAATCCTAAATTCCCGTAATCCTCCTGGCCTCAACATTCATTAGTCACTGCCCTCACCCATCCAGCCCCTTCCCTGATCCCATTCGAGCACTACACAGCCATTATTCCACCACCACACCCAGTTTTTTTATATCTCTATTTTTCCGTTTGTCCCCGCCCCCTTCCCTCCCCCTCTCCCATGCTCACTGTCTAACCTGCAGTACTTCACTGTCTGCCACTGTCACCATACTATCTCTCCCCCTCCCTGCCCCTGCCTCCTCCTTACTCCTATCCAGTCACCACTCACATCATGCACTGGTGCTGCTGCTCACAGTGTGGTTTCAGCTGCTTGAGACTGCAGTCATGCATATGAGTTGTGTTTGCTTGTGTGTGTGTGTGTGTGTGTGTGTGTGTGTGTGTGTGTGTGTGTGTGTGTGTGTGTGTGTCTATTGTTGACGAAGGCCTTAATGGCCAAAAGCTTTGCTTGTGTGTGTGTGTGTGTGTGTGTGTGTGTGTGTGTGTGTGTCTATTGTTGACGAAGGCCTTAATGGCCAAAAGCTTTAATGTGAGAGTCTTTTTGTTGTGCCTTCCTGCGACTCAGCATTTCTGCTATATGGTAAGTAGCTACTTTGCTCCACACAGAATTAAGCATTTATAAACAAATAGCATTGAGCAATGCCTTGGTGGACTCCACACTGCATAAAAACAAGAACAGCAGGTTTCCAAATCTCCTGTACCCTTTGCTTGACCCGAGACTTCTTGATCCACCCCCTCAAGATCTTAGTAAATGATGTATAGCTCTATTTAAGAAAAATCTCTCACAATGTGGCCAGAAAGCTTGAATTCAGGAACTTTAAAAACATTACTTTATGTGCATAATGGTAATGGACACATTTTGCCCAATGGTAAGAGCAGCACATTGGCTTTGGAAATGTGTGGACTATATGAAATAACTTGTAACTGAGACAAATAGTACACACACCAAAAAATTTTTTCCATCATCCCAGTTTCCAGAACTCCTGAAGATAGACACTGCCTGTGGATATTGTATCTTAGTCACAGTCCCTTTGAATATTCAGAGATGTCACTAAGCCTGCCCAAAGATGTAAACAACCATGCATGAGCAATGCCTGATAGATGGATGGGGTTCAACAGCCGATCAGTTCCAGTCATTTCACCAGGAAGGAGGTACATGGCTCATGTTGTCTTTAGTTCAGCCATGCCCAGACGGTCAATACCATGGTTCAATCACATCTGCATTGTTACCTTGTGCCAGGAAGGTCTCTCAACAAGGGAAGTGTCCAGGCACCTAGGAGCGAACCAAAGCGATGTTGTTTGGTTGGTTGGCTGGTTTGTGGGATTAAAGGGACCAGACTACTATGATCATTGGTCCCTTTTTCCAAAAAAACTAAAACCACCCAAAGAGAATAAAAAACGAACAACAGGAAAGACAGAAGATGAAACAGGACAAGAAATACTCTGACAGAGACCAGACAAAACAAATTAAAACACACAGTGTGACGGTGGTTGACTGACCATAGAGAAAAAAAAGAGGAAAAGCCAACCACCAATAACACTCAGTTTAAAATCAGAGGCTAAAAGCCAGAATCAACACTAAAAAACAAACACTCAGATTAAATGATAAAAACCCCCTGCCCAAATAAAACACAAAACCAAGTCCACCATGGCAGAGTCATCTAATAAAAGAGCAGAGAGCGTGTTAGGTAGCGCAAAAGTCTGCCTGAGCACAGATAAAAGTGGACAGTCCAACAAAATGTGGACCACTGTCAACGCCAAGCCGCAGCGGCATAGAGGTGGGTCCTCACGGTGCAATAAGTGGCCTTGGGTCATTCGTGTGTGCCCAATGTGCAGTCGACAGAGGACAACCAACTCCTTGCGAGAGACATGCAAGGAGGAGTACCACACAGTCGTCATGTCCTTGACAGCACGGAGTTTGTTAGGAGTGGCCAGACCGCGCCATTCAGCATCCCAAAGTGAGATAACATTGCGGCGTAAGACTGCCCTCAAATCAGTCACTAGGAGGCCAATGTCTAGAGTGGGTCACTGGTGGCCTGTTTGGCCAGGTGGTCAACATGTTAATTGCCCAGGATACCGACATGACCGGGGGTCCACACAAAGACCACAGAGCGGCCGCAATGGGCAAGAGTATGTAGGGACTCATGGATAGCCATCACCAGACGAGAATGAGGGAAACACTGGGCGAGAGCTCGTAAAACGCTCAGGGAATTGCTACAGATAACAAAGGACTCACCTGAGCAGGAGCAGACATACTCTAGGGCACGAAAGATGGCGACCAGTTCAGCAGTGTAAACGCTGCAGCCATCTGGCAAGGAACGTTGTTCGGAATGGTCACCTAGAGTTAGCACATAACTGACATGACCAGCAACCATCGAACCATCGGTGTAGACAACGCCAGAGCCCTGATACGTGGCCAGGATGGAATAAAAACGGCGTTGGAAGGCCTCCGGAGGGACTGAGTCCTTTGGGCCCTGTGCCAAGTCGAGCCGAAGGCAAGGGTGAGGCACACACCACGGGGGTGTACGCAGAGGTGCCCGGAAAGGAGGTGGAACAGGGAAACACCTAAGCCCGTAGAGAAGCTCTTTGACACGTACGGACAACCCGACCAGGGCCGACTTTCTGGCAGATGGACGACTGACTGTGGGAACAGGACATGATAATTTGGATGCCTAGGCAAGCTAAAAACATGGGCAGCATAAACAGCCAGTAATTGTTGGCGTCATAACTGCAGTGGAGGGACACCTGCCTCCACTAGTATGCTGTCCACAGGGCTGGTCCAGAAGGCACCAGTGGCTACCGCTGTGTAGTATTGGGTCTAGCACCCACAACACAGATGGGGATGCTGAGCCATAAGCCAGACTCCCATAGTCCAGACGAGACTGGATTAACGCCTGGTAAAGCCGTAGGAGAGTAGATCGGTCGGTTCCCCACCTGGTATGGCTCAGGCATCGCTGAGCATTTAGTTGCTGCCAAAACGCCTGTTTTAGCTGCCGAATATGAGGAAGCCAAGTCAACCGGGCATCAAAAACCACCCCCAAAAACCTATGTGACTCCACCACTGTAAGAAGCTCGCCGTCAAGATAAAGCCGCAGCTTCGGGTGACGTGTGCATCGCTGGGAGAAATGCATAACGCAGGTCTTGGCTGCTGAAAACTGAAAACCATGCGCTACAGCCCAAGACTGCGCCTTGCGGATTGCGCCCTGTAGCTGACGTTCAGCAGCTGCAATGCCTATAGAGCTGTAGTAAAGGCAGAAGTCGTCAGCATACAGGGAAGTGGAATTTCCCACGGCTGCAGCGAGCCCGTTAATGGCTATTAAAAGCAGGCAGACAGTTAAAACTGAACCCAGTGGCACACCGTTCTCCTGGATTTGGGAGGAACTATATGAGGCCGCGACGTGCATGCCGAAGGTACGATATGACAGAAAATTGCGGATACAGATCGGCAGAGGGCCCCAAAGACCCCATCCATGAAGTGTAGAAAGGATGTGATGACGCCATGTCGTATCATACACCTTCCGCATGTCGAAAAAGACAGCGACCAGATGCTGATGGCGGGCAAAGGCAGTACGGATGGCCAACTCCAGGCTCACCAGATTGTCGTCAGCAGAGCGGCCTTTACGGAACCCACCCTGAGACGGAGCCAGAAGGCCCCGAGACTCCAGTACCCAATTCAAGCGCCGGCTCACCATCGGTTCAAGCAACTTGCAAAGAACGTTGGTGAGGCTAATGGGACGATAGCTGTCCACCTCCAAAGGGTTCTTCCCTGGTTGCAGAATGGGAACAACAAGACTTTCCCGCCATTGCGACGGAAACTCACCCTCGACCCAAATATGGTTGTAAAGGTCGAGTAGGCGTCGCTGGCAGTCCACTGAAAGGTGTTTCAGCATCTGAGAGTGGATGCTATCTGGCCCAGGAGCGGTATCAGGACAAGCGGCGAGGGCACTGCAAAATTCCCACTCACTGAATGGAACATTGTACAATGCAGGATAGTTGGTGAGAAGAGAAAGACTCCGATGTTCTATTCGCTCTTTAATGGAGTGGAAGCCCAAGGGGTAGTTGGCAGAAGCGGAATTCAGAGCAAAGTGCTCTGTCAAGCAGTTTGCAATGACGTCAGAGTCAGTACAAACTGCTCCATTAAGTGAGAGAGTAGGCACGCTGACAGGAGTCTGATAGCCGTAGAGGCGTCGAATCTTGGCCCAGACCTGCGATGGAGTAATATGGAGGCCAATGGTGGACACATACCGCTCCCAGCACTCCTGCTTGCGTTGGCGGATAATGCAGCGGGCTCGCACATGCAGCCGTTTGAAGGCGATAAGGTGTTCGATTGAGGGATGGCGCTTGTGACGCTGGAGCGCCCGCCGGCGAGCTGCAATCACTTCAGCGATCTCAGGCGACCACCAAGGCACAGTCCGCCACCGAGGGGACCCAGAAGAACGGGGAATGGCAGATTCGGCGGCAGTAACGATGCCGGTGGTGACCGATTGAACCACCGCATCAATGTCATCGTTAGAGAGAGTCTCAATAGCGGCAGTGGAGGAGAATAAGTCCCAGTCAGCCTTATTCAGAGACCATCTGCTAGGGCGCCCAGAAGAGTGACGCTGTGGCAGTGACAGAAAGATCGGAAAGTGGTCACTACCACACAGGTCGTCATGCACTCTCCATTGGACAGACGGTAAGAGGCTAGGGCTACAGATCGAAAGGTCAATGGCAGAGTATGTGCCATGCGCCACACTGAAGTGTGTGAAGGCACCATCATTTAATATCGAGAGATCGAGCTGCGCCAAAAATGCTCAATGATGGCGCCTCGACCTGTTGCCACTGACCCACCCCACAGATGGTTATGGGCGTTAAAGTCGTCCAGTAACAAGAAAGATGGTGGCAATTGGGCTATCAGAGCAGCCAGGACATGCTGCGTGACATCACCATCCGGTGGAAGGTAAAGACTGCAGACGGTAATAGCCTGTGGCGTCCACACCTGAACAGCAACAGCCTCTAAAGGTGTTTGGAGAGGGACAGACTCGCTGTGAAGAGAGTTAAGGACATATATGCAGACGCCACCAGACACCCTTTCATAAGCTGCCCAGTTCTTATAATAACCCCGATAGCCATGGAGGGCGGGGGTTCGCATTGCCAGAAACCCAGTTTCCTGCAGAGCAATGCAGAGGAAAGGGTGAAGGCTGATAAGTTGGCGGAGCTCAGCTAGATGGTGGAAGAAACCGCTGCAGTTCCACTGGAGGTGAGAAAGGCGTGACGGGACTGGGAAGGCAGATTACGCCGCTGGGTCACCTGCTGCCTCGTTTGGAGCACCAGTGCAAATGCTATCCATTGTGTCTGAGGGACCGGCGAGATTGAGGTCCTCAGCGGACGCAAGAATCTCCACCTCATCCTCAGACGCAGAGCTTGTAGGTAGCGGGTGGAGTAGGAGCCATCACAGGTGCCTTGGTTTTATGGGGCTTCAATGTCGTTTTCTCTCGCTGTTCCTTTGGTTGCCGTCGTTGAGAGAGCTGATTGGTGTCAGTCTCCAGAACTGAAGATGATCGCGAAGCTCGACGACCAGTGACCTGTGGCTTCTTCAGCCACTGCTTGGTGTCTGCTGTGCCGCTGGAAGGAACCTGGGAAGGGAGCGACCCAAGGGATCCCTTCCGAGCGAGAGAAGCTGAAGAAAACTTATGCTTCTCCGGCTTAGAAGTGGGGACTGGTGTCCCTGGTAGCTTAGTTGGTGCTGCTACCGAGGTAGATGGTGTGGGAGCAACAGCAAGAGAAGGGGCCCCCATCATCAAGGGGGCAGGTGAGGTCCTCTGACGCTGAGAGCTGTCTGTGGTGCAGCTAAAGGAGCTGGAGCAGGAGTGACAGTGGAGGCATAAGATGACATCATGCACACGGGATGTAGCCGTTCAAATTTCTGCTTAGCCTCAGTGTAAGTTAGTCGGTCCAGGGTCTGGAAGTACAGCCGAAAGACATATGGCCGAACTTCCAGCACTTAAAGCACCGCATTGGGGCGGGGGAGGGGGATATAGGGCTTGGCGACACAATGGTAGACCATCACCTTGACCTTCCTGGTAATGTATCACCCTCAAAGGCCAAGATGAAGACACCGGTAGCAACCTGATTGTCCCTCAGACCCCAATGAACGCCCCAGACGAAATGAACACCTCCACGCTCTAAGTTGGCACGCAGGTCGTCATCGGACTGCAGAAGTAAGTCCCTATGGAAAATAACACCCTGTACCATATTTAAACTCTTATGTGATGTGATGGTAACGTTAACATCCCCCAACCTGCGCGACTGGGAGGAGGATGCTGTTTTTATCAAAACTGACCCAGAGCGCATTTTAGACAAGCCCTCCACCTCCCCAAACTTGTCCTCCAAATGCTCTACAAAGAACTGAGGCTTCATGGATACAAAGGATTCCCCATCAGCTCTGGTACAGACGAGGTACCTGGGCGAATACATGTCACTATCATTCGTTGCCTTTTGTTCCTCCCATGGTGTGGCCAGGGATGGGAACGATTTTGGGTCATAAACGTTAGCTTTAAAATGAGCCCTTGAATGCTTAGAGACTGCTGGTGGCTGGCCACCAACAAGAGATGATGTACCACACTTCATTGTGGGACATCCACCCTGATGCCACCTACTCTGACCAAGGGCCCTCCCCATGGGTGTCACCCAGCCACAGCAAGAGCCACCTGGCAGGATGGTCATTGCCGGGAGTCCTGATGCCCCAGAGAGATGGGCATCTACTCCTTGGCATACATGGGGAGTAAACAGCGCAGGCATCAGTAGAGCGATCCCTGTGTTGTAAGGGGGCTACAACCAACAGGGTACATGGCAGCCCCACCACAACGGACTGGCTGCCGTGCTGGATCTTAGGTGCAAAAATGTATAAGATCGTCGTCACAGCGAAAAGCAACACTGCACAGTGCAGCGTGGTAATCGCACCCAGGGACGTATCCTCGCCCAAGAGATGGAGAACGAGTGGGACACCATTGCAACGACGAGAAAGCCGGCTAAAGGTCTCAATGCATGACAGATACAGTGCACCATGTAAGGCGCCCTTCCTCAATTGGCTCGTTCTTCGGAACAATTTAGAAAGATGGAGGTCAAACCAGAGAGGGGACCATCATATAAGGCCGAAAAGGTTGAGACTCCTTTTAGTCACAATGTTGTTTGGACATGGAGAAGATACAGAGAGACAGGAACTGTCAATGACATGGCTCGCTCAGGCTGCCTAAGGGCTACTACTGCAGTGGATGACTACTACATATGGATTACGGCTCGGAGGAACCCTGACAGCAATGTCACCATGTTGAATAATGCTTTTCGTGCAGCCACAGGACATCATGTTATGACTCAAACTGTGTGCAGTAGGCTGCCTGATGCGCAACTTCAGTCCTAACATCCATGGCAAGGTCCATCTTTGCAACCATGACACCATGCAATGTGGTACAGCTGGGTCCAACAACATGTCGAATGGACCACTCAGGATTGGCATCATGTTCTCTTCACCGATATATGCCGTATATACCGTCAACCAGACAATTGTCAGAGACATGTTGGGAGGCAACCTGGTCAGGCTGAACATCTTAGTCACAGTGTCCAGTGAGTACAATAAGGTGGAGGCTGTTTTGGAGTGGCATTATGTGGGGCCGATGTATGCTACTGGTGGTCATAGAAGGTGCCATAATGCCTGTATAATATGTGAATGCCATCTTCCAACCAATAGTGGAACCATATAGGCAGTATTTTGGCGTTATTGCTCGACTAGAGTGGCCAACGTGTTCTCCAGACATGAACACTATCAAACACTCCTGGGATTGACTGAAAAGGGCTGTTTATGGATGATGTGACCCACCAACCACTTTAAGGGATCTATGCCAAATTGCTGTTGAGGAGTTTGACAATCTGGACTAACAGTTGCATGATGAACTTGTGGATAGTATGCAGTGATGAATACAGCCATGCGTCAATGCAAGAGGACATGCTACTGGGTATTAGAGGTAGTGGTGTGTACAGCAATCTGGACTATCACCTCTGAAGGTCTCACTGTATGGTGGTACAACATGTGATGTGTGGTTTTCATGAGCAATAAAAAGGGCAGAAATGACTTTATGTTGATCTCTATTTCAATATTCTGTACAGGTTCTGGATTTCTTGGAACTGAGGTGATGCAAAACTTTTTTTGAAATGTATTATAGGCCAATCTGGTGGGGCAGTATTCACCTGCTTGAAGGAACACCATATAAGTTGGAGACTTAGAAAAGGAAACTCTACCTTTGCAGACCAACCCCTTAATGAATACAACAATTACAAAAAGCAACATGAAGTCCCACACAAAATGTGCAAAAGGAGGAAGATAAACCATCTAGAAATGATGGAAATATAATAAACATATTGTTACTTGCCCAAACTTTGTACTAAATCATCAGGTACAGTTACCTTATTAACCTCTTCTAATTGCAAATATTACAAATAAACATAACCAGATGACTTTGTAAATCATCCATACCACTTACATTCCCCACATGTAACTTTATTTCAGTTACCACCATTTCACTTGCCCTATAATTTTACATCATATATTCGCTGTAATTTCAATTAGCTGTTTAGTATCACCATATACATCACTTGTTATATTTTACTTATTAAGACAATATTACCTCGCTTAGTCCTGTCCTTAAAAGTTGTTTACTACATTCTTCTCTTTTTCAGTTATTTTTCTTCATTGAACAATTGTTGTACTTTGTCATATACTTCATTAACTTAACATGTAATACAATTTAATCAAGCTAAATGTTTTACTTCACATTTTTATTCAAATAATTCTTTCCACTGTAGTCTTGTATTGAATGTTAATAATGGTCTTTTTTGACTGGCAAGTGAAAGACTCTTTCGATGCCTTAGTTTAAAATCTTTGATTTAACAAAATTCACAGTAGCACATATTTATTTTGGTACTTCATCATAGCCTAATACCCAAAACCTAGTTAGTTAAATAATAAATATTGTAGAATATTACATAGTTATCTTATATTTATCATTCATAATGTCACACATATAACATAAGAAAATGTGATATCTATCTTATCAGCATGCTTTCCTATATGTGCTTCATGATTTGTGTTTTATATCCAGAGTTTTATGTACGTTATATCTACTGACTGAATTTTTAATGACCAAAACTACTCACAGAGTAAATAAAATACAGATGATACTGTGTAAATGATGCGAAACAATGGTTGTAAAACATGTGACAGATTTGGTCCCAGCATCAACAAAATATATAAATTATTACCAATGCTGCATTTCAGTGATGGGATACAGCTTCGTTCTGGACATTACTTTCTGTAGGGATATTTTATATGCATTAAGGTAGACTGTTGCAGCATTATCTAGATTAATAATGTAGTGCTTTTGTGTTTTAACAGAAATAATGACTGACTTACAGTGAAATCAATTATGCTTAGGTCAACATGAGGAATCAGCTGTCTAGTAAATGTTTCTCTTGCACCTTCTTCCTCCTCAGCTGATTTACTTTCCTTGATACTGACAAATGATTCATCTTTCACTTCAAAATCTTGTATCTCTTCTTTATTTTCTTCTTCTGTCACATCTTTCAATCCCTCCTCACCTTCAATGACCTCTTCAACCACCACTTCAACCACCTCTTCAACCACATCTAACTCACCCTCACCCTCAGCCTTAGTACATTGTGCTTCTTCATCATCTCCCTCAAATCTTACTTTTGGTATGGACGATTCCTTTGATAAATTTATTGACTGTGTCGCAGATGTCTGTGGTAATTCCAGTTCATGAACAGAGGTAATTTCTTTGTTATTAGCTGTATCATCTTGTGAGGCTATTTGTTCACCACTCATTAAAACTGTGATAATGCAAGCTTTCTGCTGTAATTTAAATGGAGATTCTGGTTATTGTTTTCTTCTGTACCAATCAGGAAGTCATAACTGGAACAAAAGGTAACCAATTAAGTCCTAACACATGTAAACACGAACTAAGCTACTAAAGGGAGAATAATGAAAATACACAGATGGATCACTGTTATGAGATGTTGTGTCACAGCAAGTTGGAAGTATTTCATTTATTATGACTTCAACTAGTATCAATAACTAATTTTTTCCACTTTGGTCACTTCTCAAAGTTTGTATATTTTCTAAGTAGTGTATGTGTGGGAAGTATTCAAATATTACAAATAATCAATAAACTATTGACTAGATTCATTATTAAAGGTAATGTTTCTGATACATTTAATTTTGCTTGGAAATTAGTAACTTAGAAGATATTCGTAATTGAGGATTCTAGAACATAGCACAAAAAGAAAAATATTCTGATAATATATATTTCTAGGCATAGTGACACCACTAGTTACAAAGACTGGCAGTTCAAATTTTAAATAATGTGTTCCAAATTCTAACAATGGAAAATTCAGGATGGAATAATGACAATATTATGAAATGGACTGATTGCTACTCACCTTACAGTGGTGATACTGAGTCACTGACAGGCACAATTAATAGACTATTAAACAAGTGAACTTCCAGCAAAAGACCTTATTCTAAAGTAGACACAACATTCACACAAGCACAGGTCATACACACATGACCACAGTCTCTGGCCATCAAGGCCAGACTGTGAGCAACCGCATATGATGGGTGAAGCAATCTGGGTGATGGGGTTAAGGATGGGGAGGCCAGGATAGGGATGTGGAGGGGTAACAGGGTAGGGTTGGGTGATGGTAAAGTGCTACTTGGAGGAGCATGCAGGGATGTGGTAGGGACAGGATAGGCCAGCTAGGTCTGTCGCAAGGATAGGCAGAGTGGGGGATGGGAGATTGGAGGGGGGGGGGGGAGGAGGGGAAAGGAAGCTGAAAAGGAGAGAACTAAAGAGACTGTGGTGGGTGAGTTGATGGAACAGAAGGCTGTGCAGTGCCAGAGTGGGATCAGGGGAGGTGACAGGTGGGTGAAAGATGACTAATGAAGCTTGAGGCTAGGGGCTTACAGGAACATAGGATATATTGCAGGGGAGTTTCCACCTGTGCAGTTCAGAAAAGGTGGTTATGATATGAATGATCCAGATGGTGCAGGCTATGAAGCAGTCATTGAAGTGAGGAATGTTGTGCTGGGCAGAGTGCTCAGCAACTAGGTGGACCATCTGTCTTTTGGCCACAGTTTGTTGATGGTTATTCATGCAGACAGACAGCTTGTTGGTTGTTATGCTCTGTGGAATGCAGCACAGTGGTTGCTTTAGCTTGTAGATCACATGACTGCCTTTACAAGTAGCTCTGCCTTTGATGGGATAAGTGATGCTTGTTACTTAACTGAAGCAGATGGTGGTGGGAGGATATAAGGGACCAGTCTTGCCTTACAGGGTTATAAGCTATGGGGCAAGGGGTTGGGAGAAGGGGAGGA
The DNA here is from genome assembly GCF_023897955.1 of Schistocerca gregaria. Taxonomy (NCBI): domain Eukaryota; kingdom Metazoa; phylum Arthropoda; class Insecta; order Orthoptera; family Acrididae; genus Schistocerca; species Schistocerca gregaria. Next base: position 373,973,929 of record NC_064923.1, read on the forward strand.
ACCACTGAGCGAGGTGGTGCAGTGGTTAGCACACTGGACTCGCATTCGGGAGGACGACGGTTCAATCCCGTCTCCGGCCATCCTGATTTAGGTTTTCCGTGATTTCCCTAAATCGCTTCAGGCAAATGCCGGAATTGTTTCTTTTGAAAGGGCACAGCCGATTTCCTTCCCAATCCTTCCCTAACCCGAGCTTGCGCTCCGTCTCTAATGACCTCGTTGTCGACGGGACGTTAAAAACACTAACCACCAAGGGGAGGAGTAAGGATGGGTCTAAAATATGGTGGGCAGCAGAATACAACGTTGGGATTGTAATTTTGATCTCTGATGGCCTCAATGAGACCCTTGGTACAGCTGAAGATGGAGTGCTCGTCACTACTGATGAAGCTGTATGGAAGGGTCTTCCTGATATGGAATGAGACACAGGTGTCGAAGTGCTGGTTGTTGATATGTTTGATATGGACAGAGGTACTAATGTAGCCATATTTTGAGGTCAAGGTGTGTGCTCAACTTCGATCCACATCATGATATCATCAGTAAATCTGAAACAGTTGAGACATTTGGCCTTCAGGGTGGTTAGGTAGAATTCCTCTTGATGTCCCATGAATAGTTTAGCATAGGATGATGCCATGCAGGTGCCAATTGCTGTACCAAAGATTCATTTGTAGTTAAAGCCTTCAAAAGTGAAGTGACTGTGGGTGAGGTTATAGTTAGTCATGGTTATCAGAAATAACGCTGTAGGTTTGGAATTCCTCACCAGCATAGTGCTGCAAAACCATGTAAATAAGGCCCAAACATCCTCAAAATACCTCCTCTGCAGCCATAAAATTCTACAGCTCTGCAATCCCAAATTTCTGTATACCATCTCTCACATTGCAACTCTTGCCCTTCGGGAACTATGGCAGCATGCACAGCACCACCTCAAAATACTCTTCAACCTGTTCAATGCCTACTCCTACCTTGCATTACCTCTGTCCATCACTTCAACAACAGCCTCCAAACCTCACCCACATCCCCTGATAGCTGACAAATCCTGAGTCACAGACTTACTACATTTACCACAAACTCAGAGATTCCCTCCCATCACCATACATAACTGAGAATCTAAATATACTTGAAACAGTCATGAACCTTCCCTTCAAAAGCCGTTATCCCAATAAAGTATCAGTCCTTTCAAAAGGCCTTACTTTCGTACCACTCCCAAATTCAGTCACACTGGACTTGTTAAAGATCTTCCCTACTTCTCTCAGACCCTATAGTGGCAACAGTTTTTTTGCCACTAACCCTACCACTGGATGTTTTTACTGGCCATCTAATTCTGATGTGACAGTTCTATAGTCATTCAATGAAAGTCTATGGTCAATAGTGTGTAAATACCCAAATCGTGCAATACTAGTGGGAGCTGACTTTCATCCTGACAAGTATAGACTAGGATGTCTATGGATTCAATGCAGGGGTTACAGACAGACTGTCATGCGAAATACTTTTGAACATATTTTCTGAAAATTGCCTGGAGCAGCTATCTTGGCAGCCCACATGCAATAGGCATATCTTAAACCTTGTAGCTACAAATAGGCCAGACCTTAACAACAATGTCAGTATAGAAACAGGGATTAGCAATAATGATGTCGTTATAGCAACTATGATTATGAAAGTTAATAAATCATTCAAGAAAACTAGGAGAGTGTTTCTGCTAGATAGAGCAGATAAGCAGTTATTAACATCTCACTTAGATAGGAAATTGGCATCACTTAGTTCCAGTAAGATAGATGCAGAGGAATTATGGGCAAAGTTGAAGAAGATTGTGAATTGTGGTATAGAGAGTTATGTACCTAGTAAGTTGATAAAGGATGGAAAAGACCCACCATGGTTTAATAACAAAATTTGACAGATGTTGAGAAAGAAGAGGCTGTTGTATCCTCAGTTGAAAAGGGAATGCATAAAAGACAACATGAAAAGGGTATTAGAGATTCACGTGTCTACGAAAAGAGCTATGCGTGAAGCATACAACTACCACCATCACACCTTAGCAAAAGATCTGGTGGAGAACCTGAGAAAATTCTGGTCATATGTAAGACTGTTAAGTGGGTCTAATGCTTCCAATCAGTCCCTTTTCGACCAGTCTGGTGTGGCAGTTAAAGATAGCAAAAAGAAAGCTGAATTTTTAAATTTCAAGCTCAAGAAATCGTTCACACAGGAAAGGAGAATTGTACAAACATACTGTCATTTGACCATTGGACTGACTCCACCTGGTGTAGAGAAACAGCTGAAAAATTTAAAAGCAAATAAATCACCAGGTCTGCACTGTATTCCAGTTTGATTTTACAAGGAGTACTCTACAACATTGGCCCCTTACCTAGCGTGCATTTATCATGAATCTTTCGCTAAAGTCCCAAGCAACAGGAAAAAAGTGCAGGTGATTCCAGTACATAAGAAAGGTAAAAGAATGGACCCACAAAATTATAGACCAATATCCTTAACATTTGTTTGCTGCAGAATTCTTGAATACATTCTCAGTTCTAATATAATAAACTTTCTGAGAAGCTTATTTCCATGAATCAGCATAGTTTTAGACAGCATCACCCATGTGAAACTCCTCTAGTCCTTTTCTCACATGACAACTGAGAACTATGGATGAAGGGCAACAGGCAGACTCCATATTTCAAGATTTCCAAAAAGCAATTGGCATGGTGCCCATTGCATGCTGTTTCTGAAGGTATGGAGCACATGAAATAGGTTCACAGATTTGTGAGTGGCTCAAAGACTTCTTAAGTAATGGAAGCTGTTAGGAGTATATTGTTCTTGACAGCTAGTGTTCATCACAGACAAGTGCCCCAGGGAAGTGTAATAGAACCACTGTTGTTCTCTATATACATAAATGATTTGGCAGATAGGGTGGACAACAATATGCAGTTATTAGTGGATGATGCCGTGGTGTACAGTAAGGTGTTGAAGATGAGTGACTGTAGAAGATACTAGATGACATAGACAACATTTCCAATTGATGTAATGAATGGCAGCTAGCCCTAAATGTGGAAAAATGTGAGTTAATGCAGATGAGTAGGAAGATCAAAATTGGAATGTTTAGACACAGTATTACTAGTGTCCTGCTTGACACAGTCAATTCATTTAAATATCTGGGCATAACACTGCAAAGCAATATGAGGTAGACGAGCACGTGAGAATTGTGGTAGGGAAGGTGAATGGCTGACTTCTGTTTATTGGGAGTATTTTAGGAAAGGGTGGTTCTCCTGTAAAGGAGCATGCCACATCAGATTGAAAGAAGACACCAAAGCAATTCAAAGATGAGCTACTAGATTTGTTTCTGGTAGGTTCAAACAACATGTAAGTGTTACGGAGATGCTACAGGAACTCAAAAGGGAATTCCTGGAGGCAAGGCACCATTCTTTTTGAGAAACGCTATTGAGAAAATTTATAGAACCGGCATTTGAAGCTAACAGCTGAATGATTCTACTGCTGCCAACATACATTGTGTGTAAGGACCATGAAGATAAAATACAAGAAATTTTTCACCTTGTTCTATTTGCAAGTGGAACAGGAAGGGAAATGCCAAGTAGTGGTACAGGGTATCCTCTGCCATGCACTGTATGGTGGCTTATGGAGTATCTATATAAATGTAGATGTAGATTTAGATTCAGACTCACCTGAAAACCAATACTGAACATTGCCTGACCCAATTAACTCCTCCATCCAACCATAATCCATTGCCACTGCCCCCAAATCACTTCTTGTTAACATTTCAGAATTTCTTAACATCAAACTGTGCCTCACCATCATTCTCCAAATCCCTCAACATGCAAGCTAACCTTACATCAACAGAAAGAACTGCAATCTGTCACCTAAAAACTGACCCTTAATTTATAATCCTACCTGCTAACAAAGGCTCCACCACTGTGGATTTGAACCACAGGGTTTACGTGGCAAAAGTGACTCCATTCCAGAAATCCAACATGACCTCCAGTTACTCCTCAAACCCTTAGGCCCATCTCAAAACATCTCCCCTGAGTCTATTTGTCTTATCACTCCTACCACTCCCCAAACCCCTAACCTACTACATGCTTCCTAAAGTCTATAAACCCAACCACACAGAACACCCTATTGTGGCCGATTACCGTGCCTCCACTGAGGGAATCTCTGCTCTCATAGACCAACAACTCCAGCCTATAAACCACAACTTCCAATCCTATATAAAAGACACCAAAAAAATTCTCCGAACACTCTCCACACTTCCTATTACTTTACTATATGGTGCCCTGCTCATCACTATTGATGTCACCTCATTCACTGATGACATGTTTGTGATCTGGATTGAAGGTGAGGACGTTCTATCCACATTCCTCCAGAACCTCAACACCTACTCCCCATTTGCTCCTCTGATTCTCATGAACACAAGAAACCCACCTTCCTCAATGTTGAACTCCATCTCAAAAATGGCTACATCAGTACCTCTGTCCATATAAAACCTATCAACCATTAATAAGAATAAAATGTTCTCAGTTTTCAAGCCGCATCAGTTCGAATAAAATCCTCCAGCTTTTGATGACCATCTCCGCCATCGTCGTCAGAAGTTCACTGACTGCCGGGGATGCTACAGTTTCTCGCTTATATAGGCATGATGACATCATCAGCAGCCGATCAGATACACCCAATGTGGTGAGTGCACGTAAGTTGACCTGGGCAGCTAGCGGAGCTACTGCCTGTGGCAGCACTGGTGACGTCAAGTGGCGCCAGGGGCAGGTACAACATTTAGAACTGTCACTCTCGTGTGCGCACGCCACATTGGGTCTATCTGATTGGCTGCTGATTATGTCATCATGCCTATATAAGCTTAGCAGCCCTGGCAGTCAGTGAACTCCTGATGATGGTGGAGATGGGCATCGAAAGCTCAAGGATTTTATTCAAATTGATGTGGCTTGAAAACTGAGAACGTTTTGTTCATGTATGCTGTCATGAAGGACTCCAAGGACACAACCACCAACACTTTGACAGTGTCATCCCATTCCATACCAGGAAGACCCTTCCATTCAGACTAGCCACCCATGGCTGTCACATCTGTAGTGTCGAGCAGTCTCTCTCGCAGTCTCTCTCCAAATATACCAGGGACTCATTGTGGGCTTCACACACCATGAAACTACTGTCCCAATCCTGTACAGAATCAGATGTCCTGTGCCTTATCTCTCCAGTCGCCCTGCACTTCCTCATGTCCCACCATTGGCCACAAAGGAGCATGCCCCTCATGAATCAGTACCAACCACAGTGGTATTCCAACACTCACTGAAGCTGCACAATATCCTTGTCCATACCTACTGCACCCCTGCTCCCAACCCCTTGCCTCATGGTTCATATCCCTATAACAGACCTAGATGCAAGGCAGGTCCCATAGATCCTCCCACCACCACCTACTCCAGTTGAGTGATAACCATCACCTTTCCCATCACAGGCAGGGCTTCCAGTGAAAGTAGTCATGTGATCTACAACCTAAGCTGCAACCACTGTACTGCATTCTATGTGAGCATAACAGCCAGCAAGCTGTCTGTCTGCATGAATTGCCATTGACAAACAGTGGCCAAGAGATAGATAGACCACCAGTTGCTGAGCATGCTAACCAACACAATGACTGCTTCACAGCCAGCAGCATATTCACATTAAACCTACCAACAAATAACAGTAATTACAATTTGACAGTTGCTATCCTTCCCATATCTAAGGTTTGTTCCCATATATCATGATCTGAAATTAGGTCCATTCTGTCCAACATTTTGCCTACAGCACCTAGAATAGCTTTTTGTCATCCTCCCAACCTCTGCAATTTCCTTGTCAGACTCTATGCTCCTCCTGCACCCATCTCCCAGCTCTATGGCTTTAACTCCTGTTATTGCCCCCACTGTAAGACTTGCCCTATGCACCCTCCTACCACCACTTATGCCAGCCCTGTAATTGGCAAAACATACATCATTAAAGAGAGAGCCACCTATGAAACAACATGTGCCATATACTAGCTGCTATCTAAACACTGTTCAGCCTTTTGCATCGGCGTAACCACCGCCAAGTTATCAGTTAGGAAGAATAAGCATAGACATTGGATGTATACTGGCAACTCACAATATCTTGTTGCAGAGCATGCTTTATAATGTGACAGTTGTGACCTCAGTGCCTGTTCCATCATACATGCCATCTATATTTTCCCCCAGGCACCAGTTTCTAAGAACTCTGAGGTGGGAACTTGCACTACAACATGTCCTTGATTCTCGCCACCCACCTGGTTTTAATTTATGTCAATTTCTTGGGTCTCAGAATTTCTTTACAGTAACTATTTCTTTCTTTGCTCCCTTTTAGTTTTCTGCATATTTTATTTTATGATCTGTCTATTTTTCGCTGCCCTCCTACCACCTGTACCACATACAAGGTACTTAGCTTTTTGCTCTTGTTGACTTATGCATGATGTTTTGGCAGTAATCTCTGTCTTGCATGTTACCCTATTTTCCAGCTTTAAGCTCTAGGTCTTCAAATCTCACCTGGTGCAGTCCCAACAATCAGTCTTTCCTTCTCATCCTGTCTGGTAAGTCTTTGCTGACCCAGGGTTCTGGGCAACTTTTCTGAATTCTATCCCTTTTCCTGAACCTCATCAGTGCTTTTCCTTCACCCATCTTCCACTGTAACACTTCTGCCAGAAGAAGAAGCCACTGACTCTGAAAGCTAGCAAACTTTAAAAACTTTTATATGTGTGTTCTTCTGCCAAAGCTTGGTGAGTAAATATATACATGCAATACATAAAGGGGAAATATTGTTACCAAAAATCTTAAAATGTACCTTCCCAATTTAATTAGAATGTGTATACTTTACTGTAATAAATTTTCAGACACATATATACTACATACTTTTCAGTACACACTAGTGAGCCAAAACATTATGACCACTTGCTTAATAGCTTGTTTGTCTGTCTTTGGAATGAAATACACCACTGATTCTGTTTATCAAGTGTCTGATAGTTTGTTTGTAAGTTTGTGGAGGTGTGTGCACTAGATATCTATGTGTAAGTAATGTAATTTGTATAAATAATGTGGCACTGATTTTCGTACGCAGTTATGGTGCCCAATAGCGACACAGATGGGTTCCATAGAATTCATATTAGGAGAAAATGGCCACTAAAACATCTATGTGAGTTCAATATAGTTGGTTCTAGCTCAAAGTAATGGACAGTTACACTTCTGAAATATGGCATTGCTGTCAGGAAAGACATAAAGCGTGAAGAGATGCATGTGGTTTGCAGCTGTCAGCACGAATTCAATTACTACCACAGGTCACATTTAAGCACTGAAGAGTGTCTCCCATAGCATAATACTACTCCCACAAGCCTGTATCCACAGTGGCCTATGTGTTTCGAGCCGCCGCTTATCTTGATAACAGTGTCTGTGGTGACAACCATTGTGCAGCAAAAATGTGAGTCACCTGAAGAGGCAACACATTTCCACATGCCCGCAGCACCACGAGGCAGCATTCAATGTCATTTTTTTTAGTGGGCAGAGGTCATAACAATTTGGCTAATCTGTGTATAAGTATGCATATAAAATACACAATAGCAAATCACTGTTATCAAGAATAATGTTGTTTTTATGTCTTACTGATTTATGATTGGAATACTACTATAAAATCTGAATTTACAACAACAGTTAACAAGGTTAAAGGCCGGAGAGAGGGGGTAAGAAGAAAGGGACAGAGGGATGGGAGGAAATGTACATAGGAAATGGGAAGGGCGAGATGGATAGAGAGAGGGGGCAGGAGTGATGGGCTGAGAGAGGAGAGAGAGGGGGCAGGGGGAGATGGATAGAGGGGGGAGAAGTAGATGGACAGAGAGAGGTGGGGGGAGATGATGGATTGAGAGAGGGAAAGAAAGAGGAAGTGATGGACAAAGAAAGGGGGAGTTTGGGCAGAATGGACATAGACAGGGGAGAGAAGGAGGTTAAGATGTATATGCAGTCCCCATATATATTGCAAACATGTGCTTTCTCTTTCTTTTCCATTTAAGTGCTGTGGCTGGATACAGCTAGTTGTAGGAAAAGAGGAAAAGAGAGAGAGAGAGAGAGAGAGGAAAGATTCATTATATCTACATAACATAAGAGCAAAAAACTAATACCCAAGGTACATTTTGCAACCTGTCTCAATTACGTTGTCAATAGTTCTGGAGGCAGCAGTACATGGAGGTTTAGGTTTTGTTCTGGGGAACATCATTGTGAATAAGTACTCCATGAAAAACTATTAATAACATGGCAGGTGGCATATTGTTTAAAATTTCTTTAATGGTACTGATGTTTTAATTTTTTTAAATAATTTCTGTGTTATTTTCATAAGGAATACTCAGTAGATTTTATAATTACATTCATTAGACTAATGCAATATGACTTCTGGACTATTTCAAAGACTTCAAAAAAGATTTTAAGCATTTTAATGTGGTGGGATTTGGGGTGAGATTCATAGATGGAAGATGATGCTGATGTATTAAAACAAGAAAAATATTTGGTAGAAGTAATGATCAAGTATACTAAAGGAATGTAGAACAAGACAAAAAATAATTAGTTGCAATTATGTTCATTAGCCAAAATGTATGTGAGATGCAGGCTGACATCTTCAAGGGCATTATATTTATGATGATGCATAGCTGTTAGAGGATGACACATAGGAGTCTGGTATTGCAGTTTAAAGGCAGGCACTAGCAGGATGTCATGATGGCAGAACAGCAAATGTCAGATGAGCAGTTTGGTGAAGATGTTGAAACAGGCATTGGTGGAGAAAATCTGTTTGTTCTGCTGTTAATCTGGTTCATTAGTTTTTGAGACATAAATCTTCATTTCTTCTGAAATGCTGAACTGTCTACCTTTTTCCTTTAGTTGTAAGATCTTTAACCAGTTTTGAATGAAGCTGATGTTATGATTTACCTTTGCAAAATGTGTGCCTGAAGCAATTTTATTTCTTTGATAGGAGTGTTCTTTTACTGGATTTTCTGCTTGTCTAGCTTATAAATTTCAAATTACAGTGATACCATGAAATAAATAAATCCTTGAGCATTTATACTTGTTCTGTTTTTTTTCCAGTTATTTATGCCATAAAACAAAGCAAGAAGGAATAACACCATCTACATTCTATACAGAAGAAACAATTATGCAGCAAGTTTCTCATGTAGAAATCACATCTGAACATTGTTTGTGAGATCATGATTCTGATTCAGAACTTACATTTCAATGTTGCTTGTTTGTGATTAGCTTGTATTATGTCCCATGTGGGGAAGAGGAATATCAACCAAATGTGCCAAAATTTGACAGCAGTAAGACTGTGGCCTACTAACACTGTTGTTGATCATTCTGTGATGTTGCTGCTCATGTTCGTCAGGATGGCATGTGAATATTGAAATGATGGGCTCAGGAGGCCATACTCAATGGCATACAGGTTCAGTGCCAGGGAGGACAGACACACTGTTCATGCAGCAGTGTAGGATCGTACAGCAATGTCAAATACCTAGATTCAGGAAATGGACATTTTTGCAGCAAGACATGTGGATGACATCAACTGAGCAGAGAGCAGGGAGATGAGATGGACAGTGAGCAGTGAGAGGGAAGGGGATGAGATGGGACAGCTAAAGGGAGGAGGAGGAGGAGATGGACAGACAGATAAAGGGGAAGGAGGGGATAGACAGAGAGAGAGGAGAGAGGGGGGCAAAGGCTGAGACGGAGAGAGACAGGTGAAAGGATGAATTGGATCAAGAGACTGGGGGAGAAAGAGGTGGACTGAAAGACTGGGGGAGAAACAGTTGGTCAGAGAGACTGACAGAGAAACACCTGGACAGAGAGAGGGGGAAGAGGAGATGTGTGCAATGTATATGTCAAATACATATGCGAGTGAAGCTGAGGGGGAAAGGTTAATGGAGTATAAATTCCTTGTCAGCTAAACCTATTTGTAATAATATGGCAGCATGTATAAATTAATTAACTTTCCAGTTGTTTATACCAATGCATCAGGATGATATGTCAAGTATGATTGTATAAATAATTTGAGGGTGAATAAACAAACCAATTGATAATGGATAGTTCTATACTATAAACTATGGCTTCATCTGGTAGCACAGAGAAAACATCTGAACATCCAAAAGATTTCTTGTCATCAGTCCTATCCATGTATGTAGTAATAAAATTTGGTTCTGTCTATATTATTTTAAAAGGGTATGGTAAAATTGTGGTGGAACTACTTTCTTTTTTTGAAATTGGCGACATCAAAATAGCTCTAGATCTCCTAAGAAGCATAAAACAATTATATTTATCATGAATATTTAAGAAAGATAGCTCTTTGCATCAATCCCAAAGGGCATCACTGTTCACAATGGTTTATTAAACCCCTGTTCCATGGATGCAAAGCAATATTGTTGTGTACAGTTGCGTAATGTACTAAATAATTTCTACACTATATGATACTCATGTGGCCTTGTAATTTATTTAATAGACAATATATACAATGATGAAAATAACCACAACACCAAAAATTAATTAATGTAGCGTAATGAAATTTTGGGAATACATTTGCGTAAGTAAAATATTTAAGTGATTAACATCACAAGATCATAGGTTAATATAAGTGCAAGATAAACCATTGAAAATGTAAACATGCAGGTACATTAATAACCAGTGTAACTATCAGAATGTAGAATGCAAGCAAACACGCATGCATTGTGTTATACTGGTGCCGGATGCCAGTTTGTGTGATGGAGCTCCATTCCTGTTGCACTTGGTCAGTCAATACAGGGACTGGTGGTGTCATCCTATGATGCCCCATATGTTATCAATTGGAGGCAGAAGGAAACATATTATATACCTTGGTGGCAAACAGACCTGATCTTTTTTGAGGAAGTTAATCTAGAAGAAGGTATTAACAACCATAATGTTTTTGTGGCTTCTATGTCAGTGGAAGCTGCAAAAAAAACCAAAGATACAGCATAGAGTTTTTTTGTTTGGGAAAGCAAATAAAAGTGTCATTAATGAATATCTTCATAGTCAGCTCCAAGCATTCACTACGGGACACAAAGATATTGAGCATCTTTGGTCGGGATTTAATGGTATTATCCACCAAGTGCTAAAGAAGTATGTGCCTAGCAAAAATACAGGGGAGGCGAAGAATCTGCCTTGGTACAAAAAACATATTAGGAAGTTGCTGAGAAAGCAGAGAATTCTGCACAATCATTTTAAACATAGTCACTACCCTGCCGACAAACAGAAATTATGCAAAGTGAAAGCAACTAACGAATTTGAAAGCAACATTTTATCTGCAGATTCTAAAAATAACCCCAAAAAATTTTGGTTGCATGTAAAATCTATGAACGCTACAAATAATTCAATACCTTCTCTTGCTGACATGGATAATGTAACTGATGATGGTAAACAGAAGGTCAAAATTCTAAATCTAGATTTAAAAAACTCATTTACAGTAGAGGACTGCAGCACCATACCCCCTTTCAATTATCGAACAAATTCAAGAATGGCTGACATAGTGTTTAGTGTATCTGGGATTGTAAAACAGTTAAGACCCATAGATGCCAGGAAGGCATCTGTTCCAGACAGTATCCCTGTAAGATTATATGTTGACTACGCTACAAATATAGTACCATTCTTATCCATCATCTATCACAGATCATTGGAACAGCAAAAGTTCCATGAGACTGGAAGAAGCCCCAGGTCATAGCAATCTATAAAAAGGGTAGAAAACCGGATGCACATAATTACCGCCCAATTTTACTGACATCGATTTGTTGTAGAATCGTGAAACACATTTTGTGTTCAGACATAATGACCTTTCTAGACTCTGAGGAGTTCATCTGCAGAAACCAGCATGGTTTTAGGGAACAGCAGTCATGCAAGACACAGCTGGCACACTTTGTGCATGATATACAACAGTCTCTACATACCAGCTCCCAGGTTGATGCCATATTTCTCATCTTTCGAAAGGCATTTGACCCAGTTTCACACTGTCACGTGCTCCAAAACTGCACGCTTACAATCTGATGACATATGTTGTTGGATAGAAAGTTTTCTAACAGATGGGGAGCAGTATGTCGTCCTGAACAGGCTGACTTCAACAGAAACAAGCGTAATTTCAGGTGTGTCCCAAGGCAGCGTAATAGGTCCACTGCTTATTACGATTTACATAAACAATCTGGTTGATGTTATTGACAGTGGAATTAGACTGTTTGCCGGTGATGCTGTAGTCTACAGGAAAGTAGTATCACACAAAAGTTGTGAACAAATCAATGAGAATTTGAGTTGTGAACAAATCAATAAGAATTTGCAGAAAATGAATGCATGGTGTAATGACTGGCAGTTATCTCTCAATATTAGTAAGTGTAACCTACGGCATATAACAAGGCAAAAATCCCCATTAATGTACAAGTACAAAATAAATGCCCAGTCTTTGGAAGCGGCAGCATCTGTCAAGTATTTGGGTGCGACTATTCGAAATGATCTCAAATGGAATGATCAGATCATACAGGTAACGGGTAAAGCGAACTCTAGATTGCAGTTTATTGGTAGTATCCTGAAGCAATGCAGTCTTTCAACAAAGGAAATAGCTTACAATATGTTAGTTCGTCCAGTCTTAGAGTATTGTTCGTCTGCATGGGACCCTTACCAGTTGGATCTGATTCAAGAGATTGAGAAGGTCCAAAGAAGTGCTGTAAGATTTGTGACTGGTACATTTAGCCATCATGAGAGCATTCCAAATATCATAGAAAGTTTGAAGTGGGACACACTTGCAGATAGACGGTGCGCTAAACATAAGGGGCTGCTCACTAAATTCTGAAATATGATCTTCACCGAGGATGCAGAGCATATATTATTACCACCAACTTTCAAATCATGTAATGATCACCATTCAAGGATAAGGGAAATTACAGCTCGTACTGAGGCATTCAGACAGTTGTTTTTCCTTTGTGCAATCCGAAGTGGAACAGAGGGGGGGGGGGGGGGGGGGGGAAATATGACTTTAGCGCAAATTGTGCCCTCCACCACAAACTGCTTGGTAGCTAGCAGAGTATATATATGTAGATTTAGATGTAGGTGTAAATTTCAATTTTTCATGTCTGATGAATAACCATTAACATAAGTGAGTATAATCTGCATTTTCAAAAAAGAGAAAGGTTGGCCTTCAGTTTTAAAGAATATAACACCAGATGTAACTTTGTGCTTAGTTTTATGTGTTGTTGTTGTTGTTGTCTTCAGTCCTGAGACTGGTTTGATGCAGCTCTCCATGCTACTCTATCCTGTGCAAGTTTCTTCATCTCCCAGTAGTTACTGCAACCTACATCCTTCTGAATCTGTTTAGTGTATTCATCTCTTGGTCTCCCTCTACGATTTATACCCTCCACACTCTCCTCCAGTACTAAATTGGTGATCCCTTGGTGCCTCAGAACATGTCCTACCAACCAGTCCCTTGTTCTTGTCAAGTTGTGCCACGAACTCCTCTTCTCCCCAATTCTATCCAATACCTCTTCATTAGTTATGTGATCTACCCATCTAATCTTCAGCATTCTTCTGCAGCACCACATTTCAAAAGCTTCTATTCTCTTCTTGTCCAATCTATTTATCGTCCATGTTTCACTTCCATACATGGCTACACTCCATACAAATACTTTCATAAATGACTTCCTGACACTTAAATCTATACTTGATGTTAACAAATTTCTCTTCTTCAGAAATGCTTTCCTTGCCATTGCCAGTCTACATTTTATATCCTCTCTACTTCGACCATCATCAGTTATTTTGCTCCCCAAATAGCAAAACTCCTTTACTACTTTAAGTGTCTCATTTCCTAATCTAATTCCCTTAGCATCACCCGACTTAATTCGACTACATTCCATTATCCTCGTTTTGCTTTTGTTGATGTTCATCTTATATCCTCCTTTCAAGACACTGTCCATTCCGTTCAACTGCTCTTCCAAGTCCTTTGCTGTCTCTGACAGAATTACAATGTCATCGGAGAACATCAACGTTTTTATTTCTTCTCCATGGATTTTAATACCTACTCTGAATTATTGTTTTATTTCCTCTACTGCTTGCTCAATATACAGATTGAATAACATCGGGGACAGGCTACAACCCTGTCTCACTCCCTACCCAACCGCTGCTTCCCTTTCATGCCCCTCGACTCTTACAACTGCCATCTGGTTTCTGTACAAATTGTAAATAGCCTTTCGCTCCCTGTATTTTACCCCTGCCACCTTTAGAATTTGAAAGAGAGTATTCCAGTCAACATTTTCAAAAGCTTTCTCTAAGTCTACAAATGCTATAAACGTAGGTTTGCCTTTCCTTAATCTTTCTTCTAAGATAAGTCTTAAGGTCAGTATTGCCTCACATGTTCCAACATTTCTGCGGAATCCAAACTGATCTTCGCCAAGGCCGGCTTCTACCAGTTTTGCCATTTGTCTGTAATGAATTCGCGTTAGTAGTTTGCAGCTGTGACTTATTAAACTGATAGTTTGGTAATTTTCACATCTGTCAACACCTGCTTTCTTTGGGATTGGAATTATTATATTCCTCTTGAAGTCTGAGGGTATGTCGCCTGTCTCATACATCTTGCTCACCAGATGGTAGAGTTTTGTCAGGACTGGCTCTCCCAAGGCTGTCAGTAGTTCCAATGGAATGTTGTCTACTCCTGGGGCCTTGTTTTGACTCAGGTCTTTCAGTGTTCTGTCAAACTCTTCACGCAGTATTGTATCTCCCATTTAATCTTCATCTACATCCTCTTCCATTTCCATAATATTGTCCTGAAGTACATCGCCCTTGTATAGACCCTCTATATATACTCCTTCCACCTTTCTGCTTTCCCTTCTTTGCTTAGAACTGGGTTTCCATTTGAGCTCTTGATATTCATACAAGTGGCTCTCTTTTCTCCAAAGGTCTCTTTAATTTTCCTGTAGGCAGTATCTATCTTACCCCTAGTGAGATAAGCCTCTACATTCTTACATTTGTCCTCTAGCCATCCCTGCTTAGCCATTTTGCACTTCCTGTCAATTTGATTTTTGAGATGTTTGTATTCCTTTTTGCTTGCTTCATTTACTGCATTTTTATATTTTCTCCTTTCATCAATTAAATTCAATATTTCTTCTGTTACCCAAGGATTTCTATCAGCCCTCATCTTTTTACCTACTTGATCCTCTGCTGCCTTGACTACTTCATCCCTCAGAGCTACCCATTCTTCTTATACTGTAGTTATTTCCCCCATTCCTGTCAATTGTTCCCTTATGCTCTCCCTGAAACTCTGCACAACCTCTGGTTTATTCAGTTTATCCATGTCCTGTCTCCTTAAATTCCCACCTTTTTGCAGTTTCTTCAGTTTTAATCTACAGTTCATAACCAATAGATTGTGGTCAGAGTCCACATCTGCCCCTGGAAATGTCTTACAATTTAGAACCTGGTTCCTAAATCTCTGTCTTACCATTATATAATCTATCTGATACCTTCATGTAATTGATTTTATAATTTATTTCGACTAATCCTAATTGGTATCTTTTGTCATAGGTTGAAATCAGTAACTGTTTTGTAACTTAAATTCTCTTGTTGACAAATAAACAAATAAAAATTGTGTACAAAAATCAAACAATGGAAAATCCAGGATGGAATGTAACAATGTTAGAGAAGGAAAGTTGCTACTCCCCATATAATGGAGATGCTGAGTCACAATAGGCATGACAAAAAGATTCACACAATTATAACTTTCAGCCATTAAGGCCTTTGTCAGCAATACACACACACACACACACACACACACACACACACACACACACAAACACACACATACACACACACACACACTCATGCAAACGCAACTTTCACACATGTGTGCAGTCTCGCACAACTGCAGTGTGGTTTCAGTTGTATGAGACAGCAGACGTGTGTGCAAGTTGCTGACAAAGACCTTAATGACCGAAAACCGTAATTGTGTGAATTGTTTTGTTGTGCCTATAACAACTCAGCATCTCCGCTGTACGATGAGTAGCAACTTTCCTGCTCTAACATTGTTAAAAATTGTGTACTAATTATGTACATTTGGGAGACGAAACAGTAGCATTCTTAAAGGATATATTTGGCTCTATTCAAAACATGTTAGCAAAACCAGCCCATAATTAATTCCAAAGTAGTTAACAGTTTTGTCAAAAGTGTTGTTTACGTAACTATATCTGTTAATTTCATCATTTAAACAAATAACTCAGCTTAACCCTTGCAGTAGAAGAAACTGTTAAAAATAACCAATTTTTCAGTGTATTCAGTTAATTTAATGAGTTAAGTTTTAATTGTAATTTCTGTAAATTTAACTTTGAACAATGTGTAGTTTCAGCATCTATTATTGTGAGGATACAAAAGGGCCTGATTTTTGGTCCCGAGACAGTCAGTCCACGGTTGAGTTTCAGATGAGAAACCTGTGTTGGTTAGATCAATAGCAATGCGTCAACTGTGAAATAAGTGTAACACAATTAGGCTGTGTGTTAAAACAATGACAATGTCTCTTTCCATACATACTTTTTTATTCTTCAAGAAATGTGAACTATGTGGTTAGGCTTTTAGTGCTTATAGATGTTCACAGGAAACTATTGTAGCAGTATGTGGATGTTCAACTGCAACCTATTAATGAGGCTTATCGAAAGTTAAGCAATGGTGCACCAGCCATATAGCTGTGTATTACTGGGGGGTTGTGAACAGTGAAAGTCAAACACTGTGAAACACAAATGTGCACCTGTTGGCTAAATCACTGAATCAGTATTGTACTTCCGCAACCCATTTTTCAGCCAGTGTAGCAATGCACTATGTCAACACTGAGGACAATCAATGAAGAAACAAAGTAGGTGAACCACCACATATGGTGCCCCAACTTGAGAACTATTGTGCGTGGGCACAATAAACTAGAACGCAAAAACTTTGACAGTGAAGTGTCAACTCAAGCAGTTTACGGGTTTAAATGGTAGACATCCTACAGCCAATCTTTGCTGGAGTTTCATGGCCACAGTAGGACAATCAGCAAGCAGGTTCTATGGAAGCAGCCATTGAGTACAGGACACAGCTGACTGAGATGAACAAGACACCTTGCCAAGAGAATTACAATTTGCTGCAGCCTTGCAGATCCAGTTGACAACAGTAACAGCAGCAGCAGAAGAAGAGTAAATGATCATAAGGTGATTTCATAGCAAAAGCTGTTTCATATTAAGTGAAAAATAATGAGTGGCCTTAACAAACAAGTTATTAAATGAACAGAATGACATAAGTGGGACTGGTTCTGTAGACGGTTGTAGTTATAAATCAGACATGAATTTAACTTTGGAGGATGGGGATGAAAGTCCTATTGTAAAGTGCGAAATGGATGGGAACATTATTGAAATGGATGAAGTCATTAAGGTTAAGGATGAGGAATCTAGTAGTGAAAGTCAGCTAGAGCAAAAGCGTATGGCAGTGAGAATAGTGGAAGCAATGTTAAGACAAATTATGAGTAGTCTGAATAGTATGGAAAGTAGTATGAAAGAAGACATTAGTATTACTAAAACTGACATGACTAGTTTAAAAGATAAACTGAAGAAAGAAATTAAAATGGAACTTAAGGTAGTTAGCTCTGGTCTTTCAGAATTAAATAAGAGGGTTGAGGCAGTAGGGAAAGATTGTGATGAAAAGATAAAGAAAGTAGTACATAACAGTAATGAGTAATTAACATTGATGAATAGTAAATGTGTAGAAGAGAGAAAGAAACTTTGTGATGACTATAGTAGGAGGATGGAGGCTTCTGAAAAACAGTTTAAAGATGAAGTCAAAGCTGCGAGGAAATTTTGTGCTGAAAACAGGGTTCAAATTGAGAACCAAATCAATCAGATTAAAAAATGATTTAGAAACAGAGGTAGAAACCAAGTGTGCAGTAGTGGTAGAGAAAAAACTGGTAAAAGTAAATAAAAATGTAGATTTCAAATTGGCTGAAAAGGAGAAAAAGATGGAAGAGGTCAAAAACCAGAAGCATAGAGCATTTTGTCTCCCAAACAGTCCTTCATTTGTTAGTTGTAAGAAATTTAATATTTTGAACCATATGAGGAAGTGCATTCACTGAATTTCATTAGGGAATTTAATGATTTGCCTGAAATATGGAATGACAAAGAGAAAATGACATCTGTAAGAGGTCTTTTGAAAGGGGATGCTTATGGATGGGCAGCTCAGGTAGCTGATAGTTGTACCTCATGGAAAAGCTTTGAGAAAGCATTTTTAGATGAATATTGGTCCAAAGAGAAGCAGCAGAGAATTTTGAGTGAATTTTGGGGAGGAGAGAGATTTGGCTCTTGGAAGGGTACTGTGGAAGTTGGATAAATGAACTGAAATATTTGGACAAAGAGATAAGTAGTGAATCAATAATTATGGGTTTAGAAACTAAGTTGCCCCAGAAAGTTAGAGAATTGCTTGTATCTGCTCCTATGGGTAATATTAGTGATTTCTCGAACTATGTTCATGAAGTGGAGAGTGTGAAGCCATCAGTGGTCGATCATAGGAGAAATTTTGATGACAGTAATCAATCAGGGAGAAAATTTCAAGTAAATAGGATGACAGGACTAATTACAATAGAAATTCAAGGAATGGCTGGGTGGAGGATAGCCAAAATGGGCACGGGAATGGTAGGAGAAATTCAAGTAAAAGAAATGGAGGAGATGATTTTAATTCTGGATCAAACCATTTAAACTAGGTACTGCTCCAATTTTGGATCACACCAGAGTAGATAGTGTTGAAGAGCCACATGTGTATTTCTAATGCTAGTGAGATGTGGAATGATGGTGTGGGTATCAATCTTTATCCCGTAAAAGGAGAGGAGAAATTTACTATAATAAAATCAAATGATGAAACAGTGTGTATTGATGTTGCTCAGGATGTATAAAGTGTCAAAATGGATGGTAAATTTTTAAGAGACATAATGAATTCAGGTGTTTTGCTTTGTGGTTTAATATGGAAACAAGGATCAATTAATTAGCCAAGTATTTGAGGACAGTGAAAGTAACAGTGATATGATTCTGAGAGTAGTTGTAATAATGATAGCAGTGACAAATCCAGTAGTGATGAGGATGAGGTATTTGAATTTATAATTGATCATGATGGTCAGATGATAAGTAAATAAACAACAAAGGAGGATAATATGAGGGCTATCCACAAAGTACATTACGTTTTGGAATTAAAAATAAATAAAGTATTGGAATTTTTTTTATTATATACAGATGAAAGCCACACTTAAATACTAGTTTTCTACATCGTTGCCATTTAAATTAAGGCACTTATCATAGCGATGGAGGAGCTTGGAAATGCCTTTGTCGTAAAATTCGGCCACCTGCGCCTTCAACCACGTGGTTACCTCTTCTTGAAGCTGTGCGTCGTCAACAAAATGCTGCATAGCCAACTACTTCTTCATTGCTGGGAATAAGTGGAAGTCGCTTAGTGCCAGGTCAGGAGTGTACGGTGGATGAGGAAACAACTCCCACTTAAAAGATTCGAGAACTTCATGAGTGGCATTTGGCGTGTGGGCCCGGGCGTTGTCGTGAATCAGCAAGATCTTTGAGCCCAACTTTCCCCTGTGTTTGTTTTGTATTGCTCTTCTGAGGTTGTGCAGAGTTTGGCAATACCTTTGAGAGTTTATTGTAGTGCCTCTTTCCAAGAAATCCACAAAAATCACACCTTTCCTGTCCCAAAAGACAGTCGCCATCACCTTCCTTGCCGACATTGTTTGCATGCATTTCTTGGGTTTTTGGGGGGAATTTGTGTGCCCCCACTGCATTGACTGCAATTTTGTCTTGCAGTTCACATGCTTAACCCATGTTTCGTCACCAGTAACGATGAGATCAAGTAATGAGTCGCCATCTTTCTCGTAAGCGTCCAAAAACGTTTAACGCTGCAGCCATTCGCTGATTTTGTGAATCTCTGTCAAGATTTTTGGTATACATCTTGCACAAAACTTGTGGTAACCAAGGTTTTCGGTAATGATTTCGTGCAACAAACTTCATGAAATTTGTGGAAAACTCATAGAAAGTTCCGTTATTGTGAAATTACGGTTTTCACGGACTGTGGCATTGACTTTTTCAACAAGTTCAGCAGTCACTATGCTGTGTCTTCCACTTCGCTCTTCATCGTGAATGTTTTAAATTTTATGACCCATTGACGCACTCCACTTTCAGTGATTATGTTGTCCCCATACACTTCACGAAGCTGCCGATAGATTTCTATCGGTGTACAGTCTTTTTGCAGTAAGAAACCTTATTACAGCATGCTCTTTACACTTCACGGCATTTTCAATTAACGCTGACATTTCAAACTGTCACAGTAACTCAACAGAGTACAGCAAGAACCTCTCACTAGCACGGCAGGATGCCATGACACCAAGATGGCCACACTAGCTTCGCCCCTAACGGACAAAAACGAAAATGTAATGTACTTTGTGGATAGCCCTCGTATTATGCCTAATGAAGAGTTAGAGTTTGAGAGTGGTAATGAGGTAGAGGACCATGCAATTTGTCATTTGACTCTGTCTGATAATCAATTTGGTAAGCAGGATGATAGTTTTTCCAGCGAAAGGTTAATGAGGATTTGTTGTATGAAGAGGATCACATGGTAAGTAGAAAGGAAGTGTGGCACATTGTAATAACAGCAAGTGTACAAGGTATACATATTAAGTGTTTACTGGACAATGGCAGTGATTTTAATGGCATTTGACAGGAATTTTTTGAATCTATTATGAACACAGAGGGTATAGTAGTGATGCATGTTTCTGGAATGAAAATCATTGGTGCTACAGGTAAGCTACCAAAGAGTGTGAAACAAGAAGTATTATTAACTGTGGAATTGGCAGGACAGCTGTTGGAGTGCAATTTCTTGGTAATTCAAAATCTCAGCATTCATGTAATATTTGGAACTAATTTCTTGTGTAAATATTGATTTTGCTAGTGGTAAGTTTAGTTTTAAGTGCAATGGAAGTAGGTACGAAGTATTGTTTCTGGAAGGTATGGACAAGTGTGTGCAAACTGAATTAGATTTGCCATTAAGAGTTTTGACCACTGAGCAGGTTACTGAGGAAGAAGAGGAGGAGAGAGTAATAATAAAGAGAGTTGAGGATATTGAAGGTATTACAAATAGTCAAAGGGAAGAATTAAAAGGTATTCTCCTGAGCATTTTCAGACAGGCCTGGTTTGGTAAAATATTTTGAGTTCAAATAAAAGTTTAAGGGTCATGAACCATTTTTCAGAAAACCTTATACTATTCCATTTTTACTATTCCATTTTCGAAAAAAGAAGCGACAAGGAAAGAAATTCAAAAGATGGCTTCATGGGGTATAATTGAAAGGCCAAACAGCAGGTTTAATAACTCACTTGTGGTTGTAAAGAAGAAGAATGGTGGTGTCAGGTTGGTGCTGGATACCAGGAATTCAAATGAAATTGTAATAGGAGAGAGTAACAGACCCACTAACATAGATGAAATTTTGCAAAAGTTCCATGGATGTAAATTTGTGACTTCTTTTTATGTGACTTGTGGCTATTTGAATACCAATTTGGCCAAGGAATCTAGCCCATGTACAGCATTTTGACATGAAGGTTTTACCAATACTGTGTGGTGCCATTTGGTTTGAACTTGTCTGTGTGCATGTTTATCAAGGTATTGACATGGTGCTAGCTGAGATTTTAACTAATAAAATCATGGCCTATGTAGATGAATGATATCCTAGTAATGAGTGCGGAATGGTTCAAGTACTGTAAGATTCTGAATGAAGTACTGAGAGCTACACTATGTGATCAAAAGTATCCGGATACCTGGCTGAAAATGAGTTACAAGTTCATGGTGCCCTCCATCGGTAATGCTGGAATTCAATACAGTGTTGGCCCATCCTTAGCCTTCATGACAGCTTCTACTCTCACAGGCATACGTTTGAATCAGGTGCTGGAAGGTTTCTTGGGGAATAGCAGCCCATTCTTCATGGAGTGCTGCACTGAGGAGAGGTATTGATGTCAGTTGATGAGGCCTGGCAAGAAGTCGGCATTCCAAAACATCCCAAAGGTGTTCTATTGGATTCAGGTCAGGACTCTATGAAGGCCAGTCCATTACAGGCATGTTTGTCATGTAACAACTCCGCCACAGGCCGTGCATTATGAACAGCTGCTCAATCATATTGAAAGATGCAGTTGCCATCCCCATATTGATCTTCAACAGTGGGAAGCAAGAAGGTGCTTGAAACATCAATGCAGGCCTGTGCTGTTATAGTGCCCCCTCCATGAAAAACACTACCACACCATAACACTACCACCTCCGAATTTTACTGTTGGCGCTACACAACCTGGCAGATGACGTTCACTGGGCTTTCTCCATACCCACACACTACCATCATGATTTGTCACTCCACACAACGTTTTTCCACTGTTCAATTGTCCAATGTTTACTCTCCTCATACCAAGCGAGGTGTGGATAGATGTCTGCCTATTACACATTACGACCCTCTTCAACTGTTGGTGGACTCTGTCAGTCAACAGAAGAAGTCAATTTGTACGATTTTGTGCTGTATGTGTCTCTTCATGTTTCCACTTCACTATCACAATGGAAACAGTGGAGCTATGGATGTTTAGAAGTTTGGAAATCTCACATGCAGACATATGACACAAGTGATACCCAATCACCTGACCACATTAGAAGTCCATGAGTTCCACGGCACCCCATTCTGCTCTCTCACGATGTCTAATGACTAATGAGGTCACTGATATGAAGTATCTGGCAGTAGGTGGCAACACAATGCACCTAATATGAAAAACGTATGTTTTGGGATTGAACAGATATTTTTGATCACATAGTGTATGTATACAGGAGATATGAAATTAAAATTAAGTAAATCTGAATTTGTAAAGAAGGAAATTTCATTTTTGGGTCACGGGGTTAATGAGGAAGGTATACAGCATGATCTAGAAAAGCTTGCTGCTATTGTTGATTTTCTACCCCCAAAGAACAAGAAGGATCTTCAAGCTATGTTTGGCTTCACCAAAAGTTCATATCAGATCACTTATTTAACTGTTTTTGCAGTGGTAATTTGTTGAAAAAGAATGTTGTGTGGAATTGTGTGAAGAGGCATTTCAGAGTTTGAAAAAAGAATTATTAAATAGTAAGATGTTAGTACATGCAAATTTTTCACTGCCTTTCTGTATGAGTACTGCTGCAAGTTTTTGTGGTTTGGGGGTAGAAATTTTCCAGTTAGCGCCTACTGAGATGGGGTTGAACACAAAACTATTTCTTTTGCTAGTAGAACATTACAGCCGCATGAAAAGAACTATTACATTTCAGAATCAGAGGCAATTATTTTTGGATTTCAAAAGTTTGAGTTCTATTTGCTTCAGCATAAGACCATAGTGTATACAGATAATAAGGTATTGAATTACTTTCAGAAGAGCAGGCTGAAACACACCAGGTTAACTAGGTGGGCTCTGTATTTGCAACAATTTGATTAGGAGGTAAGGAATGTAAAAGGAAAAGACAATATTGTGGCTGATACATTATCTAGGATGCCAGCAAGGAAGAAGTAGTGAGAACTGTGAAGCACAAGTAAGGTTGTTTTATTTGCAGGGAGTGAAGGATGAGAAGCTTATTAGGAAAATTCACAAGCAAATGAGAAGGGAGCAGAATGAGGATCCAAATTTAAGGTTGGTTAAGCAGTATTACAATTCAGACAACATGCCAAAGGTGAAACAGTACTATACTACACATAAGGGGATGTTGTTTAGGAAGAAAAATTTGACTGATCAGGACTGGAAGTTATGCTTTCATGACCAACATGTTGATAAATTTATTGACTACCTGCATGAGCGTTATGGACATTATGGGACCAGAAAAATAGTAGCTAAGATACAGGAAACAGTAATATTTAACAACTTGTGGAGAAGGGTTAAGTAAAGACTAGAAAGGTGTGATAAATGTCAGAGAGTAAAGACAAGTGTTGTGTCATCAAAAGGCTTAATGCATTCTGTTCTTCCTAGTGAACCTAAGGAGCTTATAGCAGTTGAATTTTTAGGAGCGTTGCCTGCATCTGCAGGAAGTTGTAAATATATTTTCATTGCTTTTGGACACCTTCTCAAAATATGTAAAACTGTATCCAATTAAGAAGGAAAATACTAGTACTATAATTGAGAAGTTGATATATGATTACTTTTGTGATGTAGTGGTACCAAAATCACTTTTGTCTGACAATGGTCCGCAATTTGTTTCAGAGAGGTTTGAACACTGTAGGAGAATACACAAGATAAAACACATAAAGATTTATACCTATTTTCCAGAAAGTAATATGGGTGAAAGGGATATGAAGGAGATTATTTGTGCAGGACTTATTGTAGTAAGAAACACACTGCTTGGGTGGGTCATATTCGACATTTTAAACACATTATCAGCAACTTGTGGAACAAATCAACCGGATATGCCCAAAGTGAGCTTATGTTCAATGAGAGACCCAGAAACGTCATCAGAGAAGAAGTGGATATCCCTCAGGTAGGTGAAGTAGCACAGGACAAAAAAATCAGATGGGCTAAAGAGATGATGAAAAAGAAAGCAACAGGAAGGAACAGAGGGCACGATAAAGGAATGAATCCAACTGGTTTCAGAATAAGTGACCTTGTCCTCATCAAAATCAAACAAAAATCTAGCAAAGGAAATGATGAGATTAAGAAGTTTTTGCGTGTGTATCATGGTCCTTTTAGGTGGTATGCATTGCCCATGACAACTCTTATGAATTGGCCTACACAAAAACTAACAGGACTTTTGGGTTAAAGAATGTCGTTGACCTGAAATCCTATGTATCACCAATTAGATGTTTGAGTATTGTTCCACAACAGTTTGAAATGTTTCTGAGCTTGGGTAGTATTGATTTTGTTAGAAGAATGGAGTGTGCATTGAACCAGAAGTAATACCTATGAGCAAGTAGGGTGTTCAACAATCTGTGTTGGATTCATTATATGGCGCTAATGCTTACCCAAGCTGTATGTCTGATTTTTCATGTTTCCTGAGACAGTCAAACTCTTCTCCCATCCTATCTGTAGTTTATAAGTGAATCGCAAACATTCTGTCTTCGAATTTTGTGTGATTTGATACAGTAGGATTCTTTGGTATAGAAATATTTCAGAAAAGGTTTCTCTAGTGTTATCTGTGTCTAAATGTATATTATGTGGTGTTAGTTATAAGTAATGCAATCATAATAGGATGGAAAAAAGTAAATTGGTAACATGGTTAAAGAATTTATGTCAACCAAAGGGGTAAGGTAAAATGAAAATGAAAGGTGTCAGCTTATGTGGAGTATAATTAACATTTGAAGTAACCAGCTTGTGGGTGTAGTGCAGCCAAGCAGTATAAACCATTGTGAATACTAGACCTTGATATTAATTGCTGTGTAATAAACATATTTGTGTTCAGTGCAGTCAGTATATGTAGATAACCATCTACCCATAGAAGTGTGTCATGGTGCAGCCTTGCTTAACATTAGGAATTTACAACTTCAAACTTAGTAGTGGAAAGAATAAGCAAGATATGTATGTATATCACACTTCAGGCTAGAATGTCAAGCAATTTGATGGAATACAGTGAAGTAATAGTTTTTCTGAGCGATAATTTTGTCTGATCAGTAAGGAGAGTTAAGTTTGCCTTAGCATAAGAATCTGTTACTGTGGAGAGTTTTCTGTAGAATCAATTTTGCATTAGATAAGCAGAGCAGGTGTTCATTTATTAGATAGTGAAACACTAATGAAATAATAAAATAATGAATAATGTTAAAGTCTTAATGGTTAGGAAGCCTGTCTCTGCAGTAGGGATGTTTTTTGAGCATGCACTCCACTAGCTAACAAGGTAAGAAATGTAAGTGATACAATGGTGCTGACAGACATGATTAATGAAAGAGATAACTGTATACAAACAAATTTGGTGTAAATGTCTTGACCTAAATTTTGAACTAGGCAACATTGGGTACTGTTAATGTTATGCAATTTATGAGACTGCAGCTGGGAATGAGAGCTTAACAAAAAGAGCAATATTTACAAATTGTATAAAATTGCAACATTGGATCCATGATTATCTGAAAACTTCTATTATGAACTTAAAGTGGTAATACTGGGATGAAGAAAAGTCATTTTGCTGATTAACTGATAACTGTGGTGGTAGACTGATTGTATATTCTGACAGGTAAACTATTTGATAACATTTTGTGATTGTGTGAGTATTTAATTTTCTCGTTGAATGAGTGTAGTACGCAGAGTGGAGAAGGGAAGTGGGGCAATGATTTGGCAGAACTTCCATCCCCTTAATTTTCATCTGAATAGTAATTAAGCTATGTAAATGCAACTATTCTTTTTTCATAATGTAATGATTAGTAAATTTATGCTAATGCATATCTCAAGTTTTTGCTATGTTGCAAATGGAAAAGAAAACCAAATATTTCAAGTTGAACCAGTTTCAGATAGTTATGACTTAGAGTAATGTTTTGTAGTGTAATGTGAGCTAGTTTTAAAATTTTTTCTAGTCCACACTTTCGTACTATAGTCAATTTTAGTGCTAATTATTACAATGTTATGAGAACTATGTAATGTAATATATTTATGAAGTAATGGCCATTATTTGACATTAGTGCTCAACAATTTTTTTTACTTAAGTTAGAAGTAAAGTAAGTGTACTGAAGTAAGGTATTTTGTCTCATTTTTTCATGTACTGTGGTGGAGGAGAACCACCTCCGAGGGAACTGATAGTACTGCATTTCCTTACTAACTACCACTTGGACCTCTGCCGAGTGCCTCGATCGGGCACACAGTTTTAATTTGCCAGGAAGTTTCATATCAGCGCACACTCCGCTGCAGAGTGAAAATCTCATTCTGGAAACAACATCCCCCAGGCTGTAGCTAAGCCATGTCTCCGCAGTATCCTTTCTTTAAGGAGTGCTAGTTCTGCAAGGTTCACAGAAGAGCTTCTGTAAAGTTTGGAAGGTAGGAGACAAGATACTGGCAGAAGTAAAGCTGTGAGGACCAGGCGTGAGTCGTGCTTTGGTAGCTTACGTGGTAGAGCACTTGCCCGCGAAAGGCAAAGGTCCCGAGTTCGAGTCTCGGTTGGGCACACAGTTTTAATCTGCCAGGAAGTTTCAGAGGCTGATTTGTTCAGCAAAGCTGTCAAAAGAATTTATGCACTGACCACCAGGAGCGCTGTGGTTAAATTTCTTTTGCTGCAGTCAGTTGCCCTATGGCTTTTGTTCTGACAAAAACTTCACTTAGTTACCAATCAGGCTTGGCTGATATACCTGCCTTTGTAATAATAGTACATGTCTTGTTTGATGTGTATGTTTGGATTGTTCTGCTTGTACTGCAGAGACCTGATTTTTCTAAAATAAATGTGCTTCACGATACATCAGAATTAATATTTCATATCTGTACCTGGCTGAGTCACGGGTGCTTCATATTCAGTTTGGAAGACTCATGACCTATGACAGCACATTCGAGTTTCAGATGAGATAGCTGAGTACAGCTTACAATGGTGCTGTTATAAGGGCTTTTAAGCACAGATATTAATTCAATTTGTTGAATGTTGCAGAACAACTCTCTTTGAATATCGTGTCAATGAAGGTAGTAATGGATGTCAACATAAATAATGTGGTCATCAACTTAAAGTGGCATCTTTAACAAATAGTTGACACTAAAAGGCAGCCTGAATTGTGGATAGCCGTTCCAAGTGAAGAAAGCTAAGTGCTCTTGTAATATTCTTTTAAATTTCAGTGTTGTGATCTGTGAAATAAGAGAACAGTGTTTATGACTATAAACAGTTACAGCATAATTTTTGCAATTAGTGTCAGCCAAATATTTCAGCATGGCTAATCTACAAAGTGACATTAGCAGACATTAAGCAGGATCAGAGGAGGAGAACGAGGCAGAATTACCTCAAACAACAGTGGAAACTGCCACAATGAATCGATAATGAAAAGAACCAGCAGGAACAAGCCAAGCTGGTTCAGAACAAACAGAACTACACTCCTGGAAATGGAAAAAAGAACACATTGACACCAGTGTGTCAGACCTACCATACTTGCTCCGGACACTGCGAGAGGGCTGTACAAGCAATGATCACATGCACGGCACAGCGGACACACCAGGAACCGCGATGTTGGCCGTCGAATGGCGCTAGCTGCGCAGCATTTGTGCACCGCCGCCGTCAGTGTTAGCCAGTTTGCCGTGGCATACGGAGCTTCATCGCAGTCTTTAACACTGGTAGCATGCCGCGACAGCGTGGACGTGAACCGTATGTGGAGTTGACGGACTTTGAGCGAGGGCGTATAGTGGGCATATGGGAGGCCGGGTGGACGTACCGCCGAATTGCTCAACACGTGGGGCGAGAGGTCTCCACAGTACATTGATGTTGTCGCTAGTGGTCGGCGGAAGGTGCACGTGCCCGTCGATCTGGGACCGGACCGCAGCGACGCACGGATGCACGCCAAGACTGTAGGATCCTACACAGTGCCGTAGGGGACCGCACCGCCACTTCCCAGCAAATTAGGGACACTTTTGCTCCTGGGGTATCGGCGAGGACCATTCGCAACCATCTCCATGAAGCTGGGCTACGGTCCCGCACACCGTTAGGCCGTCTTCCGCTCACGCCCCAACATCGTGCAGCCCGCCTCCAGTGGTGTCGCGACAGGCGTGAATGGAGGGACGAATGGAGACGTGTCGTCTTCAGCGTTGAGAGTCGCTTCTGCCTTGGTGCCAATGATGGTCGTATGCGTGTTTGGCGCCGTGCAGGTGAGCGCCACAATCAGGACTGCACACGACCGAGGCACACAGGGCCAACACCCGGCATCATGGTGTGGGGAGCGATCTCCTACACTGGCCGTACACCTCTGGTGATCGTCGAGGGGACACTGAATAGTGCACGGTACATCCAAACCGTCATCGAACCCATCGTTCTACCATTCCTAGACCGGCAAGGGAACTTGCTGTTCCAACAGGACAATGCATGTCCGCATGTATCCTGTGCCACCCAACGTGCTCTAGAAGGTGTAAGTCAACTACCCTGGCCAGCAAGATCTCCGGATCTGTCCCCCATTGAGCATGTTTGGGACTGGATGAAGCGTCGTCTCACGCTGTCTGCACGTCCAGCACGAACGCTGGTCCAACTGAGGCGCCAGGTGGAAATGGCATGACAAGCCGTTCCACAGGACTACATCTAGCATCTCTACGATCGTCTCCATGGGAGAATAGCAGCCTGCATTGCTGCGAAAGGTGGATATACACTGTACTAGTGCCGACATTGTGCATGCTCTATTGCCTGTGTCTATGTGCCTGTGGTTCTGTCAGTGTGATCATGTGATGTATCTGACCCCAGGAATGTGTCAATAAAGTTTCCCCTTCCTGGGACAATGAATTCACGGTGTTCTTATTTCAATTTCCAGGAGTGTAGGTCAGAGTGAAAATAGAGGAAACAGATTAACTTTATGACAGAGTAAATGGCTGAATTTCCGCAGAATTTTATGAAATGGGTGGCAATCTCCCAGAAATAGACAGAAATGTTCTAATGTTTGTTTTGAATACAGTCAGAGAGTCCCTTTAGTCAGCCATAGTGCTAGTAGTGCTAGTGTTTGTTTTCAATACCGTCCAGAGACAGGTAGTGCTATTTTCCTTGTTTCTACAAGAAGTGGTTAGCAATCACAGTTTAGTCAATAATCAACCGCCTTTAGTGAATTAGCAGTCTAGTTAAAAGCTGATTAACACTCTATAGTAAATTGATTTCTTAGGATGGCTAGGATGTGTGGCTGCTGTGTACGGACGCAGGAGGAGCTGGCCACTCTTCGCGAACAGCTGAAAGTGTTGATGGCCGCGGTCAGCCGTCTTCAGGCTGCTGCCTCGGAGTGTAGCGGCTCTGGGAAGTCTGGTGCGTTGCATGGTACACCCCAGGTGTTACATGCTTCACCCACTGTCCCTTCTGTCGAGACATCTTCGCGGGTACCGGGCGCGGTTGGGCCACCCTCTCCCCAAGGGGAGTGGCGGGTTCAGCGGCGTTCGCGGCGCACGAGGCGGAGGGTCAATGTGGAGGCTGGCCGTGTGGCATCGCCCGCTCTGCCTGTGAGTGGACATGTGGCTGCTCCTTCAGCAAGGTCCGAGCAGGCACACGGGGGGAGGGGTTTATTAGTTATTGGGAGCTCCAACGTTAGGCGGGTGATGGAGCCCCTTAGGGAAATAGCGGAAAGGTCGGGGAAGAAGGCCAGTGTTCACTCTGTCTGCTTGCCGGGGGGTCTCATCCGAGATGTGGAGGAGGCCCTACCGGCGGCGATAGAGAGCACTGGGTGCACCCGACTGCAAATTGTTGCTCATGTCGGCACCAATGACTCTTGCCGTCTGGGTTCAGAGGTCATCCTCAGTTCGTACAGGCGGTTGGCGGAGTTGGTGAAGGTGGAAAGCCTTGCTCGCGGGGTGGAATCAGAGCTAACTATTTGTAGTATCGTTCCGAGAACCGATCGCGGTCCTCTGGTTTGGAGCCGAGTGGAAGGCTTAAACCAGAGGCTCAGACGATTCTGCGGAGAGCTGGGGTGCAAATTTCTCGACCTCCGCTATCGGGTGGAGAAATGTAGGGTCCCCCTGAATAGGTCAGGCGTGCACTACACGCCGGAAGCGGCTACGATGGTAGCGGAGTACGTGTGGAGTGCACATGGGGTTTTTTTAGGTTAGAGAATTCCCTCCCTAGGCCCGACAAGACGCCTCCTGAGACGCGGCAAGGCAGGAGTAGGCAAAATGCAACAAGGAATAACAATATTAATGTGCTAATAGTAAACTGCAGGAGCGTCTATAGAAAGGTCCCAGAACTGCTCTCATTAATAAACGGTCACAACGCCCATATAGTACTAGGAACAGAAAGTTGGCTGAAACCAGACGTAAACAGTAATGAAATCCTAAACTCTGATTGGAATGTATACCGCAGAGATAGGCTGGACAGTGAAGGGGGAGGCGTGTTTATAGCGATAAGAAGTGCAATAGTATCGAAGGAAATTGACGGAGATTCGAATTGTGAAATGATTTGGGTGAAGGTCACGGTTAAAGCAGGCTCAGACATGGTAATTGGATGTCTCTATAGGCCCCCGGGCTCAGCAGCTGTTGTGGCTCAGCACCTGAAGAATAATTTAGAAAATATTTCGAGTAGATTTCCCCACCATGTTATAGTTCTGGGTGGAGATTTTAATTTGCCGGATATAGACTGGGAGACTCAAACGTTCATAACGGGTGGCAGGGACAAAGAATCCAGTGAAATATTTTTAAGTGCCTTATCTGAAAACTACCTTGAGCAGTTAAACAGAAAACCGACTCGTGGCGATAATATATTAGACCTTCTTGTGACAAACAGACCCGAACTATTTGAATCAGTTAATGCAGAACAGGGAATCAGCGACCATAAAGCGGTTACTGCGTCGATGATTTCAGCCGTAAATAGAAATATTAAAAAAGGTAGGAAGATTTTTCTGTTTAGCAAAAGTGACAAAAAGCAGATTACAGAGTACCTGACGGCTCAACACAAAAGTTTTGTCTCAAGTGCAGATAGTGTTGAGGATCAGTGGACAAAGTTCAAAACCATGGTACAATATGCGTTAGATGAGTATGTGCCAAGCAAGATCGTAAGAGATGGAAAAGAGCCACCGTGGTACAACAACCGAGTTAGAAAACTGCTGCGGAAGCAAAGGGAACTTCACAGCAAACATAAACATAGCCAAAGCCTTGCAGACAAACAAAAATTACGCGAAGCGAAATGTAGTGTGAGGAGGGCTATGCGAGAGGCTTTCAATGAATTCGAAAGTAAAGTTCTATGTACTGACTTGGCAGAAAATCCTAAGAAATTTTGGTCCTATGTCAAAGCGGTAGGTGGATCAAAACAAAATGTCCAGACACTCTGTGACCAAAATGGTACTGAAACAGAGGATGACAGACTAAAGGCCGAATTACTAAATGTCTTCTTCCAAAGCTGTTTCACAGAGGAAGACTGCACTGTGCTTCCTTCTCTAGATTGTCGCACAGTTGACAAAATGGTAGATATCGAAGTAGACGACAGAGGGATAGAGAAACAATTAAAATCGCTCAAAAGAGGAAAGGCCGCTGGTCCTGATGGGATACCAGTTCGATTTTACACAGAGTACGCGAAGGAACTTGCCCCCCTTCTTGCAGCGGTGTACCGTAGGTCTCTAGAAGAGCGAAGCGTTCCAAAGGATTGGAAAAGGGCACAGGTCATCCCCGTTCTCAAGAAGGGACGTCGAACAGATGTGCAGAACTATAGACCTATATCTCTAACGTCGATCAGTTGTAGAATTTTGGAACACGTATTATGTTCGAGTATAATGTCTTTTCTGGAGACTAGAAATCTACTCTGTAGGAATCAGCATGGGTTTCGAAAAAGACGATCGTGTGAAACCCAGCTCGCGCTATTCGTCCACGAGACTCAGAGGGCCTTAGACACGGGTTCACAGGTAGATGCCGTGTTTCTTGACTTCCGCAAGGCGTTTGACACAGTTCCCCACAGTCGTTTAATGAACAAAGTAAGAGCATACGGACTATCAGATCAATTGTGTGATTGGATTGAGGAGTTCCTAGATAACAGAACGCAGCACGTCATTCTCAATGGAGAGAAGTCTTCCGAAGTAAGAGTGATTTCAGGTGTGCCGCAGGGGAGTGTCATAGGACCGTTGCTATTCACAATATACATAAATGACCTGGTGGATGACATCGGAAGTTCACTGAGGCTTTTTGCAGATGATGCTTTGGTGTATCGAGAGGTTGCAACAATGGAAAATTGTACTGAAATGCAGGAGGATCTGCAGCGAATTGACGCATGGTGCACGGAATGGCAATTGAATCTCAATGTAGCGAAGTGTAATGTGATGCGAATACATAGAAAGATAGGTCCCTTATCATTTAGCTACAAAATAGCAGGTCAGCAACTGGAAGCAGTTAATTCCATAAATTATCTGGGAGTACGCATTAGGAGTGATTTAAAATGGAATGATCATATGAAGTTGATCGTCGGTAAAGCAGATGCCAGACTGAGATTCATTGGAAGAATCCTAAGGAAATGCAATCCGACAACAAAGGAAGTAGGTTACAGTACGCTTGTTCGCCCAATGCTTGAATACTGCTCAGCAGTGTGGGATCCGCACCAGGTAGGGTTGATAGAAGAGATAGAGAAGATCCAACAGAGAGCAGCGCGCTTCGTTACAGGATCATTTAGTAATTGCGAAAGCGTTACGGAGATGATAGATAAACTCCAGTGGAAGACTCTGCAGGAGAGACGCTCAGTAGCTCGGTACGGGCTTTTGTTAAAGTTTCGAGAACATACCTTCACCGAAGAGTCAAGCAGTATATTGCTCCCTCCTACGTATATCTCGCGAAGAGACCATGAGGATAAAATCAGAGAGATTAGAGCCCACACAGAAGCATACCGACAATCCTTCTTTCCACGTACAATACGAGACTGGAATAGAAGGGAGAACCGATAGAGGTACTCAGGGTACCCTCCGCCACACACCGTCAGGTGGCTTGCGGAGTACGGATGTAGATGTAGATGTAGAAAGCAAACAAGGGCCATAAAACAGTGCATAACATAGTTTCAAGGATCCATAACACAATTTCAGAAAGAAACCAGTAAAATTTGACAGCAAAAACCAAAATGGTTATGTGAACTGGGCAGTCAAATTGCTGAAGTCAAAAAAGAGGAAAGTGACCTAAGAGACGTGATTACTAAACAAGTAGAAAAGTTAGAGGAAAGGGTAATGGAATATAATCCAGATTGGCCAAGGTAGAACTGAAAGTGAGTGATATAGAAAAACATCTCGGAAAGGAAATACTCATCATAGAAACTAATTTTAAGAGTGAGACTGAAAGTCCTAATAATCAGAATCTGGTTACTTTAAATCTTTGAATCAGAAAATTAAAGGTATACAGAGAGATGTCTCTAAAACAGATGAAGATTGTAAGCCAAATGTATCCACATTACTTGCAAATGTTGTTCATGTTCAAAAGCAAGTATGGTTATTACAAGAAAGTGCTTGTTCAAAAACATTCTTTATTGCTGGGTGTAGTAACTGGTCCAATATCCCAGAGGAAAAGTTACCTCAAAAATAGAAATTTTCACCCTGTAGATTTTATGCAGGACTGCAATGATAACTTACTTCCTGAAATAAGCTATAATTTAAAGACTAAATTGTTTGAAAAGATTACTTGAGGAAAAAGGTGTTATAACCTTTAATCACCAATAATTGCGTGGATATTCAACACTCTCTCTTAGAAATAATAGTTGATCACATGATTACAACTCAGTCTCTCGTATTCGACTGCCATGCCGTGACATGCGGCCGGCGCCGTTCGTAGCTAGGTGGCACTCCTGCGCTCAGCCAATTTGCGGAGCATCTCTATCGCCGTTTGTGCGTACTGTCGTGGCGGCACTGTTAAATGTCATGGCACTGTCACAACACTTTTCCCCCCTTGGAAAAAAAAAACACTCACTTCCTTGGAGACATGGACAGCGCAGAGACATCCATGGCCTCTTGTGAGGCCCCGAGGAGATCCCGCGGAGAGACACGAGAGTATGGTCGAAAATGTCCAGGGCGGGAGCTCGTGCGTGGAATGTGCCTCCTGGATGAGATGATGGGTGAAAACTCCGGAGCAGCATCCATAGGTGTCATAGACCTGGGAGTGTGCTCCAGCGAGATGGTTCCCGGAGAAGGCGGCGTCGCGACTGGGGCCGGTTCCAGCATACTCGAAAGCGGTAGCGACGTCGGCTGCATCAACACGTACGGTAGATCGGCAGCAGCGACAGGGCTGGCGTCTCGGGTTGGTGGAGGCGTAGGATGGGGCGGTGGCACCGGCGTGGCCACCACTCGTGGGCGCATCTGGTCAGAATGGCGAACAACCGTGCCGTCGCCCGTACGTATTTCACAAAGCCGGTGGCCGTGAAGAGCCTTGACCACCCCTGGAATCCATTTAGGGCGAGATCCGTACCCTCATGCCCACATGTCGGCGCCCACTGAGTATTTTCCCGCACTAGGGGACACAGCACAAGGCCTAACAGGGTGAAGCAGGTGCAGTAGAGTGCGCGGTTGGCGGCCATGCAAGAGTTCAGCAGGGCTGCGATCACCCAGAGGCGTGAAGCGATAAGAACGCAGAAATTGCAGCAGAGCGTCATCTGTGGAAAAATCACTAAGGAATTTTTTCATCTGGCATTTGAAAGTGTGGACAAGGCGCTCGACCTCCCCATTCGATTGCGGATGGAAGGTGCTGGAACATGATGAATCCCTTGTCCAGTACAAAAATCATGGAAGGCCTGCGAAGAAAACTGAGGGCCATTGTCCATGATGATCGTGGATGGAAGACCTTCTAGCGCAAAGATTTTGGACAAAGCCAGCGTCGTCGCCGCAGTGGTGGGTGATGGACATCTAACAACAAACGGAAACTTTGAGAAGGCGTCAATCAACAGTAGCCAATAAGTACCGAGGAAGGGGCCGGCAAAGTCGGCATGCACCCATTCCCATGGCTGAGCTGGATCAGGCCACGGAGAGGGTATTGTACGAGGTGCAGCCAGTTGTTGAGCACACTGACCACACGCAGCAACCATATGGGCGATGTCCGAATCAATACCGGGCCAATAAACGTGCCTGCAGGCCAGGGACTTAGTCCAAGAAATACCCCAATGGCCTTCGTGCAACAGTTTGAGAACATCTTTGGGAAGAGAGGCTGGCACCACGACCCGTGGAAATGCGCCATCCGTGGCCAGAAGAACAACACCATCATGAACAGACAGACGAAGGCGCAAGGCATGGTAGTTGCGAAGGGGCTCCGATGCCCGGCCCTTGGTCCTGTCCGGCCAACCCTGTTGAACAAAACCGATCACCCGACGCAGCACCGGGTCCGGCGCAGTAGCCGACGTGACCTGCGAACCTGTAAGTGGAAAACCCTCGACCGCACGACGTTCTTCTTCATCAATGTGGAAACAGAGGAGTTCATCACGATCGAAAACCAGGTCGGGGCCCATCGGCAATCGTGACAATGTGTCAGCGTTGGCGTGCTGGGCCGTGGGGCGATAGTGAATCTCATAATGAAAACGGGACAAGTATAAGGCCCAATGATGCAGGCGGTGAGCTGCCTTATCCGGAAGCGACGCCGATGGGCTGAACAGAGAGACCAGCGGTTTGTGGTTGGTGATGAGGTGAAACTTAGAACCATACAAAAAAACGCTGAACTTTTTTAGAGCATAAATGATAGCGAGCGCCTCCTTTTCGATTTGAGAGTAACGCCGTTGCGCCTCTTTGAGGGTCTTGGAAGCATAGGCAATGCGTCGTTCCCACCCATCCTCATACCGATGGGTGAAAACAGCCCCTAGGCCATACTGTGACACGTCAGTCACCAGAACCAAGTGCTGACCCGGATGGAATGTGGCAAGACAAGGCGCCGACTGCAAATAAGCCTTCAGGCGGACAAAAGCCTGCTCACACCCTTCGGACCAACAGAAGGGGACATTTTTGCGTAACAGCTGATGCAGAGGATAAGCTACCGCTGCTGTGGGTGGAATGAATTTGTGATAATAAGCAATCTTGCCTAGAAACGCCTGAAGTTCTTTGACCGTAGACAGCCGGGGTAGAGCGTTAATGGCCGCAACGTGCTGACGTAGAGGATGTATACCCTCACGGGACAAGTGGAAACCAAGATACACAATGGAGGGTTGGAAGAACTGCGACTTGTCCAGATTGCACCTCAACCCAGCCGAATGCAAAACCCGAAACAGTGAACGCTAATTACGACGCTCCTCAGTGGAGGCCCCCATGACAACAATGTCATCCAGATAGTTTATGCAGCCGGGAACGGAAGCCGTGAGCTGTTCCAAAAACCGCTGAAAAATGGCCGGTGCGCTAGCGACGCCAAATGGTAGCCACTGGTGCTGATACAACCCACAAGGAGTGTTGATAACGAGAAATTCCTTGGAAGTAGCGTCCAACGGCAACTGATGGTACGCCTCCGATAAGTCAAGTTTGGAAAAGAACTGGCCCCCAGCGAGCTTGGTAAAAAACGCCTCAGGACGGGGAAGAAGATAAGTGTCAATGATGCTCTGAGCGTTGACAGTGGCTTTAAAGTCACGACACAATCGCAGACTCCCATTTGGTTTAGAACCAAAACGATCGGTGATGCCCATTCGCTGGAGGTAACCGGAAGGAGAATCCCTGAAGCTGTTAACCTGTCTAGCTCAGCCTTGACAGGTGCACGCAACGTCACCGGAATAGGGCGTTCCCGGAAAAACTTAGGGCGAGCGGTAGGTTTGAGAGTAATGTGGGTTTCAAAATTCTTGGCACAACCCAGACCAGCAGAGAACAAGGTCGAAAATTCAGAACACAATCCATCCAGCTGTTGATACGGAATATCCTCAGATATGAGGTGCACATCATCATCAATGGAGAACCCGAACAACTGGAAAGCATCATAACCGAACAGGTTTTCAGTGCCCGCATGATCCACCACATAAAACGTGAGGGGATGAACAACAGATTTGTGGGCAGTGGAAGCATCAAACTGGCCCATGATAGGAATTTTCTGTTTATTATAAGTCGTCAGATTTCGAGTAACTGGAGACAAAGGAGGGAAGCCCAACGCCAAATACGTGTGAGAATTAATGAGAGTTACTGCAGAGCCAGTGTCCACTTGCATGCGGATGTCTTTATCCAAAACACGTACAGTAACAAAGAACTTATTTGTTTGAGAAAGCACACAGTGAACATCCATGTATGACGCCTCATCCTCGTTGACAGGAACTTTAGGGGACTGACACACAGAAGCAATGTGGCCTTTTTTGCTACATGAATTACACGTGGCCCAACGTTTTGGACATGCTGCCCTGACGTGCTGTACAAAACAACGGGGGCAAGAAGGAAGTGCGGAACGAACCGGCTTCTGTGGTTGCTGGTTTTGCTGCGAGCGTTGCGGCCGAACTCAACATTGTTGACGCAAGTGAACCGCCGCCACATCGTCGTTCTCCTGTGAAACAGGCAATTTGTCCGTGTCGAGAGTTGACTGTACAGCGCCTACATAACACCACGTGTCTATTTGCGCGCCAGCAGCGTGAGACACTTTAAAGGATTTAGCGATGCTTAGAACTTCCGACAGTGACGGGTTTGGCAGTTGTAGGGCACGTTGCCGAACTTCTTTATCAGGTGCAAGCCGTAGAATAGCATCCCTAACCATTGAATCAGCATAAGACTCGTGATGTGTGTCCGAGACAAACTGACATTTCCTACTCAGACCCTGTAGTTCCGCCGCCCAAGCCCGGTAAGATTGACGGGGCTGTTTACGACACCAGTAGAACGCCACGCGGGCGGCAACGACGTGGGTGTTTTTTTGATAATAGTCAGACAATAAGTCACACATTTCTTGGAAGGACAGGGAGGCAGGTTCCTGCAGAGGGGCTAACTGAGATAGCAGCTGATAGATCCGAGGGGAAATCCAAGATAGAAATAACGATTTACACATAGGAGCGTCGACAACGCCAAAAGCAAAGAAGTGTTGCCGCAAATGCTTCTCATAATCCTCCCAGTCTCCAGCGGCCTCGTCGTAAGGAGGGAATGGAGGCGGAGAAGAGGAAGACAGATGATGAGTAACCGACGTCGACAACACCTGAATCGCACCCGTCAGCTGTGTTTGTTGAGCCTGAATAGTAGCCATCAGCTGTGTTTGTTGTTCAATGAGCGCTTGCATAAGCTGTTCCATGTCTGCCCCGTCACGAACACGCAAATCCACAACGCAGTGAAAATATCCCATCCTCGTCGCCAAAAAGTGTTATAACCTTTAATCACCAATAATTGTGTGGATATTCAACACTCTCTCTTAGAAACAATAGCTGATCACATGATTACAACTCAGTCTCTCATATTCAACTGCCGTGCCATGACATGCGGCCGGCGCCGTACATAGCTAGGTGGCGCTCCCGTGCTCAGCCGATTTGCAGAGCGCCTCTATCGCCATTTGTGCATACTGTCGTGGCAGCACTGTTAAATGTCGTGGCACTGTCACAACAAAAGGATTATCTTGGGACTAACAACACAGATGTCAAATTTTGACATATGACAAGTTTGAGAAAGAATTTCTGAAAAAGTTTTGATCTGAGACAGAGAAGGTTAGGATTAAAAGTGTTTCTAAATTGTCTACCTCATAAAGAGCAGAAGGGAGGCAAGAAAGAATTCTGTGGCTCTCAGTTAAAGATGTTAGTTAAACTGAGTTAACCTTTTGATGAGTGAATGGAAAAGGATACTTTAAAGAGCATTGTAATCTGCACTCACCTTTCTGGTCTGTACTCTCATTGGTCATGAGGTTACCACAACAAATTCTGTTCCTGCAAGTTTAGCTAGGTGAGTACAGGATAAAATTTTTGGTAATAATCATTCATTGGGTTTCTGTTCTGGACTTTATGGCATCGCATTGTGCTTTCCATGTTTGGATATTAATTTCCTCTGTTAACTCTTAAATAAATGATGAGGTTGTTTTTGTTGCTCAAAAATATCTTCATTTATTCACTGGTAGGTTGATAGCTACTCACCACTTCCATCAGTGTTGTGCAATATCATATTTTATGGTCTGGTAAGATGCTATGGACTAAAATATGCACCTTAATTTTCAATCAATGTTTTAAGGAAAAAATAATTTTCGTTAAAGATTGCAAATCCAACGAAAAAAGTCTTAGTTTATAAAACCAAACTGGCCTTTCAAATTCCTGAAAATCATCATCCAGTTTTGGCCATTTTGTTTTCAGTTCTCTATTGAAATGAAATGCCTTGTGGCTAGGGTCTCGTTCGCCTGGTGCAAGTCTTACGAGTTGATGCCACTTCGACGACTTGCATGTCGATTTGCATGAAATGATAATGATAAGGACAACACAACATCCAGTCCCTGAGTGGAGAAAATCTCTGACCCAGCTGAGAATTGAACCCAGGCTATTCATATGAATACCTTTTATTTTTTCCGTACCTTTTATTTTTTCCATTACAAAACTAGCTACTTAAAAAAAAATACTGTACTGTTACCAATAACACAAATCACTTTCAGTTCAAGTTCACTGGCACCGTTGACTGCAATGACACTGACCATAGGCTAGACAATGTTCTAGGTATGTGATGACAGGGTGGAAGGGAGAGTGTGTCAGCAAGCTTGTGAATCCCCACAGCAAGCTTGTCAATCCCTACAACTCATTTTCACTGCATCTGCACACTGTTGCTTCCACTTGAATCCAATGTTGCCTGATAGAGAGAGATTTCCTGTGGCATCAAATACATTGCCACTTTTAAGACTGGTGGGAACTCTAGATCACACAACGGGCATTTTTATATTAATTTCGAGCATAAGGCCCAACTGAATTTTGGAGCCCATTTTTCAAAGAAAAAAGTGCATCTTATAGTCCTTAAAGCATGGTAGTTACATTTACAGAACAACTTTCATGAATGTCTGACTTCTACAACATAAACATTCTAGTCAGTTTTACCTCAGAAAGGTTTGATGTCTTTGTAAAACTTCCAGTAACAAACAATCTCTTACAATGTTACTTTCACACATATGTGTTTAGCAGAAACCAATATTGGTGTTAAAACAGAACAGATATTAATGGTTCTTTTTAACAAATAAATGTTGTTAGATCAGTGCATAGTTATAGAAATATGATTTTACAATTTCGCTTGTTAACAGCACAATTACTTGAACCAGAGATTGACTTTTACACACGCTCAACACTATTCTGATTTTAATTTAGTTTTCTAAAAGCTGTACCTTTTTCACTGTTGTTCATTTATTTTGAGAGTAGAATAATATAAAAGGAATTTTGCTACTGACATCAAGATGAATCAGTTGTGTTTACAATATATTATTTATGATGTAATTTATTTCTTACTTATTTCAAACCATCCTCAGTCTGACAACTTTGATGGAAAGTGATAGTTTTTCTAGATTCTCTGTTGTATGAGTTTTCTAATGAGATATAAATTTCAGAAAAGCTAAATAGTTTATGTAACATGAAATTTTGTAAATTATGTGTTCCTCTCACAATATGTGTGTCAGTTTTTGGAACAACTTATTTAGTTAAGAAACTACAGCCATCGTCTCTTCACACTCTCTTTAACTTGTCTCTTGGTCCTTGTCACTGGAAATCCTACAAAGCTCTGAGCAAAAAGCAGCACTTATGTCTCTGCAGGACTACAAATCTTTTCCTGATGACAAAGTGACCTTCATACTCAGACAATGACTTAAGAGTGGATTAGATTAGATTCAGTTCTTGCTCCATAGACCCAAAAATGAGATGATTCTCATGGAAGTGGAACATGTCAGAAAGTATAACATAAAAAATAGAATTTTTAAATATAATACTCACTTCCCTGATCATTTATCAGGAGACTGAGATTGGCAAGATATGTGAAAACATAAGACTAAACTTGAACTGCTAATATTTACAGATTTAATACACTCTCAGAATGAAACATAGTCATCCATTTTTAATAAATTTATCATACAAAAAATACCTAAACTTGACTGTTGTGATCAAGTGCTGTGAAAACTGAAATCTAACAGACGTTTTTATTTAAGCTGGTCTAGAAGTCCCTGTTAACATATTCATCTATAGAGTAGAACGAGTTGCCTACCAAAAGGTCTTTCAAAGTCTGTTTTAATTGTTGCTGGAAACTTGCTGAAAATGTGTGTTCCTGAGTACTGGACTTCTTTTTGGGCAAAGGTAAATGATTTTAGGTCTTTATGGAGAGTTTTCTTTTTGCTAGTATTGATGCTATGTATTGAGCTATTGGTTGGAAATAGAGACATATTATTTGCAACAAAATTAATTAGGGAATAAATACACTGAGAAGCAATGGCTAGAATGCCCAGTCCCTTGATCAGCTCAATTATGTGGTATGTCCCCCCCCCCCCTCCCCCACAACTGAATTCATTATCAAGTCATAATGCCAGAAATTTAACACTGTCAACCTTTTCCATCTGCATCTATTCATATGCTGAACACATGCTGGAAGGAAATCTCTTACAGGTTCTGAACTGTATATAATGGGTCTTTCCAATGTTTAATGACAGTGGATTAGCTTTAAACTATTTATTAATGTCAGTGAAAATTTGATTAAATGGCCACTTCTAAATTTGTAATTGACTAGCTATTTATCACAGTGTTTGTATCATCTGCAAATGAAGTGAACTTAGCATCTGGGAATGCAACAGAGAGGTCCATTAACGTAAACAGAAAAAAAGCAACAGACTGGAGATGGATCCTTGAGGAATACCACGTGTACGTAATTACCAACCAGATGAAGACTGAGTTCTTACTCCACAGGTATTTTGCTGTGAACCCTTTTCCTGTTAGATAAGACACGAACAGTTTCGCAACACTGCCAGTAACACCATAATA
Source organism: Schistocerca gregaria (assembly GCF_023897955.1). NCBI lineage: Eukaryota > Metazoa > Arthropoda > Insecta > Orthoptera > Acrididae > Schistocerca > Schistocerca gregaria. Next base: position 374,016,423 of record NC_064923.1, read on the forward strand.
TTCTAATTTACTGAAGGGTTGTGGTGATTCACAGAGTCAAATCCTTTTGACAGGTCACACAAAATGCCAGTAGCCTTTAATTTGTTATCTAATGAATTAAGTATCTTCTCATTGTGTGTATAAATAGCCTTTTCTCTACTGGAATCCTTAACATAACTTGAGACTTGGACAGTATTCCCTGTCAGATGCTTAAGAAGATTCTTGAACACAACCTTTTCAAATATTTTTGAAAAAACCAGCAATAGTGAAACTTATCAATAGTTTGATGGTATCTCTTTATTCCCCTTCTTGTAAAGTTTTTTTATTTCAACATCCAGTTTGAAAGTGTTCCACTGGTAAGAAATTGATTACACAAATAACTTAAGATGGAACTCCACTCAACTCACGTGAACACATTAGTATTACAATGCTAACATCACCGCAGTTCCTAGGTAGTAGATATAGTTCCCTTTTTGCCACATATGATACCTTTCTTCCTAGTGTAATCCAGTGTTTATTTTTAGACTTCTATTTTATTTGAGTTATCTTTAGGGGAAAACAATTTTCATGAGGAAGTACTTTTATTAATGAATGCTTTGTATTTTCCATTTTTTTACCAGAAGTATTGTAAACATCTATTCAGTCGAAGTCTTTGAGCAGTCTCCTAAAAATCTTAATTTTTTGCCAATTTGTTATCTTCCTTCACTTAGATTTAACAGATTTTACATACTGACAAGTTTCAACATTTAACATAAGCTGCTGCATGTCATGAATAGATAGCCCATTTACTATTGGTTTTCTGATATAACTTTTTTCCCCTAGATTTGTTTACAAAGATATTATCTGTAGCAGTCTCAGAGTATTTAGACAGCCTAGTCGCGAAGGTCACAGTAGGAGTTAAACTGAATGACAGTGTTACTGTTTTCAATAACTGTTCACTGACAGAGCTTTTCAATAAATTCACATTAAAATGACATCTTGGCTGTCTTGAGGACTTTGGTATTGGTGAATCACCAGTGACGTACAATGCTGTAATGTGAACTTGCCGATCCTTGTCATAGTGTCTGAAGCTGTGAGATTTATAGTATCTCCACAATCTTTTTGTTGATATGCAAGTCTTATGTATCATCAATGGTCAGACCCTACATTACTAAGAGAACTAATATTAATGCTGCAAATAACTACTCGGAATTGTGTTAAGTTTTTTTCAACAATTCCATACTTTGTTAAAAGCGTCAGGATTAGATGCATGATTGTTAGTATTGTGTAGCAATGATTTCATCTACACATCATCAATCACTGTAGTTGCAAAAATCTCCAATGAAAGAAAAAATGTGCTCACTTTCTTCACAACAATTACTAATCCTGGTGACTGTGCAACAGTTTTCACAGAAATTCATTTTTAAAGCAAATATTTTACATCAATTATTAAAGACATTTGATGAACAATGTAATCACAGCCAGTTGCTCTTTACAGAATATTAAAAATTGCTGCAAGTAATGAACGGACATGAGACTTGGATCATGAAATGTATGAAGGATGTATGAAACAGCTTCAGAAGACTCTATAAACAACCAGATTTAGAATGTAAATATAATAGCAATACAGGAAACAAAACTGTTAGGCAGGAGGATACAAGATATGGATAAATAACACTTTTTAACAGTAGTAAAGAAAGCAGTTCTCATGAAGTTGGAATAGCCTTCTGCATATGAAATGATTTTCTATCCACAGTAACAGCCTTTGAAGTCTGCTTGTGTCTGTGTATGTGCGGATGGATATGTGTGTGTGTGTGTGTGTGTGCGAGTGTACACCTGTCCTTTTTTTCCCCTAAGGGAAGTCTTTCCGCTCCTGGGATTGGAATGACTCCTTACCCTCTCCCTTAAAACCCACATCCTTTCGTCTTTCCCTCTCCTTCCTGAAGAAGCAACCATCGGTTGCGAAAGCTAGTAATTCTGTGTGTGTGTTTGTGTGTTTTGTTCATGTGCCTGTCTGCCAGCGCTTTCCCGCTTGGTAAGTCTTGGAATCTTTGTTTTATTATATTTTTCCCATGTGGAAGTTTCTTTCTATTTTATCTATTCATGAATAGTGTTGAAATAATAACATTCTGAAAATGTATGGCACAGTAACAAAATTAAACGTCGTTTCAATTACATATCTAAGGTGATGAAGGATATGGAGAATAGTATGATTACCATGCAAAATCTTATCAACTGGCAAGGAATATTTTGACAATCAACTGAACTGTTCTAACCCAGAATCACCAATTACAAATTCCAGCAGCAGCTTTAGCAGTGACCTAATTCCAGAACTGACATAGGAAGTATAAAACACCTAAAAACTGGCAAGGCAACTGATGAAATTACAGCTGTGATACTAAAATATGGAGGAGAAGCACTGCATATGTATTTCTTTCACCTGACCCAGGTAATCTGAAAAACTGAGACCATACCAATAGAATCGAAGGAATCATCAATAGTCCCAACATATAAAAAAAGGAGTCATTGGATTCTGTGATGGTTTCTAGAGATGCATGATCAACAGAAATCTGTCATTTGTATGTTATCTGATCAATGTCATTATGAGTATTCAACAATCCTGTAAACACTTTAAGTGTTTCTGGTCCTGGACATAACTAACATTCACCAAAGTGGCAAGCGGGTAGTAATGAGCTACACAAAACTCTTGCAATGCAGTCTTCATAAGTTTTTACTAGTGTATCATCTTTATTGCCAGCTGAGGAATGTTACACCCGGTCAGCATTAGTTTAAAGATTGGGTGAGTAGTGCACACACACATATAAAATAGAAAGAAACTTTCACATGGGAAAAATATATTAAAAAGAAAGATTCCAAGACTTACCAAGCGGGAAAGCGCCGGCAGACAGGCACAATGAACAAAACACATAAACACACACACAGAATTACTAGCTTTTGCAACTGATGGTTGCTTCTTCAGGAAGGAGAGGGAAAGACGAAAGGATGTGGGTTTTAAGGGAGAGGATAAGGAGTCATTCCAATCCCGGGAGCGGAAAGACTTCCCTTAGAGGGAAAAAAAGGACAGGTGTACACACACACACACACACACACACACACACACATATCCATCCGCACATACACAGACACAAGCAGACATATTTAGGCCAATCAACTGAATAATATGTCTGCTTGTGTCTGTGTATGTGCGGATGGATATGTGTGTGTGTGTGTGTGTGTGTGTGTGTGTGTGTGTGTGTGTGTGTGCGAGTGTACACCTGTCCTTTTTTTCCCCCTAAGGGAAGTCTTTCCACTCCCAGGATTGGAATGACTCCTTACCCTCTCCCTTAAAACACACCATCGGTTGCGAAAGCTAGTAATTTTGTGTGTGTGTTTGTGTGTTTTGTTCATTGTGCCTGTCTGCCGGCGCTTTCCCGCTTGGTAAGTCTTGGAATCTTTGTTTTTAATATATATATATATATATATATATATATATATATATATATATATATATATATATATACCACTGGTTCCAGCTAAAATACAATTTTTGGCATGTATCTCCGGAAACTTTGAAAACCCGATGTGAAGACCTGGATAGTTGAAACTTCCTGGCAGATTAAAACTATGTGCTGGACCGGGACTCAAACTCAGGACCCTTGCCTTTCGTTGGCAAGTGTTCTATCATCTGAGCTACCCAAGCATGACTCACATCCTGTCCTCACAGCTCTACTTCTGCCAGTACCTCGTCTCCTACCTTCCAAAATTCACATAAGCTCTCCTGCAAGCCTTGCAGAACTAGCACTCCTGGAAGAAAGGATATTGCAGAGACATGGCTTAGCCACAGCCTGGGGGATATTCAAGTCTCAGTCCGGGACACAGTTCTGATCTGCCAGGAAGTTTCATATCAGTGGACATTCTGCTGCAGAGTGAAAATTTCATTCTGGACACACCCTTCAGACTGTGGCTAAGCCATGTCTCTGCAATATCCTTTCTTCCAGGAGTGATAGTTCTGCAAGTTTCACATGAGAGCTTCTGTGAAATCTGGAAGGTAGGAGATGAGGCACTGTCAGAAATAGAGCTGTGAGGACGGGACGGGAATTGTGCTTATGTGGGTCAGATGGTAGAGCACTTGCCTGTGAAAGGCATAGGTCACGAGTTTGTACCTCAGTCCGACAGACAGTTTTAATCTGCCAGGAAGTTCCCTAACAGCGCACACTCCATTGCAGAGTGAAAATTTCAAACTGGATAGTTGTCTTTGAAGTGTGCACCAATTTCTTTCAAATTATTTAAAACTAATGGTTTTTTGAACTTGAATCTTCTCTTCATCATCTCTTATGAGCACAAAATCTTTCTTACCAGGCAATTACCTGCTTATCTTGTCAGAAAAGTAAAAGGTTTTTTTATAATTATTATTTAATTCCCTGATGTCTTAACAGATGTCCTATCATCCTGTCCCTTCTCCTTGTCACTGTTTTCCACATAGTCTGATTCTGCACAGAACCTCCTCACTCCCCATCTTATCAGTCCAAAAAATTTTCAATGATTGTCTGTTGCACCACATTTCCAATGCTTTGATTCTCTTTTCTTCAGGGGTTTTCCCACCATCCATGATTCACTACCATACAATGCTGTGCTCCAAACATACATTTTTGGAAATATCTTCCTCAAATTAAGGCTTCTGTTTAATACTAGTAGACTTGTCTTGGCCAGGAATGCCTTTTTTGCCAGTGCTAGTCTGGTTTTGATGTCCTCCTTGGTTATTTTGCTGGTTAGATAGCAGAACTCCTTAACGTCATCTACTTTGTGACCACCAACCTTGAAGTTAAGTTACCAGTTGTTGTCATTTCTGCTACCTCTCTTTACTTTGTATTTCTTCGATTTACTCTCAACCTATATTCTGTACTCATTAAACTGTTCATTCCATTCAGCAGATCATGTAATCCTTCTT